>NC_064617.1:856342060-857595434 GCF_023898315.1 Schistocerca nitens | reverse complement strand
GTAGGGTCAGTATTGCATCGCGTGTTCCAACATTTCTACGGAATCCAAACTGATCTTCCCCGAGGTCGGCTTCTGTCAGTTTTTCCATTCGTCTGTAAAGAATTTGTGTTAGTATTTTGCAACCGTGACTTATTAAACTGATAGTACGGTAATTTTCACACCTGTCAACAACTACTTTCTTTGAGAAAGAAGTCTGAAGGTATTTCGACTATCTATCTTCCTCACCGGATGGAAGAGTTTTGTCATGGCTGGTTCTCCCAAGGCCATCAGTAGTTCTAATGGAATGTTGTCTACTCCCGGGGCCTTGTTTCGACTTAGGTCTTTCAGTGCTTTATCAAATTCTTCATGCAGATCTCCTTTCTCGTCTTCATCCATGTCCTCTTCCATTTCCATAATATTGCCCTCAAGTACATGGCCCTTGCATATACCCTATATGTACTCCACCTTTCTGCTTTTCATTCTTGGCTTAGGACTGTTTTTCCATCTGAGCTCTTGATATTCATACAGGTGGTTCTCTTTTCTCCAAAGGTCCCTTTAATTTTCCTGTAGGCAGAATCTATCTTACCCCTAGTGATGTATGCTTCTACATCCTTACATTTGTCCTCTAGCTCTAGTCATCCCATCTTACCCATTTTGCGCTTCCTGTCGATCTCATTTTTGAGACGCTTGTATTCCTGTTAGCCTTCTTCATTTTCTGCATTTTTAAATTTTCTTCTTTCATCAATTAAATTCAATACCTCTTCTGTTACCCAAGGATTTCCACTAGATCTCGTCTTCTTACATACCTGATCCTTTGCTGCATTCAATATTTCATCCCTCAAAGCTAAACATTCTTCTTCTGTACTGCTTTCCCCTGTTCTTGTCAACGGTTCGATATTGCTCTCTCTGAAACATTCTACAATCTCAGGTTCTTTCAGCTTATACAGGTCCCTTCTCCTTAAATTTCTACCCTTTTGCAGTTTCTTCAGTTTTAACCTACAGTTCATAACCAATAAATTGTGGTCAGGGTCCACATCTGCCCCTGGAAATGTCTTACCATTTAAAACCTGGTTCCTAAATCTCTGTCTTACCGTTATATAATATATTTGAAACTTCCAGTGTCTTCAGACCTCTTCCACTTACATAACCTTCTTTCATGATTGTTAAACCAATTTTTAGCTATGATTAAGGTCACTACGCTGTTCGTAGTAGCTTACCCGCTTTTTTTTATTTATTATTAAATCTACTCCTGCATTACCGTTGTATTTATAACTGTGTATTGACCTGACCGGGTGTCTTTTTCCTCCTGTCACCAAATTTCACTAATTCCCACTATACCTAACTCTAACCTATCTACTTCCGTTTTAAAATTTTCTAACCTACCTGCCCGATTAAGGGATCTGACATTCCACACTCTGATCCGTAGAACACCAGTTTTGTTCCTCCTGATAACAACGTCCTTCTGAGTAGTCCCCGCCCGGAGATCCGAATGGGGGACTATTTTACCTCCGGAATATTTTACCCACGAGGACGCCATCATCATTTAACCATACAGTAAAGCTGCATGCCCTCGGTAAAAATTACGGCTGTAGTTTCTCCTTACTTCCAGCCGTTCGCAGTACCAGCACAGCAAGGCCGTTTTGGTTAGTGTTGCAAGGCCAGATCAGTCAATCATCCAGACTGTTGCCCCTGCAACTACTGAAAAGGCTGCTGCCCCTCTTCAGGAACCACACGTTTGTCTGGCCTCTCAACAGATACCCCTCCGTTGTGTTTGCACCTACGTTACGGTTATCTGTATCGCTGAGCACGAAAGCCTCCCCACCAACGGCAAGGTCCATGGTTCGTGGGAGGGCATACGTTTCTCGAAGAAGGGATATTTGAGTTTATCGACCTGTTGGTATTGTAGCTTCACAGATGTACATGTTTGTTTGGAAACTTAGAAATGGAAAGCACTAGAGTGAGTAGTGTCCCAGAAATTTGCAATTAGTTTGAACTTTTTTTCACAAAAGGAGTTTAACTATGACTCGACTTTACTAAATCACCTTCCAGTTCGTGGTATTCTAACATATCGCAAGTTTTTCATTCATTTCAGCCACTGAAGACAATTAACTGTACAGTCGCCATACTGTGCGTTCCGCAATCCGTTATTACTTTTCATTTACGTGAAATTTGTAGAATTTTTGCGCAAGCATTAAGTACTGCTCTAAGATCACGGTAGGTCTACCAGCGATCCAAGGTATTCTGAAAGAGCTGTCGAAGTTTTAAGGGTGCGTCACTCCTCCCAATCACCAGTGAGAGTAAGATGACGTTTTCCACACAAGTGAGTTTGAAAGGTTATAATTTTGAGATGCTATTACCCTACAGTCAAGAATATTGTATAGTTTATGTGGCCGTCTTTTTTACGCAAGATACAATACCTTTAAATCTGAATAAAAGAGTTTCTTCAAAAGTTACTAGTACCACTCCAGCTGGAATTTAGAAGTCAGTCAACAAGTAAATAGTCTTTAAAAAGTAGGGAAAGCAAAGGAGCACAAAACACGCATGACTCGTTTTAACCCTGGTGGACTCCCAGCTGACTTTCCCTAAACCAATGAAAAAAATTTCTAATTATTGTGATGAATGGATCTGGGTTTAAATGTAGAAAAACGTAAGTTAATGCGAATGATTAGGAAAAACAAACCGGTAATGTGCGGATACAGCATTAGGGGATCCTGCTTGACACAGCCACGTTGTAAGGCGATATAGAATGGAAAGAACATGTGAGGATTGTGGTAGAATATGTGAATGGTTGACTTCGATTTATTGGGAGAATTCTAAGAAAGTTTGGGTCATCTGTAAAGGAGACCGCATATATGATGCTAGTGCGACCTATTCTTGTGCATTACCCGAGTGTTTGGGATCCGTATCAGATCGGAATGAAGGAAGACATCAAAGCAATTCAGAGGCTAGCTGCTAGATTTGTTACTGGTAGGTTCGAACAACACGTGTTACGGCGATGCTTCGGGAACTGAAATGGGAATCACTGCAGGGAAGGCGACATTCTTCTCGAGGAACACGGCTGAGAAAATTTAGAGAACAGAGATTTGAAGCCGACTGCCAAACGATTCTACTGCCACCAACATACACTGAGCGTAAGGACCGCGAAGATACGGTACGAGAAATTAGGCCTCATACCGAGGCATGTAAGCAGTTGTTTTCCCACGCTCTATTTGCGAGTCGAACAGGAAAGGAAATGACTACTGGTGGATGGGGTACCCTCTGCCCCCTGTCGTAAGGTGGATTGCTGAGTATCAGAGTAAATGTTGATGTAGAACTTGTTGTTGATCACTTGATTTCCTTAACGTACTGCCAAAGAAGAGATGCTGTAATAATTTTCTATTTAGGATTGACACTTTCTACAGATACGTGGTCCTTTACTTGTCTCCGGTTTTGTGTACAATGTTACCAGCGTGACTGGTCTGACTGCGTTAGTGTGTACTTATTGTTTTATTTCGTACTTTTTTGTTGCACTTTGTAGGTGGGGCCTGTGAAGATTTTTACGATGGTGATAGTTTGGTCCCACGGGATATGTTGCAATTTGCCCCTGTTTTCCAACTAGGAGTAAAAGGTAGGAGAACAACAGTTCGTTAGACCCAAGGAAAATATCCCAAGAACCTTGATCGGCACTGTGGGAATGGGACTATTATTTGTTTTGTTTCTGCGATAATTATGTCTACTATCCTAGATAAAACCAAAGATCATCGTATTAATGTTCGTCTGTTAATGTAGGTGAGATGTGAGTGACAAGCACCAAACGACAATGTGTTGTTGTTGTTGTGGTCTTCAGTCCTGAGACTGGTTTGATGCAGCTCTCCATGCTACTCTATCCTGAGCAAGCTTTTTCATCTCCCAGTACCTACTGCAACCTACATCCTTCTGAATCTGCTTAGTGTATTGATCTCTTGGTCTCCCTCTACGATTTTTACCCTCCACGCTGCCCTCCAATGCTAAATTTGTGATCCCTTGATGCCTCAAAACATGTCCTACCAACCGATCCCTTCTTCTAGTCAAGTTGTGCCACAAACTTCTCTTCTCCCCAATCCTATTCAATACCTCCTCATTAGTTACGCGATCTACCCACCTTATCTTCAGCATTCTTCTGTAGCACCACATTTCGAAAGCTTCTATTCTCTTCTTGTCCAAACTGGTTATCGTCCATGTTTCACTTCCATACATGGCTACACTCCATACAAATACTTTCAGAAACGACTTCCTGACACTTAAATCTATACTCGATGTTAACAAATTTCTCTTCTTCAGAAACGCTTTCCTTGCCATTGCCAGTCTACATTTTATATCCTCTCTACTTCGACCGTCATCAGTTATTTTACTCCCTAAATAGCAAAACTCCTTTACTACTTTCAGTGTCTCATTTCCTAATCTAATCCCCTCAGCATCACCCGATTTAATTTGACTACATTCCATTATCCTCGTTTTGCTTTTGTTGATGTTCATCTTATATCCTCCTTTCAAGACACTGTCCATTCCGTTCAACTGCTCTTCCAAGTCCTTTGCTGTCTCTGACAGAATTACAATGTCATCGGCGAACCTCAAAGTTTTTACTTCTTCTCCATGAATTTTAATACCTACTCAGAATTTTTCTTTTGTTTCCTTTACTGCTTGCTCAATATACAGATTGAATAACATCGGGGAGAGGCTACAACCCTGTCTCACTCCTTTCCCACCCGCTGCTTCCCTTTCATGCCCCTCGACTCTTATAACTGCCATCTGGTTTCTGTACAAATTGTAAATAGCCTTTCGCTCCCTGTATTTTACCCCTGCCACCTTCAGAATTTGAAAGAGAGTATTCCAGTTAATGTTGTCAAAAGCTTTCTCTAAGTCTACAAATGCTAGAAACGTAGGTTTGCGTTTCCTTAATCTTTCTTCTAAGATAAGTTGTATTGCCTCACGTGTTCCAATATTTCTACGGAATCCAAACTGATCTTCCCCAAGGTCGGCTTCTACTAGTTTTTCCATTCGTCTGTAAAGAATTCGCGTTAGTATTTTGCAGCTGTGACTTATTAAACTGATAGTTCGGTAATTTTCACATATGTCAACACCTGCTTTCTTTGGTATTGGAATTATGACAATGTATACATTATGACAATGTATACATAGCAAACATTCGTGCACTTTTGCCCGCGGGAATCCTTCCAGACAAATAACTTGTTTCACCAGATAAAGAAGTCTGTAAGCAGCATGGCAGTTCGAAATCTGAATACTTGCTACACTCTGAATCGATGCAGTAGTGTTCGAATGGAATTGACATAACGTTTTCAGTTCAATACAGGCTTTCTAAATACGAATGATCGCAAACCTGATTCATTTTCAGCTTGGTGCGACCGTCTACTACATAGCCACTCAATAATGATAATGTGTTATGCTCTTAAAAATGTAGCCGCTCATTATTCTCGTTCGTACAACACTGTTTACGCAAGAAAATATCCATGTGAATTTCACTGAATGTGCTTCATATTCGTTTCAGATGTCATGAACTTCCAATTAACACATTTGCTTTCTTTTAATACATTATTACGAAATATTCGGCAGTTCGGGCTCTCTACACACAACATCGAAACAGATCATTAAATTTTCATTACCTTGGCTACAAAATTATCGTACGGCCAACACTACGAAAAGAGCCATTACAACTTCCTCTAACCACGCACTGTTATTTGGCTCTATGAAATTATCACTAGAATTATTGGAATTTGCGCAGCTGAATAAGTATTAAGGAGAAAAAAAAGGACATTTTACTAATAACTATATTTGAACATTCAAGAACAAAAAAATTTATAGTGAACACAACAGAATAATTAGCGCACACAAAGAGTATTAGACAATGCCAAAGAGGTCTATTTTACACAGTGCACTTTGCGCCGACACTCACGAAATATATTGTCCACACAATTCCAACACCCCTCCTTGAACTTATATTTTGTGTGTTGCTTCCACAAGATAAACCAAATAGTCCCACAATCTTCTCAAACTTCTCCCTTTCCAAGGGTTTGGTCAGAAGGTCAGCTAACATGTCTTCTGTGCACAGATAGTCCACGGCAATGTTCTGTCGCTCTACGTGGTCCCGAATGAAATCGTGCCGTATATCAACATGCTTTGTCCTAGCACTAGTAACATCATTTTTAGCTAGGTTTATGGCTCCCTTATTGTCACAGAGGATGGTTGTGGGTTCCTCAATTAAATTGGGTTCTATTTCACTTATTAATGTTCGTAGCCATAATGCTTCCTGTGTGGTGTAGGATAGTGCCATATACTCGGCCTCTACGGTGCTCAATGCAACAGTTTTTTGCTTTTGACAGGACCATGATGTGAGGCCCCCCATTAATTTAAAACAGCAGCCAGTGGTGGAGTATCTGTCTCCCAATTCACTCCCCCAGTCCGCATCGCTATATCCCTCTCGTTTTGCGTTACCATCTCTATGGTATTTTAACTCATAGTTTGAGGTTCCTCTTAGGTACCGGAATATCCTCTTTACAGCTTTCCAGTGCTTTTCCTTTGGGTCTCTGCAATATCTGCTCACTTCATTGGTGGCAAAAGCAATGTCGGGTCGTGACGTTTGTGACAAATATAACAGACTCCCTACTGCTTCTAAATAAGGAACATTCTTGTCACATTCCACATCAGTCTCATTTACACTTAACTTCACTCCTACTTCCATTGGAGTACTTATGGGTTTGCAATCACTCATGCCAAATTTCTTTAATATTTTTTCCGTGTATGATGATTGACTGATGCTCAATTCTTGTCTTTCTTCATCCTTAGTAATCTGCATACCTAAATAACGTTTGACTTCTCCCAAATCATGCACCTTAAACTTGGTTTGCAGCTGTTCTTGAAAATTCTCATTTGGCCTTCACTTTCAGTCAGGACAAAGAAATCGTCCACCCATATCGCCATTATTATTATTTCTTCTTTTCTGCCTTTATAGTAAATGCTGGGATCTGCCTTGGATTGCTTCATATTCATATTTATTAGAGTTTCATGTAGACATCGATTCCAGCAACGTCCACTTTGTTTAAGTCCATAAATACTTTTTCTCAAACGCCAAATCTTTTTACTTTCTGATCTGGTTTTTATGGCTTCCCTTGGTGGAATGACATATATCTCCTCCTCCAATTTCTCATTTAAATATGCCGTTTTAACATCCATATGATGAATTATTAAATTTCGTTTTACTGCCAAGGCTAAAAGATATCTCAATGATGCATACTTGACTACAGGTGAAAAAGTTTCTTCGTAATCTACCCCTTGTTTTTGTGAATATCCTTTTACCACAAGTCTTGCTTTGTATTTTGGTGGAGAGCTTTCAGGGTTCTTCAAATTGAATACCCATCTTGCCTGCAGTGGTTTCTTATCTCCTGGCATATCTACCCATTCAAAGGTTTCGTTCTGATATAAAGATTCTAATTCTCTCTTCATCGCTTCTTTCCATTCTTGAGAGTTTGGGCCACTCATTGCTTCTTCTGCTGTTCTTGGCTCATCATTAAAAGACTGTGCAGTATACATCTCAAAATCCGGATATTCCTTCGGTTTTGGTACACGAGAAGAACGCCTTACATTGTTTTCTTCATTTTTTTCATCCTCTAACCCATTGTCATCATAAATTGTATCCATTTGTCCTTGTCTGTCGTATTCCTCTTCTTCACTTTCTATTTCCTCACACAAGGTTTCACCTTCTGAACTAGGTGCTGTTGCTTAATGGTTTTGCTCTCTTTTGAGTCCTTTCTGTTTTCAAAGAATATTACATCTCTACTTGTGACAATCGTTTTAGTCAATGGATCCATTAATCGGTAGTCCTTTGAATTTTCACAATAACCTACAAAAATATACTTTTTAGCTTTCGGATCCCATTTTCCTCTTAGCTGTTTTGGAATATAGCCATTGCATCACACCCAAAAACTCTTATATTGCTTAGATCAGGTTTCTTTCCTATCCATATCTCATACGGGGTGCTATTCTTTAATGCTTTTGTAGGTGATCTATTGTTCAAATATACAGCTGTTGACACTGCCTCTGCCCAAAAATCTTTGGATAATTCAGCGTCAGTCATCATGCTCCTTTCTTTCTCAACAATGGTCCTATTAGCCCTCTCAGCAAACCCATTTTGAGATGGGCTGTACCTTATGGTAGTTTGATGCCTGATTCCCTTTTCTGCCAGAAGTTTCTTCAATTTCTGGTTAATATATTCTCTCCCATTATCAGACCTGATGATCTTGATCTTCTTTCCTGTCCACCTTTCAACCATATTGCAATATTCCTCAAAGATATCTCTCACTTGGTCTTTAGAACTAAGAAAATAAACATGAGTGTATCGTGAGTAATCATCAAGAAACGTAAGAAAATAATTCACCTATGGATTCACACTCCATCGGGCCACATACATCTGTGTGGATTAACTGTAAGACTTCTGTGGATTTACTCTTACTAGTCTTGAAGGGTAACCTTGCTTGTTTTCCCTTTATACAAGGTGTGGCTAGAAAAAAACCGGACTAGTACTGGTGAAACAATAAAACGAATGCAATAAGGCTGAAAGTCGCGTGGCCTGTCACGTGACTCTCGCTCCGCCTACTGCTCGAGTTTCATCTGCCTCCTGCACTCAGTCTGCCCGTGGCGTCTGTTTTAAGTAGTTGACGTTTTGTCTGTGCGTCGGAAAATGTTGAGTGTACAGAAAGAACAGCGTGTTAACATCAAATTTTGTTTCAAACTAGGAAAATCTGCAAGTGAAACGTTTGTAATGTTACAACAAGTGTACGGCGATGATTGTTTATCGCGAACACAAGTGTTTGAGTGGTTTAAACGATTTAAAGATGGCCGCGAAGACATCAGTGATGACACTCGCACTGGCAGACCATTGTCAGCAAAAACTGATGCAAACATTGAAAAAATCGGTAAACTTGTTCGACAAGATCGCCGTTTAACAATCAGAGCAGTGTCTGAGTTAACAGGAGTTGACAAGGAAAGTGTCGAACAAGTTTACCGATTTTTTCAATGTTTGCATCAGTTTTTGCTGACAATGGTCTGCCAGTGCGAGTGTCATCACTGATGTCTTCGCGGCCATCTTTAAATCGTTTAAACCACTCAAACACTTGTGTTCGCGATAAACAATCATCGCCGTACACTTGTAACATTACAAACGTTTCACTTGCAGATTTTCCTAGTTTGAAACAAAATTTGATGTTAACACGCTGTTCTTTCTGTACACTCAACATTTTCCGACGCACAGACAAAACGTCAACTACTTAAAACAGACGCCACGGGCAGACTGAGTGCAGGAGGCAGATGAAACTCGAGCAGTAGGCGGAGCGAGAGTCACGTGACAGGCCACGCGACTTTCAGCCTTATTGCATTCATTTTATTGTTTCACCAGTACTAGTCCCGTTTTTTGTCTAGCCACACCTCGTACATGTCTCACAAGGATCCTTGGACACACTAAAATTCTGTATTCCCTTTACCATATCCTTTATTATAGACATACTCTTTCTATTTAGATGTCCAAGCCTCCGGTGCCATAGAAAACCTTCTGCTGAATATACTGAATCACTAACATTTTTATGTTTACTGTCAATTGTATCCAACTTAAAAATACCCCTTTCGTTACTTGCTGTAGCTATAACTTCACCACTTTCACTGATTACTCTTGCACCCTGCATGTCAAAAAGTGACTGTATTTCCTTTCTTGACAATTTCCACTACAGACAGCAGGTTAGTTGCCACATTTTCCACATAATGAACATTGTGTGCGGTAACCATATCTGATTCACCATTTACACTTACATGTAGATCTAGTTTCCCAGCCAGGTGACACTGGAGCTTGTTGCCATCAACAGTAGATATTCCCATATGAGTCTTATCTTTGATGTCATAAAGAAGTGATTTATCTTTAACAATATGCACAGATGCACCTGAGTCTAAAATCCATACCATATCACGATTACTCATCTCACCAAAAGAATAAAAACATGAGAGTGCCTTACCTTTGTTCTTGGTCCTTCTCTCTGGGCTATCAGTAACATACCACTTTTGCTGAGTGTCTGATCTTGGGCTTACTTTTTCTTTGCACTGAGACGCAATATGTCCCATCTTTTGACATTTGTAGCACCTCACCGGTTTCTGCTTTTTGTTTCTTGATTAGAGAGCAGACGCACCTTCCTTCTCCAATGTACAACAGCTTGGAGCACTCTTTACGTCCTGCAGGATTTTCACCTTAACACTGACGCCTGTGATTGGTATACCCGAGCTTTCAAGTCCCATAATCATAGGTGCATACCTTTCGGGCAGTCCTGCCAACAGCAATGTTCCTATCCATTCGTCAGCGATCTCGAATCTGATGTTTCTCAGTCGGTTCGACGTGGTTATTATTTTGTTAACGTATTCGTCTACACTCTTACATTTGTCCAGACGAGTGGTAATTAACTCGCGTAATAGTCCTACTTTTCTCGTAAGACCTCCATCCTCGAATGCACTTCGTAAATTGTCCCAGAATTCTTTCGCTGTAGCAAATGGCTCTGAGCACTATGGGACTTAACATTTTAGGTCATCAGTCCCCTAGAACTTAGAACTACTTAAACCTAACTAACCTAAGGACATCACACACATCCATGCCCGAGGCAGGATTCGAACCTGCGACCGTAGCAGTCCCGCGGTTCCGGATCGCTGTAGCAGCTTTTTCAACGTGAACATAATTCACCGAATCAATCAGGAATATCAATTTTGATTTTGCTTTCCTATCTTTATTTGAATAATTCTGATCTGTGGATTTCATTGTTCCATCTACCACGTCCCATAGGTCGTCTAAACGTAAATACGCTTCTACTGCGAACTTCCAGGTTGCATAGTTTTCGCGACCTATAAGTCTTTCAATCTGTGGAATTTGTGCCGCACTCATTCTTAACGGTAACTTGCTTTTTATTGCCGTAAAGAACACCGAAAAATAATGCGGAAAAAAAATTGCGATCGTCTTGTAAGGATAACTCGCACTTCACGTAAATTGGAACTTTTCCAATACTTTCTCCCTACTATTTTATTGATATACTTATTCCAAATGCAGCCTGGGCCCGTAACCTATTGGAATTTGCGCAGCTGAATAAGTATTAAGGAGAAAAAAAAGGATATTTTACTAATAACTATATTTGCACGTTCAAGAACAAAAAAATTTACAACGAACACAACAGAATAATTAGCGCACACTTTCAAACTGTATTTAACAAAAAATTCACACACACACTTACATACACACACCTATTCCAGCGAAACTCTATAACAGCAATCCTATTCACTTTCAACTGTCTCCTCCCTTCTCTTTGCTGAATTTACATAGACAATGTTTTCTCTCTGGGTACAGAACTGAAATTATGTAAACTATGCGGGTACAACACTTCACAAATATAGTATTTGTACCCGAAAGGTAACATAAATAACATTGACGTTAGATAAGGTTTAATAAATGTATAAACAAATATACAAAGAAAAATTCCATAGGGTCATTTGAAAAGTCGAGTCACATATTGAGGCTGAAGGGGGTCTCCTGGTAAGAGTTCTGGCTGCCGGTGTTGGAATAAAACCCATGACATTCGAACAAATGCTACAAAGTCAGACCTGCATAGAAGGCGTGGGGCTTCCATTTTGAACAACGGTTTTGAATAGAACTCCTGGTGAAAGTTATGAAGATGTATAAAATTGTTACTAAAGTATATCTGCTTGTACTAACAATATGACAGAACTGCATAAAGTATCGAAGAAGAGGGAGGGGGGGGGGAATGTAGAGAGGGCTCAAATTTTGAACAAATGTTTTCAATGTAACACTTGGGAAAAGTTGTAAAGATATATAAAATTGTCACAAAACTATATCTTCTAGGAATTTTTAGAACCATCAACAGACTAACGGTAAATCTAAAATTACCTCGTTTTCTGATGTCTTTAGAATGAATTACTGGATCAGAGTTTTTTACAACAAATCTATGTTTAGCTCTTCTCCATAACCGTTGAAACTCCGCATCATGGTCACGAAATTACCATGTACCTGTGATGAAAAAAAGGAAATAACAAATACAAAACCACAATTCCAACCTACCGCATGATTCTGCTTCACGAATCTCTCGGTCTTCTACCATGTCGAATATTTTTAGTCCGCAGTTATTAATTATGTAAGAAACTTTCAAATGACAGAGACAAAGAAAAAAACTAAGCTGTTGAAGTTTCATAAACCTTCGGACGCAAACGATACTTAAGACGAGAGGTCGTCGAATCTAGAGGGTGCTTCAGCTTGTGCGCAGCAATAATCGATTGCGCGCAGTGAGCTTAGGTCTGAAAGTCAACAACGGGGAGCAGCTGAAAGCGTAATGAGCTATCGATACTGCAAGAAGGCAGTGAAGGAGGAGGGGAGGGGGGGGGGGGAGGGGAATTCTCCATGACAACAGAGAAAATATGCACAGCACACCACGTGCCAAGGCGATAGGAGCACAGGATGCGTTTGTTAACGGTTAATCAGCGAAACGTACAGTCGAACTCTCGAACACGTGAGTAGCAGTCTACACAAATGCCACTATGAACGAGGCCTTCTGCTACACTTTACACTCTCGTCCGAAACTTTACGGTTCAGCACCATAACATAACTTTGTACGGATTACCGCGATCTGTCGCTGGCTAGAATAATATAGGGCGTGAATTCGTATCCGACCTCACTCATGGTTGGGGCCTTGACATTTAATGAGCAGTTAACGCGCACGTGTTCTGCATATTGAAGTGTAATTCAAGGTCGTCGTTTCCTTCGAAAATCTGTATGTCACAAGGAAAAAAATGAAAAATAAGGCAAGCAGTTGTTATAAGTACATATTGCCGTGTTAAAATGATAATTAAATGGACACCCTAGCTGTAAACAGGCAATGATATACTTCATTGGGGACATGTTGAAAATGTGTGCCCCGACCTGGACTCGAACCCGGGATCTCCTGCTTACATGGCAGACGCTCTATCCATCTTTTTTTTCGGTTTGTTCGTGTTTGATCGTTGTGTTTGGTCGTTGCGGATGTCAGATGACATGCAGTCAAGTTCGTTTGTTGATCCTTGGACTCAGTTCTTTTTATTACAGAGGCCAAACAGCTCTCTGACCGGACACGCTGAGCTACCGCGCCGGCACCCATCTCAGCCACCGAGGGCACAGAGGATAGTGCGCCTGCAGGGACTTATCCCTTGCACGCTCCCCGTGAGATCCACATTCCCAACATGTCCACACCACTACTTTCGTAGTGCGCCTAATAGATGTTTGCCCATCATACTCATCACTCGTGGCAGATTAATCTACCAAGTCCCGCACGAGTTCGGGCATAGCGAGTACATTCGCACAAGAAGGTTAATGGCCGGGAAGCCATATTTTAACTATATATGACGGTAGTATCTGTTCCCGAAAGAACAGTTAGCGTTGATGACCATGCAGCTTTGCTAGAATGAAATGATAATTAAATGGACACCCTAGCTGCAAACAGGCGTTGATCCTGCAAAGCTGCATGGCCATCAACGGTAACTGTTCTTTCGGTAACAGATACCACCGTCATATATAGTTAAAATATGGCTTCCCGGCCATTGACCTTCTTGTGCGAATGCACTCGCTATGCCCGCACTCGTACGGGCATCCTGCCTCGGGCATGGATGTGTGTGATGTCCTTAGGTTAGTTAGGTTTAAGAAGGTGGGGGAGGGAATGTTGCTCCAATGGTACATTTTCACTAACTTGATATAACGAACATAATGACATTAAAATTACGGTAGAAATGAACGTTGTTTCTTTTTTTCAGTACATTATTATCTTTCATCAGTCAAATGGAAGAAATTGGATATAATTGTTATGTAAATTTATGGTTACAAGCTGATGTATTCGTGATCTGGTTTTAATTTACATTCTAATGATTCTCATTATGGTCTTTTACTCATGTAGTACTGAAGATAGTTACACAGTAGCTGAAATCTGTCTGCAATAAACAGATTAAAAGTGTTCGACCGAAGCGGCCCTTACTCCTACCTTGGATCTCATTTACTGTTTTTAATGTCTCATTTCCTAATCTCATTGCCTCAGCGTCTTTTGATGAATATTTACTAATTTACAAGTTTTATAAAACGGTCACGGAAAATTGGGAACAACATCTCCACCTACATCTACATCTACATCTACATCTACATCGATACTCTGCAAATCACATTTAAGTGCCTGGCAGAGGGTTCATCGAACCACCTTCACACTTCTCTATTATTCCAATCTCGTATAGCGCGCGGAAAGAATGAACACCTATATCTTTCCGTATGAGCTCTGATTTCCCTTATTTTATCGTGGTGATCGTTCCGCCCTATGTAGGTCGGTGTTAACAAAATATTTTCGCCTTCGGAGGAGAAAGTTAGTGATTGGAATTTCGTGAGAAGATTCCGTCGCAACGAAAAACGCCTTTCTTTTAATGATTTCCAGCCCAAATCCCGTATCTTTTCTGTGACACTCTCTCCCATTTTCGCGATAATACAAAACGTGCTGCCTTTCTTTGAACTTTTTCGTTGTACTCCGTCAGTCCTACCTGGTAAGGATCCTACACCACGCAGCAGTATTCTAAAAGAGGACGGACAAGCGTAGTGTAGGCAGTCTCCTTAGTAGGTCTGTTACATTTTCTAAGTGTCCTGTCAATAAAACGCAGCCTTTGGTTAGCCTTCCTACGACATTTACTATGTTTTCTTTCCAATTTAAGTTGTTCGTAATTGTAATACCTACGTATTTAGTAGAATTTACGGCTTTTAGGTTAGACTGATTTATCGTGTAACCAAAGTTTAACGAAATCCTTTTAGCACTCATGTGGATGACTTCGCACTTTTCGTTATTTAGGGCCAACTGCCACTTTTCGCGCCATTCAGATATTTTTTCTAAATCGTTTTGCAGTTTGTTTTGATATTCTGATGACTTTATTAGACGATAAACGACAGCGTCATCTGCAAACAACCGAAGACGGCTGCTCAGATCGTCTCCCAAATCGTTTATATAGATAAGGAACAGCAAAGGGCCTATAACACCACCTTGGGGAACGCCTGAAATCACTTCTGTTTTACTCGATGACTTTTCGTCAGTTACTACGAACTGTGGCGCCTCTGACAGGAAATAGCAAATCCAGTCACATAACTGAGACGATATTCCATAAGCACCCAGTTTTTCTAACAAGGGAACCTCCCCATCGCACCACTCTCAGATTTAGTTATAAGTTGGCACAGTGGATAGGCCTTGAAAAACTGAACACAGATCAATCGAGAAAACAGGAAGAAGCTGTGTGGAACTATGAAAAAAATAAGCAAAATAAACAAACTGAGTAGTCCATGCGCAACATAGGCAACGTCAAGGAGAACGCGATCACATAAGCGCCGTGGTCCCGTGGTTAGCGAGAGCAGCTGCGGAAGGAGAGGTCCTTGGTTCAAGTCTTACCTCGAGAGAAAAGTTTACTTTCTTTATTTTCGCAAAGTCCGTTCGTTCATTGACGTATCTGTTCCCAGTAATAAGTTTAGTGTCTGTGTTTTGCGACCGCACCGCAAAACCGTGCGATTAGTAGACGAAAGGGCGTGCCTCTCCAATGGGAACCGAGAACATTTGATCGCAAGGTCATAGGTCAACCGATTCCTCCACAGGAATACACGTCTGATATATTCTATACGACACTGGTGACGGCATGTGCGTCACATGACAGGAATATGTTGTCGACCCACCTAACTTGTACACTTGGCGAATGGGTAAAAAGATTCTTCTACTTTGCCCGATTTAGGTTTTCTTGTGGATGTGATAATCACTCCCAAAAAAGTGATGAAAACATACGAGTTTTTCACATAAACTGCAACAAATGAATGCAACAGTTTCACAGTCGCACAGTTTTCCCTGTGCTCTGTCAAACATGCGTTTTCAACGTTTTCAAACTTTTCCGTGTGTAGACCGTCAAATCCATCGGACGGACGGACGGACAGTTAATAACTGTCTGAAAATAAAAAAAGTACACTTTCCACTCGTAGGAAGATTTGGACCAAAGACCTCTCGTTCCGCAGCTGCTCACGCTAACCACGGGACCACGGCGCTCCTGAGCTCACATTCTCCTTGATATTGCTTATCTTGCGCATGGACTACTCAGTTTGTATACTTTGCTTATTTTTTTCATAGTTCCACACAACTTCTTCCTGTTTTCTCGATTGATCTGTGTTCAGTTTTTCAAGGCCTATCCACTGTACCAACTTATAACTAAATCTGAGGGGGGTGCAATGGGGAGGTTCCCTTGTAAGGGCCGCTTGTGTGGTACACTGTCAAAAGCCTTCCGGAAATCCAGGAATACGGAATCGAGTCGGCCGGAGTGGCCGTGTGGTTCTAGGCGCTACAGTCTATAGCCGAGCGACCGCTCCGGTCGCAGGTTCGAATCCTGCCTCGGGTATGGATGTGTGTGCTGTCCTTAGGTTAGTTAGGTTTAATTAGTTCTAAGTTCTAGGCGACTGATGACCTCAGAAGTTAAGTCGCATAGTGCTCAGAACCATTTGAACCATTTGAACGGAATCGATCTGAAATCCCTTGACTATAGCACTCAGTCGCTGACGTCATGTAAAGATCGTTCACGGCTTTTTCTCTGCAGGTCGAGAGCCGCTTCTTTCTTTCTCGGCATATTCGCGTAGGTCCTAGGATACGGCTCGCCGAAACTGTAGGAAGTTTTGTTGTTTGGCCAACTCGCTGACGGCCTCGGACAACGACGGCGTGATCCGATGCTCGGAACGTGGCGCTGCTGGATTGGGCTGCCAACTGAAAAGCCGCGGCGGTTTGCGGCCGGCTTTTCGTCCCAGGGGTGCGTGGCGGCTATCGGCCCCGAGCAGGGCCCTGCCTTATCGACTCGGGGCAGCAGCGGCCGCGCCGGCAGGCATGGCCAGCCACACAGACACGGCTGTGTGTTGCGGCTGCGGTGTGCCTGTGTTTGCCGGCCCGGCGGCCCAACTCAGCCACAGGCTGTGCCGCATCGATCTCTCTCTCTCTCTCTCTCTCTCTGTGTGTGTGTGTGTGTGTGTGTGTGTGTGTGTGAGGCAGCAGCCCACAGCGCACAGCTGGTTGCCGAGGCCACGAGGCATCTACACACTGTACAGTACGGGCGGCGCAGGTCTGCCTGCTACTCAACTCACCGAACTTGTCTCGGTTCATCACTCGACACCAACAGACTGTGACGGACCAATGTACACTGCTGTCCAAAATTAAAGCAACAAACCGCTATTTCCCCCTCCTGTGTCTAATTCACGATATAGGGGAAGACGGGGCAAGATGGGGAAGCTAATTTTAAACCCTTACAAAAGGGTCAAAAATAAACAAATTCAAGTAGGTTTTATTAACATTTGTTTACTTAACCATTGAATTACAATAGCATGTAAAGAAACCTGCAAACCTGTTACATTTAGTTAGAAATATCTCGATTTGAAACATAAACTACCAATTCCCCGTCTTGCCCCATACGCGGGGTAAGATGGGGAACTAGCATGAATTCATCTCTAAAGCTTAAATAAGGACTGGAATAACGAAATCATGTGACGATAAGGTTTCGAAACATGGTTTCTGCGAATTGTATAATCAGGTATTAGGTTTTATTTAGGCCTCTTACTTTCACATAGTACACAAGTGTGGACAGCCTCGTCATCATCACTTTCTATCCCTGCACAAGTGTCGTGGGTCCAGCGTCCGCAGCTAATACACCGTATCCAGCCTCCTTCAGAGAAGTCATAGCAGTATAAACATTCTTCACTCTCTTCCTCGTTGTCATTCGACGTCAGTTTATTATCCCTTGAGCATGAAGGGGTGGTTATGGTTCAAATGGCTCTGAGCACTATGGGACTCAACTGCTGAGGTCATTAGTCCCCTAGAACTTAGAACTAGTTAAACCTAACTAACCTAAGGACATCACAAACATCCATGCCCGAGGCAGGATTCGAACCTGCGACCGTAACGGTGTTGCGGTTCCAGACTGCAGCGCCTTTAACCGCACGGCCACTTCGGCCGGCAAAGGGGTGGTTAAGACGTCAGTAACGTTCGTCACTTTTTCGTTGTCATTATGTCCTTTTGGTGGTATCCCAGCTTTATTAAACGTCTTTGAGAAGAGTTTTCGTTTACATGCAGCACGTTTGGGGACTCCTTTTCGTTTAATTTCTTCACATAGTTCACTCCTATAAGGAGATTCGGTTAAAACAACGGGTTTTCCACGCCTGTTAGATGGTTTCCTTTTGGTTTTCTTATCCACCTTTGGAATAGCTAACACCATTCCAGGGCTGGTAACCTGAAAGTTAGACGAAACAGAGGCTTGTTCGTCAATTGTTAACTGTTAAGGTGTTTTACGTCTTGACAACATCTCTGGTATTTGGTCTTCCGTTTCTGTAACTTCAGATGTGTGAGCTTGATGAATGTCTGTAGTTGAACAGGGAAGGTAATCACTTTCTTGAAACACATTTCTGTTCACAGGCCAAATGCCTGTTTTCCGAAACCCGTTCACTGCTGTGGACATTGTAGCTGAATGAATGAAGGCTATGCCAAATAAACTTCAACGTATAATGTACGTGTTCAAAACCCGCAGCGAGGTAAACACATGAGACGATAAGAACGTAATGGTTGGACAAATAGTAGGGGCAATCTCCCATCTTGACCCACCCCGTCTTGCCCCCTACCAAGCTGTCAGGTTATGTTACGCCTACATGAACACTATTTAGTGAACATTGACTACTGACACAGCACTTTACTGTTAATAAGACGTACTATTCAGTGCTATATATATAGTCTGGACAAATGTGCACGTAACACATGTTTTATGGCCTCAAAAGGTCTAAAACATTGCAAATCAGTATAACAATTGTACGTACCTTGCAAAGCTCACAGAAACCGCCGCGAAACTAAGGTTCTGCAATGTCCACACACTGGGACCCGTGTATTGGTGATGTTGACGTAGCTATCCACAGATGGCAGCACTCTAACTGTAGCTTATAGCCCTTCCCCGTCTTACCCCACCTCCCAGTCTTGCCCCGCCTTCCCCTAATTATACAAACTATCAACCAGATGTCCACGCGGAAGATGGCATTCCAGTCAACGGACAATCGTGGCAACGATAACGTCAGGGTACCTATGAAACGAGGTAGTGTTTTCCGGGTAGCCCCACATCCACATCCGCTGTGTACACAGTGACAGACGGTGCGGTATGGCACAGAGAAGATGCCTACCAGATTCTCTGCGGTGGAGGGCCGTAGCGAGAAAGGAAGCAGGACAGTCGCAAACTCATTTGGCGCGATGCCTTAATTTGAATCGTTCTGTCGTTTCTCGGATGTGGCGACAGTTTATAGAGGACAGAAGTGTATCCCGAAAGGCCGGCCGGAGTGGCCGAGCGGTTCTAGGCGCTACAGTCTGGAGCCACGCGATCGCTACGGTCGCAGGTTCGAATCCTGTACCGGGCATGGATGTGTGTGATGTCCTTAGGTTAGTTAGGTTTAAGTAGTTGTAAGTTCTAGGGGACTGATGACCTCAGTAGTTAAGTCCCATCGTGCTCAGAGCCATTTGAACCATTTTTTTGTATCCCGAAGACAAGGGCAGGGCCGACCATGTAACAGAGAGATAGTACCGTTATTCGGCTGTAAGGGCACGACATTACCGCCTTAGCACCGTACGGCAACTGGTATGTGAGCTCGCAGTATCCACTGGACGTGTTGTATCTAGGCAAACGACGTGCAGAAGGGTTCGGCAGAGTGGCCTTTATTGTCTAGCTCTGACACGTCTTCACAGAAGGGAACGTCTAGAGTGGTGTCATAAACATGTCTCCTGGACGATCGTACAGTGGGTTCATGTTGTCCCGATTTAGTTTGGAGAACGATTCTCGGTGGATTCGCATCTGGCGGGAACGTGGAACACGATTTCTGGACCCAAACATCGTGGAAAGAGACCGATATCGAGGAGGATCCCTAATGGTGTGGACAGGGATTATGTTGAACACTGGAACCCTTCTTCATGTAACTGTACAGGTGAATCGGCAAGGTTTTAACTGTCGTCAGGTATCGTGACGAGATCTTGGAACCCCATGTGCAATTGTTGCGAAGTGCTGTGCGTCCAGACTTCGTATTGATGGACGATAATGCTCGAACTCGTAGAGCACAGGTGGTTGATGTTTTCTCGAAAGCGGAAGGTATTCCACGCATAGCGTGGCCTGCTCGCTCTCACGATTTGAATCCCATAGAGCATGTCCGCAGTGCACTAGGGACTCTGGTTGTTTATGTCAGCGTCCAGCAACCACTCTCCAAGACTGCCAGCAGCTCTGCAGGAAGAATGGGCGTTATTGTCTCTACATGGGACTGACGACATCATTCACAAAATAAACACAACCTTGCAAAATTTCCGTTTGTTGCTTCAATTTTGGACACCAGTGTAGTTCGCTCATATTTATTTTATCTACACAGTACAACATAGTTAAAGGATCATGTTTTTTGAAGCCGCGTAATTGCCTCCCACTGTGACTCATAACTTTGAAATTCGGCTCAAAGGTGCCTTCAACCTTCAGCTGTAATGGTGCAAATTCGTGGCGCCCCACGACGTTACCCTCGGTCTCGGCGACGTAAGGTCTCAACACATGCGAAAAAAGGCCACAGGTCGGAAGTTCATGTGAGCTGTAAGATTGGTTAATGGTATCACATCAATACCAAATTCACCACCATTCTGCCCAAAGCCACCGTGTACGTTCCTCACGATGGAAAAGTCGTCGCACCCCCTCTTACCCACAATTTCTTTTGACGTCTCTGCGGTGGAAGTCAGAACAGCGACACGCAGCGTTGAAATCACGCGGCTCTCTTCGAGGGTGACCGAGGAAAAGAATTTCAAGCACACCGCCGCTCTGAATCGTCACGAAATAAGCCTGAGGAGGTGGCTTTCATACGTGGCTGTCAGAAACTTTGACATCAGTTCAGCCTTGTGCCTGCTCTAGCGCCTGAACGTAGGCAAACCACCCACACCCGAGTGAGGTCGAAGGGGTTGCCTACCCTATGGAGCTAGAGCAGCCGCCAGGGGGAATCGGTGTCGAAGGTTCTGAAGACATTACTACTGTGCTCAATGGAGGTGCGTGGCTAGCACCGAGGATGCTGCCCAACTAGGAGTCTTAGGGGGATTCTTTGACGTTTTATTCATGAACATGATAACTTCGTACCCCCGTGATCACTCCACAGGAGTGTGGAAAACAGGAGATCTGAAGAAGCATAAGTACACTTTGCTGTTTCGGATGACGTTCCTATTTTGTAGAGTAATTTTTAACGGCCCCTAGTGGTTCCAACCGATATACGAAAGCAAAAACTGCGGTCGCGCTTCACTCCAAAGGGGTGCGACCACGTTCCACGGGGATGCACCCCACATTGTCCTTACAGAAGGGTTGAAACATATCGATGTGTCAGGGGTATGAAAGACTGTCAAGGACGTCGTCATATTTCTCATCGCACTGCGAACTGTCGTTTTCTAAAATGGAATGTGTTGGAATCAACGTTCCGGGGGAAGGAGTGGTTTGACGCCCTTTATACCACCCCCTGAGGCCTATTCGTATCAACTCTGCGCTGCGGTGTGTATTATTTTTTTTTTTCTTTGCCACTCGAAAGAAAACCGCGTGAATTCAACCTTGGGTGTAGCGGTTATGACCTCCATCGCAGAGAAGGGGTGAAATGTTGGTAAGAGGAGCTGTGACTATCTTCTCATCGCGTGGCAATTCCGCGGTGGCACAGGGAGAATTGTGGCGAAGTTTGGTGCCAATGCGACATCATTAACTCACTTTGCAGCTCACGCGAACTTCCGAGCTGTGGCCTTTCTTTCACAGCTGTCGACACGTTGCTGTTAGAAGGGTCACCGAACCCGACGTTGGCGTCACAGGGCGCCACATTTTTGCATCATTACAGAGGAATGACGCAGGCACCTTTGAGCAAAATTTCAAACTTAAACGTCGCAATAGGAGATGATTACGTTGTTTCGAAAACGTGGTCCTTTAATTTTGTTGCCGCGCAGGATTAGCCGAGCGGTCTAAGGCGCTGCAGTCATGGACTGTGCGGCTGGTCCCGGCGGAGGTTCGAGTCCTCCCTTGTGCATGGATGTATGTGTTCGTTCTTAGGACAATTTAGGTTAAGTAGTGTGTAAGCTTAGGGACTGATGACCTTAGCAGTTAAGTCCTATAAGATTTCACACACATTTGAACATTTAATTTTGTTGCACACTGTACTAGCGCCCCACTCCGGCTTCGCAAGTACCTACACCAGGATGGTTGTCTGGGATATTGGTAGCCACAATGAAATAAATACCCTAAGCTGCATACAAGCGTTGATGTAAGTCAACGGGGACAGTTGAAAATGTGTGCCCCCACCGGGTCTCGAACCCGGGATCTTCTGCTTACATGGCAGACACTATCCATCCTTTTTTTTGGTGTTGATCGTTGTGTATGGTCGCTGCGGACATCACATGACATCCGGTCAAGTTCGTTTGTTGATCCTTCCACTCAGTTTTTTTTATTACAGAGGCCAAACAGCTCTCTGACCGGACACGCTGAGCTGCCGTGCCGGCTCCATCTGAGCCACCGAGGACACAGAGGATAGCCTCCCGTAAGACCGACATTCGCAACTTATTGTGCCGCACTATATTAATAGTGCCCCTGCCCATCATACTCATTACTCTCGGCGTATTCCCGTAAGAGTTCGGGTACTGTTTGTGCATCATCCGCACAGAAGAAGATGGTCAAATGGACGGGAGCTTTATATATATATATATATATATATATATATATATATATATATATATATATATATATATAAGGTGTCTGTTCTTTAGAACATGTCTGAAAGAACAGATACTATCTTCATATATATATATATATATATATATATATATATATATATATATATATATATATATAGTGGTAACCAAATTATATTCAAGCAAGAACTCTCTTATTATTGACCTCTGTTTCGTAGATAAGACCATTTGTGGGATCTGTTATTGTGAACAGGTTATTGTAAAACTCCCTGTGCTCTTGGGGAAGAAATGGCAATATCGTCAACAGCTCTTCCTCTTTTGGAACTGATAAAAACAATGTCCCCTGCGATTGGCAGAAAAGAATTCCCACCCATCGCTTTCCTTTCTCTCTCCGTTCCCTATTTCATGCAGAAGTACGGCGTGGCGTAAATCGACCATAGTCTGTCTTCTTTGGAACACATTAATACGTCTCCATTCTCCTGTTTCAGAATAAGAATTTTTAATACCTATTTAAGATGGATGGCCACGAGACACTTTGACCATATTGCACTTGAAGATTTTACACGGCTGCGTTGACAATAATGTTCTGGAATGATCTTGAAAAACAAGGAAGATAGTTGTGTGCATTCGAATTGCATGGGATGGGCTCGTAGGTTTAGGTGACTCAACAGGCTCGTGCAAATCGTGCGAAAGCTTTGTCGCAGCTCGGAATGCTAGGTCTGCTCACAATGAAGTGGTGTGTCATCAAACCGTCCTATACTAAATGGAGGACGCCTTGGCCCATTGGTACTTTGGACTCCTGAGGGAAGAACTTCCTGGCGCATAGACCATGCGCCAGCTACTGACACGTGCATGAACTCTCAACGTGATTTGGCACCTGAATCAAGGTTAGCACGTTGGAGACTGGCCAGTTAGCAGAATTCAGAGACTAGAAAACCGGCAAGTTAGGTCTTCTCTTAAAGTGTTACTGGCATATATGTAGCTGATGTACCATCAAGAGTAATACATACCAAAAAAGGGCCAATTTTTCATATTTACCTTAGATCTTTGATATATTACAAATTTTAAAATAATCATGACAGGAAGTATAGTTCTCCCCCAAAGAAAATTGTGCGAGGTGAGTGACTGAGCAAATTCTTCCTCTTGAGCGTCCAAAATTTCTTGTGCATTCAACAAACACGACGTATTTGTAGCAGAATTAGAGAAAACTGCGAAACCTAACAGGTATACGCACCAAATTACGTAAATTTGATCATATCCGTTCAGCCAATCATGGGAGCAGCTGTTACGTTCGCTAATGTTTTTTTCGAAATAAAGTGATGGAAAAAAACCGCAACACCAAGAACGATTTATGCGACATAGATGACAGTTGGAAGGCTTGTTTTCACATCTGAAAGATGACTTCTATTCAAATTTCGCGCCAATCGCATAGGAGTAGCGCCACTATGAGGATCCAAGTCAGGTTTTTTTTTTTTTTTTTTTTTTTTAATGAATGATGAACGGTCGTGAGCGTTAGCTACCTTTAAGACTGGATGTCCTGAGTAGATTTTGGTCGAGAGTGTCTTTAAGGCGACAAAGACGCGGTTATCAGCATCTCAGAAATGGTTCAAATGGCTCTGAGCACTATGGGACTTAACATCTGAGGTCATCAGTCTCCTAGAACTTAGAACTACTTAAACCTAACTAACCTAAGAACATCACACACATCCATGCCCGAGGCAGGATTCGAACCTGCGACCGTAGTGGTCGCGCGGTTCCTAACTGTAGCGCCTAGAACCGCTCGGCCACGCCGGCCGGCTCAGCATCTCAGTTTGAACGTCATTGTGCAATATGGCCACGAGAAGCTGGATATTCCTTCTGCGATGTTGCAGAAAGTCGTGGCAGGAACGTAGCCACTGAACATGATTGCTGGCAGCGGTGGTAACGAGAACGTACGGTCGCAAGAAGACCGGGCTCCGGGTGACCGCTTGGCACTACAGACAGGGAGGACCATCGTATTCAACGTATGGCTCTGGTGCATCGTACTGGATCTGCAGCAGCAATTTGAGCAGCAGCTGGCACCAAAGTGACAAAACGAACTGTCACAGATCGATTAATTCAAGGACAGGTCGGAGCGTGCGTACCACTGACCCCAAACCACCGCCATTTGCGATTTCAGTGGCGTGAAGCGAGAGCTCACTGTAGAATAGGATGGAGGTCTGAAGCGTTTTCTAATGGAGCTGGTTCCGCCACGGTGCCAGTGGTTGGTTAGAAGGAGGCCGGTTGAGGGCCTACAACCATCCTATACGCCTGCTAGACACACTGGACCTACACCTGGAGTTATGGTCTGGGATGCGATTTCGTATGACAGCAGAAGCACTGTCCTGGTTATCCATGTGTCCTGCGTGCAAAACTGTACGCCACCCTGCTGATTCGATCCCTGTGCTGGCATTCATGAACAGCATTTCAGGTGCTGTTTTCCAACAGGATAATGTTCGACCACATACCGTCGTTGTAACCGAACATTCACTACTGGCCATTAAAATTGCTACACCACGAATATGACGTGCTACAGACGCGAATTAAACCGACAGGACGAAGATGCCATGATATGGAAATGATTAGTTTTTCAGAGCATTCACACAAGGGTGGCGCCGGTGGCGACACCTACAACGTGCTGACATGAGCAAAGTTTCCAACCGATTTCTCATACACAAACAGCAGTTGACCGGCGTTGCCTGCTCAAGCGTTGTTGTGATGCCTCGTGTAAGGAGGAGAAATGCGTACCATCACGTTTCCGACTTTGATAAATGTCGGATTGTAGCCTATCGCGATTGCGGTTTATCGTATCGCGACATTGCTGCTCGCGTTGGTCAAGATCCAATTACTGTTAGCAGAATATGGAATCGGTGGGTTCAGGAGGGTAATACGGAACGCCGTGCTGGATCCCAACGGCCTCGTATCACTAGCAGTCGAGATGACAGGAATCTTATCCGCATGGCTGTAACGGATAGTGCAGCCACGTCTCGATCCCTGAGTCAACAGATGGGGACGTTTGCAAGACAACAACCATCTGCACGAACAGTTCGACGACGTTTGCAGCAGCATGGACTACCGGCTCGTAGACCATGGCTGCGGTTACCCTTGACGCTGCATCACAAACGGGAGCGTTTGCGATGGTGTACTGAACGACGAACCTGGGTGCACGAATGGCAAAACGTTATTTTTTCGGATGAATCCAGGTTCTGTTTACAGCATAATGATGGTCGCATCCGTGTTTTGCGACATCGCGGTGAACGCACGTTAGAAGCGTGTATTCGTCATCGCCATACTGGCGTTTCACCCGGCGTGATTTTATTGGGTGCCATTGGTTACACGTCTCGGTCACCTCTTGTTCACATTGACGGCACTTTGAACAGTGGACGTTACTTTTCAGATGCGTTACGACCCGTGGCTCTACCCTTCATTCGATCCCTGCGAAACCCTACATTTCAGCAGGATAATGCACGACCGCATGTTGCAGGTCCTGTACGGGCCTTTCTGGATACAGAAAATGTTGGACTGCTGCCCTGGCCAGCACATTCTCCAGATCTCTCACCAATTGAAAACGTCTGGTCAATGGTGACCGAGCAACCTGTCTCGTCACAATACGCCAGTCACTACACTTGATGAACTTTGGTATCGTGTTGAAGCTGCATGGGCAAAAAATGGTTCTCATGGCTCTGAACACCTAAGGTCATCAGTCCCCTAGAAGTAAGAACTACTTAAACCCAACTAACCTGCCGACATCACACACATCCATGCCCGAGGCAGGATTTGAACCTGCGACTGTAGCGGTCGCGCGGTTCCAGACTGTAGCGCCTAGAACCGCTCGGCCAGCAGCACTGGCAGCTGTACCTGTACACGCCATCCAAGCTCTCTTTGACTCAATGCCCAGGCGTATAAAGACCGTTATTACGGCCAGAGGTGGTTGTTGTGGGTACTGATTTCCCAGGATCTATGCACCCAAATTGCGTGAAAATGTAATCACACGTCAGTTCTAGTATTATATATTTGTCCAACGAATACCCGTTTATCATCTGCAATTTCTTCTTGGTTTAGAAATTTTAATGGCCAGTAGTGTACTTTACACACTGTACACATGCTGCCTTGGCCTGCTCCATCACCAGATCTGTCCCCACTGGAGCGCATATGGGACATCATCGGACGAGAAGTCCAGCTTCATCCACAAACAGCACTGACCGTCCCTGTATTGACCGACCAAGTGCAACAGGCAAGGAACTCCATCGCACAAACTGACATCCGGCACCTCATTCTTGAATTCAACATTCTGGCGGTTACACCGGTTATTAACATACTAGCATTTATATTTGTAATGGCTTACCTCGCGCTTGCATTAATCTGTGAACTTGCAACTTTATCAGTTAACTATGTTACCTAGACAAATGTATTCCCGAAATTTCGTTTCTCTACTTTAATTATTTTTTGATGTTGCGATTTTTTTTCCCCGACAGCCTAATTCTAGAAGTTGACAACAGAAGGTAGCACCAGTCAAGCGGTTGGTCGCGATATGTCAGTACATTGTTCGCGTACGAAATGAGTCCAGTTTTAGAGCGACAGGTTTCTCGGGCGGCAGAAAATCGCGGCACGACTTATACTCGGCCGCGGTCTTTTTATCACAAAATAGCGGCCCGAGATATGCTCGGGCTTGGTCTCCAAAGTGCTAGGAAAATGCAACAGAGTACCGGGAACACAGCAGCACTGAAAATGCGTTTTGTGGAAAAAAATGGGATTTGAACGTTTACAATGTCCAGTCTTCAGTTATATGAAATACAGGAAATCAAATTTTTGTTGCCCCTCGAAGCTGTTAGACTTGCAACTAGAACGTGGAGACCTGGTAATGGTTTTAGACGTTTACTAATATCTATAGCGAGACTATACTTGGGGCTTGGGATGGTTGCGCCATTTCTTTCTAGCAGAAAGGAAGCGATGAAAATAATTGACTACAAATGTGTCAGTACCAAGAATATCGATACAAAACCTCGATAATCGATACAGACTCACATGCTACGGTCCGCCATCTTGTTTGTGTGTATAACATCGAAGCAATTTGTGCAGTGAATTACGTTGGCACTCAGTGACAAAATATAATGTGCAATAGTGTAATGTCAATCAACAGTTCCGCCATTACACCAGTGATGCAAGTGAAGCAGCAAGATGATGAAATTGTAGGTGATCAACAGTCATATAAAAGCCTTTCACACTATTTTCGTAACACATAACTGATGCAAATCTATCTGCATCCTATACAGGCTGTGATATCTTACATAGTCAACCACAAAGAAGAAAACCAGTAGAAGACATCACTGTTACTTCTTAAGTAATAGAACCCAGTACGTTGTCCTCGATGGTGAGTGTACACCGGAGGTGAGGGTATCATCTGGAGTGCCCCAGGGAAGTGTGGTAGGTCCGCTGTTGTTTTCTATCTATATAAATGATCTTTTGGTTAGGGTGGATAGCAATGTGCGGCAGTTTGCTGATGATGCTGTGGTGTACGGGAAGGTGTCGTCGTTGAGTGACTGTAGGAGGATACAAGATGACTTGGACAGGATTTGTGATTGGTGTAAAGAATAGCAGCTAACTCTAAATATAGATAAATGTAAATTAATGCAGATGAATAGGAAAAAGAATCCCGTAATGTTTGAATACTCCATTAGTAGTGTAACGCTTGACACAGTCACGTCGATTAAATATTTGGGCGTAATATTGCAGAGCGATATGAAGTGGGACAAGCATGTAATGGCAGTTGTGGGGAAGGCGGATAGTCGTCTTCGGTTCATTGGTAGAATTTTGGGAAGATGTGGTTCATCTGTAAAGGAGACCGCTTATAAAACACTAATACGACCTATTCTTGAGTACTGCTCGAGCGTTTGGGATCCCTATCAGGTCGGATTGAGGGACGACATAGAAGCAATTCAGAGGCGGGCTGCTAGATTTGTTACTGGTAGGTTTGATCATCACGCGAGTGTTACGGAAATGCTTCAGGAACTCGGATGGGAGTCTCTAGAGGAAAGGAGGCGTTCTTTTCGTGAATCGCTACTGAGGAAATTTAGAGAAGCAGCATTTGAGGCTGACTGCAGTACAATTTCGCTGCCGGCAACTTATATTTCGCGAAAAGACCACAAAGATAAGAGAGATTAGGGCTAGTACAGAGGCATATAGGCAGTCATCTTTCCCTCGTTCTGTTTGGGAGTGGAACAGGGAGAGAAGATGCTAGTTGTACGAGGTACCCTCGCGACGCACCGTATGGTGGATTGCGGAGTATGTATGTAGATGTAGGTGTAGAGGATTTCGATTTCTAGCCATACACTGCCCCCCTCCTTCCCCCTAAATGCCACACCAGCAGCTACAGTAAAAAACAATGGACAAAGAGTTCTAGATTAATCTAGTTTAAGACTGTTTATTTCTAAGTAACATTTCTCTATATGTGTGTATGTATAAACGCCTGAAGATGAATAGATCATGTTCTAAACGCGTTGCTTTATGTTAGATTAACCATAAAATAAAAAGTGACTGGTAGCAGAAACTTGAAATAAATAGTTATCCCACACAGTCACGGTTCACAAACATAGCCATTATGGCTGAAAATGAGGAAACAAGAGTTCGAACTTGGCTGCGGAATGGCGTGGCAAGTCTTGATGGGTTGGCGGTGTGCGGGGGGAGACAGAAGGAGCAGGCGGCGGCAGGCTGGGGGCTTTGGTGCGTAATGCTGCTGCTGCGCGCTGGGCTCCCTGTCTGCCACGGACGCGCCGGGCCGTGACGGGTTGGCGGTGGGGCAGGAGAGGAGAGAACGCAGGTGGCCTTGACCTCGGCTCTGGCCCGGCGGCGGGGGCGGCGGAGGCGGCGGAGGCGCGTCCTTGGCCGCTGCGCTGACAGCCGTGGCGCCGCAGAGTGCGTCCACCGAACCGGAGGCGACGTTGGGGAACTGCACTGTGTTCATCATAAGAATAAACCTGGTGTAAACATCACACCGCGTATTCTTCCGGCCGGCCGGTGTGGGCTTGCGGTTCTAGGCGCTCCAGTCTGGAACCGCGTAACCGCTACGGTCGCAGTTTCGAATCCTGCCTCGGGTATGGATGTGTGTGATGTCCTTAGGTTAGTTAGGTTTAAGTAGTTCTAAGTTCTAGGGGACTGATGACCACAGATATTAAGTCCCATAGTGCTCAGAGCCATATTTGTTAAGTCCCATAGTGCTCAGAGCCATTTGAACCAATTTGTATTCTTAGGCATTTGCTTGAATCCCATTGGATTTCGTATCACAAGGAGCGGATTTATTTCATTAACAGTACAGAGTAACCCACCACCTTGAAATGTAGGGTGGGTCGGATGCTTCTGAATCTAACAGCGAAGACTTCTCATTGTTATAATCTTATTGGTATACAGTTGTTAGTGCTTTTTTTTTAAATAATATAAAGAACATAATATATAAAAATTTCTCTGAGGTTACAGTGAATTGAATGCTTAACAATTGTTAAAATGATTCCATATACTTGGTAATACCTAGTTGATGAGAATATAATTTATATAATGCAAATGTCAAAGAAAAATAAAAAAAGTAATACAATTAGATCAGGAAATGACACTTAAAGTTGTAAAGGAGTTTTGCTATTTGGGGAGCAAAATAGCTGATGATGGTCGAAGTAGAGACGACATAAAATGTAGTCTGGCAATGGCAAGGAAAGTGTTTCTGAAGAAGAGAAATTTGTTAACATCGAGTATAGATTTAAGTATCAGGAAGTCGTTTCTGAAAATATTTGTATGGAGTGTAGCCATGCATGGAAGTGAAACATGGACGATAAATAGTTTAGACAAGAAAATAGAAGGTTTCGAAATGTGGTGCTACAGAAGAATGCTGAAGATTAGACGGGTAGATCACATAACTAATGAGGAGCTGTTGAATAGGATTGGGGAGAAGAGAAGTTTGTGGCACAACTTGACTAGAAGAAGGGATCGGTTGGTAGGACATGTTGTGAGGCATCAAGGGATCACCAATTTAGTATTGGAGGGCAGCGTGGAGGGTAAAAATCGTAGAGGGAGACCAAGAGATGAATATATGAAGCAGATTCAGAAGGATGTAGGATGCAGTAAGGACTGGGATATGAAGAAGCTTACACAGAATATGGTATCATGGACTGAAGACCACAACAACAACAACAACAACAACAATACAACGAGTGTGGTGAAAATAATTTGCGGCATGTAGAGGGAAGTGATATGCTGTATTTGGATGTGTAGTATAGTCTGAGTAGCATGTTGGTTGATAATGGCCCATTTCTACCTATTTAGATGAGAAGATCTCGGTACAACCTCGAGCTATTCTCATCTGCAATGGTTTGTGCTAATGTATATTTACACATATCATACCGATTAAATGGTTCAAATGGCTCTGAGCACTATGGGACTCAACTTCTGAGGTCATCAGTCCCCTAGAACTTAGAACTACTTAAACCTAACTAACCTAAGGACATCACACACATCCATGCCCGAGGCAGGATTCGAACCTGCGACCATAGCGGTCTCGCGGTTCCAGACTGTAGCGCCTAGAACCGCACGGCCACTCCGGCCGGCATACCGATTAAATACTGATTGAGCACTTCATACATGGAATAGATGAATTTTAGCTTTACATGGGAAATAAACTTATGTTTGTAAATTGTTAGTAGAAATAGAAAATAGTTCATTGCTACCAGAATGCATTATTCGTTAAATAACTTCATACATTACTGATATATAAAATTCATTGGTTGTAGCTTTGAGCAGAGAGGAGAATACACTTCTGTCTGCACACAATAAGACGAGCCCAATACGTATTATGTTGTGTTATACGCACGTACGTAGATTGAGCGATAGTGCGGGACAATAGTTTTACCAGCGCATTAAACTTGGACAGCATTGGCCAACCGCCAATGATGTGAGCAGTTGCAGTTCAGACGTAGAAAGCGACGAGCAGTGAAACAATATAGCTTCGAATCTCATTCAATTTTTAAAGAGAATGAAATAATATTCGGCAAAACTCCAGCACTACGGCACGCTTCTTAGTTGAGCAGGCGGAAAGCATAAAATGCTCTCGTTCTCACCTGACATAGTAGTGTAATTACAAACAACAGTCATGAAAATTCCTAACTTAAATACAGGATAATTTTTCTGAGCGAGCTATGCGTGATGCAAAACCATACTGCAGGGATTTCACCGTATTGTTGAACACTGAAGCTACTGAATGTATTAATTAGTCTTAGCTCCTTCCTTATCCGAATCCTAGAAATACATTTCAGTTCCGGAACTGTCACCTCCTGTCTTGATAACGAGTCGATCAACAACAGAATCCACGAAACCACACAGGCGCCGCATTTCCTCCTCTTCTTTTATGACGTGCCGTTCTGTATCCCTCCAGCGTTCGGCAGTGACATGTGAAGAAGCCGCGTGTGTTAGTTCCAGCAAGTCTAGCAACTTAACACTCTTGTCACTTCTCGCTTCAGATTCGCTAACTTGGCTCCAGATCTGTGGGATTCATATTGTAATGGTACAGTGGAAAATGTAAAAATGCAACATTTGTTTGGTGCGCTCGATGCTGTGAAAATGAATAGTCTTTATGTTTCTACACACTTATCACTCTGGTTAGTGTCAGAGTACATATGTGATGTAAAACAATGGGCATAGTCCAAATAAAGAGTATTTGGTTTTTCATTTCTGGCCTAAAAAAATTAAACTGTTATGTTTTCTTAGTTTAAGCAACCTTTATTAACAACCTGTCATAAAAAATCGATAATTAAGAATTTTTACTTGAATTGAAAACAAGAATTTTGCGTGCAGTATGTAATTAGAAACAAAAAGACGTGGATTATTCATAAAAAATTATGATGAATTTTACAATTACGAGATGAATGTATTTCAAATTGAACGAAAAAAGCCGGCCGCGGTGGCCGTGCGGTTCTGGCGCTGCAGTCCGGAACCGCGGGACTGCTACGGTCGCAGGTTCGAATCCTGCCTCGGGCATGGGTGTGTGTGATGTCCTTAGGTTAGTTAGGTTTAAGTAGTTCTAAGTTCTAGGGGACTTATGACCTAAGATGTTAAGTCCCATAGTGTTCAGAGCCATTTGAACCATTTTTTGAACGAAAAAAAGAGAAAGGATGACCATGGCGAGAACTGAGCCAACGATCCATAAACTCCACCAGATTATTAATCTACTACACTACCAATTCCGTTATACAGCCATTACGTATGTGTATCTCAACTGTACTAAATACAGCCCTTCGGAAAACTTCACAGGCGATTTTTTCTGTAAATTTAAGAATTTTTCGGCACTTTTTAACCGTGTTCCACACACGTATTTCACTACGGAGCAGGAAACAGCTTCAACCATTTGCATACTGCGTATTAACAGCGCGACAATCAGAGCACAACAATACAGATATTGTCACTGTACACCATTTGCCGGCCGCAGTGGCCAAGTGGTTCTAGGCGCTTCAGTCTGGAGCCGAGCGACCACTACGGTCGCAGGTTCGAATCCTGCCTCGGCATGGATGTGTGTGATGTCCTTAGGTTAGTTAGGTTTAAGTGGTTCTAAGTTCTAAGGGACTGATCACCTCAGATGTTAAGTCCCATAGTGATCAGAGCAATTTTTTTACACCATTTTTAAAATAAAAACCACACAGGTAACGTGTGATCAAGAAATACGTTGATGGCTGTTAATAAATTAGAATACCTTAAAGTTTCATTTAACGTAACTTAGTAATAAGATATCTAATACGTAAGGTTAAGTACCCTCCGCCACACACCGTTAGGTGGCTTGCTTCCACGAGCGTAATTACACCAGAGTACTTGTGCTATGGCCTCTGACCATATCGCGTTTGTGTTTGTTTACATCATGTTTATTTTTATAATGAACAAAATATACACATAACACTTCTCAACAAGTTGTGGCATGTTTCTTTCGCTCGACGAGGACCAGTCTCGCGTCAAAAGTCTGGTTCTGTCCGTCTGCGCAGTCAGCGGAACAGACTGCTAACTGAAGGGATCCTAGTTCGACTCCTGGCCGAGTCGGAAATTTTCTGCGGTCGGGGACTGGGTGTTGTGTTATCCATACGTATCGTCGTAACTGACTACAAAATCGTCTCCAATACGCTATCGTAAAGTCTTTCCATTACTGAAATGGCTGGCTGGGCACGACTCGAAAGCCAATAAATCGAAATAACAAAATAAAAAGACCTGGCCAAAGACGCGTTGGAAACTTGCTGCGAAACAAGTAAAACTTCTTCTTACTTTCTATCTTCTGCTCTCCCGAATTTTTTACAGCGCAGACGATCGTAATGCGATCCCTCTTCTCTGCGAATATCTACTGCGAAATGGCAAATATCGAGAAAACTGATGGCGGGATAGGAGCTCAACTAAAACCGTTCAACTGTGGATGTCATCTGGATCTGATGAGAAGCCCGTAAGATTCTGCAGAAGTTTTGCGCAAGAACTTACTCTTTCTTTGTCATGAGACTTCTGACTGGTTTGTTGAGGCCCCCCACGCTTTCCTCTCTTGTGCCAAGTTCCTCATCTCAGAGTAACCCTTGCACCCACATCCTCAATTATTTCTTGGATATAATCCCCTGCAATTTTTGCCCTCCACAGCTCCCTCAAGTACCATGGAGGTTAATCGTTGATGTCTTAACGGCCGGCCGAAGTGGCCGTGCGGTTAAAGGCGCTGCAGTCTGGAACCGCAAGACCGCTACGGTCGCAGGTTCGAATCCTGCCTCGGGCATGGATGTTTGTGATGTCCTTAGGTTAGTTAGGTTTAACTAGTTCTAAGTTCTAGGGGACTAATGACCTCAGCTTTTGAGTCCCATAGTGCTCAGAGCCATTTTGATGTCTTAACGCATTTATTGCCATAGTGTTCCTTGTCAGTATATTCCACATACTGTATTTCTTTCCTCGCCTTATTTCTTATCAGCTCACTCGATTTTCAACATCCTCCTACGGCACATCTCGGAACATCTTATTCTCTTCTTTTTGTTTTTCTCCACCCCCCATGATTAACTTCCGTACAATGGTGTTTTTCAAATGTAAATTCTAGTAAGCTTCCTCTTTAAATTAAGACCAATGATAGTAACAGAGTTCTTTTGTACCCGAAGAGTTCCCTTTGCGTTTTCTGGTCTGCTCAGGATGTCCTTCTTTCGCCTGTCATGTATTATCAAAGGTAACAGAATTCCTTCACTTAGTCTACATCGCGGAGCCCAACTTTGATGATAAGTTCCTCAGCAGTCTCCTCTCTGCTACTCCCCATTACCGTCTTCTTCGTTCGGTTCACAATCAAGCCATACCCTGTGCTCAGAAGTCTGTTCATTCCATTCAGTTCGTCCTATAATTCTTCTTCGCTTTCCCTGAGAGTCATAATGTCATCAGCGAATCTTATCATAGATATTCTTTCATTCTGAACTTTAATCATAGTCCTGAACCCTTGTAGCAGGGTGTAGGAGCGGTTTATCGCAGGTGGCTAGAATACCTATAGGCACCAAGCTACTTAGAAAAAATAAATAAATAAATAAAAAAAACAACGAAACAAAATCGAAGAGCAGGTCTTCCCCTTACGAAGAAGAGTACATGACTACAAGGCTGGGGTCATTCTGTTACAGTATTGTAAAACATGTTCTGTGCTCTCGCGTTATGGTGCTGTTAGAGACCGAAAATCTCCCTATGAGAGTCGACATGGATTCCGTAAAAAGAGGTCCGGCGAAATTCAGCTTTATCCATGAGGGCCAGATAGCTGTTCACGAAGAAGCCCAGGTTGAGGCCGTGTTCCTTCACTTCGATGGCGTTCGGTGCAATTACGCACTGTCGTTTAACAAACAACGTTCGAATTTATTTAGTGTCGGACCAGAATTTTGACTGGCTGCAGTGCTTCCTTGCAGATACATCTCAGCACGTCGGTTTTCTCTCCTAAGAGTCGTTGGGGACATTTTATCTGTTGTTTCAGCATATATTTGCAATTTCGTTGCCGCATTGTGTAGCTAGAGTCAGACCAAACAGATAGTGCACATCACATCATTCATGGCACGGCCATTTTCGACGGAAAACTTCAGTTAAAGCGGAATTTTACGCGCCCTTTGGATAAAGCGGTCCCAGATTAGTCTAGCGCGACATCTGTTTTATCGATGTGTGCTAATAGACAGAGTGAAACACGAGGAATAATGAGTACTCCAGCAACGACTGACAGCAGATGGGCCTGATGAAGTGATTAAACGTTTGTACATACAGTGTGCAACAGATCATCCTCCTTTGTAGCGGCAGCCGATCACAAGTAGCTGAAGCAACGTTGCGTTCCAAGTAATTGGAAAAATGCGCGATACATCCTCTGCTTTTAAGAACGACCGACGAGGAGCTGCACACAATTGGCGTAAATCTGTTGCATAATTTTAAAGCACGCTTCATGCTTGGTAAAATCTCTTCTGTAGGTATCAACAAGGAGTCCACAAACAACGATCGTGAGAAATCCAGCCCGCTCAGTTCTTCTTAGAACTGTTGATATTTTTAAAAATATCGGGACGTGATGTACTGATATTAAAAAAAAAAAAACATTATCGGCTCTCGATATATCGAGAAAAGGTATAGATATGTAGTCGGAAAAAATATCGACGTACCGGCCCATAAAAATATCGTCTTCACATTGTAAATATACCACTGGTTTTAGAGCTGTATATTTAACTACTGATTTATTATTACATATTCTATACATCAACAAACTAGGAGCCTGCCTATCTCCGTTAAAGAAAGAACTGAAAGGAAAACTACACACGTTCACGCTTGGCCACAACCATTTTTGCTAACAATGGTAATGAAAGTCGCACATTAAAAGGTGTGCGACACGTATCGGATATGTGTGCGACACGTATCGGATATGTCAGGAACACTTCATGTCGACTTCCCTGTTTTCTCATTTCTGCAAACGCCAGCGACCTAGGAGTTGTAGTGTCAACATTCAAATTCATTTCTTCTCCCACGACTCCACCAACCGCAGAGACCAAACTTGTCATTTAGTTTTTTGTTCACAATTTTCACCAACTTTTTTAAAAGAGTGCTTCTGTGAAGAAATAGCACACTACTTATATTAATTTTTTTAACGAAATTGGTGTGCTATTTCTTCACATCGGAAATCTTGTTATTCCATTCACACCGCCACCCCAGTGCTTTTGTGCCACATGCGCTTGCTTCACACAGTCAAAGAGAAAGATTGGACGTGATGAAAACTCAAGAAGTAGTAAGACTCCTTACTATAGGAAAGTAAAATTATGTCCTACTACAATTTCAAATGAACAACTTTAAATAAGTACCGGAAATTGTGAAAAAACATATAATTAAAAATAAATATATCAGCACTCGACATTACCACCTTGATATCGATGTATGATTAAATCAGAAGAGAGCGTCACCGATATGTATCGATATGTTGTGCAAAGCTTCAATATATCGATATTTCACGTACATCACTAGATCTTCCACGAAACCCAGAAGGCAGTAGACGCCAGTGCCGACTTCAGTACCACGTTTCTTGATTTCCGGTGGGTGTTCGACACAGTTCTGCTCTGTCGCCTAGTGAACAAAATACAAGCCAACGGACTGCCACACCGGTTTTGTGATTGCAGTAACGAATTCCCAGAACATATAACACAGCATGACGTTCATACCGAGCACAAATCCTTAGACACAAATCTTCGTTGATCCATTGAGTCTGTGTCGCCTGGCCACCAAGAGCTGTTGCAGGACGATTGATTCACGGATCCAGTTATATGGCTCCTTCCGTATATAGCGATTTTACGACTATGACGAGTGGGGCCTGAAGATGGCATCAATGTAATGCCGGAACTGGTAGCATATAGAAGTTCATAAAATAAAATAAATTTCTACAATACATACGGCTGTTGGTAAATCATTGCATCAAGAAGTTAGACACAAATGTATCTTCTGGCGTACACCAAAGGAGTGTTGTATGCTACAGTTCACAAGGTACAGACGTGATCTGGTGGATAAGATAGAAGGCTACGCGAATGGTGCTGTGGCAATTAGAGACGTTGCAACACTAGAAAATTGTAGGGTGACCCATGGTAGTGGAGGTGATAGCAGTTGACCCTCCATCTTCACGCTACCAGCTATCACCACCAAGAACACACGCTTTCTCTCCTGAGTATCTTGGCGCATCGAGCGGAAGCCATTTCGGAAGCTGAAAACCTGCCGAAAGAACTGCGCCACTTACAGAAAGTGTTAAAAGTAAACTGCTGCAACAACCGAAAAATTTCGCAAATCATTTCACGGAATAGCCCTAAGGTTGTAATGTTGTTGCATTAATTTGTTCTGAAAGGGGTGCTGATAGACAATAAAAGAGGGTTAACAGCTGTGAGCTGTCTGAGGAAGTTAACCTTGCATTACTGAGCAACTGTTTCACCAGGTATCCAGTCTAGCTTACCAAATTCCCAACCAGACTAACATTAATTATAATCTTTTAGTACTCATCTTACGATAACCGGTGATATATATATATATATATATATATATATATATATATATATATATAAGAGAATTTAAATAAAAAAAATAAATCAGTTTATATTTGGAACTTTATTTTAACATTGATCATTGAAATTTCAGCATATTAAACTTGATTCATAACTAAACTGGTGCCTTATTTAGGATTGTGAAAATGTGAGTTTGTAATCTTACGGAATACATCAAATAGGGAGCCAAGATTGCGAGACTGCATACAATACTGCATTCATAAAATAACACACGAAGAACGTTGAAACATATGCAAGAGGAAATTAACCACAACCAACCGATTCAATTTTCACCCAAAGAAGTTACGTTCGTATCGCAATCCTGTCCGTCATGAAATTACCACACACTGGTATACTAAATTCATTCTAACTCTCTGTGAAATCGTCCCTAAAAGAATAGCTGAGGGCTACTTTGATGCTTACACCACATGCTTCACGTGGTCAACTTGGTTTACACAAAGAGTGTAACTCCACAATAATTTTGATAGTTAAAATAAATTAGATCGAAACGCAATTTACAAAAGAAAAACCGCGAACTGGTTACTATCGTCTTACTATTAACCTGATGGGTCAAACAATTGTATAAGCACGTGGTACCGGTCTCACAAAGTACACCCCACGTGGGTTGAACATAAAGAAAAGTTGCTATATTGAAAAATATTGTCAAGACGAGACGTTATAATCTCGCGCACATTCGCATTTAAGATTGATGATCTTAGTTAGAGTTATCGATCAACACGTGGTTCCACTTTACTGACAAAGTAGAGACAAAGCAACTACTGGAAGATATTCTGAACTTCACACTCGAAATACACTGCATTGCAATTTAAGATAACATTAGATATTTTAGATCCAAACCTGAAATAAAGGTGATTAAATTTTCAGTTAGGCTGAACTTAAGAAATCCATTGTCCTATGGACTTAGCAGAGACGCGCTTAGCCGGAGATCTTACCACTTCAGACACTCGCCGCGGACAGACTGACCTGGGCTCCTACCGAGCGTGCTTAACAGATACAAACGGAAGTGACCAGAGAGGCAGCTTCCTATACCAACATGACAAGGGACAGACAGGACCATACTAAGAATAGAAACCTCTCTGCTTTTAGAAAGTGTAGCTACCTGTTCCGACGTTGCTCCTACTGTTCTCTAGCAGACAGGCTTGTCTGCTACCATCAAGCATGCAACTAGAAATACATTTGCTCATTCATCCTCTCACACAGAAGGGAAGGGGGATGACAGTATCTTATCATATACAGTACATAAAAGAAAGCGGATGTAGGTTCCGTATGAGACTGTGTGACATGAATTACGTATAAACTGTGTTTTAAAGTGTAGTAGTGTGACAGATCGTTCTTGTTTATGTGTAAAAGTAAGACGTTTCACTGCTCAGTCTCCTCCCAGATAGTCAGAAACACCACAGTAAATTTAGAAGAGGAATTTATGCCATAAATGACAACAGATTTAAGAAATTAACATGAAAGGAATCCAACAGAGACCTTTCACGGTAGGGATCCCCGAGGAGGACATGAAGAATCTTCTGTTTCTGCTGTACTGTGACTCAGTAACAGGAAAGATTAGCGGGCTTCGAATGAGACACAAAATCGATTCAGTGTCCATCCAAAATTCGACTACTCGTGAGACCTGTGAAAGATAATGTAGGCTTCAGGCCACCAGGAGTGCATAAAATACCGTGTGGGTGTGGACAGTTTTATGTCTCTCAGACTGGGCGTTCTGTTGAACAGCACCGTATAGGACACGAAGTATTTCCGCGTAGAAATCAGCGGTAGCAGAGCATGCTCTGGAAAACGGACACAGAATAACGTTCGAAGAAAAATCTTTTGTTAAACGAACGTCTGTTTTCAAGTGATACAACAACTATATTGTTATCAGTCGCTGTTTATTTAGCCCCACGACGGGTTTCAAAGGTTTAAATCTCCATCATCAGGTGGATACTATCCTTGCACCTAATAGTTTCCAGACGCCATATTTGTTTAGAAAATATGACAGTATACATGTGATATGTTACAACAGTGAAAGGAACCTCTGACCACTAGGGGTACTCTACTTGACTTATTTTATTTTTACCGTTAGATATACGTTTATTTTTGTCAAAAACCCAAAAACCATGTTCTAAGATAGTGTTTCCTTACATTAAACAGAGCCATACGTTTTTCCAAAAAGTCGTAACACAACAAACACACCCACCCACCCACACACACACACACACACGTGTCATACTAACAAATGTAAATCCACCTGATGCTGGAGTTTTAAACATTTGAAACGCGTCGTGGAAATAAATAAACAGTGACTGGTAACCGTAAACTTGTTGTTTCATTTGATGTCAAAAACAGACACGGTAAAGCATAATGTTCGCATTTAAAGGACATATGGTTACTGAGATAGGGACGTAGAAGAAGCGATCCAGATAAAAATTGCTTTCAACATAATCAATACAGACGGCGTTCTGCAGTTAAGCACAGCTTGGGACCCGGCCATTGGAAGGTTGAAGCGGACGCGGCGCTCGCGCTACCAAAACATTACCCCATATGGCGATCGACTGGACACCAGCGACGTCACAGTCCATAACGCTGCTGCATAAAGACCGCAACTGCAATCATAAGACAGTTACCGTTTGACAATGGTCGATGCACACTCCACCGAAAGCTTGTGGTTTTGTAACCACTTCACGCGGCTCGAAGCTCGGGAAAATTCTATCAGTACATATCACCGTGAAACCATGCGCTTGTACATTCCGAAAGTGTGTATTCCAAGAAGAGTCAACCAGTAACTTAAGTCCTCCTACATATATCTTACAAGAAGAAAATGGGTTCAAATGGGTCTGAGCACTATGGGTGAGGTCATCAGTCCCCTAGAACTTAGAACTACTTAAACTTAACTAACCTAAGGACATCACACGCATCCATGCCCGAGGCAGGATTCGAACCTGCTACCGTTGCTGTAGCGCGGTTCCAGACTGTAGCGCCTATAACCGCTCGGTCAATCCGGCCGGCTTACAAGAAGACTTTGAAGGTAAAATTAGAAAGCTTTGACCATATACTGAGGTTTTCCGCATACCATTCGCAACTGCAACAGGAAAGAGGATATGTGACAATGGCGCACAAGCTACACTCCGCCACACGCTATAAGGTGACTGGCGAGTAGAAAGACGGAACATCAAAGTTTTTATTTAAAATGATGAATTGGACCCATCGATATGTGACGTTGGCTTTGATCCGAGACCTGATGAAGTATCGTGTGACATCATACGTGCGCACAGTGTGGTGGAATAGGGCACTGGCAACATTTATTTTGCTTCAGTATTCTTATTTGCCATGTTTGTAGCTTATAAGCTACACTAACGCTTGACGATGTTTCTCCACCCAGAAAGAACACTCGAGTGAACCTAAGATATATTGAAAATCTACCAGAAATGAGTCAGTAAGACTACAAGTGGATGGCATACAGCTAGACTCAGAAGTGCTTATGTTTGGTAACCTGAAATGTCGCTGCTAAGCCAAGCTCATTCTGTGACATGCCTTTGAATGAAACGGAAACATCAAAACCTTTACAATGATGCATCATCAACATGTTAGTAAGCTTCAGTGTCTAGAGTAATCCATTTCCAGGGCTTAGTATGCCATATCGTGAAATTTCAACTCTGACACTAAAACTAACAGCCAGTTGAACATTGGGAACACTGCTTCCTAGTGCCATCTGAGACCTTAAAAAATCTTATTCGAGGCATCCTTTGCCAGTGTTGCATGGATTCCTGCTCGTGTCGAATTATGCCACTATCACAAGTCCTTGAATGTCATTCCCGTCCCCCCTACGCGCATAATCTACCAGCTAATTGAGTTTTCGCCCCTTCTCGGTTTCCTACAACACCTCCAGAAATCCTGTACATTCTGCAAACTTTATGTCCAAAATAACGGTAAGAAAAAGCAAGATCTATTCAAAGGATTTGTCGACCTAGTAAAAACGTTGCACAATGTAAGGTATGCAAGATGTTCGAAATTCTGAGGAAAACAGGAGTAAGCTATGGAGAGAGATGGGTAATATGCAATGTGTACAAAAAACAGGAGGGAACAATAAGAATGAAAATGAGGAACAAATTGCTCAGAGTGAAAAGGGTGTGAGACAAGGATAAGGTCTTACGCTCCTGGTGTTCAGTCTATACATCGAAGAAGCACTGACGGAAGTTAAAGGAATGCTCAAAGAGGGGTTTAATATTCAGGGTGAAAGGATATCAGCGATAAGATTCGCTGATGGCAGTGCTGTCTCTACTTAAAGCGAGGACTAATTACAGGACTTATTGAATGGAATGAACAGTTTAATGAGTACAGAATAAAGATCAAAAATATAAAGAAGAAAGACGAAAGTAACAAGGAGAAGTAGGAACGAAAAAAGCGAGAAAATTAACATTAGGTTTGGAGATCACGAAGTAGACGCAGTTAAGGAATTCTACTACCTTAGAAGCAAAATATTACAGATAAAAGTGAAATAAAAACAGTCTCAGTAACGTTTTCAGAATTTTACTCATTAGCAACCGGTTTCGGCCCTTTCCTCAGATCATCTTCAGGCTTTTCCCCGCTACTATTGGCTGCTGGGGGCGGCAGACGAAACGAAATCCATAGAAGTAAGGATGTCACAGCTTACGTCTACGGATCCCGCTCCGTCTGACGCCACCAGCAGCCATAATGGCGAGGAAAAGCCTGAAGATCTAAGGAAAGGGCCGAAACCGATTGCCAACGAGTAAAATTCTGATAACGCGATCGAGACTGTTTTTATTCGATTTTTAAAAATTTGTACCGATGGCTGCTTTGCTCCAATGCTTTTCAAAATTTTAAAATATCACAGGATGGACGAAGGAAGGAGGACGTAAAAAGTAGACTAGGACAGGTAAAGAGAGCTCTAGCCAAGAGAAGTGTACTAGTACCAAGCACAGACCTTAACTAGGGGGAGAAATTTTTGGGAATGTACATTTGCAGCACAGCATTCTATGATAGTGAAACGAAGGGAATCGAACCGTTTGATATGTGGTGCCGCAGAAGGATACTGAAAATTAAATGGACATATCGGATAACGGAGGAGGTTCTCTGCAGAACAGGAGTAGAAAGAGACGTATGGAAAACACTGACAAGAAGAAGGTTCAAAAATGGTTCAAATGGCTCGGAGCAATATGGGACTTAACTTCTGAGATCATCAGTCCCCTAGAACTTAGAACTACTTAAACCTAACTAACCTAAGGACAACACACACATCCATGCCGAGGCAGGATTCGAACCTGCGACCGTAGCGGTCGCGCGGTTCCAGACTGTAGCGCCTAGAACCGCTCGGCCACCACGGCCGGCCAAGAAGTAGGGATAGGATGATAACACATGTGTTAGGGGATCAGGGAATGACTTCCATGGTGCTAGTGTGAGCTGTAAAGGGTAAAAGCTGTAGAAGATGACAGAGATTGGAATATATTCAACAAGTAATAAAGGACATTGAGGGTATGTGCTACTCTGAGATGAAAAGGATGACACAGGGGGGAAATTCGTGGCGGGTCGATTGGAACCAGAAGTCTGATGGCTAAAAAACAAAAACAAATAATGAGAAATAATAACAGGGCCCGTTGAGATTAAGAGTGGTAGGAGCCGGTAGAAACTCCATGTGGAGAATAAGACATGCTAGAAACGAAACATTTCAGACAGTAACGAAACGGTACTTCGTTCTCGCGTCGTATTCGTTACTCAGCAACGAATCGATGTGCAACAGCTCTGCAGTGGAAGTCATCGACACTGTACTCGTTCGTACATGTGACACCTCAGTGGCTCGTAACTGCAACTGGAAAATAGAGCAAAACACAGTAGATAATTGTCGTTGTCTGTTTTCCGTGAAAGGCTTTCACGCTGGTGAGGGCGTGTCGGCAAGGTGATAAGGGCGCTAGTAGCCTCAGAACGGAAGTCCTTCGACGCCTGCCGTATCAGTGCGCTATATCAGGAAACTGCCCTTTTCCTCATGACGCACTTCCTCTCAAGGTGTGCTTGAGTCGCTGTGTGTTTCATGTCACACTAATTACCGTTGTAAACATACAAGAAGGTAGGTTATAACGTTCCATCGACCGCGTACTCATTAAAAGAGAGAGAGACTCTCACACTAGGCGAGGAAGCGAAAGGGAAAGGACTGTGGTCTGTTCAGTGGAAGCGGGGCGCATACGACTGATGTGATGCAGAGAAATCACAGAAGACCTAAATCCGCAGGCTCGGACGGCTTGGAATCCAGTGTTGCAAGCGCTACCGCATCGCACTAGGTGCCACAGACCAAGTGCGAAATACTTGAACAGTTATTCTACCGCCCTCGGATGAAATAATACTCATTTTCATCGACATTGCAAGGTGCATTGCACCCTACAACACGATACCCAAGCAGAAAAATTGTCCCATCACGCGAAAAGCCACGCATAACACTATTATACGGGGAATTGTGCATATAGTATACACGTCATAAACGTGCCTACTATCCGTAATTTTCCTATAATGTTACTTCTTTTACAGGATTTGGCCGTCGTATATAATGGATATGGAAATCAGACTATTAGTTCTTTTGCCTAAGAGTTTTCTAGCTGTCAGAAAGAAGTTTGAAGGTGGCAGGGGTAAAATACCGGGAGCGAATGGCTATTTACAATTTGTACAGGAACTATATGCCAGTTGTGACTCGAGAGACGCGAAAGGGAGTGAGACAGAGTTGTAGCTTGTCCCCATTTTTATGCAGTCTGTAAATTGAGCAAGCAGTAAAGGAAACAAAAGAAAAATTCGGAGTAGGTATTAAAATCCATGGACAAGAAATAGAAACTTTGAGGTTCGCCGATGACATTGTAATTCTGTCAGAGACAGCAAAGGACTTGGAAGAGCAGTTGAATGGAATGGCCTGTGTCTCGAAAGGAGGATATAATATATACATCAACAAAAGCAAAACGAAGACAATAAGGTAATGCTGAGAAAATTAGATTAGGAAATGAGGCACTTAAAGTAGTAGATGAGTTTTGCTATTTGGACAGAAAAATAGCTGATGGTGGCCAAAGTAGAGAGGATATAAAATATAGACTGGTAATGACAAGGAAAGCGTTTCTGCAGAAGAGAAACAAGAAGAGAAATTTGATAACATCGAGTATAGATTTAAGTCTCAGGAAGCCTTTTCTGAAAATATTGGTATCGAGTGTACCTAAGTAAGGATGTGAAATATGGGCGATAAACAGTTTAGACAAGAAGAGAATAGAATTTTTTGAAATGTGGTGCTACAGAAGAATGCTGAAGATTAGATGAGTGGATCACGTAATTAATGAAGGAGGTACTGAATAGAATGGGGGAGAAGAGAAATTTGTGGTACAACCTGACTAGAAGAAGGGATCAGTTGGTACGACACATACTGAGGCATGAAGGGATCACCGATTTAGTGTTGGAGAGAAGCGTCGGCGATAAAAATCGTAGAGGGAGACCAAGAGATGAATACAGTAAGCAGATTCAGATGGATGTAGGTTGCAGTAGTGAAACGTCCCCTTAGAAAAATTATACAAGACTGTGCTTATCCTGACACACAATATTTTTAGCGCAACGCAATCTGACTTTCAAAAATCCCTACAGAAGAATGGCCCTGACTAACATTAACCTATACGTTTCACAAATCACTTACCTCACAAAAACCTTCGTTACTCGAATTACTGCAATACAGCGAGCGCCACTACTGCCAGCTAAATAAAAGATTCAAACTACTGAAGGCACTAACTACTGATAGGCACAGTAAGCAAAAGAAAGATTTTGATAGAGAACAAACAATGTATTTACCTTAATAGTGTTCAAAAGTTATATATAGCAGTTCATGACATCCATTCTTACAAATTTCAAAACTCCGCCATTTCTCCCCCCACATCCACCACTGCTGGCGGCTCACCTCCAACTGCGCAACGCTACGCGCTGATAACATCCAGCTGCCAAACACCACAATGGCAGACAACAATACAAACTAGCCACAGACTGCACACAACACAGCCAGTGATTTTCATACAGAGCGCTACGTGGCGTTACCAATAAGAAAACCTAAACAGCCTACTTACATAGCCCCCATGCTCCCCACAAAAATTTTACAAATTGTTTTGGGCTGTGGCCAATACAGATTTGGAGAAATTTTTCATAATTACAATAACAAAGATATCAGATGCACACACTTATTGATATACTGTTGGTCAAAGGCAAAGATTTTCTCACAGTCCATAAAGACAGTCCTGATCATTCATCACAGTAAAATTGCAGTGTTTTTTTTTCTCTCAAAGTCTGAGCAGTAAAAGAGAATGCACACGGAAGTAGTGGATTTCCATGCAGTCTTGAAGAAGTAGTGTTGTCCTTCCAACGGAAAGACAGTGCTGACTCTTGACATGCAGACAGGTAATGGGCCACAACAGAGTAAACCCACAGCAGAGTCAGTCGATGTTGAAGAATATTGGTAGGTAGGTCATCACAGAGCAGGCCCACTGTAGTCCTGGTAGAGATTATGGAATTGGTGGGCCACCAGAGGTGCAGACCCGTTGCAGTCCTTGTAGAAATAATGGTATTGGTGGGCCATCAAAGATGCAGACCCACTGTAGTCCTTGTAGAGACGGCCAGCAGCCATCTGTTGCGACTGTGCAGGTGCACAGTCATCATCGAAGAGTCTTGCGGACAATATAGCAAGTCCATAAACCACCACTTGTGCACTCACAAAGTTTTTGGAATTGTCCTTAGAACCAGCAATGCTGTTAACCAGTCCCTTGCTGAATTATCAACACACGTGCAAACACTAACGGTCCCAACTTATCACATATTGTGCATATACTATGACCAACAGAAACGTGTGCACTGAAATGAATGCTTACTAGTTACTTAATTTGCTGAACTGGTGTCCATTACAATTTTATAACATGAGCATACAATTACAAAGATACAGAAAACATCGTTAAAACATAATAATACAGATAACATTTGTAGTAATACAGGCTTTACAAAAGAATAGAATTAATCATATACATCAGTGTTACAGGAATTATGACATAAGTATATATATAAAATAATGAGAATAGTTTTTGAAACATTAATTTCCCATATGAGCATTGAAACAGAACAGAATAAATAATGTTTAAACATCTTTACAAAGTAAATAACATATTATCAGAAAAATTCTACAACATAACTCTTATTAGATAAACACATAAAGACAGGAAAAACACAAATGACACAGTGTAATAGCACAGAAATTCAGGACAGGGTTTGTTTTCAGTGTGACATTTGGTACTGCAGTCCAACCCAAAACTTCATTCTGTAGATTTTTCCTCTTATTTTAACATTTGTTTCCTCCCAAAAAAATCCTATCCAAGCATGCTTTCTGTATTCTGTTCACATCCTCTTTCAAAAATAGTTTTTCTCCACTGTACACTACTTTTTTGGCCAAACAATTTTCTTATAGCTTCTCAATGCATTTCTTCCAATTCATCATACTTCGTTTCTTATATAGTCTACCCCCTCTTAAGCTAACTTAAATATACTGAGCTCAGATGCTAAACTAAGGGACGAGGCAATGCAGAAGCACCAAACAATTAATACAAACAGCAATGAAAAAAATGGAAATTGTCAAAGCAAGCAGCAAAAAAAAAAAAAATATAAATTAGCAAAGCAATTGCAATATTACAACTAATATAAGGCAATGTGCAGCAAACAAGAAAAATAAATCAGTCGTAAAACTGGCTTAACAGACTAATACAAAGTGAAATTTAGTAGCACTATGCCTGGCAAACAGCAGCAGCAAATGCAATAACTTATACCTAAATAAGTTCAAGCAGAAAGAATATTACAGTAAAGATACCCAGGTCTAATACCTATGTCACATCTTTAACACTAGAGTGATGCATCACCTTGACTTATTTTTGCAATTCCTGTGAAGGTAAATGTCTATTTGTGCTCTCTTTTCTACGAAAGTACATCATAAAATTATTCTTTACTGGGTCTGTAGACAGAAAATAGTGATATTAGTACATGTATTAAATTTTATTTTAACCAATGCTGCTGCAGCTAGAAACTTGAGCAAATATATATATAAAGCAACATTTCAAAAGTCATTCACTAAGCAAGTGAAGTCTCCAAAGGCAAAAAAATACTCTCAACTAGAAAGACAATAGATGTAAAATGTTTCTCATCATTTCATTAGGCATTTTAGTAAATATCATAAATTAAGAGCTCCACAATATAATCATATGTATTCAAGTTTGAGCGTGTCGTATTTGCGATGCTTTCAACAAAGGAATGTCAATAGCAAGGATAATGGCCTCTTTTTTTTCCACCTGTGCCTCTGAAAGGCACACACTAATGACTCTTTTCCAGGTGACTGTCGCGCAGCAGGGTGCCCATGACGCATTACGTGAATGTCACTTAACTATCTTGCCGAAATATTTACGACACCAGTTTGCACTACAGTGACAGTCTCATATAAAATTTCACAGGTCGAGAATTTGCGTTACAAATGTGTAGAAACAAAATCCTTTAAATATAATAGTGTCAAAAAAATTTTTGTCGGCATTGTGATACATTCAGGCATTTACACACATTTCATAACTCTTTAAAGTATGATTCTTGGTTTCCATCATCCTTTTTCACAAGTCAAAGTCCCTAACCACTACTCATTATTCCTTACCTTATTACACATATACATATTCGTCGACACTTCTTCAGTATTTCATCATAATAAATACATATCATAATAAACATTCCTCAACAGCATAATACACATCGTCGTCGTAATAATAACATCATAACACCTCAGTCAAATCTCAAAAACGTCGTAGCTTCCTGCAATAATTACAAAACCTAAAAAAATTCTCTGCTCATTTAAATAGTGTCATCTACCTCAAACGTCCTTTAAGCTCTCACAGTATCACAATGGTTCAGAAAAAATATGAACAGTTCACTAAGTACAGACAAAATACAATTCCATAAGTATGAAGTTATCCAACTGTGTAATTGTGTAAACATTTGTCACTGACGTAGTAAAAAAAAAGTTTATCTCTCAGTAAAATGATCAGATAGCTCTGTAATTTATGTGTTAGAGAAATATGGTACCGATGTGTAAAGTTGTATAAGCAAATACCATATTAGCTAGGGCTCCTTGTGCTTGCCAGACACATGATACACAAAGTAGGCGTGTACCCCCTGAGGATTAATGTAATTATACCCTCAGGTGTTACAGATTACAGCAATGGAATGAAATGTATCACAGAAAACTTTCTTTGTGCCTCAAAAAATTTTTAAAAATAAATGGTTTAAGTACAAAATTAATCACTCAAATGCATGTCCTGTAGCGCTAAATTGTGCGTCTTGTTGTAACATAATCTCTGTCATTACTTATTGGTAAAAAATGTGCCACGTGTCGTAATTATCGTCGTCTGTAAGCAAAGTTCTGTGGAAGTCAATGTACTTACCTTGTAATAAACAAAAGCGAAATGCTATGCGTATAGATATCATAGTTATTACGTACAGTACCGTGATCAAGAAAGTACTACACTGTAACGTATTGGTGTGCTACAAAAAAGGCTATCTTATTGTAGCTATACCACAAAGTTACTACTAAAACATGTTTTACTTTCCAGAAGAATTCAGAAAAAACTGTGCAGATATAAAGCAGATACAGCACAAAAGCAACAATGTAAATTGTGTCACATATTAGTAGCGTCGTGATATAATCGTGTAGCTGTCAAAGAAACCAAATTCTAAGTCATCTTTAATCCTACAGAAAGTACTTCAAATAAAGAATGTATTTTCAAGTAAACCAAAATGTTGCATTAAAATTTCATTAGCAGTACCAGTATATGTACTAAGTATGTAAGCCTTATAATCGTTATGTAATCATGCAACTAACAAGCAAGAATGTACACACACAATAACACTGTGTCGTCTGTTCACAATAACAATGCATTCGTAATTTCTGTTTAAATACGTTCTCTTGGTTCTTGACTGGATATTTAACCTCAAACATTGTTGCATGTTAACAGATTCGAAGTCTGACAAGGCATACTAGTAATGTAAAGTGAAAAGTTTTATGGCAAAGACAAAGTTAAAAAGCAGATTATCTTTCAATAAACGGTTTTACATGTGAAATGTGGTGTAAACCTTTACTCTTCCTAGTACGCAGAGTTTCAACTTCAACACAATTATCATGTGGTATACGTCGGATTCTGTAAGGTCCATCGTAAACTAGAAAGAATTTGTGACTCAAGTGTTTCTTCTTATGTGACAATGAATGAACTTTAGTGAGAACTTTCTGACCAATATATAATTTCTTTGCATTTGCTTTACCGTGTAGTTTTCTCCTTTTGTCTGCTGCAGATTTTATATTTTTAATAGCCAAATCAATTATGTCTTTGTGTCGAAGTTTACGTGTATTCGGGAAAGGTACAAGCTCTCTGATTCTGTTCGATGGTTCTTCATTCTTCAGTACAAGAATAGGTGGTAAAGCAGTGGAGTCATGACGCATTTCATTCAGCATGTTTTGAAATAAGTGTAAATATCTGTCCCAATGCTGATGCTTTCTGTGATAATAAAGTCTTCAAAGCTTATTGATTTCTTTCATAATCCGTTCAGACGGGTTACAATGTGGTGAGTACAATGAAATAAAAACAGGTTTGATTTTATGGTTCCGAAGCATAGGTGACCAAACAGCAGATCTGAATTGCGGTCCGTTATCTGAAATGACTTTACTAACATGTCCAACTTCACGCAAGAAATTTTTAACAAAGGCGTTGGATACAGACCGTCCAGTGGCTTTACGTAACGGAGTGAAAGAAACAAATTTTGAAGGAAGTTCAACAGCGACTAGAACGTACGAAAATCCATTCGATGTTCTGACAAGGGGTCCCAAGAGATCAACAGCAGCAAATTCTTTTAATTTAGAAGGAATGACAGGAAACAACGGAGCACGATGTGAGACAGTAGATGGTTTAGCCTTTTGACAAAGTTTACAAATAGACAAGACTCTTCGAATTCTCTTTTCCGTATTGTTAAAATAACAAGTCGTCTGAAGAATATGATAACATTTTCGTGGACCAAAATGTGCATAGCTGAAATGAATGTACCAAATGAGCTTATTAACAAAATCGTCAAGAATGCAAAGTACCCATAGCTTGTCATCAACAGTGCAGCGTTTGAAGAGTATGTTGCTTCTAACCAGATAATAATGCCGAATCTGTGTGTGTGTCTTTTCATGCCATTTACTTTTGATGTCTTTCCAAATCGGATCTTTATCTTGTTCATGAGCAATGTCCTTTAAAGATGTGGTGATGAAGTTTTCAAAGGCGACTTTCTGAATGTAAATAGTACTGAAATTTTTCTCGAGGTTGCCTTCTGTGTTACTTTTGTCAAGCCCAGCCGGTGCGCGTGACAGTGCGTCCGCAACAATGTTCTCCTTGCCGGGAATGTAGACTATTGTGAAGTGGAATTCTTGCAGAAACAATGCCCAACGTTTTAACCTGTCATGATTTAATTTTGAAGACATAAGAAATTGTAATGCATGATGATCACTGTATACTTTTACGTGCTTACCAGAAAGAAAGAAACGGAATTAGTTAAATGCCCAAACGATAGCTAAAGCTTCTAATTCAGTAACGGAATAATTTTTTTCGGATTTTGTTAGCACTCAGCTAGCAAAAGCAATGGTTTTCTGAACGGTAGTGTCATTTTCTATGGCTTCTTGAAATAAATGGGCACCAAGACCGACTTTAGAAGAATCCGTGCTAAGGCAGAAATCTTGTGACAGATCTGGATGAGCTAGTATTGGCGCGTTAAGTAACGCTTCTTTCAAAGAACTGAATGCCAACTGTGCTTGTTCGTCCCAGTTCCAAATAGTATTTTTTCCAGTGAGAGAACAAAGTTTTGGTGTAACTAGAATTTACATATTCAGAAAACGACGGTAAAAATTTACGAGACCTAGAAAACTGCGAACTTTTTTCTTTTTGTGGATGGAACTGATATGACTCTGATTGCTTCTAACTTTCCAGGATCCGGCAGAATGCCTTCAGAAGAAATAATATGTCCCAAAATCTTCACCTTTGTCCTACCGAATTCAGACTTTTCCAAGTTAACTGTAATTCCAGATTCTGCAAAAATATGTAACATGCTGCTGAGGATGCAATTGTGTTGTTCTCATGAGGCTTCTGCTATCAGAATATCGTCCACATATAAGGTGATGTGACGTTTTAAGAACTCAGGTAATATGGAATTTAGCCCGCGAATGAATGCTGCCGAAGAAATGTTCAAACCAAAAGGAAGTTTCCGAAACTGATAACAAACGCCGAAACAAAGGAAAGCTGTGTATTTTCTACATTCTGGATGAAGTTCGATCTGATAAAAGCTGGATCTGAGATCAATGGAAGACAACACTTTTACACCATTAAAATTTTGAAGAAGTTCTTCTAACGTTTGCGGCCTGTCTGTTTCAGGAATGATGATAGTATTGATTTGTCTCGAATCTAAGACAACCCTGATCGTTCCATTTTTCTTCTCAACAACATGTAATGGATTGTTGTATGAGCTTACTGCAGGTTCAATAATGCCCTCGTCAAGCATAGATTGTATTTCTGTTCTAACACGGTCCCTATAATGCGCCGAAATTACGTATGGTCTAACAAAAAAATTTAGTATGTTCACGAACACGAAATTGGTATTGAAATCCCTTCATTGTTCCTGTTTTGTGATTAAAAACTGTGGAATGTGCTTGTAAAATGTCAAAAAGGTCTTGCCTATCAGTGTCATTACAATTCTCAATTGTTTGAATTTTATTCTGAATCAACTTATTAGTATCAAATGCGCCGTCGATATCATCCCTGTCAGTACTTGCAGAGTGTTTGTTAGTGTCAAGTTCCGTCGAAAATTCCGAACTGTTGTCTAACAGCAGGTAAAGCCGATTAATTTCTTCGTCATGGTTTGAGAGCCAATCTTCAAATTTCAAAGCTATTGACTTACCTTCTTTCTCTAAACTTATTTCAGCATCGTGAAAGTTTAAGATTGCTTTGTATTCATTCAAAAAGTCTACTCCCAATATAATTTCCGTCGACAATAATGGAACAATAAGAAAGTTCATAGAGAAGCTGTGGCTTTGACAAAAGAATTCTAAGTTGGTTTGTTGGCGTACATCTACACTTTTACCAAAAATTGCACCTTGTAATTTAATCTTACGTAACGGAAGTGTGGGGCAATCGTTCGATTTGTTGCATTTGCTAAAGGCTGTTTCACTAATTTGTTGCATTAACTGTAATAACAATGCACTGGTGTCTGAAACATGTTCCTCAGTGCTATTCGGCAGTGCATTTGAACCAGCAATATTCGCATTTTGAAAAGCAGAAAATGTGTCTTGACTTATTTGAGAAAACGGTGAGGACGCAAAACCTGAATCTGCAGTATTTGCAAGGTTGTGTCCTGTCATTTCAGATTCCTGAGGCGAGCTGTTGCCGACCGATCGATCGATAATGCTTCCCTGTTCACTATTTGTTTCACTGTCTACGCCATTGTTTGCCTCCCGCTCCATTTCCCTATGCACAATTACCAAATTACTATGTTGAACATTAGTTAATTCATTACACGGTGGCGCTAACACACTGCTTTAGTCTTCACTGTCATTTCTCAGTTTACTTTGGAGCCTAGTATTACGTTTTTCACACGCCATAATTGTCACAATATTTCACACGATAACACAGAAAAGCACAATTTGAAGAGCAAAATAAGAAAACACATTAACATAGCAATGGAAATAATATCTGCTTAATTGCAAGCGCAGCTGCGAAATAATTGGTGCACATCTACATGCATGTCACAACTGTTTTACTGTACAACAATGAAAAACTACAATTACAAAGGAAATTCTCTCTATGATTACGCGCTAGCAATAAACAAAGGCTACACTAATTACGCAAACTACAAGAAAAAAATCAGGAGATTCCAGTGAGGTATCCTCGGCTAAGGGTCGACATATGAAACGTCCCCTTAGAAAAATTATACAAGACTGTGCTTATCCTGACACCCACTATTTTTATCGCAACGCAATCAGACTTTCAAAAATCCCTACAAAAAAATGGCCCTGACTAAAATTAACGTATACGTTTCACAAATCACTTACCTCACAAAAATCTTCGTTACTCGAATTACTGCAATACAGCGAGCGCCACTACTGCCAGCTAAATAAAAGATTCAAACTACTGAAGGCACTAACTACTGATAGGCACAGTTAGCAAAAGAAAGATTTTGATAGAGAACAAACAATGTATTTACCTTAATAGTGTTCAAAAGTCATAATATATATACCAGATCATGACATCCATTCTTACAAATTTCAAAACTCCGCCATTTCTCTTCCCACATCCACCACTGCTGGCGGCTCACCTCCAACTGCGCAACGCTACGCGCTGTTCACATCCAGCTGCCAAACACTACAATGGCAGACAACAATGCAAACTAACCACAGACTGCACACAGCACAGCCAGTGGTTTTCATACAGAGCGCTACGTGGCGTTACCAATAAGAAAACCTAAACAGCCTACTTACAGTAGTTACTGGGAGATGAAAAGGCTTGCGCAGGACAGAGTAGCTTGGAGAGCGGCATCAGTTGTCTTTGGACTGAAGACCAATACAACAATTGAAAGATACGTAGTAAAAATGAAGTAATACTGAATCCAGGACCTTCTGTACCAAGTTCATTAAGTGGTTTGTCTAATGGATTTACGGTCACCGCCCTATCTAGATGAAGCAATGATTAAGTTTCAGAAAAGCAGAAGAAGTAAATCTGGCCTACTTTCCTGCTGCTCGCTAGCAAAACTTCACAAATAAATATAACTTTTCAGGATATGGTTCTGAGAAAGACACAGGAATCTTTTAGCTACTGCACCCACATACAGACATAGTTTTCATCAAGAAAGGCCACGAATTTTCACTCACCACTATGTGCCGAACAAAAATTTTTCCAGTGCGGACTTCTACGTTTGCATTTTGTATAACCAGCAATTCTAATGGCATAATGCACGCATTTAAATTTGTCAATACACTTCCTTTATACCTTTCTCTTAACAAATGATCTGTGAAAACCCAAAGTTAGGGTGTGGTCACTCTACATTTAATAATTTTATACACCCTACTTCACTGTTGGCAACGGCCTTGGCGCAGTGGATGCAACGGTTCCCGTCAGATCACCGACGTTAAGCGCTGTCGGGCGTGGCCGGCACTTGGAGGGGTGACCATCCAGGCCGCCATGCACTGTTGCCACTTTTCGGGATGCACTCAGCCTCGTGATGCCAACTGAGGAGCTACTCGACCGAATAGTAGCGGCTCCGGTCAAAGAAAACCATCATAACGACCGGGAGAGCGGTGTGCTGACTACACGTCCCTCCTATCTGCATCCTCAACTGAGGATGACACGGCGGTCGGATGGTGCCGATGGGCCACTTGTCGCCTGAAGACGGATTGCTTGCTACTTCAGTGTTACTGAGCCACATAAGCAATTTCCTTTTCATAAGTTTTTGTGCTTTGCTAAATATCACTCATAACTGAAAGAATTTAGTCTTTACTTCACTCAGAACTTAAATAAGCAAAACCTCTGTATTTATGCATGACAAGTTAATTCTTTTAGCAAAACTTATGTACTGACGTTTACTCTACTTATTACCACAAACAGGGTAAGAATATTAAAGTAGTTAAATTTGTCTGAAAACATCTACTTCAGCCCGCATCTCGTGGTCGTGCGGTAGCGTTCTCGCTTCCCACGCCCGGGTTCCCGGGTTCGATTCCCGGCGGGGTCAGGGATTTTCTCTGCCTCGTGATGGCTGGGTGTTGTGTAATGTCCTTAGGTTAGTTAGGTTTAAGTAGTTCTAAGTTCTAGGGGACTGATGACCATAGCTGTTAAGTCCCATAGTGCTCAGAGCCATTTGAACCATTTGAATCAGCACTCAAGCAAAATTTCGCTTCAGCACTTCTACTACATAAATCATACAGGACCTTTACCTGCACTTTGAAAGCTAGTCCACAGCGATTATTTTCAGACATTTATTCAGAGATGAAAATTAGTGCTTGTAGATACTGAATAAAGGCACTTCAAAAGTTTTTATAACAGGTTTACTGGGAATAATCAAACACTAGGAATGGACCCTACCTATATAGGTGAATGATAGGAATATAATAATTAGGCGGAGCAAATTTTATGTTTAACACAATAGTTATTCAAAAAACATAATTTTGAATTAATGGTTCACGCTTCTACAATTCTAATTATACAGTTCGTAGCATGCTGGCTGCAGTCGTAGGGTGTGGCGGATAGTAATGGCGGCTACACTACCCATGCTATGGCGTCGAAGTTTCTTGAAGTATGGGCTAATTAATTATTCTTGGCGTCGTTTTAACGTCCATAACATAGCTCAACAACGCGTACCAAAGCAGTAATAATTCAGCAGTCGTTACCCGAGGCTACTGCGCAACAATTTCCAGGCAAAACATTGCCTGCTCCGTCCTAGTGTTGCTTCTTCCGTTGCTGCCTACAGACTGTGTCCTCTCGTTTCCGCTCGCTCTACAGGCAGCGCGCAAAAAACCCAAGCCACCTTTTACACTCCCCACATTAACTTCCGTACAGCACAAAAACACTCCATCTTTTACTTATCCTAAGCGTGTGCCATTATACAAATGAGTACTTGCACAAATATATAAAATTACATACACCAACATTTTCATTTCATTAATCCATTACGAAATAGTATTTAGTAAATTACGCATTTCACGTGTTTCTTTACATAAGTTACAAACATGCATTAGCAAAGCACTCTAACCTCACACATGTCACACTTTCCATATGGTCTTTACACATAACGGTTGAATTATGACTAACTTTGAAGAGAAAAAAAATAGATGACTGATTGAATAATAGTGTTATAAGCAGAATTAAAAGATTTGTTTTGACCTTCATTTCACTTAACATAAGTACAATGATAATGTATGAATAATCGAACAGAAAATAAAGTTTTGCTAGACTGTGTAAAACATAGTCATAGCCTATGAGAAGAATATAATAATTCCAATTCCAAGGAAAGCAGGTGTTGACAGATGTGAAAATTACCGAACTATCAGTATAATGTCACAGCTGCGAAATACTAACACGAATTCTTTACAGACGAATGGAAAAACTGGTAGAAGCCGACCTCGGGGAAGATCAGTTTGGATTCCGTAGAAATACTGGAACACGTGAGGCAATACTGACCTTAAGACATATCTTAGAAGAAAGATTAAGGAAAGGCAAACCTACGTTTCTAGCATTTGTAGACATAGAGAAAGCTTTTGACAATGTTGACTGGAATACTCTCTTTCAAATTCTGAAGGTGGCAGGGGTAAAATACAGGGAGCGAAGGGCTATTTACAATTTGTACAGAAACCAGATGGCAGTTATAAGAGTCGAGGGGCATGGAAGGGAAGCAGTGGTTGAGAAGGGAGTGAGACAGGGTTGTAGCCTCTCCCCGATGTTGTTCAATCTGTATATTGAGCAAGCAGTAAAGGAAACAAAAGAAAAATTCGGATTAGGTATTAAAATCCATGGAGAAGAAATAAAAACTTTGAGGTTCGCCGATGACATTGTAATTCTGTCAGAGACAACAAAGGATTTGGAAGACCGGTTGAACGGAATGGACAGTGTTTTGAAAGGAAGATATGAGATGAACATCAACAAAAGCAAAATGAGGATAATGGAATGTAGTCGAATTAAGTCGGGTGATGCTGAGGGAATTAGATTAGGAAATGAGACACTTAAAGTAGTAAACGAGTTTTGCTATTTGGGGAGCAAAATAACTGATGATGGTCGAAGTAGAGAAGGTATAAAAAGTAGACTGGCAATGGCAAGGAAAGCGTTTCTGAAGAAGAGAAATTTGTTAACATCGAGTATAGATTTAAATGTCAGGAAGTCGTTTCTGAAAGTATTTGTATGGAGTGTAGCCATGTATGGAAGTGAAACATGGACGATAAATATTTTGGTCAAGAAGAGAATAGAAGCTTTCGAAATGTGGTGCTACAGAAGAATGCTGAAGATCAGATGGGTAGATCACATAACTAATGAAGAAGTATTGAATAGAATTGGGGAGAAGAGGAGTTTGTGGCACAACTTGACAAGAAGAAGAGACCGGTTGGTAGGACATGTTCTGAGGCATCAAGGGATCACAAATTTAGCATTGGAGGGCAGTGTGGAGGGTAAAAATCGTAGAGGGAGACCAAGAGATGAGTACACCAAGCAGATTCAGAAGGTTGTAGGTTGCAGTAAGTACTGGGAGATGAAGAAGCTTGCACAGGACAGGGTAGCATGGAGAGCTGGATAAAACCAGTCTCAGGACTGAAGACCACAACAAAAACAATGAGAAGCACAAAACCCTTAGCAAAGACCAGCGAAAGAAAAGGAAAGATGTAAAGAAAACTAGCAAAAGCAGACTCTTCATCATATCAGATCTGTCTCCGGTAGCTGAGTGGTCAGCGCGACAGAATACAAATCCTAAGGGGCCGGGTTCTATTCCCGGCTCGGTCGGAGATTTCCTTCGCTCAGGGACTGGGTATTGTGTTGTCCTAATCATCATCATCATCTCATCCCCAATGACGCGCAGATTGCCGAAATGGAGTCAAATCGAAATACTTGCACCCGGCGAACGGTCTACCCGACGGGAGGCCCTAGTCACACGACATTTACATTTTTATCACATCAGTGAGGACGATTCGACAATGCACACGGTCCAGTCACATTAATGTGACCGCTGCCGATGCTCGACGTCAACGTGCAATAACTAGTCACATACAACAGATGGCAGCACTAGCAGTGGAGGGTATATAATAGTGTGTCGCGGGGACACGGACAACAGTGCAGTTGTAATGCGGAAATGGAGCGATTTATCTAACGACGAGCCGAGCGTGGAACCATTTCCGAAATGGCTAAGTTTGTAAACAGTTTGCGTGCCGCCGTTGTTGAAGTATACCGTGTATGGCAAAATGGCACCCCGAGGCAGTTGTGGTGCACCATGGGACATGGATGACAGAGTCAATTTATCCAAATGCGCTGTACAATGGGATGTGTGTAGATCATACAGTTGTTCTCTAATACTGCGACCGAGCGAGTTGGTGCAGTGGTTAGCACCTGGACTCGCATTTGGGAGGACATCGGTTCAAACCTGTGTCCAGATGGCCATCCGGATATATGTTTTCCATGATTTCTCTTAATCGCTCCAGGCAAATGACGATATGGTTCCTTTGAAAGAACATCGCTGATTTCCTTCCCCACCCTTGACACAATTCGAGCTTGTCCTCCGTCTCTAATGACCTCGATGTGGTTATACACAATCATTCACCTTTTTTCTCACACTGTGCCTCGAATTCACGTATTCACTACTGGTAACAAACCAGAATTAACCTAAATCTGAAAAGAAAGTAGACTTATGAGCTTCACACTAAATGTTTCTGTATGGAACTTAGCCCAAATTTACCTCCCATTGTATAAAAAAAAATCTGCATATTACCAAAACTATGTACCGACAAACTGTTATCTAACTGAAACTCGTATGGGCGGCCGCAGTGGCCGAGCGGTTCTAGTCGCTTCAGTGCGGAACTGTGCTGCTGCTACGTTCGCAGGTTCGAATCCTGCCTCGGGCATGGATGTGTGTGAAGTCCTTAGGTTAATTAGGTTTAAGTAGTTCTAAGTCTAGATGTTAAGTCCCATAGTGCCTAGAGCCATTTGAACTATTTTTTGAAACTCGTATGCTGACCTTCGACTAAACAGAACATAATTTGAACTGAACACTAATTGCCTTTACATTAAATGCGCAACTGAAGTAAAACAATTATCTGGCGCTAATCAAAATTTTCACTTACATCGCATCATGACAATATTGTTGCAGATTTCTCGAAAGCACAAAGCAAACAGCAAGCAGGCAGCTAAGCTAGATGTCTAAACAATATTCAAATTGTTGCACACCATATGGTGCAAGACGGTAATGCACAATGATAAACCTTCTTTAAAAAATTCAGAAACATCGTCCAGTACGCCTTAGATAAGTTCGTACCGACTAAGGTCCAAAGCGAGGGGAAAGATCCACCGTGGTATAACAATCATGTACGAAAGGTGCTACGGAAACAAAGAAAGCTTCACCATAGGTTTAAGAGTAGTCGAATCATAGCTGATAAGGAAAAGCTGAACGAAGCGAAAAAGAGCGTAAAGAGAGCAATGAGAGAAGCATTCAACGAATTCGAACATAAAACATTGGCAAACAATCTAAACAAGAACCCTAAAAAGTTTTGGTCATATGTAAAATCGGTAAGCGGATCTAAATCCCCTATTCAGTCACTCGTTGACCACGATGGCACCGAAACAGAGGACGACCGAAGAAAGGCAGAAATACTGAATTCAGTGTTCCGAAACTGTTTCACTGCGGAAAATCGTAACACGGTCCCTGACTTCAGCCGTCGCACGGACGCCAAAATGGAAAATATTGAAATAAACGATATCGGAATTGAAAAACAACTGCTATCACTTAGTAGCGGAAAAGCATCCGGACCAGACGAGATACCCGTAAGATTCTACAATGATTATGCTAAAGAACTTGCCCCCTTTCTATCAGCAATTTATCGTAGATCTCTGGAAGAACGTAAAGTACCTAGCGACTGGAAGAAAGCGCAGGTCGTTCCCATTTTCAAGAAGGGTCATAAATCAGATGCGAATAATTATAGGCCTATTTCGCTTACGTCAATCTGTTGTAGAATAATGGAACATGTTTTATGTTCTCGTATTATGACGTTCTTAGATAATACAAATCTCCTTCATCATAACCAACATGGATTCCGCAAACAGAGATCATGTGAAACTCAGCTCGCCCTATTTGTCCAAGAAATTCACAGTGCCGTAGACACTGGCGAGCAGATTGATGCCGTATTCCTGGACTTCAGGAAGGCATTTGATACGGTTCCGCACTTACGTTTAGTGAAAAAAATACGAGCTTACGGAATATCGGATCAGGTTTGTGATTGGATTCAGGATTTCCTAGAAGAAAGAACACAACATGTCATTCTTAACGGTTCAAAATCTGCAGATGTAGAGGTAATTTCGGGAGTACCGCAAGGAAGCGTGATAGGACCTTTATTGTTTACAATATACATAAATGACTTAGTTGACAACATCGGTAGCTCCGTGAGGCTATTTGCAGATGACACGGTTGTCTACAAGAAAGTAGCAACATCAGAAGACTCGTACGTACTCCAGGAAGACCTGCAGAGGATTAATGAATGGTGCGACAGCTGGCAGCTTTCCCTAAACGTAGATAAATGTAATATAATGCGCATACATAGGGGCAGAAATCCATTCCAGTACGATTATGCCATAGGTGGTAAATCATTGGAAGCGGTAACGACCGTAAAATACTTAGGAGTTACTATCCGGAGCGATCTGAAGTGGAATGATCACATAAAACAAATAGTGGGAAAAGCAGGCGCCAGGTTGAGATTCATAGGAAGAATTCTAAGAAAATGTGACTCATCGACGAAAGAAGTAGCTTACAAAACGCTTGTTCGTCCGATTCTTGAGTATTGCTCATCAGTGTGGGACCCTTACCAGGTTGGATTAATAGAAGAGATAGACATGATCCAGCGAAAAGCAGCGCGATTCGTCATGGGGACATTTAGTCAGCGCGAGAGCGTTACGGAGATGCTGAACAAGCTCCAGTGGCGGACACTTCAAGAAAGGCGTTACGCAATACGGAGAGGTTTATTATCGAAATTACGAGAGAGCACATTCCGGGAAGAGATGGGCAACATATTACTACCGCCCACATATATCTCGCGTAATGATCACAACGAAAAGATCCGAGAAATTAGAGCAAATACGGAGACTTACAAGCAGTCGTTCTTCCCACGCACAATTCGTGAATGGAACAGGGAAGGGGGGATCAGATAGTGGTACAATAAGTACCCTCCGCCACACACCGTAAGGTGGCTCGCGGAGTATAGATGTAGATGTAGATGTAGATGTAAAGAGTGTGGTGGGGACAGTAACTACTCCCATGAAATGATATTCCGAGACAGCGATTTTAGAATGAAGTACGTATTCAAAAAGACAGAATAAAACTTCTGTGATCTTCATACATAACTTTGGTCTGAACAATAATATGCTTAACAGAGTTAACAGTGATTTAAAAAGGATAGAATGTTAACAGAGAATTTCTGTAAAAACCAAACAGCTTAATCGTCACGCATGATTCAAAGAAAAAATCCTTATTCAAAATTCATATTCCTTATGCCTGCCTTACTGTCCTTTACAATAAATCTTTCTTCATCTAACATATACAATCACAAGACAACACAGCATTACTGAATACATCCATGACCTACCACACTTCAACTAAGAATGTATGAGACTACGCAGAGGCAAAGATTTTCTCACAATAAGACCAAAGATTGTTTAACAGTAACATAACCTGCTCTCTCTCTCTCTCTGACGTGGACACCGATAACTTACAAAAATCAGAATGACATGCCCAGTTTATAGACCATCAAATCACTTGAAGATGAGCATCCAGTGCTCGAAATGCGTCGGGCATTGGAATAAAATCACGATTGTGACTAAACGCGGTTGTTATTTAAATTCTTGCATGTTGTAGACTATGCGTAAAATGATAAAGATATTTTGGCGACTCTGCATCGCCATATGTACGAGGGGACTTCAGAACTTGAGTTACTAAGAACATTGCGCAACAAGTGCAGAGCATTGTCGGAGAAGAGTAAGTGTTCCCCGTTTCCTGCAGACAAAGTTCCGTTGCGGTAAGGATAACAGGTGCATCAGAAAGTGCGAAAGGAATTGTGCGGCAACTGGAAACGTACTTCAGATTTGAAGCAGGCGTGACAGTACAGTTCTTTCGTGCAAAGCGTCTAAATTGCACCCAGATTCAATCTGATATTGTGGCTGTGTATGGACCAGGTGCAACGTCGCTCCCGATGGTAGTGTATGGTGCCCAGTATTTGACCGACGCCACGAAGACGTGGGTAATGCTGACTGGGAAGGAAGGCCTTCGACATCGACCAGAGGGGACCATGTCAACGCAACCGAGGAATCAATTTGCAGCACTGAGGACATTCAGAAAACGGTTCTGAAACGGTTTCATCGCCAAGGAGAGGATTTCTATGGTCAAGGAATTGAACGATTGCCAGAGACTATGTTGATAAACATTTTTATGTACCTGTGTCACTTTAAAGCGTAGTGCAGCATTTAACAAAAGTTATTGCCTTAATAATGTGTTAATTTACTTTCTGAAGTCCTCTCGTAATACTGCTGGAGCGATGTAACAGTGTTAAAGTTGTCTTTAACATATTCTACACTGAAGAGCCAAATAAACTGGCGCATCTGCCTAATATTGTGTAGGGCCCCCGCGAGCATGCAAAAGTGCCGCGAAACGACTTGGTATGCACTCAACTAATGTCTGAAGTAGTGCTGGAGGGAATCGAAACCGCTGTCCATAAATCCGTAAGAGCACGATGGGGTGGAGATCTCCTCTGAACAGCACGTTCCAAGGCATCCCATATATGCTCAATAAGGTTCATGTCTGGGGAGTTTGGTGGCCAGCAGAAGTGTTTAAACTCAGAAGAGTGTTCCTGGAGCCACTCTGTAGCAATTATGGGCGTGTAGGGTGTCGCATTGTCCTGTTGGAACTGCACAAGTGCGTCGGAATGCACAATCGATATGAATGAATGTGATCGGACAGGATGCTTACGTACGTGTCACCTGTCAGAGTCGTATCTAGACGAATCAGGGATCCCATACCACTCCAACTGCACACGTCCCTCCCCATTACAGAGCCTTCACCAGCTTGAACAGTCCCCTACCGATATGCAGGGTCTGTGGGTTCATGAGGTTGTCTCCATACCCGTATGCGTCCATTCGCTCGATACAATTTGAAACGAGAATCGTCCGACCAGGCAACATGTTTCCAGTCATCAACAGCCCACTGTCGGTATTCACGGGCTCAGGCAAGGCGTAAAGCTTTGTGTTGTACGGTAACCAAGGTATACGAATGGGCATTCGGCTCCGAAAGCCCATATCGATGATGTTTCGTTGAATGGTTCGCCGTCTGAAATTTGTTGATGGCGCAACCTTGAAATCTGCAGCATTTTGCGGAAGGGTTACACTTCTGTCACGTTGATCGGTTCCCTTCAGTCGTCGTTGGCCCTGTTCTTGCAGGATCTTTTTCCGGCCGCAGAGATGTCGGAGATTTGATGTTTTACTGGATTCCTGATATTCACGGTACATCCCTGAAATTATCGTACGGGAAAATCCCCACTTGCTCGCTAACTCGGAGATTGTGTGTCATACCGCTGGTGCGCGACTGTAACACCAAGTTCAAACTCACTTAAATCTTGATAACCTACCATTGTAGCAGCAGTAACCGATCTGACAACTACCCCAGACACTTGTTGTCTTATATAGGCGTTGCCGACAGCAACGCCGTCTTCTGCATGTTTACATATCTCTGTAGTTAAATACCCATGCCTATATCAGTGTCTATGGCGCTTCGGTGTATTACATGACGTGATGAAGACACTGTTATGTATGAGGCGGAACTATGTGCCTCATGGAAAAAGGGTGACCCGGCTGAGTCACGCAATTTGACTCTTAGTCTAATCACGAGATGTGGCCATTAATTGCACGTGTTGAACACGTAGGCTGACGTGAGGATCAATGAACTATACTTGACGGGATGTATCTCAAACATCTTAGGTGATTAGAAAGTTAGTAGACAGCAATACAATTAAATACTTAGCTGTAATTCAGCATCCCCTGTGAACGTCGATCTTGACTTTGTACAATAATATTTACAAGTGCAGTTATAGAATGAACTGCCATATAGACCAATTGTCAGTGCATAAACTGTATGTGACACCTGGCTAGGTCGTAGCTAGTAACTTAGCTGAAGGCTATGCTAACTAGCGTCTCTGCAAATGACATCTCTGAAGCTATAACAAGTGAACCATTCCTATTAAAGTCGGCTGTAGAGCTGGCCATTGCGCTAGCTTGCCTCGTAAGACCAGCCGAGTGGCGGCGCTCGGTCTGCTAGCGTCGACAGTGGCGACTCGCGGGTCAGATGTGTACTGACGGACCGCTGCCGATTTGAAGCCTACAACCTACCAAGTGTGGTGCCTTGCGGTGACACCACACACACTTGTAATAGTAGCCGAAACGTTGTTTCATCATTATATAATATGGTTCCTACTTCTAGTCCCGGGCCGGTACGTTTTAATCTATCATGAAGTTCTAAGAAAGCTACTGCACGCCACTACCCGTGCTGTGTATCAACTCCAGCGTCATGCAGTTACGAGAAGTTGTGCAACCGGTGGAAAATGAGGTAAAAATCAAATAGAAACAGCCTCTGTCGCGTTTTCAGATGGTTATTCGTTAGCAGTGGGTTTCGCCCCTTACCTCAGACAATCTTCAGGCTTTTCCCCGCTGAAGTACAGTGATAATACTTATTCAGTACAGAGGAACGAAAATATCGCTAAACAACCTCTAAAATATAAGCTACAATTATTAAAAAATACGATGTTATATCCATTATAGTTGCTGGTAGAGGCAGACGGAGCGAGATCCGTAGAAGTAAGCACGGCAGTACCGATTAAGGCAGTTTTTTTTTCTTTATTGTGATTTTTATCACCTTACACAAGGCGGGCTATCAGCAGCTGAGTACGCCGCTCTTCAGCCTTGCGATTTACAATAAGTAATAAATAGAGGGGACACAGAGAATACAATCAAAATGGCGGGCAAAACAATGTAGACACCAAAAAACAGAAAACACGGAGCCGTTCACGCCTGACGAGAAAACATCACTGACACTAGTTGACACGGCGCACAAAACAGGGATGATGGCGATGGTACACGTGAACAGTGGCGGCGTTTCGGCGAACAAACACTAAACACAAACGAAGGCACACACACGAGACACTAATGGCGATGACCTCCGGCGCGCGAATGTTCACTGTGCGTGTGCGAGTCCGGGGACCTGCCAACAGAGGAGGAGGAGGAAGGGGAGTGGGAGAGCGAGAGGGGGGAGCAGAGATGCCACGGGCAGGGGAGATAGGGGGAGGGAGGAAGGGGGAGGGGAAGCCCGGGGGAAGAGGGGTGGAGGGAGGGGACGGGGGAAAAGGAAAGAGAAGGGAAGGGAAGAGAAGGGAGGGAGGGTGCCTAAAGGAAAGGACACCGGAAGGGGGGGGGGCAGGGTCAAAGTTGATAGGAGGGGTAGATGGAGGGGAGGAGGACATCATCGGGGAGGGGGAGCTGGTGGAAGCCACCTCAGGAGAGGGTAAGGAGGGTGGAGAGATGGAGACCGGGTGGGACGTGGGAATACAGGCGCGGCAGCGGGCGGGGGTGGGAGAGGATCGGGGAGACGAGCGGGTGAGGAGGAGATTAAGGCAGCTTTAGTCGAGATTATATACTGTAAGCTCCTCCCATCGCCTACAGTATTACACCATTGACAACCAGTCATGCGTGAGATACGCTACATTGATTGGTTTAATCGAATTTTTAGGAGAAATAGATACAGAAATAAATACAAAAATAACATACATAAAATTTTACATTCTAATTGTATCATAATTAATTTAAGTAAAATAAACAAAATGAAAGGCAGGCTGTAATTGCCATTGTGTGAAGGCTGTCCCCTGTGAGCATTTGTATGTACTTGCCGCAGCAAAGACAGCTGTATTTGGTTGCTGTAGGGCCGAAACCTGTTGCTAACGAATAAAAAGCTGAAAACGTGATCGAGACTGTTTTTACTTGATTTTTAGCATTTTATACCGGTCGCTGCTTTGCTCCAGTTACAGAATGTTTTCTACAAAATGAGGTCGTGACAAACACCGTTCCGTGTCAGCCTTGGAAGAATATAGGAATAATGACACAACTAACGTCGTTTTCAGCGTTTTAGGGTAACGATAGTGGTGTCTGTAGGCCTACAGTCGGGTCGGTATTTGGCTTTATTAGTATCGACTACAAACCCCATTTGTTTGTCTTCGCGAATAGAGAAGATGAATCGTAACCTGGAGCAACGAGTGACACGACTTGAAAACTGCCTAAAAAGAAACTTCCTGGCAGATTAAAACTGTGTGCCCGACCGAGACTCGAACTCGGGACCTATGCCTTTCGCGGGCAAGTGCTCTACCATCGGAGCTACACAAGCACGACTCACGCCCCGTCCTCACAGTTTTACTTCTGCCAGTACCTCGTCTCCTGCCTTCCAAACTTTGCAGAAGCTCTCCTGCGAACCACGAAACGAGACGAGACGAGACGAGACGAGGTACTGGCAGAAGTAAGGCTGTGAGGACGGGACGAGAGTCGTGTTTGGGTAGCTCAGTTGGTAGAGCACTTGCCCGCGAAAGGCAAAGGTCCCGAGGTCGAGTCTCGGTCGGGCACACAGTTTTAATCTGCCAGGAAGTTTCATATCAGCGCACACTCCGCTGCAGAGTGAAAATCTCATTCTGGAAACATCCCCCAGGCTGTGGCTAAGCCATGTCTCCGCAGTATCCTTTCTTTCAGGAGTGCTAGTTCTGCAAGTTCCGTAGGAGAACTTCTGTAAAGTTTGGAAGGTAGGAGACGAGATACTGGCAGAAGTAAAGCTGTGAGGAGCGGGCCTGAGTCGTGCTTCGGTAGCACAGTTGGTAGAGCACTTGCCCGCGAAAGGCAAAGGTCCCGAGTTCTAGTCTCGGTCGGGCACACAGTTTTAATTTGCCAGGAAGTTTCATATCAGCGCACACTCCGCTGCAAAGTGAAAATCTCATTCTACCTAAAAAGAATTTAGAACGACAGGTCAGCTGACAGAATCAGACAAGCCACGACACCTGTCTTTTGATCCTTCACGGAGCAGCGTCTACGAGGGTGGTCCCATAAGTACCCAGCCTGACCGAGAGATGGCAGTCGTTGTTGAAAAATATCTCTGGATTAGAAAATACACGCTCTATGAAGCATATATTTCAAGTCTGAAGACGCCACATTGTTTAGTATATGTTTGGCAGCGATCAACAGTGAACGTTGGGAGTGAACTTGTGAAAATGGAGATAATTGGTTATCGTTATGTGATACAATATTTTTTTTAAAAAAAGGCCTCAGCGCAACCAATGTTAAAGCTGAGCTAGATTCTACTTTGGCTGAGTCTGTCCCTGCGTTGGCAACAGTAAAATACTGGGCAGCTGAGTTTAAACGAGGCCGTAAGAGCTGCCAAGACGAGCATCGCAGTGGTCGACCAAGTGAGGTGAAGACTCTAGAAATAATGAACAAAATCCACAAAGCGGTACTGGATGATCGTCGACTGAAAGTGCGCTAGCTAGCAGACATAGTGGGCATTTCAAAAAGTGCGCTACATCGCGTATTATCTGAAAATTTGGACATGAGAAAACTATGTGCAAGGTTTGTGCCGCGTTTGCTCACACTCGAGCTAATACAGTGTCGTGAAGATGTTTCAGTTGAGTGTTTAGCTAACTTTCGCTGCAACAAATCTGATTTTTTGCGCCGTTTCATAACCATGGATGAAACATGGGACCACCACTTCACTCCCGAGACAAAAGAACAATCAAAAGAATGGACACAAATTGGAGAAGCGACTCCAAAAGGCGAAGCCCGTTTCATCTGCAGGCAAGGTCATGGGGTCGGTTTCTTGGGCTGCGCTTGGGATAATCTTCATTGACTACCTGGAAAAACTATCAACGGCGGGTATTATGCGAACTTATTGCAACGTTTGGGCGAAGAAATCAAGCAAAAATGGCGGCATTTGGCCAAGAAGAAAGTGTTGTTTCTTCAGGACAATGCACCAGCTCACTAGTCCGTTCTTGCAATGTATGTAGTTTGAGGAAACTGTATGAACGGAATTCCAAGCGCTTTGCAATTCGTCATTTCACATATATCTATAATATCTCTAGAAATGAATGCGCCTGTAACCAATGAGCAATTTAGCATTTATCACATGCGTAGAATACTGCTAGAAATTAAAATGACAAAAAATATGTGTGTATAACGACAGAAAGTATTCTGAACGCCGAATCAAATCAAATGTGTGTGAAATCTTATGGGACTTGACTGCTAAGGTCATCAGTCCCTAAGCTTACACACTACTTAACCTAAATTATCCTAAGGGCAAACACACACACCCATCCCCGAGGGAGGACTCGAACCTCCGCCGGGACCAGCCGCACAGAACGCCGAATCATATGATTTGTCTGACACTTAACCATCTAAATAGTAATCTACTTCCTTAACAGTTTCGAACATTGTTCTAAAGAAGTTCTGTCTACGCTGTATTAGTGGTGTGCTGCTTGACACAGTTAAGTCAATGAAATATCTCGGCGTAATATATGGGAAAAAGCTATATCTTGAGAATATCTTTATTCTATCACACGACTAGTTCCGCCGGCTCAATGCCGCCATCTTCAGGCCCCGCCACTGCCAAAAGATTATTCGATTTCCTTGGTGCACTTACTGTGGGATCCTTTTTACTAGCACACGTGCCCTAGCTTTCATCAGGAATCTATACTCGACACCGCGTTGTCTCCAATGAAGCTGCATACTCTTTTGGCAGTGGTGGGGACTGAAGATGACCGTAATGTGCCGCCGAAACTAGTGGTCTGATAGAATAAAGACATTCTCAAGATACAGATGTGGTGGCACTTTTTCTCATTATATCATCAGCTGAAGTCCCTCGTCCATGCAATAAGATGGGCATCCATGAATCTAGGGGTAATGTGGCAAGCTATATGAAATGGAACGAACTCGTAATATCAGTTGTAGGGCAGGCGATTGGTCGGCTTTGGTTTATTGGAAAAATTCTAGGAAAGTGTAAGTCATCCATAAATGGTACCGAAATGAATCATTTGTGCTAAACATTTTTTATTACTGCTCAAGTGGTGTTCCCGACCCCCCCTCCCCCCCCCCCCCCCCCCCCCCCCCCACCCGGTCGGATTCAAGAAAGAATCGAATCAGTTCAGACGTTAGTTGCAAGATGTCTCACCATAAGGTTCGATCAAGAAGTATTATGAAAAAGCTCCGTGTAGTAATATGGAAATATCTGGCGCGAAGAAGATATTATTTTTGCGAAACACTGATAGTGTATTGTCCATATTTGACAGTGTTTGTACAGTTCGTCGGAAATGTCGTTCAGGCATGCATGCGTGCATTTGAATCGATCTATACAGACCCTATCAAATGCAGACAATACTCTAACTGTATTTCATGCCAACTCAGGGTAAACTGACGAGAAAAACCTTGTGTTGACCCGTGCAGGGATCACATGAATGTAAGGAACGTAGACGCTATGGCATACCTGTATGGAGGTTAGGGCGATCCGAGGGGCGTGCAAGGATAGCCGAAGTGGACAGCCGGCACGGTAGCTCAGCGTGTTCGGCCAGAGGGTTAGCTGCCTTCTGCAATAAAAAAACTGAGTTAATGGATCAATGATGAACATGAACAAGCGTCATTGGATGTCTGTCCTGAACAAGCAGAGCGAACAATGACGAACAAAATGAGATCAACAAAAAAAAGTGGTTAAGTGGCACGCTGGTGACAAGCGGGAAATCCGGGTTGGAGACCCGACCCGTCACAAATTTTCATGTGCCTACTCTAAACCCGTACAGCCGATCTAATATCATTTTCGGAATTTGGGAATACGTTTCATAATATCATAACAGTTGAGAAAGTTCAGAGAACCGGCATTTGCGACAGACTACGAAACTACACTCCGCGTAAAGACGGCGAAGACAAAAATATGGGGAATCAGGGCTCGTACGCAGCCAGACAGACCGTGTTTCACTCGCTCAGTTTGCTAATGGAACAGCAATGGTACAGAGTACCATGCGCCAAGCACCGTAAGGTGACTTGGGGAGTATGTATGTAGGTGTACATATCGACGTTATTGACGATACGTATTCGTTCTTAAAGCAGATCGGGGCAGATCTTTTCTGGTGGCAGTGCTGCAGTTCCAAAGCGAATGGGACAAGATTGCTTTGAGTTGCATATTTCTGTTTCACGGTAACCACAAGTGAAAGAAGAAATATTCCTGATTTATCGCCGTGTTGGTTCAGGACGGTGCACGTTTTCAGTAAAAGCCTATAAGGAGCGCGAGTTGATGTTATAGTAATACATCTGAAGACTCCACTCGGCTGCTAGAGTACATCCTTCTCAGTCTTCGCCGGCATTAAGTCTCACATCACAGTGGTAGCCAGCCGCGTTTCCAGTAAACGCGGCTGGTCCAGATGGCACTCTGCCGAGCCGTCTGGAGTTTAGACAACGTGAGCTACTGGAAGCACTCCAGTCCCGACACGTTTCTGCGAGACAAAACACGTGCGCTAGCCTTCCGGCCTAATTTAAACTATGCGCTAGTCCACGTCCCGAAACCGAAAACCTGCCTACCTCGAGCTTCATCTACACCTATTCTGGAAATCACTGTGAAGTTGTAACCTCCCCACATAAAATTTTATTCAAAAAAATATAATTATTATTTGGTTAATGATTCTAATTTTTGTGTAACCTCAGAACATAACTGGTTTCCATTTATAATCTCCGTGCAGAAATGCATTCTCATTTAATCTCCACACAAAATTTGTTTCCCATGTACCAACAAAATTCTTTTCTCATTTAATGTAAGCTCGAAACAGAAAAATTCCTAAACCTTGTAATAAAAAATAAATTCAGTAACCTGGTAAAATTTGGACGACAGCAGTGCTGCGTCATGGCCCTGTAAGATCATTCTGAATAAAAAGCAAAAATTCTCACCTCGATAAAGTCGCCAACTATCTGCTCTTACAATAGCTCTTTTCCGGCACAGCTCTGTGCAATGCTGGCCTATACATTTGTTATTTATGAAAGGAAGCAAATGATTTTTCTTTTGCAACAATCGGAATGATCATGCATTGAAAAAAAATATTAAATTCTTTAAATTGAAATGAATGCTTGTTAATATTAGGACATTTTTAAAAGATATACATGGGAGTTTACATAATATTACTAGATATGCGCGAGGCTGCATTTTTTACCTTATACAATAATACTCAGGCTCCGGCATCGCTGCACCGCGACCGGCCCAGCCAACATGATACATCAGACAACCGCAGACAACCTCAGACTAGCGACTAGCAACAACTAACTGCTACAGCTACACAGTTCGTACTCAGTCAACACTGCTCTCTGGTCAGCGATTCTCTTATACCTTGCATATCGCAGGCAGCGCATACCTCTTACAAAGTGCATGGCTGAGGGTACTTCCCACGCTCCAGTTATTAGGGCTTCTTCCCGTTCCAGTCACGTACGGAGCGCAGGAAGAACGGCTGTTTCAACGCCTCTTTACGCACTGTGATTAAATTTGTTCTCACAATCTCTACGGCAACGATACGTTGGCGATTATATCGTGTTTGATTATTGTCCCAGATTCTTCACTTAAAACTGGCTCTTGGCAGCTTCTAAGTAGGCTTTACGGGTCAGTTTGCGCCAATCTTTAAGCGTCTGCCAATATTTCTGTAACGCTGTCCTATGAGTCAAACAAACCTGTGACTTTTCGTGCTACTGTTGTTTGTATATATTTATTATCCCCTGCTAGTCCCATCTAGTACAGGTCTCACACTTGAGCAATACTGATTTGTAAGTAATCCGCTTTTGTAAATTGATTGCCCGCATCTCGTGGTTGTGCGGTAGCGTTCTCGCTTCCCACGCCCGGGTTCTCGGGTTCGATTCCCGGCGGGGTCAGGGATTTTCTCTGCCTCGTGATGGCTGGGTGTTGTGTGATGTCCTTAGGTTAGTTAGGTTTAAGTAGTTCTAAGTTCTAGGGGACTGATGACCATAGACGTTAAGTCCCATAGTGCTCAGAGCCATTTGAACCATTTTTTGTAAATTGATTACATTTCCCTAGAGTTCTACTAATAAACCGAAATCTGCCTCCTGCTTTACTCATGACAGAGTCAATGTGTCGTTCCATTTCATATCCTTACAAAGTGTTATACCCTGGTATTTGTATGGGTTGACCAATTCCAACTGTGATACTGTAGTCGCAGGACACAACATTTTTTTTTTTTTTTTCATTTCGTGCGGTGCACAGTTTTACATTTCCGAATATTCATAGTAAGTTGCCAATCTTTGCACCACTTTGAAAAAGTACCGAGATCTAACTGAATGCTTGTGCAGCTTTTCTCAGACAGTGCTTCGTTAGGGATAACTGCATCATCTGCGAAAAGTCTGAGTTTACTATTAATATCCTTACAGATCCTCACATTTGTGCTCTACCCATTTACAAGCATATTTCAGTCAGGTAAAGATTGATACCGCCAACAGGAAAATCAAATAGGCCTTTGGGGAAAAGAGAAGCAGCTACATAAATATCAAGAGGTCAGATGATAAACCAGACCTAAGCAAAGAGGGGAAGCCGAAGGGTGGAACGCGAATATAGAGGGTCTATACAAGAGAGATGAAACTTGAAAGTAATATTATTGAAAGGGACGTGGACGCAGATGAAGATGAAATTGGAGATATGATACTGCGAGCAGAATCTGACGAAGCTCTGACAGATCTAAAACGAAACAAGGCTCCGGGAGTAGACAATATTCCGTCAGAGCTACTGACAGCCTTGAGAGAGCCAGCCATGACAAATCTGTTCCACCTGGTGTGCAAGATGTGTATGCTACCCTCAGAGTTCAAGAAGAATGTAGTGCAATTCCTAAGAAAGCCGTTGCTGACAGGTATGAAAATTATCAAATGGTTCAAATGGCTCTGAGCACTATGGGACTCAACTGCTGTGGTCATTAGTCCCCTAGAACTTAGAACTACTTAAACCTAACTAACCTAAGGACATCACACACATCCATACCCGAGGCAGGATTCGAACCTGCGACCGTAGCAGTCGCACGGTTCCGGACAGCGCGCCTAGAACCGCGAGACCACCGCGGCCGGCAGAAAATTATCGAACGATCACTTTAATAAGTTCAAATGGCTCTGAGCACTATGGGACTCAACAGCTTAGGTCATAAGTCCCCTAGAACTTAGAACTACTTAAACCTAACTAACCTAAGGACAGCACACACACCCATGCCCGAGGCAGGATTCGAACCTGCGACCGTAGCAGTCCCGCGGTTCCGGACTGCAGCGCCAGAACCGCTAGACCACCGTGGCCGGCCTTTAATAAGTCACAGTTGCAAAATAGTAACACGAATTCCTTACAGAAGAATGAAAAAACTGTTAGAGGCAGACCTCGGGATAGATCAGTTTGGATTCCGGAGGAACGCAGGAACACGCAAGGCAATATTGACCCTACGACTTATCTTAGAAGATAGGTTACGAAAAGGCAAACCTACGTTTCTAGCATTTGTAGACATAGAGAAAGCTTCCCCCCATGAACCATGGACCTTGCCGTTGGTGGGGAGGCTTGCGTGCCTCAGCGATACAGATGGCCGTACCGTAGGTGCAACCACAACGGCTGGGTATCTGTTGAGAGGTCAGACAAACTTGTGGTTCCTGAAGAGGGGCAGCAGCCTTTTCAGTAGTTGCAGGAGCAACAGTCTGGATGATTGACTGATCTGGCCTTGCAACACTAACCAAAACGGCCTTGCTTTGCTGGTACTGCGAACGGCTGAAAGCAAGGGGAAACTACAGCCGTAATTTTTCCCGAGGGCATGCAGCTTTACTGTATGGTTAAATGATGATGGCGTCCTCTCGGGTAAAATATTCCGGAGTTAAAATAGTCCCCCATTCGGATCTCCGGGCGGGGATTATTCAAGAGGACGTCATTATCAGGAGAAAGAAAACTGGCGTTCTACGGATCGGAGCGTGGAATGTCAGATCCCTTAATCGGGTAGGTAGGTTAGAAAATTTAAAAAGTGAAATGTATAGGTTAAAGTTAGACATAGTGGGAATTAGTGAAGTTCGGTGGCAGGAGGAACAAGACTTTTGGTCAGGTGAATACACGGTTATAAATACAAAATCAAATAAGGGTAATGCGGGAGTAGGTTTAATAATGAATAAAAAAATAGGAGTGCGGGTAAGCTACTACAAACAGCATAGTGAACGCATTATTGTAGCCAAGATAGACACGAACCACACGCCTACTACAGTAGTACAAGTTTATATGCCAACTAGCTCTGCAGATGATGAAGAAATTGATGAAATGTATGGTGAGATAAAAGAAATTATTCAGGTAGTGAAGGGAGACGAAAATTTAATAGTCGTGGGTGACTGCTGGAATTCGAGAGTAGGAAAAGGGAGAAAAGGAAACATAGTAGGTGAATATGGATTGGGGCTAATAAATGAAAGAGGAAGCCGCCTGGTAGAGTTTTGCACAGAGCATAACTTAATCATAGCTAACACTTGGTTCAAGAATCATGAAAGAAGGTTGTATATATGGAAGAATCCTGGAGATGCTAGAAGGTATCAGATAGATTATATAATGGTAAGACAGAGAGTTAGGAACCAGGTTTTAAATTGTAAGACATTTCCAGGGGCAGATGTGGACTCTGACCACAATCTATTGGTTATGAACTGTAGATTAAAACTGAAGAAACTGCAAAAAGGTGGGAATTTAAGGAGATGGGACCTGGATAAACTGAAAGAACCAGAGGTTGTAGAGAGTTTCAGGGAGAGCATAAGGGAACAATTGGCAGGAAATGGGGAAATAAGTACAGTAGAAGAAGAATGGATAGCTCTGAGGGATGAAGTAGTGAAGGCAGCAGAGTATCAAGTAGGTAAAAAGACGAGGGCTAGTAGAAATCCTTGGGTAACAGAAGAAATATTGAATTTAATTGATGAAAGGAGAAAATATAAAAATGCAGTACATGAAGCAGGCAAAAGGGAATACAAACGTCTCAAAAATGAGATCGACAGGAAGTTCAAAATGGCTAAGCAGGGATGGCTAGAGGACAAATGTAAGGATGTAGAGGCTTATCGCACTAGGGGGAAGATAGATACTGCCTACAGGAAAATTAAAGAGACCTTTGGAGAAAAGAGAACCACTTGTATGAATATCAAGAGCTCATATGGAAACCCAGTTCTAAGCAAAGAAGGGAAAAGCAGAAAGGTGGAAGGAGTATGTAGAGGGTCTATACAAGGGCGATGTACTTGAGGACAAAATTATGGAAATGGAAGAGGATGTAGATAAATGGCTCTGAGCACTATGGGACTCAACTGCTGAGGTCATTAGTCCCCTAGAACTTAGAACTAGTTAAACCTAACTAACCTAAGGACATCACAAACATCCATGCCCGAGGCAGGATTCGAACCTGCGACCGTAGCGGTCTTGCGGTTCCAGACTGCAGCGCCTTTAACCGCACGGCCACTTCGGCCGGCATGTAGATAAAGATGAAATGGGAGATACGATACTGCGTGAAGAGTTTGACAGAGCACTGAAAGACCTGAGTCGAAACAAGGCCCCTGGAGTAGACAACATTCCATTAGAACTACTGACGGCCTTGGGAGAGCCAGTCCTGACAAAACTCTACCATCTGGTGAGCAAGATGTATGAGACAGGCGAAATACCTTCAGACTTCAAGAAGAATGTAATAATTCCAATCCCAAAGAAAGCAGGTGTTAACAGGGGTGAAAATTACCGAACTATCAGTTTAATAAGTCACAGCTGCAAAATACTTATACGAATTCTTTACAGACGAATGGTAAAACTGGTAGACGCCGACCTCGGGGAAGATCAGTTTGGATTCCGTAGAAATATTGGAACACGTGAGGCAATACTGACACTATAACTTATCTTAGAAGAAAGCTTAAGGAAAGGCAAACCTACGTTTCTAGTATTTGCAGACTTAGAGAAAGCTTTTGACAATGTTGGCTAGAATACTCTCTTTCAAATTCTGAAGATGGCAGGGGTAAAATACAGGGAGCGAAAGGCTATTTACAATTTGTATAGAAACCAGATGGCAGTTACAAGAGTCGAGGGGCGTGAAAGGGAAGAAGTGGTTGGGAAGGGAGTGTGACAGGGTTGTAGCCTCTCCCCGATGCTATTCAAGCTGTATATTGAGCAAGCAGTAAAGGAAACAAAAGAAAAGTCCGGAGTAGGCATTAAAATCCATGGAGAAGAAATAAAAACTTTGCGGTTCGCCGATGACATTGTAATTCTGTCAGAGACAGAAAAGGACTTGGAAGAGCAGTTGAACGGAATGGACAGTGTCTTGAAAGGGGAGTATAAGATGAACGTCAACAAAAGCAAAACGAGGATAATGGAATGTAGTCGAATTAAGTCAGGTAATGCTGAGGGAATTAGATTAGGAAATGAGACACTTAAAGTAGTAAAGGACTTTTTCTAATTTGGGGAGCAAAATAACTGATGATGGTCGAAGTAGAGAGGATATAAAATGTAGACTGACAATGGCAAGGAAAGCGTTTCTGAAGAAGAGAAATTTGTGAACATCGAGTATTGATTTAAGTGTCAGGAAGTCGTTTCTGAAAGTATTTATATGGAGTGTAGCCATGTATGGAAGTGAAACATAGACGATAAATAGTTGAGACAAGAACAGAGTAGAAGTTTTCGAAATGTGGTGCTACAGAAGAATGCTGAAGATTAGATGGGTAGATCACATAACTAATGAGGAGGTATTGAATAGAATTGGAGAGAAGAGAAGTTTGTGACACAACTTGACAAAAAGAAGGGCCCGGTTAGTAGGATATGTTCTGAGGCATCAAGGGATCACAAATTTAGCATTGGAGGGCCGCGTCGAGGGTAAAAATAGTAGAGGGAGAGCAAGAGATGAATACACTAAGCAGATTCAGAAGGATGTAGGTTGCAGTAAGTACTGGGAGATGAAGAAGCTTGCACAGGATAGGGTAGCATGGAGAGCTGCATCAAACCAGACTCAGGACTGAAGACCACAACAAACAACACAGAAAGCTTTTGACAATGTTGACTGGAACACTGTCTTTGAAATTCTGAAAGTACTGGGGCTAAAATATAGTGACCGAAACGCTATTTACACCACGTACGGAAACCAGACACCAGTTATAAGTGGCTAGGAAGGGAAGCAGTGTTTGAGAAGGGAGTGAGACAGCGTTGTAGTCTATTCCCGATGTTATTCAATCTGTACATTTAACAAGCAGTAAAGGAAACCAATGAAATATTTGGAGTAGGAATTAAAGATCAGGAGGAAGAAATAAAATCTTTGAGGTTTCCCGATGACATTGTAATTCCGTCAGAGATAGCAAAGGACGTGAAAGAGCAGTTGAACGGAAAGGACAGTGTCTTGAAAGGAGGATATAAGATGAACATCAACAAAAGCAAAACGACGTTAATGGAATGTTGTCAAATTGTATCGGATGATGCTGAGGGAGTTAGGTTAGGAAATGAGACACTTAAAGTAGTAGATAAGTTTTGCTATTTGGTTAGCAAAATAACTTGATGTAGAGAGGCAATGACAAGAAAACCGTTTCTGAAGAAGAGAAATTTGTTGACGTCGAGTACAGATGTAAGTTAGCAAGTCTTTGTTTGAAAGTATTTGTATGGAGTGTAGCCATGCAGGGAAGTGAAACATGAACGATAAACAGTTCAGGTAAAAAGAGAATAGAAGCTTTTGAACTATAGTGATACAAAAGAATGCTGAAGATTGGAAGGATCGATCATGTAACAAATGAGGAGGTACTGAATAGAACTGGGGAGAAGAAGAATTTGTGGCACAATCTGACTGTATGAAGGAATCGATTAATAGGGCACATTTTGAGGCATCAAGTCATCACTAATATAGTACTGGAGGGAAGTGTGGGTGGTAGAAGTCGTCGGGGGAGATCAATAGATGAATACAGTATGCAGGTTCAGAAGGATGTAGGTTGCAGTAGTTAGTCGGAGATGAACAAAATGGTTCAAATGGCTCTGAGCACTATGGGACTTAACTTCTGAGGTCATTAGTCCCCTAGAACTTAGAACTACTTAAGCCTACCTAACCTAAGGACATCACACACATCCATGCCCGAGGCAGGATTCGAACCTGCGACCGTAGCGGACGCGCGGTTCCAGACTGTAGCGCCTAGAACCGTTCGGCCAGGCTGGCCGGCCGAGATGAACAGTTTGGCATAGAATAGAGTACCATGGAGAGCTGCATCAAACCAGTCTTCAGACTGAAGACCACCACAATAACAACTACTACTATTAGTCTGATCGGAAAAGTCATTAAATACAACGTGAAGAAGAAGCGTCCAAACACTGTTTCCTGATGCGCACCGGGTGTTTCAGTCTGCCAGGAAATTTCAAAACAGACACTCCTTTGCAGTGTGAAGTATTCCTTCTGAAAACATATGCATCTCCAGCAACGCGCTTTCCTGTTGAGAAACTGGTATAGACAAAACGCTTTGTAGTTCTCTGGGTTGCCATATTGGGTAAGTATTCAAGTCGATATCGCTGAAACATCAAACACTTCGGCCGTCTATGTACTGTACTAGTGAATAACTTAAAGAGCACCCGTGCACCACGTTCAGCGTTGTTTGTATATTGAAGAACCTTGTCGATTCAGAGTGCCTGCCGGTATTTGGGACGTTTAACAGAGAAACATGTATTTCCTTAGTAACAAACAAAAATAAAGGCAACATGCACACCACTTGAACACGTACAGTTAAAAAATGAATATGGTTGAAGTTGTCTGAAAATTTCATGTACTGCACTCTTGTGTATTGCATACAGTTAGCGAGAAATTACAAACTAATTATTCGATCTATACATTCCCTCCGGTATTATATGGAAGGAAACTTTAAGGCATCGACGACAATGCGATTATCAGGAAAGGGTCACTAAGTACGATTAAGGTGGATCAGTAATCAGCTATAGTGTTCTTAATGGAACCATCCCAATGTTTCCCGAGGCGTGGGAACGAACGAAAATGAGTTCGTGATAAGTAGTCATCTCATGTCGTGTCAAATATCTTGGCCTGTGCGACTTCTCGATCGATATATGGGGGAAAATGAAACAACGTAGAGGTAGCAGTTGTGTATCATTTGTCGTACAAACCAACATTTACGGAGCAATTACTCCTTCTCCTTAGCTCACAAATGACCGGTCAGAAGGATATAAAACTAATACAATAAAGTGATTATTTCTTAGAGGGAGAGCACGTTAGTGACAAAAGACACGAAAACTTACAGTGATGAACCAAGCGAAAGAGAATGAGAACGTTGGAAACGCCAAGTTTCCTGTGGGCTTGTCCGGAAGCGATACTTGTCAAATGTCGTCGAATGAATAGATACGGCACATTTTTCCTTGTAGGTATCCGCTGCACTTTATCATCAGGAATCAGTAAGTCTCGTGCGTGGCTGTTTGTTCCGACATTCGAGAGCGGCAGGCTCTTCCGGTCACAAAACGCTTCCGAAGGTCATTTATATAACCAAAAACTCCGCCTTTAATTACTGACTAACCAGTCAAAAAATGGAAGAGGATTTTTCGTGTTCTGTTGCCGCAGGCGCACTATCCGTACGCATCGAAAAACCACCCTTAATACCTCAAAGGAATGAATGGCTCTGTAAGGAAATCAGCAGTCTTTTCAGAGTCATTAGCGTTTATATTAAGCTATTGTTCTTGTCGGCGCCATGGCTCCTAGTGAACTTGGGTTTAGACAGTGTATGGCAGGAAGCACTCCCATTATTTCGTCTCTTGAACTCTTTGCAAAATAAATTTTTGTTTATATAACGATTCAATATCCTCCTTGGCTTCCGATTCTTAATGTAATCTCGTCTCTTCGTTGTCCATCTCGTCGATGAGCCATCATCGCCGTACGTATAGTTTTCAACTGCATCTTACATCCGCCATGAATTTTCAGTCTGCAGCATCTACATCTGCATCTACATGGACACTCCACAAATCACTCTTAAGTGCCTGGCAGAGGGTTCATCGAACCATCTTCATAATTATTCTCTGTTATTCCACTCTAGAGCAGCGCCCAGAAGAAACGAACTCCTATATCTTTCCGGGCGACCTCCGACTTCCCTTATTTTATAACGATGATCGCTTCTCCCTTTGTAGGTCGATTTCAATAAAATATTTTCGTATTCGGAGGAGAAAGTTGATGATGGACATTTCGTGAGAAGATCTCGCCATCCATATTCATCAGGATTATGGAATATATATTGTGTTCAAACATTATGAATGACCTCGAAGAGAACGGTCTATTGACACATACTCAACACGGATTTAGAAAACATCGTTCTTGTGAAACGCAACTACCTCTTTACTCAGACGAATTGTTGAGTGCTATCGACAAGGTATTTCAACTTGAACCCGTATTTCTAGAAGGCTTTCGACACCATACCTCACAAGTGGCTTGTAATCAAATTGAGGCTTATAGGCCTTACACGGCCTCAGTTATGCGACTGGATTCGTTATTTCCTGTCAGAAAGGTCACAATTCGTAGTAACTGACGGAAAGTCATCGAGTAAAGCGGAAGTGCTTTCTGGAGTTCCCAAAGGTAGTGTTATAGGCCCTCAGCTGTTCCTTATCAATACAAACGATAGTGTTAGGTTGTTTGCAGATGATTCTGTCGTTTATCGACTAATAAAGTCATCAGAAGATCAAAACAAATTGCAAAACGATTTAGGAACGATATATGTATGGCGCGAAAATTGGTAACTGATCGTGATCCAGGCGGATTCCATATTCCTAGACTTACGGATGGCGTTTGACACGGCGTCCCATTGCAGACTGTTAACGAAGGTACGAGCATACGGAATAAGTTCTCAGATTGCGAGTGGCTCGAAGACTTCTTAAGTAATAGAACTCAGTATGTTGTCCTCGACGGCGAGTGTTCATTAGAGACGAGGATATCGAAAGGAGTGCCCCAGGGAAGAGCGGCAGGACTGCTATTATTTTCTATATATACAGGGTTATTACAAATGATTGAAGCGATTTCACAGCTCTACAATAACTTTATTATTTGAGATATTTTCACAATGCTTTGCATTTTAGGCATTCACAAATGTTCGATATGTGCCCCTTTAGTGATTCGCCAGGCATCAAGCCGATAATCAAGTTCCTCCCACACTCGGCGCAGCATGTCCCCATCAATGAGTTCTAAAGCATCGTTGATGCGAGCTCGCAGTTCTGGCACGTTTCTTGGTAGAGGAGGTTTAAACACTGAATCTTTCACATAACCCCACAGAAAGAAATCGCATGGGGTTAAGTCGGGAGAGCGTGGAGGCCATGACATGAATTGCTGATCCTGATCTCCACCACGACCGATCCATCGGTTTTCCAATCTCCTGTTTAAGAAATGCCGAACATCATGATGGAAGTGCGGTGGACCACCATCCTGTTGAAAGATGAAGTCGGCGCTGTCGGTCTCCGGTTGTGGCATGAGCCAATTTTCCAGCATGTCCAGATACACGTGTCCTGTAACGTTTTCTTTGCAGAAGAAAAAGGGGCCGTAAACTTTAAACCGTGAGATTGCACAAAACACGTTAACTTTTGGTGAATTGCGAATTTGCTGCACGAATGCGTGAGAATTCTCTACCTCCCAGATTCGCACATTGTGTCTGTTCACTTCACCATTAAGAAAAAATGTTGCTTCATCACTGAAAACAAGTTTCGCACTGAAAGCATCCTCTTCCATGAGCTGTTGCAACCGCACCGAAAATTCAAAGCGTTTGACTTTGTCATCGGGTGTCAGGGCTTGTAGCAATTGTAAACGGTAAGGCTTCTGCTTTAGCCTTTTCCGTAAGATTTTCCAAACCGTCGGCTGTGGTACGTTTAGCTCCCTGCTTGCTTTATTCGTCGACTTCCGCGGGCTACGCGTTGCCCGCACGCGTTCAACCGTTTCTTCGCTCACTGCAGGCCGACCCGTTGATTTCCCCTTACAGAGGCATCCAGAAGCTTTAAACTGCGCATACCACCGCCGAATGGAGTTAGCAGTTGGTGGATCATTGTTGAACTTCGTCCTGAAGTGTCTTTGCACTGTTATGACTGACTGATGCGAGTGCATTTCAAGCACGACATACGCTTTCTCGGCTCCTGTCGCCATTTTGTCTCACTGCGCTCTCGAGCGCTCTGGTGGCAGAAACCTGAAGTGCGGCTTCAGCCGAAGAAAACTTTATGAGTTTTTCTACGTATCTGTAGTGTGTCGTGACAATATGTCAATGAATGGAGCTACAGTGAATTTATGAAATCGCTTCAATCATTTGTAATAGCCCTATATATGATTTGGCAGGCAGGGTGGGCTGGGATCTGCTGTTTTTTCCTGATGATGCTGTGGTGTACGGTAAGCTGCCGAAGTTGAGTTACTGTAGAATGATACAAGATGACTTACACAATATCCTATTGGTGTGATGAATTGGAAAGAGCTTTAAATGTAGAAAAACGTAAATTAATTCGGATTAGTAGTAAAAAAAATCCGTAATGTTCGGATACAACATTAGTAGTATTCTGCTTGGCACACTGACGTCGTTTAAATATCTGGGTGCAATGTTGCAAAGCGATACGAAGTGGAACGAACATGTAGGGATTGCAGTACGGAAGACGAATCGTCGACTTCGGTTTACTGGGAGAGTTTTAGGAGACGGTGGTTCATCCGTAAAGGATTTGTTACCGGTAGATTTGAAAAATACGCCAGTGTTACGGAAATGCTTCGGTAACTCAAATGGGAATCCCTGAAGGGAAGGTGACGTTCTTCTCGAGGAATGCTATTAGGATAATTAAGAGAACTGGTATTTAAAGGTGACTGCAGAATGATCCTAGGCCGCCAACATACGCTGCGCGTAGGGACCACGAAAATAATTTACGGGAAATTACGGCTCATACGGGGGTATACACAGTCGTTTTTCCCTCGCTCTATTTGAGAGTAGAACAAGAAAGGAAATTAGCAGTAGTGATACAGAGTACCCTCTGCCAAGCACTGTATGGTGGCTTGCGGAATATATATGCAGATGTAGAAGGAGATGTGCATATGATGGCCATCAAATTCGCGTCATGCGAAACCAATGGAACACATGTACGGCGCTAACGGACACATGTATTCCTCCCACGAAGTACCAGCCCATTCTTTTACGTTTATTGCGTGGTATAAGCGTAGATAATGCTCCCATATACCTGTGGAAACCGGGAACTTGTCGAATCCATGCTAAATACATCTACATCGACATCTGCATGGATACTCTGCAAATCACATTTAAGTGTCTGGCAGAGGGTTCATCGAACCACCTTCACAATTCTCCATTATTCCAATCTCGCGCGCGGAAAAAACGAACGCATATATCTTTCCGCACGAGCTCTGATTTCCCTTATTTTATCGTGGTGATCGTTTCTCCCTATGTAGGTCGGTGTCAACAAAATATTTTCGCATTTGGGAAAGAAAGTCGGTGATTGGAATTTCGTGAGAAGATTCCGTCGCAACGAAAAACGCTTTTCTTTTAGTGACGTCCATCATTTCTGTGACACTCTCTCCCATATTTCGCGATAATACAAAACATGCTGCCCTTCTTTGAACTTTTTCGATGTACTCCGTCAGTCCTTTCTGGTAAGGATCCCACATCGCGGAGCAGTATTCTAAAAGAGGACGGACAAGCTTAGTGTAGGCAGTCTTCTGAGTAGATCTGTTACATTTTCTAAGTGTCCTGCCAATAAAACGCAGTCTTTGGTTAGCCGTCCCCACAACATTTTCTATGTGTTCCTTCCAATTTAAGTTGTTCTTAATTGTAGTACCTAGGTATTTAGTTGAATTTGCGGCTTTTAGATTAGACTGATTTATAGTGCAACCGAAGTTTAACGGATTCCTTTTAGCGCTCATGTGAATGACGTCATACTTTTCGTTAATAGAATCTTTGATGTACTGCGTTCCAGAGGTGATGGTCATTATTTATTGGGTCATCATTGTGCACGTGTGCATCGGACCGTCCTTCTGATTCCGTATTTTTAATATTACAGTACGACATAATTTCACACATAATACATAAATCGTACATTCCTTCCCCTCTCGCAGTCGACTGAGTACACACGAGACAGTGTCACTCACCAATCTATTGTGGCTGTCCAAGAGAAAAGTGTTACGGACAACTATGGATTTGTACTGAAAGAACATGGCATGTAGTACCTCAGATACACATCAAAACTCCCCAGGATCTAAAGAAACTCACATTTTAGCTCGGGGTACCATCGTACAACATCATTTTTTCAGCACTGAGGTATGAGTGTTTGTATGAAATTTTAACTGTTTAACTACGAAGCTTGCTGACTGGTTTTTACTCCTGACGATGATGACGGAGAAAGCCATCGAAAGCTTGAGAATTTTATTCGAAATGACGAGGCTTGAAAACCGATAAAATTTTATTCACACGTGTTGCCGCGAAAGAGTCCGAGGACACACACGTTTTGTGGTTTTCTGACGATGTTATTTAGCCCATCAATGATGTGTGTCCAAGTGCAAAGCTGTTTACGTATCGTTCTTTGAACAAAGTATCAAATAAAAATATGTGAGGAAAAGTAATATGAGATTTTCAAATAACACAGGTCAGTAAGTTTGGAACTGAAGGGAAAATTGAGAAATGTGGTTGCTTAATTGCTCGTACTGTTCTGCTAAGCAAACGAGGACAACAAGGATAAAGGCTGCAGAGACGGCTGAGTTGTACCGCGTGAAGCACATGAGAGAAATTCACACGAAGCCCCCGGAGGAGCCTCTTCCACGAAACAACTTTATAGTCGCGACTTCCTGCATGCCACAAGCGGAGACCGAAGAGCATTGCACTGCCGCGACAGACGGCCCCACACGTGGTCCACACGTGTCAGGCAAACACAGACGTCCGTCTCTGCTCTTCGAACGCAACATCTGAGCCGCGGATTACTTGAACAGTCTGCAGAGGTCCAAATTTTGCAGGCACTTCACCTTTCCGTGGCTGAGTGTGCAGAGATCCAAATTTTCTAGGCACGTCACCTTTCTGTGGCTGACAGAGAGGATAAAATGCACAAGAGAAAATTTATGTAAAAAATACAAAATTTATAACGAACTACGGATGTCGAAAGTTACATGTGTACACATAGTAGGTATCGAAGACGTCTTTCGTAAGAAATTCGCTATGAGGCAAGACCGAAGGACCGATGGTCCGACTCAGAGGTTTACCGGCTACTATAGACCGATTAAAATTACTTGATAGTTTATACTTCACGCGTTGCAGTTGGTTTCCTCCAATCGCAGCGCTCAACGTCACGATCAAACCGTTCGACGTTGCCAAATTGCCACAATTAGTTCACTTCCAATTCCTCGTCCGGATTTCATTCTTAATGTATTTGGATCTCGAATTACTGGATCTGGCCCGTTTATTTCCTGTTTCATAAGACATGATAACCACACCAAAAACAACACACACACACACACACACACACACACACACACACACACACACACGCAGACGCACTCAAAACGATGCTAACAAAATATGGGCTTTCATACAAAGCACTAACCAAACACTGCTGCATTCTTACCCACAAGAATCGATTCAGCGTCACATTTACAGTTGTTATAATCACAGAGATCGGTTGACATTAGATAAGCTTCGCACGCCATTGCGTGAAGCCGAATTTTTGAAGGCTGCAGTTAATCGTTGCGACTGGGTCACCAGCGACATAAATACAACCCACCTTCGACGGTGTAATCTACATCTACATCTACATTCATACTCCGCAAGCCACCCAACGGTGTGTGGCGGAGGGCACTTTACGTGCCACAGTCATTACCTCCCTTTCCTGTTCCAGTCGCGTATGGTTCGCGGGAAGAACGACTGTCTGAAAGCCTCCGTGCGCGCTCTAATCTCTCTAATTTTACATTCGTGATCTCCTCGGGAGGTATAAGTAGGGGGAAGCAATATACTCGATACCTCATCCAGAAACGCACCCTCTCGAAACCTGGCGAGCAAGCAACACCGCGATGCAGAGCGCCTCTCTTGCAGAGTCTGCCACTTGAGTTTATTAAACATCTCCGTAACGCTATCACGGTTACCAAATAACCCTGTGACGAAACGCGCCGCTCTTCTTTGGATCTTCTCTATCTCCTCCGTCAACCCGATCTGGTACGGATCCCACACTGATGAGCAATACTCAAGTATAGGTCGAACGAGTGTTTTGTAAGTCACCTCCTTTGTTGCTGGACTACATTTTCGAAGCACTCTCCCAATGAATCTCAACCTGGTACCCGCCTTACCAACAATTAATTTTATATGATCATTCCACTTCAAATCGTTCCGCACGCATACTCCCAGATATTTTACAGAAGTAACTGCTACCAGTGTTTGTTCCGCTATCATATAATCATACAATAAAGGATCCTTCTTTCTATGTATTCGCAATACATTACATTTGTCTATGTTAAGGGACAGTTGTCACTCCCTGCACCAAGTGCCTATCCGCTGCAGATCTTCCTGCATTTCGCTACAATTTTCTAATGCTGCAACTTCTCTGTATACTACAGCATCATCCGCGAAAAGCCGCATGGAACTTCCGACACTATCTACTAGGTCATTTATATATATTGTGAAAAGCAATGGTCCCATAACACTCCCCTGTGGCACGCCAGAGGTTACCTTAACGTCTGTAGACGTCTCTCCATTGAGAACAACATGCTGTGTTCTGTTTGCTAAAAACTCTTCAATCCAGCCACACAGCTGGTCTGATATTCCGTAGGCTCTTACTTTGTAGGCGTAGGACAGCGGTTAGTGAATAAACCTGAAGTGTGGAAGATCGTAGGTTAGAGTTTCGTCAAACGCAGCGAAATTTTTTATTTTTCTGAATGTAATCAAAGGACTTCGATTATGATTTTTATTCAGTTAATTTAAATGTAGTTTTTTTTTAATTTATAACGTTTTGCCATATCGTTTTCATCATGGTATTATCTCTTTTATTTGCTCTTCTTTTTTTCCAGTCATTCTTTTACGTTTGAAATCTGCTTGGGTCACCTATAATCTGCAGCCAAGTACCAACCAGGACCGCTCATCGGTTGCTAATGAGGCAACACGTGTAGCCAGTGTGAGGGTTGTTTCGGGTAACCAATGACAGCCAGAAATTACAGTTTGCATTTAGTGCTAAAACTGAAATTTTTCCGTCTTGAGTTTGCTCGTAGAGGTTAGCCTTAAAGGCCGTGAACAATGCGACCGCGATTTCAGTTCTGCCGCAGACAGCTGATCGCCGTGTTCTTGAATACATTGCAGTTAGCGAGATTGTGGTTACATTAGGACGTGAGTTTAAATTCAAGGCTACAAAACGCCTCGTCTGCCTCATTTCAGTCATTGGTCACTTAAAATCATCTGTCGACAGAGCATCTTCCATTTCCGTTCAAATGGTTCAAATGGCCCTAAGCACTATGGGACTTAACATCTGAGCTCATCAATCCCCTAGACTTAGAACTACGTAAACCTAACCAACCTAAGGACATCACACGCATCCATGCAAGAGGCAGGATTTGAACCTACGACCGTAGCAGCCGCGTGGTTCTGGACTGAAGCGCCCAGAAATGCTCGATCACAGCGGCCGGCCTCCATTTCCATCATACCTCGTGGCAGCGGTCGCTTCCAACATTGTTGCACATTACATTTACAGCATATGTGAAGTGACCTGCAATGTTTGTGTGTCAGCTATAAAGAAGATGTAGCCGGTAGTGGATACGGCAATACCGCAGCGGCAGGCCACAGATGCCATCTGTAAAGTATTGTTACTCAGACTATATAGAGGAAGAACGTATCATACCAACAACACAGGCCGTGAACAAGTACCATACCCATAGCATTGTGAACGAGTTTCTGCTTGCTGCAGGTTCTGGAATGTACGGAGGGTAACTGAATAAACGTGGGGATCTCAGAGCGACAGTGTGGCCTTCTCAGATAGTGTGGCAGGTGATTCACTGCTCCCCAAGAAGACCTAGGTTCCTCTTCCAGACTTCACTTCAACATAAGCAGTATTTTTTTTTCTTATGTCACTAAAGATATTCTACGGTTTTTTCTTGTTTACAGTTTTCTTACCTGGACTTTCCTGTTTATCCTAGTCTTACACTAAACAGAAAAACAATCAACAGTTTCTAAAGATAAAATCATACTTACTCTACTTCAAGTGGACTACTAAATCGAAACAAGGCCCCGGGAGTAGACAACATTCCATTAGAACTACTGACAGCCTTGTGAGAGCCAGTCCTGACAAAACTCCACCATCTGGTGAGCAAGCCGTATGAGACAGGCGAAATTCCCTCGGACTTCAAGAAGAATATAATAATTCCAATCCCAAAGAAAGCAGATGTTGACACATGTGCAAATTACTGAACTATCAGTTTAATAAGTCACAGTTGCAAAATACTAACGCGAATTCTTTACAGACGAATGGAAAAACTAGTAGAAGCCGACCTCGGGGAAGATCAGTTTGGATTTCGTACAAATGTTGGGACACTTGAGGCAATACTGACACTATGACTTATCTTAGAAGAAAGCTTAAGGAAAGGCAAACCTACGTTTCTAGCATTTGGAGACTTACAGAAAGCTTTTGACAATGTTGACTAGAATACTCTCTTTCAAATTCTGAAGATGGCAGGGGTAAAATACAGGGAGCGAAAGACTATTTACAATTTGTATAGAAACCAGATGGCAGTTAAAAGAGTCGAGGGGCGTGAAAGGGAAGCAGTGGTTGGGAAGGGAGTGAGACAGGGTTGTAGCCTCTCCCCGATGCTATTCAAATGGTTCAAATGGCTCTGAGCACTATGGGACTCAACTGCTGAGGTCATTAGTCCCTAGAACTTAGAACTAGTTAAACCTAACTAACCTAAGGACATCACACACATCCATGCCCGAGGCAGGATTCGAACCTGCGACCGTAGCGGTCTCGCGGTTCCAGACTGCAGCGCCAGAACCGATGCTATTCGATCTGTATATTGAGCAAGCAGTAAAGGAAACGAAAGAAAAATTCGGAGTAGGCATTAAAATCCATGGAGAAGAAATAAAAACTTTGCGGTTCGCCGATGACATTGTAATTCTGTCAGAGACAGAAAAGGACTTGGAAGAGCAGTTGAACGGAATGGACAGTGTCTTGAAAGGGGAGTATAAGATGAACGTCAACAAAAGCAAAACGAGGATAATGGAATGTAGTCGAATTAAGTCAGGTAATGCTGAGGGAATTAGATTAGGAAATGAGACACTTAAAGAAGTAAAGGAGTTTTCTAATTTGGGAGAAAAATAACTGATGATGGTCGAAGTAGAGAGGATATAAAATGTAGACTGACGATGGCAAGGAAAGCGTTTCTGAAGAAGAGAAATTTGTGAACATCGAGTATAGATTTAAGTGTCAGGAAGTCGTTTCTGAAAGTATTTATATGGAGTGTAGCCATGTATGGAAGTGAAACATGGACGATAAATAGTTTAAACAAGAACAGAATAGAAGCTTTCGAAATGTGGTGCTACAGAAGAATGCTGAAGATTAGATGGGTAGATCACATAACTAATGAGGAGGTATTGAATAGAATTGGGGAGAAGGGGAGTTTGTGGCACAAGTTGACTAGAAGAAGGGATCGGTTGGTAGGATATTTTCTGCGGCATCGAGGGATCACCAATTTAGTACTGGAGGGCAGCGTGGAGGGTAAAAATCGTAGGGGGAGACCAAGAGATGAATACACTAAGCAGATTCAGAAGGATGTAGGCTGCAGTAGGTACTGGGAGATGAAAAAGCTTGCACAGGATAGAGTAGCATGGCGAGCTGCATCAAACCAGTCTCAGGACTGAGGACCACAACTACAACAACCTTACTTCAAAATATAATATCCAACACAGAAAGTAATTTCTTTTACAAATGCACTATAACACTAACAGTTTATCGCCAAACTGTCAAGAACATATTTTATAACGTAATATATACATCCCCACAGCCAGTACTAGTCGATTACTGAAGAGTGCATCGTAAGTCAGATAATAGTCGATACTGTCAAAGACTGCTGAGATAATTACTTCTCCTTCGCCTTTCCTTCTATTACGGCGAGGGGGATCTGTTATTTTCTGCACCCTTCGAGCTTTTCTTAGCTGTCTCATGTAACATGGAAGCTTACTTTTATCCAGAGTCTCTGAAAAGTGTTCATAGCTGAGTGCAGCCCTCACAGATAGGTTGAAATCGGAGAATTCGCCACATCCTATCTCAGGACAGCAGGCTTCTTGGGGGTCGTGGCTGCTGGAAAACTAGTTTGTGTCAGACACTAGGAGAAATATTTTTAAGAAAGATAAAATATAAGTCAGGTGTAGTCGTCACAACGGAAATGTGTGAGACTGACCATATTTTATGCAACGACGAAGAAATGTTCGTTTAAAATCCTAGTAACGGAGACAATGGTTGCCTCGCAATAATTATTTATGTAGGAGGCATGCGTTCCCACTCTTGTCTATGTATAAGCCTTTAGGTTGGCTGCGGTTAGAAACCTGTCATGGAGTGGGAGAGATTTTCTGCCTTCCTCGCCATACCAGACCATCATTGGTCAAACATGGCAAAATCCGTAAGAATAGAAGTTTTTAAACTTATTTATAAGTTTATTATTATTTGTTTTGTAAATAAAAATAAGCTTTTCTTGCTGCACTGTATTTTATTTCTCCCAGACGCGTTTCGCTTTTTTCACTTTAAGATATCATCAGTGTGATATAGAACGACACAGTTTTGTTTTGATATGTGTTATTTATAGATTGTAAAACAGTTCACATCACATTTTTCACGTAAATGAGTGATTACTTACAGTTCTTCGCGTAAGTAAGTATTTGTTTGCATAAAAACGAGACGTGAACTTTTTATAATCTACAAAAACACATATCAAAACAAAATTGTATCATTCTATACCCTACTGACGATGCGTGAAAGTGAAAAAGACGAAACGCGTCTGGGAGAAATAAAAAGCAGTGCAGCAAGAAAAGGCGGTTTTTATTTACAAAAGAATATTTCTGTACTTGCTGCGGAGGATGGCCACGCCAACTAACTCCTTAAGTTCATTATTGGTCGAAAGTTGCAAGGTCTGCTGCAGTTGGCTGGCGAAGTTCCTATTCTGGCAGGAACAGCCAAGTTTCGTGGAGGTAAGTGAGGGGAAACTTGCTGCCAGGCGATTAATGAGAGAACATTTACTGCCAAAGCGTCATAGGGGGCACTTTTGCTGCCGAGGCACTGCACAGTAGGATGTCTCCATATTGAACCCGAGTACAGAGGGGCTGCTGGCCTGATAATCATCAGCCATTCCACATAAGAGTGGTAAGAATGAGCCAGCGATGCAGTCGCCGAATCAAGGGGGACAGAGGCTAGTTAACTTACATCAGGTTTCACTGCACAGTTTGAACATTCACAGCCAGCTAGTTGCTTCCATCATGCGCTTTGGCGATTCTACTGGTATTCGTACTTTTTTAAAACTACTAACCATTTTCACAGTCATATGCGCGATATATTTTCACGGTATTCTTTCATGTGTCCGTCCACCTTCGCCAAGGCTATAGTTCATCACTAAAATGCTTCTGTTCACTCATAAAATGTTTACATACTTCATTCAGTGGGTAATTCATTTGTTGGATGTTTTATGGTAATAAAACAAATTGTTACAGTGACTGCTAGTTGCCTTTTGTAGTTAGCTGAGTCTCTCCATTCATATATCCATGTGTGGTGTGGTACCATTACTTTCATGCCTAATTGGGCCAACCCTAACAATTTTTTTCAATAAGACGTTTCCATTACGTGACGCTATTTTTCCTAAATTTGCATGATCTTATGGGGAAGCGTCCCTTCACTGTAAATCGCCAGGGATCGGACTTATAGCATCTTAGGCGTATGATAGAGAACTCCACTGAGCCTGACATGTTACGCTCGGTTTGTGATATCTCTCGAAGACGTCCTTAAAGTTCGCCTGTGCATCTTGCAGCATGGATAGCGGCCGTTTGCATACTTGATCTCTGTTTTTTTTTCGTCTCTGCTGCTAGAAGCGTTAATGGGAAACGCAGGAGGGGATTGGTCACTATTTTACAGCGGCTCTCACTAACGAAATGTGTGTGTGTGTGTGTGTGTGTGTGTGTGTGTGTGTGTGTGTGCGTGTGTGTATGTGTGGATGTGTGGGTGGGTTAAGGGCACTCAACGACGAGGTTATTAGCGTAACTGAACTGTAAATGGTATCGACCATGTTACTTGACGTTATAGACACAACAGTCTCCAGAAAACATTCCGCAAACCAAAAAACAAATAACACAGAACAAGATCCATTTATAATAATGTAGTTTAAATGTTTATAGTTTATATAGATGTACTAGTGCCTTTTGAATAATAAAATAAAAATGAAATTACCGTTGAATTAGTTGGATAATATATGCCTGTATCATTACGAAAGAAACATTATTTTATTTTCATTGTTTTGTGTAAAAGAAAACTCACAAATGTTCTTACCTCAGACATGGAACGGTTAAAGTGAATTTGAATTCTTGACGGAGTCACACAGATTTAAATGTTTTCCGTGACTGACTGCTATGCCTGGTGTGCACTCAAACCACTTGTTGCCCCGGAAAAGAAGTGACATGTAACTATCTGGGTCGGTTGGAGATGTAATAGGAGGTCTGCTCAAAAAACTCTGGAACTTTGTCCACACAATTTTTCCACGGTTACCCTTTAATTTGCATGGTCTCCTTCGAAATACTCTCCTCCACAATTGATACACGCTCTCAATGCCGTTTCCAGTTCCGGAAGCAGACTTGGTACGCCGCTTGCTGGATCGCGCGAAGTGCCGTCTGCAAATTTTCTTTTATTTCGTCTATCGTTGCAAAATCTTCGTTCTCTCGACGGAGTTTTCAACTTTGGAAATAAAAAAAAAGTCCGCTGCGCCCAGGTTTGTAGATTACGCATGATGAGGCAGCACAATGCATTCGTTTTTTGTGGAATAGTCATGCACCAACAGGGATGAATGTGCGGGTGGGGTGCGTTATCGTGATGCAAGAGCCATAAATCGTCTCGCCACATTTCAGGCCGTTTCCTTCTCACATTTTCTCGCAGGCGTCGCAACACGTCCCGTTAGTACCATCGATTAACAGTTTGGTCCTGTGGCACGAATTCATATGAACTAGTGCTTCAAAGTCAAAGAAAACTATCAGCATTGGTTTGATGTTTGATCTGACCTGACGAGCTTTTTTTGGTCTTGGAGAATCTTTCCTGACCCATTGTGAAGATTGAACCTTAGTGTCAACCTCATAACAGCAGACCCACGTCTCATCGCCAGATATGATTCTCTTAAGGAACATCTCGTTCTCATTTGTGCGATCCAAAAGCTCTTCATAGATTGCGAGATGAAGGTCTTTCTGATCTTCGCTCATGAGCCGTTTCATGACATCATCCAACTGAAATGTTACACTCGTTTGCTGTCTCTCGGACAGACAGTCTTCGATTGGAAGGCGCAATTTCGTTGACTTTCCTGACATGAGAGTCGTCGGTAGACGTCGAAGGGCGTCCTGAACGAGGGTCATCTTTAACTTCCGTCCGGCCATTTTTAAACCGTGTGAACCATTCGTAACACCGCGTACTGCTTAAGCACTCATCACTAAGGCTTCCTGCATCTTTCGGTGTGTCTCAGTAAAGTTTTCTTTGACTGTCACGCAAAATTTAATGTAGGCGGGTTGATGCTCTAATTCTCCCATCTCGAAATTCGCGAACAGTGCGACACAACGTTATATTGAACACAGCAATGCACAACAACTAACAGACAAACAACAATGAAACTTCCGGCAGTTACACATTACACACAGGCGTGTGCAGGGATGCCAACCGCATTTCGATCCAACGCACCATTGGCGCCAAATTACGAATGATCCGGAATTTTTTGAGCAGACCTCTTATACACTTGGTGAAGCACACATTTCCAACAATAGGGCTGTGGGGCAGCGATGGTCTCATGCTATTTCAGCCTCAAAATGATAAAAGCACTAACTCATGAAAGTACTTTCGTCGTGATTTGGCCTTGCGAGTCAGTTTGCCTAACGTGACAGACGTCAGTTGCTAGTGGAGTGACAATCAGCAGCCCGCATCTCGTGGTCGTGCGGTAGCGTTCTCGCTTCCCACGCCCGGGTTCCCGGGTTCGATTCCCGGCGGGGTCAGGGATTTTCTCTGCCTCGTGATGGCTGGGTGTTGTGTGCTGTCCTTAGGTTAGTTAGGTTTAAGTAGTTCTAAGTTCTAGGGGACTTATGACCACAGCAGTTGAGTCCCATAGTGCTCAGAGCCATTTGAACCATTTGACAATCAGCAGAGGTGACCGTGCTAACGAACTGCCGCTACAGCAGTCGGCGAATCCCGGATGGACTGTGGTGAAAAGATTAGCAGCGTCCTAGTACCGGTGAGCTATTAATATTTGCCAAACGGGAAAGGAACGAAGAATATCCGTCGTGTTACATCTCCGCACGGACTTCTCCACCAGAAATGACAAAGAGTCCGCTGAAGCAAAATCTTATAGCGTACCGAGAGACAGACTTAACAGTATTTTGCTTTGTAGTTCAATGTAAACAGTCATACAGTTACCTTTGACAGAGTGAATACATGAACAGCAGTTACTAGCGAATAAAATCCAAATCAGTCCCTACAACATAATCAAAAAGTGATTAATTCAACTCTCCTCTTAATTGACAATGTGTCACAAGTAGCAAAAAAAAAAAAAAAAAAAAAATTTCGTAGTGGGGGGGGGGGGGGGCTAGTCACAAGAGCTTGATGGCAAATGGACAGTTTCATTTCCTACAATGAAATCACTGAACTTCGATATCGGTAAACGGTTTGCAGCCTGCAAAGTGACACGTAACTCTACCTTCTTAAAATAATATGCAAGCCAAATTAAATTACTTATTTTACACTCGGAGATGAAAGCGTTAAAATGTAACGTTCTCGAATCGCAATCACGTTACCTCCTTCTCGTTTTGAAATGAAAAATAAGTAACTGTCCATTTTTAAAAGAAAAGAAATATATAACAGGGTATACTAGAATTCACTGAAATGCATCCCTAATGCAGTGATCCTGTAGCTGTGGGATGACAATTCGAATCTCGCAGAACAAACTTTAACACGCTGGCAAACATTAGGTTGATGCATAAGTCCTTAGCGATTTTGTTTTGTATGTTCGTATTCCTATTGCTATGGGTTTATTTATCGATTATCACTTTTTTCTGCAGTTCGCTGTTGCTATTTGAGTTTACATAGTGTCATTTTGTTATTTGGAGATAGCGAGGGGAGCTCTGTGCGCTAGAAAATGGAGTGCTAACTGGAGAAATCGGAACATTTCGGACACATTCTTCTGTTTGAGTCCAGTAGAGGGATAACAGCAGCAGGTACAGCCATAAACATTAGCGCCGTGTGTGGGGATAATCCATTGGACAGAACACGACAAGAAAATGGCTTTGTCGTTCTAAGGATAGTTTTGACATTAGTGACCACGTTCAGGAAGACATTCGGTGTTTGATGAAGATCGTTTAAACGCATTAATACACAATGATTCACATCAACATACAATGGTCCACTTCCCGATAATACACGTCAGTGTACTCGAGAACTGGCAAATGTGATGGAATGTGACCATTCCGCCATCGTAAGAAATTTGCATGCATGGAGAAGGTTCGGAAATTGAGTGTATGGGTACCGTATACTCAAGCCAAAATCATAAAAATCAGTGGGTTGCCATACGTGCATCTCTGCTTGCTCGTCCCAATCCTGTTAAGGGTGACGAGAAATGGTGTCTGGATGCTAACATAAGGAAAAGAAAAGATCGATTGAACCTAAACAAAGCAGTAACTCCTCATACAAAAACCTGTGTGCATCCAGAAAAGATAATCTTACGCATCTGGTGGAACAGTGAAGCTGTGGTGTACCGTGAACTGCTTCCCTGAGGTGTATTGTCAACAACTGAGATTTCTCGCAGACGCAGTCCAAGAACAATTACCAGGATGACTGCGTGGAGTGATGCTACACCTGCCCGCATTCTACTAGACTGACAAAAAACGCTATACTGGAGTTGAGGTGGGAAGTCATTCCGCACCCATTTTATTCACCTGATCTGCGCCCTCGGATTTTCACCTTTTCCGCTCTCTATCAAACAGTCTTCAAGGACTCCTTTCCACGCAAAAATGCGCTCGCAATATGGTTCGTCGAGTTCTTCACCTCAAAACCACGTGATTTCTACAGTCGCTACGGTCACTTGCCCGCATCACAAACGCTGCGCAGCATGAAGACAGTGGTGGGGCAGTCGCCTTTGAACCTCTGTCGCAGCTGACTGTTTCGCTTTTGATTTGTCCCAGACTGTGTGCTCTACGGCTTCGACATCTGCCTGCCATTGGGCCCGTTTTGGTCTCCCCCGGTACACGCCATATACGGTGGTCATTCCACTGTCCACTACCTATAGAGGTTCAAATGGCTCTGAGCACTATGGGACTTAACAGCTATGGTCATCAGTCCCATAGAACTTAGAACTACTTAAACCTAACTAACCTAAGGACATCACACAACACCCAGCCATCACGAGGCAGAGAAAATCCCTGACCCCGCCGGGAATCGAACCCGGGAACCCGGGCGTGGGAAGCGAGAACGCTACCGTACGACCACGAGATGCGGGCACCTATAGAGGCTCCCGATGGAGAATTGCCAACTCCACACGGGGTTAGCGAAGAAAAAGGTTCGTTGAAGACTAGAAAATTTCAATAATATTACAATGAAACAAAAATATCCAGCGAAATATAACAGTTTAATATTCCCCATTAAAATTTCGTGTGACTAGGGCCTCCCGTCGCGTAGGCCGTTCGCCGGCTGCAAGTCTTCCGAATGGTTCAAATGGCTCTGAGCACTATGGGACTCAACTGCTGAGGTCATTAGTCCCCTAGAACTTAGAACTAGTTAAACCTAACTAACCTAAGGACATCACAAACATCCATGCCCGAGGCAGGATTCGAACCTGCGACCGTAGCGGTCTCGCGGTTCCAGACTGCAGCGCCTTTAACCGCACGGCCACTTCGGCCGGCTCAAGTCTTCCGATTTGACGCCACTTCGACGACTTGCGCATCGATGGGGATGAAATGATAATGACTGGGACAACACAGCACCCAGTCCCCGAGCGGAGAAAATCTCCAATCCAGCCGGCAATCGAACCCGGGCCCTTAGGATAGACTTTCTGTCGCGCTGACCACTTTTTTTTTTCTTTTGTTCGTTTTCGTTCGTTGCATCTGCTCAGTGCGCACGCCGCAAGACTCCCGGTTAAGTTCTTCGTTGATCCATTAACTCAGTTTTTTTATTACAGAGGGCAGCTAATCCTCTGAAACCACTCAGCTACCGGGGGCGGACATATTCCCCATTGACAGTCGGAATCCTCTCCTCCTCCTTTTGAAATATTTAATACATAAAGTGCGTTTTTAAAAGCAATGAATAGCATCAATGGTAATACAGCAATCTCCGGGCTTCCAGCTTATCCATGCATAGTTCGACGATTTCTGAAACGACAAAAAACGAAGCCAGAAATATTCTATTATAATTAGAACCAATATTTTCGCTTAGAATAAAAATGTCTGGTTCTGGGGACAAAAATGACAAGAATACCCATGAATGATTAAATAGCTTTGGCTATGAACTGGGGATTCCCTTGTTAAATGATGCGGATATATTGAATAAAAGGTGTGGAGGATTTATAGCGAATAAATTAATAAAAGATGGTACTGACCTCTCATGATGCACAAAAGAAATCAGAACACTGTTGCAGAAGTAACGAAAAAAGCATGCCAAATTTAAAAGGATGCAAACTTTCCAAGAATGTCGACATTTTACTGAAGTTCGAAACCTAGCGCGGACTTCAGCGCGAAATGCTTTTAACAGCTTCCATAACGAAATTCTGCCTCGAAATCTCGCGGAAAATCCAATGAGATTCAGGTCGTGTGTAAAGTACACCCGTGGTAAGACACAATCAATACCTTCACTGCACGCTACCAATGGTAATATTACCAATGATAGTGCCACTAAAGCGGAGTTACTAAGCGCCGTTTCCCGAAATTGTTTCTCCAGGGGGAGGGAGTAAATACTCCAGAATTTGAATCAAGCTCAACTACCAATATGAGTAACTTAGAAAAAGATATCTTTCGTGTAGCGAGGCACCTTAAATTACTTAATAAAGGCGAGTCTTCCGGTTCAGATTGTTTGCCAGTGAGGTTCGTTTCAAAATGTGCTGATACAATAGCTTCATACTTAAGCAGTCATGTACAACCTCTAGGTAAACGAAAGACCCGTGCCTAAACACTAGAAAGCTGCACAGATCGCATCAATACTCAAGAAAGAAAATATGAGTCAAATGGCTCTGAGCACTATGGGACTTAACATCTATGGTCATCAGTCCCCTGGAACTTACAACTACTTAAACCTAACTAACCTAAGGGCAGCACACAACACCCAGTCATCACGAGGCAGAGAAAATCCCTGACCCCGCCGGGAATCGAACCCGGGAACCCGGGCGCGGGAAGCGAGAACGCTACCGCACGACCACGAGCTACGGACGAAAATATGAGTAATCCAATTAATTCTGGAATATATACAGTGTTCTAACATTACGAATTACCTCGAAGCAAATAGTCTATGGATCATAGTCATTACGGATTAAGAAAATACCGTTCTTCTGAAACATAGTTAGCTCTTGATTCATACGAAGTAATGAGTGCTATCGACAAGGAATTTCAAATTGATTCCGTATTTCTGGATTTGCAGGAGACTTTTAACACCATTCCTCGCAAACGACTTCTAATCAAATTGCGTGCCTGCGGAACATCATCTCTGTAGTGCGATTGGATTCGTGATTTCCTGTCAGTTAGTTCACAGCTCTTAGTAATCGAACAAAAGTCATGGAGTAAAATAGGAGTGATGTCAGGCGTTCCCCAAGGAAGTGTTGTAGGTGCACTGCTGTTCTTAAACGATTTAATTGACAATCTGGGCAGTCCGCTTAGACTGTTTGCATATGATGCTGTCACTTACCGTCTAGTAAATTCATTAGAAGATTAAAACCAATTGTAAAATGACTAAGGCACGCTATATGTATGGTGCGAAAAATGGCAATTGACTCTAAATGAGGGAAAGTGCTGGGTCATCCACGTGAGTATAAAGAGAAATCCGTTACATTTCGGTTGCACGATAAAAAACTCAAATATAAAGGCTGTAAATTCAGCTAAATACCTAGGAATTGCAATTACGAACAATTTAAACTGGAACGAGCACATAGATAAAGTTGTCGGGAAGACAAACCAAATACTGCATTTTATTGGCAGAGCACTTCAAGGATGCAACACGTCACATAAAGAGACTGGCTCCACAACTGCCCGTTCTCTGCCAGAGAATTTCTGTGTGGTATGGGATCCTTACCAGATGGGATTGACGGAGGACATAAAAAAAGTACTAAGATGGGCCAGATCGTTTTATATTATCGCGAAACAGGGGCGAGAGTGTCACGGATATGATAAACGTGTTGGGTTGGCAACCATTAATACAAAGGCGTTTTTCGTTGCGGCGAGATCTTTTCACGAAATTTCAATCATCAACTTTCTCCCCCGAATGCGAAAATATTTTGTGGGCGATTACCTGCATAGGGAGAAATAATCGTCATAATGAAATAAGGAAAAGAAGCTCGCACGGAAAGATTTAAGTATTCGTTTTTCTCGCGCGCTGTTCAAATCAAATGGTTCTGAGCACTATGGGTCTTAACTGCTGAGGTCATCAGTCCCCTAGAACTTAGCACTACTTAAACCTAACTAACCTAAGGACATAACACACATCCATGCCCGAGGCAGGATTCGAACTTGCGACCGTAGCGGTCGCGCGGTTCCAGACTGTAGCGCCTAGAACCGCTCGGCCTCTTCGGCCGGCCCGCGCGTTGTTCTAGAATACAACAGTATAGAAATAGCCTGAAGGTTGTTCGATGAACCCTCTTCCAGGCACTTAATCGTGAACTGCAGAGCAGTTATGCAAATGTAGATGTAGGAAGAGAGCAAAGAACGTTCGAGGAACCCTTTGTCACGCAGCCCGAGCCACTGATATGCGCGATATGTTGTTGGAATATGCTGGACAAAATTCTTTTGATTATTCCGATGCTTTGACTCTCCGGCAAATGAGAACTGTCGGGAAAAAAGTGGATGAGAAACGGAACGAATTGGACGATTACTTCTAGAAACCGAACTGAAAGCAAGGGATACGAAATACGGTACGTTGTAAGTGTAATTTGTAAATAAATTGTCAATTTCTGGCGAGTAACGTAAAAGTAGTCAATGCGTTTTCAATTGTGACGTTTAACATGTTTCGTTAATACAGTAAATAGAAGATTCTGGTAAAAAACGGATGTATTTTGGATTAGCCGTGGCTTTCGGTTATCGTGCATTCTCTGGTCCGTATTAGCTCGGTAATAGGGGCCGACAAAACCAACAGAAACAGTAACTTTTTCCTATTGCCATGATCCTTCGGTTGCGGAAGGAGAATGCAGATCGCTCAGAATTCAACAGCTTCATGTACTGCGAAAAAATTAATCGTAGATCAGAATTTGTTTGCAAATCAGTGTTCCATAAATTTCTTTATACTTTCCCCTTTTTCAATCTAATGGCGATACTGGTGTCAGTACAAGTCTTAGAGCTTATGCATATGAAGACACATAATTTTTAGTATTATAGAAAGAAGTGTATCAATTGGAGAGAAATCTCCTTCCTTTGTCCAAAAGTTACTTTACTATTCTTCAGGTATAGTACGTCTTAAGCTCCTATGAGACTTGAAACTCTTATAGCGATGAAAATTATTATGTTGGAGAATAAGTACTCCTTAACGTTGTTGTGAGAATGATCTAAGAGGCTAATGAAGACACGTGGAATAAAACTCGCAATGGAAAAGGTTAGTCCGCGGGTGTTTGCTATGATATTACACTCCTAACACTGTAAGGTAACTTGACTGTGTTAATATAAACTTAAGTTTTCGTCGTCGAGAAAGACCACTTCTCCTTATTCTTGTATGAAATAGTCTAACTTAGCTCTCTACACGTCTGAAAAATTATAATTATATGCAAAGGAATCTAGAAATCTAGAGGTCCGTACATTCTTCTGACAAGGTTCTCCTTCAAACATGCGATGCTTATCTCACACACGACCCTGCAATGGCACTGGACGGATGTTGAACAGTTCTTGTTTCTGTCTGGGCTTATTCGCGTCTAGAGCCAACGATAACAGGAACTATGAGCTCATGTGTGATGACTAATTGTCGTAACTCTTGTGTCTAAAGCTACATGTATTGCGGATAATTTTTAGTGCTCATTCCTTTGATGCTGGATAAGCACGTACGTGTCCTGATATTCTGAAATTCTGACCCTCTGCTTGAAAGCGCGTCTGTGAACTCTACCGTCGATTACAGATCGGCCAGCGTCACAATCTCCACCTGCGCATTACTAGTTTGGAGCTACTCACCTGTTTCTTCCAGCATTCACGAACAAATCGATCATCCGTAATCGATGTTACGCGTGGGCGAACTTTCAGTGTGGTCACGATAGCATCCTGCTCCCAGTAGGACTGTTCCCACAGCATACAGACTCAATAATAAACACGAAGACTCCTTTCTGCGCCGGACGAACATATCTCAAATGCACGCCTCCGCAATTTGTCAACAAATGTAGTATTGTGGCAATTTTTGACGATTTTCACGTACCAATAAACTACAATAAAACTCTGACACAGCTATTCATATTTCGGTACCTTATTTTAGTGGATGTAACTTTTAATATGTTAGTTTAAGCGTTGCCATAGTCTTTTTTTGCGGTGACTGGTAGATTAACGAAATCCATGGCAGCCAATACGTGTTTATTGCATAAACAATGACAGACCAATTTCATCTTAGTCCTTTCCCTGCTGCATGTGCAATATCTGTTTTTTTTTTTTTTTTTTTTTGGTCATCAGTCTACTGACTGGTTTGATGCGGCCCGCCACGAATTCCTTTCCTGTGCTAACCTCTTCATCTCAGAGTAGCTCTTGCAACCTACGTCCTCAATTATTTGCTTGACATATTCCAATCTCTGTCTTCCTCTACAGTTTTTGCCCTCTACAGCTCCCTCTGGTACCATGGAAGTCATTCCCTCATGTCTTAGCAGATGTCCTATCATCCTGTCCCTTCTCCTTATCAGTGTTTTCCACATATTCCTTTCCTCTCCGATTCTGCGTAGAACCTCCTCATTCCTTACCTTATCAGTCCACCTAATTTTCAACATTCGTCTATAGCACCACATCTCAAATGCTTCGATTCTCTTCTGTTCCGGTTTTCCCACAGTCCATGTTTCACTACCATACAATGCTGTACTCCAGACGTACATCCTCAGAAATTTCTTCCTCAAATTAAGGGGCTCCGGAACGCCCTATACTTGCAATGTTAAAATAACGCTTATAAATTACATCTTTCCTCACAAAGTATTTGAGGTAGGAAGTTGAACTTTTTACAGATTATTTATTGGAATATGGGCTACAACTTAACACAGGGATTTTACAAAATTTTAGTTCAGTTATTAAAGATGATTTTTTTTCAATTGTAATGAAAATTCACAACATTTTTTTGCAATTTTTTATTTATATATTCAAAAATATACAGTTTTTTGGAAAAAGGCTGTGTTAAATTATGCAGAAGGTACTGTGTAACATTTACTGAAAGATCCTTAGAAAACATGTAATTAGTATGAGAAAATAAAAGTTTTGGGAATCGAGCGACAAAGATTGGATTAACTTTTTAGTGCATTCCAGGTCCATAGGATGGATTATCTTCATCCTCTGCAAACTCCTCCTCCAGCTTCCTCTTGTTCCTCCTCCTGTTTACTCTTGCTTGTATTTCTAGACTCTTTACAGCCCTGTCTGCAGCCCGAAGGCGTTCCTTGTCTAAAGCAAGCATCGCTCGTACCATGTTAGAACCTATCTTCATTCCCATATTTCTAAATACCTTGCACCTTACAATGTTGCCATCATTGAAAGTCGCAACAGCATCATACACACCAAAGTGAAGTGTTTCTATTCCAACAAATACAGTATTGGGGATTCTCGACCATATAACACTATTTACACTTTCATTGGGGTTTTGAGTTTTTCCGTGAATACACTGTTTCAACAGTTCAGGTGCTGCTAAGTCTCTGAAAATAGGTTTTATCACCTCCATTATTGCATGAGGCAGACTATGCTTATGAGTGTACACTTCACCAGTTAGCAATCCTTTGTTATATTTACACCAACTGTCTACTTCTTTGGGACACAAGCTATGTTGGGGATTTTCATCGTCTTTATTGTTTACAGTAATAACACATACCTTTGGCTTTCCAACATTTCTCCTTTTCTTAAAAGCCTTCAGAGGATTTCTAATAACTTTACTTTTACTCATTATTATACTTCAACAAAACATGGACTCAAGAAACAGAATTAATTACGAATATTTTCGAGATAACGACAGAGTAAATAAACATGAAACAATCGACAATCACACCAGCGATATATATTGAAACATCACAGGTTAGCCACAACACATACTTTATCTCACATCACTAAAATGTACCTGATGAACACGGGCGTTAATAATAACACCATCTGACAGCAGTTTAACAGCGCCACAGTGGGTCACGCCCATGTAGAACACATTTCAAAAAAAAATTAAAAATAGTTGTAGTCTTCGGAATTGAATAAATTATATGTCTATTAAAAGGTAATAGTCTGCAGATTCAGAAAACGCAAAAAAGTAAAAATTGAACTGTAGTGAACTGTTAAGGCAGCCAGTCCACAGAGACGGGTAGCCAAAAGGGCACACATACACACACGCCGACTGGCGCGAAGTCTGGAACAGGATTCGTAATGAATGTGATAAAGAAAAGAACGTAGCTACTAGAACACTTAACTTTTATATCGTCCTTTGGTATACAGCATTCTTGATGATACAAGTGAGACTATCTTGAGATACATGCAATGGTACAAATGGCGCCTTGCTAGGTCGTAGCAATTAACTTAGCTGAAGGCTATTCTGTCTCTCGGCAAATGAGAGAAAGGCTTCGATCAGTGTAGTCGCTAGCAATGTCGTCGTACAACTGGAGCGAGTGCTAGTACGTCTCTCGAGACCTGCCTTGTGCTGGCGCTCGGTCTGCGATCCTGAGAGTGGCGACACGCGGGTCCGACATGTACTAATGGACCGCGGCCGATTTAAGCTACCACCTAGCAAGTGTGGTGTCTGGCGGTGACACCACATTCCTCCCCCGCAAATCGGCGAACGGTCGTGTGATAAGGCTTCCGCCCGCCGTGGGGAGGACCCCATGTTGACGTATGCGATGGGGTGGGGAGCCTAACAACAGGCGAGGCTGTGCCACCCGCACCCTGCCATTCGGTCCGAGGGGAGCTAGGAAACGCCTGAAAACCTAGTCCAGGGTGCACGTCAACATGCGGTGTATGCGCCCGTAATGAGACAGGAGGGGCCGAAGGGTCGACCTCCATTGCGTCGGGGGATCCGACGCGCGATGACGACATCTGGGCCGGAGCGGGCAAGAGTTCCATGGCGGAGGACAGCTGGTCACGGGAAGCGATCGGCGGCGCGTGACTCAGGGAGGCGCTGGGCGGCTGCAGCGAAGCATCCACTGTGGGCGGCGCCGGCGGGAGAACAGGCGGCGGCGGCGGCGGCATGTCGCCATGAGGCAATATGGAAGGCAGCGTCGGTAACACCTGGGGATGAGGCGAGCCAGTAGATGGGTCCCCAGGGCGCTGACTGGACGGCACAGTCGCTGAAAGCAGACGGGGAGCGGCAGAACCCGGGCGACGACAGAGGCGCAGCTGATTGAGATGCCGACGCACCTCACCAGAGGCCCCCACAACCAAATACATCGCGCGGCCGAGGCAGCGAAGAATGCGCCCTGCGAGCCAACGCCGTGAACCTCGATAGTTGCGATAAAATACAACGTCGCCAGGAGCAAAAGCAGGAGTCTGCCGCTGCACAGGAACCTGATGCGGCGGATGCAGCAAAGACATCAAGGTTCGATGAGGACGACCATGGAGCAACTCAGCCGGCGAGCGACCATCGCGGGGCTGAGAGTGATACGAGGACAAAAAGAGCAACAAAGCGTCCTCCCGAGAATGCGACTCTTTCAACTTCAACATCTGTGACTTGAAAGTCCGGACCAACCGTTCAGCGGCACCGTTTGACTGAGGCGAAAACGGCGCGGATGTCAGATGTTGAATACCATTGGCCTTGCAGAATGACCGAAATTCTGCGGACATGAATTGTGGGCCATTGTCGGAAACAATAGTCTGCGGAAACCTTCAATGCAAATAACAGCAGATAACGCTTGGATGGTGGCAGACGACGTCGTGGAAGACACCCGGACAACAAAAGGAAAATTACTGTAAGCATCGACCACAACCAACCATCGAGCATTCCAGAATGGACCAGCAAAATCTATGTGTAAGCGTTGCCAAGGGGAAGTGGCTTTTGGCCATGCAAAGAAGTTCCGCGGTGGTGCGGATTGTTGTTCGGCACACGCCATGCAAGAAGAGCACATATTCGTAATCGCAGCATCGATTCCGAACCAAGTACAGTGCTGACGAGCAAGTTGTTTCGTACGCACTATACCCCAATGTCCTTGGTGAAGAAGCCGTAAGACAGAGGACTGTAACGAACATGGGACCACTACTCTGGACTGATCATTATCAGAACGCAACAACAAATCACCACGTCGTACAAAAAGTCTCTCCTTGTGAGCAAAAAATCGGCGAACCAACGGATCCTCGATCTGTGACTTTGACAAGGGCCATTGCGTAGCAACAAAACGCAAAACAGTAGCAAGGACAGGGTCAGCAGCTGTGGCTGCAGCTACACGACGAAAATCAATCGGAAACGATTCGACCACGTCATCGGTTTCCGAATCAATGAACATGCAAGCAAGTTCGGAAGAATCGAATGCTTTATCCTCAGCAACAGGCAAAATTACTAAAGGTGAGGCCCAGAGAGAAGCCGGCACACGTCCAATTACACCTTGTGATTCTAAATCGTTTAATGTTCTGGCGACCTCATCACGCAATGCGTGGGGAACATTGCGCGCTCTGAAAAATTTCGGTTGTGCGTTTACTTTCAGTTCCAAATGAGCTTCATAGTTCTTAGCGCAACCAAGGCCCGGTGCAAAAATGTCTGCAAATTCGTCACATAGACTAGAAACACAGGCTGAAGGCACAGTCTGATTCACTGATAGGACCTGATTGACGATAGACAAGTTAAACAACTGAAATAAATCTAAACCAAACAAGTTCACTGTAGTAAAAGAACGAAGAATGTAAAATGATACAAGTTTCGTTTGTCCCTTGTATGTTGCAAGAAGAGTGCACTGTCCTAACACAGGGATAGTCTGTCCGGAATAACTCGTGAGCTGAACATTTGCGGCACGCAACGGAGGTGCGCCCAGTTGTTTGTACGTGGCGCGATTGAGCAATGAAACGGCAGCTCCGGTATCGAGCTGGAACGGTATCACTTGTCCGGCAAAGTCCAAATCTACAAAACGTTTATTGTCCTGCTGACGACAAGAGCGACTGTTTTGTGCAACGTGAACAGACACTGGTACAGAATCACGTGCGACGTGACGGGATTTGTGTCGACGTCGACGCACACTTTTTGTGGGACGAACACAGTCACCGGTAGCAAGAGGAACACTGGGCGGAGTGGCACTAACTACATGAATGTCCATGGGCGAAGGTTCCCGAGCCTGTGTGTCCTTGATTCGATTCCGGCGCGAAGCAAAGGGCCTGGAATGGTTGTGAGTGTCTGATCTGAGCTTTGTCTGGCAAACACTTTGAACATGTCCTTTCTTATGACAGTAAAAGCAAATAGCTTGGCGTGACGGGCAATTGTCACGCGAATGTCTAGTTGCACACCGCGGGCATGATTTCACTGCATTTGCTTGCCTACGCGGCACACGTGTATGAGTGTTAGGCCGAAGCTGCGCGGACGTGCGCGAGGGCAGGTTAGCATTCCGTGCAGCGGGCCCGGCGGGCTGGTTAATGTGACACACGGCCGGCGAAGTTGCAAATGATTCCTGAGCAAAGTCAAGTGTGTCTTGCCTATCCAATATGTCCATCACTTGTTGAAGGGAGGGATTGACTAGTTTCAAAATCTGTTCCCTTATACGAACATCAGAAACGTTCTGTGCTATTGCATCACGCACCATAGTATCTGAATAAGGGAGTCCACAGTCACATTCAAATGCACAATCCCTAGTAAGTCCTTGCAAAGTTGCAACCCACTCCCTATTAGTCTGACCGGCCGTACGTTTTGTACGAAAGAACGTATACCTTTTTGCAACTACATTAACTGTGTCTTTGAAATAGGCATCTAAAGCAGACAAAATTTCTTCGTATGACAGAGTTGCTACGTCGCGTCGGGGAAACAATTTCACTATCACACGGTAGGTGGACACACCTACACACGAAAGCATAAACGGCTGCCGCTCATTACCTTGAATTCTGTAGGCGGCGAGATGAAATCCAAATTGTCGAGACCATTCCGGCCATGTTTCTGGGGTTGAATCAAAACTACGGAAGGACGGTGCAACTGCCTGTTGTGGCTGCGGTAGCGATGAAGCGGCGGCGGCCGCATCGTTTTGCAGCGCACGTTGACCCTGGACGAGCTGTCCCAGGGCATCCAATAACGCCTGCGTCTGCTGATTCTGCAAGCGATAAAATTCGGACAGTACATCTGGAGAATGTGGCGAAGCCATGACACAAGCAAATTAATACAATACGAACGCTAAAGTCCCTTTTGAGACTCGTCGCCAATGTAGTGGACTGTTAAGGCAGCCAGTCCACAGAGACGAGTAGCCGAAAGGGCACACGTACACACACGCCGACTGGCGCGAAGTCTGGAACAGGATTCGTAATGAATGTGATAAAGAAAAGAACGTAGGTACTAGCACACTTAACTTTTATATCGTCCTTTGGTATACAGCATTCTTGATGATACAAGTGAGACTATCTTGAGATACATGCAATGGTACAAATGGCGCCTTGCTAGGTCGTAGCCATTAACTTAGCTGAAGGCTATTCTAACTGTCTCTCGGCAAATGAGAGAAAGGCTTCGATCAGTGTAGTCGCTAGCAATGTCGTCGTACAACTGGGGCGAGTGCTAGTACGTCTCTCGAGACCTGCCTTGTGGTGGCGCTCGGTCTGCGATCCTGACAGTGGCGACACGCGGGTCCGACATGTACTAATGGACCGCGGCCGATTTAAGCTACCACCTAGCAAGTGTGGTGTCTGGCGATGACACTACATGAACTTTTCATGATTTTTAGCCTTTCCGGAGCCCCTTAAGGCCGGTATTTGATATTAGTAGACTTCTCTTGGCCAGAAATGCCTTTTTTGCCATAGCGAGTCTGCTTTTGATGTCCTCCTTGCTCCGTCCGTCACTGGTTTTTTTACTGCCTAGGTAGCAGAATTCCTTAACTTCATCGACTTCGTGACCATCAATCCTGATGTTAAGTTTCTCGCTGTTCTCATTTCTACTACTTCTCATTACCTTCGTCTTTCTCCGATTTACTATCAAACCATACTGTGTACTCATTAGACTGTTCATTCCGTTCAGCAGATCATTTAATTCTTCTTCACTTTCACTCAGGATAGCAATGTCATCAGCGAATCGTATCATTGATATCCTTTCACCTTGTATTTTAATTCCACTCCTGAACCTTTCTTTTATTTCCACCATTGCTTCCTCGATGTACAGATTGAAGAGTAGGGGCGAAAGGCTACCCTTCTTAATACGAGCACTTCGTTCTTGATCGTCCACTCTTATTATTCCCTCTTGGTTGTTGTACATATTGTATATGACCCGTCTCTCCCTATAGCTTACCCCTACTTTTTTCAGAATCTCGAACAGCTTGCACCATTTTATATTGTCGAACGCTTTTTCCAGGTCGACAAATCCTATGAAAGTATCTTAATTTTTCTTTAGCCTTGCTTCCATTGTTAGCCGTAACGTCAGAATTGCCTCTCTCGTCCCTTTACTTTTCCTAAAGCCAAACTGATCGTCACCTAGCGCATTCTCAATTTTCTTTTCCATTCTTCTGTATATTATTCTTGTAAGCAGCTTCGATGCATGAGCTGTTAAGCTGTTTGTGCGATAATTCTCGCACTTGTCAGCTCTTGCCGTCTTCGCAATTGTGTGGATGATGCTTTTCCGAAAGTCAGATGGTATGTCGCCAGACTCATATATTCTACACACCAACGTGAATAGTCGTTTTGTTGCCGCTTCCCCCAATGATTTTAGAAATTCTGATGGAATGTTATCTATCCCTTCTGCCTTATTTGACCTTAAGTCCTCCAAAGCTCTTTTAAATTCCGATTCTAGTACTGGATCCCCTATCTCTTCTAAATCGACTCCTGTTTCTTCTTCTATCTCATCAGACGAATCTTCACCCTCATAGAGGCTTTCAGTGTATTCTTTCCACCTATCTGCTCTCTCCTCTGCATTTAACAGTGGAATTCCCGTTGCACTCTTAATGTTACCACCGTTGCTTTTAATGTCACCATAGGTTGTTTTGACTTTCCTGTATGCTGAGTCTGTCCTTCCGACAATCATATCTTTTTCGATGTCTTCACATTTTTCCTGCAGCCATTTCGTCTTAGCTTCCCTGCACTTCCTGTTTATTTCATTCCTCAGCGACTTGTATTTCTGTATTCCTGATTTTCCCGGAACATGTTTGTACTTTCTCCTTTCATCAATCAACTGAAGTATTTCTTCTGTTACCCATGGTTTCTTCGCAGCTACCTTCTTTGTACCTATGTTTTCCTTCCCAACTTCTGTGATGGCCCTTTTTAGGTACTGCCTACTGCGCTATTCCTTATTGCTGTATCTATAGCGTTAGAGAACTTCAAACGTATCTCGTCATTCCTTAGTACTTCCGTATCCCACTTCTTTGCGTATTGATTCTTCCTGACTAATGTCTTGAACTTCAGCCTACTCTTCATCACTACTATATTGTGATCTGAGTCTATATCTGCTCCTGGGTACGCCTTACAATCCAGTATCTGATTTCGGAATCTCTGTCTGACCATGATGTAATCTAATTGAAATCTTCCCGTATCTTCCGGCCTTTTCCAAGTATACCTCCTCCTCTTGTGATTCTTGAACAGGGTATTCGCTATTACTAGCTGAAACTTGTTACAGAACTCAATTAGTCTTTCTCCTCTTTCATTCCTTGTCCCAAGCCCATATTCTCCTGTAACCTTTTCTTCTACTCCTTCCCCTACAACTGCATTCCAGTTGCCCATGACTATTAGATTTTCGTCCCCCTTTACATACTGCATTACCCTTTCAATATCCTCATACACTTTTTCTATCTGTTCATCTTCAGCTTGCGACGTCGGCATGTATACCTGAACTATCGTTGTCGGTGTTGGTCTGCTGTCGATTCTGATTAGAACAACCCGGTCACTGAACTGTTCACAGTAACACACCCTCTGCCCTACCTTCCTATTCATAACGAATCCTACACCTGTTATACCATTTTCTGCTGCTGTTGATATTACCCGATACTCATCTGACCAGAAATCCGTGTCTTCCTTCCACTTCACTTCACTGACCCCTACTATATCTAGATTGAGCCTTTGCATTTCCCTTTTCAGATTTTCTAGTTTCCCTACCACGTTCAAGCTTCTGACATTCCACGCCCCGACTCGTAGAACGTTATCCTTTCGTTGATTATTCAATCTTTTTCTCATGGTAACCTCCCCCTTGGCAGTCCCCTCCCGGAGATCCGAATGGGGGACTATTCCGGAATCTTTTGCCAATGGAGAGATCATCATGACACTTCTTCAATTACAGGCCACATGTCCTGTGGATACACGTTACGTGTCTTTAATGCAGTGGTTTCCATTGCCTTCTGCATCCTCATGTCGTTTATCATTGCTGATTCTTCCGCCTTTAGGGGCAATTTCCCACCCCTAGGACAAGAGAGTGCCCTGAACCTCTATCCGCTCCTCCGCCCTCTTTGACAAGGCCGTTGGCAGAATGAGGCTGACTTCTTATGCCGTAAGTCTTCGGCCGCCAATGCTGATTATTTATCAAAATTTAGGCAGTGGCGGGGATCGAACCCGGAACCGAAGACGGTTTTGATTATGAGTCAAAGACGCTACCCCTAGACCACGGGTACAATATCTATCAGGTGCTGTTGATTCCGCAAAAGTTAATGAGCTGTGGTCACGCACTAGCGTGTTTGAAATAATAGCATATCTTCCACTCTAGTAGTCACTTTGCTGTTCGTGACTCGCACACTGTTTTACATGTAACACTTTTTCTTGTAGTTCTACGGTTAATGCAACTGTTGGGAAGGGAAAATAGCTAAACTGTGCGTTGTTTGTCAACAAAATGGTTCAAATGGCTCTGCGCACTATGGGACTTAACATCTTAGGTCATCAGTCCCCTAGAACTTAGAACTACTTAAACCTGACTAACCTAAGGACGTCACACACATACATGCCCGAGGCAGGATTCGAACCTGTGACCGTAGCGGTCGCGCGGCAGTGGTAAAATGGCGGAAAAATCGTGGAACTTAAAAGATAGAACAAAGGGTTGATGATGCTACTAAAATACATATGAAGCAGACAGGTAAAATAGTAGACAGACAATTAAAAAAAACACACAGCGCCACTGAACATTCACTTGAACACTGCACTAAAAAATTGGCACAAATATGATATACCACAGCTGAGGGTAGATGGGGGGATCCTGGACAAATGACGGGAAAGGAAAGGGGGGAAGGAGAGGAAAAAACGAAGAGGGTGGGAGGGGGGAAAAGAGCCGATGGAGGACGAGGACCCATAAGAGGGAGGCGGGTGCTGGGCAGATGCGTCAGGGAGTGGGGAAAGGCAGAGGAGGGCTATACAAAAGGACTTGGGGGGGGGGGGGAAGGCAGAGAGAGGTTAGGTCGGGAGAAAACAGGATGGAAGGGAGGAAGAGGGAGCCCAGGGAAAGGACAGAGGAAAGGAGGGGGGGTGACGATCAGAGTTGGTAAGAGGGATAAATGGAGGGACAGAGGGCATCATCCGGGAGGGGGAGTTGACGGAAGCCACCTTGAGATAGGAGATGAAGTGTGTAGAGATGGAGGGTAGGGGGGACACAACAGTGAAGGTGCAGCAGAGGGTGGGGGTTAGAGAGGAGGGGAGCAACCAGAGGATGAGTGGGATCAAGGCGGCGGGAGGTGTAGAGTATGTGGATATGTTTGAGGAATAGGAGCACAGGGGGAAAGGAATGAGGTCGTAGAGGATCTGTGTGGGGGACGGGAGGCGTCTACGGAAGGCAAGGCAGAATGCATGGCGGTCGAGGATCTGGAGGGACTTATAGAATTTGGAGGGGTTGGGGGGGGGGGGGGCGGATATCCAGGCGGGACTGGCAAAACAGAGGATTTGAGGAGTCGGAGGTGGTTGTGGGCTTTGGATGGTATGGAGTGGAGATGAGGGATCCAAGTGAGGTGACGGTCAATGGTGAGGGCAAGGTAGGTGAGGGTGGGGGAGAGGCAGACAGGACAGGCGCAGATGGTAAGGGAGAAATCCAGGAGACGGGAGTAAAAATGTGTGGTTTTACAAAGTAAAATGTAATAAGCTGGCAGACATACATGAGAATACTACCCAGCTACCGAGACGTAACGAGTGGATGACAGACAAAATGCGTGGTATCTTTCTGGGATTCACCAAAAAGTGACATATTTCAGAAAGGTGCACTTTATAAGACTGCAATAATATACAGGGTGAACATTAATAAAAGCGACAAAATGCAAGGACCCATTCGTGGCCGGAAATAGAGGAAAAATAGTTCTGTGCTCATGTGTGTGGACATGCATCGTTGTCACGGTAGATGGTGCTGACGAATGACAGTTCCTCTGACCACGTGACCTGTGTTCCTTGCTGTCTGACGCAGAGTACTGTAAGCAGCAGAAGAGCTGGGTATTCATGTCGGGAACAAACTGCGATGGTGTCTGTGCATGGTCATGCAGACAGAAGTAGTCGAGAGGCAGCACGGCTATACAAAAACAAGTACCTGCACAGACACCAATATCATTACACAGCATTCAAGCACTTTTTGGGTGTTTGTGTGACCATGGGTTCGTTCAGACAGCCGAAAGTGCAGGGAGACGGCGGACTGTGCGTATACCAGATTTTGAGGACCTGGTTCTACAGGATATTGAGACGCACCCTAGTATAAGCCCCAAATCTGGTGTACGCCCATAGCCCGCCGCCTTCGTCTGTCTGAAAGCACCCAAGATCACACCAGCGCCCAAAAAGTGCTTGAAATGTTCTGTAATGTGGTTGGTGTCTGTGAAGGTACTTGTGTAGTATAACCGTGCTGCCTCTCGATCGTTCCCACCTGCTTGGCCGTACATAAACACCATCTCGGCCTGTTCCCGACATGAATACCAGACCAGTCTGCTGCTTACAGTTCGCTCGTCAATCACCCAGCCTGCAACAAACAAGGGACACATGGCACATGGTCAGAGAAACGTCATTCATCAGTGTTATCTATCGTCGCAACAATACATTTCCGGACACATGTTCATAGCATGTTCCTTCCTCCATTTTCAATCAGGAATCCGTCCATGCAGTTTGTTGGTTTTATTAATGTAGGGTGACAATTATTGAACTATATGAAAGGAAACGTAAATTAGTTACAAACCACGGCGTGCACACACTTTATTCAACACCTAAACGCCACTACAGATATTCGGATTTTGGTTATGACATGTTCGATATGCGTGTCATCATAGGCGATGATGTGGCGCGACGAATAGCGAAATTCTGCATGACTCGCTGAAGTGTCGGAACATCGATGCTGTCGATGACCTCCTGAATGGCTATTTTCAGCTCAGCAAAGGATTTGTGGTTATTGCTGTACACCTTGCCTTTAATATATCCCGACACAAAGGAGTCGCATGTGTTCAGATCCCAAGGATATGGCGGCCAATGGCCTCTGGGTACCCCAGAACCAGAATGCGGTCCCCAAAGTGCTCCTCCAGTACATCAAACACTCTCCTGCTTCGATGAGGTTGAGCTCCGTCTTGCATGAACCACGTCTTGTCGAAATCAGTGTCACTTTAGGTAATGGGGATGAAATCATCTTCCAAAACCTTAACGTGACCTTCGGTAGTCGCAGAGCCATCGACAAATATCGCACCGATTATTCCGTGACTGAAGACTGCACGCCCGTTGTGGGTGAAGAGACTTTTCGATCGCGAAATGCCGGTTCTCAGTCCCCCAAATGAGCCTGTTTTGTTTATTGACGAACCCATCCAAATGAAAGTGGGCTTCGTCACTAAACCAAACCATACACGCACATACTATTTCCCATCATACCCCGCGGCCAATCGTGCAGTTTGAGCGTCCTAACGAAAACTGTTCAGAAGTTTTTTGTTTTTTCTTTTTTTTTGGGTCATCAGTCTTCTGACTGGTTTGATGCGGCACACCATGAATTACTTTCCTGTGACAACCTCTTCATCTCAGAGTAGCACTTGCAGCCTACGTCCTCAATTATTTGATGTATGTATTCCAATCTCTGTCTTCCTCTACAGTTTTTGCCCTTCACAGCTCCCTCTAGTACCATTGAAGTCATTGCCTCATTTCTTAACAGATATCCTGTCATCCTGGCCCTTCTCCTTGTCAATGTTTTTCAAATATTCCTCTCCGATTCTGCGCAGAACTTCCTTATTTCTTTACCAGTCTACTAATTTTCAATATTCGTCTGTAGCAGCACATCTCAAATGCTTTAATTCTCTTCTTTTCCGGTTTTCCCAAAGTCAAATTTTTTACTAGCATGCAATGCTGTGCTCAAAACGTACATTCTCAGAACTTTCTTCCTCGAATTAAGGCCTATGTTTCATACTAGTAGTCTCCTCTTGACCTTTTCGCCACTGCTAGTCTGATTTTGATGTCCTCGCTGCTCCGTCCGTCTTTGGTTATTTTGCTACCTAGGTTGTACAATTGTTTACCATCAATCCTGATCTAAAGTTTCTCGCTGTTCTCATTTCTGCTACTTTTCATTACTTCCGCCTCTCTTTGATTTACTGTCAGTCCATATTCCGTACTCATTAGATTGTTCATTCCAATCAGCAGATCATGTAATTCATCTTCCTTTCACTCAGGATAGCAATATGATCAGCGAATCGTATCATTGATATCCGTTCACCTTGAATTTTAGTTCCACTCCTGAACCTCTCTTTTATTTCAATCAGCACTTCTTCGATGTACAGATTGAACGGTAGGGGCGAAAGACTACATCCCTGTCTTACACCATTTTTAATCCGAGCAGTTCGTTCTTGTGGGAACGGCCTTGCCGCAGTGGATACACCGGTTCCCGTCAGATCTCCGAAGTTAAGCACTGTCGGGCGTAACCGGCACTTGGATCGGTGACCATCCGGGCCGCCATGCGCTGTTGCCATTTTTCGGGGTGCACTCAGCCTCGTGATGCCAATTGAGGAGCAACTCGACCGAATAGTAGCGGCTCCGGTCGAAGAAAACCGTCATGACGAGCGGGAGAGCGGTGTGCTGACCACACGCCTCTGCTATCCGCATCCTCAGCTGAGGTTGACACGGCGGTTGGATGGCCCCTGTGAGCCACTTGTGGCCTGAAGACGGAGTGAACTTAGTTCTTGGTCGTCCACTCTTATTATTCCCTCTTGGCCTTTGCACATATTTTATATTAACCGTCTCTCCCTATAGTTTATCCCTATTTTTCTCAGAATTTCGAACATCCTGCACCATTTTACTTTCTCGAAAGCTTTTTGCAGTTCGACAAACCCTATGAACGTGTCTTGATTTTTCTTTAGTCTTGCTTCCATTATCAATCGCAACGTCAGAATTGCTGTGAATTTTAATGGCACTCTTGTACCTGAGTTTTATTTCCATCATTCCTTCTTCGATGTACATATTGAACAGTAGGGGCAAAAGACTGCAGCCCTGTCTTATACCCTTTTTAATCCACGATTTTGAACGGCATGAGGATGCAGAAGGCAATGGAAGCCACTGCATTAAAGACACGTAACGTGTATCCACAGGACATGTTGTCTGAAACTGAAAAAGTGTCGTGATCATCTCTCCATTGGCAAAAGATTCCGGAATAGTCCCCCATGCGGATCTCCGGGAGAGGACTGCCAAGGGGGAGGTGACCATGGGAAAAATAGTGAAAAATCAACCAGAGGATAACGTTGTACGAGTAGGGGTTGGGAGTGTCAGACGCTTGAACGTGGTAGGGAAACTAGAAAGGGAAATGCAAAGGCTCAATCTAGATAAAGTAGGGGTCAGTGAAGTTCATAAGTTATGACAATTTTATTTCATGTAGTTCAATAATTGTCACCCTGTATTTATGAAGAGGAAGAGGAAGAAGGAGAAGGAAGTTAAGATGACGATTTACAAGAATTTAAAGATCAGTTCGGTTTTATAAACTAGGATTTTTTTTTTTTTATTCTGCCTTTGCATTCTAATAGTCCCCCACGCGGATCTCCGGAAGGGGACTGCCAAGAGGTAGGTGATCATGGGAAAAAGAGTGAAAAATCAACCTAAGGATAACGAGTAGGTGAGTGGAAGGTCAGGGAAATTGGTGGGGAAACTAGAAAGGGAAACGCAAAGGCTCTATCTAGATACAGTAGGGGTCAGTGAAGTTCATAAGTTATGACGATTTTATTTCATGTAGTTCAATAATTGTCACCCTATATATATGAAGAGGACGACGAAGAGGAAGAAGAAGAAGAAAGTTGAGATGACGATTTTTAGGGATTTAAAGGTCAATTCGGTTTTATAAACCAAGAAATTTTTTAATTCTGCCTTTGCATTCTAATAACAAAAATGGTTCAAATGTTATTTTTTAAAAAAACTTATTAAAAATTAAGGTGCGTCTTATAGTCCGTAACGTCTTGTAGTCCTTAAAATAAGTAGTGTGAGCTACGTTTCTACGCGGTCCACCGACGCTGGTTGCTTCTGTATCGCATATTGTAATGGCATACGGTGTCGCCTCCAGTGAGATCTGCGCCTGAATGAAGGCAGCCGTGCAACAGCGCGCCGCCTCGGCTGTCTGGCTCCGAGGTCCATCAATGACGCCGCCTCCACCGCCGCCGCCTCCGCCGTCCCCGTCAGCTGTTGCGGCGCTGCAGAGTGACGCCCTCTGGCGGCGAGAGCGCGCACCAGCACGCCGCGGCCGAAGCAGAGGCAGAGGCGGAGGCCGGTGTGCGGCTGACGCCCGACGGCCAATCGATAGCGGCTGGCGCGGGACGGCTCAGGGTCGGGAAGCCGCACGCCACGTACCACGTGCCACGTACTCGCCCACTCCAGCCTGCGGAGCACAGCATATGCAGCGCCGCCCATGCACAGCCGGCGCTGGGTGGCTGCCGCGTCTCGTCCGGCCACGTAACGCTCCCACAAGAGGAACGGTTGCTCTCTCACGGAATCACTTTTATCACAAATGTATTCGCACTTGCCAATATAGACAATCATAAGTTACACTACTGGCCATTAAAACTGCTACACCAAGAAGAAATGCAGATGATAAACGGGTATTCATTGGACAAATATATTATACAAGAACTGACATGTGATTACATTTTCACACAATTTGGGTGCATAGATCCTGAGAAATCAGTACCCACAACAACCACCTCTGGCTGCAATAACGGCCTCAATACGCCTGGGCATTGAGTCAAACAGAGCTTGGATGGAATGTACAGGTACAGCTGCTCATGCAGCTTCAACACGATACCACACTTCATCAAGGGTAGTGAGTGGCGTATTGTGACGAGCCAGTTGCTCGGCCACCATTGACCAGACGTTTTCAATAGGTGAGAGATCTGGAGAATGTGCTGGCCAGGGCAGCAGTCGAACATTTTCTGTATCCAGAAAGTCTCGTACAGGAGACCTGCAACAAGCGGTCGTGCCTTATCCTGCTGAAATGTAGGGTTTCTCAGGGATCGAATGAAGGGTAGAGCCACGGGCCGTAACACATCTGTGAAATGTAAAGTCCACTGTTCAAAGTGCCGTCAATGCGAACAAGAGGTGACCCAGACGTGTAACCAATGGCACCCCATACCATTAAGCCGGGTGATACGCCAGTATGGCGATGACGAATACACGCTTCCAATTTGCGTTCACCGCGATGTCGCCAAACACGGATGCGACCATCATGATGCTGTAAACACAACCTGGATGGTTGTTGTCTTGCAAAAGTCCCCATCTATTGACTCAGGGATCAAGACGTGGCTGCACGATCCGTTACAGCCATGCGGATAAGATGCCTGTCATTTCGACTGCTAGTGAGTGATACGAGACCGTTGGCATCCAACACGGCGTTCCGTATTACCCTCCTGGACCCACCGATTCCATATTCTGCTAACAGTCATTGGATCTTGAGCAACGCGAGCAGCAATGTCGCGATACGATAAACCGCAATCGCGATAGGCTACAATCCGACTAAGTCAGAAACGTGATGGTACGCATTTCTCCTCCTTACACGAGGCATCACAACAACCTTTCACCAGGCAACGCCCGTCAACTGCTGTTTGTGTATGACAAATCGGTTGGAAACTTTCCTCATGTCAGCACGTTTTAGATGTCGCCACCTGCGCCAACCTTGTGTGAATGCTCTGAAAAGCTAATCATTTGGATATCACAGCATCTTCTTCCGTCGGTTAAATTTCGCGTCTGTAGCACGTCATCTCCGTGGTGTAGCAATTTTAATGGTCAGTAGTGTATATAATTAAATGACGACAGTGAAAATTTGTGCCGGACCGGCACTCGAACCCAGATTTTCCCCTCATTCCTTGCGGTATCCTTCCATTTCACTATCCGAGCACGACTCACTGCCTGAACCAAATTCCCATCCGAGCACGACTCACTGCCTGAACCAAATTCCCATCCGAGCACGACTCACTGCCAGAACCAAACTCCCTTATGTCGTCAACCGTGCCTCTACATCCTGTACTAGTATATCTATTATCTACACTGAAGAGCCAGACAAACTGATACACCTGCCTAATATCGTGTACGGACCCCGCGAGCACACCGAAGTGCCACAACACGACGTGGCATGTGCTCGGCTCTTGCCTGAGGCAGTGCGGGAGGGTAATTGACACCTCGAATCCTGCAGGGCTGTCCATGAATCCGTTAGAGTACGACGGGATGGAGATGTCTTCTGCACATCACCTAGCAAGGCACGCCAGATATAATAATATTCATGTCTGGGGAGTTTGGTGGCAGCGGAAGTGTTTAAACTCAGAAGAGTGTTCCTGGAGCCACTCTGTAGCAATTCTGGACGTGTGGGGTGTCACGTTGTCCTGCTGGAATTACCAATGTCCGCCAGAATGCAAAATGGACATGAATGGATGCAGGTGAACAGACAGGATGCTTACGTACGTGTTATCTGTCAGATAAAGCACAGTCTAAACAGTGCTTGAAAGACTTTTGCATGGGAACTCGTTCTACTCTGTAGATGAATATCTTAACAGGAACTGTTAGACCAACTTAAGTAAGAACGTCTGTTAGATTTCAGTTTTTACAGCACTTCCTCACAACAGTCAAGATTAGGTATTATGTGTATGATAAATTTACTAAAAGCGCATAACTGTGTTTCATTCTGACGGTGTATTAATGCTGTAAATGTTATCAGCTCCAGTTTACTGTAATGCAGTCACCTATTTTGGCAATCTCTTGACAAATGATAAGGATAGTTTTACCTTTTTTATGTTATACTTTCTGACTTGTTCCACACCATCGAGAATCATCTCATTTTTGGGTCTGTTGTTGTTGTGGTCTTCAGTCCTGAGACTGGTTTGATGCAGCTCTCCATGCTACTCTATCCTGTGCAAGCTTCTTCATATCCCAGTACCTACTGCAACCTACATCCTTCTGAATCTGCTTAGTGTAGTCATCTCTTGGCCTCCCCCTACGATTTTTACCCTCCACGCTGCCCTCCAATACTAAATTGGTGATCCCTTGATGCCTCAGAACATGTCCTACCAACCGATCCCTTCTTCTGGTCAAGTTGTACCACAAACTCCTCTTCTCCCCAATCCCATTCAGTACCTCCTCATTAGTTATGTGATCTACCAATCTAATCTTCAGCATTCTTCTGTAGCACCACATTTCGAAAGCTTCTATTCTCTTCTTGTCCAAACTATTTACCGTCCATGTTTCACTTCCATACATGGCTACACTCCATACAAATACTTTCAGAAATGACTTCCTGACACTTAAATCTATACTCGATGTTAACAAATTTCTGTTCTTCAGAAACGCTTTCCTCGCCATTGCCGGTCTACATTTTATGTCGTCTCTACTTCGACCATCATCAGTTATTTTGCTCCCCAAATAGCAAAACTCCTTTACTACTTTAAGTGTCTCATTTCCTAATCTAATACCCTCAACATCATCCGACATAATTCGACTACATTCCATTATCCTCGTTTTGCTTTTGTTGATGTTCATCTTATATCCTCCCTTCAAGACACCATCCTTTCCGTTCAACTGCTCTTCCAAGTCCTTTGCTGTCTCTGACAGAATTACAATGTCATCGGCGAACCTCAAAGTTTTTATTTCTTCTCCATGGATTCTAATACCTACTCCGAATTTTTCTTTTGTTTCCTTTATTGCTTGCTCAATATACAGATTGAATAACATCGGGGAGAGGCTACAACCCTGTCTCACGCCCTTTCCAACCGCTGCTTCCCTTTCATGCCCCTCTACTCTTATAATTGCCATCTGGTTCCTGTACAAATTGTATATAGCCTTTCGGTCCCTATATTTTACCCCTGCCACCTTTAGAATTTGAAAGAGAGTATTCCAGTCAACATTGTCAAAAGCTTTCTCTAAGTCTACAAATGCTAGAAACGTAGGTTTGCCTTTCCTTAATCTTTCTTCTAAGATAAGTCGTAAGGTCAGTATTGCCTCATGTGTTCCAGTATTTCTACGGAATCCAAACTGATCTTCCGCGAGGTCGGCTTCTACTAGTTTTTCCATTCGTCTGTAAAGAATTCGTGTTAGTATTTTGCAGCTGTGGCTTATTAAACTGATTGTTCGGTAATTCTCACATCTGTCAACACCTGCTTTCTTTGGGATTGGAATTATTATATTCTTCTTGAAGTCTGAAGGTATTTCGCCTGTTTCATACATCTTGCTCACCAGATGGTAGAGTTTTGTCAGGACTGGCTCTCCCAAAGCCGTCAGTAGCTCCAATGGAATGTTGTCTACTCCGGGGGCCTTGTTTCGACTCAGGTCTTTCAGTGCTCTATCAAACTCTTCACGCAGTATCTTATCTCCCATTTCATCTTCATCTACATCCTCTTCCATTTCCATAATATTGTCCTCAAGTACATCGCCCTTGTATAGACCCTCTATATACTCCTTCCACCTTTCTGCTTTCCCTTCTTTGCTTAGAACTGGGTTTCCATCTGAGCTCTTGATGTTCATACAAGTGGTTCTCTCATCTCCAAAGGTCTCTTTAATTTTCCTGTAGGCAGTATCTATCTTACCCCTAGTGAGATAAGCCTCTACATCCTTACATTTGTCCTCTAGCCATCCCTGCTTAGCCATTTTGCACTTCCTGTCGATCTCATTTTTGAGACGTTTGTATTCCTTTTTGCCTGCTTCATTTACTGCATTTTTATGCATTTTTATTTGGGTCTATGGAATGAAAACAGAATGTAATCTAAGGTAACCGACCGTGGTAAGTGGCAAATCCAAGTTCGAGCTCCAGTCCGGCACAAATTTTCGTTTTTGTCATCCAAATATGCAGCCGATGGTAGTCCATGTTAGCAATTGCGAATGTATTTCGTGTATTTCATGCCTTCGGAGACGCATGCGTGCCCGACGGAACTTTACGTCGTAATTCTGAATAACACGGGCACTGCAGTATCGTATCACTTTTATCAGTCAAATAAAAACGAGACACATGGAAAAAAATACGTGCACTGTTTATTGCTTCAAAAGTAATCATCATAACTGTTCATACATTTATCGCAATTTGTGGCAACACGGATAATGCGAGTCCGTATGTTCCCCAGTTTTTGACTTCGCTGCATAAGTTTCGCTGGAAAGCTCTTACACATCCTCCACACAGTTCCGATCTCTCCCCATACGATTTCCATATCTTGTAGGGAGCACAGTGTGCTCATGTGAGAGCGATCTAAATGCCTGTAAAACAATAAACTGGTAGCCAAGATCGCAGAAATTCTTTTTATTGCATGATTACTGGTTTCGGCGAAACTAAAGCCGCCATCATCGGATATTATGTCACATACAGTTACAACATCAAGGCAAATAGCGGTGATATTAATAGTTGCCTATATCCCGCAGTCCGTACAAAATGGTCGTAAGTAGCACATAGGCGTCCAAGAGAGATGACATTATAAATGTTAAGTGTCTCCATCACATATAAGCGCAAGCTAGATAGTACCTAGTGCCCATCCACTGACGCAAGCATCACAGAACGAGCTGCCGCATCGGTCAACAGACAGTAGTATCTCCACTCTCGTGACTTGGATTGTACACTGCAGTGCAACATATGCTCACTGTCACCCATGAAAATTCCAGTACGACGAAGAATACAAAATACCGAAATTCCACTTACTGTGCGCATGTAGTGTATCAGGGAGAATACACGATTACGTTCGTATGTGATCTGAAGGTGTACATGGTGCAGAACGTAGTACAGAGAGAGGCTGCCTTCAGTAGCAACGACGGATCTAACGCATCTGGGCACCGAGTCGAACTGAGTTTGGATAGCAGATGGGAGTACGTCATTCCACACTGCTTGCGTCCATTCGTTACTAGTTGGCGAGTGGTAGCTGGCGTGGTTCTCGGCTACCCACGACCAGATCTCATTGGGGGTGACATATGCATAACTTGCTGGATCGAGGTATGTTAGGACATCACAGGAACATGAGGTCTTGCATCGTCTTGTCGAAAGATGACGTCTAGGAGCACCTCAAAGATACTACCCTTGACACATCACACATGTAGTGGCTGGCGTCCAAATTATTTGCTCAGTAGTAGACAGGCATCAGGACCAGATTGAGATACCTACAAGATTCTATAAAGATAGTGCGAAAGATAGGGGTAAGCTATAGGGAGAGAGGAGTAATATACAATATGTACAAGAGCCAAGACGGAATAATAAGAGTGGACTGCCAAGAACGAAGTGCTCGGATTAAAAAGGGTGTGAGGCAGGTGGTTAGTGTTTAACGTCCCGTCGACAATGAGGTCATTAGAGACGGAGCGCAAGCTCGGGTTAGGGAAGGATTGGGAAGGAAATCGGCCGTGCCCTTTCAAAGGAACCATCCCGGCATTTGCCTGAAACGATTTAGGGAAATCACGGAAAACCTAAATCAGGATGGCCGGAGACGGGATTGAACCGTCGTCCTCCCGAATGCGAGTCCAGTGTGCTAACCACTGCGCCACCTCGCTCGGTGGTGGTGTGAGACAGGGATGTAGTCTTTTGCCCCTAATGTTCAGTCTGTACACCGAAAAAACAATGATGGAAATAAAAGAAAGGTTCTGGAGTGGAACTAAAATTCAAGGTGAAAGGTTATCAGTGATACGATTCGCTGATGACATTGCTATCCTGAGTGAAAGTGAAGAAAAATTACAGGATCTGTTGAAAGGAATGAGCTATCTAATGAGTACACGATATGGACTGAGAGTAAATCAAAGAAAGACGAAAGTAATGAGAAGTAGGAGACATGAGAACAACGAGAAACTTTGCATGATGATTGATGATCACGAAGTAGATGAAGTTAAACAATTGTACTACCTGGTCAGCAATATCACCAATGACGAACGGAGGAAGGACATCACAAGCAGAGTAGCACTGGCAAAAAATGTATTCCTGGCCAAGAGAAGTCTACTAATATCAAACATAAGCCTTAATTTGAGGAATAAATTTCTGAGAATGTACGTCTGGAGTACAGCATTGTATGGTAGTGAAACATGGACTGGAGGTAAATCGAAACAGAAAAGAATCGAAGCATTTGAGAGGCGGTGTAGACAGACAAAAGTCGGAAAATACACTCCTGGAAATTGAAATAAGAACACCATGAATTCATTGTCCCAGGAAGGGGAAACTTTATTGACACATTCCTGGGGTCAGATACATCACATGATCACACTGACAGAACCACAGGCACATAGACACAGGCAACAGAGCATGCACAATGTCGGCACTAGTACAGTGTATATCCACCTTTCGCAGCAATGCAGGCTGCTATTCTCCCATGGAGACGATCGTACAGATGCTGGATGTAGTCCTGTGGAACGGCTTGCCATGCCATTTCCACCTGGCGCCTCAGTTGGACCAGCGTTCGTGCTGGACGTGCAGACCGCGTGAGACGACGCTCAATGGGGGACAAATCCGGAGATCTTGCTGGCCAGGGTAGTTGACTTACACCTTCTAGAGCACGTTGGGTGGCACGGGATACATGCGGACGTGCATTGTCCTGTTGGAACAGCAAGTTCCCTTGCCGGTCTAGGAATGGTAGAACGATGGGTTCGATGACGGTTTGGATGTACCGTGCACTATTCAGTGTCCCCTCGACGATCACCAGTGGTGTACGGCCAGTGTAGGAGATCGCTCCCCACACCATGATGCCGGGTGTTGGCCCTGTGTGCCTCGGTCGTATGCAGTCCTGATTGTGGCGCTCACCTGCACGGCGCCAAACACGCATACGACCATCATTGGCACCAAGGCAGAAGCGACTCTCATCGCTGAAGACGACACGTCTCCATTCGTCCCTCCATTCACGCCTGTCGCGACACCACTGGAGGCGGGCTGCACGATGTTGGGGCGTGAGCGGAAGACGGCCTAACGGTGTGCGGGACCGTAGCCCAGCTTCATGGAGACGGTTGCGAATGGTCCTCGCCGATACCCCAGGAGCAACAGTGTCCCTTATTTGCTGGGAAGTGGCGGTGCGGTCCCCTACGGCACTGCGTAGGATCCTACGGTCTTGGCGTGCATCCGTGCGTCGCTGCGATCCGGTCCCAGGTCGACGGGCACGTGCACCTTCCGCCGACCACTGGCGACAACATCGATGTACTGTGGAGACCTCACGCCCCACGTGTTGAGCAATTCGGCGGTACGTCCACCCGGCCTCCCGCATGCCCACTATACGCCCTCGCTCAAAGTCCGTCAACTGCACATACGGTTCACGTCCACGCTGTCGCGGCATGCTACCAGTGTTAAAGACTGCGATGGAGCTCCGTATGCCACGGCAAACTGGCTGACACTGACGGCGGCGGTGCACAAATGCTGCGCAGCTAGCGCCATTCGACGGCCAACACCGCGGTTCCTGGTGTGTCCGCTGTGCCGTGCGTGTGATCATTGCTTGTACAGCCCTCTCGCAGTGTCCGGAGCAAGTATGGTGGGTCTGACACACCGGTGTCAATGTGTTCTTTTTTCCATTTCCGGGAGTGTAGGTACACTGATCAGGTAAGGACTGAGGAGGTTCTGCACAGAATCGGAGAGGAAAGGTATAAGTGGAAAACACTGACAAGGAGAAGGAACAGGATGATAGGACACCTACTAAAACGTCAAGGAATGACTTCCATGGTACTAGAGGGATCTGTAGAGGGAAAAAACTGTAGAGGAAGACAGAGATTAGAATACACCCTGCAAACAATTGAGGACGTAGATTGTAAGTGCTACTCTGAGCTGAAGAGGTTGACACAAGAGAGGAAATCGTGGCGGGCCGCATCAAACCAATCAGAAGATTAATGACTCAAAACAAAAAAAAAGGAAAAAATGCGAAAGAGCTTGCTCCCCGTCTACGAGGGTCACTCCAAAAGAAATGCACACTATTTTTTTTTAAATCCATCTTTTACTCTACATGTCTGAATGTTTTACAGTGTGTAGATACATCCTTTAGGAACAATATTTTCATTTCTCCACATAATTTCCATCCCTCTCAACTGCCTTACGCCATCTAGGAACCAGCGCCTGTATACCCACACGGTAAAATTCTGGACCAACCTGTTGGGGCCACTGTTGGCAGCAAGCACAAGGGATTCATCATTTTCAAATCTTGTTCCACGAAGAGAGTCTTTCAATTCCCAAAGAGACGATAGTGACATGGATCCAGGTCCGGACTGTAAGGCGGGTGTTTCAGTGTTGCCCATCGGAGTTTTGTGATAGCTTCCATGGTTCTCCTGACTGTAATGCGGCCGTGCACTGTCGTGCAACAGCAAAACATTGTGTTTTTGCCGATGTGGTCGAACACGACTCAGTCGAGCTTGAAGTTTCTTCAGTGTCGTCACATATGCATCAGAATTTATGGTGGTTCCACTTGGCATGATGTCCACAAGCAAGAGTCCTTCGGTATTCAAAAACACCGTAGCCATAACTTTTCCAGCCGAAGGTGTGGTTTTGAATTTTTTTTTTTTTTCTTGGGTGAATTTGCATGATGCCACTCCATTGATTGCCTCTTCGTCTCTGGTGAAAAATGATGGAGCCATGTTTCATCACCTGTCACAATTCTTCCAAGAAATTCATCTACACCATTCTCGTACTGTTCCAAAAGTTCGCTGCATGCCGTTTTTCTTGTTTCTTTCTACTGCGATCGACAGCAGCATCTCCATACACCTTTTTCAACCCCTTGTGGATGTTTTCCACTGTCTCGTTTTCACAGCACAGGAATTCTATGACAGCACGTTGCTTCTGACGATCGTGTAGCAGCCATCGTGAAGACATGCTGTGACGGCGCCACTTACGGGAACAGGTTGAACTGAGTTTGAAAACAAGCGGGAAGAATGTGTCTACACACTGTAAAACTTTCACACATGCAGAATGAAAACTGTAGTTTTACAAAAATAGTGTGCATTTCTTTTGGAGTGACCCTCGTAGCAATAATTTACTGTAGATCGCTTGAGCAACGAAGGGTACCCACCGACTGGAAGAAAGCGCAGGTCAGTCCCGTTTTTAAGAAGGGCCGTAGGACAGATACAAACAATTATAGACCTGTATCATTGACGTCAATCTGCTATAGAATTATGGAACATGTTTTATCCTCAAGATTTATGACGTTCTTGGAGAATCTCCTCTATAAATATCAATATGGATTCCGCAAAAAGAGATTCCTGCGAAACTCAGCTCGCTCTGTTTCTCCATAAGATCCAAAGTGCCGTACACAACGGCGCTCAGGTTGATGCCGTGTTCCTTGATTTCAGTAAGGCATTTGACACCGTCGAGCATTGCCGTTTAATGAAAAAAATACGAGCTTACGATCGGAGCAGATTTGCGATTGGATTCAAGACTTTCTTGCAGGTAGAACTCAACACGTCGCTCTTAACGGAACTAAATCTAAATATGTAAATCCAATTTATGGAGTACCTCAAAGAAATGTGACAGGACCGTTACTTTAAATGATCTAGTAGAAAGCGTTATAAGCTCCGTAAGACTGTTCGTAGGTGATGTGGTTAATTATAAGAAAGTAGCAACCCAGAACGCAGTACATATTTGCAGAACGACCTGCAGACAATTGATGAATAGTGCAGACCATAGAAGTCGATCCTGAACGTAAATTAATGGAACATATTTCGTATATATAGGAAAATAAATCCAATACTGTATAGCTACACTATTGATGAGATACCGCCGGAAACAGTGTCTGCCGTAAAATATCTAGAGGTAACTATGCAGACCGTCTTTAAGTTGAATGATTACATAAAACAAATTGAGGGAAAAGCGAATGCCACACAGATTGACAGGAAGAATCTTAAGGAATTGTAGCTCACCCACGAAAGAAGTGACTTGCAAGGCGCTTTTTCGACCGATTCTTCAGTACTGTTCACCAGTATGGGATTCTTACTGGGCAGGACTGATGGAAGAAGTAGAGAAGATCCAACGAAACTGTTTAATCTGCTTGAAAGCCTTTACAGAGATTCTCAATGAACTCCAGTGGCAGACGCTACAAGAGAAGCGTTGTGCATCACAGAGAGGTGAAATTTCGACAGAGCGTTTTCAGGGAAGAGTCAAACAACATATTATTTCCCCCCGCACACAGCTTGCGAGATGACCACAGCGAGAAAATTCGAGAAATTAGAGCCAATACAGAGGCTTACCGACAATCATGAGCCTACCGCAAATGGAAGAGGGAAGAAGGTACCAATTAGTGGTAGCAGAAGTACCCTCTGTCACACACCATTAGATGGCTTCCACAGTCTGAGGTAGATGAATGCCACCCAGGCGTCATCGTGTTGTGTATCCACTAGCACCCCGCCGGCCGCGGTGGTCTAGCGGTTCTAGGCGCTCAGTCCGGAGCCGCGCGACTGCTACGGTCGCAGGTTCGAATCCTGCCTCGGGCATGGATGTGTGTGATGTCCTTAGGTTAGTTAGGTTTAAGTAGTTCTAAGTTCTAGGGGACTTATGACCTCAGCAGTTGAGTCCCATAGTGCTCAGAGCCATTTGAACCACTAGCACCCCATACCACAACGCCAGGTGCTCAGCATCTGTGACGGCGATGAATACAACCGGGCAACATTCACTCTCCTCAGTGTCACCACGCATGGATACGTCCATGCTGAAGATGTAGGTAGTCTCAAAAGATGGCACTACTGTGTGCCCTGTTGTCGTTGGGCGCTCCACTACCATCGTGTCCTCACTCTCCTGCTGTTTCAATGGAAGGCCCAACAATGGCCACCAAGTTGACATCCAGTGGCGCTCCAGGCATCGTCACACTCACCTTGTCAATACTTCTGTTGCTGCAAACAAGCCCATTTCCTAACTGAAGCTAGGTGACGTTGAGGTTTGTTCATTGGTTGATTTGGGAGAGGGGACGATACATCGAGGTCATCGGCCGTGACGTTGTGGTACGATGCTGCACCCCACTAGCAAACAGTCGGCCTGCCCTCTCGGGCGGTAGTCGCGTGGAGCTGCTGACATCCTACATGAAGTTGAGTATAGCGCTGAGTGTGTTATCTGAATCCGCAAGTGTTTTAATCGCAACGCTTTCCGCAAACGTATATCTGTGTCCACATCGAGGCAGATATTAAAATTTTTCCCACCATTTTAACTTTTCGGTACATCGGTGCTGTGGCGTTAGGCTTGGGGTTGGCCTGAATTTTCGTTTGCTGAAATCAGAGAATGTAATTTAGCGTTCCACAACTAAGAGCATGGAGGCCGATCACGGCCATATTGTAGAAAAACCTAGCTTTTCAGATTCTTGATACGTTGGAGTTCACGTAGAAGAGCGGCGATTTCCTTTACATTTCTCGAATTGGTAGATGGGTGAAGTAACAGTTCGTTGGAAGTCAGCACCATACTGGGCTCCCGTATCACTACGGATCTGAACCATTTTTTGGCACAAAGTCTACGCTTCTAATACATTTGTGCTAAATAGGAAAAAAAAATGAAAGAGTGGTCCGCCTTGGTAGCTGCCCGGTAAGCCCGGCGGATTGCAAACCGAAGGGGCCCGGGTTCGTTTCTTGGCCGGGCCAGAGATTTTCTCCGCTCGGGGACTCTGTGTTGTGTTGTCCCAGCGTTTGTATCGTCACTATTGACATTGCGCTATTGAGATGGCTGTGTGGGCACACCCGAATGTCAATTACAAAAAAACAGATGCAGTGCTACTCAAGAAGGAACAGATTTCAAACACTTATTATTTCCAAGCTACAAAAGATAGCACTATAATTCCAACATTCCTGGACAGACAACAGTTCAAAATTTGAACAGTCCGGGTAGAGGTTGCAATCACGGCGGCACTGGCGCTGTTGATTTCTTCTTCATGGAGAAAACCGTGACAGGACTAACCTGTCTAGATATGCTTCAAAACTGGTTATTTCCTCAACGTAAAGATGATTCAGGTGAGTCTATCTTCATGCAAGGTTGTGCGTCGCTTCATTTCTCTAACCACGTCATTCCAGGACGTTGGGTTGGAAGAGGAGCAGAAGATGAACTTCATCGCTGGTGGCCTCCCACCTCACACCTTGTGACTTTTATCTGTGAGATAACGTAAAAGACCGCGTTTTTATGCCCTTTACTCATGAATCTCTTAAACGTCTGCGACATCGCACTCTTGAATCTGTGAATTCGATAGCAAGAGGCCAGCTGCTTCGTGTGAGGCAGGAAACGAGCCACCCGTTTCGTATTTGTCGTGTAACACATGGTGCTTACATTGAATGCATAAAAATTTGAACGTTTCCCTTTCCAGGAACGTTGGAATTGTGTTTCTGTCTTTTGTAGTTTTAAGCCAATAAATGTTTGAAATTTGTTCCTTCTTTTTGAGTAGCCCTGTATTAAATAGTGAAGTCAATGGCGTCTCGTAAACACACATTTGCGGAAGCATCTTTGATGGAGAGCCTTTGTTACTGCTATCGTATACGTTCACTCATGCCAGTTTCCGATCTTGTTTGTGTACATCCTGTACAGAAACTGTGCGTATGTCGTGAGGCTGCGTAACTCAAGGCATGAAAATCACCCACATTTTATTCATCTAGTACTTGACAATGACACTTAGCGGTTTTTAGCAAACTTTAGATATAGTTTCAAACTTTTACAAAGCATTTTCTCCCTGACACCCTTACAAAGTGATCAAAGGAAAAAACTATCGCTTAGTGCATTTTTGCCGTTCATGCAGTAAAACTTCAGTTCTTTACTACTTACTCTGTCCGCAGCATATTTTGCAGACAGTATATACATAAACCACTGAACGTACCTCCAAAATGAAATCACTGTTCGACACACAGTTCAGGAGACGAGTCAAATAGTGAGATGCGTGAAAAACTGCCTTTTCTTAAATTGGAGAGAATATCAACACGGACTACACTCATCCAGTGTTTGATAATGATAGAACTTAGTGACTTCCCTCAAACATTAAACAAATTTTTAAACTTTTCCTAAACTGTTTCTCGCTCACAAGCTGAACGTCAAATACACTACTGGCCATTAAAATTGCTACACCAAGAAGAAATGCAGATGATAAACGGATATTCGTTGGGCAAATATATTATACTAGAACTGACATGTGATTACATTTTCACGCAATTTGGGTGCATAGATCCTGAGAAATCAGTACCCACAACAACCACCTCTGGCCGTAATAACGGCCTTCATACGCCTGGGCGTTGAGTCAAACAGAGCTTGGATGGCGTGTACACGTACAGCTGCCCGTGCAGCTTCAACACGATACCACAGTTCATCAAGAGTAGTGACATATTATTGTGACGAGCCAGTTGCTCGGCCACCATTGACCAGACGTTTTCAATTCGTGAGAGACCTGAAGAATGTGCTGGCCAGAGCAGCAGTCGAACATTTTCTGTATGCAGAAAGGCGCGTACAGGACCTGCAACATGCGGTCATGCATTATCCTGCTGAAATGTACGGTTTCCCAGGGATCGAATGAAGGGCAGGGCCACGGGTCGTAACAAATCTGAAATGTAACGTCCACTGTTCAAAGCGCCGTCAATGCGAATAAGAGGTGACCGAGACGTGTAACCAATGGCACCCCATACCATCACGCCGGGTGATACGCCAGTATGGCGATTACAAATACACGCTTCCAATGTGCGTTCACCGCGATGTCGCCAAACACGGATGCGACCATCATGATGCTGTAAACAGAACCTGGATTCACCCGAAACAAATGACGGTTTGCCATTCGTGCACCCAGGTTCGTCGTTGAGTACACCATCGGAGGCGTTCCTGTGTGTGATGCAGTGTCAAGAGTAACCGCAGCCATGGTCTCCGAGCTGATAGTCTATGCTGCTGCAAACGTCGTCGAGCTGTTCGTGCAGATGGTTGTTGTCTTGCAAACGACCCCATCTGTTGACTGAGGTGTCAAGACATAGTGCACGATCCGTTACAGCCATGCGGATAAGATGCCTGTCATCTCGACTGCTAGTGATACGAGGCCGTTGGGATCCAGCACGGCGTTCCGTATTACCCTCCTGAACCCACCGATTCCATATTCTCCTAACAGTCATTGGATGTCGACCAACGCGAGCAGCAATGTCGCGATACGATAAACGGCAATCGCGATAGGCTACAATCCGACCTTTATCAAAGTCGGAAACGTGATGGTACGCATTTCTCCTCCTTACACGAGGCATCACAACAACGTTTGAGCAGGCAACGCCGGTCAATTGCTGTTTGTGACTGAGAAATCGGTTTCTCTGCCTCTTGATCACTGGGTGTTGTGTAATGTCCTTAGATTAGTTAGGTTTAAGTAGTTCTAAGTTCTAGGGGACTGGTGACCATAGATGTTAATCCCATAGTGCTCAGAGCCATTTGAACCATTTTTTTAAAAAATCGGTTGGAAACTTTGCTCATGTTGGCACGTTGAAGGTGTCGCCACCGGCGCCAACTTTGTGTGAATGCTCTGAAAAGCTAATCATTTGCATATCACAGCATCTTCTTCCTGTCGGTTAAATTTCGCTTCTGTAGGACGTCATCTTCGTGGTGTAGCAATTTTAATGGCCATTAGTGTATTTGACGCATTGACTCATTTGTAAAGTAATCAGACTGTGGTAGTTGGTTTATACATAAGGGCTCGATTCTTTACAGAATGAGCGATTGAGGTTTGCTGGTAATGACCTATCAAAGCGCACCGATCATACAGTAAAGTAAAAATTTCGGATGAAAGACTGTTCTGGATCCCTCAAGTTCTTAGCCACTGGTTCGCTGTTCACTTTAATGTGATTATGTTGCACTTTGTCAATAACAAATTTTGCTACAGTGGAGACAGAAAATCCCTGACAGCTCGCAGCACTGTTGTGAACTTTAACTGTGAAACGAAGCACAAGCTGCTACAGGCGAAAACAATAGCCGTGTGCAGAGGCACGACAGCACTGAGGCGTTGCCGTAGGGACGTTTACAAAGGCGCGCCAAGCTGCTGCGCCCATCCCTCGGGAACTGTCAGAGATCTACTTACTCACACTCAGCTATAGGTATGTCGCTGCAAAGATTACCAAAAGTCAGTATCCGGTAGCCTTGATTTGATTTCTTTATGTTTAATCAATTATTACGTCAACACTGAGCTTGCAGTACTCAGCGTGTCATATTCAGAGATTTATTATAGAACTACAATAGGAAGCAATCTAGTTTTCTATGAAAGCTCTGAATTTTATTCAGAAACTCCAAATTTATGCTGCATAAACATGAAGAATGTGTTACTTCTGCGGTTTCTCCGTCTCTACATACGAGGTGCATTCAAGTTCTAGGGCCTCCGATTTTTTTTCTCCGAACTGGAAAGAGATAGAAACATGCGCATTGTTTTAAAATGAGGCCGCGTTCATTGTCAATACGTCCCAGAGATGGCAGCACCGTACGGCAGATGGATTTTTACCGCCAGCGGCGAGAATGAGAACTGTTTTAAATACTTAAAATGGCGACGTTTTCTTTACTTGAACAGCGTGCAATCATTCGTTTTCTGAATTTGCGTGGTGTGAAACCAATTGAAATTTATCGACAGTTGAAGGAGACATGTGGTGATGGAGTTATGGATGTGCCGAAAGTGCGTTCGTGGGTGCGACAGTTTAATGAAGGCAGAACATCGTGTGACAACAAACCGAAACAACCTCAGGCTCGCACAAGCCGGTTTGACGACATGATCGAGAAAGCGGAGAGAATTGTTTTGGAGGGTCGCCGAATGACTGTTGAACAGATCGCCTCCAGAGTTGGCATTTCTGTGGGTTCTGTGCACACAATCCTGCATGACGACCTGAAAATGCGAAAAGTGTCATCCAGGTGGGTGCCGCGAATGCTGACGGACGACCACATGGCTGCCCATGTGGCATGTTGCCAAGCAATGTTGATGCGCAACGACAGCATGAATGGGACTTTCTTTTCGTCGGTTGTGACAATGGATGAGACGTGGATGCCATTTTTCAATCCAGAAACAAAGCGCCAGTCAGCTCAATGGAAGCACACAGATTCACCGCCACCAAAAAAATTTCGGGTAACCGCCAGTGCTGAAAAAATGATGGTGTCCATGTTTTGGGACAGCGAGGGCGTAATCCTTACCCATTGCGTTCCAAAGGGCACTACCGTAACCGGTGCATCCTACGAAAATGTTTTGAAGAACAAAGTCCTTCCGGCACTGCAACAAAAACGTCCGGGAAGGGCTGCGCGTGTGCTGTTTCACCAAGACAACGCACCCGCACATCGAGCTAACGTTACGCAACAGTTTCTTCGTGATAACAACTTTGAAGTGATTCCTCATGCTCCCTACTCACCTGACCTGGCTCCTAGTGACTTTTGGCTTTTCCGACAATGAAAGACACTCTCCGTGGCCGCACATTCACCAGCCGTGCTGCTATTGCCTCAGCGATTTTCCAGTGGTCAAAACAGACTCCTAAAGAAGCCTTCGCCGCTGCCATGGAATCATGGCGTCAGCGTTGTGAAAAATGTGTACGTCTGCAGGGCGATTACGTCGAGATGTAACGCCAGTTTAACCGATTTCGGGTGAGTAGTTAATTAGAAAAAAAATCGGAGGCCTTAGAACTTGAATGCACCTCGTATAGAAGGCAGTGTCCTGACTGACTGACTCACCATCGCCCAGCCCAAACCGCTGAGGATAGGAGCTTGAATTTTGGAGAAGGTTTGGATCTTATACTGTAGACGTCGTTTAAAAAGAGATTTTTCGAAATTACAATCCTCACGGGGTGAAATAGGGGATGAATTTTCGAAAAATGTCGCTATTAAGGCAGTTTTAAAGCTACACCTACGAAAATTCGTGTTTGGGCTGAAATAAAGAAATACGCGTTTCAGCATTTTTGGGAATTTAACACAATGGGGATGAAATAGTGGGCAAAAGCTTTTTTTGAGAATTTATCGTTATTAAAGAACTACTAAAGTATTTTTAAAGCTACATCTGTGAACAATGATGTTTGACTATTCCGTTACAAATACTTAAAAAATAATGTTTCACTGCTTTTGGAAATTGAACCCTTAAGGGGGTCAAATAGGGGACGAGATTTTCCATAAAAATATTTTATTACGAAAGCATTTTTAAAGTTAAATGCTTGACAATTTAAATTTGGCTTCTCGATTAGCAATAAAAAAAATACGTGCTTCACTGCATTTGTTAATTCTACCCCTATGGGGATGAAACGCGGATGAAAACTTTTATGGAAATATTTCATTTTGCAAGCATTTTTGAAGCTAGAACTATAAAAATTTGTATTTGGCTTCTCTGTTAGAAGTAAAACATACACATGTCACTGTTTTTGGAAATTCAACCCCTAAGGCCATCAAATAGGGCATGAAACGTTTTATGAAAATATTTCATCCGTCAGAGTGGTTAGAGGCTTAGTCGTCCATACACAGCTCTTTTCAATCTATCCCAGGCATGTTCAATAGGGTTCATGCCTGGAGAACATGCTGGCCACTCTAGTCGAGCGATGGATCCTGAAGGAAGTTATTCACAAGATGTGCACAATGGGGGCGCGAATTGTCGTCCATGAAGACGAATGCCTCGCCAATATGCTGCCGATATATTTGCACTATCGGTTGGAGGACCGCATTCACGTATCGTACTGCCGTCACGGCTCCTTCCATGACCACCAGCGGCGTACGTCGGCCCCACATAATGCCACCCCACAACAACAGGGAACCTCCACCTTGCTGCACTCGCTGGACAGTGTGTCTAAGGCGTTCAGCCTGACCGGGTTGCCTCCAAACACATCTCCGACGATTGTCTGGTTGAAGGCATATGCGACACTCATCGGTGAAGAGAACGTGATACCAATCCTGAGCGGTCCATTCGTCATGTTGTTGGGCCCATCTGTACCGCGTTGCATGGTGTCGTGGTTGCAAAGATGGACCTCGCCATGGAGATGGGGAGTGAAGTTGCGCATCATGCAGCCTACTACGCATAGTTTGAGTCGTAACACGACATCCTGTGGCTGCACGAAAAGCATTATTCAACATGCTGGCGTTGCTGTCAGGGTTCCTAATCAGTAGGTAGCGGTCATCCACTGCGTAGTAGCCCTTTGGCGGCCTGAACGGGGCACGTCTCTCTGTATCTCCTCCATGTCCGAACAACATCGCTTTGGTTCATTCTGTGACGCCTGGACACTTCCCTTGTTGAGAGCCCTTCCTGGCACAAAGTAACAACGCGGGCGTGATCGAATCGCGGTATTGACCGTCTAGGCATGGTTGAAGTACAGACAACACGAGCCGTGTACCTCCTTTTAGGTGGAATGACTGGAACTGATCGGCTGACGGACTCCCTCTGTCTAATAGGCGTTGCTTGCTCATGCATGGTTGTTTACATCTTTGGGCGCGTTTAGTGACATCTCTGAAAAGTCTCAGGGGCCGTGTCTGTGATACAATATCCACAGTCAACGTCTATCGTGAGGAGTTCTAGGAAGTGGAGCGATTCAACACTTTTTTTGAAGTGTGTGTTTTATTACGAAAGCATTTTTAAAACTAAATTTTTGAAAATTGGTTTCTCAGTTAGCAATAAAAAATACGTGTTTCACTGTTTTTGGCAGTTCAACCCCTATGGGTATGAGACGGGGATGATAGTCTTTTTTATGCAGGTATTTCATTGTACAAGCATCTTTGAAGCTAAATCTACAAAAAAATTGTATTTGGCTTCTGTGTTAGAAGTAAAACATACACATCTTGCGCTGATGACCACACAGATGAGCGCCCCACAAACCAAACATCATCATCATCAAAACATGCACATGTCACTGTTTTCGGAAATTCAACCGCTAAGCGGCTGAAATAGGGTTATTTACGAAAACAATTTCATTGAGAAAACATTTTTAAAACTAAATCTTTGAAAATTGGTGTTTGGCTTCTTGGTTAGAGATGAAAAATACATTTCCACTGTTTTTGGAAATTAAACCCATTAGGGGGTGAAGCAAGGTCAGACTGATTCGGCGACTCATCATCGCCCAGCCCAAACCGTTAAGGATAAAAACTTGAAGTTTGGAGAAGGCGTGGATCTTATACTGTACGCATCATTTAAGAAGGCATTTTCGAAATTCGACTCCTAAGGGGTTGAAATAGGGGATGAAAGACTTTTTCGTAGTGTGTCACAATAATGAGAATTTTGGAGCTAGAAAACGAAAAATATGTTTTTCAGCATTTTTGGAAAATCAACCACGAAGGGGATGAAGTAGTGGGTGAAAGTTTTTTGAAAATAAACAATTACTGAAGAACTACTAAAGTATTTTTAAGGCAACACTTATGATTATTTATATCTGACGTCTCGATTAGAAATTAAAAAAAAATGCGTGTTTCAGCGTTTCTGGAAATTCAACCCCTAAGGGAGTGCAATAGAGAATGAGAATTTTTAAGAAAATGTTTAGTTGCATTAAAAAATTGAAGTTAAATTTACAAAAACTGGTATTTCATCTCTCAGTTAGATATAAAGAGATATTTGTTAGCGGATGAAAGGTGCTCTGGAAATATCTCCACAAGAACGCAAAAGGCATGATTAACAAAAACTTGGGTCTCCAGCTACCAGATTTGCTTTCTGTTCAGAAGTACATTCGAAAAGAATATGCTTATACCTCCTTAATAAGCGTGGAAAGTTTAGAAGGAGGTGATGCAATTTGTGAACAACATAAAAAAATCTCCGTAGGTCATACAGTTTACCCATGCGAAGCAGCGGGCCTTAAGAGAATTTTTAAATTTACGTAAATGGATTTTAAAAGTACGAAAAAATAATTTTTACACAAAAATGTTATCCCTGGACATTACGGAATACTAATCAGCAGCGGCTCAGGATATTTCAACAGATATTTCTGTACAAGACCTGTGGCGCAGTTCAGGATAACAATGGTTTCTGGGGATGTAGGACGAACGCTGGGATGGACCACCTCATACTATGAGCTGACATCGTGATATTAATGAGAAACAGGAGTGTAGCTTGATTTCGACGCCCTGAAAATGGATACTGGAAGAACGGCTGAAAAAGTTTTTGACTGGAAGCCATCTCGAAGGAGCGGTGGACAAACGATGAGAAGGAAGATACAAAATCGCTCAGAGTCACAGGATGGCGAAGAGACGCGCTGCAGAGGGCAGAATGGACAAAACTTGTTGAGGAGGCTAAGAATGAGGCAGGATTTTAATGCCTTGAGAGGAAGAAGAAAATGTAACAGCCCAAAAAAATACCATACTGCGTGCCTCCTTTTGAGCAGGAAGCACGTAAACGTCAAATACTTCTGTAGTACGAGTTATCGTCTTCGTGTGTACCTAACAAGGGGACCGCACGAACTTCCCTCACCGATTTGATACATACTGACGGTGTGTACTTAGGAAACAACTACAACACATACGAAGAGGTTGAAAAAATCAACCAACTAGTTGCAAACCAAAGGTTTATTTAGCCCTTGACGTAGGTTTCGAAATTTCTAAAAATATCTTCTTCAGGAGTAGGGCTTATTAAGAAATATCGAAACCTTGGTCAAGGTCTAAATAAACCTTTGATTTGCAACTAGTTGGCTGATTTTTTCAACCTCTTCAGATTTATACAGTTGCTGATTCGCAGCCATGTGTACGGGTCTGTTTCAGATTTTACAACGGATACTTTTGAGTGATCCCTAGTATTCGTAGATGCTGCAGCCGAACGAATAAGCGCTTAGTTTAACAAGGACGAGATCTCTGTATCTAATCTCGCCGTCGGTACTTATTTTTCCTTCCCACGTAATTCTAACAATAGATTTATTATGACTGCAAGTTGTCAGGATTTAATCATTCGTTCATTTATAACCTTTAGCCTGAAAAAGGAGAAAAAGTTTTTCGGAAAGAGATTCGAAACAGGGTACACGAGAACTTTCAATCAAATCAGTATGATCATTTTGTTCATGTTATTGTATCACATTTGTGACAAGTACATTGCTGCCAACCTTGAGAAGAGGCTGTCAGTAATCACATGGAAAACAGAGAGGTGGGTCCGGAGGCCCTACCCGAGGGAAACATTTTAAAAGCCTGATTAGGCCTTTAAAAGCTATATTTCAGACACTTTACGACCTAAATAAAGACGATTTTCGACGAATAATATCAATTGTATGTCGAAAAATCAGGTTAGGTTGAAAGTCATCAAACTGGTATCTTGGAAACTCCATTTCTATGGTATTTTTTTCGTGTTCACTCAGCACGTCAGCAAATAGCTCATCAAACTTTACAACAGATGAAAAAGATTTACTTTTCCTAGAACCAATATCTATAGCTTCTATGCTTTTTAAGAAATTATCTAGTGGGAATTTTTGTTTGATGTAATTAGACGAGTCGACGAAACAGCTTCTGATATTTTCACAAAATTTACAACAATAGATTTTTCAAACCTCGTATGATGAATGTAGCTTCCAGTGTCTACACAAATGAGGACATCTTCATCCCTTTTCTGGTATTTATTTTTTTGAAATTTCAGTTCCAGCAGACAGTCAGAAGTAGGTACTGCTGAAAGTTCGATAAATCCCATAATCAAATTTGTAAATTAGGAATTACTGGCTGTTCTTTGTGAAACAATACATTTGCTTTGGTAAATAACGAGAGAGCATTGTGCTAAAAAGAGAAGAAATAGGTTAGTAATTGTATCATTTACGATAGGGTTTACTCTGGTTAAGTGAGAATTGTTTATATCCTTTTAAGCTTCCTCGTTGATAAATTGTACCAGAGGTTCCCATTGTTGTATTAACTGAAGCAAATAAAGGTCTATTGTACAAACGTACTTCAGTATTTTATGGGGTTTAGTGCTACATATACTTTGACACAGTTTAAAAGTAGACTGTGTTTTTGAATGTTTTTTGGGAAAGTAGTGAAGTTCTATGACAAATTCTTCAGCATCAAAGTATTTGAGGCTCTTCACACCTGTTTGTGCAGCTAAATTAAGAAAGTGGCAGGAACAAGTCTGTATTCTTATGTGTGGTTGAACTTTCTTCAAAAAAGCAACAGTTCCTTTTATGTATCTTTCTGCTGTATTTGCATTATCAAATGCGAATGAAATGCAATTTTTCCGTGGAATTCGTTTTCTTACGAGCTCTCTACTCAAGAGATAAGAGAAACGTCACCTGTTTAGAAAAACCGCAACAGGCTACAGACGAATGCCTTGAACCATGTGACGTCATTTGGCTCGAAAGCAGTTTTATTCCTATTGTTTTAGCTGACACGTGCAGAACGAAAAATTCTCGTCATCACTCACCATAACCTACCTCAGTAAACCGTGGTGACGAAATTATTGGTAGGTAGGTTTTCTGCATACTCAGGAAGGAAATCGTTACAACATTTTACGAGTAGTAGCATGTGATTGCCGATATGTAAATAGTACCTTTCCCAATTTTTTTTTTTTTGAACGTCAGACTATAAAATGTCTGTATCCGTAATATTTAGTAACTTCCCATAACTCCGTAGTTAAGGTGATCGATCCGTAACAATTGCGGACAATTCGTAATAGTTGGCAGCCATGCTTCTATAATGTGGAACTTACGTTGCACTGCACGAATCAGGATGACACTGATCGTAGAAACAAGGAAAACGATAATTTTTGCGACATACAGCACATGTAACGAACACCGATTTTTTGCATGTGCATGGTTTTTTTCTATGCGCCTATTGCAAAATAAACTTGATTTGCATTCATAAACCGTTCTCGCTCATCACACAATTTCACGGCGTACCAAGCGGATTGAAACGTATGATTGAATTCTGGTGCAGACAAGAGATCCCGTCTTCTCTAGAAGCTCTCTCGCAAGGTTGCACGATCGGAGTACGTTTTGGAGGAATTACTTCAATAGAGCCCATTGGCAGACCCCTCTCCATCCTGAAGAGCTTCGTCATGCAGATGTAGGTTCGTTCGCACTGCCCATGAACCAAGGAGCAACAGAAATTGTCCTTCTCTTACGTACGGGGATAATACGTCGGTTAGAAAATTATTGTATAATGCTATTGTGATTTTGCCTGACGTTGAAGATATTATCGTACGATTTTTGCATTTACGTCTGTACTCATCAACTGACGTTTTCGCGATTGGTTTAAATGGGCCACTGGTCTCCTCCCAGTTTTTTTTTCAGGATACAGAGTAGGAAAATAATAAAAGAGCGATTAAATATTTAATTTGCACAGTCGAGTTATAGCTGTTGTTAGACTTACGTGGGAATGAAGAAGAAGTGCCCGCAGTGAAATTCGATCTCGCTCTTATGTACCTAAGCTCTTACTCGGTCGGCTGCGGAGTCTTCGAAGTGTGGCGACCACACATAATATACAGGGTGGTCCATTGATAGTTACCGGGCAAAATATCTCACGAAGTACGCATCAAAGGAAAAAACTACAAAGAACGAAATTTGTCTAGCTTGAAGGGGGAAACCAGATGACGCTATGGTTGGCCCGCTAGATGGCGCTGCCATAGGTCAAACGGATATCAACTGCGTTTTTCTTTAAATAGGAACCCCCATTTTTTATTACATATTCGTGTAGTACGTAAAGAAATATGAATGTTTCAGTTGGACCACTTTTGTCGCTTTGTGATATTGTTGTTGTTGTTGTGGTCTTCAGTCCTGAGACTGGTTTGATGCAGCTCTCCATGCTACTCTATCCTGTGCAAGCTTCTTCATCTCCCAGTACCTACTGCAACCTACATCCTTCTGAATCTGCTTAGTGTATTGATCTCTTGGTCTCCCTCTACGATTTTTACCCTCCACGCTGCCCTCCAATGCTAAATTTGTGATCCCTTGATGCCTCAAAACATGTCCTACCAACCGATCCCTTCTTCTAGTCAAGTTGTGCCACAAACTTCTCTTCTCCCCAATCCTATTCAATACCTCCTCATTAGTTACGTGATCTACCCACCTTATCTTCAGCATTCTTCTGTAGCACCACATTTCGAAAGCTTCTATTCTCTTCTTGTCCAAACTAGTTATCGTCCATGTCTCACTTCCATACATGGCTACACTCCATACAAACACTTTCAGAAACGACTTCCTGACACCTAAATCTATACTCGATGTTAATAAATTTCTCTTCTTCAGAAACGATTTCCTTGCCATTGCCAGTCTACATTTTATATCCTCTCTACTTCGACCATCATCGGTTATTTTACTCCCTAAATAGCAAAACTCCTTTACTACTTTAAGTGTCACATTTCCTAATCTAATTCCCTCAGCATCACCCGATTTAGTTTGGCTACATTCCATTATCCTCGTTTTGCTTTTGTTGATGTTCATCTTATATCCTTCTTTCAAGACACTGTCCATTCCGTTCAACTGCTCTTCCAAGTCCTTTGCTGTCTCTGACAGAATTACAATGTCATCGGCAAACCTCAAAGTTTTTACTTCTTCTCCATGAATTTTAATACCTACTCCGAATTTTTCTTTTGTTTCCTTTACTGCTTGCTCAATATACAGATTGAATAACATCGGGGAGAGGCTACAACCCTGTCTCACTCCTTTCCCAACCACTGCTTCCCTTTCATGCCCCTCGACTCTTATAACTGCTATCTGGTTTCTGTACAAATTGTAAATAGCCTTTCGCTCCCTGTATTTTACCCCTGCCACCTTCAGAATTTGAAAGAGAGTATTCCAGTCAACATTGTCAAAAGCTTTCTCTAAGTCTACAAATGCTAGAAACGTAGGTTTGCCTTTTCTTAATCTTTCTTCCAAGATAAGTCGTAAGGTCAGTATTGCCTCACGTGTTCCAACATTTCTACGGAATCCAAACTGATCTTCCCCTAGGTCGGCTTCTACCAGTTTTTCCATTCGTCTGTAAAGAATTCGCGTTAGTATTTTGCAGCTGTGACTTATTAAACTGATTGTTCGGTAATTTTCACATCTGTCAACACCTGCTTTCTTTGGGATTGGAATTATTATATTCTTCTTGAAGTCTGAGGGTATTTCGCCTGTCTCATACATCGTGCTCACCAGATGGTAGAGTTTTGTCATGACTGGCTCTCCCGAGGCTGTCAGTAGTTCTAATGGAATGTTGTCTACTCCCGGGGCCTTGTTTCGACTCAGGTCTTTCAGTGCTCTGTCAAACTCTTCACGCAGTATCTTATCTCCCATTTCGTCTTCATCTACCTCCTCTTCCATTTCCATAATATTGTCCTCAAGTACATCGCCCTTGTATAAACCCTCTATATACTCCTTCCACCTTTCTGCCTTCCCTTCTTTGCTTAGAACTGGGTTGCCATCTGAGCTCTTGATATTCATACAAGTGGTTCTCTTCTCTCCAAAGGTCTCTTTAATTTTCCTGTAGGCAGTATCTATCTTACCCCTAGTGAGACAAGCCTCTACATCCTTACATTTGTCCTCTAGCCATCCCTGCTTAGCCATTTTGCACTTCCTGTCGATTTCATTTTTGAGACGTTTGTATTCCTTTTTGCCTGCTTCATTTACTGCATTTTTATATTTTCTCCTTTCATCAATTAAATTTAGTATTTCTTCTGTTACCCAAGGATTTCTATTAGCCCTCGTCTTTTTACCTACTTGATCGTCTGCTGCCTTCACCACTTCATCCCTCAGAGCTACCCATTCTTCTTCTACTGTATTTCTTTCCCCCATTCCTGTCAATTGTTCCCTTATGATCTCCCTGAAACTCTCTACAACCTCTGGTTCTTTCAGTTTATCCAGGTCCCATCTCCTTAAATTCCCACCTTTTTGCAGTTTCTTCAGTTTCAATCTGCAGTTCATAACCAATAGATTGTGGTCAGAATCCACATCTGCCCCAGGAAATGTCTTACAATTTAAAACCTGGTTCCTAAATCTCTGTCTTACCATTATATAATCTATCTGAAACCTGTCAGTATCTCCAGGCTTCTTCCATGTATACAGCCTCCTTTCATGATTCTTGAACCAAGTGTTAGCTATGATTAAGCTATGCTCTGTGCAAAATTCTACAAGGCGGCTTCCTCTTTCATTCCTTCCCCCCAATCCATATTCACCTACTATGTTTCCTTCTCTCCCTTTTCCTACTGATGAATTCCAGTCACCCATGACTATTAAATTTTCGTCTCCCTTCACTACCTGAATAATTTCTTTTATCTCGTCATACATTTCATCAATTTCTTCATCATCTGCAGAGCTAGTTGGCATATAAACTTGTACTACTGTAGTAGGCATGGGCTTTGTGTCTATCTTGGCCACAATAATGCGTTCACTATGCTGTTTGTAGTAGCTAACCCGCACTCCTATTTTTTTATTCATTATTAAACCTACTCCTGCATTACCCCTATTTGATTTTGTATTTATAACCCTGTAATCACCTGACCAAAAGTCTTGTTCCTCCTGCCACCGAACTTCACTAATTCCCACCATATCTAACTTTAACCTATCCATTTCCCTTTTCAAATTTTCTAACCTACCTGCCCGATTAAGTGATCTGACATTCCACGCTCCGATCCGTAGAACGCCAGTTTTCTTTCTCCTGATAACGACGTCCTCTGGAGTAGTCCCCGCCCGGAGATCCGAATGGGGGACTATTTTACCTCCGGTATCACGTAACATTCCGCCAGAGCGGACGGTATTTGCTTCGTGATACATTACCCGTGTTAAAATGGACCGTTTACCAACTGCGGAGAAGGTCAATATCGTGTTGATGTATGGCTATTGTGATCAAAATGCCCAACGGGCGTGTGCTTTGTATGCTGCTCGGTATCCTGGACGACATCATCCAAGTGTCTGGACCGTTCGCCGGATAGTTACGTTATTTAAGAAAACAGGAAGTGTTCAGCCACATGTGAAACGTCAACCACGACCTGCAACAAATGATGATGCCCAAGTAGGTGTTTTAGCTGCTGTCGTGGCTAATCCGCATATCAGTAGCAGACAAATTGCGCGAGAATCGTGAATCTCAAAAACGTCGGTGTTGAGAAAGCTACATCAACATCGATTGCACCCGTACCATATTTCTATGGACCAGGAACTGCATGGCGACGACTTTGAACGTCGTGTACCGTTCTACCACTGGGCACAAGAGAAATTACGGGACGATGACACATTTTTTGCACACGTTCCATTTAGCGACGAAGTGTCATTCACCAATAGCGGTAACGTAAACCGGCATAATATGCACTATTGGGCAACGGAAAATCCACGATGGCTGCGACAAGTGGAACATCAGCGACCTTGGCGGGTTAATGTATGGTGCGGCAATATGGGAGGAAGGATAATTGGCCCCCATTTTAAAATCGATGGAAATCTAAATGGTGCAATGTATACTGATTTCCTACGTAATGTTCTACCGATGTTACTACAAGATGTATCACTGCATGGCAGTATGGCGATGTACTTCCAACATGATGGATGTCCGGCACATAGCTCGCGTGCGGTTGAAGCGGTATTGAATAGCATATTTCATGACAGGTGGATTGGTCGTCGAAGCACCATACCACGGCCCGCACGTTCACCGGATCTGACGTCCCCGGATTTCTTTCTGTGTGGAAAGTTAAAGGATATTTGCTGTCGTGATCCACCGACAACACCTGACAACATGCATCAGCGCATTGTCAATGCATGTGCGAACATCACGGAAGGCGAACTACTCGCTGTTGAGAGGAATGTCGTTACACGTATTGCCAAATGCATTGAGGTTGACTGACATCATTTTGAGCATTTATTGCATTAATGTGGTATTTACAGGTAATCACGCTGTAACAGCATGCGTTCTCGGAAATGATAAGATCACAAAGATACATGTATCAATTTGGAACAACCGAAATAAAATGTTCAAACGTACCTACGTTCTGCATTTTAATTTAAAAAACCTACCTGTTACCAACTGTTCGTCTAAAATTGTGAGCCATATGTTTGTGACTATTACAACGCCATCTATCACAAAGTAAAAAAAGTGGCCCAACTAAAACATTCATATTTCTTTACGTACTACACGAATATGTAATAAAATGGGGGTTCCTACTGAAAAAAAAAACGCAGTTGATATCCGTTTGACCTATGGCAGCGCCATCTAGCGTGCCAATCATAGCGCCAACTGGTTTCCCCCTTCAAGCTAGAGAAGTTTCGTTCTTTGTAGTTTTTTCGTTTGACGCTTATTTCGTGAGATATTTGGCCCGGCCACGATCAATGGACCACCATGTATACTGAATCGCCAAAGAAACGTGTATAGGCATACGTATTCAAAAAAAAAAAATGGCTCTGAGCACTATGCGACTCAACTTATGAGGTCATCAGTCGCCTAGAACTTAGAACTAATTAAACCTAACTAACCTAAGGACATGAAAGGTGGCTACACTGAGCCACAGCGCCAGAGATCGCGCTAGAGAGTATTGTTCCGCCGCCTCCACTGGCAGTGATTATTGAGATGTCGTAGTGGGCAGTGCTTGTTAAGAACTCGTAGCAGAGAGTGTTTGTTGAGATGTGCTAGTAGAGAGTGCTTGCTGAGATGTGATACTGAAAAGTTCTTGTTGAGATGTGGTAATAGCGAGTCGGTGTGGAGATATATTGTAATGATTAGAGTGATTTTGGTCAATATATGAAGGTAACGAAACTTGATTTATTTTTCATTATTTCCATGTTTTAAATAATGCGTCATTACAGGTTCAGTCAACAAAGCATCTGGCTTGTGTTCTTGTATTAGAGTGTAATTCTGGTTTTCTTGAGTAATTATGGTATTTTTATTTTCTTTAATTAATTCAGTATAAATGATATTTAAAATTTCTTGTGTTGTTGAAGAAGAACCGTGCCAGATGCGTACGTTGAGTCATACTTCCACACACAGAACAGTTATACTTGTGCTTTGGTTTCGTAGGTTTTATAGTTGCTGGGGACTTAATTAATTAATTGTGTTAATGAAAATTTCCATTTCATTCTTTGTTATTGTTCTATGCAGTCAGATAGCGTAATAATACTAGTCAGGGCCAACCGTTTACGAGACTTCGTAATCGAACAGACAGCTACTAAAACAAAAAATTAAAATTAAAAAGCAATTTTAAAAAACAAAAGAAAACACAAAAAGGGAAAATAAAAAAACAAAAAAAAACAAAAATAAAATAAAATAAAATAAAATAATAAAATAAAAAAAATAAAAACCAAAGCACAAGTATAACTGTTCTGTGTGTGGAAGTATGACTCAACGTACGCATCTGGCACGGTTCTTCTTCAACAACACAAGAAATTTTAAATATCATTTATACTGAATTAATTAAAGAAAATAAAAATACCATAATTACTCAAGAAAACCAGAATTACACTCTAATACAAGAACACTAGCCAGATGCTTTGTTGACTGAACCTGTAATGACGCATTATTTAAAACATGGAAATAATGAAAAATAAATCAAGTTTCGTTACCTTCATATATTGACCAAAATCACTCTAATCATTACAATATATCTCCACACCGACTCGCTATTACCACATCTCAACAAGAACTTTTCAGTATCACATCTCAGCAAGCACTCTCTACTAGCACATCTCAACAAACACTCTCTGCTACGAGTTCTTAACAAGCACTGCCCACTACGACATCTCAATAATCACTGCCAGTGGAGGCGGCGGAACAATACTCTCTAGCGCGATCTCTGGCGCTGTGGCTCAGTGTAGCCACCTTTCAGACATCACACACATCCATGCCCGAGGCAGGATTCGAACCTGCGACCGTAGCGGTCACGCGGTGCCAGACTACGTATTCAAATACAGAGATATGTAAGCAAGCAGAATACGGCGGTGCGCTCGGCACAAGTGTCTGTCGTAGATGGTAGATTGGTTACTGCCGCTACAATCGCGGATTATCAAGATTTAAGTCAGTTTGAACGTCGTGTTATAGTCTGCGCACGAGCGATGGCGCACAACATCTACAAGGTATAGATGAAGTGGGGATTTTTCCGTACGACCATTTCACGAGTGTACCGTGAATATCAGGAAGCCGGTAAAAGATCAAATTTCCGACATTGCTGCGGCCGTAAAAAGATCCTGCAAGAAGGGAACAACGGCGACTGAATAGAATCGTTCTACGTGACAGAAGTGCAACCCTTCCACAAATTGCTGCAGATTTCAATACTGGGCATCAACAAGAGTCAGCCTGCGAACCATTCAACGAAACACCATCGATATGGGCTTTCGGAGCCGAAGGTCCACTCGTTTACCCTTGATGACAGTGCGACACAAAGCTTTACGCCTCGCCTGTGCACGACTGTCGATGAGTGGAAACGTGTTGCCTGGTCGGACGAGTCTCGTTTCAAATTGTATCGTGCCAATGGACGTGTGTGGCTATGGAGACAACCTCATGAATCCATGGACCCTGCATGTCAGCAGGGGCTGTTCAAGCTGGTAGAGGTTCTGTCATGGTGTGGGGCGCGTGTAGTGTGAGTGATGTGGGGTCCCTGATACGTCTAGGTACGACTCTGACTGGTGACACGTACGTAAACATCCTGTCTTTTCACCTGCATCCTTTCATGTCCATTGCGCATTCCGACGAACTTGGCCAATTCCAGCAGGAAAATGCGACCCCCCACACGTCCAGAATTGCTTACAGGGTAGCTCCAGGACCACTGTTCCAAGTTTAAAAACTGCTGCTGGCCACCAAACTCCCCAGACATTAACATTATTGAGCATATCTGGGAGGCCTTGCAACGTGCTGTTGAGAAGAGAACTCCACCCCCTCGTACTCTTACGGATATATGAATAGCCCTGCAGGATTCATGGTGTCAGTTCCCTCCAATACTGCTTCAGACATTGGTCGAGTACTTGCCACGTCGTGTTGCGGCACGTCTGCCTGCTTGCGGGTGTCCTACACGATATTAGGCAGGTGTACCAGTTTCTTTGGCTCTTGAGTGCATAATATGCACAGTCATGATATAGCTATTGTTGGGCTTATGTGGTAAGGAAAAAATGTACCAGGGTTGGGATTCGATCCAAAGATCTCTCGCTTATGAAACTAAGGGCTTACTAGCTTGCCTGTAAACTCCTTGAATTAGAACGACCACGTATAGTATATAAGCACGCCTCAAATAGTCTAATTCGCTTTGCTCGAAGACCGTTCAGAGTTGCGTCTTCCTGTTTACGTACTTTGCAGCTCTAGTTGCGTCCTACACACCTGATCAATATGAATCAAATTGGGAAGTTCGCACGGCGCCCTTGTACGTCAGTTACATTTCAACTGCAGCTTTGTCCGATATATTCGGATTGGGAACATAGGTGAGTGACGCACATAAGGAGTGACGTGTTTCCTGACGAGCGCACTGATGGTTGCCAATCAACCTCAATCAGCCTTTCTCTGAGAGATACAGAGGGGGGGGGGGGGAGCGAGGGAGGGAGGAGGGGAACTGGAGTAGGTCGAGAGTATGTTTAGTACCGCCGTGCTTCCCACGCATGGTGGCCAGCTAGGCAGAAGAGAATGCAGCGAGGCATCTGCGGACGCTGCACGCGCTCTGCACACCACGCGCGAGATAGCGAGGTGTCGGCCCGTAGTCACGTGCGCACACACAGCACGCCAGATAGCCGCGCGGGGTCACAGCTAAGTAGCGTAAGCGACGTGTCACGTCCAGGCCGGCAGGAGAACAGCCCGCCCACCCGGCTGTCAATTTTACACACGTCAAGCGCGACGTCAGAGACCGCTGTAGTTTCGGCGGAATTTTAGCATCAATGACGCGTGTGGATCTGCTGGATTTCAAGAAGGCGTTACGCTACTTTCAATGCCGGCAGCGTTACGCCATCGGCACTCGGACCGTGCAATTGAACGTTCAACGTGGCGAGTTTCTGACGTCGTAACGTGGCACGTTCAGGAGCCTCTCCGAACGTGCAGACCGACATCGAGCACGTCAGACATTCTGCACTTGCGTTTGAACCTGAATCACCGTACTGACGTTTCTCTATTTTTTATTAATCCCGTATCGGAACTGTTGTGTCTAGACCATACAGCCTAGACACAATGAGGTAGCTAGGTGCACGCTAAACTAACGCAGACGGGCTTGAAGTTCTGGAACATGAGACTTATTAATGAATTAGAAGAAAAGTACGTAGATGTTACTTAACTTTTATTCTCTTGTTGGAATACATCTCTCTTGAATATTAGTACGCTATAAGCACTGATACAAATGGCGCCTTGCTAGGTAGTAGCTATGGACTAAGCTGAAGGCTATTCAATCTGTCTCTCGGCAAATGAGAGGAAAGCTTCGTACGTCTGGTCGCAAGCTATGTCGTCCGTACAACTGGGCGAGGTCTAGTCCGTGTCTTGTGACCTGCCATGTGGTGGCGCTAGGTTGCGATTACACAGTGGCGACACGCGGGTCCGACATGTACTACAGGACCGCGGCCGATTTAAGTTACCACCTAGCAAGTGTGGTGTCTAGCGGTGACACCACATTCCTCCCCCGCAAATCGGCGAACGGTCGTGAGATAAGGCTTCCGCCCGCCGTGGGGAGGACCCCATGTTGACGTATGCGATGAGGTGGGGAGCCTAACAACAGGCGAGGCTGTGCCACCCGCATCCGGCCATTCGGTCCGAGGGGAGCTAGGAAACGCCTGCAAACCTAGTCCAGGGTGCACGTCAACATGAGGTGTACGCGCACGTAATGAGACAAGAGGGGCCGAAGGGTCGACATCCATTGCGTCGGGGAAGCCGACGCGCGACGACGACATCTGGTCCGGAGCGGGCAAGAGGTCCATGGCGGAGGACGGCTGGGCACGGGAAGCGAGCGGCGGCGCGTGACCCAGGGAGGCGCCAGGCGGCTGCAGCGAAGCGTCCGCTGCGGGCGGCGCCGGCGGCGGCTGCGGCGGCGGCGCGATGCCATGAGGCAAAATGGAAGGCAGCGTCGGGAACACCTGGGGATGAGGCGAGCCAGTAGATGGGTCCCCAGGGCGCTGACCTGACGGCTCCGTCGCTGAAAGCAGACGGGGAGCGGCAGAACCCAGGCGACGACAGAGGCGCAGCTGATTGAGATGCCGACGCACCTCACCAGAGGCCCCCAATACCAAATACATCGCGCGGCCGAGGCAGCGAAGAATGCGCCCTGCGAGCCAACGCTGTGAACCGCGATAGTTGCGATAATAGACAACGTCGCCAGGAGCAAAAGCAGAAGACTGCCGCTGCACAGGAACCTGATGTGGCGGATGCAGCAAAGACATCAAGGTGCGATGAGAACGACCATGGAGCAACTCAGCCGGCGAGCGACCATCGCGGGGCTGAGAGCGATACGAAGACAAAAAGAGCAACAATGCGTCCTCCCGAGAATGCGACTCTTTCAATTTCAACATCTGTGACTTGAAAGTCCGGACCAATCGTTCAGCGGCACCGTTTGACTGAGGCGAAAACGGCGCGGATGTCAGATGTTGAATACCATTGGCCTTGCAGAATGACTGAAATTCTGCGGACATGAATTGTGGGCCATTGTCGGAAACAATAGTCTGCGGAAGACCCTCAATGCAAAAGATAGCAGACAAGGCTTGGATTGTGGCAGAAGACGTCGTGGAAGACATCCGGACAACAAAAGGAAAATTACTGAAAGCATCGACCACAACCAACCATCGAGCATTCCAGAATGGACCAGCAAAATCGATGTGCAAGCGTTGCCAAGGGGAAGTGGCTTTCGGCCATGCAAAGAATTTCCGCGGCGGTGCGGATTGTTGTTCGGCACACGCCACGCAAGAAGAGCACATATTCGTAATCGCAGCATCGATTCCGAACCAAGTACAGTGCTGACGAGCAAGTTGTTTCGTACGCCCTATACCCCAATGTCCTTGGTGAAGAAGCTTTAAGACAGAGGACCGTAACGATCGTGGGACCACGACTCGGGATTGATCATTATCAGAACGCAACAACAAAACACCACGTCGTACAAAAAGTCTCTCCTTGTGAGCAAAAAAACGGCGAACCAAAGGATCCTCGATCCGTGACTTTGACAAGGGCCATTGCGTAGCAACAAAACGCAAAACAGTAGCAAGGACAGGGTCAGCAGCTGAGGCTGTAGCTACACGACGAAAATCAATCGGAAACGATTCGACCACGTCATCGGTTTCCGAATCAATGAACATGCAAGCAAGTTCGGAAGAATCGAATGCTTTATCCTCAGCAACAGGCAAACGGGACAACGCATCAGCGTTTCCGTGTTTAGCAGTGGACCGATACAAGATATCGTAGCGGTACTGCGAGAGAAAAAGTGACCAGCGAATGAATTTCTGCGCTGTACGTGGAGGTACAGGCTTGTTCGGATGAAAAAGCGATGTCAATGGTTTGTGGTCTGTGATGATGGTAAAGTGACGACCATACAAGAAGTCATGGAACTTGGTAACACCAAACACGAGAGCTAAAGCTTCTTTCTCTATTTGTGAATAATTTCTTTGCGCAGATGAGAGCAATTTGGACGCAAAGGCAATAGGGCGATCATGCGAGCCATCCTTGTGCGCAAGCACAGCACCGATCCCGAAATCCGATGCATCTACCATCAACAAAAGGGGTTTCTGGGGATCGAATGGCGTAAGGCAAGTATTTGAAAGTAACGCCGATTTCAACTGGCGAAAGGCGTGTTCGCATTCCGTCGTCCAGACGAACGGAACACCTTTACGGCGTAAGCGATGAAGCGGAGCTGAAATGGAAGAAGCATTGCGCAGAAATTTATGATAATAATTTATTTTACCCAGCACATTCTGTAGCTGTTTTAAATCTTGCGGAGCAGGTAAGTCCTGTATGGCACGGAGGTGCTCTGGACTCGGATGTATACCTTGGGCATTTATGACATGCCCCAGGTAGGGTAAGTCCCGAGCAAAAAACACACATTTGTCCTTCCTCAAGCGAAGACCATGTTGACGCAAGACCTGAAATAATGTTCGGAGATTTTGCAAATGTTCGGCTTCCGTCTTTCCTGAGATCACAATATCGTCCAGATAGTTCGCAGCAGTAGGGACCGACGCACACACAGTTTGTAAATATTGCTGAAACAAAGCAGGGGCGGATGCACACCCGAATGGCAGTCTTTTGAAGCGATACAAGCCAAGATGCGTGTTAACCACTAAGACGCGCTGGGATTCGTCGTCCACAGGTAGTTGCAAGTACGCATCTGCTAGGTCCAATTTTGAAAAATATTTTCCCGGGCACAGTTTGTCAAAAAGATCTTCCGGGCGGGGCAAAGGAAAAGTAGCAGTCACAAGTTGTGGATTCACAGTTGCCTTGAAGTCCACACAAAGTCTCAATTTTCCGGACGGTTTTGGCAAAATTACTAAGGGTGAGGCCCAGAGAGAAGCCTGCACACGTTCAATTACACCTTGAGATTCTAAATCGTGCAATGTTCTTGCGACCTCATCACGCAATGCGTGGGGAACATTGCGTGCTCTGAAAAAGTTCGGTTGCGCGTTGTCTTTCAGTTCCAAATGTGCAGCATAGTTCTTAGCGCAACCAAGGCCCGGTGCAAAAATGTCTGCAAATTCTTCACAAAGACTAGAAACACTGGCGGAAGGCACAGTCTGATTCACTGATAGTACCTGATTTACTATAGACAAATTAAACAATTGAAACAAATCTAAACCAAACAAGTTCACTGCAGTAGAAGAACGAAGAACGTAAAATGATACAAGTTTTGTTTGTCCCCTGTATGTTGCAATAAGGCTGCACTGTCCTAACACAGGGATCTGCTGTCCTGAGTAACTAGTTAACTTAACATTTGCGGCACGCAATGGCGGTTTGCCCAGTTGTTTGTACGTGTCGTGATTGAGCAATGAAACTGCAGCTCCGGTATCGAGCTGGAAGGGGATCACTTTGCCGTCAAAGTCTAAGTCCACAAAAAGTTTATTGTCCTGCTGACGACAAGAGCGACTGTCACGTGCAATTTGAACTGATACAGGTACAGAAGCACTTGCGACATTACGGGATGTCCGGCGACGTCGACGCACACTTTTGGTGGGACGAACACAGTCACCGTTAGCTAAAGTGTCACTGGACGGGTGGGAATGAACTACATGAATGTCCATGGGCGAAGGTCCACGAGCCTGATTGTCCTGGGTTCGATTCCGGCGCGAAGCAAAAGGCCTGGAATTATTGGGATTGTCTGATCTAAGCTTTTTCTGGCAAACACTTTGAACATGTCCCTTCTTTTGACAGTAAAAGCAAATAGCTTGGCGTGACGGGCAATTTTCACGCGAATGTCTAGTTGCACACCGCGGGCATGATTTCACTGCATTTGCTTGCTTACGCGGCGCACGTGTTTGCGAGCTAGGCTGCCGCTGCTGTGCGGACGGGCGCGAGGGCCGTGTAGCGTCCCGGGCAGCGCGGCCGGCGGGCCGGTTAATGTGACACACGGCTGGCGAAGTTTCAAATGATTCCTGAGCGAAGTCAAGTGTGTCTTGCCTATCCAATATGTCTATCACTTGTTGAAGGGAGGGATTAACTAGTTTCAAAATCTGTTCCCTTATGCGAACATCAGAAACGTTCTGTGCTATTGCATCACGCACCATAGTGTCTGAATAAGGAAGTCCACAGTCACATTCAAATGCACACTCCCTAGTAAGTCCTTGCAAAGTTGCTACCCACTCCCTATTTGTCTGACCGGCCGTACGTTTTGTACGAAAGAACGTATACCGTTTGGCAACTACATTAACTGTTTCTTTGAAATAGGCATCTAAAGCAGACAAAATTTCTTCGTAGAACAGCGTTGCTACGTCGCGTCGGGGAAACAATTTCACTATCACACGGTAGGTAGACACACCGACACAAGAAAGCAAAAACGGCTGCCGCTCTTTACCTTGAATTCTGTATGCTGCTAGGTGAAAGTTGAACTGGCGAGACCACTCTTGCCAGGTCTCTTCGGCCGCCACGTATGGCCGAAAAGGAGGTGCAACAGCGTTTTGTTGCAGCGGTAGCGAAGAAGCGGCGGCTGCCGCATCATTTTGCAGCGCACGTTGACCCTGGACGAGCTGTCCAAGGGCTTCCAATAACGCCTGCGTCTGCTGATTCTGCAAGCGAAAAAATTCGGACAGTACATCTGGAGAATGTGGCGAAGCCATGACACAAACGAATGAATACAAACTCTTTTACTCGTCGCCAAATAATGTTGTGTCTAGACCATACAGCCTAGACACAATGAGGTAGCTAGGTGCACGCTAAACTAACGCAGACGGGCTTGAAGTTCTGGAACATGAGACTTATTAATGAATTAGAAGAAAAGTACGTAGATGTTACTTAACTTTTATTCTCTTGTTGGAATACATCTCTCTTGAATATTAGTACGCTATAAGCACTGATACAAATGGCGCCTTGCTAGGTAGTAGCTATGGACTAAGCTGAAGGCTATTCAATCTGTCTCTCGGCAAATGAGAGGAAAGCTTCGTACGTCTGGTCGCAAGCTATGTCGTCCGTACAACTGGGCGAGGTCTAGTCCGTGTCTTGTGACCTGCCATGTGGTGGCGCTAGGTTGCGATTACACAGTGGCGACACGCGGGTCCGACATGTACTACAGGACCGCGGCCGATTTAAGTTACCACCTAGCAAGTGTGGTGTCTAGCGGTGACACCACAGGAACATTTTGCATTCTTTTTATTTCAGGAGAACACACAGAAATTTCGAAGGTAGCAGAGAAATAATGCAGGGAGGGAAAGATTATACACAACTTGTACAGAAAAGAAGGTTTTCACATGTGATGGCATAGAAGAATGGGTGGATAGAGTGGGTGGGTAAATAAATGACAAATCAGGAGGAAGTGTATGGAATTGAGGAAAAACGAAAAGTTGACTACAGGAATAGAAAAGCAACTGGAATCACTCAACAGAGGAAAGTCCACTGGACATGACGGGATACCAATTCGATTCTACACAAAGTACGCGAAAGAACTTGCCCCCCCTTCTAACAGCCGTGTACCGCAAGTCTCTAGACTGAACGGAGGGTTCCAAATGATTGGAAAAGAGCACAGGTAGTCCCAGTCTTCAAGAAGGGTCGTCGAGCAGATGCGCAAAACTATAGACCTATATCTCTGACGTCGATCTGTTGTAGAATTTTAGAACATGTTTTTTGCTCGAGTATCATGTCGTTTTAGGAAACCCAGAATCTACTATGTAGGAATCAACATGGATTCCGTAAACAGCGATCGTGTGAGACCCAACTCGCTTTATTTGTTCATGAGGCCCAGAAAATATTAGATACAGGCTCTCAGGTAGATGCTATTTTTCTTGACTTCCGGAAGGCGTTCGATACAGTTCCGCACTGTCGCCTGATAAACAAAGTAAGAGCCTACGGAATATCAGACCAGCTGTGTGGCTGGATTGAAGAGCTTTTAGCAAACAGAACACAGCATGTTGTTCTCAATGGAGAGACGTCTACAGACGTTAAAGTAACCTCTGGCGTGCCACAGGGGAGTGTTATGGGACCATTGCTTTTCACAATATATATAAATGACCTAGTAGATAGTGTCGTAAGTTCCATGCGGCTTTTCGCGGATGATGCTGTAGTATACAGAGAAGTTGCAGCATTAGAAAATTGTAGCGAAATGCAGGAAGATCTGCAGCGGATAGGCACTTGGTGCAGGGAGTGGCAACTGTCCCTTAACATAGACAAATGTAATGTATTGCGAATACATAGAAAGAACGAACCGTTATTGTATGATTATATGATAGCGGAACAAACACTGGTAGCAGTTACTTCTGTAAAATATCTGGGAGTATGCGTGCGGAACGATTTGAAGTGGAATAATCATATAAAATTAATTGTTGGTAAGGCGGGTACCAGGTTGAGATTCATTGGGAGAGTGCTTAGAAAATGTAGTCCGTCAACAAAGGACGTGGCTTACAAAACACTCGTTCGACCTATACTTGAGTATTGCTCATCAGTGTGGGATCCGTACCAGATCGGGTTGACGGAAGAGATAGAGAAGATCCAAAGAAGAGCGGCGCGTTTCGTCGCAGGGTTATTTGGTAAGCGTGATAGCGTTACGGAGATGTTTAGCAAACTCAAGTGGCAGACTCTGCAAGAGAGGCGCTCTGCATCGCGGTGTAGCTTGCTGTCCAGGTTTCGAGAGGGTGCGTTTCTGGATGAGGTATCGAATATATTGCTTCCCCCTACTTATACCTCCCGAGGAGATCACGAATGTAAAATTAGAGAGATTAGAGCGCGCACGGAGGCTTTCAGACAGTCGTTCTTCCCGCGAACCATACACGACTGGAACAGGAAAGAGAGGTAATGACAGTGGCACGTAAAGTGCCCTCCGCCACACACCGTTGGGTGGCTTGCAGAGTATAAATGTAGATGTAGATGTTTCGTTCGACAGGACATGTCAATTTGGAAATAGAAGGATGTACCAGAGGTAGAAACTGTAGAGGGATAACAATGCTTGAATACAGCAGGCAGGTTTTAATGGATATGGGTTGCGTTAGTAGCGCAGAGATGGAGAGGCTTGCACAGGATAGACTATCGTGCACCAGATCAGTCTTCGGATACGAAACCACAACAACAACAACAACAATTATGCCTCCATACAAGCCCAGATTTCTCTTGTCTTCGTGGCCCTTACGTGAGATGAACGTCGGTGGCGGTAGAACCATTCTGCAGTCTGTCGCAAATGCCGGATCTCGACACTTTCTCAAAAGTACTTTGTGAACAACTTCCTCCTCCCCCCACGGATTCCCATCCGAGTCCACAGAGCATTTCCGTAATGCTCGGGTGCTGATCGAACCTAACAGCGACAAATCTAGCAATTACGTCTGTGAATTGTTTCAATGTCTTCCTTTAATCAGAACTGGTAATCTTCACTTCTAAAGTTGTAAAACTATCGTATGCCACCGTATACTATCACACTATCATAAGTAATCGTAGATTGCAGTAGTTTTTCTAGTATTTTCGGTCAGTTAAGATAGCAACCGGGTTACCTGTACATTAAGTGTGTGTTGCATAGCTATGGGGCGTTACCTCATTTCGATCACTTTGCTTGTGTATGCATTCAGTCTCTAACTACTTTTCCCTAGAAACTGGAAGCTGTGAACCATCTAGAAACTGAGCGAGTATATACACTGATCAGCCAGGACATTATGACCACTTACCTAATAGCCGGTATGTCTACCTTTGGCACGGATAACAGCGGAGGCGCATCGTCGCACGGAAGCAGCGAGGCGTTGGTAGATCGCCGGAGGGATCTGGCACCGCATCCCGACACACAAGTCGCCCAATTCCTGCAAATACCAAGGACAGGCGTGACAAGCTATGACGCCATGTTCAATCACATCCCAGATGTGTTTGATCGGGTTCCAGTCATCCGAAAACGTACTGAATGGCCGGCCGGGGTGGCCGAGCGGTTCTAGGCGCTACAGTATGGAACCGCGCGACCGCTACGACCGCAGGTTCGAATCATGCCTCGGACATGGATGTGTGTGATGTCCTTACGTTAGTTAGGTTTAAGTAGTTCTAAGTTCTGTACTGAATGCTTTCTCAGAAAATTATTGTGAACAATTAGTTCACGAGCCCACTCGAAGCATAAATGGCTGCGAAAGCATACTTGACCTTTTAGCAACAAATAATCCTGGACAAATAGTGAGTATTGTGACGAATACAGAGATTAGCGACCACAAGGCAGTTGCTGCTAGGCTGAATACCGTAGCACCTACAACCATCAAAAAGAAACGCCAAGTATATCTGTTTAAAAAAGCTGATAAAAATGCTCTTAACGTATTTTTAAGAGACAGTCTTCACTCCTTCCGGTCTGAACATATAAGTGTAGAAAAGTTGTGGAATGTTTTCAAACATATTGTATCGACAGCAATTGAGAGAGATATACCACATAAATTAATAATTGATGGTACTGATCCCCCATGGTACACAAAACAGGTCAGATCGCTGTTGCAGAAGCAGCGAAAAAAGCATGCCAAATTTAAAAGAACACAATATCCCCAAGATTGGCAAAGTTTTACAGAAATTCCAAATATAGCGCGTACTTCAATGCGAGATGCTTTTACTAATTTCCAAACGAAATTGTGTCCCGAAATCTGGCAGAAAACCCAAAGACATTCTGGTCATACATAAAGCACACCAGTGGCAAGACGCAATCAATACCTTCACTGCGCAATGACAACGGTGAAGTCACTGATGACAGCGCCACTAAAGCAGAGTTATTGAACACGGTTTTCCGAAACACCTTCACCAAAGAAGACGAAGTAAATATTCCTGAATTCCAATCAAGAACAACTGCCAAGATGAGAAACATATAAGAAGATAACCTCGGAGCAACGAAGCAGCTTAAATCACTTAATAAAGGCAGGGCCTCCGGTCCAGATTATATACCAGTCAGGTTCTTCTCAGAGTATGCTGATAAAATAGCTCCATATATAGCAATTATATACAACTACTCACTCACAGAAAGATCCGTATCTAAAGACTGGAAAATTGCTGAAGTCACACCAAAAATGGAAGTTGGATGATGATGATGATTAGTGTTTTAGGGCGCACAACAGCGAGGTTATCAGCGCTGGGAAGTAGGAGTACTCCGCTGAATTACAGGCCTATATCACTAACGTCGATTTGCAGTAGGGTTTTGAAACATGTACTGTATTCGAACAATATGAATTACGTCGAAGAAAACGATTTATTGACATATAGTCAGAATGGTTTCTGAAAATATCGTTCTTGTGAAACACAACTAGCTCTTTATACTCATGAAGTAATGAGTGCTATCGACAGGGGATGTCTAATTGATTCCATATTTTTAGATTTCCAGAAGGCTTTCGACACTGTTCCTCACAAGCGTCTTCTAACCAAATTGCGTGCCTATGGAGTATCGCCTTAGTTGTGCGACTGGATTCGTGATTTCCTATCAGAAAGATCACAGTTCGTAGTAATAGACGGGAAGTCATCGAGTAAAACAGAAGTAATATCCGGCTTTTCCCAAGGAAGTGTTATAGGTCCTCTATTGTTCCTGAGCTATATTAACGACATAGGAGACAATCTGCGTAGCCGTCTTAGATTGTTTGCAGATGATGCTGTTATTTACCGTCGTGTATAGTCATCAGATGATCAAAACGACTTGCAAAATGACTGAGATAAGATATCTGTATGGTGCGAAAAGTGGCAATTGACCCTGAATAAGAAAAAGTGTTAAGTTATTCACATGAATACTAAAAGAAATCAGCTAAATTTCGATTACGCGATAGGTCACACAAATCTGAAGGCTGTAAATTCAGCTAAATACTTAGGGATTACAATTACAAATTACCTAAATTCGAAGGATCACATAGATAATATTGTGGGTAGAGCAAACCAAAGACTGCGATTCATTGGCAGAACACTTACAAGGTGCAACAGGTCTACTAAAGATACTGCTTGCACCGCACTTGTCCGCCCTGTTCTGAAATACTGGTGTGCGGTGTGGGATCCGCATCAGGTGGGACTGACGGATGACATCGAAAAAGTACAAAGAAGGGCAGCTCGTTTTGTATTATCGCGATGTAGGGGAGATAGTGTCACAGACATGATACGTGAATTGGAGTGGCAATCATTAAAACAAAGGCGTTTTTCGTTGCGACGGTATCTTCTCATGGAATTTCAATCACCAGTTTTCTCTCCAAAAATGGTTCAAATGGCTCTAAGCACTATGGAACTTAACAGCGGGGGTCATCAGTCCCCTAGACTTAGAACTACTTAAACCTAACTAACCTAGGGACATCACACACATCCATGCCCGAGGCAGGATGCGAACCTGCGACCGTAGAAGCCGCGTGGTTCCGGACTGAAGCGCCTAGAACTGCTCGGCTACCGCGGCCGGCTTTTTCTCCTCCGATTGCGAAAACATTATGTTGGCACCCACTACATAGGGAGAAATGATCATCACTATAAAATAGGAGAAATCAGGGCTCGCACAGAAAAATTTAAGTGCTCGTTTTTCCCGCGTGCCGTTCGAGAGTGGAACGGTAGAGAGACAGCTAGAAGGTGGTTCATTGAACCCTCTGCCAGGCACTTTATTGTGAATAGCAGAGTAATCACATAGATGTAGATGTAGATGTAGGTCTGTGCGAGTTGGGGAGCCAGCACATCAACTGGAATTTGCTACAGCATTCCTCGAACCATTCCATCACACTCCTGGCGTTGTGACGTGGTGCGTTAACTTGCTGAAAAATGCCACTGCGGTCGGCAAACATGATCGTCATGGTGGGGTGTACGTTGTCTGCAGTCAGTGTACGTTACTCCTCGGCCGTCATGGTGCCTTGCACGAGATCCACTGGACCCATGGCTGCCCACGTGAGTGTTCCCCAGAGCATAATGGAGGCGCCGCCAGCTTGTCTCCATCCCACAGAACAGTTGTCAAGAAGCTGTTCCCTGGAAGACGACGGATTCGTACCCTTCCATCGGCATGATGGTATCGGGATTCATCAAATCATGCAACGCTCTGGCACTTCGCTAACGTCCGGTCCCGATGGTCATGTGCCAATTTCAGTCGTAGCTGCCGAAGTCGTGGTGTTAACATTGGTACACACATGGATCGTCGGCTGTAGGGGCCCATCGTTAGGAGTGTTCGGTGCCCTGTGTCTTTAGACACACTTGTACTCTGCGAAGCATTAAGGTCTGATGTTAGTTACGCCACAGTTCGCCACCTGTCCTGTTTTAGCAGTCTGGTCAGCTAACGACTTTCGACGTTTGTAATGAGGGATGGCCGGCCAATCCCACGACGTATGCACGTGGTCTCACCTCGGTTTCGCCACGTGTTGGAGATACAACAGCACTCCTCGAACACCCAAGTCGTGCAGTTTCCGAAATGCTCGTGTCGAGCCTGCGGGACATCAAAGTCTGCCCTCGGTCAGACAGAGGGCGTGCCTTCCCCATTCTAAACACGGACAGCACGCTCGTGACGGGTTTAACAAGGTAGCAGGCAGGTCGTCATAATGTTCTGCTGATCGGTGTATAAAAGGCCGCGTAACCTACGAAACATTTCTGTTCCACATAGTTATCCTCCCGTTTGTTGCTTATAAATAAACAGTATTTACAGGAAACTGAAATTGTCTACGTTTAATTTTGGTTTTACTCGAAAATTGTCGATTTGTAACGTGAAACAGACGGGTGTTGAACACAAAAAATTAAAAAAAAAACAGCATTTGTGATATACTACCAGAAACCGACATTTATCTAAATAAGTTAAAATTTAAAAAACGCAAAACAAAAACATATGAAACATCGCTTCAATGCGTCATCGAGCTTATATAAAACATGATTCTCTTACTCATAAACTCCTTTCGCACTTATCAAGTCTAAGAGAAAACTGTTGCCTTTGATCATGCTGAAGAACGTTCTATTGAGTACAAAATAACAACAATAATTACACAGAATTTTTATTTTTGTGCACGCAAACTATACTTGCATCAAAGGTAAAGCTTTGGTTACATAAAAGCGCAGAACTCAGGCGACCAAATAATTTTTATTATTTGTTGTCCAGAGACCGGTTTGATGCAGCCCTCCATGCTACTCTATCCTGTGCAAGCTTCTTCAACTCCAAGTATCTACTGCAACCTACATCCTTCTGAATCTGCTTAGTGTATTCATCTCTTGGTCTCCCTCTACGATTTTTACCCTCCACGCTGCCCTCCAATACTAAATTGGTGATCCCTTGACGTCCTACCAACCGATCCCTTCTTCTGGTCAAGTTGTGCCACAAACTCCTCTTCTCTCCAATTCTGTTCAATAGCTGCTCATTAGTAACGTGATCTACCCATCTAAGCTTCAGCATTCATCTGTAGCTCATTTCGAAAGCTCTTGATTTTCATACAGGTTGTTATCTTTTCTCCAAAGGTCACTTTAATTTTCCTGTGGGCAGTATCTATCTTTCTTCTAGTGATTTATGCCTTTACATACTTACATTTATCCTCTAGCCATCCCTGCTTAGCCATTTTGCGCTACCTGTCGATCAAATTTTTTGAGACGTTTGTATTCTTTTTTGCCTGCTTCATTTACTGCATTTTTATATTTTCTCCTTTTATCAAGGCCGTTTTGGTTAATGTTACAAAGCCAGATCAGTCAATCATCCATACTATTGCCCCTGCAACTACTGAAAAGGCTACTGCCCCTCTCCAGGAATCACACGTTTGTCTGGCCTCTCAACAGATACCCCTCCGTTGTGGTTGCACCTACGGTATGGCTATCTGTATCGCTGAGGCACGCATGCCTCCCCACCAACGGCAAGGTCCATGGTTCACGGGGGAGGGGTTATTACTTATAAAATGCAATTTATATTTTGTAAAGATCTATAACACTCAGTGGACCCACACTGAACGATATACGGTTCTAATTACGTGCAAAACAAGCGAACAAAGAACAAAGAGAAATAGTCGGCTCCCAGTTTCTCTCTTACAGATGGATTTATCTTTCCTACCCAAGCAAGGCTGCAAGCAATCCTAGCAGTAACTATGTCATTTATATTCTACCCTACCAAAAGTACCGAACCGCAGTTTTAGCAGAGCGCAACCCTATTGACTTCATACTCAGCACCTGAAGTCACTTCAAATACACAGAGGACACAGTGGCTTGTGCAGTGCTACACTTCAACTGATAATTATAATCATATCGCGTGACCGCACGGTTGCACTTGTGTCTTATCGGCCACGTTTGCGGCTCTGCTACGTGGGTCTTGCGGTAGCTCATGCCTCCTGCAGAAACACCGCACTATATCAGGCACTATGTGCGGAAATAGAAATTGCTGGGGCGCAGTAATGAGTGATATATTCAGGCAAGAAAAAAATTTTTACCACTTATCCAGAGACTAAAAAAATTTAATAGAAAATAAACTTCCAGCACAAACTGATCTTATATCTAGTGATCATTTAGACATGCAATAACACAATGTGTGTGTGATTAACCATCGTTATGAATTAGTGTGTGTAAATAACAAGTAGGTTAAGATCAATGTAAAAGACAGTCAGTTAAATACGATATTGCAGTGGCTGTGTCGTTCCGAGTTACAGTGCTCGCGATAAGCGGGAAATCTGGGTTCGAGTCCCGATCCGGCAAAAATTTCCATTACATAGCTGATGGTTGTCCATATTCGCAACTCCGTATACATTTCATGCAAGTCAATTAAATGGCCGGTGTGTATTTTCTACTGAGGATATTGTAAAACCGAATCGTTCTGCATCATAGATACAGATCGCAGTGTTGAGCTGCGGAAAATGTAAAGTACTGAAAGCCAAAGTAAACCTGAAGAGATCCATCTACGAGAGGTCACTGTTAGCAAGCACTACAATAGCGGGCAGGTCAGTGAGAGGCTAATGCAGGGCCGGCCAGAAATTCTGCACGCGTGCGGTGCTCCTGCACATGTGCAACTTCCGGGTCACAGCGTGCACGCCGCAGCCGTCAGCGTTCATGTAGTGCATGTTTCTACGCACAGATGTCGCTTTATCCACTTGCTCGGATGCTCTGTACCGGCGCGTTCTAGTGCTCTGTCCACAGCTTGCAAGCCAACCATGGGAATGTATTTCGCGTATTAAACATTTAAAATACTGTCACAGTCTACTCATTGAGACGTCTACTGTGGTGTCACCGCCAGACACCACACTTGCTAGGTGGTAGCATTTAAATCGGCCGCGGTCCGGTAGTATACGTCGGACCCGCGTGTCGCCACTGTCAGTAATTGCAGACCGAGCGCGCCACCACACGGCAGGTCTAGAGAGACGTCCTGGCACTCGCCCCAGTTGTACAGCCGACGTTCATAGCAGTGGTTCACTGACAAATTACGCTCTCATTTGCCGAGACGATAGTTAGCATAGCCTTCAGCTACATTTGCTACGACCTAGCAAGGCGCCGTATTCAATTGATATTGAGATTCTATTAATGTATCATCAAGAGCGATGTTCTACAAATGTGGATTAAAGTTAAGTATTCCAGAAGCTACGTACTTTTCTTTATAGCATTCATTACGTATCCTGTTTCAGACCTCACGCCAGCCTGCGTGAGTTTAAGCGCGTGCCTTTCGGCTTCCTCGCGTTGTGTCTAGGCTGTCTTGTCTAGACACAACATCTACTTTTATGATAACAGTTTAACCCAGTATGACAGGTAATACAGTTAAGAACCATCGGTTTTTATTAAGACAGCTTGACTGACGGCACGTAAATACGCGTAATGTTTTTGATCTAGTATTTAAGAAAGAGAGCACTTAGCGACTTCCAACGAACCTTATTCATGATTTAAAATGACATTAAACCTATGCAAGGTTTCCTACAATTAATTCTCGGTGCCCTCAGTTACACACTCATAATTTCTGTCTCACTAACCTCTGAACAGAATGATAACCGCAGACCTCTCTATGATCACCTGTTATTTCAATACCATTATTGCTATATCTTTCATCAGTTCCGTCTGAAATCTGCATAATAACCGACAGTTAGATGAATGTTATGTTTTATCAACTTCAGCTGAGCGTGGCCTTTCACACATTAAAAAAAAAAAAAAAAACCCTAAATGTAAGTATACATTGGAACAATCGGTTTAACGACCAATTTTCCTGATAATAATGTAACATGGAGCAGAATGAAGCAATAATGCACAATTAGTAAACAATAATTTTTAATTATGTAAGGAATAAATCCAAACACGTTTATCGCTGGTCATGAGAAATGATATAGTTAATGTCGGGCACAAAATCACGGCTCATTGACAAACGCAAGCAATTGCGAAGATTTTCATCACTTATGCTTTATCGCAACCTTGATTTATTCATTTTCATCAGCGAGAAAAATCTTTCACAAATATATCTCGACACAAACATGGACATAACTCCCGCGGCTTCTCGGCGCAGGCGTGGAAATTCTTGTTGTGAAAAATTTTCGTAGAATTCTTTTGTACTTCGCACTGCAAAGAACTTGTCCTTCAGTCTTGTATTGCACTATAGGTCGATCAGTTCCATAACTAGATCATTCGGAGCATCTTCAACTGACGACGAGAACGGTCGAGCAAAGAGGCGAATGGCAGGAGACAAACTCGTAACATCTGCAAATCATGACCGAAATTGTTCCTTAATTTTTACAATTATGCTACGTACTCTTGAAATCCGGCACCTTCATGGACCAGTCCAAGAGTCTGGAAATGTGCAGTGTTTTCTGTCAATAGCGGGCTCTCCCAAAGCGCAAGCTTCCTTTCAAAGGCATTTACTTTTTCCAACATGTCAGAAATTAAATTATTTTCACCTTGCAAACTGACGTTCAGGCTGTTCATGTGAGACGTAATGTCCACCAGAAATGCAAGGTCTGATATCCAACAAGGGCCTTCCAACGTAGGTTCACTTTTTCCCTTCTCATGTAAGAATGTTACTATGACCAAACGTAAATCAAAAAATATTTTCAGCATTTTACCTCGACTGAGCCAGCGCACTTCAGTATAGTAAGCTATGTCGCCGTACTCCGCTCCTAATTCCTCCAAGAACCGCCGAAACTGGCGATGTGGAAGTCCATGTATCTTCACATAGTTTACAGTACGCACAACAATTTGCATGACGTTTGCTAACGTTACTGATTTTGCACTTCATCAAGCGCAACAGAGATAGCAACAAAATCTTTAGCCCTATTTATTAGCTGCTTGTGCACATCGCCAGCCATAGCACTGATACGTCTTGTCCCTGTCTGTTTGGATAGATTGATTTCTTGAAACCTGCTAACGTTCGTGGAACACACAAGTTCTGCAGCATCAATCAGACACCCTTTCACAAACTCCCCTTCGCAAAAGGGTTTCCCAGATTGAGCAATTCTTAATGCGATTTTAAAACTTGCTCGCAGTGAAGATTTAGTGTGGTTGTCTTTCTGGAAAATTGAAAACAGTACATTGTACAGCGTACAGTATAATAGACATAAATGTAACATAAGAAACTAAGAGTTCAAGAAGTATCAGTTACTTTGATGTACAGTAAAATCGAGTTGATGTGTCTCATTCATTTTCTTAAGGACATTTAATTTTGCTTGCCGTTCTTCACTGTTGAGTACACTACATTCGTCTTTGTGATATGTATTGTAGTGTCTTTCAATTGAAAACTTACGCTGGCCGCCTATTATTCGGCGGCACAGCAAACACTGTGAGTTTTCACCAGCGGCTACAAAAAAGAATTGCAGTTCTCAGTCATTTTTAAACGACTGAGAACATAGATCTCCCGTCCTTTGCTTTTTCACAGTACCTGCCATTTCTCAGTACTTCTCTGTTAAGGTTACGGTCACCAGGGGTAAACGAGACTGGGTATGTTGCGCTCTTGCTTGTACCACATAAACAGGGAAGTGGAGTCGCCGCCGTTCATTTAGGACACATGTCTAATAACAGATGTCGCTGTCGCACACGTGCGCACATGTGCAGCACTTCCGCACGTCTGCACACTGTGCAGCGTTTGGCCGGCCCTGGGCTAATGGGTCCCGTATTCTCCATAACGAATTGTTTCGCAACTTTGAGACATCGCTGAGTTCTTTCCCTAACTATTTACAATACACGTGTGATGTCTGTGTTCACCTAAAAGTACCTTTGCTCGGTTGTCTTGGGTGCAACATCGTTGGACAAGTTGGGTGGCTTCAAAATTGTGTTCATTCGCAATTTAAGAAACAGTTATCGTCAAAATAATAAATCTAAGACCTATCGAGACATTTCGATGAATAGGCTGATTAGATATGAATATGTTGCTCTTGGTAGCTTAGTTTAATAAACGAAGGCGAGTTCTTCCCATTTGCCTTGCACACTGAAGAGCCAAAGAAACTGGTACAACTGTCTAGTATCGTGTAGGGCCCCCGCGAACGCGCAGAAGTGCCACAACACGACGTGCCATGGACTCTACTAATGTCTGAAGTAGTGCAGGAGGGAACTGACTCCATGAATCTTGCACGGCTGTCCATAAATCCGTAAGAATATGAGAGGGTGGAGATCCCTCCTGAACAGCATGTTGCGAGGCATCCCAGATATGCGCAATAATGTTCGTGTATGGAGAGTTTGATGGCCAGGGAACTGTTTAAACTCAGAAGAGTGTTCCTCTGTAGCAATTCTGGACGTGCGCTGTGTCCTATTGTCCTGCTGGAATTTCCCAAGCCCGTCGGTATGTACAATGTACATGAATGGATGCAGGCGATCAGTCAGGATGCTTACGTGAATGTCACCTGGCAGACTCGTATTAAAAGACGTATCGAGGTCCCATATCACTCTAACTGCACACGCATCACACCATTACAGAACCTCCCCCAACTTGTACAGTACCCTGCGGACATGCAGGATCTATGGATTCATAAGATTGTCTCCACACCCGTACACGTGCATCCGCCGGATTCAATTTGAAACGACACTCGTCCGACCAGGCAAATGTTTCCAGTCATCAGTAGTCCAATGTCGGTGCTGACGGGCCCAGGCGTAAAGCATAGTGTTGTGCAGTCGTAAAGGATACACGAGTGGGCCTTTGGCTGCGAAAGCCTGTATCGTTGAATCGTTGTTTCGTTGAATGGCTCACACTTGTTGATGACCCAGCATTGAAATCTGCAGTAATTTGCGGAAGGGTTGCACTTCTGTCACGTTGAACGATTCTCTTCAGTCGTCGTTGGTACCGTTCTTGCAGGATCTTTTCCCGGTCGCAGCGATGTATGAGATTTGATGTTTTACCAGATTCCTAATACTCAGGGTACACTCGTGAAATGGTTTTACATGATAATCCCCACTTCATCGCTACCTCGGAGATGCTGTGTCCCATCGATCGTGCGCCGATGATCATGCTCTTCCCTTTGTTCTTCACCTATCTCGCTTTGTTGGGTCTTGGAGAGCCCGGGCTCTTCCACTGGGACGATTGTTACTTTGTATGTGGGTCAAAACCGTAAATCCAGTTGAATCATTGCAAGGGTCTCCGTGGCACTTTTCCCGAGATTCGCGCAGAATTTGATACAAACGCGCTGTTCTGTTCGCGGATCCATCGTAAAATCGCCACACACCAAACACAGAGTGATGTTCCGTCTCTTGAATTGTGCTCCGCCAAGTTTCCTCAGTAGACTCCAGCTCTTCTGTGAGGAGTGCGTAAAGTCCATTTGTTCCATCCGCTTTTGCCATCTCTGTTTGCGTTCCTCGTCCATAGCTCTTATGAGCTGTTCTCCTAGTTCTGGATTCTCTGTTTTGTTATATTCATCGAGTAGTTGTTCGCACTCCTTTGTCCAGCATGGGATGTATTCTTTCCGCGCTCCTCTTGGTATTGAGTTATGTGCCGCTTTAATAATTAACTTCGTAAATCTGTCGTAATTTTCTGGAATTGGGGGAATTCTGTTTACATTGTTTTCAATGGTATCTTTAAACTTAACCCAGTTAGCCTTCCTGAGGCTCCAGCGGGCTATAGGGGGGCTCTTTATTACTGGTATTTGGATCCCAAGGTCTATAATAACTGGTCTGTGTTGGCTCCGAGGAATACGGCTCAGTACAGTTCTCTTAGACGGAAGTGCTATTCCAGTTTCTCCAGATGAGACAAAACAAAGATCGGGCGTTGATGTTGTGCCCCACGCTCCTGAACAGAAGGTGGGGGTATCTTTTGCATCGTATATTAATGTATAATTATTTATATCTGCCCAGTCTGCCAGCATGAGTCCTTCTTTGTCGCAAGACTGATAGCCCCATCTGGGGTGGTGGGAGTTAAAATCGCCCATTATGACTGCAGGGTGTTGTGGATTAGGTAAAACAGGTTGTTCCCATTTTTCTGAAGGTGGCTTGTACACGTTATACACAGTCATATCATTTAGTTTGATTCCCACGGCAAATTCGTGGTGCATAGTTTCCTCAATATTATCAACCAGTTCTTTCTTGATCAGTGTTGCAATACCGTGTTTATTATGGGCTTTATAGCCCACAATTTCATAGCCTGGTATTAGAAGTCTCGAGATATTTTCTTCTGATAGATGTGTTTCCTGCAAGGTCAGCACATCAATTTTTTCTTCTGTTAGTAGCTTTGTGAGGATGTCTCCTTTTGTCCTCGTGTATCCTTCTATGTTAACTTGGCATATACGTATTCGTCCACGCACTTGGCTCCGGGGGGGAAACTGAGGCATTTGTCTCGCTCTCTTGCGTAACTTCGCCTGTGAGGGCCGGGAGGTATTACTACGTCCGGCCGCCGTTTGGTGGTGACATTTGCTTCACGTGTCGCAGCTCGTTCTGAGCATTTCGATTTTCTTCTCGCAATGCGATCGTTGTGCGGCACGATACTGGGGGGGTAGGCCACGTCGAGGCTGTCACCATCTACCCCAGAGAAAACAGGAGAGAATGCTAAAGATTATAGACCGATATCTTTATTGTGCACCACTTACAAGCTGTTTGAACGAGTCATCCTAGGCAGAATAGAAAGTAAAATAGAAGCTGCTCTTCCCCCAGAGCAAGGCGGTTTTCGAAAAGGAAGAGATTGTTGCGACCAAGTTCTCGCCCTAACCACTTTCATTGAAAGAGGTTACCAAAACAAAAAGAAAACGGGCATGGTATTATTAGATCTCACCTCAGCATACGACACCGTATGGACAAAAGGGATACTGTATAAACTGTCAAAAGTCGTGAAATGCAAGAAGATCATAGATCTAGTCAGAAATATGTTGATAAACAGGAGATTCAAGGTATCTCTGAATGGGAAAACAAGCAGCTACAGGACACTACAAAATGGTCTCCCCCAAGGGTCTGTGCTGGCTCCATGCCTTTTCAATTTATACATAGCGGACATCCCAAACCTGGAATCTCGTTCTTTTATGTATGCAGATGACATCGCTATCGCGGCTCACGCCAACACTTTCGAAGAACTGGAAGAAATTTTAAACAGGGATCTGGAACGACTACAACAATATTATGACAACTGGCACCTCAAAGTAAATCCGACTAAATCCGTGGCATCAATAATGCACTTGTGTAACAAAGATGCAAATCGTGAGCTAAAAGTGCAAATAAAAGGTAAATTGTTGAAAAACGATAGAACGCCAAAATATCTGGGTGTTAAGCTAGATCGCACTCTCACATATAAGAGCCACCTGTACGAAGTCGCCCAAAAAATGAAAACAAGAAACAACATCATAATGAAACTGGCAGGAACAACCTGGGGATGTTCCACTGAAACTCTACGCACATCAGCACTGGCACTTCTGTATAGTGTAGCGGAATATTGCGCACCCGTCTGGGCCCGCAGTAGGCATGTCAGATATATTGATGTGCAACTTAACGAGACAATGAGGCTCATAACAGGAACAGTAAGACCCACCCCGAAACCTTGGCTGCCCGTCCTTGCCAATATCGAACCACCCTCGATTAGACGTGAAAGAGCAATCCAGAGGTACAAAGAAAAGTTCAGGGACCTACCTCCTCCCCCTGACAGATTGATGTCAAGAAATCCCTTCTGGAAAGAACTCAAACAACAGATTGATATCGATAACCTGTGGAAACAGCAATGGCAGGAAAGCAAAGTGAATAACAGTTTCCTTATTGAGGACCCATCTCAACGAGTTCCAGGCTTCCAACTCCAACGTAGAGCGTGGGTAACTCTAAATCGTCTGCGGACAGGTGTTGGTCGGTGCGGATATTTGTTGAAAAAGTGGGGTTTCTCCCAGGACCCCAATTGTGAGTGCGGAGAGAGTCAAACCATGCAGCATATAGTTGAGTGCGACGTACACGGACTTAAGGGAGGAAATCTGATGGACATACATGTGATAAGTGACCAAGCACTTTTGTGGCTGGAAACCCTGAAAATTTTATTGTAAATCATTGTTAATGTTAATTTAAATTTTTATGTTGATGTTTGTAAGTGTATCACGCTTTGCCTGTAGCTGAACGAGAAATAAATAACAGAGTGATACGGAAATCACTGTGTACACGCAACATGTCTTCCCAGGTGAAAACCAATCCGCACACTGACTCATCAGATATGCAGCTCTCGCCACCTAGCAATACAAGGATCTACTACTCCTACTTTCCAGATGGCAGCACCTGTCCCGAAAATTTTGGATTCCACCTCGTATAACACCACGTTCAAACTCACTTAAATCCTGATAACCAACTGTTGTAACAGCAGTAACCGATGTAACAATTGCGCCAGACACTTATTCTGCCTGTTTATATATATCTGTATCTGAATACGCATGCCTAAACAAGTTTCTTTGACGCTTCAGTGTATATCTACAAACACGTCTTCTTCGTTGCACAACCAATTTTCGCTTTAAAGCCATTCACAAGTGATTATCCAGAAGAAGACGTATACCTGCTCAGTGCTTGAGAAACTGTGGTGTCCATGGTGGTTCGACCGACAGCCGGTTGCCTTCAGACTATCAAACCCTCAGGACCAGTATAATTTCTAAAGACGAACACTGGACACTGTTGTTTCGCAGATGTTAGATCATAACCACAACTCGTTTTCACATTACGAAAATTAAAATTACCGGCGATTTTAGGTGCTGCTCGAATTAGTTGGTGAGCTGTCGAGCTCATTTGTGTTGACGTAATTGTTGGTTGAATTTTCGTGGGATTTTAGTGCTGCAAAGATTAGCGAGGCATCTGTTGGCGTGGTTGATGTTGCTGCAGATTTTGTTGTTATCTATTAACACGGATTTATTTGCTGCGCAGCTCAGACTAGCAGCTTTTAAGTTGATTAGCGAGGCTACAGGCTGACGTTGGTGGTCCTCATGGCAGTTGCGATTTGAAGGAAGCTGTTGCCGATATTTACCGTTTCTATCAAGGTCGCAGAAGTAGGCGCTGACTCCACGGAGATTATACTCCAGCGATTACGAAATTATCCGCTATTAACGGATTGCAATCCCTTTGCGTCGGAAGGCGTGAATGATAACAGTTTTAGAACGCTGTGAAACAAGTATAACCTTCAGCGTTGCATATCTGCAATTAATCTGCGCCCTAGTGGCCAATGTGGGTCGTCGGTTCTACCCCCTCATTTGGTTGTTGAAATGTGTGGTTATTAAGGCATTGTAACTGGGATAATTTCACAGCCCTCCTCTCGAGCACTGCTCGCGGGATCGAGCTCGGGTTACATAGTACTGCATCGAGAAGATACGTGGGCAACTAATTCTTCATGTTGCGGGGGTCCGGCAGCTGTCACCGCATTCCGCACCTATGTCGCCAAACTCCTCAATATCGCCACTATTATCTTAGCCACCCCTTCTGTGGTCGTCCGTTTCTTCTCCTTCTATGAGATTGCCTAGAAAATACTCTCTTGAGCCATCTGTCTTCAACTCTACTTCTGTCATGCCCAGACAATCCTTGCTGTCTTTCTTTTATTTTATTTATAATACTACACTACTGGTCATTAAAATTGCTACACCACGAAGATGACGTGCTACAGACGAGAAATTTAACAGACAGGAAGAAGATGCTGTGATATGCAAATGATTAGCTTTTCACACAAGGTTGGCGCCGGTGGCGACACCTACAACGTGCTGACATAAGGAAAGTTTCCGACCGATTTCTCATACACAAACAGCAGTTGACCGGCGTTGCCTGGTGAAACGTTGTTGTGATGCCTCGTGTAAGGAGGAGAAATGCGTACCATCACGTTTCCGACTTTGATAAAGGTCGGATTGTAGCCTATCGCGATTGCGGTTTATCGTATCGCGACATTTCTGCTTGCGGTGGTCGAGATCCAATGACTGTTAGCAGAATATGGAATCGGTGGGTTCAGGAGGGTAATAGGAACGCCATGCTGGATCCCAACGGTCTCGTATCACTAGCAGTCGAGATGACAGGCATCTTATCCGCATGGCTGTAACGGATCGTGCAGCCACGTCTCGATCCCTGAGTCAACAGATGGGGACGTTTGCACGAACACTTCGACGACGTTTGCAGCAGCATAGACTATCAGCTCGGAGACCATGGCTGTGGTTACCCTTGACGCTGCATCACACACAGGAGTGCCTGCGATGGTGTACTCAACGACGAACCTGGGTGCACGAGTGGCAAACCGTCATTTTTGCGGATGAATCCAGGTTCTGTTTACGGCATCATGATGGTCGCATCCGTGTTTGGCGACATTGCGGTGAACGCACATTGGAAGCGTGTATTCGTAATCGCCATACTGGCGTATCACCCGGCGTGATGGTATGGGGTGCCATTGGTTACACGTCTCGGTCACCTCTTGTTCGCATTGACGACACGTTGAACAGTGGACGTTACATTTCAGATGTGTTACGACCCGTGGCTGTACCCTTCATTCGATCCCTGTGAAACCCTACATTTCAGCAGGATGATGCACGACCGCATGTTGCAGGTCCTGTACGAGCCTTTCTGGATATAGAAATGTTCGACTGTTGCCCTGGCTAGCACATTCTCCAGATCTCTCACCAAGTGAAAACGTCTGGTCAATGGTGGCCGAGCAACTGGCTTGTCACTACACGCCAGTCACTACTCTTGATGAACTGTGGTATCGTGTTGGAGCTGCATGGGCAGCTGTACCTGTACACGCCATCCAAGCTGTTTGACTCAATGCCCAGGCGCATCAAGGCCGTTATTACGGCCAGAGGTGGTTGTTCTGGGTACTGATTTCTCAGGATCTATGCACCCAAATTGCGTGAAAATGTAATCACATGTCAGTTCTACTATAATATATTTGTCCAATGAATACCCGTTTATCATCTGCATTTCTTCTTGGTGTAGCAATTTTAATGGCCAGTAGTGTATAATGAGTCTGTGTACTTTCTCTTATTTCCTCCTTTCCTACGTCATGATTCTACAGGGTGACAGTTATTGAACTTGATGTAAAAAACGTAAATTAGTTAGAAACTACGACGTGCACACACCTTATTCAACACGTAAACTTCACTACAAATATTCGGATTTAGGTTATAACATGTTCGATATGCCTGCCATCATTGTCGATGATGTGGCGTAGACGAATAGCGAAATTCTGCATGATCAATGCTGTCGATGAATGGCTGTTTTGGCTCACCAATTGTTTTGGGGTTATTGCTGTACACCTTGTCTTTAATATAGCACCTCAGAAAGGAGTCGCATGTGTTCAGATCCGGAGGCTATGAAGGCCAGTCGAGGCCCATGCCAGTGGCCTCTGGGTACCCCAGAGCCAGAATGCGCTCTTGCAGGACATCAAACACTCTCCTTCTTCTCTTCTTCTCTTACATGAACTACATCTTGTCGAAATTAGGGTCGCATTGGCTAATGGGAATCAAATCATCTTCAAGAACTTTCACATAGCGTTCGACAGTCACCGTACCATCAAGGAATATCGCAGAGATTATTCTGTGACTGGACATTCCACACCATACAGTAATCCGTTGAGGGTGAGGAGACTTCTCGGTAACCAAATGCCTATTCTCAGTCCCCAAAACGCGCCAATTTACTTATTGACGAACCTATCCAAATGAAAGTGGGCTTCTTCGCTAAACCAAACCATGCATGCTCATACTATTTTCCATCGTCCCTCGCTGCCAACCATGCAGTTTGAACGTCCTAGAGCAAATCATTCAGAAGTTACGACGATTTTATTTCACATAGTTCAATGTTTGTCACCTCGCTACATACTGTTCTCAAGTGGTCCATTTCTAAAGCTCTAAGTCTCTTTTTATTTCTTTCTGTTAGTTTCCAGTACTCACTTCCATAGTTTGTTATTAGTTCCACGATTGATTTGTATAAATGAATTTTAACCTTTAAACTCATTTTTGAGGACCGAAGAACAGGATATAATTTTTGATAGCCCCCCTCCCTACCTGATCCGTTGTTGGATATCTCTGTCACATCTCCACTCAGGCGGTAGGATGCTACTCAGATACTTAAATTTTTTACATACTTTAATAATATGTCCCTCAACGTCCAAGTTACTTCCACGTTCTCCGTAACAAAGATATTCCGTCTTCGCAAAATTAATTTTCAAACCCCAGTGTTTATACTATTGCAACAACTTTCTAAGCATCTAAGATATATCTTCTTCATCGTATGCTGCAACGACCCGATTATCAGCAAAGAAAGATCGTCAGCAAAGTGTACGTACACTGCTTCCCAACATCAATCCCGATGCTCATGCACTGTCTACACCACAGATCCAGTGCCTTCTGCACATACTTCATCGAACAATAGTTTTAGTGGCACGTGTCATTTGCTTTCTCAAAATCTGTGGCTACTTAGATTCCTTTCCACTCTCTTCTCCATGATTTGTCTTAGGGTGAAGATGTTATCTACACATAACCTGCGTCGTCTAAAGCCAATTTTATTCTCCCACTACATTTAAACTTCTCCATTCTCCATTTTAAAATCCTCCCATACAGCCTACTAATTCAATTTATGACACTTATACTACGGTAATTGGTACACACTTCAAAAAAAAAAATGGTTCAAATGGCTCTGAGCACTATGGGACTTAACTGCTGAGGTCATCAGTCCCCTAGAACTTAGAATTACTTAAACCTAACCAACCTAAGGACATCACACACATCCATGCCCGAGGCAGGATTCGAACCTGCGACCGTAGCGGTCGCGCGGCTCCAGACTGTAGCGCCTAGAACCGCTCAGCCACTTCGGCCGGCGGTACACACTTCCTTCCTTCCTTTTTTACATATGGAGCTTAGATACGCTAAGTTCCATTCTGCTAGAATTATCTCCTCACATCACATACATTTACTAAAAAAATGGTTCAAATGGCTCTGAGCACTATGGGACTCAACTGCTGTGGTTATCAGTCCCCTAGAACTTAGAACTACTTAAACCTAACTAACCTAAGGACATCACACACATCCGTGTCCGAGGCAGGATTCGAACCTGCGACCGTAGCAGTCGCACGATTCCGGACTGCGCGCCTAGAACCGCGGGACCACCGCGGCCGGCATACATTTACTAAATAACTTACAAAATGCTTGGGCCATACCTCACTAAATCTACTGGTACACTTCCAGCCCCTGGTGATTTCTCAGATTTCATTTGTGTAGCCGATCTGAAGTTCTTATTTCTACCTCTTCACCCCTCCTGCCTCTCCCATATCTCCCAGTTTATTTTCTTGTACTGTCCGCCTGCTTAGCTGGGTTCGCCGGCACGGTAGCTCAGCGTGTTCGGTCAGAGGGTTAGCTGTCCTCTGTAATAATAAAAAAAAACTGAGTGAATGGATCGACAATGGACTTCAACGGGTGACAGGGGACGTCCGCCCCGAATGCAACGAACAATCGCGAACAAAATTAGATTTTAAAAAAAGGTGGTAACGTGCTTGCCTAAAAAATGTTCAAATGTGTGTGAAATCTTATGGGACTTAACTGCTAAGGTCATCAGTCCCTAAGCTTACACACCACTTAAGCTAAATTATCCTAAGGACGAACACACACACCCATGCCCAAGGGAGAACTCGAACCTCCGCCGGGACCAGCCGCACAGTCCATGACAGCAGCGCCTTAGACCGCTCCGCTAATCCCGCGCGGCGTGCTTACCTCCCATGCGTTAGGCCAGGGTTCGATTCCCAGTCGGATCGGAGATTTTCTCCGCTCGGGGACTGGGTGTTTTCCTCACCATCGGCCGCAAGTCGCCTGATGTGGCGCCGACTGAAATAAGACTTACACTTGGCAACCGAACTCGACTGGGACATCCCGGCCAACAATGCCATACGATCATTTTACTTATTTATTCCCTTGCACTCTGCCCTTTCTTCTTTTAGCAGGCGCTTGAAATGCTTCTCCCACTCTACCAGAGTGATAATCGGCAGGTTTGCTTTTTCATTTACTTCTTTTCGCAGCCCTTCCGTGCTACCACCACTTTTGTTACCCCTATGCATCGATCGATCTCCTCCCATTTAGCCTCCCAGGTTCCATTTTTCCTTTTCCAGATGTCCTATTTTACTTCTCTGTTCATTGCAACATACAGGTTTCTATCATGTTTGTCCCGTTTTCTCAACCAATTATTTAAGCTTGTTTTGTGGTACGTTCTTGTTGCACTTTGGATACCGAGCGAAAGCAAAGTAAGTTTCTAGATGCTGGTGGCGAGGCGGGAGAGACAGTTCCAAGGCGTGGCACCGCGTCGGCCCCCGCGCTGTGTGACGTCACTCGGTCCCGCTAGGATCCAGAGATGACATTCGCTGCCCAAGCCGCCTTCCCCCGTGTACGTAATTTGGCCATTCTCTGAAAGATTCCTGACGCTGCCTCGCCAATATAAGCGGAGCACCGTGCCAACTCAAGCACTCAGGATTTATTCCTGATGACGATGGCGGAAACGGCTGTGCGACAGTTAGAGGATTAAGTTCGAAATAAGTGCCGCGTAAGTGTTCTAGGACAGAGAAAGAAATGAATTTTATCCATAGTGAATGCTGTCGAACTCCGTGTCTGTTCCTTTATGGGGTTGTAGAAAAATATCCGCTACCAGCCACAATAAAAGGTTGTTTATTCGTCACACGACCGGTTTCGGGCTTGCGCCCATCTTCACCTGAAGATGGGCGCAAGCCCGAAACCGGTCGTGTGACGAATAAACAACCTTTTATTGTGACTGGTAGCGGATATTTTTCTACAACATTCATTTACATGTTTGTACTGTTGGAGATCACTGTATAAATACAAAAAAAATATTTGCTGGTGACTACACAAATACAAATGGGACAATTGTAAGTGGTAAGGCTGCATTTGACGAAAATATATCTGTACTTACAAAAAGATGAAGCATCATTATTACAGTTATGCTGTGGTGATAGTTTTGCCACTTAGTTACACACGTATGGTCATTTTCACGTTCATGTATCAGGTATAGCTCCATATTACACTATTATCATGTGCACTCGTGAAATACACTATGTTTACATATAAACATGTGCGCTGTGGTCAAGTGTAGTCACCAGCGAATAATTTTTTTTGTATTTATACAGTGATCTCCAACAGTACAAACATGTAAATGAAGGTATAAACACCTGAAGATGGGCGCAAGCCCGAAACCGGTCGTGTGACAAATAAACAACCTTTTATTGTGACTGGTAGCGGATATTTTTCTACAACCCCAGAGAAAGAAATGTTTATAAACCTGGGAAGACGTCGTTACATGTTTCCTTAGCCCAAGAGATGAGAAGGTAGGCTATGGCTCTGAGCACTATGCGACTCAACTTCTGAGGTCATTAGTCGCCTAGAACTTAGAACTAATTAAACCTAACTAACCTAAGGACATCACACACATCCATGCCCGAGGCAGGATTCGAACCTGCGACCGTAGCGGTCGCTCGGTTCCAGACTGTAGCGCCCAGAACCGCACGGTCACTCCGGCCGGCTGAGAAGGTAGGAAGATTAAGGTTTAATGTTCCGTCGCTGACGAGGTCATTAGAGAGGAAACACAAGCTCGTGTTTGGGTAGGATGTAGAATAAAATCGGTTGTGCCCTTTCAAAGAAACCATCTCGGCATTCGCCTTTTGCGATTTACGGACGGGCCTGCTAGTCCGATGGTAAAGTGCGTTCCTAGGTACCCAAAGGTTCAAATGGCTCTGAGCACTATGGGACTTAACATCTGAGTTCATCAGTCCCCTAGAACTTAGAACTACTTAGACCTAACTAACCTAAGGACATCACACACATCCATGCCCGAGGCAGGATTCGAACTTGCAACCGTAGCGGTCGCGTGGTTTCAGACTGAAGCGCCTAGAACCGCTCAACCACTCGGCCGGCGGTATCCAAAGGTTGTGCGACCGAAATATTTCAGTCCGCAGGTAAACCGATCTTCAGCGCTCATTGTTGTGAAGATTTGCCTGGTAAAACACGTGGTTCGGATTCCGCATTAAACTTTAGGCCCCCTTTCGCCAGTAGGTTACTGGGTAACAAGCGAGTCGGTCAAGGGGTGGTGGAGGGGGGGGGCAACTTGCACGGGACCGTTGTGCCACACGGAATAAGTGATTTAGGAAAATTACGGAAATCCTGAAACTGGATGGTCGGTAGGATATTTGAACTGAAAATGAGTCCATGGTCTTACCACTATGCAACCTCAACAAATGAGTGAGAAAGACAGATAGATGACAATGAAAATAATGACTTTCCGAGTGTAATGACATATACAAGTAGTGATGTAGTAACGAAAAACTTTTCAGCGATTCAGGAAAATATTTGCTTTATTATAATTCCATTCTTGGATCACAAAATTTATTTGTAATCGGATAATTAATTTCTGTAATATATATATCATTGCCAACAAATTAATTACCTGATTGTATTACCGTTACACGTATCACGCCGTTGCATGTGATGGTGCAGTCAAAATCATTAGCTGTTTCTGCTTCGTCAGACAAACAGAATTGCGGTACGAGTGAGTGCATTGTTCGTATGTAATAATGTTTTCACCAATGAGCTGTAATTCTTTCTCTAATTAAACTGTTTCGATTGTACAAAGAGAGTGTACAATCTTTTGACGTAGGCGTTTGTTTAAATAAAGCATGCTTTCCTACTAAATTTCTATATATAAAAGGCAATGTCCTGACTGACTAGCTAACTGACTAACCCATCATCGCCCAGCCCAAATAGCTAATGATAGAAAATTCAGATTTGGAGAAGGTGTGTATCTTATGCTATAGGAGTCGTTTGAGAAGGGATTTTTCGCCCCTAACTAGGTGAAATAGAGGATGAAGCCTTTTTTTTTTTAAATGTCGTTATTAAGGCAAAATTGGTATTTGGTTTCCCGGTCAGAAATAAAGAAATATGTGTTTCAGAATTTTTGGAAATTTAACTCTATGGGGGTGAAATAGTGGGTGAAAACTTTTTTCGAAAATATATCATTATTAAAGAACTACTAAAGTATTTTTAAAGCTAGCTCTATTAACACTGGTATTTGATTTATCGGTTACAAATTTAAAAAGTACGTATTTCAGTGGTTTTCGAGATTGAATCCCTAAGGGGGTGAAATAGGGGATGATTTTTTTTGTGAAAATGTTTCATTATGAAAGAAGTTTTAAAGCTACATCTTTAAAAATTGGTGTTGGCTTCCCGATTGGAGATGAATGAGTACGTGTTTCAGTGTTTTTGGAAATTCAATTCTTAAGGGGGTAAAATACGGTCAGAATGATTTCACTGATTTTTCATCGCCCAGCCCAAATCTCTAAGGATAGAAACTTGAAGTTTTGGAGACGGTGTGGATCTCGCACAGTAGGCAACGTTTAAGCAGGGATTGTCCGAAATTCCACTCCTACGGGGTATGAAATACTAGATGAAAGACTTTTTGTATGTATGTCACTATTAAGGGAATTTTGAAGCTAGAACTATGAGAACTGAGATTTTGTTTCTCGTTCAGAAAAGAGAAAATACATGTTGCAGTATTTTTGCAAATTCAACCACTAAGGGGGTTAAATAGTGGACGAAAGTCTTTTGAAAATAAATAACTACTAAAGAACTACTAAAGGACTTTTGAGGCTGCATCTATTACAATAGATATTTGAGTTTCCATTAAGAAATAAAAAAATACGTATTTCAGTGTTCCTGGAAACTCTCAACCTGTAAGTGAGTTCAGTAGGGGATGAAAATTGTTAAGAAAATATTTAGTTGCATTAAAAAGCATTTAAAGCTGAATTTACGAAAATTGGTGTTTCACTTCTCGGTTACATGTAAAAATGTATTTATTGAGGGATGAAAGTTTCTATGGAAATATGTCCCCAAGAACGCAAAAGGCTTGATTAACAAAACCTTTTGATTCCCGCTACTAGAATCAATTTTGTGGTCAGAAATACATACGCAAAAGACCACGCTTGTACGGTCTTAATTAGTATGAGAAGCTTAGTAGGTGTTCCAGTTTGTGAAAAATATGAAATTCGATACTCCAGGACTTTTTCATTCACACATCAAAACTAGTTTTGCATCACCTCGGTTCCGACAGTTCCGGAACCTGTACAGAAAATTGGAATAGAGGTCAACATAATCATTTCCGCCCTTTTTATTGCTCATGAAAACCACACATTGCATGTTGTACCACCACACAGCGATACCTTCAGAGGTTTTGGTCCAGATTGCTGCACACACCCGTACCTCTGATATCCAGTAGCACGTCCTCTTGCATTGATGCAAGCCTGTACTGGTCGTGGCATACTATCCACAAGTCCATCAACGCACTGTAGATCCATATTGTCCCACTCCTCAATGGCGATTCGGCATAGATGCCTCGTGGTGGTTGGTGGGTCACGTCGTCCGTAAACAGCTCTTTTCAATCTATCCCAGTCAATTTCGATAGGGTTAATGTCTGGTGAACATACTGGCCACTCTAGTCGGGCGATGTCGTTATCCTGAAGGAAGTCATTCACAAGATGTACACGATGTGGGCGCAGATTGTCATCCAGGAAGACGAATGCCTCGCCAGTATGCTTCCGATATGGTTGCACTATCGGTCGGAGGATGGCATTCACGTATTGTACAGCGTTACGGCGCCTTCCGTGACCACCAGCGGCGTACGTCAGCCCCACATAATGCCACATCAAAACAGCAGGGAACCTCCATCTTGCTGCACTCGTTGGACAGTGTGTTTAAGGCGTTCAGCCGGACTGGGTTGCCTCCATACACGTCTCCGACGACTGGCTGCTTAAAGGCATATACGACACTCGTCGGTGAAGAGAACGTGACGCCAATCCCGAGCGGTCCATTCGGCTTGTTGGCGGGCCTATTTGTACCGAGCTGCATGGTGTCGTGGTTGCGAAGATGGACCTCGCCATGGGCGTAGGGGGTGAAGTTGCCCATCATGCAGACTATTGCGCATTGTTTGAGTCGTAACACGACTTCCTGTGGCTGCACGAAAAGCATTATTCAACATGCTGGCGTTGCTGCCAGGGTTCCTCTGAGCTATAATCCGCAGGCAGCGGTTATCCACTGCAGTAGTAGCCCTTGGGTGGCCTGAACGAGGCGTGTCATCGACAGTTCCTGTCTCTCTGTATCTCCTCCATGTCAGAACAACATCGCTTTGGTTCACTCCGTGACGCCTGGACACTTCCCTTGTTGAGAGTCCTTCCCAGCACAAAGTAACAATGCGGGCGCGATCGAAACGCGGTATTGACCGTCTAGGCATGGTTGAACTACAGACAACACGAGTCGTGTACCTCCCTCCTTCTTGGTGGAATGACTGGAACTGATCGGCTGTCGGAGCCCCCTCCGTCTAATAGGCGCTGCTCATGCATGGTTGTTTATATCTTTGGGCGGGTTTAGTGACATCTCTGAACAGTCAAAGGGACTGTGTCTGTGATATAATATCCACATTCAACGTCTGTCTTCAGGAGTTCTGGGAACCGGGGCGATGCAAAACTTTTTTTGATGTATATAGAAGTATATCAATTCATCGCAACCGTTTTTTTAAATTTTATATATTTTTCGTCGTTTTAGCTGTCCGTCTTGAATGTTTTTAATTTTAAACGCAAACAGAATTTAGTTTTTATTCTTCTACCGTCTTTGTTATAACTTTACGAACGCTCTTTCCTGAAAAGCAGAGGATTGTGCCACTGATAACTCACCCGCCGTCCATATGGGGCTTGGGGGATGAAATAACAATAAAGAAAAAAATGCATTCGTATCGTTACAAGTGCGTTTCTGAACTAGGCTACCTCTATGTACTTACATTTTCTAGCTCTGAAGATAGTCGTTACCGACCGAAATTAATTACATAACTGCAAATGAACAGTTTGATCCAAGACTGGAATTATCATAAAGCAAAGCAATGACATATCGCCTGCATTAAATTATTCGAGACATGAGCAATGGAAAAGTTCCAGAAGATCTGGTTGAGAAGTAACACAAAAGAAACTGGCAACATTATTTCCATTAACTGGAACATCGTTGTAATTGTTGAACTTCATAAAAGAGGTACAGCATAAAAAATCATAGACAGCCTCCCTCCTCCCACCCTCTCTTTCTTTCCCTCCTGTTTGTAATATCTGAACCAGGATATTACCGAACCATTTCGTTCTGTGTTCGAAGAAAAGTTTAAATGCCTTTTGCATGATTCAGAATCTCTCGAGGATTTAGTATATTGTCTTCGCAAGAAGTCGAGTTAAACTGCTGAACGACATTCAGGATTCAAACGGAGCAGTCACCATGAAAACTCGCGTTGGTTTCGATGCCAGATGTGTCCCTGTTCCGCATTAGAAGCGTGTTCGTATAATGTTGACTAACTTCTGTATCTCCACTGCCTTCCCACGTAATTAGCGACGAGCTGCCGGTAGGCACCAGAGGTGTACCTTTCATTAGCGTCGAGTGCTCGTCATGTGTGATAGCGTGTGTCATCGAGCGGTAAGGCTATCGACGTGTTAGTCAGGCAGCGGCGCGAAACGTAACGCGGCTAATCTAATCTTATCCGCCAAATGAATTTCGAGTGGATACCCCCAGCGCTTAACAAGGTACGAGTAAAGCATGGTTACCATACAGAGACATCTGACAACCGAACAGAGATTCATCCTCGTGATGTTGAAACAGCAGCGGGCTGTATTAGTACGTACCGCCTACAGCGGGCTCACAAGATAACCAGTTTTGACTTTGCAGCCATCATCAATTTAATGGCTACAGCACTAATAACGTAAGCGTGAGGTCGATACAATGATTGAAGGTATTCCCGTCGTTCGACAGGTTCTGACGTTTAGACTGATAATAACAGCAGAAAGAGAGCAATGAGAGAAGCGTTCAATTATTTCGAAAGTAAGACGTTGTCAAACGACCTGAGCCTTTGGTCATATGTAAGTGGGTTTATTCATTCTCTTAATGACCAGACCGGCACTGAAACAGAAGATAACAGAGAGAAGCCCGAAATACTGAATTCGGTCTTCCGAAGTTGTTTCACCGCGGAAGATCGTAGCACTCTCCCTCCTTTCAATCATCGTACGAACGTCGAAATGGCAGATATTGAGATAACCGTTCGCGGAACTGAAAATCAGTTACAACCGCTTAGTAGTGGTAAGGCGTCAGGACCAGATGAGATACCTATAAGATTCTATAAAGATTATGGCAAAGAACTTGCTCACCTTCTAGCAGTAATTTATCGTAGATCACTTGAGCAACGGAAGGTACCCACCGACCGGAAAAAAGGGCAGGTCATTTCCGTTTTTAAGAAAGACCGTAAGACAGGTCCACACAATTATAGACCTATATCGTTGCGTCAGTCTGTTGTAGAATTATGGAACATATTTTATGCTCAAGAATGATGACGTTTTTGGAAAATGAACATCTCCTCTATAAAAATCAACTTGGATTCCGCAAACAGAGGTCCTGCGAAACTCAGCTCGCTCGGTTCCTCCATGAGACCCAAAGCGCAGTGGAAAACGGCGCTTAGCTTGATATCGTGTTCCTTGATTTCAGTAAGGCATTTGACACTATCCCACATTTCTGTTTAGTGAAAAATATACGAGGTTACGGAGTCTCGGAGCAGAGTTTCCGTTGAATTGAAGACTTTCTTGCAGATAGGACTTAACACGTCGCCCTTTAACGGAACAAAATCGACAGATACAAAGGTAATATCCAGAGTACCACAGGGAAGTGTGATAATACCGTTGCTGTTTACTATACAAACGATCTAGTGGAAAGCGTCGGATGCTCTTTAAGGCTATTCACATGTGACGCAGTTGTCTATATCAAAGTAGCAGCGCCAGAAGATAGCAAGAACTTGCAGAACGACCTGCAGAGAATTGATGAGTCGTGCAGGCTCTGGCAGTTGACTCTGAACGTAAGTAAATGTAACATATTGCCTATACACAGGAAAAGAAGTCCACTACTGTACAGCTACACTATTGATGATAAACAGCTGGACACAGCGTCTGCCATAAAACGTCTAAGCGTAACTATCCAGAACGACCTTAAGTGGCATGGCCACATAAAACAGATATTGGGAAAAGCAGACACCAGACTCAGATTCGTCTGAAGAATCCTAAGGAAATGTAACACATCCACGAAATAAATGGGTTATAAGGCGCTTGTTCGCCAGATTCTTGAGTATTGTTCATCTATCTGGGATCCCTAGCAGGTAGGACTGATAAGTGAGATAGAGAAGATCCAACGAAGAGCATCGCGTGTCATCACGGTATCGTTTAGCTAGCGAGAGCGTTACGGAGAAGCTAAATAAACTCCACTGGTAGACGTTACAAGAGAGGCGTTGTGCATCACGGAGAGATTTACTATTGAAATTTCGGGACAACACTTTTCCCGAGGAGTCGGACAACGTATTACTTCCCACCACACACATCTCCACGAGGAGAAAACTCGAGAAGTTACAGCCAATACAGAGGCTTGCCGACAATCATCCTTCCCACGCACTATTCGCGAGTGGAATGGGGTTGGAGGGATCAGATAGTGGTACCAAAGTGCCCTCTGCCACACACCATTTGGTGACTTGCGGAGTATGGTGTAGATGTAGAAACCTGGGCAGAGCTTACAGGAAGAGAGTCACCATGAACCGTCGAGAACAGATTACTGGTAGGTGGGTTCAGATCTCGAGTTGCCACGCGACTTTTAACGCCGACACCGTACCAGAGGCAACTGAGACATGGATGGTGTAGAACCAGAGGTAACTTGGAACTGCGTGGCATTCTGTGGCCTTCGGCGATGAGTTTCGCTACAGTATGAAGCGGTCAGATCGACGTCTCCGTGTCCGTAAACGACCTAGTGACAGGTCATATGAAGCAGTGACTCCCGTGACCCAGACCTCTCTAGTAGACCTGTTGATAAAATACCGCTATATCGATACCTTTCCCCAAATATTTCGATATACATGAGCGATGTTCTACGGCGACTGTCGATATGTCGATATTGACAACAATATCGAATTCCAAATTTTTATATTATTTTTTTTCGCAATTTTCTGTAAATATACGAAATCGTTCTTTTGAAATTGTAGTAGAATATAATTTTACCTTCCCTGTGTGAAGGAGTCTTACTACTTCTTGAGCTCCCGTCACTTCAAGTCTTTCTCTTTGATTGTGTGAAGCAAGTATAGGTGGCACAAAGAAGAAAACTTTGGAAATTTGTAGTAATTTCCTATAGGACCAACTGCTGAGGTAATCGGTCCCTAGGCTTACACACTACTTAATCTAACTCAAATTAAGTTTGGCTAAGGACAACACCGACACCCATGCCCGAGGGACTCGAACATCCGACGGAGGAAGCCGCGCGAACCGTGGCAAGATGCCCTGTTACTCCGCGCGGCACGAAGAAGTCCGATTACACTGCTAGGTGGCAGTGAGTGGAATAACAAAATTTTCCATTGTGGAGAAATAGCAACTAGTGTGCTATGTCTTCACGTCGACATTGTTCAAAAACAGTTGCTGAAATAGATGAACAAAAATCTAAATGACAAGATTATTTTTTGCTGTTGACGGAGACGTGTGACGGGGTATTCTGACGTAATCGGCGCTGGAGCTACCAACAGAAACTGCAACATTTAACTTCACCACGCAATTTTGACACTACAACTACTAAGTCGCTGGCGTTTGCAGAAATGAAAAAACAGCTAAGTCGGCATGAAGTGTTCTGAACAAATCCGATATGTGACGAAACCGAGAGACAGGCCCACCGGGCACTTCTATCGTGCCACATGCATGCAGTTACCATTGTCAGCAAAGTGGTTATTGCCAAAACCTGAACGTGCATCGTTCTCCTTTCAATTCTTGCTGTAAGCCGGATACGCTGGCGGTTAGCTTGTTTATGTACAGCGTATCTAATAATAAATCAATACTTAAATAAACAGCTCTGAAACCGGCAGAATATTTACAATGTGCAGCCGATATTTATATAGGCCAGTACGTAGATATTTTTCTCGTTATATGTCGATAGTTGTTTCGACGTATAGATGGCCGATAATGATATTTTTTAAGAGTCTATACATAGGATTCCCCATATTGTTAAAAATATGAACAGTCCTACTCTCCATCTCCTGCACTCATTATGTGTATGGAGCAACTGGATACGACAACAGAACTGATATAGTAATTGTAGAAGGAGTCCCGCATACTCACCCGTATGTGGGTACATTTGTGAAACTTGACAAGTGCACCAAATGCCACATTCTAACAGGATAATGCACGACCCCCCACTGCACTTCACACCCTCAGACGCCTTCAGAAACCTACGGATTCATGACTGGCCTCACCAAACGCTGATTTGTCATCCGTAGAGCGTGTCTGTGACCGGAAGGGAAGACGTGTTTCAGACATAGCATTTAATTTCTAAAAAATTCGGCGGCTGTTTGCTTCTTCTGTAAAGCAACGAATACGATAGTGTGTGCCCTTGGGCGTCACTCCTCGTATTGATGTTGACGGTGAACGTAACGCCTGAATGCAATGAAAGTTCAAATCATTTAAGCCCGTCATGTGACGAACATCTCCACAAACTTTGATACATATGTGACTGATGCTCCATGGTGTGACACTCTCCACACAATCACACACACGCACGCACACACACACACACACACACACACACACACACACACACAAACGTTTGATTTTCGCCCAGGGGAATGGACAACATTGCAAGTAGTTCCAGTGCCATGGTTCCGATCAAGGTGTGTGGTTAAAATTCGGTCCTCAATTGGGATACCGCGCTTTGCTGCCTATACAGGAAATCACTGGGGAATAGATAGAAGACTTAAAAAGAAGCGAAAAAGTTTATATACACATACGGAAAATTTTTTATCTTCTTAGTTACAGACTTCTTTTTTCATTACATGTCTGCTTCGTTTCTGTCTTTTTTTTTCCAAATTTCCTGCTTGGTTCTACAGGTATTTTTTCTTTTTCAAATCTTATTCGTTTTCGGGAGCGTTAAGTCGAAGCTTTCTTATGTTTATGTTACCTGCCATAATAGTTGTAAATAAACAAATCCTTTCAGTATTGAGAATATAATCAGTAATTCAAGTTCTTATTGGACTAGTGTTTAGTGTGTACTGAACATTCCTCCCCTGCCAGGAATCGAATGAACTATTTCTGGGGTGGGCGCCAGCGAACAAGCGTGTTTTAGCGACCTCAGCTGGAGAGCGACTTCCAGTCACAGGCGTGACGTCTGGTCGGCTGTACTCTTATTGGACTAGTGCGTAACGTACACTTCTGGTTGAAATGTATTCTGATCAGCATATGGGGGGCATGCGTCTGATGTGCGGATTTGCAGTTTGCAATGCGTCTGGAATGGTTCAAATGGCTCTGAGCACTATGGGACTTAACATCTGAGGTCATCAGTCCCATAGAATTTTTTTTTTTTTGGTCGTCAGTCTACTGACTGGTTTGATGCGACCCGCCACGAATTCCTTTCCTGTGCTAACCTCTTCATCTCAGAGTAGCACTTGCAACCTACGTTCTCAATTATTTGCGTGACGTATTCCAATCTCTGTCTTCCTCTACAGTTTTTGCCCTCTACAGCTCCCTCTAGTACCATGGAAGTCATTCCCTCATGTTTTAGCAGATCTCCTATCATCCTGTCCCTTCTCCTTATCAGTGTTTTCCACATATTCCTTTCCTCTCCGATTCTGCGTAGTACCTCCTCATTCCTTACCTTATCAGTCCACCTAACTTTCAACATTCGTCTATAGCACCACATCTCAAATGCTTCGATTCTCTTCTGTTCCTTTTTTCCCACAGTCCATGTTTCACTACCATACAATGCTGTACTCCAGACGTACATCCTCAGAAATTTCTTCCTCAAATTAAGGCCGATATTTGATATTAGTAGACTTCTCTTGGCCAGAAATGCCTTTTTTGCCATAGCGAGTCTGCTTTTGATGTCCTCCTTGCTCCGTCCGTCATTGGTTATTTTACTGCCTAGGTAGCAGAATTCCTTAACTTCATTGACTTCGTGACCATCAATCCTGATGTTAAGTTTCTCGCTGTTCTCATTTCTACTACTTCTCATTACCTTCGTCTTTCTCCGATTTACTCTCAAACCATACTGTGTACTCATTAGACTGTTCATTCCGTTCAGCAGATCATTTAATTCTTCTTCACTTTCACTCAGGATAGCAATGTCATCAGAGAATCGTATCATTGATATCCTTTCACCTTGTATTTTAATTCCACTCCTGAACTTTTATTTTATTTCCATCATTGCTTCCTCGATGTACAGATTGAAGAGTAGGGGCGAAAGGCTACAGCCTTGTCTTACACCCTTCTTAATACGAACACTTCATCTTGATCGTCCACTCTTATTATTCCCTCTTGGTTGTTGTACATATTGTATATGACCCGTCTCTCCCTATAGCTTACCCCTACTTTTTTTCAGAATCTCGAAGAGCTTGCACCATTTTATATTGTCGAACGCTTTTTCCAGGTCGACAAATCCTATGAAAGTGTCTTGATTTTTCTTTAGTCTTGCTTCCATTATTAGCCCTAACGTCAGAATTGCCTCTCTCGTCCCTTTACTTTTCCTAAAGCCAAACTGATCGTCACCTAGCGCATTCTCAATTTTCTATCTACTTAAATCTAACTAACCTAAGGACATCACACACATCCATGCCCAAGGCAGGATTCGAACATGCGATCGTAGCGGTCGCGCGGCTCCAGACTGAAGCGCCTAGAACCGCTCGGCCACACCGGCCGGCAATGCGTCTGGAGCCAGACTTTCGTATGCCGGAAGGTTTCCAAATAGACATTTACCGAACGATAAGACCTTTCATAGAATACATGAACGTTTTGCGGAGGCACGCTCTTCTGAGAAAAGGTTCTTTTATTGTAGAAGACCCCCGCTGTCGAGGACGAACTGTTAGCGTTCTGCGTGTAATTATCAAGACGGCAAAGAAATAACTCGGCACCCTCTGAAAGCCGCTACCCTTGTGTGACTCTCCGGCACGGTTTTATGCTCAGGAGATTAACGACACTATCACGCTGCACTTTATCACGTAGGTATTACCTGGGTGTGATAAGAGACTGCACACACGGGGACACTGTCGCGATTCGCGACGCTGAAAGCAAACCTACAGCTGTGGGGCGGCGAACTTGCAGAATCCCAGAGGCACGGAAGGCAAGTCCGCGAAGCCTTCACGTATTTAGTTACTAGAACTACACGTGCTGCCGGGACAACTGTGGAGCAGCAGGGTCGTGAAACATTACGTAATTCCTTCTCGCTCCACAGAACGCGAGACAGCCGATGCGGTTACAGCACACAGCGTCTTCTCCGCCATCTTCTGAATCTGTACGATCATCAGCACATCCAAAACCTCCTCAAAGCTCTAATACGTCACCAGAATGGCTGGGTTTAGTGATCACAAAGATCTGCAGATCCGGGAGTAATGATTCAGGCTGTCATATATCAATCTTAATTGCAACTGACGAATGGAAAAACTGGTAGAAGCCGACCTCGGGGAAGATCAGTTTGGATTCCGTAGAAATGTTGGAACACGTGAGGCAATACTGACCCTACGACTTATCTTAGAAAATAGATTACGGAAAGGCAAACCTACGTTTCTAGCATTTGTAGACTTAGAGAAAGCTTTTGACCAAGTTGACTGGAATACTCTCTTTCAAATTCTGAAGGTGGCAGAGGTAAAATACAGGGAGCAAAAGGCTGTTTACAAATTGTACAGAAACCAGATGGCAGTTATAGGAGTCCAGGGGCATGAAAGGGAAGCAGTGGTTGGGAAGGGAGTGAGACAGGGTTGTAGCATATCCCCGATGTTATTCAATCTGTACATTGAGCAAGCAGTAAAGGAAATAAAAGAAAAATTCGAAGTTGGAATTAAAATCCATGAAGAAGAAATAAAAACTTTGAAGTTCGCCGATGATATTGTAATTCTGTCAGAGACAGCAAAGGACCTGGAAGAGCAGCTGAACGGAATGGACAGTGTCTTGATATGAAAATATAAGATGAACATCAACAAAAGCAAAACGAGCATCATGGAATGTAATCGAATTTAATCGGGTGATGCTGCCGGAATTAGATTAGAAAATGAGACGCTTAAAGTAGTAAACGAGTTTAGCTATTTGGGGAGCAAAATAACTGATGATGGTCGAAGTAGAGAAGATATAAATTGTAGACTGGCAATGGCAAGGAATGTGTTTCTGAAGAAGAGAAATTTGTTAACGTCGAGTATAGATTTGTCAGGAAGTCGTTTCTGAAAGTATTTGTATTGAGTGTGGCCATGTATGGAAGTGAAACGTGGACGATAAATAGTTTAGACAAGAAGAGAATAGAAGCTTTCGAAATGTGGTGCTACAGAAGAATGCTGAAGATTAGATGGGTAGATCACATAACTAATGAGGAGGTATTGACTAGAATTGGAGAGAAGAGAAATTTGTGGCACAACTTGACTAGAAGAGGGATCGGTTGGTAGGACATATTCTGAGGCATCAAGGGATCACCAATTTAGAACTGGAGGTCAGCGTGGAGGGTAAAAATCGTAGAGAGAGATACCAAGAGATGAATACAGTAAGCAGATTCAGAAGGATGTAGGTTGCAGTAGGTACTGGGAGGTGAAGAAGCTTGCAGAGGATAGAGTAGCATGGAGAGCAGCATCAAAGCAATCTCTGGACTGAAGAGCACAACAAAAACAACTGAAAATTACAGAATGACTGACAGCACACTCCATCACTTTTTTTTTGAGCCGTCAGCCTTCTGACTACTGTGATGCGGCTATTAAATGTCCATCTCCCTTTACATACCGAATTCCTCGTTCAGTATCCTCATATACTTCCGCTGTCTCTTCATCTTCTGCTTTCGTCGTTGGCATGTGTAACTGAACTATCAATGCCGGCGTTGATTTGCTGTCAAATGTGACGAGAACAACCCTATCACTGAACTGTTCTCAGTAGTTCAATCTCTTCATTACTTTCCTAACAATTCCTACTAACTTTACACCAGGTAATTTTGATACTAGCTCGATGACCTGGGGTAAAACATATGTTAGCCGTACGAGATATTTTATATGAAATGTCCCCTTAGAAAAATATATCAATGAGAGTGCTGATTTTCAAATAGCTGAGCAAAACAGAACGTACTCAGACATTTCTCTCTTTACTATTCTTATCAGCACTAAACAGATACACAATATTTTTTTTAGTGCAACGCAATCTGACTTTCAATAATCCATACAAAAGAATGGCCCTGACTAACAATAACCTATACCTTTCATGAATCACTTACCTCACAAAAATCTTCGTTTCCCAAACTACTGCAATACAGCGTGCGCCAATACCGCCAGCTAAATAAAAGATTCTAACTACTGAAGGCACTAACTACTGATAGGCATAGTTATCAAATGAAAGATTTTCATAGAGAACAATATGTTCATGACATCCAGTCTTACAAATTTCGTTTTTCTGACGGACACTCGTCCAGATCGTCCGCTCTCAAACCTCTGCCATCTCTCTTCCCACATCCACCACTGCTGGCGGCTCACATCCAACTGCGCAACGCTACGCGCTGTTCACATCCAACTGCCAAACACTACAATAGAAAATATTCCAACAATGCAAATCAGCCACAGACTGCACACAGCACAGTAAGTGATTTTCATACAGAGCGCTACGTGGCGTTACCAACATAAAAACATGAACAGCCTACTTTCAGAGATATTTTATTTGTTGTCAACTGTCAAAAATGTTACATGTAGTACGAGCGATCATTTATTTTGCATAAAAATGGATAAGAGAATTTTTATCAAATTTTAGTATAGAAAGTGAATAATTTGTAGCAAAGTTTTAGAAGCGCTGGTGATTTACATCAGTAAACCAAGGGTTTGTGAGAGGTACAATCGCTTCGAAAAAGGCCATGAAGACGTTGGAAAAGACGAGCGTCAATGACGCCCTCAGTACATCGTCAGTCGAAGAAATCGTGGGAAAAATGAAAGAAATGATTACTAACAATCACCGATCCCAAACAGAGAAGTCGCTGATGCTGATGGCTTATCAGCTGGCTCATACCATTGATTTTTCGGATGTTCTCGGTATGAAAGGTGTCACAGCAAATTTTGCTCCAAAACTGTTGAATTTCTAACGAAATTGGCCAAGGGCCGTTAGATGAACTCGGTAACGATGCAAAACCACTGAAACGTCTCGTAGCAGGTGCTGAAGCAGGGGTTTATGGGTCTGGCGTCGAAACTAGGGCTCAATCGTCCCAGCAAAAGCATCCTGGATCACCGACATAGAAAAAAGCGCGACAGGTGTTGTTCACACACGTGAAGGTTATGCTCGCTGTGTTCTTCGATTTTAACAACATCGTGTATCATGATTTTTTTTCTAAAAAGTCGAACTATCAGTAAGGAGGTCTATGCCGTTTGTGTGCATCAGTCCGAAACAAAAAGTCCGGATTTGTGGCGAAATAATTAATGGCTTTTACACCAGGATAACGTACCTACTCAAGCTTCGTTGCTTGTCAGTGAGTTTTTGGCCAAAAACACTACTTTAGTGATGTCCCTGCCTCGATATTCCTCAGACATGACCCCATACGATTTTTTTCCCTATCTAAAAATAAAGAAAGCTTCAAAAGATCGTCGTTTATCAAGGATACATCAGATTATAAACGCATCGCTGGAGCCACCTCAAGCTACCCCAAAGATAGAGTTGCAGAAGTGCTTCGAGTATTGGAAAAGGTGCTGGTGTGAGTGTATCATATCTAATAGGATAACACTGCTAAATTTGACAATTGATTGGGCGGCCATTATCTCGCCCAAATACAAGCACAGGATGGCTTGCCACGAAGAGCTGCAATACGAGGCGTAGGTTATCGTCAACGTACCGCTGGGCTGTAAGGGTGCCGCTGATGAAAAACAAAAAAAGACGTCCTTTTATGAAAAGAGATGCCAACGCAAACCATCACTCCTGGTTGTCGGGCCTTATGGCTGGCGACAGTCAGTTTGGTTTCCCATCTCTGTCTGAGACGCCTCCAGACACGTTTTCGACCAGTAATCCCATTGACGATAGTAGAATTGTCTTCAGTGATGGATCCCGCCACTAACAAGCCCCGATGCTATGCTTGTCAAACACTACCGTGGCCAGCGAAGCCCCCGGATCTCGCCTCAATTGAGAAAGTTTTGAGCATTATAAGCAGTACCCTCTAACCAGCTCGGGATTTTGACAATCTGAAGCCCCAGTTGGACAGAACTTCCAACAACGCTGTCAGTCAATTCCAAGCCGAATAACAGCTTGGATAAGGGCCAGAGGTGGATCATCACTTTACTGACTTGCTCAGTACGTGAATCTCTTCCTCTTGAATGAATCATCCAATGTTTTTGAAATTGTAAACATTTGTCTCTACATGTACGTCACATCTACCGATTTCTGTCCCATTCGTATAATCCCTTCGTTGTGTGCCTTTTTTGTCTTAGAGTGTATACGTCGAAAAGCTAATCAGCAAAAATCAAAAGGACCTGTAGTGAGAGGAGAAAGAATAAAAACCGTCACGTATGCTGATGATACGACTGTGCTAGGAGAAACGGAGGAAGGTCTCCAAGTAATGATGGAGAATATTTCAAGTGTGGGTAAAAAGTGTACAATGAAATTGAACATTGGCAAGACCAAAGTGATGAGAATCGGAAAAGAAGACAACACGATTAATATGTCACTAGACTGAATAGTATTAGAACGGGTTCAGCCTTTCCAGTATTTCGGAACCTTGGCAAATTGCAGCGGAAATTGTACAGAGGAAGTGAGACGGAGAATCTCTTTGGGAAACAGAGCTTTCGGGAGAGTGCACGGTTTGTTGACAGTCACAAGTCCTGCACATAGGAAGAGGTTCGTCAAATGTTTTGTGTGGTGTGTGGTGTCTCATGGTTTTGAAACTTGGGCAGACAGTCACAAAGGACAAAAATCTCTAGAAATTTTTGAAATATGTTTATGGAGAAGAACTGAGTAAGTAAAACGGATCGACAGAATCAGAAATGAGGAGGTGTGGTGCAGGACAGGAGAGGAACTTCATGAGGATGAAACAGAAGAGGAAAACACCTTGGCTGGGGCACACATTGTGTAGGAATTGTCTGCTACAGGTAATCATGGAGGGAAAACTAGAAGGAAGGAGAGGGAGGGGAAGAAGGAGGTTTGGAATGCTAACAGAAGTGAAGAGAGGAAAAGTTGCAAGTGAAGGAGGATGATGAGGACAGAGAGCTGTGTCCACTTGATACCTGTCTGACGGCAGACTATTACAAGAAGAAGAACGTTGATGTGGACGAATAAATAAAATTATTAAGTTCATGCATATGTCCGTAGAGGTTTTGTTTTGTATGTTGGTATTTTGCTTGCTATGGGTTCATTTATGGATTTTCATTTTTTGTTTCTAGTTCACTGTTGCTAGTTGAGTTTACATTCGGTCATTTTGTCATTTAGAGATAGTGAGTTGACCTGTGGACGCTATAAAATGGAGTGCCAAGTGCCGCGCTGGATCAGCCGAGGGGTCTAAGGCGCTGCAGTCATGGACTGTGCGGCTGGTCCCGGCGGAGGTTCGAGTCCTCCCTCGGGCATGGGTGTGTGTGTTTGTCCTTAGGATGTCGTTGTTATTGTTATCTTCAGCCCTGAGACTGGTTTGATGCAACTCTCCATGCTACTCTATCCTGCGCAAGCTGCTTCATCTCCCAGTACCTACTGCAGCCTACATCCTTTTCAATCTGCTTAGTGTATTGATCTCTTGGTCTCCCTCTACGATTTTTATCCTCCACGCTGCCCTCCAGTACTAAATTGGTGATCCCTTGATGCCTCAGAACATGTCCTACCAACCGATCCCTTCTTCTAGTCAAGTTGTGCACAAACTTCTCTTCTCCCCAATCCTATTCAACACCTCCTCATTAGTCATCTAATCTTCAGCATTCTTCTGTAGCACCACATTTCGAAAGCATCTATTCTCTTCTTGTCCAAACTAGTTATCGTCCATGTTTCACTTCCATACATGGCTACGCTCCACACAAATACTTTCAGAAACGACTTCCTGACACTTAAATCTATACTCGATGTTAAGAAATTTCTCTTCATCAGAAACGCTTTCCTTGCCATTGCCAGTCTACATTTTATATCCTCTCTACTTCGACCATCATCAGTTATTTTGCTCCCCAAATAGCAAAACTCCTTTACTACTTTAAGCGTCTCATTTCCTAATCTAATTCCCTCAGCATCACCCGACTTAATTCGACTACATTCCATTATCCTCGTTTTGCTTTTGTTAATGTTCATGTTATATCCTCCTTTCAAGACACTGTCCATTCCGTTCAACTGCTCTTCCAAGTCCTTTGCTGTCTCTGACAGAATTACAATGTCATCGGCGAACCTCAAAGCTTTTATTTCTTCTCCATGGATTTTAATACCTATTCCGAACTTTTCTTTTGTTTCCTTTACTGCTTGCTCAATATACAGATTGCATAGCATCGGGGAGAGGCTACAACCCTGTCTCACTCCGTTCCCAACCACTGCTTCCCTTTCATGTCCTTCGACTCTTATAACTGACATCTGCTTTCTGTACAAATTGTAAATAGCCTTTCGCTCCCTGTATTTTACCCCTGCCACCTTCAGGATAATTTAGGTTAAGTAGTGTGTAAGCTTAGGGACTGATGACCTTAGCAGTTAAGTCCCATAAGATTTCACACACATTTTTTTGGAGTGCCAAGTGGAGAAATCGTAACATTTCTGAAACATTCTGCTGTCTGAGTTCAATAAAGTAGCGGAGGCAGCCAGAAACATTTGCGCCGTGTATGGTGTCATTGGACAGAGCACGGCAATAAAATGGTTTTCTCTTCACATTCAGCAAGATCTTCGGGTTTTTATGAAAATCGTTTAAATGCCTTAAACCACAATGATCCGTGTCAGTGTTCTCGAAAACTGGTAAATGTGATGAACTGAAATTATTCCACCATCGTGTGACAACGGCATGCAATGGGGAAGGTTCAGAAAACCGGGTGTATGGGTACCACGTGTTCTAAACCAAAATATCCATATGTGTTCGCCACTTGCTCATTATCAACTGGCTCGTGAGCAACACCGACCTTTCATCCTGTGTCGTTGCTGGCGACGAGAAATTCTGTCTTTATGCTAACGTAAGAAAAAAGAAAGGAATCAGAATGAGATTTTCACTCTGCAGCGTGGTGTGGGCTGATATGAAACTTTCTGGCAGATTAAAACTGTGTGCCGGACCGAGACTCGAAATCGGGACCTTTGCCTTTCGCGGGCAAGTGCTCTACCAACTTTTTATTTTATTTTATTTTATTTATTTATTTATTTATTTATTTTTTTTTTGCCATTTGAGATAATATTCAGCTGTGTTTACTCATAGAACTTAGACAGAAGATGATATCCAAAGTTGCATCGGGCTAAATGTGGAACCCTGCAGTTTGGATTGTCAACACAACAGTAGCTTTCCTGTATTAGAAATACATTATTTATTGTTACGTACATAGTTTGAAAGGATGCGGGGGAAATGCGGTGTTACTTAAAGTAAGTTTATCCGTCATGGACGTGATTCAACTTTGTGACGTGGAGCAGTTTTAAACTTGGTTTCTTTAAACTACGAACAGCCGCTCCTTTGTTTGAGCATCTATTTATTAAAACCATTACCATAACTCCCGATTGTGTAAGTACCACCTACGATGCACACTGTAAGCATTCGGATCCCCGTAGATTTTCTAAAATTGGAGAATGCCTAGTGGTTATTTTGAAATGGATACATTGGATTTCTTTTCCCTTCTTTTACAACTAGAGTTTGTGTTCCGTCCCTAGTACCCTCCTCGTCTTTCTTCATCAATTAAGCAGCCAGCTACCGCATTGTTAAATTAATAACGAAAGACAAAAAAAGATGTTTCCACCCAGGATCGAACCGGGGTCCTTCCGTGTGTTTTTTTTTTGCAGACGCTCTATCCATTTTTTTTTTGCCGCACAGTCCATGACTACAGCGCCTTTTTTCTTTTTTTTCAGATGTTCTATCCATCTCTTTTTTTTTGGGAGTGAGGGGTTTTTGTTTATTTATTTATATGAAGGAAGGTGGGAGAAACAGAAACCTTTATTATTCACAAAATAAACATAGTACGTCCTGACACATGAGAACTGTCCTGGAAGGAACCTCGCTGCCGTCCTACCACGCAGCATGAAATAACAACAAAATGAAAGTGGGGCCACCTCCGGCACCCTAAAGAAAAGTATTTCTGGATATTAAAACAAAATTTGAAGCACATTCATTTGTTATCTGTGCAAGCGTTAGTTTTTCCTAGGTCGCATACTACCATAGTGTCCTTAGCTGATCACTTTGCTTGGTCGGTTTCACAACGACAGCATCGCCGCTCATCTTTGCGCATCCGGCACACCCCAAGTATATGGCGGGTCCGCAAAAACCGTTACTAGGAAATTGGCATACTAATCCTTGTACTTTTGTAGCCGTAACAGTTTTGTGTATCCATCTTGCAAGTATTGCCAGTAATCCAGGACGTTCAGTACGTTCAGACGTGTGTCTGAATGGATGTAATGGACCGTCATACCTGTGATCCACGCCACTGCGTTCGTCTTATGACGCGGAAAATACATTTCCTTTGGAAAAAATACTATGTCAGAAGAGACTGATTGCTGTATAGATAGTGCGCCGCATGTAGGCTATTATCTTTCTTGCGAGAGTCCAGACAGCCAATGCCTCGCCGCAGACCAGCCGATGGTCGTCCGTATCCAGCACGCCGCATTGATGACACAAGGGCGAATTGTGTACTTTGACGACAATGTACCATGTTGATCTGACTGATGTAGGTAGGTGGGGGTGGTGGACCGTGCGCCACACCACGTGCCAATTAACAGCTGGATGTTTGCGTTCCACTCTATTCCGGGCGATCTGTCGAAGAAGCAGATGGTACACGTCCTTCGATGTCGACTGTCGGGTCGTCGGTAAACGCTCTCGAACGTAACTGTGTTCCACGATGAACGTGCGCACATACGTTAAAGGGGGCGATATATGGCCGACACTGACTGGAGGAAGATGCGATGTTGGTACGAGTTCTTCGATGGTCATCCCCTTAAGCGAGTGATTCCTGTTGCGTCACCGTTTGAGCATAGTATTAATATACATGGCACGCGCCTTCTCGTGCACGTTCACTAAACCAACGCCCCCCTCTCGCGCTGGGAGGGTAAGCGTGTTGTACTGTACCTTAAAGAGTTGTCCCAGGCACACATAGTACCCAAAAGCCGCCTGAATCCTCATAGCCATCGTGCGCGTCAATGGGAGAAGGTGTGTCAGGTGGCACATCATGGGCGCGAGATAAAGGTTGACGCGTAACACTCGCTGCAGCATATCCATCGACCGTAGGGCGTTTAGTCGTACTGCCGTGCGGACTCTGAGTAACAGTCTTCGGTAGTTGTCCGCAGCCGTTCTCGCTGTCTCTTTATGAAAGGTGATACCCAAACAGCGGAGGGTTTCCACCGCAGGTAAGGGTCCTTCCGTTCCTGGTTCTAGTCCACGCCCCACATGCATGAATTGTGATTTTCGGTAGTTAACCACACTTCCAGCTGCCATCCCATACGTCTGTAGCCAATCCAGTGCTGTTTGAGTCTCCCTCTCATTCCTTACGAGGAACACAATATCATCCGCGTATGCTCTGCATTTGAATGATAAATGCCGTAGGGAGATCCCGGTAAGACGGTGGCGAAGGCCTGTGAGGCACGGTTCTAAGGCGATCGCATAAAGGAGGATCGACGAGGGGCAACCCTGTCTCACTGATCTTAAGATCTTAAAATACTCAGTTCTCCCTCCGTTGACCACCATCGCTGATCTGGCGCCGTGCAACAGCGCATCACAGCATGTGTCAATAATGGCGAGACACCCATCCTGTTCATCACCGCCGCGAGGTACACGTGATCCACGCGATCAAAATCAGGATCGAAATCTACAGCAACCATCGCCCCCCGGAGGCGGCATGCAGCCGCGAGGGCGACGACGTCACGATAGTCTCCCAAGGCTGTGTGGATATTAGTGATGCTGCCAAGACAAGTCTGATCGGCACGTATTCGATTCTCCAGCGACTTTTTGATACGACTTCCCAGGATGCGCATGAAGATCTTGTAGTCACTATTAAGGAGGGTCAAGGGGCGATAATCACAAGGCCGTTTGCCACCACGGGGCTTCGGTATCGATATCATAAGCCCTTCCGTGAATTGAATGTGAACCGGTACTTCTTGCCGCAGAAGCTCATTAAACATACATAGCCACATCGGTGTCATAATGGTCACAAAGGCACGGTAAAACTCCAACGGGAATCCGTCTGGACCTGGGGACTTGTTGCAAGCACCTCGTGTAATCGCATCCTCCAGCTCTTCACACGTAATTTCAGATAACCTGTCCGCTTCCCCGTTCACACTCGTCGCGTCTGGGATCTCTTCCAGGACGTTCCCCAGCTCCCTCTGACCCTCCCCGTTGCTCGCATAGAATCTGCTAAAATGATTCGTGAACGCCTGTGCTATGCCCCTTTGTGTTGTAAAACGACGATCATCGCCGAGATCGATCTCATGTATCAAATTCCTGCGTCTTCTTCGTCTTTCCTTTATCACATATCGCATCGAGGGAACCTCGTTGGGCAGGAAATCCTGCGACCTTGCGCGTATCATCGTACCTGCCATCCTCTGCGTCGCAAGTTGTACCAGCTTCGCCTTAACTCGGTGGACAGCCGTCTGGCGTAGGTGGTTGAGTTAACAGTTCCCGGAGAGCCGTAAAGTAAAACTCAGTGGTCGTGCGCTGCCGTTGAGAAACCTCCTTCCCGTAACCTATTAACGTCCTCCGTAAAGCTGGCTTCGCGCACTCGATCCACCACTGCAGGACAGAACCGAAAGAATTTCGTCGACGGAGGCAGCCATGCCACGCGTCCTCCACCATGCGTCGGCATTCTGCATCTCGCAGATGGGAGACGTTCGTCTTCCAATTACCCCTCCGTCTCCATACCTGCTGTCTATCAAGGTTAACCGTACAAATATATGCCTCGCGGTCTGTAAACGCTGTCGGCCATGGTTGGTTGGTTGGTTGGTGGTTAGTGTTCAACGTCCCGTCGACAATGAGGTCATTAGAGACGGAGCGCAAGCTCGGGTGAGGGAAGGATTGGGAAGGAAATCGGCCGTGCCCTTTCAAAGGAACCATCCCGGCATTTGCCTGAAACGATTTAGGGAAATCACGAAAAACCTAAATCAGGATGGCTGGAGACGGGATTGAACCGTCGTCCTCCCGAATGCGAGTCCAGTGAGCTAACCACTGCTCCACCTCGCTCGGTCTGTCGACCATATTTCTGCGTCGACCGTCGACACTGCTAACGCCCTTGAAACGTAGATCCGGTCCAAACGGCCCGCGGAGTGGCTAGTAAAAAATGTATATCCTGGTTGGTTGCGATACTTCAGGTCCCATGTATCGACTAATTCCATCCCGTTGACCAGCTCCCTAAGTTCTTGGCTAGTAGTATAGTTAGGTTGTTGGTCCTTTCTGTCGAGCACACAATTAAAATCTCCGCCGAGTATGCAACCATCGTATCGTCCCTGGAACAACGGTGTAACCTCGTGGGCGTAAAAATCTGCTCTGTCCCTTCTCTTATCCGAGTCTGAAGGTGCGTATATGTTGATCAAACGTATTCCACCTATGGTCACGGCCGTACCACGGGCAGAAGGCAAATACTCTACTTCGTGTGCACGTATCCTTTCCTTTAATTGTATAGCTGTGCCAACGCCTCTCCGAGGGGGGAAGTAGCCGAACTTCTTGTAATAGTGCTATGTCTAAATCCGCAGACTTTATCATGTCACTGAGCATCTTGATTTTTACCGGCGTCCCAATGCTATTGATGTTAACCGACCCTATCCGATAAGCTTGTTGCATGGCGGTCAACGTAGATAGGGTACCGTACGGTCGCTAATTTTGCCGTACATAGGCTGCTGTCGGACTAACGTCCCCCGCCGTCCCATCATATGGTTTGCCATTATTCCGTGCAGTCTGCCGGTCTTACACCGGGAGAGTGCGTGGGAGCAGCTCCTCCCGCATCATCTGTTCCCCACGGGGGTGGGTCTTCTGACCAGTCCCCTAGTGTCCCATCGTTGTCGTGCGGTGCAGGCGCCGTAGCCTCCTCTGTAGCCTGTTGCCGTCTATCGAGCCCCGTCGCTGTGTCTGGAGCATCGTCAGCGGTAGGTCGTGCCGCCGTCCCGCTGGCCACCGTTGCATCCACGCTAGGCAGTTCTTCTGTATCCATGGTCGTCTGTTCTGTACCCGTAAACTTCTCAGAATTGTCTGCTAGATCAGAGTGGTCGTTCTCCACCGCGAGGCGGCGCTTCTTCCGGCGTTTTGGTGATCGCTGTTTTCGTTGCCGGGCCTCGGTATCAGAGGTCAGCATGGTCTCCAGTTGTTCGTGGGGTACGTCGGAATCGTGCGTCGTCGTATTATCGACGTCTCCAAGTGCCTTATCTGAAGGGGCCGCAATCGGAACCGAAGAGAGGGCGTCCTGTGACTGCTGCAGGCGGTCCAGCGCAGCGTCGTCTTTCTGTGGCTCGCCACGATCCGCCGCTGTCTGTGTGTTCTGGTACGCGTCTGTCTCGCGGCCCACGTCATCACCTAATGCGGCGACGTAATGGCAGCCGTAATAACCTTCGTTGAGCACACTCAGAACGTATGTGTCCCTCCTTCCCACATCCAGAGCACGTCCTTGGTTGTCCGTCGCAAATGACGATCGCCCTACAACCGGCGATGTACAAGTATGACGGGACGTGTTTTCGGAGTTCTATCCGTATTTGTCTGACGCCATTGAGGACAGGATACGTCTTGAAACTCGCCCATTTTTCAGCCACGTGGGATAAGACCGTTCGGTAAGGACACAGGGCGTCTAATTCTTCTGGCACTTCGAATGGAAGCTCAAAGACGCGGATCGTTCGGAGGCCCATGCCGGCGTGTTCAACTGTTACCGCTCCAACATTCCCGTCCGAATGACAGAAACGAAGTCCTTGCCGGTGTCGAAGTAGTAAGTCGTCACATGCCGCTTCATTTATGAGCTTGACATAGACCACGCTGCTGACTATAGATAAGTGTATTCCAACTAGAACGTCAGGGTCGATTTTCACCTCGTCCCGTAAATAACGTTCGATCTCGTAAGCCTTCGGTCGAGCATATTCGTTAACAAAACTAAATTTCAGTGTCGACTTGCGGAACGACAAGGCCATGATTCGTTCTATGTATACCGCGACACACCGCTAAACACGTAACGTAAACACCTCTCGCGCAGACGTGCGGCATGGACGTAAACACCGTCCGAACCGCTGGGCCGCCGAAGGCTGACTGAACTGAGCTACCCAAGCACGACTCAGGCCTCGTCCTCACAGCTTTACTTCTGCCAGTACCTCGTCTCCTACTTTCCAAACTTTACAGAAGCTCTCCTGCGAACCTTGCAGAACTAGCACTCCTGAAAGAAAGGATATTGCGGAGACATGGCTTAGCCACAGCCTGGGGGATGTTTCCAGAATGAGATTTTCACTCTGCAGTGGAGCGTACGCTGATATGAAACTTTCTGGCAGATTAAAACTGTGTGCCGGACCGAGACTCGAAATCGGGACCTTTGCCTTTCGCGGGCAAGTGCTCTACCAACTGAGCTACCCAAGCACGACTCACGCCCTGTCCTCACAGCTTTACTTCCGCCAGTACCTCGTCTCCTACCTTCCAAACTTTACAGAAGCTCTCCTGCGAAGCCTTGCAGGACTAGCACTCCTGAAAGAAAGGATATTGTGGAGACATGGCTTAGCCACAGCCTGGGGGATGTTTCCAGAATGAGATTTTCACTCTGCAGTGGAGCGTACGCTGATATGAAACTTTCTGGCAGATTAAAACTGTGTGCCGGACCGAGACTCGAAATCGGGACCTTTGCCTTTCGCGGGCAAGTGCTCTACCAACTGAGCTACCCAAGCACGACTCACGCCCTGTCCTCACAGCTTTACTTCCGCCAGTACCTCGTCTCCTACCTTCCAAACTTTAAAGAAGCTCTCCTGCGAAGCCTTGCAGGACTAGCACTCCTGAAAGAAAGGATATTGTGGAGACATGGCTTATCCACAGCCTGGGGGATGTTTCCAGAATGAGATTTTCACTCTGCAGCGGAGTGTGCGCTGATATGAAACTTTCTGGCAGATTAAAACTGTGTGCCGGACCGAGACTTCAAATCGGGACCTTTGCCTTTCGCGTGCAAGTGCTCTACCAACTGAGCTACCCAAGCACGACTCACGCCCTGTCCTCACAGCTTTACTTCCGCCAGTACCTCGTCTCCTACCTTCCAAACTTTACAGAAGCTCTCCTGCGAAGCCTTGCAGGACTAGCACTCCTGAAAGAAAGGATATTGTGGAGACATGGCTTAGCCACAGCCTGGGGGATGTTTCCAGAATGAGATTTTCACTCTGCAGCGGAGTGTGCGCTGATATGAAACTTTCTGGCAGATTAAAACTGTGTGCCGGACCGAGACTTCAAATCGGGACCTTTGCCTTTCGCGTGCAAGTGCTCTACCAACTGAGCTACCCAAGCACGACTCACGCCCTGTCCTCACAGCTTTACTTCTGCCAGTACCTCGTCTCCTACCTTCCAAACTTTAAAGAAGCTCTCCTGCGAAGCCTTGCAGGACTAGCACTCCTGAAAGAAAGGATATTGTGGAGACATGGCTTAGCCACAGCCTGGGGGATGTTTCCAGAATGAGATTTTCACTCTGCAGCGGAGTGTGCGCTGATATGAAACTTTCTGGCAGATTAAAACTGTGTGCCGGACCGAGACTTCAAATCGGGACCTTTGCCTTTCGCGTGCAAGTGCTCTACCAACTGAGCTACCCAAGCACGACTCACGCCCTGTCCTCACAGCTTTACTTCTGCCAGTACCTCGTCTCCTACCTTCCAAACTTTAAAGAAGCTCTCCTGCGAAGCCTTGCAGGACTAGCACTCCTGAAAGAAAGGATATTGTGGAGACATGGCTTAGCCACAGCCTGGGGGATGTTTCCAGAATGAGATTTTCACTCTGCAGCGGAGTGTGCGCTGATATGAAACTTTCTGGCAGATTAAAACTGTGTGCCGGACCGAGACTTCAAATCGGGACCTTTGCCTTTCGCGTGCAAGTGCTCTACCAACTGAGCTACCCAAGCACGACTCACGCCCTGTCCTCACAGCTTTACTTCCGCCAGTACCTCGTCTCCTACCTTCCAAACTTTACAGAAGCTCTCCTGCGAACCTTGTACACTCCGCTGCAGAGTGAAAATCTCATTCTGGAAACATCCCCCAGGCTGTGGCTAAGCCATGTCTCCGCAATAATCTTTCTTTCAGGAGTGCTAGTTCTGCAAGGTTCGCAGGAGAGCTTCTTTAAAGTTTGGAAAGTAGGAGACGAGGTACTGGCAGAAGTAAAGCTGTGAGGACGGGGCCTGAGTCTTGCTTGGGTAGCTCAGTTGGTAGAGCACTTGCCCGCGAAAGGCAAAGGTCCCGAGTTCGAGTCTCGTCCCGGCACACAGTTTTAATCTGCCAGAAAGTTTCAAAGAAAGGAATGTTTGAGTCCAAACGACAGCAACCCCCAGTACAAAGACTTGCGCACAGCCGCAGACGATAATGTTGTGCATTTGGTGTAACAGCGACGGTGCGGTATACTATGAATTGCTTCACCCATGTTGAACCATCACTGCTGACATTTATTGTCAACAACTGAGGCGCTCGCAGTCCACGAACAACGATCAGGAAAACTGCGAGATGTGATGGTAGTCCGTGATAACGCCAACCCGCATTCTGCTAGACTGACAAAAAACACTACACAGGAGTTGAGTTGGGAAGTCAATCCGCACCTAACATATTCATCTGATCTTGCGCGCACAGATTTTCACCTTTTCCGCTCTCCATCGAAGAACATTCAAGGAACTTTCTTTGCGAATGAATATGAGACCCGATCGACGGCTCGACGAGTTCTTCGCCTCGAAACCACGTGATTCCTGCAGTCGTGGAATCGAAAAGTTATCCCGGCGTTGGCAGATCGTTGTAAACAGTGAAGGATAACATACAATTGATGACTAACGTCTCTGTTACGTGTAGTTATGTTTACAAAATCTACGGGAAAACGATACGAAATTATGCACTGACCCAAAATTTTCAAAACTACCCAAATTTTTTTTGAACACGTCTCATCCGATTTAATCCTTTCGGCCTAGGAGTATGTTGATGGTTTCTGTACCTAACGACGCTTTAAATACTCCCAGAATCAGCTCCTTTCTACCCAAGGTAATTTCCAGTCCCTCATGTAGTTCTGCAAGGCTGTTGTTTCTGAATCGACGGGAGAAAATAAAGTCGTTACCCGCTAAAAGCTATGCGCTATGGAACCGTTAATGACTTTACCGGAATTTGAAATGCAGCCTGCGCGCCGAGCGTAAAAGCTCCATAAACTGCATCTCATTTTCGCATTACCGAACACTCACTCAAACTGCATCTCATTTTCGCATTGCCGAACACTCACTCATTGCCGTTACGGGAGAACATCAAATTAAAACACGTGTGATGCGCAATATGGGTAATGGATATTACGGCACACGCAGCGTCAGCGAACGGGCACGCGACGCCAGAACTACTTTGTGCTATGTTGGAGCTCACTCATGGACTTAAGAAATGCTCGGAGTTTAGCCGTTCTGAATACGTTCACGTTCATCCTATTACCCTCCATTCAAATCGTGTATCTATTAAAGACCCTAATTAAAAAAGAAAATAGTCCGCAGCTGCTAACCATTTATTTATTCCTACATTTGAAAAAATTTGGAAGTACGTAGGTACGTCATTATACACTGAAGCGCCAAAGAAACTGGTTTACACATGCGTATTCAAATGCGTCATCAAAAAGTGTCTGCGTGTAAACTATTCAACGAGTTATGTAAACAGGCAGGATGATGATGATTGATGATTAGTGTTGTTTAACGTCCCGTCGACAACGAGGTCATTAGAGACGGAGCGCAAGCTCGGGTTAGGGAAAGATGGGTAAGGAAATCGGCCGTGCCCTTTCACAGGAACCATCCCGGCATTCGCCTGAAACGATTCAGGGAAATCACGGAAAACCTAAATCAGGATGGCTGGAGACGGGATTGAACCGTCGTCCTCCCGAATGCGAGTCCAGTGTGCTAACCACTGCGCCACCTCGCTCGGTAAACAGGCAGGAGATGGCGCTGCGGTCGGCAACGCCTATATAAGACAAGTGTCTGGCGCAGTTGTTAGATAGCTGCTATAATCGCAGGTTATCAAGATTTACATGCGTTTGAACGTCGTGTTATAGTCGGCGCACGAACGATGGGACACAGCATCTCCGAGGCAGCGATGAAGTGGGGATTTTCCCGTACGACCATTTCTCGAGTGTAGCGTGACTATCAGGGATCCGGTAAAACACCAAAACTCCGACATCGCTGCGACTGGAAAAAGATCCCACGAGAACGGGACCAACGACGGCTGAAGAGAATCGTTCAGTGTGGCAGAAGTGCAGCCCTTAACCAATTCGCTGCAGATTTCAATGCTGGCCCACCAACGAGTTTCAGCGTCCGAACCACTCAACGAAACATCGTCGATATGGGCCTTCGGAGCGGAAGGGCCACTCGTGCAGCCCTGATGACTGCACGACACAAAGTTTTACGCCTCGCCTTGGCCGGCCAACACCGACATTGGACTGTTGATGGTTGGAAACATATTGTTTGGTCGGACGAGTCTCGTTTCAAATTGTATCGAGAGGACGAACGTGTACGGATATGGAGACAATCTATTGAAACCATGTACGCTGCATGTCAACAGGGGACTGTTCAATCTTGTGGAGGCTCTGCAATGGTGTGGGACGTGTGCAGTTGGAGTGATATGGAACCCCTAATACGTCTAGATACGACTCTGACTGGTGACACGTACGCAAGCGTCCTGTCCGATTAACTGCATTCATTCATGTCCATTGTGCATTCCGACGGACTTGGGAAATTCCAGCAGGACGATGCGACATCCCACACGTCCAGAATTGCTACTGAGTGACCTGTCTCGCCCTATGTAGGTGGGAGATTGAAATTTCGTTTAAAGATATCGCCACAACGAAAAAAAAGAAATGCTTGTCAAGAATCATTCCGTGTTGCTCTAGCCATCTCTTCCAACTGCCAGGCAACACGTCATTGATATCAATTTGATAGGCTAGTTAATTAAAGTGGTCATGAGAGCTAGTCACTTCGTATGGCGAATAATTTTGTTTCAGCAGTCGGATTACACTCGCCATGTAGGACAAGTGGGAATCCATAGAGGGAACACGATGTTCTTTTCAAGGAACACTATTGAGAAATGACATCTGAATGTGACCACAGAGGGAACGCGCTATTAAAAACACGATCATAACGCCTATGTTACCATCACCCTACATAAAAAGCGATCTTGTATCTACGAAGGTACACATGGATCACTGGTAGTGTTATGCTTTCAGGCAGAAATGCTGTCCGGAGTTTCAAATCAAGTCTATCCATTCAATCACATATTTGCGTTGGATCCTGTACAGACGTCTTTTAATGATTACAGCTACTGGTGAATCATATTTCGAATCTATATGCTAAGGATCCCATTTACCAAGAACTTCATGGCTTCTTTTTTTTATTTTTTTTTATTTTTTTATTTTATTTTATTTTTATTATTAGACAGCCCCTCTGCATCTTGTAACTGCTCCTAAGTCTCTGACCTGCCGTCCCTGCACCTTAGTCTACGTGATCGTCCCAACTTAAGTCTGATCTCTACGCAAGTCGGAGAGTGCTATTCCTAAGACTTTCTGCATACTTTGGGGAAACAGGACGAGCTGAGTTAATGCGACAGGAGCGCGTTTTGACCACTCGGTGGAAATGGGAACATGGTGTTCAAAATAGTTCAAATGGCTCCGAGCACTATGGGACTTAACATCTGAGGTCATCAGTCCCCTAGAACTTAGAGCTACTTAAGCCTAACTAACCTAAGGACGACACACACATCCATGCCCGAGGCAAGATTCGAACCTGCGACCGTAGCGGTCGCGCGGTTTCAAGCTGAAGCGCCTAGAACCGCTCGGCCACTCCGGCCGGCAACATGGTGTCACAGCTCCGCCAACCGTGTACAATGTGTAAGGCCAGCGCCGAACGAAGCTTTCCCCTGCAACACGAGGTAGTAGAAGAGATAGTACGAGCAGTTACAGTGGTTTTCCTTTTTGGGAAAATTAGGAAGGCTACACATCATATATGGCAAGGAGGAAGGACCAAGACTTTGTGACGCATCTCCAAACTACATACAGGAAGTCCAAAGGAGGTCTGTGTGTCTCAGGGTGCATTCATGTCTAGCAACCGAACATATGTGGCGATCCTATTAAATATACAGGTACTGGTTCATTGGAGCAGTTGGTTCATGATCGAAGTCGGTTCCACAGTCCAGTGTAAAGTTTCAACACCTGTACTGTAGGATGACCATATCCAATACACTATCAATCACACGAGAGGGTTCCTGTATTGCTCTTTCATAAGCAGTTTAATACATTGTTTTTTTCGGTTGTAACACACGCAATCAGTGTACACCGCCAGACACTTTGTTTTTTCTACCATGACTTAGAGATCCGTGTCAGCTGCTGCTAAACCGACATTAAGACGTTTCGATCCTCTGGCTTTCTCAGAAAACTGACCATCGCATGGCATCAACTAGACAGCTACCACAACACAAGCTGGTAGAAATAAAACAGAGTTGATGTTTCTCATTGACAAAAATGTGGAAGACATAACAACATATGGAAACTGGAAGAGTTTGCGGTATTGTAGAGTGCTTCCATCAGCTGTTCGAAGGTGATGACCTGTACAGTTAATCTCATCTTTCCGTCGACAGAGTGGCTGATATCACGGTGTTCCATTTTGAAAATCATTGTGCCTTCTTTTTACAGTCTTTTAGGACGACGATTTTCCCCAGTGCATGTGCTGCATTATGACCCGTGCATTACGAGTGCTGGTTTTTCACAACAATTTCGAAGTGTAATTAAAACTGTGAGGCATTTTTTTCCATCATTTGTGATATTTTGTATTGGCTTTGATTACCTGGGCTGCAGGATGGTTTTTGAGCAGGCGTCTGTAGGGAATTGTGACGTCAAACAGCGATGGACACTGTATGCTTACAGGTAATACACTTTTGAAACTCCTCTCTGTCCAACACCAGCATCTCGTCAGATGAACGTATTTCGCGCCAAAAAGAATAAAGATAGTACCTTACACCCCTGCCTTTTTCTCGCCAGCTTGTAGGTGAAGGGTAAAGTTTGAGTGTGTCTGTCGCTAGTTTCTAATGGTATTGCGAAATTTTTTCCAAGCGTGATAACTCCAGTTGTATGGTATCATCAATTTTTGAGTTGTACAGCGATTTTATGGCATCGTTGTGTAGCACTATACATATTGTTGTGTAATTAGGCCCGATATTTGTGAATAAGTATGTATTTAGGATCGATCTTTGCGTCAATTTCCTGACCAAAATAAATAAATTACACTAACCTAACCTTCCTCTCCCGCATCTGGACAGTTTCGATGTGTTAGGGGGTTCACTTGTGTTTTACATCCAGTAGAATCATGGTTCAAGTCTCGGAGGGCTCCGCCATTTTTAATTTCCGTCAATGCCAAGTGCCTCTGGTGGTTTAATTGTGTTGGGGGGGGGGGAGGGGTTACACTTGCGCCTTCTGTCCAGGAGCGCCAGGGTTTGAGTCTCGGGAAGGGAACAGCAAATTTTAATTTCACACGAATTCCTGGTTGGAGGGTGAGGTGAGATGTCAGTGCAACCCTAGGACAAAGAAATTCCCCCCAAAATTCGACGTTCCCACCAAAATTCGAAATTCCCCGTCCACCTCCGTCCCCGACCACGCCCAGCCCCATCCCCAGATGACGTCACGTGTGCTCCAGCCCTCTGGGAAAAATAAACTACAGTTGCAGCAAGAAAAGCCAGTTTTATTTAGAAAACAAACAATTCTAAGTGCTCTTACCACGAATAAACCGCTGTTCTTAACAATTCCTCATTTGAAGTGACTACAGTCCCATACATCAATTGCTCTGTCGTTTGTGTTTGCTAATTGAGGGAGTCAGTCATAAATTAGGAAGCATTCTAGAACCTCCTTCGTACAAAACATGTGTCTTCTTAATCTAAACAGCGAAATAAATAAGACAGTTTTCATTTGAAATTTTTCAACATATCACTGCACAATATTGGAAAAGACCCATCAACTTTTACACCATAACCACTGCTTGAATCTACTAATGTTAGTTACATCAATACACATTCATAGATCAATATGGTCACTGAAGGCAGTGTTATCTTACCAGCTGACCTGACCCACAACATGACACGCAGATTAACAGAGAAACAGGCTTAGATTTTTTTCCATTGTCTCACGAGTGTTCCTGTGACAAAAGACATTTATTTTGCGTGTTAGTCATCCCGTTTCTCGTAAATGTCATTAGTTTACAGACTAGTATTAACGGTATCATATCACGGTTAATTTTTAACCAGAGATAAAACCGGTATCGCAGCGGTGTCTCCGGTGTGAAAACGTGCACCTGTTGTAGCTGGTTTTGACGAAAGGTATTAGCCGTACAGACATTCGGAAAAAAGGCGACAACTGGATAAGATACGAACCGCACGTCACTACCAAAAGAAAAAAACCATAATCATTAAATGTGTTATGCCTCAGAAAGCATTAAGAATAGAGTATATGTCCATATGGTGCAATCTGCCTCGCCTCCTTTCCTCCAGGGAATCGCCGTATGCAGGGTGCTTCACAAATTATGTCACACACTTTTAAAGGTTGTGGAGGGGACTTAGTAGATCAAGTTTTACACAGGAACCCATGTCTGGAAACTTCGTCCAACGACGCTACAAAGCGTCAAAATTGTAGTTGCCGGCACCTATAAATGTGTGTATATACAGGGCGATTCCGTGATCATTTTACGAACTTTCTAGGATGACGAAGAAGGATAAATGTATCATTTTCAGGCGAGAGTCCCCGTACCGGAAACGAACGAGTCGAAAACCGTTCTGATACCTCTGACAGTGGAATGCATGTACTGGTACTGTTGTTGGTAAGACCGAAGGGTAGGCAGCTTTCAGAGGTGGTAGTACGGAGCAAAATAAGGAAGAAATGTCCAGTAAACATAAGCTTCAAACTGCATACCTTAGGAGCTATGAGCTTGTTCAACAGAAATTTTGGAAATTTGTGTAAGAACTTATGGGACCAAACTGCTGAGCTCATTGGTCCCTAAGCTTACACTCTACTTAATCTAACTTAAACTAACTTACGCTAAGGATAACACACCCATGCCCGAGGGGGACTCGAACCTCCGACAGGCGGAGCCGCGCGAGCTGTGACGGGACGCCCTAGACATCGCGGCCTGTTCAATAGAGGAGATGTGTTTGACAACAGCGAAGACGAACAACTGCTCATAGTTCCTCAGGTACGCATTTCAGATCTCATGTTACTGGAAATTTTTCCTTGTTTTGGGCCATACTGCCACCGCTGAAAGTTGCCAAAATTACAATCTTACCAGCAACATTACCAGCGCATGTGTCCCACTATCAGAGGTAGCAGAATGGTTTTCACTTGTAACTTTCGGCTCCTTCGTTGCCGAACCAGGGACGCTACCCCATATCGATACATCTATCCGTCTACATCAGTCTTGAAACTCTGTAACATCTTATATATATATATATATATATATATATATATATATATATATATATATATATATATATGGCCCCCATATCTGGAATTGAGTCAAACAGAGCTTGGATGGCGTGTACAGGTACAGCTGCCCATGCACCTTCAACACGATACCACAGTTGATCAAGAGTAGTGACTGGCGTATTGTGACGAACCAGTTGCTCGGCCATCATTGACCAGACGTTTTCAGTTGGTGAGAGATCTGGAGAATGTGCTGGCCAGGGCAGCAGTCGAACATTTTCTGTATCCAGAAAGGCCCGTACAGGACCTGCAACGTGCGATCGTGCATTATCCTGCTGAAATGTAGGGTTTCGCAGGGATCTAATGAAGGCTAGAGCCACGGGTCGTAACACATCTGAAATGTTACGTCCATTGTTCAAAGTGCCGTCAATGCTAACAAGATGTGACCGAGACGTGTAACCAAAGGCACCCCATACCATCACGCCGGGTGATACGCCAGTATGACGACGAGGAATACATGCTTCCAATGTGCGTTCACCGCGATGTCGCCAAACACGAATGCGACCATCACGATGCTGTAAACAGAACCTGGATTCATCCGAAAAAATGACGTTTTGCCATTCCTACACCCAGGTTCGTCGTTGAGTACACCATCGCAGGCGCTCCTGTCTGTGATGCAGCGTCAAGGGTAACCGCAGCCATGGTCTCCGAGCTGATAGTCCATGCTGCTGCAAACGTCATCGAACTGTTCGTGCAGATGGTTGATGTCTTGCAAACGTCCCCATCTGTTGACTCAGGGATCGAGACGTGGTTGCACGATCCGTCACAGCCATGCGGATAAGCTGCCTACCCATCTCGACTGCTTGTGATACGAGGCCGTTGGGATCCAGCACAGCGTTCCGTATTACCCTCCTGAAGCCACCGATTCCATATTCTGCTAACAGTCATTGGGTCTCGACCAACGCGAGCAGCAATGTCACGATATGATGAACCGCAATCGCGATAGGCTACAATCCGACCTTTATCAAAGTCAGAAACGTGATGGTACGCATTTCTCCTCCTTACACGAGGCATCACGACAACGTTTCACCAGGCAACGCCGGTCAACTGCTGTTTGTTTATGAGAAATCGGTTGGAAACTTTCCTCATGTCAGCACGTTGTAGGTGTCGCCACTGGCGCCAATCTTATGTGAATGCTCTGAATTGCTGATCATTAGCATATCACAGCATCTTCTTCCTGTCGGTTAAATTTCGTGTCTGTAGCACGTCATCCTCGTGGTGTAGCAATTTTAATGGCCAGTAGTGTAATAAGCTCCAGCTGCAGGGTTGCGAGTAATGTGACGTATCTATTTCCGATACTCGAAAACATCTGCAGTGATGAGCCAAAATATTATGATCACTGCTCACCGTTAGATTAAACGTCGCCTGATGACGCTGAGGGCTAGGAGTCTATATAAGCGGAGACGAATGGGCAGTAATTCCAAGTATGATTCGGATAGGAAATGAGGAAATCCACTGACATCAGTGACGTTCACGAAGGGTAGATCGGTGTGATGTGGCGGCTGGGACCGAGCATCTCGCAGTGTTAGCGAAGCCAGTGGGCTGTTAGCGTGCTACTGCCGTGAGCATCTGAGGAGAGCTGTTGACGAATGGTGGAACCACAAGCATGCGTCCAAGTGTTGGCTGTCCGCGTAAGGCAAGAATTTACGGCCTTTATATTTGATTGATTTATCGTGTAACTGAATTTTAACGGGTTCCTTTTAGCACTCATTTGAATGACCACTCACTATTCATTTTTTAATTTTTTATTATCTAGTTGAGCCTCTATGGACTGCGTGGTAACAACCAATTTCATTTTAGTGTCTAGGTCTTGTTCTCGTTCCAGCTTTGACTTCCTGCCAGTATCTTCTGAGCCCACCAAGAAGTGCCTGTTTACGCTCTTTGGATAATGGTCCTCTCCGTGTTTTGAACGTTGATGCCATTTTAAAACCTTGGTAGTTGTTCACCAATCTTCTAAATTTGTTCCTGTCAGGAATTTCTGAGATACCAATCTGCCTAAGATCTTATACACATTTTCGATCATCTCGGCCTTGTTTTCTTAGATTGGATCAAACTCCATATTCTGTTTGTTAGTCTGTCACCGTCCATCCTCATGAGATGACCGTAAAATAACAATCGTCTCTTCTTAATGGATGCTGTGATAGGTTCTGTCTTGCTGAACAAGTCCTCATTTGCTCTCATGCGCCATTGTCCATCAGCACATCTATTACTTAGGATTTTCCTTAATATCCTACACTGTCGCTTTTCCAGCCACTCAGCTCGACCTTGTCTATTCATGGTCAAAGTTTCGGACGCATATAAGACCTCAGGTTTTACAACTGTATTATAATGTCGGAACTTGGCCCCTATACTCGTAGACTTTTTGTTATAGGTATTCTTTGTCAGTTGGTATGCTTGGTCTAACTTCCTCATCCTGGCATTAATTGCTTCTTCTTCTAATCCACTCTCCTGGATGACTTCACCGAGATACCTGAAATTTTTAACTCGTCTGATTTTTCCCAGATCGGTGATCATCCATTCAGGTTCATCACAGATGTCCGTCATACATTTTGTCTTTTGAATAGAGATCTGGAGTCCAACTTTTTCAGCAATTTCTGACAGCCTATTGATCTTGTTGACTGCTGACTCTATGCTGTCAGCAAAAATGGCCAGGTCATCCGCAAAGGCCAAGTAATCAATGTACACCCCTTTGTTCTTAGGACCAAGTCTGGACCGCTCTTCATTTGTTTCTTCTTGGGCTAACAACTTTCTCCACTCTCTAATGAACTTTTCCTAGATGCACTTGAAAAGGAGTGGGGATAGTCAATCTCCTTGTCTTACGCTCGTTCTGATTTTAAAGGGTTCTGATATCTCACCCAGAATTTTTTTTGTGACACTGTGTTAGTGAGAGTTTGTTTGATGAGCTTTCTTGATGTATCATCGACCCCAAACTCTTCCAAAATATTCATTAATGCCTGTCGGTCTGTGGAGTCATATGCCTTCTGAAAATCAACAAACACGACCACGTAGATATTTCCTCCAGTTTTCTTGTACCTAATGATGTTCTTCAGATTAAAGATCTGTTCTGGGCAAGAACGGCCCTTTCGGAAAGTAAGCTTGATATTCCCCAATCAGTTGGTCAAGATGACCTTCTGTTCTGTATCGCTTTGGAGAGAATCTTTTATAGAACAGATACTAATAAGATGCCTTTTCTGTATCGTTTTGCAGTTTGTTTTGACCTTCTGATGACATTACTAGACGATAAACGACAGCGTCATCTGCAAACAACCTGAGACGGCTGCTGAGATTGTCTCCTAAATCATTTATATAGATAAGGAACAGCAGAGGGTCTGTGACACTACCTTGGGGAACGTCAGAAAACACTTCTGTTTTATTCAGTGACTTCCCGTCAGTTACTACAAAACGTGAGCTCTCTGACAGGAAATCACGAATCCAGTCGCATAACTGAGGCGATATTCCATAAGCACGCAATTTGATTACAAGTCGCTTTTGAGCTACGGTGTCAAAATCCTTCTGGAAATCTGGAGATACGGAATCAATTTGATATCTCTTGTCGATAGCACTCAGCACTTCGTGTGAATAGAGAGCTAGCTGCGTTTCACGAGAACGATGTTTTGTAAATCCTTGTTGACTGTGTGTCAATAGACCGTTCTCCTCGAGGTAATTCATAATGTCGAACATAACATATGTACCAGAATCCTTCTGCATATCGACGTTAATGATATGGGTTTCAGTAGTAGTGTGAAGTGCATATGAATGTGAAGAAACTTGCAGTACTAATGGACAACATGTTATAAAAATTTTAAAGCATAGGATTCGATGATGAAAACATAGCTCTGACGAAACCGGACAATCAGTAAAATGAGTTTTTAGCGATCTTCGCTTGTGAAGGTTTTTTCAGTTATCACACATTCCAGATCGCCTCCAGACTGATAATGTCAGGAATATATAAAAATTTGAATAATTACTTTACTTCATACCGTTGTATTAAGTATTTGCAGGTCTAATTTAAGTTCCTGTGCTCTTCCGGCATTCTTTTTTAAGTCGTATCACCGCAACAATTACAACACCGAATTTTGTAGCAATGATGCATGGCATGACACAAAAGAGAGTAAAGTTTTATATCACTTTTAAGTACTACGTTCCAGTCGGATACTACTCTTGTGAGAAAGAGGTATCAAGGTCAGATATCACTCTACAAGTTCGCTGAATATTGCTACACAAGTATTGTCCAGATTGAGCTTTTACATCTACATCTACGTGATTACTCTGCTATTCACAATAAAGTGTCGGGCAGAGGATTCAATGAACCACCTTCAAGCTGTCTCTCTACCGTTCCACTCTCGAACGACGTGCGGAGAAAAGGAGCACTTAAATTTTACAGAAGAGCACACAGGAGTGTGATAGGACCACTGTTTTTGCCTATATGCATCCACTGATTGACGGATACGCTGAGCAGTAATCTGCCGTTGTCTGCTGATGACGATGTGGTGTACGGGAAAGTGCCGCTGTTTGCGTTACTCTAGGAGGTTGCAAGATGACTTTCGTTTGGTGTAATGAATGTAAGATTGCTCTAGATGTGGAAAATTGAAGTGACTGAGATTTATTTTATTTTTTATTTTTGTTTACACGTCAAGTTCCGTAGGACCAAATTGAGGAGCAAATCTCCAAGGTCGTGGAACGTGTCAGTACATGAAATTACAACATAAAAGTAATAACAGATAAAAATAAAAAAAAAGTTCGAATACAGTATTTACTGGTGTCCTGCCTGACACAGCCACATCGTTTAAACATACAGGCTTAACGTCGGAAATCGATTTGAAATGGAACGAGCACCTAATGTTGGTTTAAGGGAAAGCGAATGGTCGACTTCAGTTTAGAGGGAAGATTCTAGGAAAGTGTAGTTCACCTGGAAAGGAAACAACATACAGAACACTTGTGCGAACTATCTTACGTAGTGCTAGACTGTTTGCGATCCCCACCACATCGGATTAAAGAAAGCAATTCAGAATCGGTCTGCTTGGTTTGTTTACGGTAGGTACGAACAATACACGAGTAATAGGCAAATGCTCTGGGTACACCTTTGGGAAGGCTTGGAGGGAAGACGTTGTTTTCGCGAAACACTACTGAGGAAGTCTAGGAAACAAGCATTTGCGGCTGACTGCATGACTATTCTACTGCCGGCAACGTACACTTCACCTAAGGACCACAAATACATCTATGCCTACATCTACGTGATTACTCTCCTATTCACAATAAAGTGCCTGGCAGAGGGTTCAATGAACCACGTACAAGATGTCTCTCTACTGTTCCACTCTCGAACGGCACGCGGGAAAAACGAGCACTTAAATTTTCCTGTGCGAGCCCTGATTTCTCTTATTTTATCGTGATGATCATTTCTCCCTATCCTATGTAGGTGGGTGCCAACAGAATGTTTTCGCAATCGGAGGAGAAAACTGGTGATTGAAATTTCATGAGAATATCACGTCGCAACGAAAAACGCTTTTGTTTTAATGATTGCCACTCCAATTCACGTATCATGTCTGTGACACTATCTCCCCTATTTCGCGATAATACGAAACGATCTGCCCTTCTTTGTACTTTTTCGATGTCATCCGTCAGTCCTACCTGATGCGGATCCCACTCCGCACAGCAATACTCCAGAATAGGGCGGACAAGCGTTGAGTAAGCAGTCTCTTTAGTAGACCTGTTGCACCTTCTAAGTGTTCTGCCAATGAATCGTAGTCTTTGCTTTGCTCTACCAACAATATTATCTATGTGATCGTTCCAATTTAGATTATTTGTAATTGTAATCCCTAAGCATTTAGTTGGATTTACAGCCTTCAGATTTGTGTGACTTATCGTGTAATCGAAAATTAGCTGATTTCCACTGTCGATAGCACTTATTACTTCATGAGTATTAAGTGCTAGTCGCGTTTCACAAGAACGATATTTTCTGAAACCGTGCTGACTATGTGTCAATAAATCGTTTTCTTCGAGGTACTTCATAATGATCGAATACAGTATATGTTCCAAAACCGTACTGCAAATCGACGTTAGTGATATTGGCCTGTAATTCAGTGGATGATACAAAGAGAAATTAGGACTCCTACGGAGGCCTACAGACGGTCGTTTTTTCCTCGCTCCGTTTGCGAGTGCAGCAGGAGAAGAATTACATGTAGTAGTGCACCGTATTGTGGCTTGTGGAGTTTGTATGTAGACGTAGATGTACTGCAGTGAATTTTATTTCACTGGGAGGCACAATGAATTGTTATTCGACAAATACTTCCTGATCTATCTGGCAAACACCTAGTGAAACGTATTCGTCTGTCAAGGTACTCTGCATTCTGCTCGCCGCGTTTCGTAACAGCTGACGTCAGTACTGCTGCCGTAACAGAAAAACAAATCAATGAAGCAGCAGCTTCTTGCATTCATCGTGACATATTACCGACGGTTAATCTGAATTCTAAACTTCAGCAAAGAAGCGCGGCGTGGCTGCCCCGCCGAGAAGCGTCAGTAAGTCACAAAGTTCAATCGCAACAGAATTTCAAGCTTATACTGAAATTACTAAGTTTTGGTGTGCGTAAGAAGTGATCGAGCGTACATGGACTTAAATTTGCAGTGCTTTTGAAGTCTCGAATACATCTACAAGCAACGGCACGATGTGAGGTGTAGGGAACATTTTGCTTCCAAGTTGTCCCAGTCGCAGAATGTGCGCGGAAGAGAGATTATTGATACTCTTCACTTAGGTCAGAATTTCGCTGATTTTACCCTCGTAGTCACCATGCCAGGTGTAATTTGGTGGAAGTAAACTTTTCTTGTACTCATCAGAGTAATGTTTTCTGTGATACACAACGTCGTCCATGCAGCGTGTCCAAATGGCGTTTGGTGGACATTTCTGTGATGTTCCCATTCTGAACTAACTAATCTGGGGAAATTCAGTGGAAAGAAATGTAATGAGAATCTGTGAGCGAAAAGCGTTGGGAGGTTTGTGGTACAAATATTCGAGATTAACAATCAGCCGAAACAGTATTTGATGTAAGATTCAGTAAGTTTTGAAACGTCCCCTTTGAACAATTAATTACAAGACTGTGCTTAAACTGACACACAATATTTTGTTAGCGCAACGCAATCTGACTTTCAATAATCCCTACAAAAGAATGGCCCTGACTAACATTAAACTATACCTTTCACAAATGACTTACCTCACAAAAATCTTCGCTACTCAAGCTACTGCAATACAGCGAACGCCACTACTGCCAGCTAAATAAAAGATTCAAACTATGGAAGGCACTAACTACTGATAGGGATAGTTAGCAAATGAAAGATATTAATAGAGAACAAACAATGTATTTACCTTGATATCATCATATATAAATATAGCAGTTCATGACAAATTTCAAAACTCCGCCATCTCTCTCCCCACATCCACCACTGCTGGCGGCTCACCTCCAACTGAGCAACGCTACGCGCTGTTCACAGCCAGCTGCCTAACACTACAATGGCGAGTATTACAACAATGCAAAGCAGCCACCGACTGCACATAGCACAGCCAGTGATTTTCATACAGAGGTGGCGTTACCAATAAAAAAACCTAAACAGCCTACTTACATAGCCCCCATGCTCCCCACAAAAAATTTTACAAGTTGGTGTGGGCAGTGGCCAATACATATTTGTTAAAATTTTTCATAATCGTAATTACAATAACAAAGAAATCAAATGCACACACTTATTGATACAATGTTGGTCAAAAGCTAAAATTTTCTCACAGTCCATAAAGACAGTCCTGATCATTCATCACATTGCAGTGTTTTTCTCAAAGTCTGAGCAGTAAAAGAAAATGCACACGGAAGTAGTGGATTTCCATGCAATCTTGAAGAAGTAGCGTTGTCCTTCCAACGGAAAGACAGTGCTGACTCTCGACATGCAGACAGGTCATGGGCCACAACAGAGCAAACCCACAGCGGAGTCAGTCGACGTTTTGAAGAGTATTCGTGGGTAGGTCATCACAGAGCAGACCCACTGTAGTCCTGGTAGAGATTACGGTATTGGTGGGCCACCAGAGGTGCAGACCCAATGCAGTCGTTGTAGAAATAATGGTATTGATGGATCATCAAAGACGTAGACCCACTGTAGTCCTTGTAGAGATGGCCAGCAGCCATCTGTTGTGACTATGCAGGTGCACAATCACCATTGAAGAGTCTTGCGGATAATAGAGCAAATCCATAACCACCACTTGTGCACTCACAAAGTTTTTGAATTGTCCTGAGAACCAGCAATGCTGTTAACCAGTCCCTTGCCGAATTATTAACACACGTGCAAACACTAACAGTCCCTACTTCTCACATATTGTCCATATACTATGACCAATAGAAATATGTGCAGTGAAATGTAACTTACAAGTTACTTAATTTGATGAACTGCTGTCAATTACAATTTTATAACATAAGAATACAATAACAAGGTACAAAATACATCATTCAAGAACATAACAATACAGATAACATTTCTAGTACAGGCTTTACAACAGAATAGAAATAAACATATACATCAATGTTACAGGAATTATGAGATAAGTAGATACATAAAAGTTCAGAATAACTTTCGAAACATCAACTTCACACATGAGCATTAAAACAACACAGAATAAATAATGTCTAAACATCTTTACAAAGAAAATAACATATTATTAATGCAAATTATATTTGAGGGTAACAGTATTCCTCATCATAGTGAATAGTATTAGAAAAAAAAATTCTATGAAACTACACAGAGACAGGAAGAAAACAAATACACAAGGGTACACAAACATATAGTGGGAAAACACAAGGAAAGGACAGGGTTTCTTTTACTGCAGTATTTGGCAAACAAAACTTTCTTTACTTCTCGGAGATCTCCCTTCGTTCCTCATTATTTCCAAAAAGTCCTATCAATATCTGCTTTCTCTACTCTGTTCATATTTCTTTCAAAATAATTACGGATCATTCTACAATACTCATTTTGGCCCAAAACGTTTTCATATACCTTCAATGCATTTCTTTCCATTCATCACAACTTGTTACTTATATAGTCTACCCCCTCTTAAGCTAACTTAAATCTACTGAGCTCAGATGCTAAACTAAGGGACGAGGAAATGCAGCAGCACATAAAACAATTAACGCAAACAGCAATGACAAAAAAGTGCAGATTTGCAAAGGAAGCAGCATTTTAGAAATTAGCAAAGCAATTGCAATATTACGACTAATATAAGGCAATGTGCAGCAAACAAGAAAAATAAATCTGGCTTAGCAGAGTAACACAAATTAAAATTCAGTAGCACTATGCCTGGCAAACAGCATAACTTATACCTAAACATGACAAAGTTCAAGCAGAAAAAGTATTACACTAAAAATGGCCATGTCTAATACCTATGTCACATCTTAACACTAGAGTGATGCATCACAATTTATTCTACAAAGGAAATTAACAAGTACTTGAAAAGAAAACTATGATTGCAGTTCCTGTGAAGGTAAATGTCTTTTTGTGCTCCCTCATTTTTTTTGAAAAAATTATTATTTACTCGATCTGTAGACAGAAAATATTTATATTAGTACATCTATAAAATTTTATTTTAACCAATGCTGCAGTGCAGCTAGAAACTAGATATCAAATGAAATAAGCAATTACGCAAACCAAAGCATAAAAATATCATTCAATAGTCATGTGACATTTCATAAGTTAGTAGACATTCTCTCAACTCTCGTAGAAAGATGCTTGTCATAATCAGGTGTGCAGATGTAAAAATATTTCTCGTCATTTCATTAGGCATTTCTGTAAATATCATAAATTAAGAGCTCCACAGTGTCAACATATGTTTTCAAGTTCGACCGTGTCGTTTTTGCGATGCTCTCTACAAAGGAACGTCAATAGCGAGGATAATGGCCTCCCTTTTTTTTTTCTCTACCTGTGCCGCTGAAAAGGGCTCGCAATAATGGCTTTTTCTCCAGGCGTCTGACACACCTGGCCGCTCACAACGAATTACTTCACGGTCACTTACCTTTCTTAACGAAATATTTACGACAGCAGTTTTCGCTACAGCGACAGTCTCATATAAAAATTTCATAGGTCAAGAATTTGCGTTACAAATCTGTAGAAACAAAATCGTATGAATATAACAGTGTCCAAAAAATTTTCGCCGGCATTGTGATACATTCACGCATTTACACACATTTCATAACTCTTAAAGTACGATTCTCGGTTTACAACATCCTTTTTTACCAGTCAGTGTCCCTACCTTCTATTCATTACTCCTTACCTTATTACACATATATATATTCGTCGACGCTTCTTTAATATTTCATTATATGAAATATGTAGCATAATCAAATTCCTCATATAGCATCAGCTTCTTGACCATAAACATACCTCAGCAGCATAATACACATCGTCGTCGTAAAAATAACATCATAACACCTCAGTCAACTCTCAAAATCGTCGTAGCTTCCTCCAATAGTTTCAAAACCTAAAAAAATTCTCTGCTCATTTCAATAGTGTCATCAACCTCAAACGTACTTTAAAAATCATGATCCCATACCAAATACATCATTCAAAGCTCTCATAGTATCACAATGGTTCCGAAAAAATATGAAGAGTTCAAAAAGTACTGACAAAATACAATTTCATAAGTGTGAAGTTAGCCAACGGTGTAATTACGTAAACATCTGTCACTGACGTAAAATAAATGTTTGTCTCTCTCAGTTAAATGATCAGATAGCTGTGTAATTCTGTGTTAGAGAAATATGGTACCGATGTGTAAAGTTGTATAAGCAAATACCATATTAGCTAGGGCACCTTGTGCTTGCCATACACATGGTACACAAAGTAGGCATGTACCCCCCTGAGGATAAATGTAATTATACCCTCAGGTGTTACAAATTACAGCAATGGAATGAAATGTATCACAGAAAACTTTCTTTGTATTAAAAAATCTTTAAAAATAAGTGTTTTAAGTATAAGATTAATCACTCAAATGCGTGTACTGTAGCGCTAAACTGTGCGTCTTGTCGCAACATAATCTCTGTGGAAGTGTCGTAGTTATCGTCCTCCGAAAGCTAAGTTCTGCAGAAGTCAATGTACTTACCTCATGATAAACAAAAGTGAAATGCTTTGCGTATAGATATCGTAGTTATTACGCTTATTGTTGTGATGAAGAAAGTACTGTACTGTAACGTATTGTTGTACCACGAAAAAGGCTGTCTCATTGTTGCTATACCACAAGAGTTACTACTAAAACATGTTTTTCTTTCCAGAAGAATTCAGAAAGCTGTGCTGATATAAAACAGATACACCGCAAAAGCAACATTGTAAATTGTCACTCATTAGTAGCGTCGTGATAAAACCGTGTAGTTGTCACATAAACTAACCTCTGTGTCATCTGGTATCTCACAGAAATTACTTTAAATCCAGAATGTATTTTCAAGTAAACCAAAATGTTGCATTAAAATCTCATTAGCAGTACTGGTAAATGTTCTAAGTATGTAAGCCTTATAGTCGTTACGTAATCATGCAACTAACACGCAAGAATGTACACACACAATGACACTGTGACGTCTGTTCACTATAACAATGCATTCGTAATTTCTGTTTAAATAAGTTCTCTTGGTTCTTGACTGGATATTTAACTTCAAACATTGTTGCATGTTAACAGTTTCTTAAGTCTTACAAAGCATACTAGTAATGTAAAGTGAAAAGTTTTATGGCAAAGACAAAGTTAAAAAGCAGATTATCTTTCAATAAACGGTTTTACATGTGAAATGTGGTGTAAACCTTTACTCTTCATAGTACGCAGAGTTTCAACTTCAACGCAATTATCATGTGGTATACGTCGGATTCTGTAAGGTCCATTGTAAACTAGAAAGAATTTGTGACTCAAGTGTTTCTTCTTATGTGACAATGAATGAGCTTTAATGAGAACTTTCTGACCAATATACAATTTCTTTGCATTTGCTTTACCGTGTAGTTTTCTCCTTTTGTCTGCTGCAGATTTTATATTTTTAAGAGCCAAATCAATTATGTCTTTGTGTCGAAGTTTACGTGTATTCGGGAAAGGTACAAGCTCTCTGATTCTGTTCGGTGGTTCTTTTTTGACATTTCGATTCGATGTTATGTAACTCAGTAGTTAAATCTTCACGTGTTTGTTCAAGCGTGGTGTGAAGATTTTGTTCCATTGCGTCTAACTGTTGCTGTGTTTGTCTCTGGTGTTGTTCCATTGTGTCCAACGTTTGAAGATTTTGTTCCATTGTGTCTAACTTTTGAAGATTTTGTTCCATTGTGTCTAACTTTTGTAGCCTTTGTCCCATTTGTTGCATTAATTGTATTAACAATGCACTGGTGTCTGAAACATGTTCCTCAGTACTTTTAGGCAGTGAAGTTGCACTGGCAACATTCACATTTTGACAAGCAGAAAATGTGTCTTGACTCATTTGAGAAAACGGTGAGAACCGAAAACCTGAGTCTACAGTATTTGCAATATTGTGCTCTCTCATTCCCGATTCCTGAGGCGAGCTGTTGCCGACCGATCGATCGATAATGCTTCCCTCTTCACTAATTGCTTCACTGTCCACGCCATTGTTTGCCGCCCGCTCCATTTCCCTATGCACAATTACCAAATTACTACTTTGAACATTAGTTAATTCATTACTCTGCGGCGCTAACACACTGCTTTCGTCTTCACTGTCATTTCTCAGTTTACTTTGAAGCCTAGTATTACATTTTTCACACGCCATTATTGTCACAATATTTCACACGATAACACAGAAAAGCACAATTTGAAGAGCAAAAATAAGAGAACACATTAACATAGCACTGAAAATAATATCTAGTTAATTGCAGCTGCGAAATACTTGGTGCAAATCTACATGCATGCCACAACTGTTTTACTGTACAACAATGAAAGACTGCAACTACAAAGGAGATTCTCTCTACAATTACGCGCTAGCAATAAACAATAGTTACACTAATTACACAAACTACAAGAAAAAAATCAGAAGATTCCAGTGAGGTATCCTAGGCTAAGGGTCGACATATGAAACGTCCCCTTTGAACAATTAATTACAAGACTGTGCTTAAACTGACACACAATATTTTGTTAGCGCAACGCAATCTGACTTTCAATAATCCCTACAAAAGAATGGCCCTGACTAACATTAAACTATACCTTTCACAAATGACTTACCTCACAAAAATCTTCGCTACTCAAGCTACTGCAATACAGCGAACGCCACTACTGCCAGCTAAATAAAAGATTCAAACTATGGAAGGCACTAACTACTGATAGGGATAGTTAGCAAATGAAAGATATTAATAGAGAACAAACAATGTATTTACCTTGATATCATCATATATAAATATAGCAGTTCATGACAAATTTCAAAACTCCGCCATCTCTCTCCCCACATCCACCACTGCTGGCGGCTCACCTCCAACTGAGCAACGCTACGCGCTGTTCACAGCCAGCTGCCTAACACTACAATGGCGAGTATTACAACAATGCAAAGCAGCCACCGACTGCACATAGCACAGCCAGTGATTTTCATACAGAGGTGGCGTTGCCAATAAAAAAACCTAAACAGCCTACTTACAGTTTCAGGCGAAGACAGTAACCAGAATGAAACCAGTGTACTAATGTTGTAAGCCAACCGTGAGTGTGAGAGTGAACTCAACTATTGTCAGGTTAAATTAGTTGTCTAATAAACGTTGAGGTTAATTGTAAATAGTTCTTTTTAAACTTTCACTATAATCAAAGACATTATATTATCTAGTAAATTTCACTGCAAAAATTATTTGAGCTAGACCAAAAACTTGTAATGGTTCTTTATTTGCGAAACCATTACCACCCGCCAACCCTATTTTTCGATACCGTAGGTTGATAAATATTTTTCTACGTAATGTCTCATATTTTTCACTCTATTCAAATTTGGTTTCATTTTTATATGTATGTACGTCGATATTTTGAGATGTTGAAATCGATATAATATCTAGTGTGAATATCTTTGTACTTATTGTTATCTTTGATGCTGGCTTGTGACTTTTGGCGCGGAAGCGTACAGAGTAGTCGAGTTTTTGTGTTGAATATGAACAGTCTTGACTTTGTGTTGGAAATGAAAAGATGACTCTGAGTTGTGGACAATGAAAAATGTTGTGAGTTTTATTAAGAGCAGTAACTGCTGCGAAATTGTATGATGAAGTAATGTTTTGAATATGCGAAAGTATAAAAAGTTTATAAATGTGAATTTTTGTGAAAAGTGAGTGTCAAGAATTATTTTCAAGTGACCATTGTTTAAAAAAGTATGAAGCACATTGCAATAAAAAACATAAATCATCAAATTAATCCTGAAAGGTTGTCTCCGTAAGTCCCTAAAGTCGGCGTAATTAGCATCCGAGTGGCTTTCGCACCAACAGCGATAGTCATGCCACCTAGACAACATTTTTAATTACTAGCCAAAGCCAGAGCGAGATCGTCGTTGGATTGCAAATACAAGATAAGTGATATTATTATTAATTTTCTTCAGGGACTGTTATCAATTGATGTAGCAATACCTGCCACATTAAAGACCTTTTAGTTGCGCAATAAAAAGATCATACTTTGAGTGCGTGACATGATAATTTTTGAACTAATTAACTGTTAGTGGAGGTATTGTTATAAACTGAAACATCGGATTTGTAATAGACAGACCATCATATTTCTTAACCTTACTTTGTTCACTTATATGTAGCTTCTTCGTAGCCCCCTCCCCCTGCCTCCACCCCCTACTAAAATAAACAAACATTTCATATATAGTAAAAGGGGGTCGAGTATATCAACGTGCTAACACTAAATTTATTTTAAAACTGTGGACAAATAAATGCTTTAGCTTCTGAAGATAAAACAGATTTGGCTTTCAAATATGTTCAAACTGTCAACCAACAACTTCAATACAAGCTTCGAGTCTGTCATGTAATGACAGTTTATCAAAGATTTCAGCACAGTCTACATTGATACGCGATTTGATATCATCTGGTGTAGTCGGTATGTCCTTGTAAAAAGTGCTTTTAGCTTTTCCAGAGAAAAAAATCTAAGTTTGGCATACGTGGTGAACGGACTGAATAGGTGCAGTTCCCCTTCGTCCAGCACAACGGTTTTGCAAACAATCGATGAATACAAGCTGTAGTACGTAGTGAACTACGTTCGCTCTGTTTCCTTTACTGCACAGTGATGGCATTGGGACTTCTTTGTCAGATACTTTGCGGTAGTTCAAGAAGGAAGACATCGTGGTGCATGATACACTCCATTGTTTAAAAGGGGGCGTGTTAATGGTGTGTGGACAGTGCTGTTCTACCTTGTGGCACCAACCACTAGGTAAGTCACTGTCGACAACAGACTATCTCCCAGTGGATCTGTACTCCCGCGAACTACGTATGTGATCCCCCGTTTAGGTTTAGCAAGTAGGAGAGAAGTACGAGAAGATTAAAGCTGGGAGTCGGCCCTTCATGTGTGCTTATCTAGCATACATGACAGGACGTTATATACATTCCTAGGATATACTGCTCACTGTTTTAATTTCCTACAGAATTACTTATTTATGGCCCATACTTCCAAGCTTCTTTGCAAAGCGTTTAATGCTACTCGGATGGCAGTTATTTACTGGAGTGAATCGAAGCGGCCACTCTCTTCTCAGTCCCAGAGGAAAATTTTCAGTTACCTATAATATTACTTTTACCTTCGTTTACCTTTGTGGTTAGCACACTGGACTCGCATTCGGAAGGACGACGGTTCAATCCCGCGTCCGGCCATCCTGATTTAGGTTTTCCGTGATTTCCCTATATCACTTCAGGCAAATGCCTGGATGGTTCCTTTGAAAGGGCACGGCCGATTTCCTTCCCCATCCTTCCCTAACCCGAGCTTGCGCTCCGTCTCTAATGACCTCGTTGTCGATGGGACGTTAAACACTTATCTCCTCCTCCTTCGTTTACCTTCACGAATGTTTCGTGTATCTGAAAAAGAGCTTTTAACTGCATAAGAGCCGGCCGCGGTGGCCGAGCGGCTCTAGGCGCTTCAGCCTGGAACGGCGCGACTGCTACGGTCGCAGATTCGAATCCTGCCTCGGGCATGGACGTGTGTGATGTCCTTACGTTAGTTAGGTTTAAATAGTTCTAGGGGACTGATAACTTCAGATGTAAAGTCCCATAGTGCTCAGAGCCATTTGAATCATTTGAACAGCATAAGAAAACAGGAGCTAGGACGGTAAGCTTGCGCTCACAGGGAACTGAAATAACCGGCTTTTCTACAAACCTTGTGCGTTGCTATAATTCTCGATTGTTGACAGCGAGGGGAGATACGATTTATTCTGAAATGAATAATATCGATAAATGTAGGCTTAAGCGACATTGTTGTTGTTGTGGTCTACAGTCCTGAGACTGGTTTGATGCAGCTCTCCATGCTACTCTATCCTGTGCAAGCTGCTTCATCACCCAGTACGTACTGCAGCCTACATCCTTCTGAATCTGCTTAGTGTCTTCATCTCTTGGTCTCCCCCTACGATTTTTACCCTCCACTCTGCCCTCCAATACTAAATTGGTGATCCCTTGATGCCTCAGAACATGTCCTACCAACCGATCCCTTCTTCTAGTCAAGTTGTGCCACAAACTCCTCTTCTCTCCAATTCTATTCAATACCTCATCTTCATTTATGTGATCTACTCAGCTAACCTACAGCATTCTCCTGTAGCACCACATTTCGAAAGCTTCTATTCTCTTCTTGCCTAAACTATTTATCGTCCACGTTTCACTTCCATACATGGCTACACTCCATACAAATACTTTCAGAAACGACTTCCTGACACTTAAATCTACGAGGGCGGTTCAGAAAGTAACCTCCGATTGGTCACAGTGCGGGTTGTGGGGGGAGTAGCGACGCCATCTGTGCGTTCACGCACTCAACAGGTCAGTCGGCATCAAGCCGTGGTCGAGTGAACGTCGTACCTGCGCTAGTTTAGTTTTTGTGGCAGTTTGAAATGTGTGCTGCAATAGAAAACCCCGCCAAATGTGAAGTGCGTGCTGTCATAAGGTTTTTTACAGCCAAAGGATATTCTGCAGCAGCTATTCATCGTGAGCTTTGTGCCGTGTACGGACCAAGAGTTATGAGTGAAGGAGTTGTCCGTGAATGGGTACGTTTATTTAAAAGTGGACGAGAAAACGTTCATGATGAAGAGAGGAGTGGTAGACCATCATTGGTGACTGACGAACTCGTTCAGACAGTTGATGCAAAAGTTCGTGAAAATCGACGTTTCTCAATGTCGGAGTTGTCTACTGGTTTTCCACAGATTTCTAAGACTCTCTTGTACGAGATAGTGACAGCAAAATTGGGTTACCGTAAGTTCTATGCACGATGGGTGCCCAAAATTCTTACCGACCACCACAAAACTCAAAGAATGGCCTCTGCATTAGACTTTCTGTCACGTTATGAGGACGAAGGAGAACCATTGTTAAACAGAATCGTGACCGGTGACGAAACCTGGATTAAGTACGTGAACCCTGAGACAAAAGAACAATCAAAGATGTGGGCACATTCAAATTCGCCTACCAAACCAAGAAAAGCCTCGCAAGATTTTTCTGCCAGAAAACTGATGGCAACGGTGTTTTGGGATGCCAAAGGGGTGTTGTTGGTTGAATTCATGGAACGTGGTACGACCATTAATCAAGACGTGTACTGTGAAACAATAAAAAAGTTACGACGGGCTATACAGAACAAACGCCGTGGTATGCTGACTTCCGGTATCGTTTTTTTGCACGATAACGCCCGTCCTCACTCTGCTCGCAGAACAACGGCCCTTCTTGAGTCCTTCAAGTGGGACGTTGTCAACCATCCACCTTACAGCCCAGACCTGGTGCCAAGTGATTATCACCTCTTCATGCATTTGAAGAAATGGCTCAGGTCACAGCGGTTTGATGACGACGAAGAGCTCAAAGATGCGGTCACAGGCTGGCTCCAGGCACAAGCGGGTGATTTTTATGCAGAAGGAATTTCAAAGCTTGTGAAGAGATACGATAAGTGCCTCAATCGCTATGGAGACTATGTAGAAAAATAGTGCAAAGATGTAGTTGTAAGATGTATATATTAAAATATTTTTATTTAACTTGGTGTATTTTTTTAAATCAACCGGAGGTTACTTTCTGAACGGCCCTCGTATATTCGATGTTAACAAATTTCTCTTCTTCAGAAACGCTTTTCTTGCCATTGCCAGTCTACATTTTATTTCCTCGCTACTTCGACTATCATCAGTTATTTTGCTCCCCAAATAGCAAAACTCCTTTACTACTTGAAGTGTCTCATTTCCCAATCTAATTCCCTCAGCATCGCCCGCCTTAATTCGACTACATTCCATTATCCTCGTTTTGCTTTTGTTGATGTTCATCTTATATCCTCATTTCAAGACACTGTCCATTCCGTTCAACTGCTCTTCCAAGTCCTTTGCTGTCTCTGACAGAATTACAATGTCATCGGCGAACCTTAAAGTTTTTATTTCTTCTCCATGGATTTTAATACCTACACACAATTTTTCTTTTGTTTCTTTTACTGCTTGCTCAATATGCAGATTGAACAACATCGGGGAGAGGCTACAACCCTGTCTCACTCCCTACCCAACCACTGCTTCTCTTTCATGTCCCTCGACTCTTATAACTGCCATCTGGTTTCTGTACAAATTGTAAATAGCCTTTCGCTCCCTGTATTTTACACCTGTCACCTTCAGGATTTGAAAGAGAGTATTCCAGTCAACATTGTCAAAAATCTTTCTCTAAGTCTACAAATGCTAGAAACATAGGTTTGCCTATTCTTAATCTAGCTTCTAAAATACGTCGTAGGGTCAGTATTGCCTCACGTGTTCCCATATTTCTACGGAATCCAAACTGATCTTCCCCGAGGTCGGTTTCTACCAGTTTTTCCATTCGTCTGTAAAGAATTCGCGTTAGTATTTTGCAGCCGTGACTTATTAAAATGATAGTTCGGTAATTTTCACATCTGTCAACGCCTCCTTTCCTTGGTTGTTGGAATTATTATATTCTTCTTGAAGTGTGAGCGTATTTCGCCTGTCTGATACATTTTGCTCACCAGATGGTAGAGTTTTGTCAGGACTGGCTCTCTTAAGGCTGTCAGTAGTTCTAATGGAATGTTGTCTACTCCCGAGGCCTTGTTTCGACTTGGGTCTTTCAGTACTCTATCAGACTCTTCATGCAGTATGATATCTCCCATTTTATCTTCATCTACATCCTCTTCCATTTCTATAACATTGCCCTCAAGTACATCGCCCTTGTATAGACCCTCTATATACTCCTTCCACCTTTCTGCTTTCCCCTCTTTGTTTAGAACTGGGTTTCCATCTGAGCTCTTGATATTCATACAAGTGGTTCTCTTTTCTCCAAAGGTCTCTTTAATTTTCGTGTAGGCAGTATCTATCTTACCCCTAGTGAGATAAGCCTCTACATCCTTACATTTGTCCTCTAGCCATGCCTGCTTAGCCATTTTGCACTTCCTGTCGATCTCATTTTTTAGACGTTTGTATTCCTTTTTGCCTGTTTCATTTACTGCATTTTTATATTTTCTCCTTTCGTCAATTAAATTCAATATTTATTCTGTCACCCAATGATTTCTACTAGCCCTAGTCTTTTTACCTACTTGATCCTCTGCTGCCTTAACAGGAGTAAATACGACTGCAATGGGAAGTTGTCCCGTGAGTTCATCAGCTCCATGGGAACGCTTGTTCTTAAGGTATGTTGTGGGGGAATGTTTTAAAGATCTAAGGCTGTCCAAGGAAGGCAATGGTAGAAAGAAAATTTACAGTACGGCTTTGGCTTGAACGGCTATACGTCCATCCTATGTGAATGTAGATTTTCAAACAAAATAAATATTCCTGTAATATTAAAGGACCAACACTATGCGATAATTGTATGAAAAGAACGCACAGCTGTAAACACCGGACTTACAAAGGAAGAAAATTTTGAACGATGTTGAGGTACATTGGTAAGTTTACCTACAATAGCTGGAGCATAACGAATAATAACTGAAACTTTCTGGCGGATTAAAACTGTATGCTGGACCGAGACTCGAACTCGGGACCTTTTCCTTTCGCGGACAAGTGCTCTACCAAATGAGCTACCCAAGCACGACTCACGCCCCATCCTCACAGCTTTGCCAGTATCTCGTCTCCTACCTTCCAAACTTCACAGAAACTCTCCTGTGAAGTTTGGAAGGTAGGAGACGAGATACTGGCAAAGCTGTGAGGATGGGGCATGAGTCGTGCTTGGGTAGCTCATTTGGTAGAGCACTTGTCCGCGAAAGGAAAAGGTCCCGAGTTCGAGTCTCGGTCCAGCATACAGTTTTAATCTGCCAGGAAGTTTCATATCAGCGCACATTCCGCTGCAGAGTGAAAATCGCATTCTGGACGAAGAATGACTGTTTGCAAAACTTTTCTGTATTTGGAGAAAATGACATTTCATCCTTCTATCTATCAGATTTGTTACTAAGTAAAGTCATCGTTATACGCAAAAGGTTATCCCTTCTCGTGGCCACCTCTTTCTTCAGCCTTCAGCATTACTTTTCATTGCCGACCGCGGTGGTCTAGCGGTTCTAGGCGCTCAGTCCGGAACCGCACAACTGCTACGGTCGCAGGTTCGAATCCTGCCTCGGGCATGGATGTGTGTGATGTCCTTAGGTTAGTTAGGTTTAAGTAGTTCTAAGTTCTAGGGGACTGATGACCACAGATGTTAAGTCCCATAGTGCTCAGAGCCATTTGAACCATTACTTTTCATTTATTTATAATCCTCGTATCCCTTGAAATCTGTACAAAACTTTTCTATATTTGGTTGGAAATACATTTCAGCCGTCTTTCCTAAGGTTTATTATTAAATATAGTCATCGTTATACGCTAAAGGTTACACCTTTTCGTGGCCACCTCTTTCTTCAGCCTTTCGCTGTACTTTTCACTTCGTTATAGACCTTGTATCCCTCTGTCTTTTTACGTCTCGAATAACCATTTCAGGAATATACCTGTATTCTGTCACCCAATATATTAATTTTAAAATGGTTATTTGCAACTAACTTAAATATCACCCCAAGACTCCAAACACACAGCAGTGAAATTGTCACCTGATGTAATGTTTCTACGAATAATCCTTACTTGCTTCAGCTCGAGTACTTCCCATCACAATTCAGGCAGTGGAGCAATAATACACGCTGGAAGTCGCTGCTACGTCCATCGTCAGTGACGGGTAACGAGGCCCAAGTTCGACCGATTCTTGATTACTGTCCGTCAACATTACCAGGTTGGACTGATAGAAGAGATAGAGAAGATCCAAAGAAAAGCGGCGCGTTTCGTCACGGGATCATTGTTCGGCGCCAGAGCGTTACAGAGATGCCCAACAAACTCCAGTGGCAGACGCCACAAGAGAGGCTTTGTGCATCACGGAGAGATTTACTACCGAAAATTCGAGAAAATACTTTCCAGGAAGAGTCGGACGCCATGTCACTTCCTCCCACAAACGTCTCGCGAAATGACTAAAACGAGAAAATTCGAGAATTAGAGCCAATACAGAGGCTTACCGATAACCATTCTTCCCATGCGCCATTCCCGAGTGGAAGAGGGAAGGGGGGATCAGTTACTGGTACCAAAAGTACGCTCCGCCACATACCGTCAGGTTGCTTGCGGAGTACTGATGTAGACTCAGATACAATTGCTATGTTGATGATTCTAAGCACTGTCCTCTAACACTTTGAAAGAAAATATTTGTATTATAGACGATGAAACATGAAAGGGTGTCCAACCCTCACATCCTGCTACGCGCAATATTGCCATTCTACCGTCGCATTTGAAATCAGCCAGCTGCATCTTCGCCGAATATACACTACTAGCCATTAAAATTGCTACAACACGAGGATGACGTGCTACAGACGCGAAATTTAACCGACAGGAAGAAGATGCTGTGATATGCAAATGATTATCTTTTCAGTGCATTCACACAAGGTTGGCGCCGGTGGCGACACCTACAACGTGCTGACATGAGGAAAGTTTCCAACCGATTTCTCATACACAAACAGCAGTTGACCGGCGTTGCCTGGTGAAACGTTGTTGTGATGCCTCATGTAAGGAGGAGAAATGCGTACCATCACGTTTCTGACTTTGATAATGGTCGGATTGTAGCCTATCGCGATTGCGGTTTATCGGATCCCGACATTGCTGCTCGCATTGGTCCAGATCCAATGACTGTTAGCAGAATATGGAATCGGTGGGTTCAGGAGGGTAATACGGAACGCCGTGCTGGATCCCAACGACCTCGCATCACTAGCAGTCGAGATGACAGGCATCTTATCCGCACGGCTGTAACGGATCGTGCAGCCACGTCTCGATCCCTGAGTCAACAGATGGGGACGTTTGCAAGACAACAACCATCTGCACGAACAGTTCGACGACGTTTGCAGCAGCACGGACTATCAGCTCGGAGACCATGGCTGCGGTTACCCTTGACGCTGATCACAGACAGGAGCGCCTGCGATGGTGTACTCAACGACGAACCTGGGTGCACGAATGGCAAAACGTTATTTTTTTCGGATGAATCCAGGTTGTGTTTACAGCATCATGATGGTCGCATCCGTGTTTGGCGACATCGCGGTGAACGCACACTGCAAGCATGTATTCGTCATCGCCATACTGGCGTATCACCCTGCGTGATGGTATGGGGTGCCATTGGTTACACGTCTCGGTCACCTCTTGTTCGCATTGACGGCACTTTGAACAGTGGACGTTACATTTCAGATGTGTTACGACCTGTGGTTCTAACCTTCATTCGATCCCTGCGAAACCCTACATTTCAGCAGGATAATGCACGACCGCACGTTGCAGGTTCTGTACGAACCTTTCTGGATACAGAACCCTGGCCAGCACATTCTCCAGACCTCTCACCAATTGAAAACTTCTGGTCAATGGTGGCCGAGCAACTGGCTCGTCACAATACACCAGTCACTACTCTTAATGAACTGTGGTATCGTGTTGAAGCTGCATGGGCAGCTGTACCTGTGAACGCCATCCAAGCTCTGTGTGACCGAATGTCCAGGCGTATCAAGGCCGTTATTACGGCCAGAGGTGGTTGTTCTGGGTACTGATTTCTCAGGATCTATGCACCCAAATTGCAAGAAAATGTAGTCATGTCAGTTCTAATATAATATATTTGTCCAATGAATACCCGTTTATCATCAGCATTTCTTCTTGGTGTAGCAATTTTAATGGCCAGTAGTGTAGAAGAAGAAATAGTGCTCCTAACGCCCAGCGAAGTCTTTTTCAAGGGAAAATATGCCGGACTCAGCGATCTGCTGAAACGATCTGTTTCGTAGTGCTCACAACTATCAGCACCAGACACAACAGAACTGCAGTCATAATAGCGCCACTGTGCTAAGCAGCAAAACAGCAATGCACACAATGTTTACAAAACTGTGTTTACTTTCTGTATCTAAATGCTGGAACCTGCCTCGGGCATGGATGTGTGTGATGTCCTTAAGTTAGTTAGGTTTAATTACTTCTAAGTTCTAGGCGACTGATGACCTCAGAAGTTAAGTCGCATAGTGCTCAGAGCCATTTTTACATGCTGGTACCTATGGACTAATGTTCCTGACTTTTCAGTTTGCACCTTCTAGGTGATATTACTGACGAAACTACCCATATTCCTGGGTCGCGTCGGTTTAACAGGTTCTTCGAACCCGAAGCGTGTGTTTGTGTTCATTCAGTTATGACAAAAACGTGGTATTTTGTGGTACACAATCCAGTATCTCTTTTCGTATCCGACTCTCGTGTTCAACGTAAACTAACTGAACTCTGACTCGCAAGAAAACTTACGACTAAGGACTTTCAAACTTCTTCCTCGTATGTGGCCTTCGTGACTGCCGGTGAAGGTAGTCACCACCACATGTGACTCTGGTCCGTCGCGAACGTTTCCTCTAATCGATTCCCAGAACAGCAAATTTAGCTTATAAAATTTATTCCTTGTAAGCAGACATTCTGAGAAGAACGATCAGCAGTCCATGCAGGAAAACGCATCAGTAAAGAGAGGGCAAGTGAAAATAGCTACATGCGATATTATTGCGTTGGTGCATTCTCCACAAAGCTGCTCACAACTTCACTATATACGCTGTCCCATTCGCCACTCTGTGATTGACAGAGCCTGAAGAATTTGGAGAGGTGGAGTTCTGTGCTCCAAGAGTACCTTTACCTGCTATGAACGAAACGCATCCAGCGAATATCCACATCGTTTCATTGGAATAATTCCCTCATTAACGAATGATCCAGCAGTGCGTCATGTACTAATGGACGATTTCAGTAACGAGAGTGCGGTCAGGAATCACTGTACCATGAACGCATCGTTTAAATCCCTAACTCTGTGCAATATCTCCCTTGGGACCGAGCGTGCTGTTAAGGTATCCTGTCTTTCTACACTGATCAGAACACTTGCCCAGGCTAACACATGACGTCTGTTGTAACTACTGTCGTCATGTGTGCTTCATGTATATTCTTCGATCTCCACACACAAGCTGGTGTGCAGAATCACCCCTTACCCCGAACTGTCGTTCCGGAAAGTATATTCATTTAGAAAAGTCAACTTGTATGACCAGCAGAGATACTTGATTACTCCAGTGGTCACGTTTATTGTCTATGACAACGCTCAATAGAACATGTCCAGTTACTAAGTACTTTAAAACAAATAAAATGTTATTTGTTATAAGGTAATATGAAAAGGGAGTGTTTTACTCGTGGTTAAGAAGTTTTTTTGTTATTCTTCGTAAAGTATAGGTATGGAGCTGGGCGTCCATGATGTCCTTTTGCCTGTTAAAATTTTCTACAAGTACTAAGTTTTAACGCAAAATCAGTACGCAATTTCAGAAACCGGTTAAAAAATCTTTCTAAAGCTACTTCACTCATCCCTGTTGAGAAAAAGAGATGTTGACTTGAGAAGCAATATACACTGCTGGCCACCGTAAATGCAACACCCTGAAAGAAGCATCCGAATCAAGTGAAATTTACACCATGGGTTTGCAGCGATGAGATATGCAACTGATTAGAATTTCAGCGCAGACGCACATCACGCGCGTCTGTGGCGCCACCTCATAGCGCCATTTAAGGCTTGGCGATTTCGACGAGTGTACGTTCGGCATGTGTGTTTACCTTGTGGTTGTTTCACAAGACGATCAGTTATGCCTCGTAGACAACAGCGAACATCGTTTGATCAAGTATCCGAGTTCGACAGAGGAAGGATAGTGGCTTACCGAGATTGTGGATTATCATACAGAGAAATCGCTAGTCGTGTTGGACGAAACCAAACAACTGTAATGCGGATATGTGACCGTTGGATGCAGGAGGGTACGACGGACCGACGTGGTCGATCGCATTCACCTCGGTGCACCACTGCACGTGCTGATAGGCAAATTGTGCGCATGGCAGTGACGGATCGCTCAGTGACATCCCGAACCATAGCACAGCACATTGCGTCTGTAACGCATCATCCAGTGTCTGCGCGTACCATTCGACGCCGTTTACAGCAGAGTGGTCTGTCCGCAAGACGTTCATTGCTTCGTCTACCATTGACGCAGAACCACAGACGTCTCCGTCGCCAATGGTGTGATGGCAGACGGATGTGGACGGCAGAATGGAATGACGTTATGACGTTGTCTTTACTGACGAGGCACGCTTCTGTCTGCAGCACCACGATGGTCGGATTCGAGTGTGGAGACACCGTGGAGAGAGGATGCTGGACAGCTGCGTTATGCACCGCCACACTGGTCTTGCACAGGGTATTATGGTATGGGGCGGTATTGGATATTACTCTCGCACGCCCCTAGTACGCATTGCCGGTACTTTAAATAGCCGGCGCTACATATCCGAGGTGCTGCAGCCAGTTGTCCTTCCTTACCTTCGTCTACAGCCATATTTCAACAGGATAATGCGCGACCACACGTGGCACGCATTGTCCAAAGGTTCTTCGTCAATAACCAGATTGAATTGCTTCCCTGGCCGGCTCGCTCTCCGGATATTTCGCCGATAGAAAACATGTGGTCCATGGTTGCTCAACGAGTGACCCAGATTACATCCCCAGATGCCACACCAGATGATCTTTGGCAACGTGTGGAAGCTTCTTGGGCTGCTGTACCCCAGGAACACATCCAACGTCTCTTTGACTCAATGCCGAGACGCGTGGCAGCGGTGATCTCCATCCAACAATGGCGGCTACTCTGGCTACTGATTCTGGCAGGAACCACATGTCACAGACGTCTGTAAACGTAATCATTTGATACTTGGTCAACATGTTATCTACAAAATAAATTTTGTTGTGCTACCTCTTGTCTTTCTTGGTGTTGCATTTACGGTGGCCAGCAGTGTATATGATAAGGACTCTTCACCACGCCTAATTTTGGTTTGCCGACGATCAAATAATGATTCAAATAAACGAGACACAGTTACAGAAATCCAAGTACTTTTTAAATAATCTATACACATCTTAAAAAAAAAATTAGAACAGGCCCAACGGTACCGACCGGCCGTCACTGGATGCGGATGTGGAGGGGCATGTGGTCATCACATCGCTCTCCCGGCCGTATGTGAGTTTATGAGACAGGAGCCGCTACTTCTCAATCAAGTAGCTCCTCAGTTTGCATCAAAAGGGCTGAGTGCACCACGCTTGCCAATAGCGCTGGGCAGACCGGATGGTCACCCATCCATTTGCTAACCCAGCCCGACAGCGCTTAACTTCGGTGATCTGACGAGAACCGGTGTTACCACTGCGGCAAGGACGTTTGCTATATAAATCTTATACTTTTAAAATCTGAGTTAGTAATACGAAAATATACCTTTGAGAGGAAAGGATCCAGTCAAATCGAAGATTATGCTACAAAACATTATTTTAGAGGAAGTACCGAGTTTTAAGTATCTTGGCTGTAGCGTAAGTTTTTATAATGATAAGGGCGCTAAGCGAAAATCAAATTTCAAGCGGTATTCCCAGAACTTTTAAAAATAAAGTTAAGAAAAAACCGAAAATGAAAGTTTATAAATTAAAGGCTTTACCGACATTGTTTTATTGCGGCAAAGTCTGGGCGCTGATTCAAAAACACCTGAATGAAATACAATCGGCAAAAATGATGCTTTTAAGGATCGTTAAAGGAGCTACGAGGATGAATAGGACTCCAGTTAAGGTAGTGGGAAGAATTAAATACAGTATCAGTAAATTATAAAATATTAAATAATAGACAGAATTGGGCAGAGGAAAATATCAGACTTGCCTAGGCAGTGTTGGATTACATGTCGAAGGAAAGAATATTTTGAGGAGACCCAGGACACACTGGAGACAACTCTAAAGCCGGAATGCGCAAGAAGTGGAGAAAAAGAAGAAGGCAGAACTGATACTTATCTGATAATCTGTCACTTTGTTCCTAGCCACGGTCTGCAATCCACGACAGCCATCTGGAATGCAGGTCCTGAGGGTATTTTGGTTTTGTCGTTGCAACTACAAAACAATGGATGTTTTTCTTCTTCGCCAGACGCGTTTCGCTTTGCTGAGGTCAAGCATCATCAGTGGTGGTGACATCCGCTCCGTTTCTCACCTACGTCGGGAAACGTGAAACGTCCCCTTTGAAAAATTTATACACGACTGTGCTTAACCTGACGCACAATATTTTTAGCGCAACACAATCTGACTTTCAATAATCTCTACAAGAGAATGGCCCTGACTAACATTAACCTGTACTTTTCACAAATCACTTACCTCACAAAAATCTTGGTTACTCACACTACTGCAATACAGCAAGCGCCACTACTGCCAGCTAAATAAAAGATTCAAACTATGGAAGGCACTAACTACTGATAGGGATAGTTAGCAAATGAAAGATATTAATAGAGAACAAACAATGTATTTACCTTGATATCATATATATATATATATATATATATATATATATATATATATATATATATATATATATATATATATATATGATATCAAGGTAAATACATTGTTTCATCTATATATATATATATATATATATATATATATATATATATATATATATATATATGATATCAAGGTAAATACATTGTTTGTTCTCTATTAATATCTTTCATTTGCTAACTATATATTTGCTATATATATATATATATATATATATATATATATATATATATATATATATATATAGAGCAGTTCATGACAAATTCCAAAACTCCGCCATCTCTCTCCCCACATCCACCACTGCTGGCAGCTCACCTCCAACTACGCAACGCTACGCGCTGTTCACAGCCAGCTGCCTAACACTACAATGGCGAGTATTACAACAATGCAAAGCAGCCACAGGCTGCACACAGCACAGCCAGTGATTTTCATACTGAGGTGGCGTTACCAATAAAAAAACCTAAACAGCCTACTTACATAGCCCCCATGCTACCCACAAAAAATTTTACAAATTTTGTTGGGCACTGGCCAATACATATTTGTTAAAAATTTTTTTCACAATTACAATAACAAAGAAATCAAATGCACACACTTATTGATACAATGTTGGTCAAAAGCTAAAATTTTCTCACAGTCCATAAAGACAGTCCTGATCGTTGAATTGCAGTGTTTTTCTCAAAGACTGAGCAGTAAAAGACAATGCACACAGATGTAGTGGATTTCCATGCAGTCTTGAAGAAGTAGTGTTGTCCTTCCAACGGAAAGACAGTGCTGACTCTTGACATGCTGACAGGTAATGGGCCACAACAGAGCAAACCCACAACAGAGTCAGTCGAAGTTTTGAAGAGTATTGGTGGGTCATCACAGAGCAGACCCACTGTAGTCCTGGTAGAGATTACGGTATTGGTGGGCCACCAGAGGCGCAGACCCACTGCAGTCCTTGTAGAGATAATGGTACTGGTGAGTCAGCAAAGATGCAGCCCCAATGTAGTCCTTGTAGAGATGGCCAGCAGCCATCTGTTGCGACTGTGCAGGTGCACAATCACCATCGAAGAGTCTTGCGGAGAATATAGCAAGTCCATAACCACCACTTGTGCACTCACAAAGTTTTTGGAATTGTCCTTAGAACCAGCAATGCTGTTATCCAGTCCCTTGCTGAATTATTAACACACATACAAACACTAACAGTCCCTACTTCTCACATATTGTCCATATACTATGACCAACAGAAACGTGTGCAGTGAAATGTAACTTACAAGTTAATAATATGATGAACTGGTGACAAGTACAATTTTATAACATAAGAACACAATAACAAAGGTACAAAACACATCATTCAAGAACATAACAATACAGATAACATTTGTAGTACAGGCTTTACAACAGAATAGAAATAAACATATACATCAATGTTAAAGGAATTATGAGATAAGTAGATAAATAAAATAATGAGAATAGTTTTCGAAACATTAATTTCACACATGAGAAGTACCAGAAAAATTCTACAACATAAATCTTATCAGATAAACATATTAATACAGGAAAAACATAAATACACAAGGGAACACAAACACATAGTGGGATAACACAAGGAAAGGACAGGGTTCGTTTTCAGTGTAACTTTTGGTACTGCAGTATTTTGCGAACAAAACCTTTTTTGTTCTTGGAGATCTCCCATCGTTCTTCATTATTTCCAAAAGTCCTATCTATACCTGCTTTCTGTATTCTAACCATATTTCTTTCAAAATAATTATGGCTCATTGTACAATACTCATTTTGGCCCAAATATTTTTTTACATACCTTGTCAATGCATTGCTTCAAATTCATCATAGTTAGTTTCTTATATAGTCTACCCTCTCTTAAGCTAACTTAAATCTACTGAGCTCAGATATATATACCAAGGGACGAGGCAATGCAGCATCACATAAAACAATAAATATAAACAGCAATGAAAAAAAACGCAGATTTGCGAAGCAAGCAGCATTAAGAAATTAGCAAAGCAATTGTAATATTACAACTAATCTAAGGCAATGTGCAGCAAACAATAAAAATAAATCATTAGTAAAACTGGCTTAACAGCGTAATACAAAGTCAAATTCAGTAACACTATGCCTGGCAAACAGCAGCAACTTATACCTAAACATGACATAGCTCAAGCAGAAAAAATATTACAGTAAAAATGGCCATGTATGTCACATCTTAACACTAGAGTGATGCATCACGAGAACTTACACTAGCAGATAAGTTACCAAATCGTAAAGAAATTATTTATGCAATTCCTGTGAAGGGAAATGTCTATTTATGTGCCCTCGTTTTCTTGGAAGTAGATCACAAAACTATTATTTACTGGATCTGTAGACAGAAAATATTTATATTAGTACATCTATAAAATTTTATTTTAACCAATGCTGCAGTGCAGCTAGAAACTAGATATTAAACAAAATGAGTTAATAACTACACAAAGCAAGCCATATGGCATTTCTCTCAACTAGCACGACAAGACAATAGCCGTGAAATGTTGCGATGCTTTCTACAAAGGAACGTCAATAGCGAGGATAATGGCCTCCCCTTTTTTTTTCTACCACCTAACGGCTTTTTCTCAAGGCGGCTGGCACACCTGGCCGCTCTGCTGGGTGCCCACGACGCATTACGTGCAGGTGGTCACAACTTTCTTACCGAAATATTTACGACACCAGTTTCCGCTACAGTGACAGTCTCATATAAATATATTTCACAGGTCAAGAATTTGGGTTACAAATCTGTAGAAACAAAATCCTATAAATATAACAGCGTCCAAAAAAATTTTCGCCAGCATTGTGATACATTCACGCATATACACAAATTTCATAACTCTTAAAGTACGATTCTTGGTTTCCAACATCCTTTTTCACAAGTCAAGAGTCCCTAACCGCTACTCATTACTCCTTACCTTATTACACATACATATATTCGTCGACGCTTCTTTAATATTTCACCATAACATATAAGTAGCATAATCAAATTTCTCATATAGCATCAGCTTCTTGACCATAAACATACCTCAGCAGCATAATACACATCGTCGTCGTGATAATAACATCATAAAACCTCAGCCAAATCTCAAAATCGTCGTAGCTTCCTGAATATTTTAAAACCTAAAAAAAAATTCTCTGCTCATTTCAAAAGTGTCATCTACCTCAAACGTACTTTAAAAATCATGATCCCATACCAAATACACCATTCAAATCTTTCATAGTATCACAATGGTTCCGAAAAAATATGAACAGTTCACAAAGTACAGACAAAATACAATTTCATAAGTGTGAAATTACCCAACTGTGAAATTGCGTAAACATGTGTCACTGATGTAGTAAAAAAAGTTTATCTCTCAGTTAAATGATCAGATAGCTGTGTAATTATGTGTTAGAGAAATATGGTACCGATGTGTAAAGTTGTATAAGCAAATACCATATTAGCTAGGGTTCCTTGTGGTTGCCACACACATGGTACACAAAGTAAGCGTGTGCCCCCCTGAGGATTAATGTAATTATACCCTCAGGTGTTACAGATTATTGCAATGGAATGAAATGTATCACGGAAAAACTTCGTATCATTGTACTTCAAGTATCTTTAAAAATAAATACAACATTAATCACTCAAATGCGTGTACTGTAGCGCTAAACTGTGCGTCTTGTTGTAAGATAATCTCTGTGAAAGTCTCGTAGTTATCGTCCTCCGAAAGATTGGATATTTAACTTCAAACATTGTTGTATGTTAACAGATTCTAAGTCTGACAAAGCTTACTAGCAATGTAAAGTGAAAAGTTATATGGCAAAGACAAAGTTAAAAAGCAGATTATATTTCAATAAACGGTTTTACATGGGAAATGTGGTGTAAACCTTTACTCTTCACAGTACTCAGAGTTTCAACTTGAACGTAATTATCATGCGGTATACGTCGGTAAAGAATGCTAAAATTTTTCTCAAGGTTAGCGTCTATGTTATTTTTCTCTGAGCCAGCTGGCGCACGCAGCTGCCTGCGGTGCGGGTCATTGTCTGTTTCTTTGTTAGCGCGCGTCGTTAATGGGATTCGGAGACCGAACTTCTACAAATTCGCCTTGACGAGAGGGCCCTGCCGTGTTTAAATCCCGCCAGTTCTGATGCAATTCAGGTCTGTCGTTACGAATATATCGTCTGTCGTCATGTCGGTAGGTTCCGTAGTTTCTTCCTTGTCCGTCACGTGGTGGAGAATTTCTCCCTGAATCGTAACTGTGCGCCGAACTGTTGCGTCTGAAGTTATTCTGCCTCCCTTGATAATAATTGTTTTGGTTCCCATATTGTCTGTTTCTCTGATTGTCTCTGTGATAGTCATTACTACGGAAATGCGATCTTTCTCTGTAACTATTACTACTCTGCCAACGGTTGTCATACGGGTGGTGTCTGTTTTGGTCACGATTTGTGTTGTGAGAATAGCCTTGTCGTGTCCAGTTATTACTTCTTTCATCGCGGAATTGCGACGCATGTGACCTGTAATTGTTGTGTTCCTGGTTTCGCGTTCCGCGATTGTCAGTGTCAATTTCCAGTTCTTGTAACAGTCCCTGAAAAGCTTCAATGTCGTCTTTGCAACGTCCTGCCAAAATAATATGTCGTAAATGTTCAGGCAGTTTGATTAAGCAAATTCGGATGAGTTCTGAGGGGCTGTATGGGTTTGAAAGATACTGATTCTTATGCAACATGTCTTCGAAATATTTCACAAGACTGGAAAATTCAGATTGCTCGAAATGTTTCATCATTATGATGCTATGTTTTACTCGGTCTTGTGTTGCTTGAGACCAATATGCTGAGAGGAAGGCATGGTAAAATTCTCCTTCACTATGACAATCGTGAATGACCGAACGCATTCTTACAGCTGGTTCATTCTCTAAATAGCCACACATAAATTCTAATCTGTGTTCTAACGACCAGTTGGGAGGAAAACAATGAGAGAATTGATGAAGCCACGCTTGTGGATGAATGTCGTTGGCAGAATTCTTAAACGTTTTGAATTTACGTGTAGTAATGAACAGCTTATAGTCAAAATCATCATGTCGGCGAGTCGCATATCGGTCATTGTTAGGTCGTGTCGGCCGTTCCATCTCAAAATTCGGTGCACATTGCCAGTTTGTTTCATAACTTCCGAAATGCCCTGTGTTATTATTTTGCGTCTTTTCCGTATTTCTAAGTCCCTCTTCCCGTGTTGGGGCGCGAGTGTCCTCTGAAATACGTAATTCTTGTATTACCTGTGTCAGCTGATCTTGTACTTCGCGGATTTCTCTTTGGTGTTGCGTATTAATTTGATTCAGATTTTGTTTCAGTTTCCTAATTTGTTCGCTCTCTTCTGTGTCATTAAAGACTACCGGTTTTGTGTCATTCAGATTATCATCTACCTTCGTAGATAAGTTAGTGACCTGATCCGAAAGTTCGGCTACTTTCTCCGATAGTGTACTTATTTCCTCAGTGTGTTTTTCTGAACCAAATTTCAGAGTATTTACTGTGTCCTTTAAATTTTCATGAGTTTTTGCAAGTTGCGTAACCGAATCGGTAGATGCAACTGAGTCAATTTTAGCTTGCAAGGTGTCGTGATTTTGATGAACAATGGTTTGCAGTTCTTTTATGGCTGCTTCGTGATTCAGTAATGCATTTTCATGACGCGAAAAAATAGGTTGGAAATGCTCACAAATTTGTGTTTTTACGTCATTACAGACTTTTTGACATTTCGATTCAATGTGATGTAACTCAGTAGTTAAATCCTCACGTGTTTGTTCAAGAGTTTCCTCCAATGAGTCTAACTTTTTAAGATTTTGTTCCACTGTGTCTAACTTTTGAAGATTTTGTTCCATTATGTCTAACTTTTGAAGCTTTTGCTGTGTTTGTCTCTGGTTTTGTTCCATTTGTTGCATTAATTGCAATAATAATGTATTAGTGTCTGGAATCTGTTGCTCTATGCTTTTCGGCAGTGCATTTGCACCGGCAACATTTACATTTTGACAAGCAGAAATTGTGTCTTGACTTATTTGAGAAAACGGTGAGGACCCAAAACCTGAATCTACAGTATTTGCAAAATTGTGTCCTGTCATTCCCGATTCCTGAGGCGAGCTGTTGCCGACCGATCGATCGATAATGCTTCCCTCTTCACTAATTGTTTCACTGGTTATGCCATTGTTTGCCGCAAGCTCCATTTCCCTATGCGCAATTACCAAATTACTACTTTTAACATTAGTTAATTCATTACTCTGCGGCGCTAACATACTGCTTTCGTCTTCGCTGTCATTTCTCAATTTACTTTGGAGCCTAGTGTTACGTTTTTCACACGCCATTATTGTCACAGTGTTTCACACGACAACACAGAAAAACACAATTTGAAGAGCAAAAATAGGGGAACACATTAACATAGCACTGAAAATAATATCTAGTTAATTGCAGCTGCGAAATACTTGGTGCAAATCTACATGCATGCCACAACTATTTTACTGTACAACAATGAAAAACTACAACTACAATGGAGATTCTCTCTACAATTACGCGCTAGCAATAAACAAAATCTACACTAATTACACAAACTACAAGAAAAAATCAGAAGATTCCAGTGAGGTATCCTCGGCTAAGGGTCGACATATGAAACGTCCCCTTTTAACAATTTTTACACGACTGTGCTTAACCTGACGCACAATATTTTTAGCGCAACGCAATCTGACTTTCAATAATCTCTACAAGAGAATGGCCCTGACTAACATTAAACTATACCTTTCACAAATCACTTACCTCACAAAAATCTTGGTTACTCCCACTACTGCAATACAGCGAGCGCCACTACTGCCAGCTAAATAAAAGATTCAAACTATGGAAGGCACTAACTACTGATAGGGATAGTTAGCAAATGAAAGATATTAATAGAGAACAAACAATGTATTTACCTTCATATATATATATATATATATATATATATATATATATATATATATATATATATATATATATATAGAGAGAGAGAGAGAGAGAGCTGTTCATGACAAATTTCAAAACTCCGCCATCTCTCTCCCCACATCCACCACTGCTGGCGGCTCACCTCCAACTGCGCAACGCTACGCGCTGTTCACAGCCAGCTGCCTAACACTACAATGGCGAGTATTACAACAATGCAAAGCAGCCACAGGCTGCACACAGCACAGCCAGTGATTTTCATACTGAGGTGGCGTTACCAATAAAAAAACCTAAACAGCCTACTTACAAACGCTGTCTGCTAGCACATCTTTGGAGTTTTCCTTGTTAGACACTGATACTTGTAGTTTAATTGTTAGGTTCTCTGCAGAACTATGCACTTCCCACGTTTTACACAGCACACTTTTTCGCACACCACTGTTATCTATTTATTTTTATGTGCTAACAGGTGGCATTTCCCGATGTAGGGCCGGCCGGTGTGGCCGAGCGGTTCTAGGCGCTTCAGTCTGGAACCGCGCGACCGCTGCGGTCGCAGGTTCGAATCCTGCCTCGGGCATGGATGTGTGTGATGTCCTTAGGTTAGTTAGGTTTAAATAGTTCTAAGTTCTAGGGGACTGATGACCTCAGATGTTAAGTCCCATAGTGCTCAGAGCCATTTTTGAACGCTTTTTCTTGTAGTTGCAACGACAGAACGAAAATACCCTCAGGGAATTGTGCTGCAGCTGCTACGGACAATATGACCACACAAATGAAGAATTTAATGAAATGCAGGTGGATGGGAATCAGTACGTATCACTCTCTATTACGACCAGTGCAGTCGCCGTGAACTGCTTCTATAACAATCAAGCGCCCCTGAAAAACTGGTAATTTCTGAAACTAGTTTTGCGGAACTACTAGACTTGTTTCTTTTTCCAGTTGGGCAATGCGCCAATCTTCTCTGCCTTTCAGCAACTCCACCAACAGGACTGTGTATTTTGTAACAGCAGCTTCACTAGTGAGGTAACACTCTTTGCCACTGCAGAGTCACCAGGCAGCGTACGACGTCACTTCCTGTGAGTCCTCGCTGAGGAGAAGTATCGTCACGTGAAACACAGAAGCTTTGCGACATTTCGGCAATGTGCCACGTAAAATAGAACCAATAAGAAGCAAGAACGTTCCCTACGTCACAAGCAGAACTTCTTATGTGCAGTGTTGCGTTTGTCATGTCCAGCTGAAGTCATTTTTTGCGTGGTTTATGTTATAATTTATAACCCTATGAATATATGCTGCTTCTAAGCACTAGAAAAATGAATCCCTCCAGCACGCATCGTTATTGGTACAATGTGTTGCAATAAAATGACGACGCCGCGCGCAGTAGCCGCTCGGTCTCAGGCGCCTTGCCACGGTTCGCGCGGTTTCCCCCGTCGGAGGTTCGATTCCTCCCTCGGGCATGGGTGTGTGGGTTGTCCTTAGCGTAAGTTATTTTAAATTATATGAAGTAGTGTATAAGTCTAGGGAGCGATGACCTCAGCAGTTTGGTCCCATAGAAGCTTACCACCACCACCTCAATAAAATGACGGTAAACATCGTATTGGTGGTTAAAAAAATTTGTATTTGCTTATTTTCACGTTATATCTCGCGAGTTATAAAAGTAAGCAGTTTTAAGGCAAGGGCACACCGTAGGTTCTTTAAAAACGTGTCGTTCTTGGTACGGTTTTTTGTAATTAAATGTTAGTTAATAACATGTTGGCGATTAAACCCTTCAGAAGACCGTAACAGTAAATACAAAGCCCTTTCCAGCAAAAACGTCAAGGTAGTGTAGTTGATAGGGGCGCCAATTTAGGGAACACTGTGTAGCGGTTTCGTGCCCCAGTGTACCCAGATTTATTTTTTTCTTTTACCTTTGCATTTTCTTAAAAGTTTTAGGACTTTATTGTTGAATTAATATAAATAATTTCTGTTACACATTATAAGACCAAAAAAGTCGACACACCTCGAAGAATTTGTCCAAATGCGATGGAAATCGATATATGTGACGGACATGTGCAGAGAAACAAATGAGTATATGTGAGTCTTCAAGCTTTTCCGGCGGATGTGTTATAAATAGTCTTCACGGGTTTGCCGCCGTGAAGGAAAACTCGTGAAGACTATTTACAAATGAGTACATTCTCAGAAAAATTCGATTATTTATTCAAAAGGAAGAGATTCACAAACTGAGCAAGTCAATAACGCGTTGGTTCACCTCTAACACTTATGCAAATAATTATTCGGCTTTGCAAGGACAGAGAGAGCTGTTGGATGTCCCCCTGAAGGTTATCACGCCAAATTCCTTCCAATTGGAAAGTTGGATGGTCAAAATACTGAACTTGTTGGAGGGTCCTGCCCATAATGCTCCAAACATTCTCAGTTAACGAGAGATATGGCGACCTTGCTGGCCAAGGCAGTGTTTGGCAAACATGAAGACAAGCAGTAGAAACTCTCTCTGTGTGGGGGCAGGCATTATCTTGCTGAAATGTAAGCCCCGGATGGTCTGCCATGAAGAGAAACAAAACGAAACATAGAAGATCATCGACTTACTGCTGTGCTTTAACGGTGCCGCAGATGACAACCAAAGGAGTCCTGCTAAGAAATGAAATGGCAGCCCAAACCATCACTCCTGGTTGTCTGGCCGACGGCGGGAGACAGTCAGGCTGGTATCCCACCGCTGTCCAGGGCATCTACAGATACGTCTCCCTGGTCACTGGAGCTCAGTTAGAAGCAGGACTCACCACTGAAGACACTTGCACTCCAGTCAATGAGATCCCAGGCCGAAGACGTGTCTAGAGACGTCTCGGACAGCGGCGGGATAGCAACCTGCCGCGCGGGGTAGCCGCGCGGTCTCAGGCGTCCTGTCACGGTTCGCGCGGCTCCCCCCGTCGGAGGTTCGCATCCTCCCTTGGGCGTAAGTTAGTTTAAGTTGGATTAAGTAGTGTGTATGCTTAGGGACCGATGACCTTTTACCACAAATTTCAAAAAATTCCAACCTGACTGTCGCCCGCCATAGAGCCCGACAACAGGAGTGGTGGTCTGAGGTGCCATTTCATTTAATAGCAGGACAGCTTCAGTTGTCATCTGCGGCATTCTTACAACACAGATGTATGTCGACGACATTAATACGCCCCGTTTTGTTGCCCTTCGTTGGAAGCCATCCTGGGCGTATATTTCAGCAAGATAATGCCCGCCCCCACACGGCAAGAGTTTCTACTGTTTGTCTTCGTGCCTACCTTGGCCAACAGGGTCGCCAGACCCCTTCTCAATTCAGAATGTTTGGAGCATAATGGCGGGGCCCTCCAACCATCTCTGCACTTTAACGATCTAACGCGCTAGATGGACAGAATTTGGCACAATATTCTTCATGAGGACATCGAACACCTCTTTCAATCATTGCCAAGCTGAATAACTGTTTGCATTAGGGCGAAGGGCGCACCAAAGTGTAATTGACTTGCACAGTTCGTGAAGCTCTTTCTCTTCAATAAACTACGCAATTTTTTTCTGAAATTGTGATCATTTGTATGTCTGTACATTATGCGACATCTACTCACTACAGTCCCATTTCTTTCTTGTCTTAGAATGTATTCGATTTTATGTGAACACAAGTGCGCTCTTCAGGAGGCGAAATTCTATAAGCTGATGTCCTCATTGACAGATCATGTAGCTTTCTTTATGTCTTATTACATGTTCATGGATTTTGAAATTTTTATTTATATATACTACGGACAAAAGAACGTGACTAGCATATGAACAAGGGAGAAACTGTGTGTTTTAATAGAACTAAAGCAAGAATTGCAGGTGCGTCCATCTTCGTAAACAAACTGGACGATTTTAGAACTAAATAAAGCCGATAACTGCTGCTGGAGAGCGCTGAGAGCGCATAATCACGTTAACTATCTCGTCCCTTGTGACGACGACGCTGTGTCTCGTAACGCTGTATGTCCCGTCCACGTCAGTGTTGGCTGCCTCGTCCCGTGTGAGGCCGGCTTAAGGGGACGAACCCTCAGGAGACGACCAGGCGCAGAAAGTATGGCGCAAGTATCGGACTCATTAAATGCTTGGCTGCCAATAAGATAGACTCTTTGGTTATTCTGTAGGCTGATTCTGCTTGCACCAGTAGCATTCTACATATCTGCAACTGCCGGGTTTCTCGGACTCTGACTTTGGCACCATAATAGTGGATTTATTTTATTGTGCTCGTAACGAACTCGGGTATTACTTCAATCTGTGGAACATCTCCCTCCCTTCTTCTTCGCGGTGTACGTTAATATTCTCGTTCATCTTGTTGTCTTTCTTACCAAGCGAGCGAACGCAGTGGTTAGCACTTTGGTTCAAATGGCTCTAAGCACTATGGGACTTACCATCTGAGGTCAACAGTCCCCTAGACTTAGATCTGCTTAAACCTAACTAACCTAAGGACATCACACACATCCATGCCGGAGGCAGGATTCGGACCTGCGACCGTAGCAGCAGCGCTGTTCCGGACTGAAGCGCCTAGAACCGCTCGGCCACAGCGGCCGGCTAGCACCTTGGACTCGCGTTCTGGAGAACGATGGTTCAAAACCGTGGCCACTGTTAGGATTCTGGTTTTCAGTGATTTTCCTAAATAACTCAAGGCAAATGCCGGAATGGTTCCTTCGATAGAGTACGGCGGATTTCCTTCCCCTATCTTTGAACCGTTCTGAGCGTGTGCTCCATCTCGTATAATTCCGATGTCAACAGGACATTAAACTTTTAGTCTTCTCTCCTTCTTGTTGTCTTTATTACTGTATCTTCGTGTGGCTATGCCGAAACCAAATAAAGTGCCAAGAAGTAATATGGTGAATTATTCACTGTACGCAACGATGCAGACTGCAGCAGAATATTCCTCGCAGCTGAACCAACATGGCACTGTTAAAAGCACCGTCACGATTTATGAATATTGAGCGCCCCTAGAAGTACCTTCCAGCAAATACATCGCTATAAACCACCTGCCAATATGAAAACCATATTGTTTCCTATAAACAGTAAATAGTCGATGAATGTACAGTTATCCTCCATTCACTTGTGAAAAACTGCAGTATAATGGGTGGTTGGAAGAAAGGTAACGGAATATAATTCATCTAGGTCAGATGGCAAACAGGTTAGCTCAGCAAACGTAAATGCAATTCACAGATTGTACCATAATATTCATCAGTTTCCAGTAAATCAACTGGACTATTACGGAAACTTCAATCACTTGCATGTTGAAGCAAGTATCTTTGACGAGTGTAGATAAAATTTCCGCAACCAGTCACAATAAAAGATTATTTATTCGTCGCACGACCGGTTTCGGGCTTGTGCCCATCCTCAGGTGTTTATACATTCATGTACATGTTTATATTGCTGGAGATCACTCTTTAAATACAAAAAAATTTTCAAATGTGTGTGAATTCCTTAGGGACCAGACTGTTGAGTTAATCGGTCACTAGACTTAGACACTACTGAAACAACCTTATGCTAAGAACAACACACAAACCCATATCCGAGGAGGACTCGAACCTCTGGCGGGAGGGACCGTGTAATCCGTGACATGGCGCCTCAAACAACGCGGCCACTATGTGCGGCTTTAAATACACTACTGGAAATTGAAATAAGAACACCGTGAATTCATTGTCCCAGGAAGGGGAAACTTTATTGACACATTCCTGGGGTCAGATACATCACATGATCACACTGACAGAACCACAGGCACATAGACACAGGCAACAGAGCATGCACAATGTCGGCACTAGTACAGTGTATATCCACCTTTCGCAGCAATGCAGGCTGCTATTCTCCCATGGAGACGATCGTAGAGATGCTGGATGTAGTCCTGTGGAACGGCTTGCCATGCCATTTCCACCTGGCGCCTCAGTTGGACCAGCATTCGTGCTGGACGTGTAGACCGCGTGAGACGACGCTTCATCCAGTCCCAAACATGCTCAATGGGGGACAGATCCGGAGATCTTGCTGGCCAGGGTAGTTGACTTACACCTTCTAGAGCACGTTGGGTGGCACGGCATACATACGGACGTGCATTGTCCTGTTGGAACAGCAAGTTCCCTTGCCGGTCTAGGAATGGTAGAACGATGGGTTCGATGACGGTTTGGATGTACCGTGCACTATTCAGTGTCCCCTCGACGATCACCAGTGGTGTACGGCCAGTGTAGGAGATCGCTCCCCACACCATGATGCCGGGTGTTGGCCCTGTGTGCCTCGGTCGTATGCAGTCCTGATTGTGGCGCTCACCTGCACGGCGCCAAACACGCATACGACCATCATTGGCACCAAGGCAGAAGCGACTCTCATCGCTGAAGACGACACGTCTCCATTCGTCCCTCCATTCACGCCTGTCGCGACACTACTGGAGGCGGGCTGCACGATGTTGGGGCGTGAGCGGAAGACGGCCTAACGGTGTGCGGGACCGTAGCCCAGCTTCATGGAGACGGTTGCGAATGGTCCTCGCCGATACCCCAGGAGCAACAGTGTCCCTAATTTGCTGGGAAGTGGCGGTGCGGTCCCCTACGGCACTGCGTAGGATCCTACGGTCTTGGCGTGCATCCGTGCGTCGCTGCGGTCCGGTCCCAGGTCGACGGGCACGTGCACCTTCCGCCGACCACTGGCGACAACATCGATGTACTGTGGAGACCTCACGCCCCACGTGTTGAGCAATTCGGCGGTACGTCCACCCGGCCTCCCGCATGCCCACTATACGCCCTCGCTCAAAGTCCGTCAACTGCACATACGGTTCACGTCCACGCTGTCGCGGCATGCTACCAGTGTTAAAGACTGCGATGGAGCTCCGTATGCCACGGCAAACTGGCTGACACTGACGGCGGCGGTGCACAAATGTTGCGCAGCTAGCGCCATTCGACGGCCAACACCGCGGTTCCTGGTGTGTCCGCTGTGCCGTGCGTGTGATCATTGCTTGTACAGCCCTCTCGCAGTGTCCGGAGCAAGTATGGTGGGTCTGACACACCGGTGTCAATGTGTTATTTTTTCCATTTCCAGGAGTGTACAAACAAAATTATTTGCTGATGACTAAACAGATACAAGTGGAAACAACTGTAAGTGACATGGCAGCATTTGTCGAAAATATATCTGTACTTACATAAAGATGAAGCATCCTTATTGTAATTACCCTGTGCCGACAGTTTTTCTACTCAGTTGCACATTTGTTACCATTTTCACGTCCATTTTTCAGTTTTTTAAACGAAAATGATAACAAATGTGCAACTGTGTGAAAAGACTGTCAACACAGGGTAATTATAATAATGATGCTTCATCCTTATGTAAGTAAGCTGTTTAGGTCTTTCTATTGGTAACGCCACGTAGCGCTCTGTATGAAAATCACTGGCTGTGCTGTGTGCAGTCTGTGGCTGGTTTGCATTGTTGTTTGCTATTGTAGTGTTGGGCAGCTGGATGTTAATAGCGCGTAGCGTTGCGCAGTAGGAGGTGAGCCGCCAGCAGTGGTGGATATGGGAAGTGAGATGGTGGAGTTTTGAGAGCGGATGATCTGAATAGAGACAGTAAATTTGTAAGGCTGGATGTCATGAACTGATGTATATATTATGACTTTTGAACACTATTAAGGTAAATACATTGTTTGTTCTCTAACAAAATCTTTCATTTGCTAACTATGCCTATCAGTAGTTAGTGCCTTCCGTAGTTTGAATCTTTTATGTAGCTGGCAGTAGTGGCGCTCGCTGCATTGCAGTAGTTCGAGTAACGAAGATTTTTGTGAGGTAAGTGATTCATGAAAGGTATAGGTTATTGTTAATCAGGGACATTCTTTTGTAGGGATTTTTGAAAGTCAGATTGCGTTGCGCTAAAAATATTGTGTGTCAGTTTAGTGTTGATCAGAATAAGTAAAGAGAGAAATGTCCGAGTACGTTGAGTTCTGCTCAGCTGTTTGAAAAGCAAATAAAGTAAGAGGTTTTCCAGCACAGTAATTCAATAATTTTTCTAAGGGGACGTTTCAATAATAGTGATGCTTCATCCTTATGTAAGTACACACATATATTTTCGACAAATGCTGCCTTACCGCTTACAATTGTTTCCACTTGTATCTGTTTAGTCACCAGAAAATAATTTTCTTTGTATTTAAACAGTGATCTACAGCAATATAAACATGTACATGAATGTATAAACACCTGAGGAAGGGCACAAGCCCTTATTGTGACTGGTAGCGGAAATTTTATCTACACCCTATAAAGGAACAGTCACGGAGTTCAACAGCATCCTCTATGGATAAAATTCACTTTATCTTTCACGAGTACCTTCATTTCAAAATGTAATTTTTTGCAAAAGTAGACTAATGATTGGATGGAGGTTAGGAAGATTAGAATTTACGATGAAGTCATTAGAGACGTAACTGAAATTGGGTAGAGATGGAAACAGCTGGTTTTTTTCTACGGAATCATTCCAACATTGCTGACTGAAAAAGTACTTTCGTGTTTTCCGCGAAGTAAGAATCTTATTTGTGGTGTCACCGCCAGACACCACACTTGCTAGGTGGTAGCCTTTAATTCGGCCGCGGTCCATTAGTATACGCCGGACCCGCGTGTCGCCACTGTCAGTAATTGCAGACCGAGCGCCACCACACGGCAGGTCTAGAGAGACGTCCTGGCACTCGCCCCAGTTGTACAGCCGACGTTCATAGCAATAGTTCACTGACCAATACGCTCTCATTTGCCGAGACGATAGTTAGCATAGCCTTCAGCTACATTTGCTACGACCTAGCAAGGCGCCGTATTCAATTGATATTGAGATTCTATTAATGTATCAAAAGAGCGATGTTCTACAAATGTGGATTAAAGTTAAGTATTCCAGAAGCTACGTACTTTTCTTTATAGCATTCATTACGTATCCTGTTTCAGACCTCACGCCAGCCTGCGTGAGTTTAAGCGCGTGCCTTTCGGCTTCCTCTCATTGTGTCTAGACTGTCTTGTCTAGACACAACATTATTCACATCCGTATCCACATTTCTTCAGCACTTCTGATGGTCTTAACTTTCTTGGCCGTTGTGCAGACTTTATTTACAGCACCGAAATAGAAGTCGTAGAAGATTGACCAGGCACAATAAATGTATATCTTGTGCTCAGAAATGTGTAGTAATAGTTAAGGCATTAGAGTTAGTGGGCAACCACTCTGTCGGTGGCAAAAAAAATAAAATAAAAATAAAAATAAAAATAAAATAAAATAAAATAAAATAAATAAATAAATAAATAAATAAATAAAATAAAATAAAAAAGTGCCAGAATGTTCCTTTGTAAGGATACCATAGCGTACTGTGTTTTTGGAAAATAAGCAGACGCGTTTATTTCCGTAAAAGGGATTCTACATACGTTGGTTACACCGACATTTCTGAAAATTATTTGCGTGAAAACATTTGAAATTTCGTGAGGTTGATGTACAAGAACGAACTGTCTTCGGAATTGAAGGTTTCGAGGATAAAAACAGAATTGCTAAGGCACCCAAACAGTTACATATAAAGAACAAATGAGGCAAAGGTTCAAGTTCTTATTCTAGCCCCAGACAAGCAGCACAGAACAGAATGGTAATTTCTTTCAAGGCAATTAGCCAAGAAAGCGACTGCAACCACGGATGGCTAAATCCTCCTCAAATTTATACCTCACAGACAAATCCTGCATGATTACATTTCGTACAAACCTGCCCTGAAAAAAACAGATATGCACGATTTAATGCTAGCATGTGTGACTGCACAAGTAGACGCTCCAGTTTCATAAGATATAATGTATGCCACTTTAAGCTGAGTTTACTACGATCTTCCAGCATACTGGAGTAATTACAGGGCAGCAACTTGTATTAACCAGTACAACGGAAAAACAGCCGGAGTTGCAAATTTCACTTTTATTTTCTTGATGGTTAGTTACGGGTCGGGACCCATCTTCAAATCATCCACATAGTCAAAATGGTATTTCTCAAAATAAACGAACCATGTCAAGATAGCAAACATGTACGTATAACAAAATGCAAATGAACAGTTACTGAGTTATCTGTATGCTCTGTAACTGTTCATTTACACTTTTTTATACGTATATGTTTGTTATCTTGACAAGATTCTTAATAATTCAGGAAACACCATTTTGACTATCTGGATGATGGCACCGGTTGCCATGTCTGCTAACTGCGGCAAAATTTCTCCAAGGATCGATATGGCATTTAAAGTTTGTTGGGTTACTTCCTTCCTTTTGAGGCGTCTTCTCTGTCCGTTTGACGCCTCGGCGCCGCTGATAAGACGAAGACGATACAAAATAAACTTCAGTGGTGAACTCGGATATGGGTTCTCCACTTTGCTAATATTTTGTAAAATTAATTAATGCCTCTCTCACTTCTGCCCCCTCGAGACAAAGCTTAAGAGATAATCCTCCCAAATTAATATACGTCCAGAAACTTCCAGCTTCCGCAGAACTTTATGATTTGTCTCTCGAAGCAAACTTTGATAACCGTCCTGTAACGTTCCCTGGCATTTTCACAATTTATTTGTAACATATACGCCGATCTGGGCAAGTTATATATATATATATCTTAATATTACTGAATGTGGTATGAAATATGTTTGTTATTTTTATTATATTTTTTTGTAACATTTCTCTGTATTAGGATAGGAAATTTCTATATTTATTATGTGAATGTAAAAGTGTCAGTATTTGCGGTATCAGCGATATTTGCTGGAAATCGATTTACAAAGAAATGTTAATAATCGTAATAGTCGTGCCGTTGTTTATCTTTGGCATGTGGAGACTCTCTGTCGTTGTATGGACAGAGCAGCTAGTTGTGTGGACAGAGCCGCTAGAGTGAGGAAGGGTCAGTTGTGGACAGAGCAGCTAGTTGTGTGGACAGAGCCGCTAGAGTGAGGAAGGGTCAGTTGTGGACAGAGCAGCTGAAGTGAGGAAGAAGTGAGGAAGTGTTAATCCTTGATCGCTCTAGCAGACGCGATGGGCAGCTACGCTCGCGCCCATTAGACGCGCCTGATTCATTAACCCGCATTGTGGGCACTAAAGGTTGTGTATGCATCGTGGTTATCCAGCAGAGTTAAGATGTACTTCTTTTGTATCTGTCGGGACTTTGCCGCCTTTAATCAAAGCGTACGAATTAATGTGAGTTGACTTGTTGTTTGGGCTAAATATATTAGTATTCATTAAAAGTGTGAATTATTTATGTAAATGAGCATGCCCACGTCATCTATAAATCACATGCGTAATGTAGTAGGTTTGATCAGTGATAAATGTCGGCTTGGCAATAATTAAGACATTTTCTGTTAATTAAAATATTCTTGTGTTCTATGGCTAGTGCCGGGATAAAAGTCAGTAAAAATATTTCACAAAAAGAAAAACCCACTGCATTCTGGAAAGTGTATGCCAAGGCCGAATGATTTAAGAGACTCAGTTCTTATCCAGATAGTACTATCCAATTAATATGAGTGCACGTAATAATTTCCTTTAAATGTACGTAATCCTTAAGAAAGTAAAATTTGTTTTTTTTTTTTTTATTACCACACGTAATGAAGAGAGTGGTTCTACAACAAAGTTCGCACTAAGGCAAATTAACTTTTAAGCAAGAAATAAAATTATTATTTCCTTTTTGTATTTCAACGAAATTTCAAATCATTCATTCCAGGAATATCATTAAAATGGCACCCAGCGTGAAGCTCGATTCAATTTTAAGAGAATATCGTTAAAATGGCGCCCAGCGTGGGGCTCGAATATGCAGTGGCCACGAAATACCCTTGAGATACCTAGGGAATTAATATAGTCGAACTTTGTTGCAGGACATTTAATAATTTTGTCATGTACTGTATGTATTGCTTAACCAATATTGTGTGGTAATACCTGTGTATGATTTTTTGCATGAGAACACTATGTATCCGGAGCTGAAGCAGAGAGCTCATTATTTTGAAAAATTAATAACCTTCCACAATATCAGGGGGCAGCAGCACCCAAGATAGATCACCAAAAGGTAAAGCTACAGTGTAGTTGTCCTGTAGGTAGTAAAGTAGCCTCCGTGCAGTGTCCTCGGATCATTAGTGGTGTGCTTGTTGTTAGTACTTTGTTTTAAAATAACAGGACATTTAAGTAGTTAGTCATTGTAGTATATAGTACGTATGTATTGGGTAATGTCCATTTCTTGTGTGCTTATGTGAGTGAAACCTGAAGTGTTAGGATACTTAGTTCAGATTTTATTTCTTTTGTTTACTATGGTTAGATTGCGTAGTCAGAAAGATATCAACATGGATAATGAGCAACAGTTAGTTAATAGTGATACCGAGTTAGAAAATGGGACACAAAGTAATGTTAGTGACGTAGCTCAGGAAATACAATGTGAGAATCTGGGGGCAGAAGGGCAAGAAATGTTGCCACTGCCACCCAGTGATTCAGTTGATAGCGTAAATAGTGAGCCATCCGCAAGCACTGGGCACGGACCAGAGAGTGGTGTGATGTCAGAAGTGCAATCATTAAAAGATATGTTTGAGCGCATGATCACTTTCCAAGCTGAATTTGTACAAATGCAAGCAGAGCGTGATAAAGAACGTGATGCCGAACAAGCAAAGCGTGACCAGAGATTGGTAGCTGAATTTGCATGTAAACAAGCAGAGCGTGATAAAGAACGTGATGCCAAACAAGCAGAGCGTGACCGACGCATGCATGAGAGGGACTTGCAGTTGATGCAAGCTTTAGAAGTTATGCAAAGTGACATTGTTAACTTGAAACAAAAATATGAAACCATGCCCAAAACGGTGCAAGCATTAAGCGAAGGACTAAATAGTATTCAAATGGCTAATGCCAATATCGTAGAGGAAGTCAGTGTCCTGACTAATAGGGTCGAACAACTAGAACTTAACACAACCCACGTAATTGAGAACAAAGTGATCGAACATGTGCACAAAGTAGAACGTAACTTCATAAAGGAATTAGATGAGAAAGTGCACGCCGCAATTGAGGCCAGAGAGATGGATTCTACTGCGGATGTGCAAGATCTTAAAAGGATAGTGCAAAAGGACATTCCGCTGTGGCAGCGGAGTGTGGACCGCCGTCTTGCCGAAATGGAGCTAAGTTTGCGGCAAGACGATGCGCTGGCGTATGTCACGCCAGCCAAGTCCAACAATGATAGGCATATAAATACAGCAGTACACAATTGTGACTGCAAGACAGGACAGGCAACCGATGTAAGCGGAACAAATAAATGTCATTCCAAAGTAGTGATTGAAGAAAGTCTGATTAGGAACCGACAGTTTCAGATCTTTACAACGGAGAAGAAATCTGTTCACCCTGTAGTGTTTATCAAGGGATTTAGAAACATTTTGCCTAGCGTTTGGAGTCATACCCAGAAAATACAGTTTGTTATGTCTTACATACAGGGAGATGCTGCGTTATGGGCAACCGAAGCAGCTGACAGTTGCGATACATATGAGCAATTCGAAAAGGCATTCTTGGCCAAATATTGGTCAACATGTATTCAGGAGAGATTACGGAAGGAAGTATATAATCCAGAGCCGTATTCTCCACGATTAGGCAATTTGCGAAAATATTTTGAGAAGTACATTAATAAGACCCGTTACTGGGACGAACAGATTTCATCTCGGGATTTGATCAGACTTTTGAAATCACACTTGCCGATAGATGTAAAGGAAAAGCTTATACACGTGCCCGAAAATGATATGGAACATTTCTTGTCTATTCTGGACGCAATTGACCTGATTCAGGAGGACATTAAGGCGGCCTCTGAACAGATTAGAAGTAACGGAAATAGTTATAGAAATGGTAGAAATAACACGCCTCTAACCAGTAATAGAAACGGCGGAGGTAATAATAGGAGACAAGGGTATACACAAAACGGAAATAGAGATAGAGACCGGAACGGAAATAGACCACCGGGGAATAATGATAGGAAAAGGAGGTTCGATGACCGGTATGAAACAGGCCCACCAAGCAGTCATAGATGGAAAAATGCCAGGGGGCCGTACAACACTAATACTTATAATGATGCAAACCGAACTTGGCCACAGAACCAGAGGCCCAGTCCGGACCGGCAAACCAGTGATAGATATGACAATAACCGACCGCCACCACAAAATGCGCCAATTGCGCAGCCGTGGCGGCCGACGCAACACAACGTGCACATAGTGGAGGTCAATGACACAGAGCAGCCACGCCCATCCACTAGCAATAATTCAACAAACTAGATGCGGCCGAGATACGCTCTCCATCGTCGGCTACGGTTTGGAGTGAGAGCAGCCCGACACAAAACAAAACACCGAAAACAATCTGTATCCTTAGGTATAATGACGGGGTACAGATGGGAGATGAATTAATAACCGAACCATCCACGTGCATAAAGGAACACAAGGACAATGTACAAGTGATAATAGAAGTTAAAATTAACAATATTGATGTGCAAGTGGTCATAGATACAGGTGCTACTGTTAGTGTTATGAGTATGGACTTATTCAAGGTACTGGGGAAGGAAAGGCGTATGCTGACTTTTCCCGTGAAAAATTGTAGAGTCACTGGAGCCATAAGTGCACAGCGACAAATAATTAAGCTCCAAGTGCGGGTAGAGATGTATATAGGGGAAGAAGCCATAACGAGCTCATTCCTGGTAGTAAAGGGTTTAAAGGTAGCCTGCATTTTGGGGGTAGATTTTTTGAGAGAGAGGGACGCAATAATAGACCTTTCTCGGGGAAAATTAAGTTTGATGAATGCTGGTAGGAGAATAGAATTTTCCATGCTTAGATCTGAAGAGGTACCTGTACCTAATTGTAAAGCCATAAATATAAAATGTAGGAATCAATCGATACTACAATTAGACAATTATTGTCCAGGGCAGAATCTCTATTATCCTGACGTACAAGGTGATCAATCAAAGGCGAATATGGATATATTAGTGAACAAAGTATCACAGTCCGAAAATTTAAATTCAATTCAACAGGAGGAAATAGTACAGTTATTATCTAATTATGCAGATGTATTTTCTGAACGACCAGGAGTTGTTAAGGGATATCAATACAAGATCGAGGTAAAGCCTCACAAAACTTACTGTCGAGCCTCATACTCCATTCCTTGGTCCAAGAAGGAAATAGTAGCTAAGGAAATAAGAAAACTGATCGAGTGGGGAATAATAGAACCGTCTTTGTCCCCTTATAGTAGTCCATTGGTGGCGGTAGCAAAAGCTGACGGACAGGTACGGTTAGTACTGGATGCAAGAGACATAAATGAAATCATTGTACCTGTCAGGACTCATCCGGAAAACCTTGATGAGCAACTTCGAAAATTCCATGGAGTGCAATATTTGACATCTATTGATATGAGAAGTTCTTTCTGGCAAATTCTACTTACACCCGAGTCGAGACAATATACTGCATTTATATTTGGGGGAAGAAGCTACCAATTTAGGGTACTACCTTTCGGCCTAAATGTAAGTGCAGGAGTTTTCATAACAGCCCTTGACGCGGTTTTGGGTCCGGAGTTGCTGCAAAGGGTGACAGTATATGTAGACGATCTAGTGATTGCCACTGCCACCTGGGAGGAGCACGTAGAACTACTGAGTAAAGTCTTAGAAAGGTTTAAGCAAGCAGGGGTAACAGCGAATCTTGATAAATCCAAGTTTGGACGTAATCAGATTCAATTCCTAGGTCACATAATAACACCACAAGGCATCAAACCTGACAACAAAAAACTTGATGCAATTCGTGGGTTTCCTAGTCCTCGAACTAAGAAACAGCTCAAGGCATTTATAGGTCTAGCATCCTTTTTTAGACGATTTGTCCCGAACCAATTAATGAATGAGTCGTTATTGAGCCTGTTGCGTAAAAATGCGCACTGGGTGTGGACAGACGAATGTCAACGCGCATTTGACGCTATCAAAAACGCCTTGGTGAATGCAAACATATTGCGACACCCAGACATGACAAAAGATTTTTGTATAGCGACAGATTCGTGTTCATACGGTCTGGGTGCTTGTTTATTTCAGTGGGAAAGGAGCAACGACCCCACAACAGTAAAAATAATCGAGTTTGCCAGCCGCACACTAAGCAGCTGCGAGAGAGCATATTCTGCTACCGAATTAGAGGCTCTTGCAGTGGTCTGGGCGGTAAAGAAATTTAACTACTATATCTATGGTAAGGAAGTCAAAGTATTCAGTGACCACCAGGCTCTGAGCTATTTAATGACTTGCAAATTATACCATACCCGCTTGCTAAGATGGAGGTTAGCATTACAGGAATATAAAATTAAAATCATGTACCTAAAGGGACAAGATAATGTTGTGGCAGACGCTTTGTCGAGGCTTCCACTAGGGCAATCCTCAATGTCAAATATTTTAGAACAATCGGAGGAATATCGAATACTCTTGGTACAAGATAAAGTACATAGGAGGGACTTTTTACACATGTGTAAGAATATGTCTATATTGCAGGAAACTGATCCGATCTGGGGAGATATAATTAGCAAAATTAAAGAAGGAACCAATCTTAAAAGTGTTCAGAATTTCAAAATAGTAGATAATATTCTGTATTATAAAACAAGTGTGTCAAATGACCACGGAGTCGTGTGTATACCACAACAGGCTATCCCAGCTGTAGTGTGGCACACGCATTTAGCATGGGGTCACGCTGGGATAGGCAAAACAATAAGGATTTTATCCAAATTCTGTTATTTTAAAGGGATAAGCCAGCAGACTCGCACCATTATCAGGACTTGTCCTCTGTGCCAAAAGGCTAAGTTTCAAAATAAGTCCACAAGGTTTGAACTGCATCCTATTGTGCCTCATCGACCACTTCAATTAGTATCTATAGACATAGCAGGACCCTACCCACGAGCCAGGGGTGGATTGAAGTACATTTTAGCGGTGTATGACCTCTTTTCAAAATATTTAAAAATATACTGCCTTAAATCAGCCACTGCTCGTGGAATAGTGAAATGGTTAGGCAAAGAATATTTTATACAAGTAGGTAAGCCTGAAGCGATAATATCGGATAATGCTTCATATTTTACAGGCCATACCTGGAAAAACTATTTATATGAACAAGATATAAAGCGTATACTAATTTCCCGCTTTCACCCACAAGCAAGTTTAGTAGAGAGAGTATTTGGAGAGTTAAATAAATTTTGCAGGTTATACATTGCATATAAGCACACAAGGTGGCCAGATATGATACATAAGTTTGTCGAAATTCACAACGCAACCCCGCATGCTTCTACGGGGTATCCACCAAATGAGATATTAATGAATAATAATCGAGCTCTGAACGAGTGGCTGGCACCCTTGCCTAAGGTCCCAGTCATTCCTGAGCCTAAGGAAGAGAAGATAAGAAAAGCGGGATGCAACCTTACCAGGTGCGCCCAGAAAAGGACGGAAAAATATAATCGACATGTAACGAATAACCAAACATTTAATGTTGGGGACTTGGTGCTCTTACGCAATCATCCTAAGTCCTCGGCATCTTTGAAACAGAATAGCAAGTGGCAATTGGTGTATAATGGACCTTTTAGAGTAGTAAGTGTGCCACATGAGTGTAGCTATCTCTTAGCAGATCCCCACTCAGGGAGAGTACGGGGACTGTATCCGCGTAAGGATGTAAAAGCATTCCTACAGTAAAAGACTAATAGTCCTATGCGGACACCGTTCCTTTGTAAACAATGAACATTAATAAGGTGTACTAGTGTAGGAGTGTATAGTTATAAGAATATGATTGACCTTTTTCATGTGTGTGGATATTTGTGTTATGTACTCTTTTAATTTGTGTTTAATTTGAGATATTTCTTGGCACAATCCTTTATATTATGTGTATCTATGTGTAGCTGTCAGATTGACAGATCTGAACCCGGAACAATATTAGTAATATAAGGCCCTGAGAACTTTATTATCTCACTAGTGTTATCACAAAATAATGCACCCAGTAGTGACCCGAGAGCACCACGGGAGGCAACCTTGTTGTAAATTTATGTAGCGTAAAGAAACTCACAAAGAAGCTTCAATTGAAGCATGTGCAGATTCAATCAATAAGAAAGAGCTAGCCAGATACGGTCCAAGTAAATTTTCGCCTACAGAGACTTCACTGTGGTTACGTAGGACGTTGATTGTATGTACGTAAATCTTACACTCTGGTAAAAGGTTACGAATGTGCTGTTGCAAACAAATTCAGCAGCGGACATTGTAAATAGAAATAAATAAACTTTAACAAAAGTGTAGTATTGTGCGGCAGAAACAGACAGTGACAGTCACTGATAAAGAACTAGCACAACACGAACAGTGAACCGATAACGGACGGTGGATAAACCTAGTGTCAAATTTTAACTTTTTGTATGTAAAGGGACGCTAGGAAAGAGCGTGTGACTAATGACAAGTCATGACGGTGGAAAATATTGTGTGCCCATAAGAGTGTACTGTGACAATGAAACCTTGTGCGAACAAGACTAGTGAAGGCCTACTGAGTAATAACTACCACTAATTGTGTGCGTTCTTTCCCACAGCAGGAAATACGGATAGTATACTGTTTGTGAACTTGTTGCATGTTTCCTGGAGCACCGCAAGAAGACGTCGCACGGGCGAGCTGGTATCCAACGCGTTCGGCTATAGCAGCTATGCAGCGGCCACAGCAGCCCGTAGCAGACCAGACAGCCACGCCCGTACGCGCCGTAGCTGTCAACGATGGGGCGGTGACCTACACGAAGTCAGCGCGCCGCGCCGAGCGCCGCACCCCACCGCTCATCAAATACATTATTGGCTTTTGAAATGTTTACATAAACTGAATAACATATTAATGACTTCATTTTGATAAACATTGAACATGTACTATGTACGTCCGTAATTGATATATCCTAGGACAAGTGACCTTGTAGTGTATCACAAGAAAAATAGTGATATTGTGTAATTGTGTAAACCCGTTTGTGACAAACTGCAAAAATACTTCAAATGAAAAACTGTTAATATAGACTATAAACCAACTGGGATGGCTGGGCTCCGGCACAGTTTTGCCCAGGTTTCCTGATTGCCTACGCCCAAATGGGGGAGCCATGTACTTATATAATCCTGGGGCTAATTACAAGAGCCATTCCATAAAACATACAGAGGTGTAAAGAACGTTACTGGCACCATTGTGTCAAAGTGTAAAACCTCTTTGCCAAATGCTGCCAGGGGGCAATGTAACGTTCCCTGGCATTTTCACAATTTATTTGTAACATATACGCCGATCTGGGCAAGTTATATATATATATATCTTAATATTACTGAATGTGGTATGAAATATGTTTGTTATTTTTATTATATTTTTTTGTAACATTTCTCTGTATTAGGATAGGAAATTTCTATATTTATTATGTGAATGTAAAAGTGTCAGTATTTGCGGTATCAGCGATATTTGCTGGAAATCGATTTACAAAGAAATGTTAATAATCGTAATAGTCGTGCCGTTGTTTATCTTTGGCATGTGGAGACTCTCTGTCGTTGTATGGACAGAGCAGCTAGTTGTGTGGACAGAGCCGCTAGAGTGAGGAAGGGTCAGTTGTGGACAGAGCAGCTAGTTGTGTGGACAGAGCCGCTAGAGTGAGGAAGGGTCAGTTGTGGACAGAGCAGCTGAAGTGAGGAAGAAGTGAGGAAGTGTTAATCCTTGATCGCTCTAGCAGACGCGATGGGCAGCTACGCTCGCGCCCATTAGACGCGCCTGATTCATTAACCCGCATTGTGGGCACTAAAGGTTGTGTATGCATCGTGGTTATCCAGCAGAGTTAAGATGTACTTCTTTTGTATCTGTCGGGACTTTGCCGCCTTTAATCAAAGCGTACGAATTAATGTGAGTTGACTTGTTGTTTGGGCTAAATATATTAGTATTCATTAAAAGTGTGAATTATTTATGTAAATGAGCATGCCCACGTCATCTATAAATCACATGCGTAATGTAGTAGGTTTGATCAGTGATAAATGTCGGCTTGGCAATAATTAAGACATTTTCTGTTAATTAAAATATTCTTGTGTTCTATGGCTAGTGCCGGGATAAAAGTCAGTAAAAATATTTCACAAAAAGAAAAACCCACTGCATTCTGGAAAGTGTATGCCAAGGCCGAATGATTTAAGAGACTCAGTTCTTATCCAGATAGTACTATCCAATTAATATGAGTGCACGTAATAATTTCCTTTAAATGTACGTAATCCTTAAGAAAGTAAAATTTGTTTTTTTTTTTATTACCACACGTAATGAAGAGAGTGGTTCTACAACAAAGTTCGCACTAAGGCAAATTAACTTTTAAGCAAGAAATAAAATTATTATTTCCTTTTTGTATTTCAACGAAATTTCAAATCATTCATTCCAGGAATATCATTAAAATGGCACCCAGCGTGAAGCTCGATTCAATTTTAAGAGAATATCATTAAAGTCCCCAGAGCTTTCTTTTCCTTCTAGACGTTGAAATATTACTGTACAGCCCAGAAGAAAGAAATCGTTCTCGGCATTAACACGTAGAATTTATTATAATAAAGACTATGATGATTTAATCCAGTTTATGGTGTCAATTGTCTCCAGTTAAATCCAACATATAGGTAAAGACTATGATGATTTAATCCAGTTTATGGTGTCAATTGTCTCCAGTTAAATCCAACATATTGGTAAAGATGAATTAAATCTTTAACAGATGTTTTAAGACCTTTCGACTCTTTACTGCCATATCCACAGAAGGCACTACGATAAAAAAAATGACAATGCTCTCTGATTGTTATTCGCTCGCTTTCTCGTCTCGAAAGTTTTAGATAAGGCCGAGAAACAAATAAAGTAGTATCGGACCAGAACGAACAATTTAGCCTGTCAATAACCTCACACACACGAGTTTTACTAGATTTTCGACATGTCTGTAGATTCGTGATCACCCTATTAACAGTCTTATTCATACGAGTTTATCTTTCCATTATTTGTGACTTAACTATGGCTATAAGTTCGTATCTCTACTGTTGCACCTAAAAACCGTCAGTGTCTGGTTCTGTCAACCACTGATTAGACATATCAAATCAATTGCGATTCGTGAATAGATCTCATCCAATTCCTGCGACTTCCAGTTTCAGTCTCCACTAGTCACGTCGACGTACTGAGAGGCAACTACTAAAAACCTATTGGTCCTAGCATATAATGTATGTTATTCTACCTTGAACTGTCCTACAATTCATCAAAATCGATTAATTCAGTGGTAGTGGATAAAAAATTTAGCACAGACACTTTCTTTCCTTCCGCTGGAAATTGTCGTGATCGACGTGCGACACAACGTAAATGAGAGTGACGTTGCAAAGTTTTGTATATGAAATCCATAAGACACAAGAAAAATTGAGAGACACTTTGATTTGTGCCATTCAACATCTGTCCATAAATCACAAAGGTGTCGGAGCCACCTCCAAGCTACGCAATTACTTCACCAGCATCGCAAATGTTTGGGGGACAGAAAATTACGATCAGGTCCGCCTCTTATCTCTAGCTACTCAGTTTAAGACCCTCTATGAGATTCATAAATTTGAACCCCAGTAGAAGTGATGTGAAGGTAAATCAGTTTCAGAGTTGTAAATTAAAAGTGAGGTAAATCTTTCATTGGCGAGTTTCCATATGATTTTAAAGACGTCTACGACGCGTTTCGAACAGTGTTTTCCGCCAGGAGTATGTTCATCACAAATTTTTGTGTTCTGCGTGCGTACCACAAAAGACGTGCTTTAACTTATCACCTGTTCTGAACGACGGGAGGTACTTTATCACGAGCATATGCAATTGTTCCATATTTTATCGGACGTGACAAAACGTGGGGGTAGGATTCCATATCGAACAGAGCTGTGCGCTTCACTGACTGCAGTCAAAGTAATGACGCTAAATGTCTGAGTAGACGGAACATTGTTTTGAGTACATGCGCGATCGTGGCGGAAATGTTGCAGCGATAGCCCCGGGGGTCACAAGAACGTCACGTACTCCGTCAGCACTTGCGGGGCGCTTGTGATGTCCTTAGTTCTGCGAGTGTTGTCTCGAGTAAACCGCATTCTAATAGGAATTGCGCGACGAATTAGAACGTAACAGAACTGCAGTTCGTCTACATCTACATCCATAATTCCCAAACCACTGTGCAGTGCATGGCAGTGAATACTTCGCATTGTACCAGCTGTTTGAGCTTTTTCTTGTCCAGTTCACGTACGGAGCACGGCGAGAATGGCTGTTTAAGTGCCTCTGTGCGAGCCGTAATTAATCCAGTATTGTTCCTCATGGTCCCTACTGGAGTGATAAGTAGGAAGTGTTCCTGACTGGAGTATTTAAGGCTGGTTCTTGAAACTTTGTTGGTGGGCTTTGTCGGGGTAGACTGCGTCTACCAGTTCAGCTTTTCAGCATATCCGCCACTCCATCCCACGGTTCAAATACACCTGTGACCACTTGTGCTGCCCCTCTCTGTATACGTTCAACATCTCCTCTTAGTTCTATTAGATACGGGTCCCACACGCTTGAGCAGTATTCTACGATGGGTCGCGAGGGTGATTTGTAAGCAATCTCCTTTGCAAATTGATTGCATTTCCCTAGTGTTCTACGAATAAATAGAAATTTGCCACCTGCTTGAGCCTATATGATCGTTCCACTTCATGTCCCTACTAAGTGTGACACATAGGTAGTTGTATGAGTTGGCCAATTTCAACTGTGAGTCTTTGATATTGTACTCATAGGATACCACCGTTTTTCCGGTCTGTGAAAAACACAGTTTTACATTTTCGAACAAAGTAAACTGGGAGTCTTGCACCTCTTCTAAATCTTATCAAGATGTGATTATTTGTGCAGCTTTTTTTCAAACAGCAGCTCATTATAGACAATTGCATCCTCAAAACTTACTATTAACATTGTCCACAAGATCATTAATATACAGAGTGAACAGTAAGGGTCCCAACACACTGCTCTGGGGCACAACCGAAGTTACTTCTACATGTGTCGATGACGCTCCATCCAAAGTAACTTGCTGCGACCTCCCTACGAAACAAATCCACAATCGAGTGACAAATTTTGCTTGCTGCCCCTTAGGATCGTACATTTGACGATAAGCGTAGGTGCGGTGCTGAGTCAAATGCTTTGCAGAAATAAAGAAATATAGCATCAATCTGGTTACCTTGATCCAAAGCTTTCAGTATGCCGTGCGAGGAAAGTACGAGTTAGCTTTCACATGATATGATTTTTCTAAATCCATGGTGGTTGTCATGGAAGAACTCATTCTGTCCGAGTAACCTGTTTACGCTTTACCTCAGTAGATGTTCTAAGATTCTACAACAAACGGACAAACGGATGACAAGGATACTGGACGGTAGTTTTCTGCCTCCCTTCTTCTAGACGGATGTGACCTGTGCTTTCTTCCAACTACGGAACACGGTTTCTTGTCTGAGGGATCTACGGTAGATTATAATTAAAAGACGGCTACCACAGCCGCAAATTCCATACAGAACTTGCTCGGGATGTTGTCAGACCTTGAAGTTCATCTGTATATACTTTAGCACATGAAACACAGTAATGGTCTCTCCGCACGTACGAGGCGTGTTTTTTAAGTAAGTACCGTTTTGAAATTAAAAAAAGACGTGCTAAGATATCTCAATAATTTTATTTTTACATGAAAGCCTGTACCTTAATCTACGCACTGACGCCATTACAGTCTGATACTTCCTTGTTTACGTTGTGTACTGAGTGTTTAAGATGCATCCGATAACCGTCAGTCCCGCCGACTGTGAAGTACGGGCTGTTATAAGATTTCTTAGTGCTTAAGGTCTAAAAGCGATCGATATTCATCGAGACATCTGTGCAGTTTACGGAGAAAACATTATGAGTGATGGAATGGTAAGAAAGTGGGTCAGAGAATTTAAAGATGGCCGCACAAATGTGCATGATGAACAACGGAGTGGGCGCCCTTCGGTCGTTAATGAAAGTTTGGTGCAGGAAGTGGACAATAAGGTGAGAGTAAACAGACGCTTTACGATTTCCTCCTTGCGGTATGACTTTCCTACTGTTTCTCGTAGTGTTTTGTATGGCATTGTGACCGAGCACTTGAATTACCGAAAAGTGTGCGCACGTTGGATACCGAAAATGTTGACGGATGTGCACAAAACCAAACGTTTAGACAGTGCATTGAGTTTCCTTGAGCGGTACCACAACGACGCTGATGATTTCTTAAGCCAAATTGTTACGGGCGATGAAACATGGGAGGCTTACGTCACACCAGAATCAAAGCAACAGTCTATTGAAGTTGAGCAAGGGCATCGTTTTGTTGCAAGACAATGCCCGTCCGCATGTGGCGAATCAGACCAAAGATCTCATCACATCTTTTCGATGGGAAACTCTAGATCATCCTCCGTACAGCTCCGATCTTGCGGCCAGTGACTACCATGTGTTCCTGCACTTGAAGAAACACCTGGGCGGTCAGCGTCTTCAAGACGATGACGAAGTCAAAACAGTGGTGATGCAGTGGTTAACAAGTCAGGCGGAGTCTATGAGAAGGGTATTCAAAGACTGGTACAACGTTATGACAAGTGCCTCAATATTGATGGAAATTATGTAGAAAAGTTGATCAAGGTACAGGCTTTCATGTAAAAATAAAATTATTGAGATATCTTAGCACGTCTTTTTTTAATTTCAAAACGGTACTTACTTAAAAAACACGCCTCGTACATCTCCATGTATACTCCGCAAAACGCAGTGCAGTGCACGATGGAGGGTACGTCGTACTAACATCGTCGATTTCCTTTACTGTTCCATTCGCGTACTGAGCGGGAAAATCACTGTCTCCATGCTTGTGTATATTCACTGATCTCTCTCTCTCTCACCTCATTATCATGGTCGCCACGCAAGATGCAGGCTGGTGACAGCATAATTGTCGCGCAGTCTTCTTCGAATCCAGGTTCTCGGAATTTCCCAGACAGTGTCTTGCGGCCGCTACGTCGACTGTCTTTCAAGGATTCCCATTTAAATCCCAAGGTCTTTCTGTTGAACTCTGGTAGGGACTAACCCGAAGGGCTACGATCCTAACAGCACGTCACTGAATTAGTTCGATGTCCGTAGTCGTGGCTACTTCATAAGGACTGCTAACCGTCTTGTATGCGACTTCCTTTTTCAGAGTCAATTCATTTACCCAGAATCCTTGTACCAAATCTTACTGATTCATTCGCCTTCCCTAATACTGATTTCAATTGATCGTCCCTTTTCATATTGCTTCTTAGTATTACATCGAAATACACTTGTGTCCAAAATTAAAGCAACAAACGGAAATTTTGCAAGGTTGTGTTTATCTTTCTACAAAACAATACCTCTATAAACAGGTGATAGGAAAGTAGAAACAACGTAAAGAATACAGAACGTAAACAACTGCAACATTCTTAACAGTAAATAAAAACGTTCTTCGTTTTTTCAAACTTAATGGATTTGCACACACATTCCTACAACTGGTTAATGTGCTCGGTATGGGGTTTGATCACCTCTGGCAGCAATAGAGGCGTAGCAATGATGAGGCATGCTATGAATGACGTCATCAATCTCATGTTCAGGCAATAACGCCCATTCTGCCCGCAGAGCTGATCACAAGTCTTGGAGTGTGGTTGGTGGATGCTGACGTTATATAAGCCGTCACCCTAGTGCATCCCAGACATGTTCTATGAGATTCAAATCGGGAAAGCGAGTGGGCCACACCGTGCATGCAGTATCTTCCGTTTCCAAGAAAACATCAACTACCTCTGCTCTGTGAGATCGAGCATTATCGTTCATCATTACGAAGTCTGGTCCCACAGCACCTCGAAACAGCCATTTTCCAAGAAAACATCAACTACCTCTGCTCTGTGAGATCGAGCATTATCGTTCATCATTACGAAGTCTGGTCCCACAGCACCTCGAAACAGCCATTAATTAGGTCCCACGATCTCGTCACGATACCTGACAGCAGTTGCCGATTTCCTCGTACAATTCCATGAAGAGGGGTTCGAGTGGTAAACACAATCCCTGCCCACACCATTATGGGTCCTTCTCGATATCGGTCTCTTTCCACAAAGATTCGGTCCCGGAATCGTGTTCCACGTTCCCTCCAGATGCGGATTCATCCAGAATCACTTTCCAGACCAAATAGGGTTCAAATGGCTCTGAGCACTATGGGACTTAACATCTGTGGTCATCAGTCCCCTAGAACTTAGAACTACTTAAACCTAACTAACCTAAGGACATCACACATATCCATGCCCGAGGCAGGATTCGAACCTGCGACCTAGCAGTCGCGCGGTTCCGGACTGAACCAAATAGGGACTCATCTGTGAAAACAACATTGGAACAATGTTCGATCGTCCAGGTGGCATGTTGATGACTCCACTCTAGACGTTGCCTTCTATGAAGACGCGACAGAGGTAAACATACAACAGGTCTCCAACAGTAAAAGCCACTCTGCCGAAGCCTTATGCTCACCGTTTGGCTCGATACAGCACGTCCAATGGATGCTGCGAGCTCACATGCCAGTCGCCGTGCAGTACTGAGGCGATACTGTCGTGCCCTTACAGCCAAACAGCGGTCCTCTCTTTCTGATGTCACACGTGGTCGGCCCTGCCTTGGTCTTCGGGGTACAGTTTCGGTCTCTAAAAATTGTCGCCACATTCGAGAAACAGCAGAACGATTCACATTAATCCATCGTGCCAAATCAGTTTGCGACTGTCCTGCTTCCTTTCTTTCTGTGGCCCTCCACTGCAGAGAGTCTGGTTGGCCATACTGCACCGTCTCTGGCTGTGTACACAGCGACTGTGAATGTGGGACTACCCGGCAAAATAAAACCTCGTTCCATAGGTTCCCTGACGTCACCGTTGGCATGGTTGTCAGTTGACCGGAATGTCATCTTCCGTGCAGAACACGATCGTACGGACATCTGGTTGACAGTTTGTATGGTTATATTGTGAATTAGAAACAGGACGACGAAACAGCGGTTTGTTGCTTTAATTTTGGACACCAGCGTACATGTTGGGCAGAGCCGGGGAAAGTAGCGAGGCTGGAGTGTTTCTCTCTTTAAAGCTGCATGGCAATAGACAGAAATGCAAATAAATAATTGATTATATCCCACAACTATTGAAGTATAATATGGAATAGCTTAATCAACTTAGGATCAAATTAAGTGCTTTAAACAATTCAGTTTTACAAAGTGGTAAAGCGACCACCATTTAGTTTCAAACTCAAGAATAAGGGATGAAAAACAGTTTTAACAAACAAGTAAATACATTTTACTGTGAAACGTGACGAATTAAATTATGTTACTTTTCACAAATGTAAGTGAAAGTGAGTTCCTCAACTCCTGTACAGGGTTCGTAGGCCCAGAGTGGTACTTAATCCACTGCTCTTTTGGCCTCGAATCTGAAAATTTATCTTCGAATTACATACACTCTGTGCCTTTACCGCTGTCGTCAAAAAGAGCTCTTCTGGGGTTGGGTTATCTGTGCTTCTCTCTGTCCTTGTTAGTGCTTTTCTTCTGTATGGCTGCTTTCCGTTTTTCCTTCTTGTTATTTTCTTTTTCTCCTCTTTCTTTGTCTGCCGTTTCTAGCTCACTGTTATAAGGACTTGCTGCAAGTATCATCGCGGAACTCGTTACGTTTTCCGCCGAGGTGGCCACACTTTCCGCATTGATGCCATTTCACAAAATCTGTGTACCCTCCAACAGCATTACCCAAATTTCAATAACCAAAGCAGGATTACTGACTCAAGATACGGCACTTTCAACAAGATTCGCTACAAAGCCATAAATCACATTCCGTCTCCATAATAAATACACAGACAAACCAATTCCCTTACATCAGATAGCTATAATTCACAAAAATTATTGTAGCTGTGAGGATCCCACAGCAAACAGGTTTGACTTCATTCGGTGACTGGGGTCCCCCCAGAGAGAATAACTTAGGGTATTTCCCGCGCCATTTCTGCACATTATTGTCTCCAGGACCCTAATGGCCACTTTGCCCGGATTTCCCCAACGATTTGAGATGCTCTAGATGTTCATCTTAAACTTCTAATCAGATGCTGTATCATTCTTTCTCTTTTTGTTACAGGCATTATCTTATATTTATCCACATTTCAAGATATGAAGTTTGGTTTGTAGGGCGCTCAATTGCTAGGTCATCAGCGCCTGTACAAAGTCCCAATTTTTTACACAGTCCAATTTTTTTCCACAGTCCAATCTAGCCACAGTCACAAATGATGATGATGATGAAATGATGAAGACAACAGAAACACCAAATCCCCGGGCAGAGAAAATCCCCAAACAGGCCAGGAATCGAACCCAGGACCCCGGCACCCAGAGGCGGCAACCCTAGCCACTAGACCACGAGCTGCGAACAATATTTAATGAGAGCACCCATTCTTTACACCAAGTGGAAGTTATGTCCAAGTCTTTCTGCAGTTTCTCTCGCTCATCCAACAGCGATATGTTCCTGTACACAAGAGCATCGCCAGCTGCTGAATCTGTTCTAAAAATCGTTTATGTATACTGAAAACAGCAGAAGTACTATTACCTTTCCTTGCAGCACACTAGATGTTGCCTTCGTTACTGTAGAAGATTCGCCGTCCAGTATAATTTCGTGGGTTCTGTTACATCATTAAGACAATGATATAGATACAAATAAGCAGAAATTTCAGTATCTGTGTGGCACAATCAAACGGAATTTTGAAAATATCAGAAGAGATATATATCTTAAATGGCTTTTTTTGGAGAGATAGGGAGGAGAAGGAGGGGTCGTCACGTTTCTGATTTGTTTGATGCGGCCGCGAATTCCTCTTCTGTCCCGAGCTCTTCACCTCGGAGTAACACATGCTTCCCACTTCGTCAATTATTCGTAGTATGTTTTCCAGTCTCTGTGTTCCTCTACAGTTTTTTCCCTCTAAGCTTAACAGACGTCCCATCATTCTGTCCCATCTTCTTCTACATCTACATCATACTCCGCAAGCCACCTAATCGTGAGTGGCGCGGCGTACTTCCGGTACCATTATCTGATCCCTCCAACCCTGTTCCACTTGCAAATAGCACGTGGGAAGAACGATTGTCGATAAGCCTCTGTATTGGCTCTAATTTCTCGAATTTTCTGCTCGTGGCCAACACGCGAGCTGTATGTGGGAGGAAGTAGTATGTTGTCCGACTCCTCCTGAAAAGTGCTGTCACGAAATTTCGATAGTAACTCTCGCCGTGATGCACAACGCCTCTCTTGTAACGTCTGCCAGTGGAGTTTGTTTAGCATCTCCGTAATGCTCTCTCGCCAGCTAAACGATCCCGTGCCGAAACGCGCCGGTATTGCATCTTCTCTATCTCCTCTATCAGCCCTACCTGGTAGGATCCCAGATAGATGAACAATACTCAATAATCGGGCGAACAAGCGCCTTATAAGCCACTTCTTTCGTGGATGAGTTACATTTCCTTAAGATTCTTGCGATGAATCTGAGTCTTGTATCTACTTCTCCCTCTATCTGTTTTATATGGTCGTTCCACTTAAGGTCTCTCTGGGTAGTTACGCCTAGATATTTTACGGCAGATGCTGTCTCCAGTTGTTTGTCATCAGTGGTGTAGCAGTACAGTAGTGAATTTCTTTTCCTATGTCTGCGCAATATGTTATATACACTCCTGGAAATTGAAATAAGAACACCGTGAATTCATTGCCACGGAAGGGGAAACTTTATTGACACATTCCTGGGGTCAGATACATCACATGATCACACTGACAGAACCACAGGCACATAGACACAGGCAACAGAGCATGCACAATGTCGGCACTAGTACAGTGTATATCCACCTTTCGCAGCAATGCAGGCTGCTATTCTCCCATGGAGACGATCGTAGAGATGCTGGATGTAGTCCTGTGGAACGGCTTGCCATGCCATTTCCACCTGGCACCTCAGTTGGACCAGCGTTCGTGCTGGACGTGCAGACCGCGTGAGACGACGCTTCATCCAGTCCCAAACATGCTCAATGGCGGACAGATCCGGAGATCTTGCTGGCCAGGGTAGTTGACTTACACCTTCTAGAGCACGTTGGGTGGCACGGGATACATGCGGACGTGCATTGTCCTGTTGGAACAGCAAGTTCCCTTGCCGGTCTAGGAATGGTAGAACGATTGGTTCGATGACGGTTTGGATGTACCGTGCACTATTCAGTGTCCCCTCGACGATCACCAGTGGTGTACGGCCAGTGTAGGAGATCGCTCCCCACACCATGATGCCGGGTGTTGGCCCTGTGTGCCTCGGTCGTATGCAGTCCTGATTGTGGCGCTCACCTGCACGGCGCCAAACACGCATACGACCATCATTGGCACCAAGGCAGAAGCGACTCTCATCGCTGAAGACGACACGTCTCCATTCGTCCCTCCATTCACGCCTGTCGCGACACCACTGGAGGCGGGCTGCACGATGTTGGGGCGTGAGCGGAAGACGTCCTAACGGTGTGCGGGACCGTAGCCCAGCTTCATGGAGACGGTTGCGAATGGTCCTCGCCGATACCCCAGGAGCAACAGTGTCCCTAATTTGCTGGGAAGTGGCGGTGCTGTCCCCTACGGCACTGCGTAGGATCCTACGGTCTTGGCGTGCATCCGTGCGTCGCTGCGGTCCGGTCCCAGGTCGACGGGCACGTGCACCTTCCGCCGACCACTGGCGACAACATCGATGTACTGTGGAGACCTCACGCCCCACGTGTTGAGCAATTCGGCGGTACGTCCACCCGGCCTCCCGCATGCCCACCATACGCCCTCGCTCAAAGTCCGTCAACTGCACATACGGTTCACGTCCACGCTGTCGCGGCATGCTACCAGTGTTAAAGACTGCGATGGAGCTCCGTATGCCACGGCAAACTGGCTGACACTGACGGCGGCGGTGCACAAATGCTGCGCAGCTAGCGCCATTCGACGGCCAACACCGCGGTTCCTGGTGTGTCCGCTGTGCCGTGCGTGTGATCATTGCTTGTACAGCCCTCTCGCAGTGTCCGGAGCAAGTATGGTGGGTCTGACACACCGGTGTCAATGTGTTCTTTTTTCCATTTCCAGGAGTGTATATTTACGTTCAGGGTCTCACTGCCAGAGCCTGCACCAATCATCGATTATCTACAGGTCAAATATTGATGGTGTTGTGATATTTTTCTTTTTAAATAAGTTTGCTATTTGGTATGATAGTGGGCCTGTATATGGGAGAGTAGCATATTTAGGTTTGGCTTCTGTGGCACACTGATTTGACTTGAAGTGACTGCTGTGAAGTGGATCTATGGTTTTTGTCTGCATTTTGTTGTGGAGTTTTTCTATTATTATGCGTTTATATCCATTATTATGAGCAACTGTTTTAATTATATTGATTCCATTTTGTTGGTCTGTGTCACTCAATGGTACTTTTCTAATTCAGTGTAGCATCGCTCTGAAATATGCCATTTTTTGTTGGCGGGGGTGGCAAGAATAGTTGTTAGTACTTACATCTGTGGTGATAGGTTTTCTGTAAATACTAACTTGATGTTTATTGTTACTATTACAAATCTTCAGGTCAAGAAAGTTAATGATTTTATTAGTTTCATGTTCAACTGTGAATTCAATATTTTTGTGTATTTTGCTTAGATCTGCTGCTAATGTATCTTTTTTATTGTTTGTACCATCAAAAAGCAAGATTGTATCATCAACATATCTTCTGTAGTAGATTATTTGGTTTGAGATGTGCTGGTTGGTTGAGAAGAATTTTTGTTCTATGTGGTTGAGGTAAATATAAGCCTACATCCCAGCTAAGCTACTGCCCATCGCCAAACCATCATGTTGTTGGTACAGTTTGTTGTTGAAGCTAAAGTAATTATACTCTTAGAATGCTAAATTAGCATCACTAGACATAGTCAACCTATACACGAACATTCCTGTCAAATAGACTATTAACATTATAAGAAACAATGTGCTTAAATATAAGAAAATTATTATTGCAGAGATCTGTGAACTCATAGAAATACTTTCACTTATTCTACTGAAAATCGACAAAAATGCATTTAGTGCTTTTGCGTCTGGGCTATTCAAATAATGGACTCAGGCGACAGTACTTACGGCCTCTGGCCGCGTGGCTCACAAGGAATGCTACGTTTTCAAGCCGGCAAAAAGTGCACCAGGTGCGTTTCTGCACTTGGAACCCTAAAAGATCAACTCGCCTGAACCTGCCTCACGTTTGAAGAAAGGATACACTTAAAAAATAAGGCCTGTTTGCGAAACACTTGCCGCATTTTAGGTGTATCAGCCATTATCAAAGAAACTCACAGAACACACACAATCGTAGCTTATACATCTCCATGGATACTCTGCAAATCACATTTAAGTGACTGGCAGAGGATTCATCAAACCACCTTCACAATTCTCTATTATTCAAATCTCGTATAGCGTGCGGAAAGAACGATCACCATGTCTTGCCGTAAGAGGTCTGATTTCCCCTATTTTATCATGATCGTTTTTCGCATTCGGAGGAGGAATCTGGTGATTAGAATTTCGTGAAAAGATTCCTCTGCAACGAAAAAGCCTTTGTTTTAATGGTGCCCATCCCAAATCCTGTATCATTTCAGTGACACTTTCTCCCCTATTTCGCGATAATACAAAACGTGCTACTCTTCTTTGAACTTTTTCGATGTACTCCGTTAATCCTATCTGGTACGGATCCCACGCTGCGCCACAGTACTCTAAAAGAGGACGGAGAAGCGTAACGTAATCAGTCTCTTTAGTAGATCGGTTGCATTTTCTAAATGCCCTGCCAATAAAACGCAGTCTTTAGTTAGCCTTCCCCCACAACATTTTCCATGTGTTACTTCCAATTTAAGTTTTTCGTAAGTGTAATTCCCAGGAATTTCGTTGAATTACGGCATTTAGATTTATGTGATTTATCATGAAACCACAGTTTAACGGATTCCTTCTAGGACTCATGTGGATGACCTCACACTTATCGTTATTTTACATGAATTTACAATTTTCGCACCATACAGATATCTTTTCTAAATCGTTTAGCAATTTGTTTTGATCTTCTGATGACTCTACTAATCGATAAACGACAGCGACATCTACAAACAACCTAAGACAGCTGCTCAGATTGTCTCCCAAATCGTTTATACAGATAACGAACAGGAAAGGGCCTATAACACTGCGTTGGGGAACGCCAAAAATCACTTCTGCTTTACTCTGTGACTTTCTGTCAGTTATTGCGAACTGAGACCTCTCTGACAGGAAATCACGAATCCAGTCACATAACTGAGACGATATTCCATAAGCACGCAATTTTACTACAAGCCACTTGTGTTACATAGGAAATCCAAAAAACAGAACCCATTTGAAATCCCTCGTCAATAGCATTCAACACTTCTTGCGAGTAAAGAGCTACTTGTGTTTCACAAGAACGATGTTTTCTAAATCCGTGTTTACTGCTTGTCAATAGACCGTTCTCTTCGACGTAATTCATAATGCCCGAACACAAAATATATTCCATAATCCTGCTGCATATCGACGTTAATGATATGCTTCGCGCATGTGAAACTTGATAGAACGTTCATATACGACAGAAGTGTACAAAGTATGGAACGCGGAAACCGACTGAGCGTTGATTGGCTAGCTGCGCAGCCTTCTACTGCGCATCCCAAGCTTAGAGGCCATACACGCAGTCTCAGACTATTGCAGCAACGAATCTAGGAAATTATAGACTCATTTCTACGTTGCTATTATCACCACGACATTAAAAGCTGGATTTGGAGTGGTTCCGTGGGCAAGAAGAACGGACTGCTCACGAATGGCGTTCAATTGTGTTCAGCGATGAATACCAGTACTGATCTACCTCGAATGACAGTTGTTGATCAGTATGGCGGAAGTCTGACGAGATGTCTCATACTAGTGTTATGGAGAGACACAGCGACATACTCATGTTATGATGGAATGGATAGCTATCAGCTATGACTTCATTTCGTGGCTGGTAGTGACTGCGGGAATTCAGACAGAGCAACATATGTCACCATCATTCTGGAACCTCATGTACTGCCTCTCATCCAGCAGTATTGTGTTGCCATTTTTCAACAGGACTATGCTCGCCCACACGTGGTAGGTGTCTCCAAGAACTTTTCAGCGTGATGTGAGGATCTACCGTGCTGAGCAAGATCCCCTTATGTGTCCCCGACAGAAAGTGTGTGGAGCCAGCTTGGATTCCATTTCTGTCGAAGCACATTTATTCAGGATATCAAAGGCCAGTTATAGCAGTTGTGTGCCAGCTTGCCACAGGAGACGATAGGACGGCTTTATGACACCCTTGGAGACCAGAGGGGGCTTAGTGTTATACTGCCACGTGGAATGGTACTGCCAAGTTCTTTGTAAATTTAACTTGATATTGTAATCACAAAAATAACGTCACGTACCCTTTCAGCCTGTGAAGTTTCATTTTGTTCCTTTCTCTTCTTCTAGGTGCTTCACTTTTCTGTCAGGCAGTGAGTATTAAAATTCATTTGCGATTAACCTTTCACTTCAGTTGTATATAACACAGATTTTTATATACCTATCTGTGCAGTATATGCGAGTTGTGACAATTAAGTAATGAGATTGATTTTTTTTGCAAGATGTGGCAACCCTGCAGGCTTTTGTAGGCACAATATCTTTGACCTTGGTCTATAACCTGCTTCTAGTCCAAGCGGCACATCAATGCAACTGCTCAGTCGTGAGTTGTGCTGTAATAAGTTAACACGTGTTTGTGTCTCTCATCACGGAAATGGAACCACATAATATTGCACAACAGTATGCCATTTCTTTTTGCTTTAAAACGCGATGAAAACTTACAGTAAGCTTCAGAAGGCTCTTGGAGAGGAGGTTATGTCAAGAGCTCAAGTTTTTCGTTGGCATAAAATGTTTAGTGAAGGCAGAAAGAATATTGAAGATGAAGACCGCAGTGGACGACTATCAACCTCACGGACGGATGTCAGCTTGGCCGGGCGGGGTGCGTGAACTCGTACGATCTGATCGAAGATCTTCCGTTAAAATGATTGCAGAAGAACTGAATATCAGTCGAGAAACGGTTCGTCTAATAATAACTGAAGATCTTGGTATGAGAAAGATTTGTGCAAAAATGGTCCCCAAAAATCTCACACCACAACAGCGAGAAACACGGAAAAATGTGGCACTGATCTGTTAGAGCAAACAGAAATCAATCCAGAATTGTTGAGCCGTGTTATCACTGGTGATGAAAGTTGGTTTTTTCAGTACGATCCAGAGACAAAACGCCAAAGTTCGCAATGGTACTCAAAGGGATCACCCAGACCAAAAAAACTCGCATGTCAAAGTCAATAGTTAAATGCATGCTTGTGTGCTTCTTTGATTCCAAGGGAATTGTTCATAAAGAGTGGGTGCCTCCTGTACAAACAGTTAACCAGTATTACTACAAAGAAATCTTACAAAAACCTCGAAACAAATTTCAGTACTAAGACAGCCACCTTATTCACCAGATATCTCTCCATGTGACTTTTTTCTATTTCCAAGAGTCAAAACGACGGTCAAGGGACACCATTATCAAAGAACACAAGATGTCCAAAAATCTGTGATGAGGGTCTTGGAGGATATTACAGATGATGAGTTCCAGAAATGTTACCATCAATGGCAGAAGCGCTGAAAAAAAGTGTGCGCAATCAGAAGGGAACTACTTTGAAGGAGACAACACTAAACTTGACTAAAACGGTAAGCAACATTTTTTCACATCAGTCTCGTTACTTTATTGTCGCACCTCGTAGATGCAGAAGAAACTCCGTGTTTCTGCTTCTACAATTCTCTTCAGTTCCACCTCTGGGGAGAACTGTGTGAGCTAGAGTATGGAAGCAGTGCTTCGGCTTTAGGAAGAGACAGGCCTTCAGCCTAATCCGTCCGTGGTCTCTGTTGACACACGCAGATTAACGCGGCGCGCCTCCAGCACGGCCCCGGCGTGTTCAGTCTACGCGAGACAGTCCGCTGCTCACAAGAGGAGAGTGTGTATTTCACGTTTGTCTCCGTGAAAGCCTTCCGCAAAGCGGCGTGCTAGAGCTTCTGGCTCCGTCACTGCCCAGCGCAACTGTGAAACCAGCCGACCGAGTTTCAGTGAGCGCGTTTTCCTCTTTTGCGCCAACATTACGTGACGTTTCACTCATATAGCTCACTCGCGGGAATCAACATGAACCGCACAGTTGCGATTGTCCGAAATGCGTTCGGAGCTGTGCACGTGATTGACTAGAATGGCGTTATTTTAAATCTACTAGGACCTGTGCTCTTTCTCAGCCTCTTTCAGGACAGAAACGCGACATTCTGCCAAACAAAATCCGCTGCTCAGTATTATCGTATAACCACCTGGCAGCACCTGTAGCAACACTCTATACTGTCGGTAAGTTCCTCAAGTGTGTATGCTTGCCTTATCTCCTTGCACTAAATGTGTACACTAATTACTATAATTTGACACACGAACGATGGCGGTTCTCGCAGGTCGAGAAACAGACGGGGATTGCACTGTTGCCGGTTCTAAGCGTGACAGTTGTGGTACCCGTAGACATGTGCTTCCCGACTGATGTCAGCGTGTATCCTGCAAATTATGTCTCTCCCTTCCTTGTGTAGAAATTTCCGCTTACCACCACCACCAGCCATGACAACTCGCAACAGACGGAATAAAAATTCGCTAAACAACTCCTACGATCGCGCATAATGCTCTCATCGCACACAACATTCACAACAGAACACTACTGAACGTTCACTGGCTGGTCAAGAATTTTAATAAATATTTATCCTGCAACTGTTTTGGCGCCGGCCGAAGTGGCCGTGCGGTTAAAGGCGCTGCAGTCTGGAACCGCAGGACCGCTACGGTCGCAGGTTCGAATCCTGCCTCGGGCATGGATGTTCGTGATGTCCTTAGGTTAGTTAGGTTTAACTAGTTCTAATTTCTAGGGGACTAATGACCTCAGCAGTTGAGTCCCATAGTGCTCAGAGCCATTTGAACCATTTTTTGAACTGTTTTGGCTGTCATCATTTACCGTGAAAGATTTCCCTAATCAATGAACTGAAGTCTACCACCCGCTTTACTAACGTCTGTGCCTATGTGATCGTTCCACCTCAGATCCATACAAAATATTACATACAGATACTTGTGCGGGTTGATCGATTCCAGTTGTGACTCGTTCGTACTGCAGCCATACATACTTGTCCTTGTGTTCTTTTAATTGTCCCAGTGTGTAGTTTTTTGTGTGCGCTACTTTTTTGCGGTTTTTATCTCCATTTTACAGTCGCCCTTTTTTGTCTATTGTCTTCCATGATTTTCCCCATTTTTTATATCTATGTTCACCATGTTTTCTCCTTTGTATATTTTTAAATGTCTTCTATTGTTTGTTCCATGTCTTTCGGCTGAAGAGCAGCGCATATGCTGCTGCCAGCCCGCCCCGATGGGGAATTGAAATACAATAAAGGAAAAAAAAAATTCTTTCTCATTTCCGATGCTAAGTTTTTGCTAATAGAAGTGTCTTCCTGTTCAGGGTATTTTACTTCTGATGAAGGTATATTTATGTATACCGAAACCGTGGTCAATAATTTTAATAAATATTTATCCTGCAACTGTTTTGGCTGTCATCATTTACCGTGAAAGATTTCCCTAACCAATGAACTGAAGTCTACCAACCGCTTTACCAACGTCTGTGCCTATGTGATCGTTCCACCACAGATCCATACAAAGTATTACATACAAATACTTGTGCGCGTTGATCGATTCCAATTGTGACTCGTTCGTACTGTAGCCGTAGGACACAATGTTTTGTCGTTTTGTGAAGTTCGCAATTGCACATTTTTGAACATTTGAGGCAAGTTGTCACTAAACTGCAGCCAGTCACTTTTTTGGAGACTTTTCTGACTGGTCTTCAGATGTGCAGAGGAGTTTATATGAGTATTTCAAAGCGTAATGCTGGATGCTGTCTCTGTGCTTTAAGGCATCGCCATAACTATTGTTTACACGGCGATTTGGATCCAAAAATGAATTCTGTACCTACTGCAACAGTATGGGAGGTTTTGTTGTCAATATCTGTCTACCAATTTCCACTGTGATGTGTTACCAACACTCGATGACAATGGAACCTGATAGACGGATATTGACAACAAAACCACCCACACTGTCGCAGTAAATACAGAATTCATTTTTGGATCCAAATCGCCATGTAAACAATATTCATGGCGATGCATTAAATCATGTTCCATCCTCTTGTCACAGAGCCAGCACCCAACATTACGCCTCGAAACAGTCCTGTGCACCATCTGAAGATTAGCCTGAAAAGTTCCAAAACCTGCCTCATGGAATAAATATTTCAAAAACAGTGACTGGATACCATTTTCTGTATTTATCCAATTTCTCAGCCAATTTGTCATTACTGATAACGGCGCTATCTGCAAAAGGTCTGAGCTCACTGTTAATATTGTCTGCAAGGTCATTAACAGTGCCGGCTTTTGTGTAAGAGCAAAAGAGCACATGAACACCCTTACTTTTGAGATCTTTCGGGTCTATTGGTTATTTTTCTTTCAGTGTTGTTAAACGTAATGTAAATGCGGTAATCTGAAATACACGGCACTAAATCTACCGCGCTACGCTACATTACTACTTCTCTAGACTGCGTGAAACTTGGCATCAGGGTCGCGATCACACCTTCAGTCGTGCGAGTTTTAAGGAGCTTTTGCGCATGTGCAAGTGGTGTGACGTAATTGCTTTACGGGTCAAATACATACAGATCTGATCAACAGCGTGCACGGTTCACAGCGTGCACAGCTAGCCCTTACCACTCAAATACAAGTTTACATCAATGCCACCAGATGGTAGCACACTGCAGCAAACTTTTGTTCCTGTTCGCGTGGAATGAATCCCGCTTGTCGGCAGCACACTCCTGAGATATGACAATTCACTCACTATACAGTAAAATTAGATCGGACATCAATGTATGTTATAGTTATACCGATAGAAAAACCTATTTTGTGGGATTTTGAATGAGTTTTGGATTTTATCACTGAGTAATCCATTTGAAGCGCTGAGAACCATAACGTACATCGGTGTTGACTGTGGGACTATAGCGTTTATTCATGCTTCTGATATCTGTCCATCTTATGGTGGGTTAGGTTTATCAGTGCTTTAGGCCCACATTGTGTACATGAACAACCACGAAAAGCTGTCTCGCTGGTTTCTTTGATATTCACCTAAACCTGGGATCGACGGCGGTGTGCTTCTGGCGCTTACGGCCCTCAGCGCTTCATTTCTATGCTAGTCAAGTGATCATGTTGGTGGGCAGTACTGCTTGAATGTAATCATTTCCGCAAACGGCAGCTTGTGTTTCGAGTTGGTTGTTTACTGTGCAGGAATCTGCCGTCGTGTCTAGTGTCAAGATGAAATCTGTTCAAATGGCTCTTGAGCGCTATGGGACTTAACATCTGAGGTCATCAGTCCCCTAGAACTTAGAACTACTTAAACCTAACTAACCTAAGAACATCATACACATCCATGCCCGAGGCAGGATTCGAACCTGCGACCGTAGCGGTCGCGCGGTTCCAGACTGTAGCGCCTAGGACCGCTCCGTCACCCCGGCCGGATGAAATCTGTTGCATCTGCTTTAAGTGCTAACAGAAAAGAAGATTACCAGAAAAAGTTAGCCGCAAAGGAACTAGGGGCTCCCAGACCAGATCTGTTGTCTGAGAAAGTGACTAAATCAAATTAGCGTGACTACAAACGAACAAAGAAGTCTGTCGTAAGTTGTTGTGTGGGTATCTCGTACATTTGTCCAAAAAAATAAAAGAAGCACGAAAACTCCCACTTACACAAAAATGCGAAACAGAGGGTGACGAAAACTTAAACGTTATATCGTTCTTGTCCTAGACTGTACTTAATTACGTTCAAAACAACAAAATTCCCCAAAAACAAGTATTTCTTCTTTCAGACAAGTTATGAATGTTACTATTATTATTATTCTTTACTTTCTCAGACGTTAAGTCTGGTTAAAAATGAAAAGTGACGCGGACCTTGATCAGGCGTCACTTCCTTTTAACTGTATGGTATGTGTTATATTGCATTTAGGAACTTTCGGGTAATTGAACATGTATCAATAATTACTGATTTCTGTAGTTGTATATATACGTTTGGATGTAGCTCTATTGCATTGATGTACTGGTGGATATTGTGTGGTATGACTCCTGTAGTTGATAGTATAATTGGTATGATGTCAACTTTATCCTGATGCCACATGTCTTTGACTTCCTCAGCCAGTTGGATGTATTTTTCAATTTTTTCTCCTGTTTTCTTTTGTATATTTGTTGTATTGGGTATGGATATTTCGATTAGTTGTGTTAATTTCTTCTTTTTATTGGTGAGTATGATGTCAGGTTTGTTATGTGGCGTTGTTTTATCTGTTATAATGGTTCTGTTCCAGTATAATTTGTATTCATCATTCTCCAGTACATTTTGTGGTGCATACTTGTATGTAGGAACTTGTTGTTTTAAAAGTTTATGTTGTAAGGCAAGCTGTTGATGTATTATTTTTGCGACATTGTCATGTCTTCTGGGGTATTCTGTATTTGCTAGTATTGTACATCCGCTTGTGATGTGATCTACTGTTTCTATTTGTTGTTTACAAAGTCTGCATTTATCTGTTGTGGTATTGGGATCTTTAATAATATGCTTGCTGTAATACCTGGTGTTTATTGTTTGATCCTGTATTGCAATCATGAATCCTTCTGTCTCACTGTATATATTGCCTTTTCTTAGCCATATGTTGGATGCGTCTTGATCGATGTGTGGCTGTGTTAGATGATACGGGTGCTTGCCATGAAGTGTTTTCTTTTTCCAATTTACTTTCTTCGTATCTGTTGATGTTATGTGGTCTAACGGGTTGTAGAGGTGGTTATGAAATTGTAGTGGTGTAGCCGATGTATTTATATGAGTGATTGCTTTGTGTATTTTGCTAGTTTCTGCTCGTTCTATAAAGAATTTTCTTAAATTGTCTACCTGTCCATAATGTAGGTTTTTTATGTCGATAAATCCCCTTCCTCCTTCCTTTCTGCTTAATGTGAATCTTTCTGTTGCTGAATGTATGTGATGTATTCTATATTTATGGCATTGTGATCGTGTAAGTGTATTGAGTGCTTCTAGGTCTGTGTTACTCCATTTCACTACTCCAAATGAGTAGGTCAATATTGCTATGGCGTAAGTATTTATAGCTTTGGTCTTGTTTCTTGCTGTCAATTCTGTTTTCAGTATTTTTGTTAGTCTTTGTCTATATTTTTCTTTTAGTTCTTCTTTAATATTTGTATTATCTATTCCTATTTTTTGTCTGTATCCTAGATATTTATAGGCATCCGTTTTTTCCATCGCTTCTATGCAGTCGCTGTGGTTATCCAATATGTAATCTTCTTGTTTAGTGTGTTTTCCCTTGACTATGCTATTTTTCTTACATTTGTCTGTTCCAAACGCCATACTTATATCGTTGCTGAATACTTCTGTTATCTTTAGTAATTGGTTGAGTTGTTGATTTGTTGCTGCCAGTAGTTTTAGATCATCCATGTATAGCAAATGTGTGATTTTGTGTGGGTATGTTCCAGTAATATTGTATCCATAATTTGTATTATTTAGCATGTTGGATAGTGGGTTCAGAGCAAGGCAGAACCAGAAAGGACTTAATGAGTCTCCTTGGTATATTCCACGCTTAATCTGTATTGGCTGTGATGTGATATTATCTGAATTTGTTTGGATATTAAGTGTGGTTTTCCAGTTTTTCATTACTATGTTTAGGAACTGTATCAATTTAGGATCTACTTTGTATATTTCCAATATCTGTAGTAACCATGAGTGGGGTACACTATCAAAAGCTTTTTGGTAATCAATGTATGCGTAGTGTAGAGACCTTTGTTTAGTTTTAGCTTGATATGTCACCTCTGCATCTATTATCAGTTGCTCTTTACATCCTCGCGCTCCTTTGCAGCAGCCTTTCTGTTCTTCATTTATAATTTTGTTCTGTGTTGTATGTGTCATTAATTTCTGTGTAATGACTGAAGTTAATATTTTGTAGATTGTTGGTAGGCATGTTATGGGGCGATATTTAGCTGGGTTTGCTGTGTCTGCTTGATCTTTAGGTTTCAGATAAGTTATTCCATGTGTAAGTGTATCAGGGAATATGTATGGGTCTGCAATGTAACTGTTAAATAATTTAGTTAGATGTGAATGTGTTGAGGTGAACTTCTTTAGCCAGAAATTTGCTATTTTATCATTTCCAGGGGCTTTCCAATTGTGCGTAGAATTAATTGCTCGGGTGACTTCATGTTGCAAAATTATCACTTCAGGCATTTGTGGTATCATCTTGTATGTATCTGTTTCTGCTTGTATCCACCGTGCATGCCTGTTATGTTGTACCGGGTTTGACCATATGCTGCTCCAGAAGTGTTCCATGTCTCTTATGTTTGGTGGATTGTCTATTTTTATGTGTGTGTTATCTATTGTTTGGTAAAATTTCTTTTGGTTTGTGTTGAATGTTTGGTTTTGTTTCCTTCTATTTTCACTTTTTTTGTATCTTCTAAGTCGTTTCGCCAAAGCTTGTAATTTTTGCTTCTTTTCATCTAATTGCTCTATTGCTTCTTGTTGTGAGATTTTACCTAACCTTTTTCGTTTTTTGTCTGATATTTCATTTCTTATAAACTGTGTTAACTGTCCGATGTCTTTTCTCAGTTTTTCTATTCTGATCTGTAGCCTGTGTTGCCATGCTGGTTTTGTGGGTTTCTTCTGTGTGTTGGTTGGTTCTGATATCTGCCTAGTGTGTGTATTTAGTGTAGTGAGTGCTCCTACATAAACCAGTAGTTGTAACTCTTCCATAGTTGTGTATTCATTTATTTTGTTGTGTATGATTGTGTTGATAGTTTTTATTGTTGTTTCGACTTGTGGGCTATTTGGTGGTCTATGCAAGAATGGTCTAATGTCTGTATTTGTGTCTTTGTATTCTATATATGTCAACTGAAATTTTTCTTCTATATCTAACATGTGTGTCACTTCGTGTTCTATTTGTGCTTGTGCTGGTGGCTGTCTTAAAATTTCATTTTCCTCTGATTGTTTAATTGATGCGTGTTGTTCTTTGTTTGTTTGCTCTGGGATGTTTGAGTCCATTACTGTATTTTCTTCTTCTTCTAATTGCACATTATTTTGTTCCAGTATTTGTTGTACTTGTTGTTTGATGTTTTCTAATTCTGACTGGGGTATCCTGTTATTTTTTATTATTACACGAATCTGATCAGCTAGACGTTGTTCTGTTAAAAATTTTAATTCTGGGTATCTGGTAATAAATGTTGTGTATACTTGTGATCTGTATCCAGTTGTGTTGGTTCCTAGGTTTGTTGCTTGGTAATAACAGAACATGAGGTGTCGATTAACTTCATCTGACCATCTCATCCTCTGTCTTTGTTTTCCTTCTAGGGTGGTTGCAGGAAGCATATCCTGCAAAACACCTCTATTTGGATTTAAATCATTTTCCAGTTGGCTAGCAGTGTCATTACCATTGTGGGCGGGCATAGGGTTCAAGCGCCGTCCCCGACCATGACGGCGCTTGTCCGAGGCTTCTTTAGTTCTGTCCTGAACCAAGTAATCACACTAAAAGGGGGGTTAGCCCTATTAGTGGTTTGTTCTTTTCGTCGCCTTTTACGACTGGCAGAACATACCGGAGGCCTATTCTTACTATTATTATTATTATTATTATTATTATTATTATTGTCAGTGGCTGTAGTTGTATAAATATGTTGATAAGTGTAACAGTTATATAGGAGAGGGTATTAAGTTCAGACTCTCCTATTTACGTGAATCTAAAAATTTGCGAACACGCGGAATGTATTAATGTACAAGGCGAACAGGAAGGACCCGCCAGGGCATTAAAATGTAGTATGAACAGCATGCATCCCAACACATTTCCCTGGGTCACTCCAAAACGTTCTTCTACATCTGTCAATGGCTTTCCATCCGAGACAATTCACTGTGTCGCCCCCCCCCCCTCCCCCCCCCCAAAAAAAAACTCAATACAGTCACAAATTTCGCTTGATATCTGTACGATCGTACTGTGGTAATAAGTCAAATGCTTTTCGGAAATCGAGAAATATTGCATGTACAATGCCGGAAAAAAATTAGTACATCTCGGAAGAGGACTTCGATTTTGATCAGATGACAGCGTATACCATCTGGGTGATAGTAGATTTACTGCTAATGGTTTGAGCGTCGTCCGCCAACAGGTAGAGTAGAGCGCCATCTATGTCTACCCTTCAATTTGGAATGCTCACAGCCACAAGGCGCAGTATGATGCAAACGTGAGAAGCAAGTTGGCAACCGTGCCATGGAGACGCAGTCGTGCTATGAAGAGCCAACTAAGCGATCTGAAAGGAGCCAAATTGTGGTCTCCCGAGTGGAGGGACAGTCCTTTCAGAGAACTGCGTCTTTTGAGCAACGATGCTGGTGTCACTGGTTACGTGAACATTCTCACACCTGTAGGAGAGGCTCTGGACATCCACACATCACAGCTCCACGCCAGGATCGTGGTATTGTAAGGGCAGCAGTGGCTGATCGTACAGCTACCAGAGCACAGATAGGAGGGCTTGAGAGCCCAGATGCTTCAAAACGAACTACTGCAAAGCGGTTGTTAGCAATGGGACTACGGGCACGCAAACCTCTAGCTCGTTTTCCACGCACATCAAAGCATCTGTAGGCGCCCCGGTGGTCCCAGTCGCCTACGGTGGACTGGATGGCCGAGCGGTGACCTCTCCAGTTGTCAGGATGCTAGGAAATGGCTGTAGAAGCGTCAGAAACGCCAAAGAAAAATTATTAATTCATAACACCTTTATTCCTGCCGAGTAAAATGTGGCTTGGTGATATCAATGACCTTCCCGAGTCCTCGCTGACTCGTAGCGATGACACCAGCTCCGGGCCGCACAGTGTTGCTAGCGCAGCGCCGCGTGCTGTGAGCTCGCAAAGGAATGTCCTTACTCTTACTTCGGCCACGCGTGACTGGCGGCGTCCGGCTGGCCAGCCGGCTCGGCTGCGGACAGCAGCCGCTGCGCGTATGAGGCTCCGGGTTGGAGTCCCGGTGCTGTCGGCACGAGAGGCGTTCTCGTAGTGTGGAGTGTACTCTATCCCACCCCATCTTCTTCCCTGCTCCTCCTGGTGGCTCGTCCGTGGTGGACGGGCGGAACGGGCTGCAGTCCCCCAGCGTCGTCGGCTCACCCGGTTGTGACGGCGGATGCACAGGGCGCACGATCTCGACGACGTCTCAGTGATGTGGTCAGCATTGGCGTCGAGCAAGTCTGCCGCGATGTCTGCTAATCCTGGGTTGATGACTGACAGCGGCAGCAGAGAGGACCAGAGCTGGTACTGTCTCCTCACGTCAGCTGCTGGATGGGCTGACTGATGCCGTCAGAGGACCACTTGGAAGATGGAATGGCGCGCCGTGGTCTTGAGCGATGAAAGTGCGTTCTGCCTGCATGCACGTGACGGTTGTTTTTGCACATAGGCATGGTGAGTGCTATCCCGTAGAGTGCGTTAGTCCAACACACACTGACACCATCCCAGGCACTGTGGTCTGGCGTGCGATAAGCTACAACTCTCCTTCCCTTCTGGTGTTACTGGAGGGAACGCTAAACAGCACTCGGTACGTGCAGAATGTTGTTAGACCTGTTCTTCTGCCATTCTCGCAGCAGGAAGGTGGTGTGTTGTTCCAACAAGATAATGCTCGGCCACACACTGCCTGTGAAACTCAACGTGCTCTGCGAGACGTGCAGAAACTTCCTTGGCCAGTACGAACTCCGAACTTCTCTCCAGACGAGCATGTGCGGGATGTGATGGGACGAGAAGTGACTTGTGCGACTCGTCAACCAACAGAGCTATGTGAAGAGGTGGAGCAGGCGTGGCATAAGGCATCCCAGGACGATATTCGCCATCTGTACGATCGACTGGATGCCAGAACCAGTGCCTGCACTGCCACCCACGGAGGCTCCACCACGTACTAATATGGGTGTTTCAGTATGGATCAATACCTCGTGATGTGGCTTACCAACACAAGTACAAGGATAGCGTACCAATAGGGACAAGAAAGGAGGCATGAAGGGCGCCAAAAACAGAAATAACAATCATCCATTTATTGCATCATTACACACGCACATCATGATATATGAGACATTATAATTGCCATACTCAAATCTATTATGACAAACAATATGTATCACGAAGGGCACACACAATGGAGTTTAAGAAATTACAATGGCACGTCAACTCCGCTATGACAAACAGTGTGCATAATGAAGGCCGCACAATTTTACCAATGTAAGAAATTTAAATAATACTAGCATAAAATTAACTAAAATGCCTTGAAGGAAATGTTTATGAGAAAAACACGACAGGGCCGCAAGGGAGGAGGCAACACAATACTTAACTCAGGTGCACCAAAACAAACAACGGACACCAGGCCGCGCCAACAACGGACACGTAAGGCACGCAACTACTCTCTCCGTTGCGGTTCCGCGCGTTCCACTCACGTAATAGCTACCTGAAACATTTTAATACTCGGAACAGTACACCAGTGATCAGCAAATTAAAAAAAAAAACAATAACAGGACATAAAAATACAATAATTTAGCAAAATCACATCAAATGACTATGAGCTTAAGGTCTTTCGGTAATTGACAGATTACGAAACAGGTAAAGGGGCATGTGCCACTACTAAATCTTCCGTAATTACACTACTAAATTTCTCAGTACCCAAGTTGCAATTAACGTAACAAGAATTAAATCATTTAAGTGATAATGTTACTTCAAAACAATAACAAAATCATTTCATACAGCAGCGGACCAAGAATGGCCCGATCAGTACTCCCCAGTGAAGCAGTTCACACAAATGGTACTCCACGGCTCCGAGCACACAGCCCCATACAAAATGCAACACGACCACAGCGACCCGGCGTACTACCAGAACCACCAGGCAGTAAACCAAAATCGTACTAAGCCAAAACAAGGACCGACTTTTAACATAACGAAACCTAGCCCGGGCCGGACAACAAACCAAATGCCCGGAAATGCATAAGAAACCTCAGCCAACTTAATACCAAAACAACAATTTATGAACAATATGCTAAACAAAAGACCTCTCAGTCCAAAGGCTTCCGTTTAGTCGCGAAGGTGGCTCCGACCCGCCTGCTGAGGTGCCAAGCGTCGTACGGAGTGCCGAATCAAGCTTAACCTTCGTTAACGGAAAGCGGAAGCACCACAAGACAAAATAAACTCCAATCTAACTGCGCAAGGCAAACTGTAAGGAGTGCCACTCGAAGACTATGCGCTTGAAGATCAAACATAAAGCACGCAGACTAAAGTGCCGCTGAACGACGCACTTCCATCACCAGCGTCTAGTAGAGTACGGAGAGCAGCAGACCCCATCGATATACATCCATGGGACGGTAAACGAGGATAGCAATCCCAGCGTCGGAGAGACAGGAGGACGAAATGACATCCCGCCGCACATAGTAGGTATTTCAAACTCAGGCTCGACAAACTACAACAGGCGAGATTTTGCTCCCCTTGCGAATCAAGTTAAACGGCACACCACGGCGCTGTCCACACTATTAACAATAATTCTTGAGTGAACTGGAAACCTCTAAAAGAATATATTAATTTTTTCCCAGCAGAGTTTCTGACTGCTTTTATGCATGGCATTCAAGATGTCATGTGAGAAAATGTGCTTGATGGGTTTCTTCACATGATCAATGTTGAATCTGTCCACATAAAAGTTTTCTGGGTATGGCACCGCGTCATAATGTATAAAACTACTGCTGCTGGAGAAAAACCAACGTTTCGGCCACGGTTGCAGCGGCCTTGTTCTGGGTCTACTGGTGCGTTCTAGGTATGCAGTTTCCCTTATATTTTGTTGTTACTGTTTACTGCGCATGCCATTACGTCATAATTTTTTAAAAAAGGTAGTTCGTTTCTTTGGTCGCTTAAGGAAGAAGGAGAGGGAACTTTATTTTAATAGGTTATTTCGGTGTAGGGAGAACGTGACCTCTGTTGTCTATTGGCTCTTGTGTCATGTGCCACGATTGGTGGTCACCGTGGAATGAGAAGTCTGCTGCTGTTTACCAACTGCTGGGCGTCGGCCGCGCGGCGGCAGTTACTCGCCGGTGGTGCTCGCGCCTCGTGTTGACAGTGCGGTTTGATGGGCTCTGATTGCTGGCATCCAAGATGGGGCAAACCTGAGTCCATCCTCCCCATTCACGTTATTAGGCTGTTTAAGTATTTCGATGGCCTCTCTGATTTTGCGTTTCGTCATAAGCGGCTGCCTGGCCAACACACAGGCTTCGCTGAACTCTATTTCTTTTACACAATATTGCTGATGTCCTGCCACTGCAGATTTGTTGTGTTGCCCTAGACGAATATAGCAAAAAATGGTTCAAATGGCTCTGAGCACTATGGGACTCAACTGCTGAGGTCATTAGTCCCCGAGAACTTAGAACTAGTTAAACCTAACTAACCTAAGGACATCACAAACATCCATGCCCGAGGCAGGATTCGAACCTGCGACCGTAGCGGTCTTGCGGTTCCAGACTGCAGCGCCTTTAACCGCACGGCCACTTCGGCCGGCACGAATATAGCGCTCGTGTTCCCGAATGCGCATTGCTATTGGCCTGCCTGTCTCGCCGATGTATGCCTCTCCACATTCGCATTCCTCCTTATACACGCCTGCAGCGTGTTATGCATCCACCTTGTCTTTAGTGCAGACTAGCACGTCCTGGATCCTGCGACCACTATAGAAGACAGGCTGCACCCCAACCCGGCGAAGGTGTTTGCCTATTCGGTTACTAACATTTTTCACATAAGGTAAGTGCACTGTTCGCTGCACTGTCTATTTGCTTACTTGTGTTCGTCGACAATACTGTGTGGATAGACTTATGGCTGTAGCCATTGGCTAGAAACGTTGTGCATAGACTTTTAAGCTCAGATGTTATGTTTTGACCATCACTTAGGCGCTGCACACGGATTGCCAAAGAACGAATGACCGAGTTCGTGCAGATACTTGTCTGTATGTGTAAGGCAATAACCTATTAAAACGTATTAATAACCTATTAAAATAAAGTTTCCTCTCCTTCTTCCTAAAGTGACCAATCAAACGAACTATCTTTTTAAAAATTACGACGTAATGGCACGCGCAATGAACAGTAACAACAAAATATAAAAAACACTGCATAGCTAGAACGCACCAGTAGATCCAGGAGAAGGCCGCTGCAACCGTGACCGAAACGTTGGTTTTTCTCCAGCAACAGTAGTTTTATACACTACTGGCCATTAAAATTGCTACACCAAGAAGAAATGCAGATTATAAACGGGTATTCATTGGACAAATATATTATACTAGAACTGACATGTGATTACATTTTCACGCAATTTGGGTGCATAGATCCTGAGAAATCAGTACCCACAACAACCACCTCTAGCCGTAATAACGGCCTTGATACGCATGGGCATTGAGTCAAACAGGGCTTGGATAGCGTGTACAGGTACAGCTGCCCATGCAGCTTCAACACGATACCACAGTTCATCAAGAGTAGTGACTGGCGTATTGTGACGAGTCAGTTGCTCGGCCACCATTGACCAGACTTTTTCAATTGGTGAGAGATCTGGAGAATGTTCTGGCCAGAGCAGCAGTCGAACATTTTCTGTATCCAGAAAGGCCCGTACAGGACCTGCAACATGCGGTCGTGCATTATCCTGCTGAAATGTAGGGTAGAGCCACGGGTCGTAACACATCGTAACGTCCACCGTTCAAAATGCCGTCAATGGGAAAAAAGAGGTGACCGAGACGTGTAACCAATGGCACCCCATACCTTCACGCCGGGCGATACGCCAGTACGCCGATGACGAATACACGCTTCCAATGTGCGTTCACCGCGATGTCGCCAAACACAGATGCGACCATCATGATGCTGTAAACAGAACCTGGATTCATCCGAAAAAATGACGTTTTGCCATTCGTGCACCCAGATTCGTCGTTGAGTACACCATCGCAGGCGCTCCTGTCTGTGACGCAGCGTCAAGGGTAACCGCAGCCATGGTCTCCGAGCTGATAGTCCATACTGCTGCAAATGTCGTGCAACTGTTCGTGCAGATGGTTGTCTTGCAAACGTCCCCATCTGTTGAATCAGGGATCGAGACATGGCTGTACGATATGTTATAGCCATGCGGATAAGATGCCTGTCACCTCGACTGCGTGTGATACGAGGCCGTTGGGATCCAGCACGGCGTTCCGTATTACCCTCCTCAACCCACCGATTCCATATTCTGCTAACAGTCATTGGATCTCGACCAACGCGAGCTGCCATGTCGCGATACGATAAACCGCAATCGCGATACGCTGCAATCCGACCTTTATCAAAGTCGGAAACGTAATGGTACGCATTTCTCCTCCTTGCACGAAGCATCACAACAACGTTTCACCAGGCAACGCCGGTCAACTGCTGTTTGTGTATGAGAAATCGGTTGGAAACTTTCCTCATGTCAGCACGTTGTAGGTGTCGCCACCGGCGCCAGACTTGTGTGAATGCTCTGAAAAGCTAATCACTTGCATATCACAGCATCTTCTTCCTGTCGGTTAAATTTCGCGTCTGTAGCTCGTCATCGTCGTGGTGTAGCATTTTTAATGGCCAGTAGTGTACATTATGACGCGGTACCATACCCAGAAAACATTTATGTCGACTGACTCTGGCTGCGGAAGTGTACGCAATTAAAATGTTGAATCTTTTTGAAAGAGCCCGTTGTTTTGGACTCGTTCGAGATGATCTGCACCAGTTCGGTCGCAGGTAGCGAGCTGACAGGAGAAACCGCGTCAGACGCGCACAAAGGCCTCGCGCGCCGGACTTTCAGTACGCGAGCAACTAGCCGCGCCGAGCTGCGCTGCGCGCCGTCCATTGTGAGGGCAGAATAGAGCGGTTAATCCCCGCTGGCTGCGCGCGAGCTGCGTTGCCGGGATACGACGAGAACAAAACAGCGCGTGCTCGCACCGCGCGCCGTCAGCGCAACTAGCTCGGCGCGGGCCGCACAGGAAGTGTCGCGGTGCGCCAGCTGCCTGTATAGACCGCGTCGTGTCTGCGCGACCTTGCGCGCGGATTATTTTTGCAGTGCGAGCGGGCGGCGGGCAGGCTAGAGTCCGCTAGCGGCGAAGGGCGGACGGAAATGAAGGCCAGTGTCCAGACGTGGCTTACTACTGCGTGTACGCTCGGCAAACCGCTGTCAATGTTTCAGCAGGGACTATTTCCCCTTGTACACATACACGGCTATCAATTCAAAATTATCAAAAGAAAGGCAGCTTCAAAAAAAAAGCAGGACATTCCTAAGGTTGCATACCTCAGTTAGTAAAAGCATAACCCATAATTATAGGTTAACTATGTTGTTCGCTTGTCGGTTTCTCTGTCTATCTCACTGTTAAAAAAGTCTTTTTCTCAGCAGTGGAAAACGCCTATATAAGACAACAAGAGTCTGGTGCAGTTATTACATCGATTACTGCTACAACTAGGGCAGGTTATCAAGGTTTAAATGAGTTTGAACGTGTGAGACAGGCGAAATTCCCTCAGACTTCAAGAAGAATATAGTAATTCCAATCCCAAAGCATGCAGGTGTTGACAGATGTGAAAATTACCGAACTATCAGTTTAATAAGTCACAGCTGCAAAATACTAACGTGAATTCTTTACAGACGAATGGAAAAACTGGTAGAAGCTGACCTCGGGGAAGATCAGTTTGGATTCCGTAGAAATGTTGGAACACGTGAGGCAATACTGACCCTACGACTTATCTTAGAAGAAAGATTAAGGAAAGGCAAACCTACGTTTCTAGCATTTGTAGACTTAGAGAAAGCTTATGACAATGTTGACTGGAATACTCTCTTTCAAATCCTGAAGGTGGCAGGTGTAAAATACAGGGAGCGAAAGGCTATTTACAATTTGTACAGAAACCAGATGGCAGTTATAAGAGTCGAGGGACATGAAAGGGAAGCAGTGGTTGGGAGGGGAGTGAGACAGGGTTGTAGCCTCTACCCGATGCTATTCAATCTATATATTGAGCAAGCAGTAAAAGAAAAAAAAAAGAAAGGTTCGGAGTAGGTATTGAAATCCATGGAGAAGAAATAAAAACTTTGAGGTTTGCCGATGACACTGTAATTCTGTCAGAGACAGCAAAGGACTTGGAAGAGCAGTTGAACGGAATGGACAGTGTCTTGAAAGGAGGGTATAAGATGAACATTAACAAAAGCAAAACGAGGATAATGGAATGTAGTCGAATTAAGGCGGGCAATGCTGAGGGAATTAGATTAGGAAATGAGACACTTAAAGTAGTAAAAGAGTCTTGCTATTTGGGGAGCAAAAGAACTGATGATGGTCGAAGTAGAGAGGATATAAAATGTAGACTGGCAATGGCAAGGAAAGCGTTTCTGAAGAAGAGAAATTTGTTAACATCGAATATAGATTTAAGTGTCAGGAAGTCGTTTCTGAAAGTATTTGTATGGAGTGTAGCCATGTATGGAAGTGAAACATGGACGATAAATAGTTTAGACAAGAAGAGAATAGAAGCTTTCGAAATGTGGTGCTACAGAAGAATGCTGAAGATTAGATGGGTAGACCACATAACTAATGAGGAGGCATTGAATAGAATTGGGGAGAAGAGGAGTTTGTGGCACAACTTGACTAGAAGAAGGGATCGGTTGGTAGGACATGTTCTGAGGCATCAAGGGATCGCAAATTTAGTACTGGAGGCCAGCGTGGAGGGTAAAAATCGTAGAGGGAGACCAAGGGATGAATACACTAAGCAGATTCAGAAGGATGTAGGCTGCAGTAGGTACTGGGAGATGAAGAAGCTTGCACAGGATAGAGTAGCATGGAGAGCTGCATCAAACCAGTCTCAGGACTGAAGACCATAACAACAACAACATAGTCGGCGCACGAGCGATGGGACACAGGATCTCCGAGGTAGCGACGACGTGGGGATTTTCCCCTACGCGCCGGCCGCGGCGGCGGATCGGTTCTAGGCGCTTCAGTCCGGAACTGAGCGACTGATACGGTCGCAGTTTCGAATCCTGCCTCGGGCATAGATGTGTGTGATGTCCTTTTGGTTAGTTAGGTTTAAGTAGTTCTAAGTTCTAGGGGACTGACAACCTCAGATGTTAAGTCCCATAGTGCTCAGGACCATTTGAACCACTTAACCGTGCGACCATTTCAGGAGAGTACCGTGAACATCAGGAGTGAGGTAAAATATCAAATCTCCGTCATCGCTGCCGCCGAAAAAAGATCATTCAAGAACGGGACCAAAGAGACTGAAGAGAAGCGTTCAGCGTGACAGAAGTGCAACCCTTCCGCTAATTGTTGCAGATTCAATGCTGGGCTATCAAGTGTCAGCGTGCGAAACATTCAACGAAACATCAGCCATAAGCGCTTTCGGAGCCGAATGCCCACTCGTGTACCCTTGATGACTGCACGACGCAAAACTTTACGTTGTATCGAGCGGACAGACGTGTACGGGTATGGAGACAACCTCATTAATCCATGGATCCTGCATCTCAGCAGGGGTCTGTTCAAGGTGGTGGAGGCTCTATGATGGTATGGTGCGTTTGCAGTTGCAATGAAATGGGACCCCAGATACGTCTATATACAACTCTGACAGGTGACAAGTACATAAACATCCTTTCTCATCTCCTGCATCCATCCATGTCTATTGTGCGTTCCGACGGACTTGGGCAATTCCAGAAGGACAATCCGACAACCCACACGTCCAGAATTGCTACAGAGTGCCTCTAGGAACACTCTTATGAGTTGAAACACATCCGCTGGCCATCAAACTCCCCAGACATGAACATTATTGAGCTTTTCTGCGATGCCTTGCAACGTGCTGTTTAGACGAAATCTCCACCCCCTCGTACTCTTATGGATCTACGGACAGCCCTGCAGGGTTGATGGTGTCAGTTCCCCCCAGCACTACTTCAGACATTGGTCGAGTGCTTGCCACGTCGTGTTGTGGCACTTCAGCGTGCTCGCGAGGGCCCTGCACGACATTAGGCAGATGTACTCGCTTCTTTGGCTCTTCAGTGTAGGTCACATAATAAGCCTACGGTCCCTTGGCGATGAAATAAACGCAAGTTTCTAAATGAATGCAATCAAAAAATATGGCCATTCATGTCATATGCAGAGTGTTTCAAAAAGGACAGCCTGATTTCTAAACTCCATATTTATTAATAAAAACATACTGCAAACGTGGGATACATTGCAAAATACTCACAAAATCTTAAGGTTTTAGACATGCTATTGCAATTGCTTTATTTGTCCACTAGCAGCGGCACGGACAACGTCTAGACGATAGCTAAATTTGTCATAAACTTTACGCAATGTAATTTCTTCGACATTCCGTTCTTCACTTCTTCTATGTCACGAGGTAAAGTGGAGTTGAACACACTCTCCTTCACTTATTACGCACAAGAAAAAATCGCACGGGATCACGTGTGGCGATCTTGGAGGGCCCGCATCTCGTGGTCGTGCGGTAGCGTTCTCGCTTCCTACGCCCGGGTTCCCGGGTTCGATTCCCGGCGGGGTCAGGGATTTTCTCTGCCTCGTGATGGCTGGGTGTTGTGTGCTGTCCTTAGGTTAGTTAGGTTTAAGTAGTTCTAAGTTCTAGGGGACTTATGACCACAGCAGTAGAGTCCCACAGTGCTCAGAGCCATTTGAACCATTTTTGATCTTGGAGGCCAAGAGTGCGGAACAGGGACTCTCGGACATGTGCAACCTATAAAGCGCTAAGGGCAGAGTATCATTGAGAAACTAACGTGCATTTTGTGACAGTCTGGTGTAGCTTAGTCATTGCATTGCTACTTCTGCGCTTGCGTGGCGAGTAGACTTTCTTGGACTCCGTTCAAACGTTTGCCGGATTCTTTCCACCGTGTCATCAGAAGTGCGGTGTTGACGTGGACTCTTACCTTCGAACAAGTATCCTGTCTCTTCACACTGGCTATACCAACGACGAATGTTTTTGGGTGCGGGCGGATCAATGCCAAAACGCCAACGAAAGGCACGCAAGAGCGAAATCACTGACTCACTCTTTGCAATCTGCAGCACATAAAAAGTCATCTATTGAGCGGACTTCATCGTACTTCTCGCTAACTACAAACGAATAAGATGCATCGACTGACATCTAAAGGCGATTTCCTGAAACTCTACAAACAACACACATTTCCTTGCCAGCACGTCCCGTGTTTCGTAATTCTTACCGTCCAAAATCAGGTCGTTCTTTTTGAAACACCCTGCAGTTTGTTACTCTAAAATTCACACATCAAAACCTGCAGCGTAATTTCCGGTGGTCTGCCGTAATGAAATTTGGCAAGAAGCAAGGTTACACCAAAAGAAATCTGAAAATTGTAAATTTGGATTTATATCATACGAAAAAAAATTTGTCGTTTTTTATCTGACTGTCTGTCCGTCCATCTGTTAAGACCCCTCGCTCTTAGTAACGGCTAGACGTATCAAGTTGAGATGTACGTCACCTACTTAACTCTAGGATCCAATAGTGCTGAAAACACTTTAACTTTTAAGTCAATGCAATCAAAAGATATGGCCGTTCATGTCACATATTCTGATCCTCGAAACCTCGCTCATCAAAAGCAGTATTTACTTCCCTTTGGCCTAGAACGATGAAATTTGGCAAGAAGGTTGGTTTAGTAGTTCAAGTAAGGGAAAAAATTTGAAATTGTTAGTTTATATTTGTATCATTTTTTGTCATTTGTTATCCGACTTTAAACTTAAAATTTAATTCTCGAAAGTCTTGGAATTCCCATGGTCGATCCTGCCAGTATCAATGCCTTTAATAGGAAAAACTCCTCTGCGTTGTAGATGCCCGCGATGAATGAACTGTCTACTGTATATAGATAATTAAGTTTGTGTGAAACTCTCAGAGTGCGAGTCCTGCCCGTACCTGGACAATTTTTTTAAAAGCCTGACGGTTTATTTTAGAATATTACCCAGAAGTAATTTTCAGTCTTTTCTTTGAAAGTGTATTTTTCAATAGAACTTGCTGCTGAGGGAGAGTTGAATTGTTTATCTTGAAGAAAACTGTATAGCATGACAGTCTGTCTTCTGTGACTTAAACATTCTTAACTGTAGGCGTATGTCTTTTAGTCACAAAATCGATCATTGAGCCAGATGTGGAGCTGGTTCGCTTCATTCTTTGATGCTTTTTTGCTCTAAGGTGTCTTTCCAAGTCGGACGGAGTGGCCGAGCGGTTCTAGGCGCTACAGTCTGAACCCAGCGACCGCTGCGGTCGCAGGTTCGAATCCTGCCTCGGGCATGGCTGTGTGTGATGTCCTTAGGTTAGTTAGGTTTAAGTAGTTCTAAGTTCTAGGGGACTGATCACCTCAGAAGTTAAGCCCCATAGTGCTCAGAGCCATTTGAACCATTTTCTCTTTCCAACTTAATAGCACTCTTATATTCCAAATTAACGCCTCTATCACCCGCTGTAAATTTAGCTACACTTTCGTTTCGTCCAGATACAAGGCATTGGTAATTTGCTTCTACCCTATCTGAGAACTTGCACTGCCTGTTTAGGCTATCATCACCATTAAACTGAGAAGACGACACACTTCTTATCGGTAAGGTGCAATCGGACACAGCGACAGTACAGTGGTGCTGATCGCAAGAAAGGCCTTCGACGTCTACACCAGCCGACGATGTTTAGCTAGTCGAGGAACTGATTCGCAGCAATCGCAGATTTTCCGACGATGAGGGCTGTCACACAGCGGTTCACGGATGGCTCCATGACCCAGGAAGAAACGAATGGAAGAGCGTCCCGACCGTCGTTTAAAGAGCCTTAGTTACTGTGGGTGTAACTTGCATGTTGAAGTCTCCTCGTATATCAAATTTATGAGTCTACTCGTTCCGTTATAGATTTAGAATAATGAGAATACATCAGCTTATAATGCGTGGGATACACAGAATTCTGATTAATGGTAGCATCGGAAGAGGTTGGTTAACGGTAGATTGCAGAACTACGTTTAATTTCACGATTGCCTGCTTAATAAGGATTCCAGATGTATGAACAACAGAACTGATGCACTAAGGTCTTGTATCCGATTTCCTTTACAGACAAACTGCAGGTTGCTGTCACTCGAAGCCGCTGGATAACTAAATCTCCAGCTGGACTGTGCCACGCACAATGTTAGCTGTTTACTAGTACAGATATAATTTTGGAAGTTTGTGGTAAGGTCTTATGGGACCGCCGTCCGGGATGGCCGAGCGGTTCTAGGTACTGCAGTCTGGAACCGCGTGACCGCTACGGTCGCAGGTTCGAATCCTGCCTCGGGCAAGGTTAGTTAGGTTTAAGTAGTTCTAAGTTCTAGGGGCATGGAGAGCTGCATCAAACCAGTCTCAGGACTGAAGACCACAACAACAACAACAAGTTCTAGGGGACTGATGACCTCAGTAGTTAAGTCCCATAGTGCTCAGAGCCATTTGAACCATTTTTCTTATGGGACCAAGCTGCTCAGGTCATCGGACCCGAAGCCTATACACTACTTAATCTAACTTAAACTACCTTAGGCTAAGACCGCCTAGACCTCGCGGCGAGTACAAATACATCGAGCTGTCCTAAGGAGTAATACATATTAATTTATCCACGAAAATGTTGATTGAGTTCCGCTGGCTGTGGATCAAATTAAGAGTGGAAAGTTGCACAGGTCACACCAATATTCAAGAAATGTGGTAGGAGTAATCCATTAGATAACAGGCCCATATCATTAGCGTCGATTTGCAGCACAATTTTGAACATATATTGTGTTCGAACATTATGAATTACCTCAAACGGAACGGTCTGTTGACACACAGTCAACACGGATTTAGATAAACATCGTTCTTGTGAAACACAACTAGCTCTTTACTCACACGAATTGTTGAGTGCTATCGAGAAGCGATTTCAAAATTGATTTCGTATTTCTGGATTTCCGGACTTCTTTTGACGCCGTACCTCACAAGTGGCTTGTAGTCAAATTGAGTGATTACGGAACATCGTCTCAGTTATGGGACTGGAATCGTGATTGCCTCTCAGAGGGATCACAGTTCGCATTACTTCACGGAAAGTCATCCAGTAAAAAGCAAATGACTTCTGGCGTTCCCCAAGATAGTGTTATAGGCCCTCTGCTGTTCTTTATATATATAAACGATTTAGGAGACACTCAGAGCAGCAAACTGATTTACAAATGATCGCATCGTTCAGGGCTGGTTCTATGAGAAAGAGGATGAATTCTCGTATTGGTAATTGACCGTAATTAATGAAACGTGTGCGGTCATCCACACGAGTACTAAAACGAATTCGTTAAACCCCGGTTACACGATAAATCAATCAAATGAAGAGGCCGTAAACTCAACTAAATACCCAGCAATTACGGCTACGAACAACTTAAATTGGAAAGAACACACAGAAAAGGATGTTGGAAAGGCAAACTAAAGAATGCGTTTTATAGGCAGAACACTTAGAAAATGTAACACATCTACTAAAGAGACTGCCTGCACAACGCTTGTCCCTCCTCTTTTGTAGTACTGCTGCGCGGTGTGGTATCCTTAACACATAGAATTGACGGAGTACATTGAGAAAGATCAAAGAAGAGCAGCAAGTTGTGTATTATCGCGAAATAGGGGGGAGAGGCGTTTTTCGTTGCTGCAGAATCTTCTCACTGCTTGAATACTGCTCAGCAGTGTGGGATCCGTACCAGAGATGGTTGATAGAAGAGATAGATAAGATCCAACGGAGAGCAGCGCCCTTCGTTACAGGATCATTTAGTAATCACGAAAGCGTTACGGAGATGATAGATAAACTCCAGTGGAAGACTCTGCAGGAGAGACGCTCAGTAACTCCGTACGGGCTTTTGTTGAAGTTTCGAGAACATACCTTCACCGAACAGTCAAGCAGTATATTGCCCCCTCCTATGCATATCTCGCGAAGAGACCATGAGGATAAAATCAGAGAGACTAGAGGCCACACAGAGGCATACCGACAGTCTTTCTTTCCACGAACAACACGAGATTGGAATAGAAGGGAGAACCGATAGAGATACTCAAAGTACCCTCCGCCCCACACCGTCAGGTGGCTAGCGTAGTATGGATGTAGATGTAGATGTAGAAATTTCAGTCACCAGTTTCCTCTTCCGAATGGGAAAATATGTTTTTGAAGCCGACCTGCATAGGGGGAAATGATCATTATAATAAAATAAGGGAAATCATAGCTCGCACGGAAACGTATAGGTGTTCGTTTTTTCTGCCCTATGTTCGAGATTGGAATAATAGAGAATCGTTGTGAGGGTGGTTCGATAAACCCTCTGGCAGGCACTCAAGAGTGATTTGCAGTATATCCATGTAGATGTAGATGTACTTGAAGAAATACAGCAACCAACCACTGTTTATATACAGGGTGTGGACACAAAAAGGGAAACACCAAAAACACAACACATTACCGTGCCTGATACGGCGTAGGAAAACCATTGGCCTTCAAAACAGTTTCCAGACGTCTCGGAATGGATAAATACAAGTGCTGTATTGTTTTCAAGGGAATTATATACTAAACGTCCTGTAAAATAGTGACAAATCCAGGTAATGATGATGGAGGTGGACAGCGATCATGCCTGCTTCTGTCCAAAGTACGCCACAGAGGCTGAATAACGTTGACATCCGGTGCCCTGGGGATATACGACAGTTCGTCCCTGTACTCACAGAACCAGGCCTGGACGTTGCGAGCCGTGTAAAGGGGCGTCCTGTCGTCTTGAATCACAGGATCACCACTGGGGAACAGACGTTGTACCGTGGGATGGACCTGATCGTCAGAATGGTCACATAACCCTTGGCAGTAATGCAACCTTGCGGAATAACCATGGATCCCACGGAATACCACGACGTGGCTGTCCAGATCGTAAACGAATTTCCGCCTGTTTCACTCCTGAGACGTAAACTCGGCCAGAACTTGGGAACAGTGAGAAACAAGACTCACCTGACCAATGACTTTCTTCCATTGTTCTGCAATACAGTTTTCATGGCTTCTGTACGACGGTTTCCTGTTACCGGCATTTGCATCGCTGACGCGCGATTTTGGAAATCGAGCTCGCTTTGCAACTCCCAGCTTGAGGATCTCCCTTCGTGATATTCTCGTGCTGGCAGCGTTTGCGCGTGTGGCATTCAGTTCTGCAGTGGATTTCGCAACTGTCGTCCACTTATTTTTCGTCACAGCCCCCTTCAATGAGCACCTGTCACTATCAGACTACATTCAGTTTCGTCTGCTTTGTGACTTACAAGGGAACCTCCCCATCGCACCTCCCTCAGATTTAGTTACATGTTGGCACAGTGGATAGGCCTTGAAAAACTGAACACAGATCAATCGAGAAAACAGGAAGAAGTTGTGTGGAACTATGAAAAAATAAGCAAAATATACAAACTGAGTAGTCTATAAGCAAGATAGGCAATATCAAGGAGAGTGTGTACTCAGGAGCGCCGTGGTCCCGTTGTTAGCGTGAGCAGCTGCGGAACGAGAGGTCCTTGGATCAAGTCTTCCCTCGAGTGAAAAGTGTAATTTTTTATTTTCAGTTTATGAGACAAACTCTTATGTTTTCATCACTTTTTTGGGAGTGATTATCACATCCACAAGAAAACCTAAATCGGGCAAGGTAGAAGAATCTTTTTACCCATTCGCCAAGTGTACAAGTTAGGTGGGTCGACAACATATTCCTATCATGTGACGTACATGCCGTCACCAGTGTCGTATAGAATATATCAGACGTGTTTTCATGTGGAGGAATCGGTTGACCTATGTTTTCGGTTCCCATTGGAGAGGCACGTTCTTTCGTCTACTAATCGCACGGTCTTGCGGTGCGGTCGCAAAACACTGACACTAAACTTATTACAGTGAACAGAGGCGTCAATCAACGAACGGACAGATCATAACTTTGCGAAAATAAAGAAAGTAAAATTTTGAGTCGAGGGAAGACTTGATCCAAGGACCTCTCGTTCCGCAGCTGCTCACGCTAACCACGGGACCACGGCGCTCCTGAGTTCACAGCACCTTGATGTTGCCTATCTTGCTTATGGACTACTCAGTTTGTATATTTTGCTTATTTTTTCATAGTTCCACACAACTTCTTCCTGTTTTCTCGATTGATCTGTGTTCAGTTTTTCAAGGCCTATCCACTGTGCCAACTTTTAACTAAGTCTGAGGGGCGTGCGCTGGGGAGGTTCCCTTGTTAGTAGGTGATGTTCCTCCGCTTTCCATGTATGGTGTATAAATCTTTTATGCGGTACCTGCAGAAACACCAAACATTTCGGCTACCTTGGTTACGGCAGAGCACTAACAATTTGCCCACGTTGGGAACCACTTATCTCCGAAATAATGAACTCTCATCTACACAGAACGCCGTTCTGACCACGACCGACAGTTGCAGCGTATTGAGGACGTTGCACATGTGCCGTTTGTGATTAAATACAACACCGCAACCTGCAGGCTTGTCTGACACCTGCGTTTATGTTAAAGCATGCATTTCTCTTGATGTTTTCTTAGTTTTGTCGCACCCTTGTACATCGAGCTGTCACAATGACTAACACATATCAATTTATCGATGATAATTCTGGCTAAGATGCGCGGCTATGGATTAAGTTACTTCATGAAATACAACAACCACCCACTTTTTATATAGCTTTATTAAAGCCAAGATGCATTTCGAGTTTTCACTTATAGATAGGTGGTCTAATACATCTATATATCTTCGTCATTAAAAAGCACTTTTCGAACGCACCAGCTGCCCTGTGCAAAATAACAATTTCTATGTTATGTATTTAACTGAACACTAATGTACAAACTGGGAAATGTAGGTAGCGAAACGAACAGTTATTTTGCACAGGGTAGCTGCAGTGATCAACATGCAGTCAACAAAAACGTTATATTAATAAAGACAGGATTGCATTACACCAATTTAAAGTTGTTTTAGACCGAAAAGATTGCTTTTAGATTGCGTTTTCTCTATAAAACAGACAACCACAGAGAATTTAATCTCTCAACGTACTGGGTATATAGCTTTTGTGGATTATGGAGATGCCTTCGGCCGGGTGGTGAGATCCAAGTTATGGGAATTTTAGGAGAGTACAGTATTTCTTAACATTTAATACTGTCAGTTCAGAGTTTGTATGCTGATAACAATATATGGATAGGCGTCGACTCAGCCATTAGTACGGGAAGGAGAAAAATCGCACAAGGTGTCAGATAAGGATGTCCTTCATCGACCACACTCGTTAACACATACAGGGTGTCCCAGTAGCAATGGTCAGTATTCAGGGACATGAGAGGAACGATCATACGAAGCAAAGAATTTTAGTAAACACGGGCTCTAAAATGCTAAGAGATAAGAGCACTTTATCTTCGATACTGTGAAACAAATCTCCTCCAATGCAACCCCTTTCCTTTCCGTATTTTCGGAGGCGGTAGGGTGGATAAAAACAAGAAAAATTTGTCAAGTAAACATGTGCTATAAGACGCATACCTTAACATCTGTGATCACTTGTTAAGTAGAAGAGATGCGTTTCCCATTAGCGAAGATGAACAAGTGCTAATAGGTTTTAAGGTACGCTCTTTAGAATGTATGTTTAGTGGACACATTTTTCTTGGTTTGGTTCATAATACCAGCAATCAAAATGCGGAATGCAAAGAGCTTGCAGTGGGAAAGATTTCTTTCATAGTGACGAAGTGAAGAAGTGCTCATAGCTCTTAAGGTACGCATTTTAGAGCCGATGTTTACTAGACATTTTTGCTTCGAATGATCGTTCCTGTCATATCCCTGAATACTGACCATTCGTTCTAGAACGTCCTGTATATAAATTACATAGGCATTAAATGGCAAAAGGAAATTGAAGATTTCTGCCCACCGAGATGTACAGTGTTTAACTCAGTGCTTTCTGAAGAGGACCGGGATATACTGGAAGACAACCTAAAACGAGTTGTATGATCCTTACATATAATGACAAAACAACATAATTTAACCATATCCACAAAGAAACCTGCAGTTGCGGCCTTTTTTGGAAAAGAACATCTTAGAGCTGAAGCCATAAGTGAGAGAAACTTTTTGGGACAAGTTACGAATAACTGTTTGGTAGATTGACCTAGGTTTCGACACCTATAAGGATGTCTTCATCAGAATGAAATTTTGAGAAACCGTAAAATATATTGCGAGAAAGCAGTGGTCAGAACTAAGAGCGGATATGCTCAAGTCAAAAAATAGAATAAAACACGCTCTATCCTTTGACACATGTGCCTAGATAGGAACAACATCAGACTCATGATGTTGTTCCTAGCTAGGTACACGTGCCACAGCATAGAATGTGTTTTATTTCTTTTTTTTGACTTGAGCATATCTGCTCTTAATTCTGACCACTGTTTTCTCGCAATGTAATTTTACAAAAAAAAAAAAAATGGTTCAAATGGCTCTGAGCACTATGGTACTCAACTGCTGAGGTCATTAGTCCCCTAGAACTTAGTAAACCTAACTAACCTAAGGACATCACAAACATCCATGCCCGAGGCAGGATTCGAACCTGCGACCGTAGCGGTCTTGCGGTTCCAGACTGCAGCGCCTTTAACCGCACGGCCACTTCGGCCGGCTGTAATTTTACAGTTTCTCACAATTTCATTCTGATGAAGACATCCTTAGAGGTGTGGAAACCTGAATCAATGTATCGAACAGTTATTCGCAACCGGTTGGCTGTGTAATTCCTATGCTGAAACTAATATAAGACTGCCCCGAAACAGCCATGCTTAAAACTGTAATTTTGGAACAAGTCCGTGCATTTAGTTACCTGGCCTTATGATTGAGACAATCATCCTGAAAGGCAACTACAAAGGTACTTACAAATGTTAGATACGATTAACAAAATGCCCTGAACAATAGACAGTAGTTAAATTCTATAATACACGCATCAAAAACAGTTTTGCATTGCCTCGGTTCCGAGAGTTCCGGAACCTGTACAGAAAACTTCAATAGAGATCAACATAAACATCATTTCTGCCCTTTTTATTGTTCATGAAAACCACACATTGCATGTTGTAGCACCATACAGCGAGATCTTCAGAGGATGTGGTCCAGATTGCTGTACACAGCGGTACCTCTAATACCCAGTAGCACGTCCTCTTGCATTGCTGCATGCCTGTATTCGTCGTGGCATACTATCCACAAGTTCATCAAGGCACTAATGCTCCAGATTGTCCCACTCCTCAAAGGCGATTCGACGTAGATCTCTCAGAGTGGTTGGTGGGTCACGTCGTCCATAAACAGCCGTTTCAAAATATCCCAGGCATGTTGGATAGGGTTCATGTCTGGAGAACAAGCTGGCCACTCTAGTCGCTCATGTCGTTATCCTGAAGGAAGTCATTCACAAGTTGTGCACAATGGGGGCGCGAATTGTGGTGCATGAAGACGAATGCCTCGCCAATATGCTGCCGATATGGTTGCACTATTGGTCGGAGGATGGCAGTCCCGTATCGTACAGTCGTTACGGCGCCTTCCATGGCCACCAGTGGAGTACGTCGGCCCCGCATAAAGACAACCCAAAACAGCAAGGAACCCCCACCTTGCTGCACTCGCTGGACAGTGTGTTTAAGGCGTTCAGCCTGACTGGGTTGCCTCCAAACACGTCTCCGACGATTGTCTGGTTGAAGCCATATGCGACACTCATCGGCGAAGACAACGTGATGCTAATCCTGAGCGGTCTTTTCGGCTTGTTGTTGGGCCCACCTGTACCGCGCTGCATGTTGTCGTGGTTGCAAAGATGGACCTCGCCATTGACGTCGGGTGTGAAGTTGCGCACCATGCAGCCTATTGCGCACAGTTTGAGTCGTAAAACGACCTCCTGTGACTGCACGAAAAGCATTATTCAACATGTTGGCGTTGATGTCCGGATTCCTCCGAACCATTATCCGTAGGTAGCGGTCATCCACTGCAGTAGTAGCCCTAGGGCAGCCTGAGTGAGGCATGTCATCGACAGTTCCTGTCTCTCTGAATCTTCTCCATGTCCGAACAACATCGCTTTGGTTCACTCCGAGACACCTGGACACTTCCCTTGTTGAGAGCCATTCCAGGCACAAAGTGACGATGCCGACGCGATCGAACCGCGGTATTGACCGTCTAGGCATGGTTGAACTACAGACAACACGAGCCGTGTACCTCCTTCTTGGTGTAATGACTGGAACTGATCGGTTGTCGGACCCCCTTCGTCTAATAGGCGCTGATCATGCAAGGTTGTTTACATCTTTGGGTGTTTTAGTGACATCTCTGAGGTTCGAGTCCTCCCTCGGGTATGGGTGTGTGTGTTTGTCCTTAGGATAATTTAGGTTAAGTAGTGTGTAAACTTAAGGACTGATGACCTTAGTAGTTAAGTCCCATAAGATTTCACACACATTTGAGCATTTTTGAACATCTCTGAACAGTCAAAGGGACTGTGTCTGTGATACAATATCAACAGTCAACGTCTGTTTTCAGGGGTTCTGGGAACCGGGGTGATGCATAATTTTTTTTTGATGTGTGTACTATGACTATGACTATGCTACTCTACGCATCCGAAGTACGGAGTTAAACGACCGAACACTTAGAGAGAATTTAGAACGTCACGAGGGAAACAGTGAGATAGGAGAGCAGCTCCATGTTCTAAGAATAGTAGAAAAGATCCAACAGTACTGAAGGACCGAGCGAGGTGGCGCAGTGGTTAGCACACTGGACTCGCATTCGGGAGGACGACGGTTCAATCTCGTCTCCGGCCATCCTGATTTAGGTTTTCCGTGATTTCCCTAAATCGCTTCAGACAAATGCCGGGATGGTTCCTTTGAAAGGGCACGGACGATTTCCTTCCCCATCCTTCCCTCACCCGAGCTTGCCCTCCGTCTCTAATGACCTCGTTGTCGACGGGACGTTAAACACTAATCTCCTCCTCCTCCCAATACTGAAGGGGACTGTACGCCTACCAACTACGTATGGTTTGCAGCCGGATATCAGGGAAAAACTATTACTAGAGACCCAAGGGTAGTAGAAGGATAAGATGACCATGAAGAAGATGGTGCGTTCAGCTTTAAATTGCTTGGTTTCGGAACAGGCAAAGATGTCTAACCCAAAAATGCACATTGTGATATTAGCAACTGGAACTAATTGAAAACCGAAGTGTCTTTTACTATACATAAAATACAGAGTGAATCAAAAACAATCATCCCATTTAAAAAATCATTACTATTATGTTATCTGAGATATGTGCATTGGAAAGAGCAAATTCTCGAGTTTTGCATGGTTCCCGCTAGGTAGCAGCACTGTGCGCCCAGTTCAGTTCTAGTAAAAATGGTGTCGCAACAATAGAAAGCGTTTTGTGTTCTTCGTTTTGCGCAGTGCGGGTCAGTAATAACTGTTCAACGTCAGTTTCGTACTAGGTATGGTGTGGATCCTCCTGCAGCACAGAGGATTAGATGATGGCATGAACAATTCCGAGAAACAGGTTGTACAGGCAAATCGCCGGACAGTCCCCGAGTGTCTGACACAGACGTCGACCGCACCCGCCATAGTTTCACAAGGAGTCCACAGAGATCCGTTCGCCGTGCAGGTCGACTGCTCAAGAAGCCCCCGATGTCCGTCTAGCGTGTGTTGCGTAGACGTTTACACATGAAACCTTACCAAATTCAACTACTGCAAGCTCTTCGTGAAGGTGACAAACAACAACGGGTGGAGTTCTGTAATTTCGTTCTTGGCAAGTTGGATGATGACAGTTTTCTTCCACGTTTACTTGTTAGTGACGAGGCAACATTCCATTTAAATGGAAAGGTGAACCGTCATAATGTGAGAATGTGAGGTACGGAAGAATCACATGAAGCTGTACAACATGAGAGAGACTCTCCGAAGTTTAATGTGTTTTGTGCAGTTTCACGGCGAAGGGTGTATGGTCCATTTTTCTTTGCCGAGAACACTGTTACGGAAAGCACATACCTCGATGTGCTCGAAAACTTTCTTTTCCCACAGCTGGAGACTAATTCGAACGACTTCATTTACCAACAGGATAGGGCACCGCCACACTGGCATCTGGAAGCGCGGAAATTTTTAAATCAAACGGTTACTGAACAATGCATCGGTCACACTGGGCCAAATGATTCAGCCTTATATTAGTGGCCTCAGAGGTCACCGGAACCGACAGTATGCGACTATTTCTTGTTCTACATCTACATCTACATTCATACTCCGCAAGCCACCAAACGGTGTGTGGCGGAGGGCACTTTACGCGCCACTGTCATTACCTCCCTTTCCTGTTCCAGTCGCGTATGGTTCGCGAGAAGAACGACTACCGAAAAGCCTCCGTGCGCGCTCGAATCTCTCTAATTTTACATTCGTGATCTCCTCGGGAGGTATAAGTAGGGGGAAGCAATATATTCGATACCTGATACAGAAACGCACCCTCTCGAAACCTGGACAGCAAGCTACACCGCGATGCAGAGCGCCTCTCTTACAGAGTCTGCCACTTGAGTTTGCTAAACATCTCCGTAACGCTATCACGTTTACCAAATAACCCTGTGACGAAACGCGCCGCTCTTCTTTGGATCTTCTCTATCTCCTCTGTCAACCCGACCTGGTACGGATCCCACACTGATGAGCAATAGTCAAGTATAGGTCGAACGAGTGTTTTGTAAGCCACCTCCTTTGTTGATGGACTACATTTTCTAAGGACCCTCCCAATGAATCTCAACCTGGCACCCGCCTTACCAACAATTAATTTTATATGATCATTCCAAATGGCTCTGAGCACTATGCGACTTAATTTCTGAGGTCATCAGTCGCCTAGAACTTAGAACTAATTAAACCTAACTAACCTAAGGACATCACATACATCCATGCCCGAGGCAGGATTCGAACCTGCGACCGTAGCGGTCGCTCGGCTCCAGACTGTAGCGCCTAGAACCGCACGGCAACTCCGGCCGGCATGATCATTCCACTTCAAATCGTTCCGGCCGCATACTCCCAGATATTTTACACAAGTAACTGCTACCAGTGGTTTGTGGGATTAAAGGGACCAGACTGCTACGGTCATCGGTCACTGCTACCAGTGTTTGTTCCGCCATCGTATAATCATACAATAAAGGATCCTTCTTTCTATGTATTCGTAATACACTACATTTGTCTATGTCAAGGGTCAGTTGCCACTCCCTGCACCAAGTGCCTATCCGCTGCAGATCTTCCTGCATTTCGCTACAATTTTCTAATGCTGCAACTTCTCTGTATACTACAGCATCATCCGCGAAAAGCCGCATGGAAGTTCCGACACTATCTACTAGGTCATTTATATATATTGTGAAAAGCAATGGTCCCATAACACTCCCCTGTGGCACGCCAGAGGTTACTTTAACGTCTGTAGACGTCTCTCCATTGAGATCAACATGCTGTGTTCTGTTTGCCAAAAACTCTTCAATCCAGCCACACAACTGGTCTTCTGTAGGCTCTTACTTTGTTTATCAAAGGGGTTGTTGGGGGTTTACAAAAGACTCACTGCAGTGTGGGGACAATTTGAATACCGCATTGACAATGCCGAGCGTTTCAAAAATGGTTCAAATGGCTCTGAGCACTATGGGACTTAACTTCTGAGGTCATCAGTCCCCTAGAACTTAGAACTACTTAAACCTAACTAACCTAAGGATATCACACACATCCATGCCCGAGACAGGATTCGAACCTGCGACCGTAGCGGTCGCGCGGTTCCAGACTGTAGCGCCTAGAACCGCTCGGCCACCCCGGCCACCGTGCGTTTCAAGGGGTTACATACTGAACACCTATGAAAAGGTATAAAAAAAACTTTTTGGGTTTCCCGTTCATCAAAAATCAAAATTAATTGTATATGTTTATTAGTTTCAGAAATATAGACGTGCCAAATCGAATGATTCTCTTTGATTCTCCCTGTATTAAAAGAAAAGTGGCTGGTCCCTGTATGTTTCCAGGTAAAGAAATATGGCACGGACAGGAATTCATTTGCGCGTATTGTTCCTCAGTTTATGACGGCAATGGTGCGTTGAACGAGAAGGACGATTAGCGCGCTTACTGGACGTACAACGAAGTAGGTTAACCGGCCGGCTTCGATTACTAATGGTGTACTGTACGGCTACCTACGGCCGGAGCGCCTAGCGATTTGTTTTGCCAGCGGTGCGGCGCGGCGCGTGCACGACCGGTGTGGGCGGGACATCGATTCTCTGAAGGGCAGCAGACCTGTCTGCCTGCCCGCAAGCCACGGCAACACGTGAGCGGCGGCCGCCCCGTAAATAGCCTCACCCACCGCTCCACTGTACTCAACTCCGACGGGGAGTAGTTGCTCCACAAGGTACCAGACACACCAATCTAGTTATATGGTCTCCTAAACTCTGATTCTTATACAGCCTGAAGCAGAACTGCCAGAGCTGTTGCCGCTTTCAGTCTGAAGACTGCTTCGACGCAGCTCTTCTCATTAGACTGTCGTCTGCAGGGCGAAGTTACTGCAAATATATCATTTTCGTTAGTCGGTTTTCTCAGTGCTCTGTGCCATCACCTCATTTATTTCTCCTACATTTAAACATACATACACTAATTTTGAAACTAGGGCAGGTACAACCGAAATAATTATACATAACTGATTGACCATTAGAACAAGTGTTTACATGCAGGTTCAAATGTCTGTGTATTCCTAAGGGACCAAACTGCTTAAGTCATCGGTTCCTAGACTTACAAACTACTTAAACTGACTTATGCTAAGAACAACACACACACCCGTGCCCGAGGGAGGACTCGAACCTGCGGTGGGAGGGGCCGCGCAGTCCGTGACATGACGCTTCAAACCGCGCGGCCACTCCGCGCGGCTACATACAGGTGTTAAAACGTTTAAAATATAAAACTGAATGAAAAGTCAAATAGCCCGCAATTACCTGTATTTGCTGAAGTCGATTAGATACTCACGCAACCGTGTTTGCAACTTTTAAGTTACATCTTCTGGTGAATATAATGCTACGTCATATAGTACATAGAGATATTACAAAATGCCGCAGAGTAATAGTTGGCAAGACTAGGCAAAGTTCTCAGCATTATTCAGTTGTTAAGAGCTCGATAAATGATGAACTTTCAGTCTGTGTTAAAATCACGATGAACTGTCATCAGCTGACCAATTAAAATATGTTCGCCGGCCGCGGTGGCCGTGCGGTTCTAGGCGTTGCAGTCCGGAACCGCGGGACTGCTACGGTCGCAGGTTCGAATCCTGCCTCGGGCATGGATGTGTGTGATGTACTTAGGTTAGTTAGGTTTAAGTAGTTCTAAGTTCTAGGGGACTGATGACCTTAGAAGTTAAGTCTCATAGTGCTCAGAGCCATTTGAATCATTTTTTGTAGTAGCATATTATACTACCCTGCGCACTATCTAATGGCGTCCATAATATAGGTTCCTTATGGCCATGGTGGTAACGACCTCAACCCTCACAGGTCTTAATTTCGTATGCAAAATGAGAAAAACGAAACGCTTATGTGGGTTTTGTCACGGTGTCAGCGTGTACCAAATTACACTGACGTAACAGAAGTCATGGTATTCCTCCCAGTATCGTGTGAGACCGTTTTCGTTCGCAGCTCGTGGTCGTGCGGTAGCGTTCTCGCTTCCCGCGCCCGGGTTCCCGGGTTAGATTCCCGGCGGGCTCAGGGATTTTCTCTGCCTCGTGATGACTGGGTGTTGTGTGATGTGCTTAGGTTAGTTAGGTTTAAGTAGTTCTAAGTTCTAGGGGACTGATGACCATTGCTGTTAAGTCCCATAGTGCTCAGAGCCATTTGAACCAAGCCGAGCGGTTCTAGGCGCTGCAGTCTGGAACCGCGTGACCGCTACGGTCGCAGGTTCGAATCCTGCCTCGGGCATGGATGTGTGTGATGTCATTAGGTTAGTTAGGTTTAAGTAGTTCTAAGTTCTAGGGGACTGATGACCTCAGAAATTAAGTCCCATAGTGCTCAGAGCCATTTTGAACCCTACCATCAGCTCTTGCCAACTGAAATCGGGACTCATCTGACGAGGTGACATTCATTCGTCTAGGGTCCAACCGATATGGTTACGAGGCCAGGAGAGGCCCTACAGGCGATGTCGTGCCCTTAGCAAAGGCACTCGCGTTATTCATCTCCTGCCACAGCCCTTTATCGCCACATTTCGGTGCACTGTCGTAACGGATACGTTCGTCGTACGTCCCACATTGATTTCTGCGGTTATTTCCCGCAGTGTTGCTTGTCTGCTAGCACTGACCGGGGACAGAGAGATACGTGGGCCCAGCAACGAACTTGTGACGTCACACTAGTGGGCTTGTCCGCCACACTTCGCGAACGCTCGGCTCCGTACAGGGCCAACGGGAAGTCAATATTTAACTGAAAAGATGCCCACTAATTTTGTTGTGTGCTCTCGAGAACTTGCATGCATTTAAACACGCAGTTAGTAGTTATTAAACTCGTCTGAAACAGTTACTCGGCCCTCGCCGGAGACGGCTGCTGGCACTCGTAAGACCTGCAGTGTCACGTGCTGTGTGACGTACGCGCCACGGACTTTCTCGAGGGCCTCGGCAATGACAACTCTAAGCAAACGCCGCTCCTGTTGGTCGTTAAATGAAAGCCCTCTGCCACTGCGTTCTCCTTTTTGAGAGATAACGCCTGAAATTTGGTATTCTCTTGACACTGTGCATCTCGGAATATTGAATTCCCTAAGGTTTACCGAAATGGAATGTCCCATACTTCTGGCTCCAAATACCATTCCGCATTCAAAATCTATTAATTGCCGCCGGCCGTTGTGGCCGAGCGGTTCTAGGCGCTTCAGTCCAGAAGCGCGCTGCTGCTACGGTCGCAGGTTCGAATCCTGCCTCAGGCATGGTTGTGTGTGATGTCCTTAGGTGAGTTACGTTTAAGCATTTCTAAGTCTAGGGGACTGGTGACCTCATATGGTAAGTCCCATAGTGCTTAGAGCCTATTAATTGCCATTGTGCAGCCGTAATGGCGTCGGAAACTGTTTCACTTGAATCACCTGAATACAAATGACAGGTCCACCAATGCACTAACCTTGTACACCTGGTGTACACAATACTAGCGTCATGTGTATATGAGCATACCGCTATCCCATGACTTTTGTCACCTCAGTGTAAAAATGTTAGTTTTGCAAAATCTATTAATTGCCGCCGGCCGTTGTGGCCGAGCGGTTCTAGGCGCTTCAGTCCAGAAGCGCGCTGCTGCTACGGTCGCAGGTTCGAATCCTGCCTCAGGCATGGCTGTGTGTGATGTCCTTAGGTGAGTTACGTTTAAGCATTTCTAAGTCTAGGGGACTGGTGACCTCATATGGTAAGTCCCATAGTGCTTAGAGCCTATTAATTGCCATTGTGCAGCCGTAATGGCGTCGGAAACTGTTTCACTTGAATCACCTGAATACAAATGACAGGTCCACCAATTCACTAACCTTGTACACCTGGTGTACACAATACTAGCGTCATGTGTATATGAGCATACCGCTATCCCATGACTTTTGTCACCTCAGTGTAAAAATGTTAGTTTTGTGTTTCAGATAAAATGACACACGACATTGTTAACGTCTTACAATCACTTCTGCACCATGACAGAGATTGTTTGGAAATTCCCAAGGGGGTGACATCAGCTAATGCAAAAAGCATGAAATAAAGTGATAATTTCAAAGCTAAAAACAGCTATGCAGGAAAATTACTACCCTCAGGAACTAGTATGTAAGCTGTAGGATCGGTTTCGCGTCAATTGTTTCTACATTGTAAGACATCGTGGTCTCCTGACCTTCATTGCCCTCGCAATCATATTCCGCACATCAAGACACTTCATTCGAACCCAAACTCGATAAGATAAAGTCAATGTTGTATGAATTCATGTAAACGATAGGCAAATAACTAGTAAATCGCAAATGCGCTCCGAGATTGAAATACTCGAGGCTGGCGTACACACACACATTCAAGACACGACGGTCACAGGGGCATTTAGTTCAGGAGACGCAAACCGCACGCCGGGGGGCCGGTCGCCGGTCCCTTCAGAGGACGACTCAGCCTATCTATGTCAGCCGGTGACCGCCCATAGAGCAGACAGCGTTTGCCCGAGTGAAAGGAAGAACGACCCCATGTTCAGCTTAAAAGCAAATTCCGCTACATTGTGTGGGAGCGCCCAGCCTACGCATTCTTTACAAAAATAGCACGCAGTTTCAGAGGTTTTCACAAGGAGACAGCAAACGCCAGACGCCGATGCTACAGACTTCCGGATTGGTCGCCTTAAACTAAACTTCATTCTCCCGTTTTAGAAGAGCAATGCTGATTGGCAGACGATATTCCTGATTCCTTGAGCTGAAGGAGTAATTGAAGAGACCGAAAGATATACCGCTTCACGTCTGACATGGAGAGGGGCCATTCCGTTGTTGCTCCTGGAGCAAGAACACATAACGAGAGCGTGCGCGCTCGTATGTGTACTCAAAGAGTGAGGAACAAGTGTGTCCTCAGTACTTCACTGGGAGAGCACCTCTGTCGAGAGCGAACCGGAGTACGACTCTATATTGAGTCCTTGCGATTAAGCGTTGTTCACTGTGTTGGCCACCACACTTATTGTGCGGTGTGAACGGACAGAGTTATGATGGTGAAAATGTGTGCCAGGCGGGGACTTGAACCCGGGTTTCCCGATTATCACGAGCAGCCACCTTATCTTTTTTTTTATGTCTGTGACTCTGTGGATGCCGGGAGCTTGCAGGGACCACTGTATCAGTAACTGCTTTTTCCATTAAGTGCTAAATACGAGTTTTCTTGTACTAATATGTATATTAGGGCCCAAGAAATTTATAGAAGAACCTCGTAGCTCCATTGTAAACAGAATTTTCGTATGCTGTGAATTTAAATGTTGTAGCAATGTAACTGCCCAGTAGTACCGGTCCACAAACGTAGCACATGAGTGGCATATCTGAACCAATACTTAATTTTACAGTTCACTGGCTCTTTCAGTAAGAACTGTCCATGAAAATCTCGGATATTATAGGACTGAGTGGTGAACCCATAGCTAGGTCATCAGACTGCCTATAATACTTGTTTTGATACAGAAATTACTTGTGTTATACTAACGTTTGAGTAGCACTAATTATGACATGTAATTCAACAGTATTTACTTTGGATTTATGCAAAAGATTTGTTAATATGTTTATAGATTCAACAGTAGGAACATTTGTAAATAAAGTAGTGACATCAAACGCTACTAGTTGTGAGCTGGGTGGGTTTTGTGCATCTGTAATTTGGTTAACAAGAGCCATAGAATTTTTGATAACAAACTTAGGTTTTCCGGCCGTTGTGGCCGAGCGGTTCTAGGCGCTACGGTATGGAACCGCGCGACCGCTACGGTCGCAGGTTCGAATCCTGCCTCGGGCATGGATGTGTGTGTTGTCCTTAGGTTAGTTAGGTTTAAGTATTTCTAAGTTCTAGGGGACTGATGACCTCAGCAGTTAAGTCCCATAGTGCTCAGAGCCATTTTGAACAAACTTAAGTTTAAAATGGGTTTTCTTTTTAATGATTTAATCAAGCTCTTTCGTTAGTAGGCAACATGGAACAGGAAAGGATGACACTACTGGGCGTATCGGAACACCATCTTTATATAATCTGGGTAAGCCATATAGTCCAGGAACCGTGGAATTCATAGTAATTGGCATACAGCTGTTGCTTTCAGATATAATACTTTTACATGATTTGGTGATAGTTTTTATTCGCTCACTGAAAGTTGGAGTCGGATATTTTTGTAGATGTAGGAAGTCGGAACTATGAAGGAACTACTATAATAATCGATGCAGACGAAATGTATTAAAATTTGTGCTGTGGACGGGACTCGAACCCGGGTCTTCTTGCTTACTTTTTTTTGTTTTTTTTGTTTTTTTTTCTTTCCAATGACGCATGTGTCTGCAAAATGTAACTGCTCAATCAACGCCTTCATAAAATGTGCCTGGTGTGAAACATATATGTTTCACATGTTTCTATGATAGATGTCATTATAAAACCTTCTACTGTGATAATGAATAAAAAGTAGTGCACGTAATAAAAGAGTCTTTGGAAACAATCATTAGGCTATCCGGGCACGCGCCACATCCACACCCAAACTTCCATATGTCGTCAATTATGTGTCTACAGCTTGCTCTCATATATCAATTACGTATGTTCCAGTACAGAGGAAACAAGTTAATCGGAAGTCGCTTGCCCAGTGTCGGCGGATAAAAAAGATATTGCAGTGCCTGTGTCCTTGAGTCTATGAACTGTGCTCGGATAACCTAATGGTAAGGCCTATGCTGGCGGTAAGCGTGAAGTCTGGGTTTGAGTCCTTAACCGATACAAATTTTCACTGTCATTACGTTATATGGCTGATGGTTGTCCACATTCGTAACTGTCGGAAACATAAACGTAGGCTTCCGCGGCCATTGTCACTTTCAATAAAAATTTTCTGGGTTTGTGACCACATTGTCAATATACAGGGTGATCAAAAAGTCAGTATAAATTTGAGAACTGAATAAATCACGGAATAATGTAGATAGAGAGGTACAAACTGACACACATGCTGGGAATGACATGGGGTTTTATTAGAAGCAAAACAGTACAAAAGTTCAGAAAATGTCCGACAGATGGCGCTTCATCTGATCAGAATAGAAATAATTAGCATAACAAAGTAAAACAAAGAAAGATGATGTTCTTTACAGGAAATCATCAATATGTCCTCCATCATTCCTCAACAATAGCTGTAGTCGAGGAATAATGTTGTGAACAGCACTGTAAAGCATGTCCGGAGTTATGGTGAGGCATTGGCGTCGGATGTTGTCTTTCAGCATCCCTAGAGGTGTCGGTCGATCACGATACACTTGTGACGTCAGGTAACCCCAAAGCCAATAATCGCACGGTCTGAGGTCTGCGGACCTGGGAGGTCAAGCATGACGAAAGTGGCGGCTGAGCACACGATCATCATCAAACGACGCGCGCAAGAGATCTTTCACGCGTCTAGCAATATGTGGTGGAACGCCATCCTGCATAAAGATCGTACGTTCCAGCAGGTGTTTATCAGCCAGGCTGGGGATGATGCGTTTCTGTAACATATAGGCGTACCTCTCACCCGTCACGGTAGCAGTTACCTGTTGTCCAGCGCCATCTGTCGGACAATTTGTGAACTTTGTTTGTTTTTTTTGTTCTAATAAAACCCCATATCATTCTAAGCATGTGTGTCAATTTTTACCTCTCTATCTACATTATTCCGTGGTTTATTAAGTTTTCAAATTTATACTGACTTTTTGATCACCCGGTATATAAAACTACTGACGTTTCGGTCCCTGTTGCAAGCGACCTTCTTTAGGGTGTTTAGTGCTGAGTGAGGGAACTTTATTTCTTATATACCTGCAGACATGGCCATTATCTAATTCAGATAGGCTGTTGAGGATGAAGGGGAGGAATGTTAGAAGTCTTTATTGGTGTTTGTATTATTTTTTTCATTGGAGGAAACTCCAGCAACAGAATAAAAGATGTTCTTCGCACAACGGAAGATACAGTTGACAAACTACATGCTGCTGGAGATTACGAAATCAGATGTGAATGTGGATTAGTGTATGTAGGCGAGACGGGACGACCCATCAACACACGGATATCTGAACACGAAAGATATATCCGATTAAGACAGCACACCAAGTCAGCGGTGGCTGAACACCAGGATGAGAGACGCAAACAGATTGCTTTTGGTGAAGCACGCGTACTGGCGAAACAGCCTCTTACCTTCAGGAGGAAGATTAGAGAAGCAATAGAAATAGCCAAGCGACCGACCAACATGAACAGAGAAGACGGGTATTGTAGTGTCGGCAGATTTGCCAACACTACGCACACTAACTGAAAGAGGCGGCCAAGATACAAGCGCTAACTCACGAAGGATGGAGTGAGGTCTGAAACAGGAGACTTAATGAATGTGATAAAGAAAATACGTATCTTTGGAATATACTTAACTTTTAATACATCCTTGTATACATCGTTCTTGATGAGACATCTGGAGATTGTGGCGATACAAGTGACTCTTTATATACAAGCTATTTAAGGCTAATGGCGCCTTGCTAAGTCGTAGCCATTAACTTAGCTGAAGGCTATTCTAACTGTCTCTCGGCAAATGAGAGAAATGGCTTCGTCCGTATAGTCGCTAGCAACGTCGTCGTACAACTGGGGCGAGTTCTCGTACGTCTCTCGAGACCTGCCGTGTGGTGGCGCTCGTTCTGCGATCATACAGTAGCGACACGCGGGTCCGACATGTACTAATGGACCGCGGCCGATTTAAGCTACCACCTAGCAAGTGTGGTGTCTGGCAGTGACACCACATTCCTTCCCCGCAAATCGGCGAACGGTCGTGTTATAAGGCTTCCGCCCGCCGTGGGGAGGACCCCATGTTGACGTATGCGATGAGGTGGGGAGCCTAACAACAGGCGAGGCTGTGCCACCCGCACCCGGCCATTCGGTCCGAGGGGAGCTAGGAAACGCCTGAAAACCTAGTCCAGGGTGCACGTCAACATGCGGTGTATGCGCCCGTAATGAGACAGGAGGGGCCGAAGGGTCGACCTCCATTGCGTCGGGGCTCCCGACGCGCGATGACGCCATGTGGTCCGGAGCGGGCAAGAGTTCCATGGTGGAGGACAGCCGATCACGGGAAGCGAGCGGCGGCGCGTGACCCAGGGAGGCGCCAGGCGGTTGCAGTGACGCGTCCACTGCGGGCGGCGCCGGCGGGAGAACAGGCGGCGGCGGCGGCGCGTCGCCATGAGGCAAAATGGAAGGCAGCGTCGGTAACACCTGGGGAAGAGGCGAGCCAGTAGATGGGTCCCCAGGGCGCTGACCGGACGGCACCGTCGCTGAAAGCAGACGGGGAGCGGCAGAACCCGTGCGACGACAGAGGCGCAGCTGATTGAGATGCCGACGCACCTCACCAGAGGCCCCCAAAACCAAATACATCGCGCGGCCGAGGCAGCGAAGAATGCGCCCTGCGAGCCAACGCCGTGAACCGCGATAGTTGCGATAGAAAACAACGTCGCCAGGAGCAAAAGCAGTAGTCTGCCGCTGCACCGGAACCTGATGCGGCGGATGCAACAAAGACATCAAGGTTCGATGAGGACGACCATGGAGCAACTCATCCGGCGAGCGACCATCGCGGGGCTGAGAGCGATACGAAGACAAAAAGAGCAACAATGCGTCCTCCCTAGAATGCGACTCTTTCAACTTCAACATCTGTGACTTGAAAGTCCGGACCAATCGTTCAGCAGCACCGTTTGACTGAGGCGAAAATGGCGCGGATGTCAGATGTTGAATACCATTGGCCTTGCAGAATGACTGAAATTCTGCGGACATGAATTGTGGGCCATTGTCGGAAACAATAGTCTGGGGAAGACCTTCAATGCAAAAAATAGCGGACAACGCTTGGATGGTGGCAGATGACGTCGTGGAAGACATCCGGACAACAAAAGGAAAATTACTGAAGGAATCCACCACAACCAACCATCGAGCATTCCAGAATGGACCAGCAAAATCGATGTGTAAGCGTTGCCAAGGGGAAGTGGCTTGTGGCCATGCAAAGAATTTCCGCAGCGGTGCGGATTGTTGTTCGGCACACGCCATGCAAGAAGAGCACATTTTCGTAATCGCAGCATCGATTCCGAACCAAGTACAGTGCTGACGAGCAAGTTGTTTCGTACGCACTATACCCCAATGTCCTTGGTGAAGAAGCCGTAAGACAGAGGACTGTAACGAACGTGGGACCACGACTCTAGACTGATCATTATCAGAGCGCAACAACAATACACCACGTCGTACAAAAAGTCTCTCCTTGTGAGCAAAAAATCGGCGAACCAACGGATCCTCGATCCGTGACTTTGACAAGGGCCATTGCGTAGCAACAAAACGCAAAACAGTAGCAAGGACAGGGTCAGCAGCGGTGGCTGTAGCTACACGACGAAAATCAATCGGAAACGATTCGACCACGTCATCGGTTTCCGAATCAATGAACATGCAAGCAAGTTCGGAAGATGCGAATGCTTTATCCTCAGCAACAGGCAAACGGGACAACGCATCAGCGTTTCCGTGTGTAGCAGTGGACCGATACACAAACAGTTTGTAAATATTGCTGAAACAATGCAGGGGCGGATGCACACCCGAATGGCAGTCTTTTGAATCGGTACAATCCAAGATGCGTGTTAACCACCAAGACGCGCTGGGATTCTTCGTCCACTGGTAGTTGCAAGTACGCATCTGCTAGGTCCAATTTCGAAAAGTATTTACCCGGGCACAGTATGTCAAAAAGATCTTCCGGGCGGGGCAAAGGAAAAATTGCAGTCACAAGTTGTGGATTCACAGTTGCCTTGAAGTCCACGCAAAGTCTCAATTTTCCGGAAGGTTTTGGCAAAATTACTAAGGGTGAGGCCCAGAGAGAAGCCTGCACACGTTCAATTACACCTTGAGATTCTAAATCGTTTAATGTTCTTGCGACCTCATCACGCAATGCATGGGGAACATTGCGCGCTCTGAAAAATTTCGGTTGCGCGTCCACTTTGAGTTCCAAATGTGCTTCATAGTTCTTAGCGCAACCAAGGCCCGGTGCAAAAATGTCTGCAAATTCTTCACAAAGACGAGAAACACTGGCGGAAGGCACAGTCTGATTCACTGATAGGACCTGATTGACTATAGACATGTTAAACAACTGAAATAAATCTAAACCAAACAAGTTCACTGCCGTAGAAGAATGAAGAACGTAAAAAGACACAAGTTTTGTTTGTCCCTTGTATGTGGCAAGAAGGCTGCACTGTCCTAAGACAGGTATCTGCTGTCCTGAGTAACTATTGAGCTGAACATTTGCGGCACGCAACGGAGGTTTGCCCAGTTGTTTGTACGTGTCTTGATTGAGCAATGAAACTGCAGCTCCGGTATCGAGCTGGAATGGTATCACTTTGCCTCCAAAGTCTAAGTCTACAAAAAGTTTATTGTCCTGCTGACGACAAGAGCGACCGTCTCGTGCAATGTGAACTGATACAGGCACAGAAGCACTTGCGACTGTACGGGATTTCCGGCGACGTCGACGCACACTTTGTGCGGGACGAACACAGTCACTGTGATATAAAGTGGCACTGGACGGGGTGGAATTAATGACATGAATGTCCATGGGCGAAGGTCCACGAGCCTGATTGTCCCTGGTTCGATTCCGGCGCGAAGCAAAGGGCCTGGAATGGTTTTGATTGTCTGATCTTAGCTTTTTCTGGCAAACACTTTGAACATGTCCTTTCTTATGGCAGTAAAAGCAAATAGCTTGGCGTGACGGGCAATTGTCACGCGAATGTCTAGTGGCACACCGCGGGCATGATTTGAGCACGGCATTGGCCTGCTTACGCGGCACACGTGTTTGCGAGCTAGGCTGCAGCTGCTCGGACGTGCGCGAGGGCCGTTTAACGTCCCGTGCTGCGCGCCCGGCGGGCCGGTTAATGTGACACACTGCTGGCGAAGTTTCAAATGATTCCTGAGCAAAGTCAAGTGTGTCTTGCTATCTAAAATGTCTATCACTTGTTGAAGGGAGGGATTTACTAGTTTCAAAATCTGTTCCCGTATGCGAACATCAGAAACGTTCTGTGCAATTGCATCACGCACCATAGTATCTGAATACGGAAGTCCACATTCACATGCAAAATCACAATCCCTAGTAAGTCCTTGCAATGTTGCAACCCACTCCCTATTAGTCTGACCGGCCGTACGTTTGGTACGAAAGAACGTATACCTTTTTGCAACTACATTAACTGTTTCTTTGAAATAGGCATCTAAAGCAGACAAAATTTCTTCGTAGGACAGAGTTGCTATGTCGCGTCAGGGAAACAATTTCACTATCACACGGTAGGTGGACACACCGACACAAGAAAGCAAAAACGGCTGCCGCTCATTACCTTGAATTCTGTAGGCGGCTAGATGGAAGCCGAATTGTCGGGACCACTCAGTCCAAGACTCATGGGCTGCATCGAAGCTACGAAACGGAGGTGCAACGGCGGGTCGTGGCTGCGGTAGCGATGAAGCGGCGGCGGCCGCATCGTTTTGCAGCGCACGTTGACCCTGGACGAGCTGTCCAAGGGCATCCAATAACGCCTGCGTCTGCTGATTCTGCAAGCGATAAAATTCGGACAGTACATCTGGCGAAGCCATGACACAAGTAATGTAAGCAAAGCAAGAAGAACGAAGACCGTTTTTACGCTCGTCGCCAAAATTGTAGTGTCGGCAGACTTGCCAACACTATGCACACTAATTGAAAGAGGCGGCCAAGATGCAAGCGCTAACTCACGAAGGATGGAGTGAGGTCTGAAACAGGAGACTTAATGAATGTGATAAAGAAAATACGTATCTTTGGAATATACTTAACTTTTAATACATCCTTGTATACATCGTTCTTGATGAGACATCTGGAGATTGTGGCGATACAAGTGACTCTTTATATACAAGCTATTTAAGGCTAATGGCGCCTTGCTAAGTCGTAGCCATTAACTTAGCTGAAGGCTATTCTAACTGTCTCTCGGCAAATGAGAGAAATGGCTTCGTCCGTATAGTCGCTAGCAACGTCGTCGTACAACTGGGGCGAGTTCTCGTACGTCTCTCGAGACCTGCCGTGTGGTGGCGCTCGTTCTGCGATCACACAGTAGCGACACGCGGGTCCGACGTGTACTAATGGACCGCGGCCGATTTAAGCTACCACCTAGCAAGTGTGGTGTCTGGCAGTGACACCACAGGTATCGACTTCCGACGTCTTGGCTGCCAGCAATAACAGCGCTACGGGACGATAGCTCACGTGAAGCAATACATACAGGTGCGCGGGAGACCGCAGCGCTCGCAGATACATAAGAGTATTGGCGAGCCTCGACCGGCGCTAGAAAGCAGGAAAACAACGCGTCGTCATAGCTGCCACCTGGTTTTCCATTCGCTGATTTCCACCAATCACAAACAGTAATGCAAACACCAATGAAAACGTCGGGTTTCTTACGATGAAAAGAAATAATACAAACACCAAAAAAGACTTCTAACATCCTTCCTCTTCACCCTAAACAGTCTATCAGAATTAGATATCTGCCATGTCTGCAGGTATATAAGAAATAAAGTTCTCACATTCAGCAGTAAATAAAAACTCCGTGAAGAAGGTCGCTTGCAACCGGGACCGAAACGTCGGTAGCGCTCACAAACCCAGAAAAACTTTATTTCACACTTTTCTTTATTCAGGGTCAATTGCCACTTTTCGCACCAGACAGATCTTATCTAAATCATTTTGCAATTTGTTTTGGTCATCTAATGACTTTACAAGACGGTAAATGATAGCATCATTTGCAAACAATCTAAGACGGCTACTCAGATTGTCTCCTATGTCGTTAATATACACTCCTGGAAATGGAAAAAAGAACACATTGACACCGGTGTGTCAGACCCACCATACTTGCTCCGGACACTGCGAGAGGGCTGTACAAGCAATGATCACACGCGCGGCACAGCGGACACACCAGGAACCGCGGTGTTGGCCGTCGAATGGCGCTAGCTGCGCAGCATTTGTGCACCGCCGCCGTCAGTGTCAGCCAGTTTGCCGTGGCATACGGAGCTCCATCGCAGTCTTTAACACTGGTAGCATGCCGCGACAGCGTGGACGTGAACCGTATGTGCAGTTGACGGACTTTGAGCGAGGGCGTATAGTGGGCATGCGGGAGGCCGGGTGGACGTACCGCCGAATTGTTCAACACGTGGGGCGTGATGTCTCCACAGTACATCGATGTTGTCGCCAGTGGTCGGCGGAAGGTGCTCGTGCCCGTCGACCTGGGACCGGACCGCAGCGACGCACGGATGCACGCCAAGACCGTAGGATCCTACGCAGTGCCGTAGGGGACCGCACCGCCACTTCCCAGCAAATTAGGGACACTGTTGCTCCTGGGGTATCGGCGAGGACCATTCGCAACCGTCTCCATGAAGCTGGGCTACGGTCCCGCACACCGTTAGGCCGTCTTCCGCTCACGCCCCAACATCGTGCAGCCCGCCTCCAGTGGTGTCGCGACAGGCGTGAATGGAGGGACGAATGGAGACGTGTCGTCTTCAGCGATGAGAGTCGCTTCTGCCTTGGTGCCAATGATGGTCGTATGCGTGTTTGGCGCCGTGCAGGTGAGCGCCACAATCAGGACTGCATACGACCGAGGCACACAGGGCCAACACCAGGCATCATGGTGTGGGGAGCGATCTCCTACACTGGCCGTACACCACTGGTGATAGTCGAGGGGACACTGAATAGTGCACGGTACATCCAAACCGTCATCGAACCCATCGTTCTACCATTCCTAGACCGGCAAGGGAACTTGCTGTTCCAACAGGACAATGCACGTCCGCATGTATCCCGTGCCACCCAACGTGCTCTAGAAGGTGTAAGTCAACTACCCTGGCCAGCAAGATCTCCGGATCTGTCCCCCATTGAGCATGTTTGGGACTGGATGAAGCGTCGTCTCACGCGGTCTGCACGTCCAGCACGAACGCTGGTCCAACTGAGGCGCCAGATGGAAATGGCATGTCAAGCCGTTCCACAGGACTACATCCAGCATCTCTACGATCGTCTCCATGGGAGAATAGCAGCCTGCATTGCTGCGAAAGGTGGATATACACTGTACTAGTGCCGACATTGTGCATGCCCTGTGGCCTGTGTCTATGTGCCTGTGGTTCTGTCAGTGTGATCATGTGATGTATCTGACCCCAGGAATGTGTCAATAAAGTTTCCCCTTCCTGGGACAATGAATTCACGGTGTTCTTATTTCAATTTCCAGGAGTGTAGTTCAGGAACGATAGAGGGCCTATAACACTTCCTTGGGGAACGCCGGATATTCTGTTTTACTCGATGACTTTCCGTCTGTTATTACGAACTGTGACCTTTCTGACAGGAAATCGCGAATCCAGCCGCACAACTGAGGCGATACTCCGTAGGCACGCAGTTTGGTTAAAAGACGCTTGTTAGGAACAGTGTCGAAAGCCTACCGGAAATCTAAAAATATAGTATCAATTTGACATCCCCTGTCGATAGCACTTATTACTTCATGAGTATAAAGAGCTAGATGTGTTTCACAAGAACGATATTTTCTGAATCCGTGCTGACTATATGTGAATAAATAGTTTTCCTCGAGGTACTTCATAATGTTCGAGTACAGTATATGTTCTAGAACCCTACTGCAAATCGACGTTAGTGATATAGGTCTGTAATTCAGCGGATTACTCCTACTTCCCTTTTTGGGTATTGGTGTGACTTCAGCAATTTTCCAGTCTTTAGGTGGTGATCTTTCTGTGAGCGGGTGGTTGTATATAATTGCTAAATATGGAGCTATTTTATCAGCATACTCTGAGAGTTACCTGACTGGTATACAATCTGGACCGGAGGCCTTGCCTTAATTATGTGATTTAAGCCGCTTCGTTACTCCGAGGATATCTACTTCTATGTTTCTCATCTTGCAGATGTTCTTGATTGGAATTCAGGAATATTTACTTCGTCTTCGTCGTCATTTTTACCAGAAAATGAAACTAACGTCCTAGAACACGTGACGCCTGAATGGTGCGCTTATACATACATCGCCGCGCAGTATGCGACACAGAATCAGTTATTCCGCCTCGACATCTACAAAAAATAAATTTAACCAACGTGATTGTGTGTAGTTATTCGGTATTTAAGTGACACAACAACGGGAACTAACTTACCCAAAGGAAAATAGTCTGACACTTCGTCACCTAACCATTTCTTCCAGTGTTAAATTTACTTAGAGTCGCAATAACCGAATCGCTACACAGATTCTGCGATTCACGATGGACGCAACACTAGCTGCAATGGCGAGACACGCTGCTCTCACGCTACTGCACGCACCTGCGTGGCAGCGCGTATCGGAAACCGATCTCCGCTCAACGATATCCGCACAAACTATCAGGCTGTCGTCTGATCGAGAAGCGATAAGCATCATCATAAAACGCTCTACAGCGTGCAACCAGTAACTAACATCCAAAGACATTGAGTTCGAATCGCGCCTGAGTACTTTTTTGTGTCACTGTCATGCCGGAAAACTGTATGTGTAATAAAGCCCAGCTTGACCCAGAGTACTGATCTGTATTATTAAATGGCCAAAACCATCACCCAGTCCCGGTTGCAAGTTGTCTACCTAAGGGCTTCCAGACACAACAAATAATTTTAATTTCAGTATTTCGTACGATTACTGAACGGATTTAAAAATTTAAAATGCTGCCTTTAGCTGCTTATTAAGAGATATAACCTTACTTTTATGATTTGACTCAAAATATTAAGTACTATATATATATATATATATATATATATATATATATATATATGGTGGTCCATTGATGGTGACTAGGCCAAATATCTCACGGAATAAGCATCAAACGAAAAAACTACAATGAACGAAACTCGTCTAGCTTGAAGGGGGAAACCAGATGGCGCTACAGTTGGCCCGCTAGATGGCGCTACCATAGGTCAAACGGATATCAACTGCGTTTTTTTTTTTTTAATAGGAACCCCCATTTTTATTACATATTCGTGTAGTACGTAAAGAAATATGAATGTTTTAGTTGGACCACTTTTTACGGTTTGTGATAGATGGCGCTGTAATAGTCACAAACATACAAGTTCGCGGTATCGCGTAACATTCCGCCAATGCGGACGGTATTTGCTTCGTGATACATTATACGTGTTAAAATGGACCGTTTACCAATTGCGAAAAAGGTCGATATCGTGTTGGATGTATGGCTGTTGTGATCAAAATGCCCAAGGGGTGTGTGCTATGTATGCTGCTCGGTATCCTGGACGACATCATCCAAGTGTCCGGACCGTTCGCCGGATAGTTACGTTATTTAAGGAAACAGGAAGTGTTCAGCCACATGTGAAACGCCAATCACGACCTGCAACAAAGGATTATGCCCAAGTAGGTGTTTTAGCTGCTGTCGCGGCTAATCCGCACATCACTAGCAGACAAATTGCGCGAGATTCGGGAATCTCAAAAACGTCGATGTTGAGAATGCTACATCAACATCGACTGCACCCGTACCAAATTTCTATGCACCAGGAATTGCATGGCGACGACTGTAAACGTCGTGTACAGTTCTGCCACTGGGCACAAGAGAAATTACGGCACGATGACAGATTTATTGCACGCGTTCTATTTAGCGACGAAGCGTCATTCACCAACAGCGGTAACGTATGCACTATTGGGCAACGGATAATCCACGATGGCTGCGACAAGTGGAACATCAGCGACCTTGGCGGGTTAATGTATGGTGCGGCATTATAGGGGGAAGGATAATTGGCCCCGATTTTATCGATGGCAATCTAAATGGTGCAATGTATGCTGATTTCCTACGTAATGTTCTACCGATGTTACTACAAGATGTTTACTGCATGACAGAATGGCGATGTACTTCCAACATGACGGATGTCCGGCACGTAACTCGCGTGCGCGTGAAGCAGTATTGAGTAGTATATTTCATGACAGGTGGATTGGTCGTCGAAGCAACATACCATGGGCCGCACGTTCACCGGATCTGACGTCCCCGGATTGGTTTCTGTGGGGAAAGTTGAAGGATATTTGCTATCGTGATCCACCGACAACGCCTGACAACATGCGTCAGCGCATTGTCAGTGCATGTGCGAACATTACGGAAGGCGAACTACTCGCTGTTGAGAGGAATGTCGTTACACGTACTGCCAAATGCATTGAGGTTGACGGACATCATTTTGAGTATTTATTGCATTAATGTGGTATTTACAGGTAATCACGCTGTAACAGCATGCGTTTTCAGAAATGATAAGTTTACCAAGATACATGTATCTCATTCGAACAAGCTAAATAAAATGTTCAAACATTCCTACTATCTGTATTTTAATTTAAAAACCCGCCTGTTACCAACTGTTCGTCCAAAATTGTGAGCCATGTGTTTGTGACTATTACAGCGCCATCTATCACAAGGTGAAAAAAGTGGTCCGACTAAAACGTTTATATTTCTTTACGTACTACAAGAATATGTAATAAAAATGGGGGTTCCTATTTTAAAAAAAACGCAGTTGATATCCGTTTGACCTATGGCAGCGCCATCTAGCGGGCCAACCATAGCGCCATCTGGTTTCCCCCTTCAACAAGCTAGACAAGTTTCGTCGTTCTTTGTAGTTTTTTCGTTAGACGCTTATTTCGTGAGAATTTTTGGCCCGGTCACGATGAATGGACCACCCTATATATATTCACCCAGTGTTTGAGAATGGGATTACTTAGCGACTTCCACCAACTTTACACGTAATTTCAAAGTTTTTCGAACCTTTCTCCTTCTGTCACCTCCCACAAAACAATGAAAAGAAAAAAGTTTATCGCTTATGTGGTGTGCGTACTGTAAGACCTTCGGTACACACACCATCAGATTATTTGACTTGTCGCTCTAACGAAGTAGGCGAGTGTCAGCAATATGTCTTGTGGTCTTATCGTGGCGTGTTTATCTTCTGCCGTTAGGTCAGACGATAGAAATACCACTTGCACACTTAGAGTAGCAGATTGACGGTGACCAACTTTAAACAGAACTTGATTAATTTTCACACACATTTATTGAAATAATAAATAACATAGACATTACGTAACTTGATTCTGGATGCTGTTTACAATTGACAATCTGAAGTTCCTTTTTGGTCTTGGTACGTTAAACTTATTCTCACATATCTCTGATACTTGACAAAGTGTCTATACATTTCTCTTCATGGCTATGTACAGGAATATGATAATCGCAGACTGAAACTTGACTACAGAATAATGAAGACTAACTAAGCGTTCAGGTATCACTGCGTGAGTGTGATCCGCGAGGAGAAAAGGTTCTACGTTAGCAGCAATCTCATTGGCTGCGTTACATATTAATACGCAGTTCGGCGGAAGCAGAATTTGGTCCGTCTCTATGGCAGCGCCATCTCGTAGTGCGGAGACGGACGAGCGCTGCACGTGCGCTGTTGTGCTTAGTGGGGCGTGCTGTAGTGGGAAAGTTGTGTACGCGCTGACTAGGCGAAACTATGTACACAACAGCTTACTACCTTTTTCCTGTTCATGCGTCTTGTCGCGGTCTGCGCAACTCCCCCTGATAGAAGTTCGAGTCCTCCCTTGGACATGGGTGTGTGTGTGTGTGTCGTCCTTAGAGTAAGTTACGTTAAATAGTGTGTAAGCTTAGGGACCGATGACCTCAGTAGTTTGGTACCATAAGACCTTACCACAAATTTCCAAAATTTCCTGTACAGGGAGTAAAAGTTCATGATCGGCCATGACGTTTTAATTTACAGTCTAAGAAAGAATGAAGAAAAAAAGAACGAGTTACCACGAAGGAATTACCCGAATGGGATGGGAATATGTAGATGTCATGTACATGTACAGACAAATGAATGACAATAGTTTCAGAAAATAGAGATGATTTATTCAAGAAAAACAGTTTCACAAATTGAGCAAGTCAGTAACACGTTGGTCCACCTCTGGCCCTTGTGCAAGTAGTTATTAGGCTAGGGTGTTGACTGAAAGAGTTGTTGGATGTCCTCCTGAGGGATACCGTGCCAAATTCTGTCCAATTGGCGCGTTAGATCCTCAAAATCCCAAGCTGGTTGGAGGGCCCTTCCGCGAATATTCCAAAAGTTCTCACTTTCGGGCGGCCTTGATGGACAAGGTAGGGTCAGGCTGGATTCCCACCGCTGTTGGGGTCGCCTCCAGCCATGTCTTCGGCCTGTAGCCTCACTAACTGGAACAGAATCGTCTTCAGTGACGTCTCGCTTCGAACCGAGCCCCGATGAGCAGACGCGCCTGGAGACGCTCTGGACAGTGGAGGGTTGCCAACGGGACTGTCGTCCGCCATACGCCTTGACAGGAGTGGGGGTCTGGGGAGCCATTTCTTTTCATAGCAGGACCCCTCTGATTGTCACCTGCGGTACAAAATAAAAGCTCAGTCTTTGGAAGTGGTAACATCCGTCAAGTACCTGGGTGTGACTATTCGAAATGATCACAATGATTACACAAGTAATGGGCAAGGCGAGCTCTAGATTGCGGTTTATTGGTAGAATCATGAACCGATGCAGTCCTTCAACAAAGGAAATAGCTTACAATACGTTAGTTCGTCTCGTCTTAGAGTACTGTTCGTCTGTATGAGACCCTTACCAGTTGGGTCTGATTCACGAGACTGAGAAGGTCCAGCCGGCCGAAGTGGCCGCGCGGTTCTGGCGCTGCAGTCTGGAACCGCGAGACCGCTACGGTCGCAGGTTCGAATCCTGCCTCGGGCATGGATGTGTGTGATGTCCTTAGGTTAGTTAGGTTTAACTAGTTCTAAGTTCTAGGGGACTAATGACCTCAGCAGTTGAGTCCCATAGTGCTCAGAGCCATTTGAACCATTTGAACTGAGAAGGTCCAAAGATGAACGGCAAGATTCGTTACTGGTACATTTAGTCATCGCGAGAGCGTTACAATAGAAAGTTTGAAGTGGGACACACTTGCAGATAGACGGCACGCTAAGCGGTAGGGGCTGCTCACTAAATTCCGAAATCCGATCTTCGCTGAGGATGTAGAGCATATGTTATTGCCACCAACTTTCAAATTGTGCAATGATCACCATTCAAAGATAAGGGAAATTAAAGCTCGTACTGAGGCATTCAGACAGTCGTTTTTCCCTCGCGCGATCCGCGACTGGAACAGACGGAGGGGAAATATGACTTAGGCGAGGATTGTGCCCTCCGCCACACACCGCTTGGTGGCTAGCGGAGGATATATGTAGTCGTAGATTCTACGCCCCGTTTTGTTGCTCTTCATGGCAAGCCATCCTTGGTGTATGTCCCAGAAAATAATGACCGCCCTCACACGGCGCGAGTTACTACTGCTTGTGTTGCCCAGCAAGGTCGCCGGATCTCTACTCAACTGAGAAAGTTTGGATATTATGGGCAGGACTCTCCAACAGCTCGGGATTTTGACGATCTGACGAGTCAGTTGGATAGAATTTGGCACGATATCGCTTAGGAGGACATCCAACAATATCAATGTCAAGCCGGATAACTGCTTGCATCTATTTCGTATTCGCATGACATTCATGGGTTCCCGAAGACAATAAGCAGAAGTATCGCGGAACCGTAAACCACAGTCTCGACAGGTCCCCACCCTGCCACTGTCGAATTCCATCTCATATTGGAGACGTTCCTCCCTCTTACACTAAGCATAACACCAACTTCTGCACCATGGGCCACAGACATTGCCGAGGTGAAGTGACTGGCGTGTCTCAGTAGCCATACTGTAGGTGCAGCCACAACGGAGGGCTACCTGCGCAGAGGCCAGACAGATATGTGGTTCCTGAAGAGGGGCGCCATCCTTTTCAGTAGTTGCACAACGGTCTGGATGGCTGACTGATCTGGCTTTGTAATATCAGCCAACACGGCTTTGCTCTGCTGGTACTGCGAACGGCTGAAAGCCAAGTGAAACTACAGCTATTACTTTCCCTGATGGCTCAAATGGTTCAAATGGCTCTGAGCACTATGGGACGTAACTGCTAAGGTCATAAGTCCCCTAGAACTTAGAACTACTTAAACCTAACTAACCTAAGGACATCACACACATCCATGCCCGAGGCAGGATTCGAACCTGCGACCGTAGCGGTCACGCGGCTCCAGGCTGTAGCGCCTAGAACCGCTCGGCCACTCCGGCCGGCACTTTCCCTGATGATATGCAGCTCTACTACACAGTTAAATGGTAATGCCATCCTATTTGGTAAAATATTCTTGAGATAAAATACTCCCCCATTTGGGTCTTCGGACAGGAATTACTTAGAAGGACGTCATCACTAGGAAAAATAAAACTGGCGTTCCACCGATCAGAGTATGGAATGCTAGATTCCTTAATCGCGTAAATGGGTTAGAAAATGTACAAAGGGAAATCGATGGGTTGAAATTAGATACAGTGAGGATTAGTGAAGTTCGGTATCAGGGCGAAAAGGACTTCCCGTCACGAGAATACAGCTTTATAAATACAACATCAAATGCAGCATTGTATCAAATAATGAATAAGAAAATAGGAATGTGGTAAGCATACTGAACGCATTATCGTATCCAAGATAAGACACACAGACAACAGCCGCCACATAATATAGGCACATATTGCAACTAGCTCCGCAGATGACGAAGATATCTACATCTACATTATTACTCTCTAATTTCCATTTAGTGCCTGGCAGAACGTTCTTCGAAATGTTTCAGCATGAACTTGTGAATGTCTACAAAGCCGAAATCATGATTTTGTATAATAAATGAACAATTGACAGCCAAATGGCGGAAATTTCTTTAAAAAAATTCTATTTCAATTGCAGGGTCCATGGAATCATGAGGTTGTTTCCATACCTGTACACGTCCATCCGCTCGATACAAGTTGAAACGAGACTCGTCCGACCAGGCAACATGTTTCCAGTCATCAACAGTCCAATGTCGGTGTTGAAGGGCTCAGGCGAGGCGCAGAGTTTTGTGTCGTGCAGTCATCAAGGGTACACGAGTGGGGCTTCGGCTCCGAAAGCCCATATCGATGATGTTTCGTTGAATGGTTCGCACGCTGACACTTGTTGATGCACAGCACTGAAATCTGCAACAATCTGCGGAAGGGTTGCACTTGCAGGATCTTTTTCCGACCGCAGCGATGGTGGAGATTTGATGTTATAGCGGATTCCTGATATTCCCAGTACACTCGTGAAATGGTCGTACGGGAAAATCCCCACTTCATCGCTACTTCAGAGATGCTGTGTCCCACGGCTCGGGCGCCACGTTAAACTCACTCAAATCTTGATAACCTCTCATTGTAGCACCAGTAACCGATCAACGACTGCGCCAGACACTTGTTGTCGTATATAGCCGTGGCCGACCGGAGTGCTGTATTCTGCCTGTTTATATATCTCTGTATTTGAGTACGCACGCCTATACCAGTATCTTTGGCGCTTGAGTGTATATTTCTAGTCTATCTTCTTCTTATTCTTTATCGTCGCCTTGTTCCACGTCACGTAGGGTCGGCGTTGCTCTTCTGGATCCTTCTCCTCCATAGTACTCAATTCATTGTCTCTTCCTTCTTCCATCCTTTCTCCCTTAGGTCGCCGGATACCTTATCCTTCCACCTCATCTTCGGTCTTCCTCTCCTTCTCGCTCCTTCAATCTTCATATCTTCAACTCTGTTTCCAATACACTCTTCCCCTTTTCTCTGTAAGTGTCCGTACCACTTTAGTCTGCTCTCGTGTATCTTTTTCCCCATGTGTCCCACTTTCACAGCTCCTCTAACAAATTCATTTCTAATTCTTTCCTTCCTTGTTACCCCACACATCCACCTCAGCATCCTCATTTCCGCCACTTCCATCTTCCTTTCCTGGGCTACTGTGATCGGCCATGTCTCTGCCCCATATATCATAGCAGGCCTTACCACCGACTTGTACACTTTCCCTTTCATATCCAACGAAGGATTAACGATGGATATAAGTAGAGATGAAGTCGAACAGGCAGTTGAAAAGATGAAAAATGGGAAGGCAGTTGGCCCAGACCAGATCCCCGCTGAGGTATGGAAGTGTCTCGGTAAAAGGAGAATTGAGCTCCTTTGGGATTTAATGAAGTAGATTTGGCGACAGGAGGAGATGCCAGACGAGTGGAGAACTAGTGTACTGATCCCAAAATTTAAGGGGAAAGGTGATGTGCAGGACTGCAGAGGTATTAAACTGATGGCACACACAATGAAAATCTGGGAAAGAGTTATAGAAGCAAGATTACGCAAGGAGACTGTGGTGTGTGAAGAACACTTTGGGTTCATGCCTGGAAGAGGAACGACTGATGCAATACATGCTTTAAGGCGGATAGTGGAGAGACACGGGGAGCTACAAGCCGATCTACATATGGCTTTCATTGATTTGGAGAAAGCATATGACAGAGTCCCAAGGGGCGAAATATGGAGAAGCATGAGAGAGCAGTGCGTGCCAGAGAAGTATGTGATGTTAGTGAAGGAAATGTACAGAGGAGCAATGACACAGGTGAGAAGTAGTGTTGGCATGACAGAGGAGTTTCCGGTAAAAGTAGGGTTACATCGAGGGTCTGCGCTTAGTCCTTACCTCTTTGACCTGATTATGGATGTGCTGGTGAAAGATGTGAAGAAGGAAGCGCCGTGGAATATGATGTTTGCGGATGATGTGGTTCTTTGCGAGCAGAGTATCGACAGGCTTGAGGAAAAGCTGGAGGATTGGAGGAAGGCACTAGAAGAAAGAGGGATGAAAATTAGCAGGACAAAGTCAGAATATTTAGCACTGAAGGATGTGCACATGAGGTCTTGTAAGATCCAGGATGGTGAGGTGAAATCGGTCTGCAAATTCAAATACCTGGGGTGGTACATACAGAGGGACGGAGGACTGGAAAGCGAGATACAACACCGAATAAATTGTGGTTGGAACAACTGGAGGAAAATGAGTGGAGTGTTGTGTGACAAGAAGGTGAGCATTGGGTTGAAAGGGAAAGTGTACAAGTCGGCGATCAATTGAAATTCAAAATTCGTTCAGGAATGACGGGTCCGGTCCAGTTTCTTTATTTTACTGGGAATCATAAACGCAGGGTATGAGATTTTTTTCCGTTTGCCACAGAGCTTCAGTCCTAGCCCACGGAGGCAAGTTTTACGCTCCGTCGCAACTGTTTTATTTCGGCGTGCAGTTGTCTCTGTTCTCGTTGCTCGTCGGCTCTGCTCAATAGCCGTCTCTCCACCAATAGCAGCGATTTTCGTGAAAGGGGAAGGTATCGGTCACGCGGCCGGATGGTTTCCTCGGGGGGACGGGCGGCGCGGACGCAACTCCGAGACAGCGAGGGGGTGGCATCGGCACCAGAGGACGCCCTTTGACGTCAGCCGCCCCTGACGTCACCGCAGACCGGTCAGGCGGCTCTCTTTGTTCGGCGCGCCTGCGAGTGTCTGAATACACGGCTGCGCCCTCCAGCACTGCTACTGTTCAGGGCTCCTCTCGCATTTGCTCCCGACCTTCCTTGACAAAAGCAATGCCACGGGAATTCGATTTTAAATCGACTTTCGAAACATTGACAGTGTCATTCCGTGCGTGGTGTACTGTAAGCTACGACTTATGATCTTGTGGTGTTGCAAAATAAATGGTTCAAATGGCTCTAAGCCGTATGGGACTTAGCATCTGAAGTCATCAGTCCCCTAGACTTAGAACTACTTAAACCTAACTAACCCAAGGACATCACACACATCCATGCCCTAGGCAGGATTTGAACCTGCGACCGTAGCAGCAGCGCGGTTCCGGACTGAAGCGCCTAGAACCGCTCGGCCACCGTGGCCGGCTTGTGGTGTTGCAGTTATTATTTTCGTGCTTGCTAAGAAAACTGGATGAGGAGTTCCACCTTATGCAAGACACCTCTTGAATTTTGTTTTACCCAGACATGTTTAAGCACTATCTTCAGTGGGTTACTTTATTTCCTTTCTGTAAAACTGTTATAACATATGAACATTTAGAGAAAGCATTTGGTACAAAATATGTACATATGTGAATAAAGTGATTGATGTGAAATACTATACATTGTTTGTTTACAGTTTACAGTTGTATGTATTACTGGTCTGATGTATTGTATGTTGTTTATTACAATATGTCTAAAGTTGCTGGTTTTATAGCTTATTTGGGAAAGGGGTGGATGTATGCATTAGTTTAAATACCTTACATGAAGCTATTAAATGTTTATGTTGGTAGCTGTGAGTCTAGTACACAGTCTTCAACTTGTCGTCTGCAAACAGCAAAATGCAATTTTTATTTTTGTTTATTATGCATTTCCGAACGCAAGTAACGCGATACATACTTATTTTCGTCACGCCAACGCCAATGCATTCCGGCCCGAAATGATGTGCATGAATGGTGTCTGTCTTTCTTTTACTGATGAAAGCTGTGGCCGAAAGCTTTATTTAAGTGTCTTTTAATGGTGCCTATCCGCGACTTAACATGTTTCCTTTACGGTACGTAGCAGTCTGTCTTTTCCTACACTGTTTATGATTTTTTTTAAAACTTTTACACCAGCAATCGTCAAACTGTGGCCCGCGGACCGCATGTGGCTCGAATTAAGTATTCACGCAGCCGCGGTTCTCAGCCTATTTTACGACATAACGGCTGTATCCAGAAGCCTCAACTAATGTTAGGAGCTTCTTAACAGAGTAATTTAATTGCTCAGTAACAAACAAAATTACTTACAGAGACAGTTATATTATAAGATGCGCTTAACTTTAATTGACGTTGGTGAAGTCGGTCAAGAGCTAAGTAAAGTTGACCGCTTACCTCAGGAGCAGATGGTTAAGTGGCTTAGCCACTGTGGGATCAGAAGATGATTATTATTTGTCTTCCACTATCGACAATTAAGTATTCACGCAGCCGCGGTTCTCAGCCTATTTTACGACATAACGGCTGTATCCAGAAGCCTCAACTAATGTTAGGAGCTTCTTAACAGAGTAATTTAATTGCTCAGTAACAAACAAAATTACTTACAGAGACAGTTATATTATAAGATGCGCTTAACTTTAATTGACGTTGGTGAAGTCGGTCAAGAGCTAAGTAAAGTTGACCGCTTACCTCAGGAGCAGATGGTTAAGTGGCTTAGCCACTGTGGGATCAGAAGATGATTATTATTTGTCTTCCACTATCGACAATTCACGGGCGAGGGCGACTCGTACCGACCAGCTGCTATGCCATGAATTTTGATACCGCCGGCCATTGTGGCCGAGCGCTTCTAGGCGCTTCAGTCTGGAACCGCGTGACCGCTACGGTAGCAGGTTCGAATCCTGCCTCGGGCATGGATGTGTGTGATGTCCTTAGGTTAGTTAGGTTTAAGTAGTTCTAAGTTCTAGGGGACTGATGACCACAGATGTTAAGTCCCATAGTGCTCAGAGCCATTCGAACCAATTTTGAGACGAAAGTAACATGGACTCGTGAAATCGTGTTACAGAGACGATTATACTCAAATGCGATATCCATTTACACCAAGAACAGTTAGTTGAGGCAGTTGTAATACAACGCAGTTTGTATAACAAAACTGGCATTCAAATTATTTATCAAACTTTTGTGATGGTATAACAATATTGTGAAAAGGAAAGTTGCTACTCACCACGAAGCGGAGATGCTGACTCGCAAATGATTTTTGTGATAGTATCTGTTATATAACACTGCATTTAAATATAAATACAAATATGAGTACTATTATTAAACACAATCATTCGCCACATGGTGAAACCAACAACGTTGTAGTGTCACAACTATTACATAGCTGAGATTGACAGCAATCTGAAACAGGTCACAGTCGACATGAAGCGTTCCAAGACGTGCCAACTTTTAACAATAATTACTCTGGTACAGGTGGCCAACTTATCGTGACCTTACTATAGCTGCTCTATTGGGGCTCATAACATATTAATTTATGTAGGTTGTCAATTAATAACAAGATAGCTAAATATGCCGCCCTAAGGTGCAGCCCTACAATTTCAGTATTGGCTCTTGAGCTACTGCTTTACACCATTCAGCTGAGGTTCAGTCCATTTCACAACTCTGCATCCACAATCAAAAGATGACATACAGTCTGTGTAAGAAGCATCGATCTTTCCAGAAGAACCTCCATTATGCACACTGCTTTGAAACTTGCGGGCACATTAAAACTGTGAGCCAGGCTGGGATACGAACCTGTGGTCGTTGCCTTTCGACGGCAAGTGCCCTCCCGACTAAACTATACTGGTACGGCGCACGACCCGCCCTCACAGCTTTACTTCCACCAGTAATTTATCTCCTACAGTTCCAAAGGTCGCAGAAGTTCTCCTGACTCGTGGTTGGATACCTCACTCGGTAAAGCACCTGCCAGCGAAGTGCGAAAGTCCCAGGTTCGAGTTCCCGTCCAGCACACAGTTTTAATCTGCCAGGAAGTTTCAGAATCGATTTTTTTCAGACTTCTACGTAGGTCACCTTTTAAGATTTTACAAAAACAACTAAACAAAAACATTGTTCTGGTATAAATCTTTTTCATGTTCTTCTAATCAAATTGCGTGTCTATGGATTATCGTGTCAGTTGTGGGACTGGATTCCTGATTTCCTACGGGGAATGTCACAGTTCGTAGAAATCGACGAAAAGTAATCGAGTAAAACGGAAGTAATATCTGGCGTTCCCCAAGAAAGTGTTATAGGCCCTCTCCTGTTCCTGACAATTTAAGGGACAACTGAGCAGCCTTCTTAAATTGTTTGCAGATTATGCTGTCATTTGCCGCCCTATAAAGTCATCAGATGATCAAAAGAAATTGCAAAACGATTTAGAGAAAATACCTGAATGGTACGAAAATCCGCTAAATTCCGGTTACAGGATAAAACACACAACTCTAACGGCTGTAAATGCAACTAAGTACTCAAGGGTTACAATTACGAATAATTTAAACTGGAACGATTACACAGATAATGTGGGGAAAGCAGACCAAATACTGCGATTTATTGGCAGAAAGAAAATGCAACAGGTCTTCTAATTAGACTGCCTACTATACGCTTGTCCGATATCCTCTCGAGTATTATTGTGAGGTGTGTGATCTCCATCAGATAGGATTGACGGGGAAAGACGACAAAGCTCCAGGAACGGCAACTCGTTTTGTATTACCGCGAAACTGGGGATAGAGTGCCACGGCTATGATTCGCGAACGGGGGTGGCAACTTTGTCCTCAGAATGTGGAAATATCATCATAACAAAATAACAGAAACCAGAGCTTGCACGGAAAGATTTAAGCATGCTTTCCGAGAGTGTAACGGTAGTGAAAGAGCTTGAAGGTGATTCGATGAGCCCTCTGCCAGCCACTTAATTGCAAAGCAATCATATAATGTAAGTAGAAATGTTCCCCAAAATATTCGCGTTTATAATTTATGCTCTTTTGATTACGTTCGAAAAGATCCTGGAAACTCTTTTCCGCGGTAATGTTGGTCTCTCAAAATCATGGTTTTGGAGGACTCGAGGTGATTAAAATCGCTGTCCACGGATTTTTTGTTGATATAATGGAACAAAAGAAGTCATTAGGCAAGAGCTCAGGAGAATATGGGCAATGATACGAGTACATTATTTCGATATTTTTCTCCGACAAATAGTCATGTGTTTGACGTGTGTGTCTCAGCTGCCATTTTCATGACAAAGAATGATGTCACGATTTCGGCTGTTTTTCCTGAATCCATGGATGGTTTGTGGGAAACAAAAAGATGTATTTCATTCAGCATTAATTGTTCAGTCGTGTAAAGCAGTCGTCACAGCATACCCCGTGTAACCAAAGATACCCCTTGTAACCAAAGATACAAGCGATCATTCTCTTACCAATGCTTCGCGAATGAACCACCTTTGTTTGTTTGATTTTATTGATTAGAAATGGTTGCTAAAAGCCTACGACTGTAAAAACAATGGGTTTGTTTATAAAATAGCTTTTTCTGTTGCCAATGACGACTTTCTTTCTACTTATATTTCGGACAAAGCACTTTGGGAAATAATTCCAGTTTTCAAGTGCATTTTTCGAGCGCTACATTATTTATTCGTGATGTTTTCTATGTGTGAGGTGCTGCCTTGTTCTGTTATCTTTACTGCAATATATATAAACACGCACAACTTCAGTTAACGATCTGTCTTTATATAGTGTCAATGCCGTATTTAATCAGAACTTTTACTTACGATTTTCTTGCGGTCAACTTGTGCAGAAACTCTCACATATTAAACATCACACACAGTTTTCTGTGCACAGTACACAATGACAACAGCATACATGCAAAAACAAAGCAGTTACAAAGCGTTATCGCTATTGACTGTATGTAAAAATATCTTTGTAACTATTTTGTTCTTGTAAGATTGTTATAGTCACTGTGTACTTTACACGGAAAGTTGTGTGTGAATTTCCACACATGTGGACCACAAGAAAACCGTAAACAGAGGTTCTGCCCATATTCGCCATTAAATCTATTTATAAAAATCGATCACTAATTAAAAATTGCGTGTATTTTTATATATTATAGTAAAGACAACAGAACAATGCACCACCCCACACATGGAAAATATGTCGAATAAACGAAATTTCAAACATCAACTTTTTCATCGGAATGCGAAAATATTATGTGGACCCACATCTACGTAAGGACAAAAGACCGTCGTAATAAAGTAAGACAAATCAGAGCTCCCACGGAAATATTTAAGTGTTCATTTTTGCGGCGCGCTGTTCAGTAGTGTAACGGTAGAAAAATAGTGTGAATATGGTTAGATGAACCCTCTGCCAGGCACTTAAATGTGAATTGCAGAGCAGTCATGTAGATGTAGGGTTGGGGGCAGAGAGGACGGTGCAAAGGTAGTGACATATCAGCATATCTCTGGACCGCCGAAAGGAATTTACACGAAAATTGGCACACGTATTTCTTCCTACCTGGAAAAGTCTACTGCGATAGTAACGGCCACCTAGCACCCTTATGGCTGAGGGTTTGGGTTGGAAAGGGGTTACGTAAACGCGTTACTCAGGAATGAGGGCAATTTTAATTAAGTGTGGTCCATTCGTAACACATTATTTGTATAAAAATACTGTAGGAGTAAGATACACCCACTACCGCTAGGCGGCTGCTACGGTCACATGTTCGAATCCTGCTCGGGCATGGATGTGTGTGATGTCCTTAGGTTAGTTAGGTTTAAGTAGTTCTAAGTTCTAGGGGACTGATGACCTCACATGTTAAGTCCCATAGTGCTCAGAGCCATTTGAACTATTTTTGAACTACCGCTGGGACTGGGGGTGAGGCTGAGGAGGTGGCATGTAGAAATGTCCGAAAACGACATGTCGCTATTTCTTTTCTGCAATTAGTTGACTTGGAATATTTTCAAACTATGAAACACCTTTTATCTCTCATTTGCGTTGTTCAGTGCATCAGCCACATCGTGAGAACGAGCACTGCAGCGAGCCAATAATTTTGCCAGCATGTTTCGAGGCCAGAGATTACGCCACATTGCACGATGCCACGGATAAATTAAACGTTCTCTCCAGTGTTGCATGGTGTAAAACAGTGGAGCATCGAACAGTTGCCAGCGACAGTCGTTTTGCTTGAAACGATATTCAGTTATTGGCAGAATTGAAAATTCCTCATAATTCAGATTAAACTGTGGGGCGAAATTCGCTAGAGATCGGGATGAAATATGTGTACTTCTTTGTGGGAAATATGTTAAATATATGCGAAACATACATTAGTGTGAAATGTAATTATGCAACATTTGCGTACGCGGACGAAGCCGCGGAGAAAAACTAGTTATTAGTTAATAAATAATGGGGATGTACGTAACAGGGTGTACCAGATGAAAGTGAGAGACTGTATTAACTTGGCACGTCAGTGTAAACAGAATCAAATATTTTACATATCTGAAAACAGAAAACGAAATTACAGCATAAAGTCTACAAGTAAATCCGATATCGTGATTATACGCAAAGGTTATGCCCAATATAGCATCTATTTTACGTTTAATCTCAATGCTGCGTGAATGAAAGGCGACTTTTAAAGAGTTCGCTAGACGCCTCTAGTGATTATGCAAGGTGGAAGTCTCTCGTCAGGCCAGGTCATGTTCCGGAAAACCTTTCCCGTCCACAAGCGGCCTCTAATGCGTACTAAACATCGATCCTTCATTCTTCTCTGTTGGTTGCAGAATTTCGTCAAGGAGGAAAATATGTGCAACAGTGCTTGGAAGCTGTTTGGAGCAGTCACAATGTTCGCCAAATATGATTTTCAAATTCGCTATCTGTCAGACTTTTAATACTATTTGGCAAATGACCAAAGATTTTTGTGGCAGCATAATTCACCGCTTTATGCCGGCCGAAGTGGCCGTGCGGTTAAAGGCGCTGCAGTCTGGAACCGCAAGACCGCTACGGTCGCAGGTTCGAATCCTGCCTCGGGCATGGATGTTTGTGATGTCCTTAGGTTAGTTAGGTTTAACTAGTTCTAAGTTCTAGGGGACTAATGACCTCAGAAGTTGAGTCCCATAGTGCTCAGAGCCATTTGAACCATTTAATTCACCGCTTTCTTTGCCAAAGTGAGATTTAATCAAGAATAGTGAATATCATCCTTTCTCCTAGTGTTGTAGCTATGCACTTCGTTGTTATTTTTGAATTGGGATGGGTTATTAATGAAAAATTTCATAAGTGAATATATGTATTGCGAAGGTACTGTGAATATCTCGAGGTCCTTAAATAAATGTCTGCAATGTGATCTTGGGTGGGCTCCAGCTATTATTCTGATTACACGCTTTTGTGCAATGAATACTTTCTCTTTTAATGACAAATTGCCCCGAAATATGATGCCATATGAAAGCAGTGAATGAAAATAGGCATAGTAGGCTAATTTACTGATATGATTATCACCAAATTTTGCAATAACCCTAATAGCATAAGTAGCTGAACCTAATCGTTTCAGCAGTTCATTTATGTGTTTCTTCCAGTTCAATTTCTCATCAATGCACACACCCAGAAATTTTGAGTATTCTACCTTAACAACAGACTTCCGTTCATAGTCTATATTTATCAATGGTGTTACGCCATTTACTGTACAGAATTGTATAAACTGTGTTTTCTAAAAATTTAGTGAGAGTCAATTTGCAGAGAACCACTTAATAATTTTCTGAAAGACTGTATTTACAATTTCTTCAGCTGATTCTTGCTTCTAGGGTGTGATTACTATACTTGTATCATCAGCAAAAAAAAAAAAACAACTTTGTATCTTCATGAATATAGAGTGGCAAGTCGTTAATATATATTAATTACAATAAAGGACCTAAGACTGAACCCTGTGGGACACAATTCTTGATACCTACCCAGTTAGAGGACTCTGCTGGTTTTTGTAGACTGTCATTGAAGAGGACGGTGGAGATGTGATGTGTTTTCTGATGAACGCTGATTCTGCGTCGGTGCCAGTGATGGCCCTGTGTTGGGAAGGAAGCTAACTAAGGCCCTGCAACCAACCTGTCTGAGTGCTAGATAGGTCGAGGGTGTGATTTCGTATGACAGCGGAGCACTCTCGTCGTTATCCCTCGCACCCTGACTGCAGATTCGTATGACAATTTTATGACTCAGCCCGTTGTGCTGCCTTTCATGAACAGCAATCCAGGAGGTGTTTTCGGATGGGATAATGCTCGCCCACACACTGCTATTGTAACCCAATATGCTTTACAGAGTGTCGGCATGTTGCCTTGGCTTGCTCGATCATCAGCTCTGCCTCCAATCGAGCACATATGGGACATCATTGGTGACAACTCCAGCGTCCTCCACAAACAACATTAACCGTTCCTGTATTGACCGACCAAGTAGGACAGGCGTGGAACACCATCCCACAAACTGACATCCGGCACGTGTAGAACTCAATGTTTGCACGTCTGTGTGCTTACATCCACAGTCCTGGCGGTTACATCGGTTATTAAAGTACCAGCATTTCACATTTGCAATGGCTTATCTCGCGCTTACTTTAGCATGTGATCTTGCAATGTTAATCACTTAAATATGTTACCTAGACAAAAGTATTCCGGAAATTTCACTGTTCCACATTAATTATTTTTTGGGATGTTGCGATGTTTTTTCCGTCAGTTTATTTCTAGTCGGCCGCTGGTAATCCATATTCTACAACGCTCTGTGATTCTCAACAAGTTTCTGCTAAAAGTAACGGAAATTTTGTTATTTCGCCTGTAGTGATAGTCCGATCTTCGTGATTTTTTTTTCGTTGTTGTGTTTTGCTGTCACATATGATTTCGTAGTTCAGCGATTATTTATTTTGTAGTATAAAAATGGATTAGAGAGGTTGTATGAAATGTTGATGCAAGAACGGAATAAAGTGCAGTGAAGCTTTAGAGATGTTAAAATATTGCTTTTGGCGAGGTCGCTAAACAACGGTTTATATGGACTATAATCGTTTAGAGGAAGGCTGTGGACACAATGAAAATGACAAACACCCTGCAAGCACCGGCACCCCATCAACCAATAAAATCGTGGAAAAATGAAACAAATGATTGTGAAAGATCCGTGAATCACATTTAGAGAAGTCGTTGATGATGGCATACGAGTTGGCTCGTGCCATGCCATGAAATTTTTCGAATCTTTTTGGTACGAAATTTTATAGCCAAATGAGGAGATGGAAATTGTATCAAATTGTTCACCGTGAGGTATACTTTTGCAAGAAAAATTTAAGTACTTCAAAGTAATAAGAATAATTGAGACGTTAAGAACTAAATGAAGTGTCAAAATTGTAAATCACAGAATAAACGGAAACTTGCCTGCTTTCTCTTCATCTATATGCTCTAAATAGTAACAGAATACCGAGCGATATTTCATGCTTTCTGAACAAAAGTTTAAAAAAATTCAAAAATGGTCAATTGCTTTGTGAAATGATTTGTCTAGAAGTAAGAAATGAAATAGTTTACAGAAACATTAGACGCGCCTTTGTGTGACTCTTGAAATCGCGTACAGCAAATGAAGTACCGACTGAGAATTTAAAGTTCAATGTTTACTTACAATCTTCGAATTTTAACTAAACGATGTTTGTCTGGTGGAATTCTGTCAGTGGTCTCCTTACGTCATCCAGCTGCTGCACGTGATTTCGATTATCATTCAAAGGAGCGTCAAATATTTCTGTAATCTATTTATTGTTGCTTTTAGATATATTATTTCACAAAACATTTGATAATTTTTTTCAAAAAAATTTTTTGAACACATTTCGTGTTCGTGGACAACGGCGGTTCTGTCGCGCTATGCTGTGAAACGGTAGACCGGTAACTTCGCCTTGACATTACGAACGACAAACTGTATTTTTTAGCTAGAAAGACTTCTGTCGAATCCTATATATGTTCGGATAATCCTAATGTCCATTGTTTACTTTGAGAAGGTACGAAACGGTATCAAAGGCTTTCTGGGAATCCAAGACATTATGGATCTCATTAACAAACAGAAGCTGGGTATCATGTAGTCTGTGCTTGCAGGAACTATGTTGATTCATACATGGGAAGGAAGAATTGAGTTTTAGCTTCCCATCGGCGTCAAGGTCATTACAGGCGAAGAACAAACTTGGATTGTGGGAAGCATAGCAAGCGAAACAGTCTGACTCAATTCCAGAGCAACAGATGGGCCACCGAAAATGTTAAATCCGGATAAATGGACGTTTATTTGAACCGCTGTGCTCCCGAACGGGCTGGTCGCTGCGCCACGTCACTCGATTAATATCGCCATCAAGTGTGAAATGTTATTCGATTGAAGTTTTTCATAATGAGAAATGAGAAGCAGTGATCTGTATGAACTTTTAAAGAATTTTTTTACAGCCAGTATCGTATTCGAAACTATTTTTTACTGAACATTTTTCGACAGGTAAGACTGTCATTTCCAGATCTTCAAAAACTTTTTGGTTGTACATTATGTTCCATTGTGCGTTCATTACTCATGTCACGTTAACATTTTAGTGGACAGTACATTGCACATTCCTCACAGGCTCGTCAAAAATAAAATTGCAAACTGGCTTGTCGCCACGAATTCCTTTCCTGTGCCAACCTCTTCATCTCAGAGTAGTACTTGCAACCTACGTCCTCACTTATTTGCTGGATGTATTTCAATCTCTGTCTTCCACTACAGTTTTAGTCCTCTGCATCTCCCTCTAGTACAATGGAAGTAATTCCCTGATGTCTCAACATACGTCCTATCGTCTTGTTCCTTCTCCTTGTCAATGATTTCCACATATTCCTTTCCTCTCCGATCCTGCGCAGAACCTCCTCATTCCGCACCTTATCAGTCCACCAAATTTTCAACATTCCTCTGGCTGTTCGGGGTTTCCCACAGTCCATGTTTCACTACCATGCAATGCCGTGCTCCAAACGTACATTCTCAGAAATTCCTTCCTCAAATTAAGGACTATGTTTGATACTAGTAAACTTCTCTTGGCGAGGAATGGTCCTTTTGCCATCGCTAGTCTGCTTTTAATGTCCTCCTTGCTCCGTCCGTCATTGGTTATTTTGTTGCCTAGGTAGCAGAATTTCTTAACATCATCTACTTCGTGACCATCAATCCTGATGTTAAGTTTCTCGCTGTTCTCATTTTTGCTACCCCTCATCAGTTTCGTCTTTCTTCGATTCACTCTCAATCCATATTTTGTACTTATTAGACCGTTCATTCCATTCAGCAGATTATGTAATTCTTCTTCACTTTCGCATATACAGCTAAAATGCACTTTGTGGCATTTGGAATGTTTTCATATGTAGCTCTGCTTTGACGCTCGCCAGTTGACAAAATCCGCAATGTACAGTAAAAGCGCACATTTATGTCAATGGTTGTATATACAAGATGAGTGAAGCACATCTTAGGACATTCTCACTCGAAATACATGGTGCAACGAAAGTGAGAAGGTTTCAAGATGTGATTCACTCGTATTTTAACCGTAAACATTGGCATAAAGGCTCACTTTTACAACATATTGTGGATTTTAACAACTAACAAGCATAAAAGGAGTGCTATACATGTAGACACAAGGTGAATTTTAGCTGTGTATATTTTTTCCTGTGACAAACTGGTTCGTAATTACATTTTTGACAAACCTGTGTGGAAAGTGCAATATATTGTCCACTGAATGTTAACATGGCGCGGGTAATGTCCGTGCAATGAAACATTACGTACAGTCAAAAAAGTGTTTGAAGATCTGAAGGTGACGGTCTTACCTGTCGAAAACCGTCAATAAATAATAGTTTTAAACGCTATCTTGTTTATAAAAAATTTCTTCAAATAGTACCAATCGATAAAAATAAAAGACATGGAATATATATATATATATACTCTAATTACTGGATACGGTCGCACAGTTCGAGTTGCAGGTTGCATTTCTAACGGCTTCCAGGGGCAACAAAAATCTGATTGTCATTATTTCGTACAAGTATTGACCGAATTTTAGAATTTTTAATGTTGTCGTAATCTACTTATTAACAAGTACAACCTTACGTTGAAGGTTTACCACAATAAGTTAAACAATAAAGTTAGAGACTGTGTATAAGCCTCAAGGAATGGTAACTCACGACGCGCGGATTACCCGGAATGTAGTCCTCCAGTATTTCAGAAGGACAGCTCTCAGCGAGTTCCACCAACTTTGCACATTACTTCGAACTATTTCAGAAATTTTTCTCGCTGATACCCTTCACAATACAGTGAAAGGAAATGAGTTTATCGCCTACTACATTTTCGCTCTTTATTCAGTACGACTTCAACATCAAGGATGACGCTATAATTTACTGCTTCTTTATTACTAACTCTATTCGCCACCCCTTTTTGGAGACAGTGTCCACAAATATCACTGAATGTATCAGCAGAATTATACCACTGTACGACACATAGTTCAGGATACATGACGTGGTTAACACTGAGATGCGTGATAAACTAGTGTCTTCTTTTCGCGCCTGTCTGCAATTTGATGTGTCTTCTTTACGGTAAGTAGCAATTCTATCTTTTCCTTGATCGTTGATAGTCGTACCCAGTATTTCCATTATTTGAAACTAGATTAAGTGTTTGATACGTGGGAGTTCGATTCTGTGGAGATTAACTCGAGTCAGGTTAATGATCCTGACTTGAAGGAAATTACGTGACCTAAAAGGAGCTGCCATTCCACCCACGGTGCCCCGTATTGCCTGGGAAAGTCTCTGTATGGAGGCAAGAGGCGGAATGGTGGAGAAAAAAAAAACACTCGAATGAAAAGTGAGGAACCTCATCTGTCCCGCCTCCGCTTTGAATACCCGAGTACTGTTAACAGCATATCACTCCTAAGGCTGCACGTGGCGAAGCCACCTTCCATCGACGCCGAGTGGTTTATTTGCGACGAGCGCAGTGCTGTCTCCACGACGACAATCGATCACCCAGCGAGCCCCGCTATCGACTGTTCAAGGAGAGTCGGGACCGTGACGTGGCGTGACGCAAAGACCACAGGGGCGGAGTGGGTAAGCCACCCGAGAAGTCGAGTCTTCCGCTGGAGTTCAACCAGCTGCGCCAACGACGCTGGTGCTTCCATTGCAAAGTCGTGATGTGACCGTCATCGCAGCAGTAACGAAACTTCTTCATTTCAATTACTGGATTAGCTCAAAAATCATTCCTTTCCAGTACTGACCACAGTGCAGTCACACACTCCCTTGCTATGTACGCGTATTAAAGAAAGTAGCAATGCAAACAATGCGAAAAGCCTGCAGAAAAATTTGAGTTCCGTCACACACAACGAAACCCAGACTGAAAGCAACCAAGTTTACAGGAGATTAAAGAGATAATTCAGTCACTGAAAAATAACAAAGCATCAGGAGAAGACCAAATCATCGCAGAATTATGGGAAAATGCAGGAGAAAATCTTATTGCAAAACTCAAAGAAATTATAAATGAAATCTGGAAAACTGAAGAAATCCCCGCAGATTGGAAGACAGCAATCGTACATCCAATGTATAAAAAAGGAAGTAAAACAGACCCCAACAACTATCGTGGAGTCTCTTTATTGTCAGCTGGATTCAAAACTAGGCGAATACCAAGGTGGATTCAGAAAAGGTCGATCATGTGTAGAACAAATCCTTAACTTGAAAAACTCGATGAAATATTTGCATAGTACTTCAAACAAAAGTTATGTCATAACGTTTGTCGACTTTAGAAAAGCATATGACAGTATAGACCGAGAATCCCTTTTTGAAGTGTCAGCAGAATTTGGACTAGATCAAAAGACAACAAATATCATAAAAGAAGCACTCACGTAGACCAAATCCAAAGTAAACTTTATGGGAGAATTGAACACAGAATTTGAAATAGACACAGGAGTACGACAAGGGGATGGACTGTCCCCAGTACTCGTCAGTTGTGCTCTTGAAAAAGTTGTTCGAGAATGAAGAAAAGAAGGTGCACCAGCACACAGACTGGGACCACACCGTAAGGGCATAGAATTAGACTGTTTAGCATTTGCTAATGACATGGCACTGATCGCCCAAGACATTTGCGATGCACAGAAACAGCTATAATTATTACAAGAGCAGGCAGCAAAAATAGGATTACGAAGTTCATTTGAAAAAACAAAGTTCATTTGAAAAAAACCGACATCAAACATGCACTTTCTCGTCTCAAAATGGGTAATAACTACGTCTCTCAAGTAAAAGAATTTAAATATTTAGATGAATGGATTGCATAAAATTGTAATGAAAAGAAACCTGTCAGATCAAGAGTCCAGAAAATGGAGACGGCGTTTCAGTTAAAAAAAAACGTTTACAGCAAAAAGAGTCTCTCGTGGAACTGCAAAATACGACACAGTAATTAAACCCGAAGCTCTCTACGCATCTGAGACACTAAACCTTCAACACAGAACACTAAAAGGGGAATTAGAAGTGAAAGAACGTAAAATGATGAGGAAAATCCTAGGACCAAGAACTAAGGATGCTGTGTATTATCCAAAACCCAATGAAGAAATATATAAAACTATCTCCAAAATAACAGACACAATGCGCATGAGAAGAAACCAATTCAGCGGGCATTCAGAAAGAATGGACTCAAACAGGTTAATGCACAAAATCCATACATTTTTAAAGAACAAAACTACAAGACCGAACTTGTACAAACGGACGGAAAAAGACCTGAGAGAATTAGTGTCTCCAAGTCTACATGACAGAAATGAAATCAGAAAAATCACAAGCACACGGGGTTTTGAGGAAGAAGAGAGAACAACTAAACGACGTACGTGGTCTACGCAACGAAAGCTAGCCCATTCGTTGCTTATCAAGGAATACTGGGCGAAAAGGAAGGCCAACAAATGTTGTTGATTACGCCTGGTTCTAACTGATCCATCCGCGAGGAAGAAGAAGAAGAAGAAAGACAAAAAAGCAACATGAAGAGAGTAAATTCCGAATTATGGAATCATGGAAGTATGCTACATCTCATTAACCTGCGTAGGACTGCGGCCAATGTACCTTTGGAATGGAATCTGGCTACATTTTCTCCATATTCAAACAAGACCACGGAAGCGACCCAAACAACTATTGAGGAATTAGCCTCGTCTATACGGTGTATAAAATCTTAGCACTGTATTAAATAGTATAACGCGCCCTTTCTCTGAGACAATATTATTAGAAGAACAAATAAGTTTTGAAACAGGACGACCCTGCAAATATGCTATTTTTGGTCTACAATTTAGAGACACACCTAACTTTTGCAGGTTTTGAGTCAACAGACACCTACTCGTATTTTGCAGATTATGAAAGGAAAGTGGCTTTCCAAGTAGCTAATGACTCTATAAAAGCGCTTTATAAAGAGACACAGATTATAATCGAAGATGGAGATAACGTGTCGAAACAATTAACAACAACACAATGTGCTCGACACGGATGTGGCCTGTCTCCAGTTGTTTCAAGTGGCTCTGAGCGCTATGGGACTTAACATCTGAGGTCATCAGTCCCCTAGAACTTAGAACTACTTAAACCTAACTAATCTAAGGACATCACACACATCCATGCCCGAGGCAGGATTCGAACCTGCGACCGTAGCGGTCGCCCGGTTCCAGACTGAAGCGCCAAGAACAGCTCGTCCACAGCGGCCGGCTCCAGTTGTATTCGACATTTACGTAGATTACTTAGTCTCTGCTTGGGAAGAAAATATTACCTGCGACACGAAGATAATTTTCAAAGAACCATTTACTTTCTTAATTAGTTGCCTTGTAAATATACAATAAAGAGCCAAAGAAACGGGTACGTCTGCCTAATGTCATGTAGCGCCCCCGCGAGCACGCTGAAGTGCCGCAACGCGACGTCACATTGACTCGACTAATGTCTGAAGTAGTGCAGCAGGGAATTGACTCTACGAATCTTGCAAGGCATCCCAGATATGCTCAATAATGTTCACGCCTGGGAAGTTTGGTGGCCGGCGGAAGTGTTTAAATTCAGAAGAGTGTCCCTGGAGCCACTCTGTGGCACTTCTCGATGTGTGGGGTGTCGCATTGTCCTGCTGGAATTGCCCAAGTTAGTCGGAATGCACAATGGACATGAATGGATGCAGGTGATCAGACAGGATGCTTATGTACGTGTCATTTGTCAGAATCTAGGCGTATCAGGGGACCCATATCACTCCAACTGCACATGCCCCACACCATTACAGAGCCTCCATCAGCTTGAGCGGTCCCCTGCTGACTTGCAGGGAACATGGATTCATGAGGTTGTCTCCATACCCGTCCATTCACTCGATACAAATTGAAACGAGACTCGTCCGACCGGGCAACATGTTTCCAGTCATCATCCAATGTCGCTGTCGACAAGCCCAGGCGAGGCGCAAAGCTTTGTGTCGTGCAGTCATTGAAAGTACACGAGTGGGCCTTTGGCTCCGAAAGCCCGTATCGACGATGTTTCGTTGAATGCTTGGCACGCTGACACTTGTCGATGTCCCAGCACTGAAATCTGCAGCAGTTTGCGGAAGGGCTGCGCATCTCCCAGTCGTCGTTAGTCCCGTTGTTGCAGAATCTTTTTCCGGCCGCAGCGATGTCGGACATTTGATGTTTTACCGGATTCGTGATATTCCGGTATACTCGTGAAATGGTCGTACGGGAAAATCCCCACGTCATTGCTACCGACCATAACACTACGATCAAACTCACTTAGATCTTGATAACTCGCCATTGTAGCAGTAGTAACCGATCTAACAACTTCGCCAGACATTGTAGTCGTATGTAGGCGTTTCCGAGCGCATCGCCATCTTCTGTCTGTTTACGTATGTCTATTTTTGAATATGCAAAAAAATGTTCAAATGTGTGTGAAACCTTACCGGACTTAATTGCTAAGGTCATCAGTCCCTAAGCTTACACACTACTTAACCTAAATTATCCTAAGGACAAACACACACACCCATGCCCGAGGGAGGACTCGAACCTCCGCCGGCATCAGCTGCACAGTCCATGACTGCAGCGCCCTAGACCGCTCGGTTGAATATGCATGCCTATATCAGTTTCTTTGGCGCTTTAGTGTACAATCACATGAACACCTCCACTAATAAAACAAATCTTATGGCATTCTAGGGAAAACCGCGAGTACGACCTATCGTATACCTTCCTTTCATTTCTCACATCTGTGTTCCCTCCCCCTTTACCGTATTATCCTTCTCGTCTTTCTCCAAAACCATGAACAGGCCTCCATCTTACAAGGGGAGGTCGCCAATTGTGAAATTCAGATTCGATTCATACTGCGCACAATAAAAGCTCATGGCCAGAGGTGTAATGTGGCAAAGCACCAAGATGCACTTCTCAGCCGTTGTCGAGAAAATCGACAGTTAAAAGAAACCGTAGCGTTGAAACATTCTCTACGATTAATAATTTTCTACCGCGTCGTGGCGCAGCGGTAAGCGCTCGGGTTCGTAATCCGAAGGTCGCTGGATCGAATCTCGCGCCATGCAATTTTTTTATTATTAGTTTTTTATTATTAGTTTTTTGTAATTCAAATATATATATATATATATATATATATATATATATATATATATATATATATATATATACTATTAATGAATTGCTTATGCATGTTGGTGAAGGCGGATCGCTCTCCAATTGTACGGCCTCCATTTTTCCGTTTGTTTGACAGGGTGTACCAAAGCTCTCCCATCCGCACTGATTCTCGACGATGTTATAAGTTGCGCTAGGGACCGCATCTACCTTCTTTCGAAGTTAGCAGGCAACTACGCTGTTATGCGGCGGCTCGTTTCTGCCCATTCAACATCTGTCCTTCAAGTGTAACGAGCGAGTAACGGAGTTTATATTTCATACCTGCCACAGCAAATTTGTGTTCGTGGGGTCTCTATTCTAATTCGAACGTTTGACTTACGCTATACGTATTCGTTTCGGAATATCGTTTCTACGTCTTCCGTTAACTATACGTGGTTAACATTATGAAGACAATTATTAAATTTGTGAAATACAACTTTGTTTGCGGAAAACATAATGATGTTCGAAGTCGACAGATTTCCACGACAAATTACTTTCAACAACTTATTATATGCATAATTGTTGCAACTGATTGCCGGGAATTATAATTATGTGTGGAAAACTGTTTATTAGCTTTTGATACAAATATTAATGGCAGTCTTTGCATAATAAAACGAACCATTTCAAAGCAGTGTCCTAATTCGTAGCACCTGTGCTGCGAAAAGATGTCATTGTCATTAAGATGAGCTGTGAGAAATCTTTTCGCAGCACAGGTGCTACGAATTAGGACACTGCTTTGAAACGGTTCGTTTTATTATGCAAAGACTCCCATTAATATTTATATCAAAAGCTAATAAACAGTTTTCCACACATAATTGTCGGCCGCTATGACCGAGCGATTCTAGGCGCTTCAGTCCGGAACTGCACTGCTTCTATGGTCGCAGATTCGAATCCTGCCTCGGGCGTGGATGTGTGTGATGTCCTTACGTCCTTAGGTCAGTTAGGTTTAAGCAGTTCTAAGTTCTAGGGGACTGATGACCTCAGCAGTTAAGTCCCATAGTGGTCAGAGCCATTTTGAACCTTCCAATTTAAGCTGTTCCTAATTGTATTTCCTAGGTATTTAGTTCAATCTACGGCCTTCAGATTTGACGATTTCTCGTGTGACCGAAGTTTAAAGGATTGCTTTTAGCACTCATGTAGATGACCTCAAACTTTTCGTTATTTAGCGTCAATTGCCTATTTTCGCACCATACAGACATCTTTTCTAAATCGTTTAGCAATTTCTTTTGATCTTCTGATGACTTTACTAGTCGATAAACGACAGCATCGTCTGCAGACAACCTAATACGGCTGCTCAGATTATCTCCCAAATCGTTTATATAGATAAGGAACAGCAAAGGGCCCATAACACTACCTTGAGGAACGCCAGAAATCACGTCTGTTTTGCCCGATAACTTTCCGTCAACTACTACGAACTGTGACATCTCCGTCAGGAAATCACATAACTGAGACGATATTGGATAAGCACGGAGTTTCAGTACAAGCCGCTTATGGGGTACAGTGTCAATAGCCTTCTGGAAACCCAGAAATACGGAATCAATCTGAAATACCTTGTCAATAGCACTCAACAAGGTTTGTGGATAATATCATTCGCCGGCCGGAGTGGCCGTGCGGTTCTAGGCGCTACAGTCTGGAACCGAGCGACCGCTACGGTCGCAGGTTCGAATCCTGCCTCGGGCATGAATGTGTGTGATGTCCTTAGGTTAGTTAGGTTTAATTAGTTCTAAGTTCTAGGCGACTGATGACCTCAGCAGTTAAGTCGCATAGTGCTCAGAGCCATTTGAGCCATAATATCATTCCTGAAATGGACTGAGCTGCCCAAAAGTCCCGACTTGAACCCAGTGAAACGCCGTTGGGATACTCAGATTGTCAGTTCCGCTCCAGGCCCCAGCGTACAACATGACAACCTATGTTTGTTTCGACTCCTGAGGAAGAATGGGTTGCCATTCCTCCACAGACATTCACATTGAAAGTAACCGCAGCATATTTCAAGCCGTCATAAATGCTAAGAGTCGACACATCCCACATTAACGTCCACTAATACGCTCAAATGATTGAAATGGCTCTGAGCACTTTGGAACTTAACATCTGAGGTCATCAGTCCCCTAGACTTAGAACTACTTAAACCTAACTAAGCTGAGGACATCACACACATCCAAGCCCGAGGCAGGATTCGAACATTGCGACCGTAGCAGCAGCTCGGTTCCGGACTGAAGCGCCTAGAACGCTCGGTCACAACAGCCGGCCACTAATAGGTGTCCACATCCTTTTGGTCAGATAGCGAACTGTCTGCTCGAACGTGCAGTACCGTACAGGCACGACATGTACTTATAATGAGAAAATGGGCTTGTTTGCAATATGCTACGTCTGGAGTACCGCGAACTGTCAGCAGTGGGACAGTCGTTGCGACAGTCTTTTCAAGGTCTGCGTGATGTTATCTCTCAACAAGATATCGCTGCCATAACCTACCTTGATAAAGAGGTTGTTCGACTGTTTTTCTGGCCAGCCACGTTCTCCACAACTCTCAACCAGTGGTAACCGCCATACAAGTTCTGTTCGACTCGTTGTACAACCATGTTGGAGGCACTGCTACTGCCAACGTTGTCAGCACTGGAAGAGCCGCTGTTGCTGCCAGCAGCGACAGTTCTTTGTACTAAATTGCGTACACTGCATTCTCCCACTTAACTTACTAATTTAATCATACATTATTCCTGCTACAATGTATATGAATAATAAGTAAAATTTCATTATTTGCTATCCTCCCTAACGTCGCAATTTTAGTGATCTGCGGTGTAGATTACGAGGACCTGCTGAAAAGCAATGCCTCCGCATTTTTATGTCAAACCTCTTAAAGATCTTTACATAAAACGACCGTTAGTAACATTCTACGTCTTTTTACATTGAAGAATCAGTCAAGGAAACCAAAGAAAAACTTGGAGAAGAAATAAAAATCTTGAGGTTTCCCGATGAAACTATAATTCTGTCAGAGACAGAAAAAGGCTTCGAAGAGCAGTTGAACGGAATGGACAGCGTCTTAAAAGGAGGAAATAAGATGAACATCAACAAAAGCAAGAGAAGGATAGTGGAGTGTAGTCGAATTATATCATGTGATGCTGAGGGATTTAGATTAGGGGACGAGACGCTTGCTATTTGGGCAGAAAAATAATTGATGATGGCCGAGGTAGAGAGGATGTAAAATGCAAAATGCCAATGGCAAGAAAACCATTTCTTAAAAAAGAGAAATTTGTTAACATCAAATCTAGACTTAAGTGTTAAGAAAGTATTTTCTGAAGGTATTTTTGTCTGAAGTGTAACCATGTATGGAAGTGAAACATGTACGACAAACAGTTTAGACAAGAAGAGAATAGAAGCTTTTGTAATGTGATGCTACAAAAGAATGCTGAAGATTAGTTGGATGGATCATGTAACTAATGAGGAAGTATTGAAGAGAGTTGGTGAGACAATAAATTTGTGACACAGCTTGACTAAACGAAGGAATCGGTTGACAGGGCACATTCTGAGACATATCGTCAATTTAGCATCGGAGGGAAGTTGGGTGGCGGGGGAGGGGGGGGGGGCGGATAAAAATTGTGGAGGGAGACCAAAAGATGAATATAGTAAGTAGATTCAGAAGAATACAAGTTGCAGTTGTTATTTGGAGATAAAGAAGCTTCCACGGGATGGAATAGCATTGAGAGTTGCCTCAAACCAGTCCTTCGACTGAAGACCTCAGAAACAACAACAACGTGTTCAAACATTATGAATTACCTCGAAGAAAACTGTCTATTGACACACAGTCAATATTGGTTTAGAAAGCATCGCTCTTGTCAAACACAACTAGCTCTTTATTCGCACGAAATGTTGAGAGCTATTGACAAGGGATTTCAGATCGATTCCGTATTTCTGGATTTCCGGAAGGCTTTTGACACTGCACCACACAAGCGGCTTGTAGTGAAATTGCGTACTTATGGAATATCGTCTCAGTTATGTGACTGGATTTGTGATTTCCTGTCAGAGAGGTCACAGTTCGTAGTAATCGATGGAAAGTCATCGAGTAAAACAGAAGTGATTTCTGGCATTCCCCAAGATAGTGTTATAGGCCCTTTGCTGTTCCGTATCTATATAAATAATTTGGGAGACAATCTGAGCAGCCGTCTTAGGTTTTTTGCAGATGACGCTGTCGTTTATCGACTAATAAAGTTATCAGAAGATTAAAAGAAATTGTAAAACGATTTAGAACAGATATCTGAATGGTGCGAAGATTGACCCTAAATAACGAAAAGTGTGAGGTCACGCACATGACTGCTAAAAGGAATTTGTTAAACTTCGATTACAAGATAAATCAGTCTAATCTAAAAACCGTAAATTCAACTAAATACCTTGGAAATACAATTACGAACAACTTAAATTGGGAAGGAACATATAGAAAATGTTGTGGGAAAGCCTAACCAAATACTGCGTTTTATTGGCAGGACACTTAGAAAATGTAATAGATCTACTAAGGAGACTGCCTACACTACGCTTGTACGTACTCTTTTAGAATACTGCTGCGTGGTGTAGGATCCTTACCAGATAGGACTGACAGAGTACATCGAGAAAGTTCAAAGCAAGGCAGCACGTTTTGTATTATCGTGAAATATGGGAGAGAGTGTCGCAGAAATGATACAGGATTTGGGATGGACATCATTAAAAGAAAGGCGTGTTTGGTTGCGGCGGAATCTTATCAAGAAATTCCAATCACCAACTATGTGACCTACATAGGGAGAAACGACCACCAAGATAAAATGAGGGAAATCAGAGCTCGTACGGAAAGATATAGGTGTTCTTTCTTTCCGCGCGCTATACGAGATTGGAATAATAGAGAATTGTGAAGGTGGTTCGATGAACCCTCTGCCAGGCACTTAAATGTGATTTGCAGAGTATCCATGTAGATGTATATGTAGATGCAGATGTAGATGTAGAACGTCTTTGTTGTCTATGTCTACATGTATATTTCTTAAAGCTGTCACCCCAGCGACAAACACATTTCTCCCAACCAGAGACCAGTTTGTTGACACCGTCACTGCAGAATCTTTGAAAAAAATGGCTCTGAGCACTAAGGGACTTAACTTCTGAGGTCATCAGTCCCCTAGAACTTAGAACTACTTAAACTTAACTAACCTAAGGACATCACACACATCCATGCCCGAGGCTGGATTCGAACCTGCGACCGTAACGGTCGCGTGGTTCCAGACTGTAGCGCCTAGAATCGCTCGGCCACTCCGGCCGGCGCAGAATGTTTGACTTTGTTTGACGGAACTACTACCTCACCTCTGCTTCCACCGCTTCATAAATCAAAACTGAGTCCTTGAATGTTTTCATTGAGTTTTGCAAACGGATGAATATTGGATAGGGCCAAATTGGTACTGTATGAAGGAAGATCGGTAACAATGAGTCCAAGGCGTTGGATTGTTGCAGTTGTCGCAGCACTCGTGTGGTTTGGCATTTTCATGCTGAAGGAGAGGATAGTCTGTGCGTGGACGAAATCTTCTAACTCGACACTCGCTTAAGGTACGCAGTTTCTCTTGCACCATCATCGTTACGTTACACACCGCCGTGTTACACGCCAGGTTTCGGAGTCCCCCAGCGGTAGAGGGCTGCAAATATGTAGGCTTGAGGAGTAAAGATGTTGAATGTAAATAACGTGTGTTGTATTTAAAAAGCTTCCAGATTTTGTACATGAAAATTTCGGAGGCATTACCTTTCAGCACGCACTCGTATATTTCAGCTGCATTTAGTGAAAAGCGTTTGTCTGTAACATTGATAAACTGAGGCATAAATCCTGCTTAAAAATGTCGATTTGCTTTCTGTTGCAAGCAGCGTCGATAAAATACACTGTTCAGGAAAAAAAAAAAACAGAGCACCTTGAACGACTGGAGATCGGACGTTCATATTCACAAGACACATACATTAGTATGTTCTACCGAAATGATTAGAATTTGAGCCATGTTGGCCCACGAGTTCAACGACAAAATCGATATCGCGGCGCAATACCACCTACCGGTAAAATGTGCTCTCGTTGTCGCTAGAAAGCCAACGTGACGGAACAGTGTGACTTGATCAGAGGTGCAGAGTGACTCGCAGACGTATGCGCGAACCGTACCGACAAATCAGTGAGTTTGAAAGAGGACGCTTTATTGGCATGAGAAAAAGTGATGCTTCCATCTGGGAAATTGCTGCTCGTGTGGGACGAAGAGTTTCGGTAGTGCAACAGGTGTGTGTCGAATCGTTCATGGGAGGCCGTAGAACACGGCGAGATGGGTCAGGTCGCACCACCCAGACCACTCCCCGAGAAGATCGACACCTCAACCGAGTGACATTGCACGACAGATCTGTGTCCTTCTCGGCTCTGGCGCAACTGTGGAACACATCGCACACTAAGAGGGGTCGCCGTTTATTACGGCATGGGTTACGTGAGCGTCGTCTACCTCTCCGCCTACCTTTGAGGAATGTGCAGGAACATGCTAGGCGGCAATGGTGTATGGGGCGATGTCACTGGGGACAGGAATGGCATTAGATAGTGTTTTCGGACGAGTCCAGATTTTGTCTGGTTGAAAATGATGGCCGTATTTTGGTTCGCTGCAGACAGGGGGGAGCGACATCACAGTGACTGCATTTGTACAAGACATAGAGCGCCAACTCAAGGCCTTATGTTGTGGGAAGCTATTGGATGCAACCATAAATCACAGATGGTGAGCAGTGTGATGTTCGTGAATAACATCCTGCAACCTGTAGCCATCCTTTCCTGCGCAACATCCCAGATGCCATTTATCAGCAAGACAATGCACGACCACATGTTGCTGCACGAACACGTGCTTATTCGTGTCACAAGATGCCAGCCTTTTGCCCTGTTGCGCCAGATCACCAGACTTGTAGCCAGTAAAAATGTGGCATATGGTGAAACGATAGGTGCAACGCTATGACACAGTGCCAACCACCACAGGTGAACTTTGGAACCGGGTGAATGCAGCATGGATGGCTATACAACACGATGCCATTCGCGACTTCTAAGCATCGATGCCATCACGTACGGAACAAATAATGAGGGCCCATGGAGGACATTGTGACTATTAGGCAATAGGGCACATGCTGAATCGAGGTGACTGAAATGTTAATCATTTCTGCAGAACATACTAATGTACATGTCTTGTGACTATGAACGTCCTATCTCTAGTCGTTCACAGTGTTCTGTCTTTTTCTGAATATGAGTGTAGTTGCAGGTACCTACAAAGAAATGTTATGCAGAGTGAATCCAAAGAAATCAACTGTGGCACTCGTGAAATGAAGACTTGTATTTATCAGAAGAATACCGGAAAATGCCTGAAAGAGTATGGTGTCACCGATTTTTTAGTAGGGTAGAGTGCTGTACCATAGAACAGTTCTCAGAATTTCGCATCTAGCTAGCCATATGCTAGAAGTTCAGTATATTTTATTATGCCACTTTTAAATGATGGCGTTTGCTTTGTATGTGCTGCAGTCTTTTTCTGAAACTACAAATATGGCTCCAAAAAATTAAGTTTTTTTTCCAAATGTAAAAACATGTTCCAAGGTACAACATTGTGCTGTGGCTAGGAACAAATATTCTATTGCAAATTGAAAACGCTGCGATCGAGAAAATCTTGTCAAAAGTGTATCTAGTCGTCTGTGTGTGACATTGTTACTCTACGGAACACCAGTAATCAGTGAGTTAAATCAAATCAAGTAGAAATATTATTAAGAAAACCAGTTACAAGGCGAATACATTTCGTAAATGAACTTGTTGGAAATAAACACAAATTTCTGTTTTCAGGACAGATAAAACTGTGAAGACATTAGCGACACTCAGTTAATTTGCAAATAGCACTATATATACGTCATAACTTGGGGTAAAATTCTGTAACTGAAGAATTATCAATATATTCCATATTTCTTTAATTTGTTATACAGCACTTAAGCCGGCCGGGGTGGCCGAGCGGTTCTAGGCGCTACAGTCTGGAACTGCGCGAACGCTACGGTCGCAGGTTCGAATCCTACCTCGGGCATGGATGTGTGTGATGTCCTTAGGTTAGTTAGGTTTACGTAGTTCTAAGTTCTAGGGGACTGATGACCTCCGCAGTTAAGTCCCATAGTGCTCAGAGTCATTTGAACCATTTGAACAGCACTTAAAATGCCTAGAACGCCTAATATTTACAAACTACGCACAAAACGCAACCTCATGTCTCACAACAACAAAAAACTGTAGAAAATGGTAAAACTGCTTATGGTGGTCTCTAGTGTGCATTCGTTGATGTGATTTTAGACTGAAGTGCCGACCAAAAGCCATTATGTGTTCTTCAAAACACTATACTCAATATACAACACTGTCCCCTAGTGTGTGTGCTATTGGGGGTTCTTTAAATCAAACTGAAGCAAGAGATCAAAAGAATTCAGGAAAAGTTGTTCTACGATTGTAGTCTGTCTGAAAGTGTTACGGAAGTGACCAGTATATTTAAGTGAGAGTCTTGGGATTAACCGTGCACTTCGTCTCACGAATGGGTACTTTCAGAGAAGAGGTATTTCAGACTCATGGTAAAGTAAAGACATGAAAGAATTTAAAAAATCAGCTGCCAGTGGGCCCTGATTTATATGAATGGACCAAGTTGAAAATTTATGCTGGACCGGGATTCGAAATAGAATCTCATGCTTATAGTCCAGGCAAATTAGGAAAAATGGGGGAGAAATTTATAAAGTTTTGAAACTTTGGGAAAACACTCTTATGGGATGTAGAAGTAAAAAACAAAAATCTCCCTCCCCAATCGGGGGAGCTTCCCCCTCCCCTGCCTGTTAATATAATTTATTTTCCTTTTTTCAAACTTAACGAAAAACGGTTCATTTAACGAAGTTATCTGTATGACAGAAAATATTTCTGGTGAAATTCTACACAGATAGGGTCAAATGCATGTTTAAGCAAGGTAATTAGTTTATGAGTGCTAAAATTTGAAGGTAAAAAAAAGTGAAATTTCTTTTAAAACAGACTTTTATTTATACAGAACAATTTTGCTTTATTATCTTTTACTTTAGGTCTATGCAACTTAAATTACTAGAATGAAAATCATTTTTCGTGAAAGTTAAGAATTACTGTAAAACAAATCAACAATTACTTTTGTTGTGATATATTTACAGTCTTATGTACAGCATGTAGACAATGAAAATACCACAATATCTATCAAACAAACTCTTGTGTTTTATTTTTATGTATTTATTTATTTTTTGCATAGAACCATCGTCCAAATCTTCTGTCAAATCACTGTATGGCACATTAGCGCAGCTTTGTCCACGACAGTATTTGCACATTGTTGTGCAATCTAGGACAGCCTTCACTCATCCACACTTCCTTCCGCAGCATTGAATGCAGCCGTACGAAATCAGTAGCAGTATTTTCTCTGGAGCAGGTGGTCGTTTCATGTGAATCGGGGAGAGGGATGAGTTTGATTCCCTCCAGCCCCAGTTTCTGGGATCCAAGCTGTTCCCCAGCCATAGCTGGACTTGTAAGTAAACTCGGTTAAGAGTGGAGGCGTCCTGCATCAGTAGTGGGTGACAAAGGAGAGAGTATGACAATATTGTTTGCCTGACCCACAAGTACATTAAAACATTAAAATCGAATGGCATTTAAGTTGTCATCGTCTAGAGGACACTCTTCTGTTTTTGTGTACAGAGAGTATAAATTTCCTTTCCTGCTTTCGCAACGGTGTCATGAGAGGATTCAGAACGTTGAAAATCCATGGATACCGGTTGAATAGTTGGAAAGCTTGCAGCTTTCCTTTCTCAAACAAGGCTGATGTGCTGTCGCAGCCACTTACTGCATGAAGAAACAGTACTGAAATCTTGCGCTCATGAATGAGTGAGGAGTTACATATATCTTTAGAACTGTAATACCTTGTTCTGATGCTACCTTTACCTTCCCTCGTCAGGATTATGTCTGTGTCGTCTGGAGCAAGAGCGGTAAGTAGCACAAGAAGATCTACATCTTGACCCACTATAAACGCTTGCTGGTAAAATTTTGAGGCATTTATTGCTTTTGCAACAATTTCAACATCTGCATCGTCATCCGCAATCTTGGTTTAAATACCAAAACTCTCTAGTTTTTACAGAAGTTGTGTGATGAAATTTTCTTATTGTTGAGGTTACTAAGAAAGGCAGACTGTGATTCAACACACATATCGTCATTACAGAAGATTTCTCGTGAGGTTCGCTACATCATTCGCCTTTGGCGTTCAATAGTTTTTGTGTTCAGATAACTTTCTGAATATCCGTCAAATACAGCAGAAACATCATCTTTACAATGTCTCTGAATATAGGCTATTAAGATTTTATAAATGTCACCAAAAGTTCCTTTCTCGGGCCACACGACATGGTGGATAAGAAACCCTCCATCTATAACAAAGAACTTCGATTCATTATTGTCAATATGCCTTTCAGGTACTTGATTGGAAAGATGGTACAGTGACGACTTTTTTGTTTTCCTCATCAATCCACTACTGTCAAACAGAGAAATTGGTACACTCTATAATTCGTACGTGAAGCAATCCTTTAAATCATCAGGTGAATGAAACGTGCACAGTATTCTCAGAAATAAGTGCGTTGTATCTACTTCAGTCATTTTTTTTTCAAGCCTAACAGTTGAATGCACATTGGCCTAACCATGTTCGAACGCTTAAGCTTCAAAGAACCAAATTTAGGCGAGACAGGAACTATTGTTCGAAGAGCTTCTTCAGCAACAGATGCAGCTTTGTAGCAGTTTTCTTCCAGAGAAGCTACAAATCCGGATCCTAATGAATACAATTGCTCCTCATAAACAAAAGGAGTGTATTGTTGCAGCGGTAGCTGAAATGTTCTGCGAATTTTCTTGAAAAGCAGCATCAAAGTTGGTATCTTGAGGGCGGCCTCTTTTTCGAACAGAGGATGGGTTCGACACTAATTTAGCATAGCAATATTTATGATGAAGGGCTTCTGCAGGTACTAAACACAAAACACTGTTCGGCAACCTTTCTACCGAAATCATCATCGCGTTTTTCTGCTTTCTCAAGTAGCGTATGTTTCACAGTTAAAGACGAACTTCGAACACTCCAAGGCGTTCGTGGAGTGGCTTTTTTGTTTCCGCCTCAATGTCACACTTTTCAGCACATATGAAACAGTCTTCTTTGAAATTGAATGGATAAGAGGAAGAGGATCTCAAACTTTTATCATCTGCTTGTACAACATTCTGATTAATTAGTTTCCTTATATTACGTTCCTTAAAATATTCACGTCGACATACCTTACAGACGTCAATCAGTCCCGCGTTCTGTAGAAGATTATGAGCCCCATCCTTCCGTTCCTTGCTATCAATATCAGTTTCCAAGCCCTTCGTCGCTATTGATGTCTCTCCTTCCGAAACAGATTTGCAACATACAAAACAAGTAGTAGGGTCCAGCATTATTGTTTTCTCAGTTCAGACAAAAGAAATGCGACTAAGAAGAAACACTTCATAACACCACAAACTGATAAATATTGTCACAAAAAAGAACTCTCTGGCACTACTTTGACAGTTCACAACATTAACTCAACTGAATTGGACACTGGGTAGGAAGAAACAACAGCAACAATAGTGGTAGGGGAGCGATGAGTGGATGGGGAGAGGAACTTGACGTTTTCATTGTTGGCATGTACTCCTGATTTCAACAATACTGATCGTAAACGAAGTATCATCTAGTAGAATATATAGGCTACGAAATATTTCCATACACTTAATTACGCTTCTCATTTAAATACTTTCCTAAGTAACAAAAACTGCAAACTATAACGTTAACAGAATTCTATTCCAATTCTTATACCTCAAATACCATTCGTATAAATGAAAAGATGCACAAGATCTTTTTAGTGTACAATTTTGCAAGGAATCTATTTACTAACAAGAGCTCTGTTCGAAAAGTGAGCCTTTTTGTGTTTAAATTTAAAATATGGTACAAACTGACTTATGGAGAGGATAAAAGGGGGACGCACCCCCTCCCCCCCCTAAGAAGGGGAACTTTTCTGTTTCTTATTACTACACCCCATATGAGTATTTTCCCGAAGTTCCAAAACTTAATAAATTTTTTCCCCGTTTGCTGATATTCTTACTCTACTGCCACCTAATGTATTTAATTCTTTGTGTCTTGATTCATAATGACTGCAGGATTAAAGTGACACCACATATATATCGTGGTATAATACACTCCTGGAAATGGAAAAAAGAACACATTGACACCGGTGTGTCAGACCCACCATACTTGCTCTGGACACTGCGAGAGGGCTGTACAAGCAATGATCACACGCACGGCACAGCGGACACACCAGGACCCGCGGTGTTGGCCGTCGAATGGCGCTAGCTGCATAGCATTTGTGCACCGCCGCCGTCAGTGTCAGCCAGTTTGCCGTGGCATACGGAGCTCCATCGCAGTCTTTAACACTGGTAGCATGCCGCGACAGCGTGGACGTGAACCGTATGTGCAGTTGACGGACTTTGAGCGAGGGCGTATAGTGCGCATGCGGGAGGCCGGCTGGACGTACCGCCGAATTGCTCAACACGTGGGGCGTGAGGTCTCCACAGTACATCGATGTTGTCGCCAGTGGTCGGCGGAAGGTGCACGTGCCCGTCGACCTGGGACCGGACCGCAGCGACGCACGGATGCACGCCAAGACCGTAGGATCCTACGCAGTGCCGTAGGGGACCGCACCGCCACTTCCCAGCAAATTAGGGACACTGTTGCTCCTGGGGTATCGGCGAGGACCATTCGCAACCGTCTCCATGAAGCTGGGCTACGGTCCCGCACACCGTTAGGCCGTCTTCCGCTCACGCCCCAACATCGTGCAGCCCGCCTCCAGTGGTGTCGCGACAGGCGTGAATGGAGGGACGAATGGCGTGTCGTCTTCAGCGATGAGAGTCGCTTCTGCCTTGGTGCCAATGATGGTCGTATGCGTGTTTGGCGCCGTGCAGGTGAGCGCCACAATCAGGACTGCATACGACCGAGGCACACAGGGCCAACACCCGGCATCATGGTGTGGGGAGCGATCTCCTACACTGGCCGTACACCACTGGTGATCGTCGAGGGGACACTGAATAGTGCACGGTACATCCAAACCGTCATCGAACCCATCGTTCTACCATTCCTAGACCGCCAAGGGAACTTGCTGTTCCAACAGGACAATGCACGTCCGCATGTATCCCGTGCCACCCAACGTGCTCTATAAGGTGAAAGTCAACTATCCTGGCCAGCAAGATCTCCGGATCTGTCCCCCATTGAGCATGTTTGGGACTGGATGAAGCGTCGTCTCACGCGGTCTGCACGTCCAGCACGAACGCTGGTCCAACTGAGGCGCCAGGTGGAAATGGCATGGCAAGCCGTTCCACAGGACTACATCCAGCATCTCTACGATCGTCTCCATGGGAGAATAGCAGCCTGCATTGCTGCGAAAGGTGGATATACACTGTACTAGTGCCGACATTGTGCATGGTCTGTTGCCTGTGTCTATGTGCCTGTGGATCTGTCAGTGTGATCATGTGATGTATCTGACCCCAGGAATGTGTCAATAAAGTTTCCCCTTCCTGCGACAATGAATTCACGGTGTTCTTATTTCAATTTACAGGAGTGTATTCGACTGTCCCGATAGGATATTTTGCTGTAGGGGAAAGATAAATAACAATTGTTGCCCCTGCAACGGGATACAGTCAGTAATTATTTCCTCTGTATATTCGAATGCTTTGAAGTGCTTGTCAGAATTGAAGCAGTCCCATACTCAGGGAAGGAGCAGATGCACGAATCATGCGCCGTCGTTTTAGACAACTTCCTAGACAGTCGTTTACGCAGTGTCAAATGTGTACCTACGTCGTGTGGATGACTATGACGAGTGCTTGTACAGTATAGTGTTGGTACGTGTTAAAAAAAATGAAATGATCGTATGGCATTATTGGCTGGGAGGCTCCATCTGGGGAAGGTCGGCCGCCGTGGGCAAGTCTTATTGCAGTCGACTCCAGATTGGGAGACTGGCGTGTCGGTGATGAGGACGAAATAATGATGGGGTCAACACAGGACCCAGCCCCCGAGCGGAGAAAACCTCCTGCCCGGCCTGGAATCGATCCCGGGCCTGCTGCATGGGAGGAAAGCACATTACCATTTAGCTAAGCTGACGTACTGGGTATTTGTTGTTATGGATGAACGGAAGGGTGAAACCGGGTTGCCGGCACATAGCCTGCTCCTCTCGAATACCACAAGGGAGGCTACTGGGCTTAACGTATCCATCCGATGCACGGGTAACCATAGACAGTGTCGCATGGCGTCACTTAATGAGACGCTGCGGAGAGGTTCGGAATTTAATCGAGGACACTTGTTTAACAGCTGGTGGTCAGGAACTCTTAGCCACAATCCCTCCTCCCCTTGCCGGCCAAATACTGCCAGAGAAAATTTTACACCACCAGGATTCGAACCGGCGTACCTCCTATTCGAGTGTCGCCTCACAAGCGTCCCGTAGCAAGCTCGGCTATGAACACAGGTTCAAGGTCGTCAGAACCACAGAATTTAGTGAACAATGAGTTCTCCGGTATCTCCATCGGTTTAAGAGTAAACGTAAACGATAGCAATAGCATTCTGGCTCAATGATTCGTACATTTTATTGCCTGTGTTCTCTTTTATGCGCCTCCAATCATTAGGAAACTGTTTTCGAGTACTGATTCGACCACTCAGTCATTAGTGTCTTCTCCTTTCTCTTCAAGCAAACGGCATTCATAGAAAAACTCTTATTGTGTGGCGATGTTGACTAGGCTGAAACACAAGCAGTCGACCTTCACGTAAGGTGCTCAGCTGTCGAAATTATTATGGTCGCGACGGGACACATCTGTTGTGCTAAAGCTTGGCCAGACGTGTATTACGTTTCGTAAACATTAGCGTTTGCTCTGATAAATAATTATACAGCTGGGACACATACATCGAGACAAGGAAAACGGAGTGACGCTATCATACAGGGAGGTACCCCAAAGCCTTCCACGCTAAGTCTTCGGCCAATGAAATCTTTGTAAATTCTTTTCTTAATATCTGTCCAGCGTCGAGATTTTAAACAGATGCTAACACAGCTCTTCCAGAACTTCTACATCTACATTTACACTAAACACGCAATTGTACAATCATGGCGGAAGGTATTTCACACCGGTATTAACGATTTTCTTTATTATTTCATTGGCCGGCCGGAGTGGCCGAGCGGTTCTTGGTGCTATAGTCTAGAACCGCGCGACCGCTACGGTCGCAGGTTCGAATCCTGCCTCGGGCATGGATGTGTGTGATGTCCTTAGGTTAGTTAGGTTTAAGTAATTCTAAGTTCTAGGGGACTGATGACCTCAGATGTTAAGTACCATAGTGCTCAGAGCCATTTGAACCATTATTTCATTCGCGTTTGGGGCGAATGAGAAATTTCTATCTTAAAGGCGAACCCTAAGTCCACGCATAACATTTTAGAGGGCCCTTTAGTATAAAGGACGTTTGGTCTCCGGTTGCTAGTTACAGTGCATTTTTGCTGTTCCTTCTATTTCATACACTAGATACACTGAAGAGCCGAAGAAACTGGTACACCTGCCTAATAACGTGTAGGACCCACGCGAGCACGCAAAAGTGCCGTAACACGATGTGGCATGGACTCGACTAAAGTATGAAGTAGTGCTGCAGGGAACTGACACCATGAATCCTGGAGGGCTGTCCATAAATCCGTAAGAGTACGAGGGGATGGAGATCTCTTCTGAACAGCACGTTCCAAGGCATCCCAGATATGCTCAATAATGTTCATGTCTGGGGAGTATGGTAGCCAGCGAAAGAGTATAAACTCAGAAGAATGTTCCTGGAGCCACTCTGTAGCATTTCTGGATGTGTGAGGTGTCGCATTGTCCTGGTGGAATTGCCCATGTCCGTCGGGATGAACAATGGACATGAATGGATGCAGGTGATCGGACACGATGCTTATTTACGTGTCACCTGCCAGAGTCGTATCTAGACGTATCAGGGATCCCATACCACTCCAACTGCACACGCCCCGCACCATTACAGAGCGTCCACCAGCTTGAGCAATCCCCTGCTGACATGCAGGGTCCATGTATTCGTGAGGTTGTCTCCATACCCATATACGTCCATCCGCTCGATACAATTTGAAACGAAACTCATACGACCAGGCAACATGTTTCCATTCATCAACAGTCCAATGTCGGTGTCGACGGGCCCAGCTGAGGCGTGAAGCTTAGTGTCGTGCAGTCATCAAGGGTACACGAGTGGGCCCTCGGCTCCGAAAGCCCATATCGATGATGTTTCGTTGAATGGTTCGCACGCTGACACTTATGGTGGCCCAGCATTGAAATCTGCAGCAATTTGCACTTCCGCAACGTTGAACGATTCTCTTCAGTCGTCGTTGGTCCCGTTGTTGCAGAATCTGTTTCCGCCTCAGCGATGTCATAGATTTGATGTTTTACTGGATTCATTCAGGATACACTCGTAAAATGGCCGTACGGAAAATCCTCACTTCATCGTTACCTCGGAGATGCTTTGCCCATCGCTCGTGCGCCGACTATAACACCACGTTCAAAATCAGATAAACCTTGATAATCTGCCATTGTATCAGCAGTAACCGATCCAACAATTGCGCCCGACACTTGTCTTATACAGGCGTTGCTAACTGCAGTGCCGTATTCTGCCTGTTTACATATCTCTGTATTTCAATATGCAAGCCTATGCCAGTTTCTTTGGCGCATGGTAGATGAATTCCGCTATTTGGGGAGCAAAAAACTGATGATGGCCGAAGTAGAGAGGATATAAAATGTACACTGGCAATGTCAAGAAAAGCGTTTCGGAAGAGGAGAAATTTGTTAACATCGAATATAGATTTAAGTGTTGGGAAGGGTTTTCTGAATGTATTTTTGTGGAGTGTACCCATGTAAGGAAGTGAAGCATGGACGATACGCGGTTTAAACAGGTAGAGAATAGAAACGTTTGAAATGTGGTGCTACAGAAGAATGCTGAATATTATGTGGGTAGAACACGTAATTAATAAGGAGGTACTGAATAAGATTGATCAGAAAAGAAATTTTGGCACAACCTGACCAAAATATGGAATCGGTTGATATGACACATTCTGGGACATCAAGGGTTTACCAATTTAGTATTGGAGGGAAATGTGGAGGGGGACTAGAGAATTGAGGAAGATCAAGAAATGAATACAATAAGCAGATTCGGATGGATGTAGGTCTCAGCGGCTATTCAGAAATGAAGAGGCCTGAGCAGGATAGAGTAGCATGGAGAACTGCATCAAACCAGTGTTCGGGCTGAAGACCACAACCACAAAAGAATCTGAAGACATTTGGCTTTTTAAAATAAAGCAATGCTGTGTTATGGCGGAGGAAATCAACTGTGCCGGAGCACTGTTTAGTCGTTGTAGAAAAAGCTTTGAATTTCGAATCTGTCTGTTTCAGCTCTTTGGATGCTACTTATAGCCTGCAGTTTACACTTCTTTGGATGTACGGATTAATCCACAATTTTCTTCATTTTCTCACTCCTTTTAATAATAATATGATAATAATAATAATAGAGACTAAATCTTCCTCTGAGCTTGAAATTGGACATGTTGTATGTAACCAAAAGATGCTCAGGTGCTGAAATCAGTAATCCCTCTCCACCACGTTCACGCACACCAGCCACAGTGTCCCGTTTCAGTTATGCCGTGCGCGGAATTGCGTTGCCAGCCAGTCGGCAACCCGTTGCCGATGTAGATAGTCTGTCCGTTGCGTCCCTTGTCAGTCGCTCCGTGCGGGGACAGCCTTGGACCCTCACGCCGTAGTACGTCAGCCAGCCGCTAGAGGAGTCGAAACACAACGGCACAGCCCACTGATAAAGTGTAGACTATCGTGCGGTAACTTGTTTTCTGCATTTGAAGCGGAACAACGCTGCAGGAACCCATATCGAGTTGTGGAAGTGCACGGCAGCAATGCAGCACAATACGACACAGTGGGGTAGTTGGCGCAGACGCTTTTGGCGTAGTGAAAGGAGTCAGAATGACGAAGAACGAAATGACGCTGACACTGACGCTCGAAGAGCAAAGTATCACATCAATGTGATAGCGGGAAAAGTGAAAATCACTCATGGATCAGTGTTCAATGTGCTGCACGACATTTTGAACATAACGTTGCTCGCCACCTGCTGCGATTTGAGGCTGCTCACATCCATTCAAAAACATTACAAATCAAAGTAGCGACGGAGCTGTTGCAGTCGTGTTGTGTCCACCCAACCCAGATGTCTTCTCTCGCTTTCTAGCCACCACGGACGAGTGCTGGCTGTATAAATATGGTCTCGAGAGAAAGGAGCAAAGCAAGCACTGGAAACATGTGGATTCGCCGTGTCCGAATTGACATATGGAGTAAGATATGCTGAATGTTTCACGGGACTCTCATGATGTGGTGAACATGCTTGCGAAGGGCAAACCTTCTCATGACGAGGTTACAAGAGGTTGCCGCGGGAAACTGTCCGAGGGGCTCCGTGGCAACGGCCCAGTTCTTTCTGCACGGGACACAGTAACACATACTGTTCTTTAGACTATCAAATTTTGGTCCAGCCCTGCTCCTGACTTTGTACCTGTGGCTTCCTCGTCGGATGAAGAAACTACTGAACGCCAGAAATTTCCAGAACGACGACGAGGTATCATCGAGGTGGAACCTTCCTTGACCAGCCAATGTGCAAAGTTCTACAGCAACGTATCATACATTATTGGGAAAAAAAGTGTCCCACTGAAACGTCATTATGTACAAGACTTACATCAACACCAGGCTTCATGACCGCAGGTTGATTTCTTTCGAACTCATACATACAACTTTGCGAGTACCCCCTTTACACGTTGGTTGTTTGAGTAGTTTTCCATTCAGACTGCTGTATTGACGTAAACGTACTCTCGCGTACTTGCATGACCGCTGTGGACATAACCTGTCTATAACTTGGTGTAGCAACACGTTTATCAGAATCAGAATGCTCGATTTGAGTCACGAAATTGCAAAAAAAAAAAAAAAAAAAAAAGGGAAAGCCACATAATAGACTTTCCTCTTCACTGAATGCACATGTAGTCATACAGACAATGAAATAACTGAAAAGTGTCTTCTGAGGTTTCGCATATTCTCTCACTGGATGCGAATTTAACAAAGAAAAACATAAATGTCCGAAACACGTTAAAATGGCTCTGAGCACTATGGGACTTAACAGCTGAGGTCATCAGTCCCCTAGAACTTAGAACTACTTAAACCTAACCAACCTAAGAACATCACACACATCCATGCCCGAGGCAGGATTCGAACCTGCGACCGTAGCGGTCGCGCTGTTCCAGACTGAAGCGCCTAGAACCGATCGGCCGCCACGACCGGCGCGAAACACGTATGAAAACTTACACCAATGTGTGAGTTCAACGAAGTTTGTGGGAACAAGACAGCGTGGGCAAATTTGTTGCAAACAACTACATAAAACGCCTTTAGGGCGAAGGTATCATTCTCCTCTATTCGTACATAGCTATTGATGTTTTTTTTCAAAAGACATCAGTTAAAAACTACTCGTATAAACGTATAATATTCAGCGTAGCTGGATATGCACCTAATTCTTATCTGTGCCTCATCAAAAAAGGAAAATTCTGCGAAGGTTACCTCGTTAACATACCCACTTCTGTAACAAGAAAACACATTACGTAATATAACGATTTATATAAACTATGCTGAAGACAACGGCGTGTCACTTTGGGATCGCCACGTAGCTGATTGTGGTGTAAGAGCGTCATAAAGAGCTACCTACTATAGAACGTATATGGCTTATTTAACGGAGTAATAAAATTAAAATTTGTGAAAGGTCTCTGTTGGATTCCTTTCATGTTAATTTCTTAAATCTGTTGTCATTTACGGCATAAATTCCTCTTCTAAATTTACTGTGGCGTTTCTGACTATCTGGGAGGAGACTGAGTAGTGGAACATGTTACTTTTACACATAAACAAGAACTATCTGTCACACTACTACACTTTAAAACTCAGTTTATATGTAATTGATGTCACACAGTCTCATACGGAACCTACATCCGCTTTCTTTTATATACTGTATATGATAAGATACTGTCATCCCCCTTCCCTTCTGTGTGAGAGGATGAATGAGCAAATGTATTTCTAGTTGCATGCTTGAGGGTAGCAGACAAGCCTGTCTGCTAGAGAACAGTAAGACCAACGTCGGAATAGGTAGCTACGCTTTCTAAAAGCAGAGAGGTTTCTATTCTTAGTATGGTCCTGTCCGTCCCTTGTCATGTTGGTATAGGAAGCTGCCCCTGTGGCCACTTCCGTTTGTATTTGTGAGCCACCCTCAGGAAGGAACCACGGCAGTCTGTCCTCGGCGAGCGTCTGAAGTGGTAAGATCTCCGGCTAAGCGCGTGTCTGCTAAGTCCGTAGGACAATGGATTTCTTAAGTTCAGCCTAACTGATAATTTAATCACCTTTATTTCAGGTTTAGCTCTAAAATATCTAATGTTATCTTAAATTGCAATGCAGTGTAATTCGAGTGTGAAGTTCAGAATATATTCCCGTAGTTGCTTTGTCACTACTTTGTGAGTAAAGTGTAACCACGTGTTGATCAGTAACTCTAACTAGCATCATCAATCTTCAATGCGAATGTGCGTGAGATTATAACGTCTCGTCTTGACAACATTTTTCAATATAGCAACTTTTCTTTATGTTCAACCCACGTGGGGTGTACTTTGTGAGACCAGTACCACGTGCATGTACAATTGTTTGACCCATCAGGTTAATAGTAAGACGATAGTAACCAGTTCGAGGTTTTTCTTTTGTAAATTGCTTTTCGATCTAATATATTTTAATTATCAAAATTATTGTGGAGTTACACTCTTTGTGTAAAGCAAGTTGACCACGTGAAGCATGTGGTGTAATCATCAAAGTAGCCCTCAGCTATTCTTTTCGAGAAGATTTCACAGAGAGTTAGTATGACTTTAGTATACCAGTGTGTGGTAATTACATGACGCCCAGGATTGCGCTACGAACGTAACTTCTGTGGGTGAAAATTGAATCGGTTGGTTGTGGTTAATTTCCTCTTGCATATGTTTCAACGTTCTGCGTGCGTTATTTTATGAATGCAGTGTTGTATGCAGTCTCCCAATCTTGGCTCCATATTTGATGTGTTCCCTAAGATTACAATCTCACATTTTCACAATCCTAAATAAGGCACCAGTTTAGTTATGAATCAAGTTTAATATGCTGAAATTTCAATGATCAATGTTAAAATAAATTTCCAAATATAAACTGATTTATTTCTTTTTGTTTAAATTCTCTTTTTTATATATATATCACCGGTTGTCGTATGACTATTAAAAGATTATAATTAATGTTAGTATGGTTGGGAATTTGGTAAGCTAGACTGGATACCTGGTGCAACAACATTACATTTGATAATTGTCTTTCTGGATTATATAATACCCATAACTCAAAGTAAAGATTGGGAATAACTATGTCTGACTCAAGGCCTACAAAAAAGTCTCCAATAGTTCCCCATTTTGACACCATTTATTCACTTTCAGACTTCAACAAGACACACTATGTAATACAAAGATGAAAACAGACTAATTTTCTTAACTTTCTGGGTGTAGCATTCATGCAATGAGTTGATAGTTGGCTATGTTAACCGTAGATAACAAAACCCTCCTAAAATTTACGATTGCAGTAGAGTATAAAAGAGGACATTTTGTACTTAATTTGGTGTGTAACGTGCCACTGGAAATCAAAAAATTGTAATTAACTAATACATAACCTATAAATTATGATTTCCTCTGAGTAATATGTGGACATTCAACGTTTCGATAGTTTAGCAGCAATGTAACATTCTCCCCCTCGCCTCACCTCCTCTTTATTGTTCTAGGATTAAGATAAGTCTAAGTGTCAGCATTATCTTCTTTTTTCTCAAAGCATATTTCTTAAATTAACTATTTGAATTATGCGATATTTATTCTTACAATGCTACAGAGCTTGATAGTCGCGTTTCGCCATCGTGATTTAAAAGTACGTCATTGTCTTATCTCATTATAGTCAAATACTCTACGTCGTTCGCAATACTAAGATTCCGAGGAGTCCTGCCTCGTACGGCAATGTTGATACGAGATAAGATAGAGAAACCAAATATGTCAATGAGAGAGGCAAGCACAATCGACGAGAGATTAGTAGTAATTTTGAGATTTATTGCGTCAGGCAGGTCAGTCGTATTCTCGAAGTTTAGTTTTGTATTATCAGCAAACGTAATTAGTAAAATTCTATCTGTCTGGCAAGGATATGATCAGAAAATTAACGTCAAACATTTCTTTTACGTTTTTTAAGAATTCGGTGAAAATGACATGCATTTAGCAGACCTCTTACTAGTCATGTCAGAAATATGACGTACCTATTTTTCGAAGTGGAAGCATTTCTGCAAACTGCCAACCTATATTTTCATATTAATAAAGCGTCATAGAGAAACTTCAGCTGACCATCCTAAGATGCTACATACATTGATTACTCTCGTATAGGTCTATTAAAATTGTTTTATGTAAAAATACTACTTGAAAAATTGAATCTGAGGTATGATATGAACAAAGGCGAACTGAAAACTTACAAAGTGTACACCATCGCCGTGTGGCTGGTTCACGAATCTCTGTCAACATCTGAATGGACAATATTGTCAAACCGCACACGTTCATCTTGTATTGACAGTACTGGGAATATTTTGAGGGCCATCAATACTGCTCGTCAGTATTTCTAGTATTGACAGTACGTCAATACGCGTCCTCAGAGGTCAATGTATTGACGGTTTGACAATATTATTTAAAGTGCGAGGTCCCCTTTAGAATCCATGTTTACAAAACATTTTTGTGTTGTTGTGGTGTGTACTACCACCCCTCAAAATATGGAATACTGATTTTTTTTAAGACGAAGTCGAGCGGATTAGGCTGCTAAACACTCGTTACCAGAGCTTAGAAAACAGACAAAAATACAATATCTGTTGCTAAATAAAGAACTTAAAAGTGCAAAAATATGAAAACCAATATGTATACCCTTCTCAGTTTTACACTGAAGAGCCAAGAAACTGTTACACTGGTTTAATATCGTGTAGGGCCCCCACGAGCACGCAGAAGTGCTGTAACACGACATGGTAGCCGCGCGGAGTGGCCGCGCGGTTAGAGGCGCCATGTCCCGGATTGCGCGGCCCTCCCACCGGAGGTTCGAGTCCTCCCTCGGGCGTGGGTGTGCGTGTTGTTCTTAGCATAAGTTAGTGTAAGTAGTGTGTAAGTCTAGGGCCCAATGACCTCAGCAGTTTAGTCCCTTAGGAATTCCCACATATTTGAAAATTTGGAACGACGTGGCAAGGACTCGACTAAAGTCTGAAGTAGTGCTGGAGGATAACTGACACCATGAATCCTGCAGGGCTGTCCAGAAATCCGTAAGAGTATAAGGGGATGGAGACCTCTTCTGAACAGCACGTTTCAAGGCATCCCAGATATGCTCAATAATGTTCATGTCTGGGGAGGTTGGTGGCCAGCGAAAGAGTTTAAACTCAGAAGAATGTTCTTGAAACCACTCTGTAGCAATTCTGGACGTGTGAGGTGTCGCATTGTCCTACTGGAATTGCCCAAGTCCGTCGGAATGCACAATGGACATGAACGAATTCAGGTGATCGGACACGATGCTTATTTAAGTGTCACCTGTCAGAGTCGTGTCTAGACGTATCAGGGGTCCCATATCACTGCAACTGCACACGCCCCACAGCATTACAGAGCGTCCACCTGCTTGGACAATCCCCTACTGACATGCAGGATCCATTCATGAGGTTGTCTCCATACCCATACACGTCCATGTGCTCGATACAATTTCAAACGAGACTCGTCCGACCAGTCAACATGTTTCCAGTCATCAGCAGTCCTATGTCGGTGTTGACGGGCCCAGGCGAGGCGTAAGGCTTTGTGTCGTGTACACATCAAGGGTACACGAGTGGGTCTTCGGCTCCGAAAGCCCATATCGATGATGTTTCGTTGAATGGCACGCACACTAACACTTGTTGATGGCCCAGCATTGAAATCTGCAGCAATTTATGGAAGGGTTGCACTTCTGTCACGTTGAACGATTCTCTTCAGTCGTCGTTGGCCCCATTCTTGCAGGATATTTTTCCGGCCGCAGCGATGTCGCAGATTTGATGTTTTACCGGATTCCTGATATTCACGGTACACTCGTGAAATGGTCGTGCGGGAAAATCCGCACTTAATCGCTACCTCGGAGATGCTGTGTCCCATCGCTCGTGCGCCGACTATAACACCACGATCAAACTCACTTAAATCTTGTAACCAGCTATTGTAGCAGCAGTGAAGTAAATGTCGTGTGACTAGGGGCTCCCGTCGGGTTGACCGTTCGCCGGGTGCAAGTCTTTCGATTTGCCGCCCCTTCGGCGACTTGCGCGTCGATGGAGATGACATGATGATGATTAGGACAACACGACACCCAGTCTCTGAGCGGAGAAAATCTCCGACCCAGCCGGGAATCGAGCCCGGGCCCGTAGGATTGACATTCTGTCGCGCTGACCACTAAGCTAGCCGGCCGGTGTGGCCGAGCGGTTCTAGGCGCTACAGTCCGGGACCGCGCGACCGCTACGGTCGCAGGTTCGAATCCTGCCTCGGACATGGATGTGTGTGATGTCCTTAGGTTAGTTAGGTTTAAGTATTTCTCAGTTCTAGGGGACTGATGACATCAGATGTTAAGTCCCGTAGTGCTCAGAGCCATGTTTGAACCACTCAGCTACCGGGGGCGGACCGATTATAGAACTGTGCCAGACACTTGTTGTCTTATATAGGCGTTGCCGACCACAACGCCGTATTCTGCCTGTTTAGATATCTCTGTACCTGAATACTCAAGCTTATACCAGTTTCTTTGGTACTTCAGTATAGAATAATAGTTACACCATAGTATTTTTCTCTTTTCTTACAATAGCTCCTTAGCAGTGGAAACACATGAAGTTTGTCATTTATAATGCGCTCCAGGAAATTGTAATAAAAACATAGTTTCCCTAGCTTACTTGTTGATATTCGTAGTAATTAAGTGACGAAGGAGTGAATGTGTAAATTGAGCTAGAGTTTATTGTAAATGGCGAATTTAGAAAACAAGGGAAGACAGTTGTAATTAGCGTTGCTCTGCGGCAGATACAATCGAGCTAACTTCCGCCTCCGAGAACAAACAAGGACGAAGCTGACCCGCGTGAAGGGTAGGGCACGGGCGGCTGGCGCAAGCATGAGTCGCAGTTCCCACTGTGTCTGTGCAAACCGGAAGTCGCTGACAAGTCCCTCGCTAGCGCTGCGCGTAAAGCGTGTTTTACACGAGCGACTTTCTTGTCTAAATCGACCATTCGCGGCGACAGCGCATTACGTCCTAGCGTGTAAGTTAACCGCCAAGCGCACGTGAAACTTGAGCCCAGTTAGAAGCAACCTTAATCGCAATGTTATTTCTAGGGCATAGGATTTATATCCCGCGAATTTAGTAGCTGAGACATCAACGTGAGTTCAGTATAATGCTCCTCAAACGACTGTAGCAATGTTCTGGCTCTGAGACACGGACAATTCAAAAATGTTCAAATGTGTGTCAAATCTTATAGGACTTAACTGCTAAGGTCATCAGTCCCTAAGCTTACACGCTACTTAACCTAAATTATTCTAAGGACAAACACAGACACCCATGCCCGAGGGAGGACTTGAACCTCCGCCGAGACCAGCCGCACAGCCCATGACTGCAGCGCCCTAGACCGCTCTGCTAATCCCTCGGGGCACGGGCAATTATGATACTGAAAGATGACATCGTCATCGGGGAAGAAATCAAGCATGAGGGGATGCAGGTGGTTCATATGAAAGTCAGTAGCGCACCTAATCACAAATTGGCAGTTATCTCGTAAACAGATCGTATTTTTGCTGGAACGGTTTTCTTTCTATGTTGGTATAATTTCACCCATCTTACTTTGCACCATTAAATGTGATAGAAGCTGTACATTATACACTGTCCGCCTCCGTAGCGTAGCGGTAGCGTTATCGCCTAGCACGCTGCGGTACCGGGTTCGATTCCCGGCTGGGGACTGGGTGTTGTGTGTCATCACTTCATCATCATTCACTCGCAAGTCGCCGATGTGGTGTCACCTTAAAAGGACTTGCAATGCGGCGGCCGAATTGTCCCGAATGGGGCCTCCCGGCCAACAATACCATACGATCATTTCATTTCATTATACTCTGATCATGTTACTTATAATCCGTCTTGATTGCAAATTTTTTTTTATTCGTATGACCGGTTTCGGTTCATCCAGAACCATCTTCAGATCTGATATTTCAGTTACAGGAGTAACCCGTCCAAATCCAGCAACTTTCACATGCTGCGGGTTCGTAGGCTGCGTCACATCGCAGCATGTGAAAGTTGCTGGATTTGGACAGGTTACTCCTGTAACTAAATTATCAGATCTTAAGATGGTTCTGGATGAATCGAAACCGGTCATATGAATAAAACCAAATTGCAATATAGACGGATTATAAGTAACATTATACAATCACTGATTGCTCCTATTCCATCAGACATTGTCTGTTTTTGCAAAATACACTGATCAGACAAAACATTATGACCACCGCCCACTGGGACGCTGGATGCTGCGTGGTGTCTTGGGGGCACGCAGTAGCAAAAGTGTGTAAGCGGAACGGACACGGACAGTGTATCACCCTCGCGAAAATATGGACTGCAAATGGGGAAATCCATTGAGATAAGCAACTTTAACAAATGAAAGTTTATTATTACGCAGAGCCTGTGAACGAGTATCTCGAAAACGTCGAAGCTTGTCGAATGTTCACCTACTACTGTCTTGAGCATCTACAGGAAGAGGCACAAGGACAGTGAAACTATAACTAGGCGCTAGATGGTTGGACGTCCACGATTTTTCACAGAACATGGGGTTCGGATGCTTGTATGTTCTGTAAATTAGGATAGATGATGATCTGTGGCATCTCTGACGAAAGAGCACAGTGCTGGCTCACGCTCAAGTGTTTCGGAGCACACCGTTCATGGTATATTGTTAAACATGGAGTTCTGCAACAGACCACCTCTACGTGTTCCCACGTCGACCCAACGACATCGTCAATTACGATAGCAGCGGACATGGGACCATTCGGATTCGACCGTCGATCAATTGAAAATATCGTCTCTTCGAGTGAATCACATTGTTGCTGCACTTGGTCGATTGTCGTCTCGAGAAACGCCGGCTCGATAGGTGCAGCGCACCACGGACACAGGCAGCTGGGAGCAGTATTACGCTATGGGAGACAATCTCTTGCCCTTGAATATGACCTGTGGCAATAATCGAAGACACGCTGACAGCTGCGAACCACCTGCATCCCTTCGTGGTTCAAATGGCTCTGAGCACTATGCGACTTAACTTCTGAGGTCATCAGTCGCCTAGAACTTAGAACTACTTTAACCTAACTAATCTAAGGACATCACACACATCCATTCCCAAGCCAAGATTCGAAATCGAGCCTGCGACCGTAGCAGCAGCACGGTTCCAGACTGAAGCGCCTAGAACCGCTCGGCCACTCCGGTCGGCCCTGTGAAGATTCTTCAAGGTTCTAGTTCACCCATCCAGACGCGAACCACCTAAAAACTAAGAGGAACTAATGGATCGCATTCAACATACCGCCGCCAATCACATCAGGGCAATGCCAGGAATCTTTGAAAGAGTTTGGCAAAACACCGTTCGACGTTACCAAGCTTGTGTCGCGTCAGAGGGTCGGAAGTTCGAGCACCTGCTTTAAGTAAACATTGTCCTAGCTTCAGTAAAGGGCCTTTTCAAGGTCGAAACAATTGGTAAAAGACTTTCTGTATGCGAACTAACAGCTGTTGATGGGTTTGTTCCTGGCACGTCTTATCATGAAACTACAATGGATGTGTCGAGGACCCTGGCGGATTCGCCCCCAGGCCCCCAGAGTGGAAGGCTGACGCGCTACCACCTAGCGTGCGGGACGCCTTAGATACATCGCGATGTCCGGCAGGCAAAGGATTCGCTGTCATGCGTTGTCCAAAGCATCTGGTAACTGGGCAATCCGGCCGCCAATCGGAGCGCGTAGCGCCAAGATTCCGTAGTTTAAAAATGATGCGTTGTCGACCTACATAACATTAGTAATTTTGGTTCCTACTGCCATCAGCTATCCAGGGTTAAAATTTCGTGAAACAATTTTTCTCCATCCTATACCGTGTAGAACTGGCCACTAGATGTCACGAGAAGCGGATCCGCCAGTATAAAAGGAGGCGTGGAGTGCCGTGCTGTCAGCAGAGGAGTGACAGTAGAATTGGTCGGTCAGAAGAGCTGAGTGACTTCGAACGTGTTCTAGTCGTTGGATGACAGCTGAGTAAAAAAACCGTCCGGGTCCTTTCGGCCCCCCAAAACTGCCCAAGTCGACTGTTGGTGATGTGGTTGTGAAGAGGAAACGCGAAGGAACAACAACAAATAAACCAAGACAAGGCAGATCTCATGTACTGACGGAGAAACGTCGACCAATGCGGAGGGTGAAGTCAGCGGCAGGAATCACTCGAGAGTTCCAAAACGCTACCAGCAATCTTGCTAGCACAATGTGCGTAGGGAATTAAATCGAATGGGGTAGAGTCGTTGAACCACACGGTTCTGTAGTCAGTGCTAACCGACTCTTGAAGGCTGTAAAGGGCGACGTCAGTTGACTGTGGACGACTGGAAACAAGCGATTTCCAGACCTGAATCACGCTGTACTCTGTGGCAATGCGTTAGAAGGGTTTGGGTTCGACCAATACCTTGAGAACGCTGTCTGGCATCATGTGTAGCGCCAACGGCGAAGTTCGGAGAAGATGGTGGTACGGTATGGGCGTGCTTTTTTGTGGTTAGACGGTGGTCCTCTTATTGCACTTAAGAATACGCTAAATCAGGAAGAGTATGAACACACTTTACAGCATAGTGTACTGCGTGTAGTAGAGGAACGGTTCAGATAAGATGATCTACTTCTACATGACTACTCTACAATTCACACCTAAGGACCTGGCAGAGGGTTCTTCGATCCACCTTCAAACTATTTCTCTACCGCTCCACGCTCTTAACAGCGCTTGAGAAAAATGAACACTTAAACTTTTCTTTACGAGTTCTGATTTCACTTATTTTATTATGATGAGCATTTCTCCATATGTTAGTTGGTAGCAATAAAATATTTTCCCAAAGCGAAGAGAAAGCTGGTGACTGAACTTTCGTGGAAAAATCTACCGAGCCGGCCGCTGTGGACGAGCGGTTCTAGGCGCTTCAGTCCGGAACCACGCTGCTGCTACGGTCGCAGGTTCGAATCCTGCCTCGGGCATAGATGTGTGTGATGTCCTTGGGTTAGTTAGGTTTGAGTAGTTCTAAGTCTGTGGGGGCCGGCCGATTTGGTCGAGCGGTCCTAGGCGCTTCAGTCTGGAACCACGCGACCGCTACGGTCGCAGGTTCGAATCCTGCCTCGGGCATGGATGTGTGTAATGTCCTTAGGTTAGTTAGGTTTAAGTAGTTCTAAGTTCTAGGGGACTGATGACCTCAGATGTTAAGTCCCATAATGCTCAGAGCCATTTGAACCATTTTTAAGTCTGGGAGACTGATGACCTCTGATGTTAAGTCCCACAGTGCTCAGAGCCATTTGAACCATTTGAAAAATCTAGCCGCAACGAATACTACCTTTGCTTTAATGATTGTCATTCCAACTCGCTTATCATACCCGTGAGTCAGAACGTGGTCTTTGCTCCAGACCACATCGTCCAACATCACTTCCTTCTCTGGTTTCGACTCTTGAGGAAGAATGAGCTGCCATTGCTCCACAGACATTCAGACAATTTATTGAAAGTGCCCCCAGCAGTGTTTAAGACGTCATAAAGGCGAAGGGCGCACACACCTCGTATTAAAGTCCACTAATAGGTGCGCGGATACTTTTGATCAGGTAGTATAATGACGTCCCTACTTCATGTCCAATAACTGATGGGATAACGTAATTTTAATTCAGGCTAAATACAATAAGGAGCTAAACAACTTGTGAAGATACTAATGTAGTACAACATAATTTCCTTCTTCCTTTTTCTTCCCTTTTTTCGTTTATTTTCACGGCAGAAGTGTAGGTCTTATGTTCCTTCTACACGTGTTCTGTAGCTGCTATCTATGAAATTTTTGTTTTTCATTTTCTGTCACCGAGCGACGTGGCGCAATGGTTAGCACACTGGGCTCGTGTTCGGGAGTACAACCGTTCAGATCTGCATCCGGTCATCCAGATTTAGGTTTCCGGCGATTTCCCTAAATCGAACCAGGCAAATGCTGCCATGATTCCTTTGAAAGGACATGGCCGATCTCCTACCTCATTTTTGATACCGTCCGAGCTTGTGCTCCGTCTCTAATGACCTCGATGTTGACGGGACATTACAGCCAGTCTTGCATCCTTCCTTCCTTCTCTGCTGTTATGTGCTTGAAGCATTTCCACATGCGAAAGGCTGAATGTTAAAATATAATTATAGTTTCGACCTTTAAAAATGTATCGAGAAGTCGCAAGCTGAAATGGTAATAAAGATGAGTCGAGAGTATAGCGGAGACAGATTACTGTCACGTATGAGCTAGGGAATGGCGTGTTCGTAGGAGCAATTTTTAGACAGTGTTTTCTGTGTATAAGACGGTCCGTTTCGGTACATACCGCGGACTATAAAGTTCAACATATAAAACAGCTTTCTGTCGTGGACTATCTTCTCACAAAATAAACTTAAGGATTACTATCTGAGGAAAGTGAAGTAACATGTCCGCTGAGTGTGCTGTTTTCGGTATAGAGTGTGGACTGTGAACTTAATGGATGCATACGTCTGAGTGTGTCTCGTTATAAACTATTACATCATAGCATAATACTGCGAAAGCTCGACAAAGTGAAGCGGCGGGTTTCAAAATGGTTCAAATGGCTCTAAGCACTAGGGGACTTAACATCTGAGGTCATCAGTCTCCTAGAATTAGAACTACTTAAACCTAACTAACCTAAGGACATCACACACATCCATGCCCGAGGCAGGACTCGAACCTGCGACCGTAGCAGCAGCGCGGTTCCAGACTGAAGCGACTAGAACCGCTCGGTCACAGTGGCCGGTGTGGCAGATTTATCAAGTTGACTAGTTTTCAATGGACAGCGTCGACTGTGAAGTTAAAAGTACAAATATACTTCCTGGTGTGTACTAATATTCCACAAAGTGAGTCAAAAGTTATGCTGTTCGGATAGTGAAGCAACATGCTTACTAAGTGGATTGCTTTTGACACTGTATTCGTGATGTAAAATATACGTATAAATGAGGAACACATATTGATCTAAATCGCCAACTACAAACACTTCAGTCAACGAGGAGACTGTAAAGAACACACTTCCTGCCTCGCTATACACGTGGCCAATTTGAAGAGGACAATTACAGTGCCAATTGTTAATAACTGTTACACCTCTGGTTTATGGATCGGAAACAGGGGATGACGACACGAATGTGCCACTGCTAAGTATTTCTTTATTGGACGTCACTGACAGAAGCTCTCCTCTCGCAAATTTGTTTGTTAAAGACTTACATAATAAACATACATTACATAAGTTACTTTTACGACTTCTCATTTGTTGTTACCTGTGTCAATCATCCTAAATCGCAAGCAGTTTAAATCATATTGTCAGTAATTTAAAAAGGTTAAACTGAATCAAATTTCATTCATTAAATGCTCTTTTATAACAAAAGCTATGTTTTGCGAATTTTTTCTCTTTTGGTATCGCCTACATTCTTGTGACATTTCCGTGTGCAGCTGTACTTTTTTTTATTTTTTTACTCAATCTATTGCTGCGTATAAATGAGTATTTGCTGTGTTTGTGAGTGTTGATCCTTTCTATGGCGTGTTTCCCATACCGCATGTCGAATTACATGTTGTTTGATGTAATGTTCTGTTTTTTGTACCGTCGTATGGGGTCCGTCATTAACCCAATTGGCAACGACAAATCATGAAAGAGCAAGAAGATTATCATTGGGGAAGCATGTAGACAGCATGAAAACTTTAAATCTGACAGATGCGTGTTGGTTGGCTTTTTTTTATTTACCAGACTTCATCGTATTGTAGCATTCCAGAGTTACTGTGGGATCTTGCATACTTGTTTAGTGAATATTAGTAATTATTCTAATCCGAATCAGCGTGATATTCGTGAATTAGAGGAACAGAGAAAATTTTGTGCTTTGATCACTCCAGAATTACATGCATGAGATAACACGGGCATTTCATTTGGAGTTTATGAGATTTCTCCCGCTTTTAATATGTTTATTGGCTCAAATTCTGCATCACTATGAATGATGAATTATCTTTATGATTAAAATTTTCTATCTAAACAGCGTCCTTTTATCTTTTTGTAGTTGTCTCAGTCTGAGGCTCTGTAATATTCATTGAACTACGGGATCAGACAAAATTTTATGTTTCAACCACTCCAAAATTAAATGCATGAGATATTGCACGCCTTTCATTAGGAGGACATCAGGTTTCCTTCATTTTCAATATGTTTTTTGACTCATTTTCTGCATCAGATGGAAAGATGAATTAGTTTTATAATTGAATATTTTATCCAAATACGGTCATTTCTGTTGAAAATGTAAGAAGGTACAGTGCGTGTTTCATTATGAACTCGAGAGAGAATAAAGGAAACACGCTCTCTGGATTGACAGACTTAGAGAATAGACGGCTTCACTACAGTTTTAATTATTCAAATGGCTCTGAGCACTATGGGACTTAACATTTTAGGTCATCAGTCCTCTAGAACTTATAGAACTACTTAAACCTAACTAACCTAAGGGCATCACACACATCCATGCCCAAGGCAGGATTCGAACCTGCGACCGTAGCGGTCGCGCGGTTCCAGACTGAAGCGCCTAGAACCGCTCGGCCACATCGGCCAGCTTAAATTATTCAAAATGTTTCATTTTAGCAGGAGTAGTACTAAAACAGTTCTTGCAACTAGCAATCAGGGCAGGTGCGTGCAGTTCAAATGGTTCAAATGGCTCTGAGCACTATGGGACTTAACAGCTATGGTCACCAGTCCCCTAGAACTTAGAACTACTTAAACCTAACTAACCTAAGCACATCACACAACACCCAGCCATCACGAGGCAGAGAAAATCCCTGACCCCGCCGGGAATCGAACCCGGGAACCCGGGCGTGGGAAGCGAGAACGCTACCGCACGACCACGAGATGCGGGCGGTGCGTGCAGTGAAAGCACGTGTGGGACTACACGTAGCCTGGCTATCAGTGGGGGATCCGGTCTTTATCAGCATCACTGCTAACTATATAACTGCTGTCTTACCGCATCTCTAGTGTTGTGGCACTTGTTTACCAGCTACCGAGATAACGCGCTGGTAAACGAAGAGTTATGAAGCGATGCAGTTCCTTAAGGTTGGTGTACACGGTACCTATTCACGCGTTGTAAGAACGTATCAGAAATGAAAAACCAGCTCCTGGTAGTATGAATACTTCCCACTACTTCTAAAAGTAATTAAAATCTGGTAAAGCAAACAAACTGATCAAAACTATAAAGGGTGTTTCAGAAGTTATGGTCAATATTTCACACATGGAAACTACAGGGTGTACCAAAAACAATCGTCCAATTTAAAAAATCATAAGTATTATGTTATTTGCCCGCATCTCGTGGTCGTGCGGTAGCGTTCTCGCTTCCCACGCCCGGGTTCCCGGGTTCGATTCCCGGCGGGGTCAGGGATTTTCTCTGCCTCGTGATGGCTGGGTGTTGTGTGATGTCCTTAGGTTAGTTAGGTTTAAGTAGTTCTAAGTTCTAAGGGACTGATGACCATAGATGTTAAGTCCCATAGTGCTCAGAGCCATTTGAACCATTTTATTATGTTATTTAAGATAAATGCGCGAACAATGTACTGTTGGAAAGAGTAAACTCTCGAGTTTTACATGGTTCCCGCTAGGCAGCAGCAGTGTGCGCCCACTTCAGTTCTAGTAAAAATCGCGTAGGGACAACAGAAAGCATTTTGTATTCTACATTTTGCACAGTGCGGGTCAGTAGAACTGTTCAGCGTGACTTTCGTGCTAGGTATGGCGTGGAACCCCCAATAGTACACAACATTAGACGATGGCATGAACAATTCCGACAAACAAGTTGTTTGTGTAAAGGCAAATCTTCGGGCGTTCCCCTAGTGTCTGACACAGACGTTAAATGCATCCGCCATAGTTTCACAAGGGGTCTGCAGAAATCCATTCGCCGTGCGATGTGTAAAGAATGCGCCCCCAACGTCCGTCTTGCGTCTGTTGCGTCGATATTCATACATGAAACCATACAAAATTCAGCTACTGCAAGCTCTTCGTGAAGGTGACAAACAAGAACGTGTGGAGTTAAGTTCAAAAAATGGTTCAAATGGCTCTGAGCACTATGGTACTTAACTTCTAATGTCATCAGTCCCCTAGAACTTAGAACTACTTAAACCTAACTAACCCAAGGACATCACACACATCCATGCCCGACGCAGGATTCGAACCTGCGACGTAGCGGTCGCGCGGTTCCAGACTGAAGCGCCTAGAACCGCTTGGCCGTGGTGTTAAGTAATTTCGTTCTTGGCAAGATGCAGGATCACAGATTTCTTCCACGATTAGTGTTTAGTGGCGAGGCAACATTCCATTTAAATGAAGAGATGAACCATCGTAATGTGAGAATATGGGGTACGGAACAACCACATGAAGTTGCACAACATGAGAGAGACTCTCGAAAATTTAATGTGTTTTGTGCAGTTACATGGGAAAAGTTGTATGATCCAGTTTTCTTTGCCGAGAACACTGTTGCAGAAAGCACATATCTCGATATGCCTGAGAACTTTCTTTTCCCACAGGCGGAGACTGATTCGAATGACTTCACTTACCAACAGCACGGGGCACCGCTACACAGGCATCTGGAACTGCGAGAATTCTTAAACCAAAGGATTACTGAACGAAGGATCGGTCGAACTGGATTAAATGATTCAGCCTTATATTACTGGCCTCCAAGGTCACCCGACCTCACTGTATGATTATTTCTTTTGGGGGTTTATAAAAGACTTTGTTTATGTGCCTCCGTTACCAACAACAATGAATGAACTGAGACATCGCATAACAGCAGCTGTGGAAGCTGTAGCTCAAGACATGCTCGCTCCAGTGTGGGAACAATTTGAATACCGCATTGACATATGCTGTGCATTTCGAGGATGGGCATATTGAACACCTATGAAAAGGTAAGAAGAAAACCTATTTCAGTTTCCCGTTCATCAAAAAACAAAATTCATTGTCTATGTTTCTTAGTTTCAGAAATATAGACGTGCCATATCGAATGATTCTTTTTGATACACCCTGTACAGGACAAAAGTAGCTAAAAAGCTCCAACAAACATGGGTCCGCAAATCAGCTGTTGCCAAGGGATTGCATTAATTTGAGTTGGGAAACTGTAAACTCCCCTGGGTTCCGCGGTATTTACGTTGGTATATCAAGGTTTGGATCGACTTTCTGTTTGTTTACGAATATGCAACTACTTCCCTTTCCCCCTCCATGCACTGCGCCGTACCGGCCTCACAGTCAGTTACGAACTTGAAGGCACCATGGACAGAGGCTACACCAATGAAGAGTACGCTGACATGCACTTCATGTATGGAAAAGCGAATGACAGTGCCCTTGAGGCTGCACGATTGTGTGAAGAAACTTTTCCTCTCCGTAGGCAGCCCGATAAGCGTACATTTAGTCGGTTACGTCAGCGCCTTAGAGAAACCGGGAGTTTCGCATACCATGTAAGAGAAGGTCGACCCAGGTCCATTAACACCCGATGCTGAGGAAAGGCTGTTACGCCTTGAACACAAACGTCCGAGTACTTCGACAATGACGATTGTTACCCAGGAGAATGTCCTGACTGTAAACTTCGTACACTCGTAGTACTCCATGAGGACAATAAAATGTGTAAGCAGTAGCGCGTACTTCTCAAACGTTACTGAGAAAATCGGAAGATAATTTCGGTCGTCAAATATGTATCTTTGCGTGGACATTTTAACCATGAAGCGGCTGCAGCTGAGTGATGCCGGCACGGTAGCTCAGCGTGTTCGGTCAGAGTGTTGGCTGTCCTTCCTAATAAAATGGGTGATCGAACAAACTGAACGGGTATCATCGGAAGTCCGCCCTGAACAAAATTCAGCGAACAATATAGTACAATTTAAAAAAAAAGAAAAAGTGGTTGGCGTTGAAGCCGCTGGATCGCTGGAATCGAGTTCCCTTCGCTCAGTTTTTTTTTTTATTTTCAACACAGTCATTTTCTTTACTGTTTATATTACAATTGATATAATGGGAAAAATACGTGTAATCGGATGAACTTTTATTAAATTTACAATGTTATTTGGCAGTCTACTAATTTTTATTATCACAAATAATATAATATTCATAACTATCGACTAGTAATCGACCAAACGCATAAAGTGATACTGAAAATGTATGCTTGTCCGTGTCTTCAAAACTGTTCGTATTTAATCGAAAGAGAACGAGAAATTGCTTCTCGGAAGACGCTATTAAAATACGCTACTGACCATTAAAATTGTTACACCACGAAGATAACGTGCTACATACGCGGAATTTAACCGACAGGAAGAAGATGCTGTGATATGCAAACGATTAGTTTTTCAGAGCATTCACACAAGGTTGGCGCCTGTGGCGACACCTACAACGTGCTGACATGAGGAAAGTTTCCAACCGATTTCTCATACACAAACAGCAGTTGACCGGCGTTGCCTGGTGAAACGTTGTTGTGGTGCCTTGGGTAAGGAGGAGAAATGCGTACCATCGCGTTTCCGACTTTGATAAAGGTCGGATTGTAGCCTATCACGATTGCAGTTTATCGTATCGCGACATTGCTGCTCGCGTTGGTCGAGATCCAATGAATGTTAGCAGAATATGGAATCGGTGGGTTCAGGAAGGTAATACGGAACGCCGTGCTGGATCCCAACGGCCTCGTATCACTAGCAGTCGAGATGACAGGCATCTTATCCGCATGGTTGTAATGGATCGTTCAGCAACGTCTCGATCCCTGAGTCAACAGATGGGGGCGTTTGCAAGACAACAACCATCTGCACGAACAGTTCGACGACGTTTGCAGCAGCACGGACTATCAGCTCGGAGACCATGGCTGCGGTTACCCTTGACGCTGCATCACAGACAGGAGCGCCTGCGATGGTGTACTCAACGACGAACCTGGATGCACGAATGACAAAATGTCATTTTTTCGGATGAATCCAGGTTCTGTTTACAGCATCATGATGGTCGCTTCCGTGTTTGGCGACATCGCGGTGAACGCACATTGGAAGCATGTATTCGTCATTGCCATACTGGCGTATCACCCAGCGTGATGGTATGGGGTGCCATTGGTTACACGTCTCGGTCACCTCTTGTTCGCATTGACGGCACTTTGAACAGTGGACGTTACATTTCAGATGTGTTACGACCCTGGCTCTACCCTTCATTCGATCCCTGTGAAACCCTACATTTCAGCAGGATAATGCACAACCACATGTTGCAGGCCGTGTACGGGCCTTTCTGGATACAGTAAATGATCGACTGCTGCCCTGGCCAGCACATTCTCCTGATCTCTCACCAATTGAAAACGTCTGGTCAATGGTGGCCGAACAACTGGGTCCTCACAATACGCCAGTCACTACTCTTGATGAACTGTGGTATCGTGTTGAAGCTGCATGGGCAGCTGTACCTGTACACGCCATCCAAGCTCTGTTTGACTCAATGCCCAGGCGTATCAAGGGCGTTATTACGGCCATAGGTGGTTGTTCTGGGTGCTGATTTCTCAGGATGTATGCACCCAAATTGCGTGAAAATGTAATCACATGTTAGTTCAAGTATAATATATTTGTCCAATGAATTCCAGTTTATCATCTTCATTTCTTCTTGGTGTAGCAATTTTAATGGGCAGTTGCGTACACTCGATACTGCATTACCAATTTTCAATGCCGATTTTTAAGGAAATACTGCGTTATGCATGGTTTGCTTCCAAACTATCGTCTGAAGGAGAGGTTTTTGAAAATGTCAACGAGGTTTGTTTTTCCACGGAAATCGTCAAAAGACTTTGCGTATGCGGAAATGTAGCATTTATTCAATGCAGCTCGTGCGTTTAACTTTATATTTTCCATGTTTTCACGAAAAATACCATCCTGCAACTTGTAATGTCGAAAGCGACGATTAATTGTACATCTTTCGAAAGCCGTCTGTGCCGGTCAAAACTTGCAGGTAACAAGTCGTTTCGGGCTCCTTCCAGGTATAAGGGATTTCTCAAATCACGGACAAGCATACATTTTCAGTAACATTTTATGCGTTTGGTCGTTTACTAATCGATAGTTATGAATATTACATTATTTGTGATAATATAAGTTAGTAGACTGCCAAATATTGTAAATTTCATAAAAGTTCATCGGATTACACGTATTTTCCCAATTATATCAATTGTAATACACTTCTGGAAATGGAAAAAAGAACACATTGACACCGGTGTGTCAGACCCACCATACTTGCTCCGGACACTGCGAGAGGGCTGTACAAGCAATGATCACACGCACGGCACAGCGGACACACCAGGAACCGCGGTGTTGGCCGTCGAATGGCGCTAGCTGCGCAGCATTTGTGCACCGCCGCCGTCAGTGTCAGCCAGTTTGCCGTGGCATACGGAGCTCCATCGCAGTCTTTAACACTGGTAGCATGCCGCGACAGCGTGGACGTGAACCGTATGTGCAGTTGACGGACTTTGAGCGAGGGCGTATAGTGGGCATGCGGGAGGCCGGGTGGACGTACCGCCGAATTGCTCAACACGTGGGGCGTGAGGTCTCCACAGTACATCGATGTTGTCGCCAGTGGTCGGCGGAAGGTGCACGTGCCCGTCGACCTGGGACCGGACCGCAGCGACGCACGGATGCACGCCAAGACCGTAGGATCCTACGCAGTGCCGTAGGGGACCGCACCGCCACTTCCCAGCAAATTAGGGACACTGTTGCTCCTGGGGTATCGGCGAGGACCATTCGCAACCGTCTCCATGAAGCTGGGCTACGGTCCCGCACACCGTTAGGCCGTCTTCCGCTCACGCCCCAACATCGTGCAGCCCGCCTCCAGTGGTGTCGCGACAGGCGTGAATGGAGGGACGAATGGAGACGTGTCGTCTTCAGCGATGAGAGTCGCTTCTGCCTTGGTGCCAATGATGGTTGTATGAGTGTTTGGCGCCGTGCAGGTGAGCGCCACAATCAGGACTGCATACGACCGAGGCACACAGGGCCAACACCCGGCATCATGGTGTGGGGAGCGATCTCCTACACTAACCGTACACCACTGGTGATCGTCGAGGGGACACTGAATAGTGCACGGTACATCCAAACCGTCATCGAACCCATCGTTCTACCATTCCTAGACCGGCAAGGGAACTTGCTGTTCCAACAGGACAATGCACGTCCGCATGTATCCCGTGCCACCCAACGTGCTCTAGAAGGTGTAAGTCAACTACCCTGGCCAGCAAGATCTCCGGATCTGTCCCCCATTGAGCATGTTTGGGACTGGATGAAGCGTCGTCTCACGCGGTCTGCACGTCCAGCACGAACGCTGGTCCAACGGAGGCGCCAGGTGGAAATGGCATGGCAAGCCGTTCCACAGGACTACATCCAGCATCTCTACGATCGTCTCCATGGGAGAATAGCAGCCTGCATTGCTGCGAAAGGTGGATATACACTGTACTAGTGCCGACATTGTGCACGCTCTGTTGCCTGTGTCTATGTGCCTGTGGTTCTGTCAGTGTGATCATGTGATGTATCTGACCCCAGGAATGTGTCAATAAAGTTTCCCCTTCCTGGGACAATGAATTCACGGTGTTCTTATTTCAATTTCCAGGAGTGTATAAATAAAGAAAATGACTGTGTTGAAAATAAAAAAAAAAGGTGACGAACGGAACTCGGTCCAGCGCTCCAGCGGCTTGAACACCAAACACTTAAAAAAAAAAAAATTTGTTCTATGTTGTTCGTTGAATTTGTTCAGGGCGGACGTCCGATGACACCCGTTCAGTTTGTTCGATGATCCGTTTGCTGAGTTTTTTTTATTATAAACGGAAGCTATCGCTCTGACCAAACACGCTGAGCTACCGTACTGACACCACTCGGCTGCAGCCGCTTCATGGTTCAAAAATGGTTCAAATGGCTCTGAGCACTATGGGACTCAACTGCTGAGGTCATTAGTCCCCTAGAACTTAGAACTAGTTCAACCTAACTAACCTAAGGACATCACAAACATCCATGCCCGAGGCAGGATTCGAACCTGCGACCGTAGCGGTCTTGCGGTTCCAGACTGTAGCGCCTTTAACCGCACGGCCACTTCGGCCGGCCGCTTCATGGTTAAAATGGCCACACACAGATATACAGGGTGTTACAAAAAGGTACGGCCAAACTTTCAGGAAACATTCCTCACACACAAAGAAAGAAAATATGTTATGTGGACATGTGTCCGGAGACGCTTACTTTCCATGTTAGAAAAAAATGGCTCTGAGCACTATGGGACTCAACTACCGAGGTCATCAGTCCCCTAGAACTTAGAACTACTTAAACCTAACTAACCTAAGGACATCACACACATCCATGCCCGAGGCAGGATTCGAACCTGCGACCGTAGCGGTCGCGCGGCTCCAGACTGTAGCGACTAGAACCGCTCGGTGACGCCGGCCGGCTTTCCATGTTAGAGCTCATTTTATTACATTAATCATGGAATGGAAACACACAGCAACAGAACGTACCAGCGTGACTACAAACACTTTGGTACAGGAAATGTTCAAAATGTCCTCCGTTAGCGAGGATACATGCGTCCATCCTCCGTCGCATGGGATCCCTGATGCGCTGATGCAGCCCTGGAGAATGGCGTATTGTATCACAGCCGTCCACAATACGAGCACGAAGAGTCTCTACATTTGGTACCGGAGTTGCGTAGACAAGAGCTTTCAAGTGCCCCGATAAACGAAAGTCAAGAGGGTTGAGTTCAGGAGAGCGTGGAGGCCATGGAATTGGCCCGCTTCTACCAATCCATCGGTCACCGAATCTGTTGTTGAGAAGCATACGAACACTTCGACTGAAATGTGCAGGAGCTCCGTCGTGCATGAACCACATGTTGTGTCGTACTTGTAAAGGAACATGTTCTAGCAGCACAGGGAGAGTATCCCGTATGAAATCATGATAACGTGCTCCATTGAGCGTAGGTGGAAGAACATGGGGCCCAATCAAGACATCACCAACAATGCCTGCCCAAACGTTCACAGAAAATCTGTGTTGATGACGTGATTGCACAATTGCGTGCGGATTCTCGTCAGCCCACACATGTTGATTGTGAAAATTTACAATTTGATCACGTTGGAATGAAGCCTCATCCGTAAAGAGAACATTTGCACTGAAATGAGGATTGACACATTGTTGGATGAACCATTCGGAGAAGTGTACTCGTGGAGGCCAATCAGCTACTGATAGTGCCTGCACACGCTGCACATGGTACGGAAACAACTGGTTCTCCCGTAGCACTCTCCATACAGTGACGTGGTCAACGTTACCTTGTACAGCAGCAGCTTCTCTGACGCTGACATTAGGGTTATCGTCAACTGCACGAAGAGTTGCCTCGTCCATTGCAGGTGTCCTCGTCGTTCTAGGTGTTCCCCAGTCGCGAGTCATAGGCTGGAATGTTCCGTGTTCGCTAAGACGCCGATCAATTGCTTCGAACGTCTTCCTGTCGGGACACCTTCGTTCTGGAAATCTACCTCAATACAAACGTACCGCGCCACGGCTATTGCCCCGTGCTAATCCATACATCAAATGGGCATCTGCCAACTCCGCATTTGTAAACATTGCACTGACTGCAAAACCACGTTCGTGATGAACACTCACCTGTTGATGCTACGTACTGATGTGCTTGATGCTAATACTGTAGAGCAATGAGTCGCATGTCAACACAAGCACCGAAGTCAACATTAGCTTCCTTCAACTGGGCCAATTGGCGGTGAATCGAGGAAGTACAGGACATACTGACGAAACTAAAATGAGCTCTAACATGGAAATTAAGCCTTTCCGGACACATGTCCACGTAACATCTTTTCTTTATTTGTGTGTGAGGAATGTTTCCTGAAAGTTTGGCCGTACCTTTTTGTGACACCCTGTATATTCGACAACCGCAATTATCTTGCGATTTTCTCAATAACGCTTGAGAAGTACGCGCTACTGCTTACACATTTTGTTGTCCTCATGGAGTACTACGAGTGTACGAAGTTTGCAGTAAATCCGCGTTCCTTTTGAGTCATAGCAGCGTGTGGCGGATTTTACATCGTGAAGTACTGTATTCTGACCATATCATATCCAGCGAGTGCAAGTCCTCAACAATGCAGAGTTCCCTCCTAGAGAGTATTTCTGCAGCGGGCACAACAACAGTGTACCAGTGTATCCTGAATGCCCTGTTTGTAAGCAGTATTCTGTTCTGGATTTACCGGTGACGGTATTTTTAACTACCGTTACTGTTGGATCTTGCCCACTCGTCGCTAATAGGGTGCCTAGAGGATGCTGCGCTCTCGCAACAATTCAAACGAATAACATTAGTAGTTTTATTTCCAGAAAGCAAATTGACAATACTTGACTATAGGAAATGTCGCTCGCGAGAGGCGACATGAAAACAGTACAGTTCTTGCTATACACAGAATCCAAGGAAACACTTGATACGGATCACGACAGTCTGACAGCATTAATCACGTTGCAGGCTCGGGCCTATCTGAGCGGCCGAGACTAGCAGGAACGGCGTTAACATGCATTTTTGCCGGGGGGGGGGGGGGGGGAGGGCGCCTGGCGCGGGGCGGTACAATTCCGCGCATCCTTGGCCGCCGTTTCCTCACGGCCTTCTCTGGCCTTGCTTTCCGCATCTTCGTTCCGGCGTTTGCGGTTACGCCAGAACAGTAATTGTCACATTTGACTCGATGTCAGTCTTAATGCAACACACATATCACGACATCAGCAGCGTTATTCGTTGAACGTCAGGGCAGAACTACTCGGAGACCGCATAATTGGACCACACTTCCTACCACAGAGACTGACCGGACAGTAGTTCATGAAGTTCCTGCGAAGTGTACTTTCAGATACACATGATGATATCCCACTGAACCAACGCCGGAAGATGTTCACGCATGACGGTGCTCCAGCACATTTTCATTTACGAGTGTGCCGGCTTCTAACTTGGACGTGTGGTCAACATTGGATAGATAGAGGAGAGCCTGTGCCATGGCGTTCAAGGTTTCCGGCTTTAAATCAAGTCGACTGCTGTGTGTGGGATCATGTCAAAAGCCTGGTCTAAGCTACCGAAGTCAACTCTCTTGAGGAAGCAGCTTTCCAGCATTTATAGAATTCCCCAGGACTGCCTGAGAGCATTCGCAACTCACTTCAGAGACGAGTTGAATGTTGAATTCAGACACATGGACAACATTTCGAATATCTACTTTAACGTTTAGACATGCCATGTGTTCCTAGGCACTGATGAACAGCAACAGAAAATGTCTTGTATCTCGATAACGATTGATTTGTGGACCCATGTTTATTGGAGCTTTTTAGCTCCTTTCGGCCTGTTATATGTGAGTGCAGGCTTTCTCGCTGAATTTCATATATGAATTCTTCACGGCTTGTCAGCCGAGTAGCCGCGCGGGATTAGCCGTGCGGTTTAAGGCGCTGCAGTCATGGACTGTGCGGCTGGTCCCGGCGGAGGTTCGAGTTCTCCCTCGGGCATGGGTGTGTGTGTTTGTCCTTAGGATAATTTAGGTTAAATAGTGTGTAAGCTTAAGGACTGATGACCTTCGCAGTTAAGTCCCATAAGATTTCACACACATTTGAACTTTTTTTTTCAGCCGAGTAGCGTCGTCGTCTCGAAGCAACGTTTCGATGGAATGCGTCTCCATCATCTTCAGGCGAAGATCCATCATCTTAGCCTCAAGATGACAGAGACGCATTCCATCGAAACGTTGCTACGAGACGATGACGCTACTCGACTGACAAACCCGTGAGGACTTCATATATACTTTTGGCCTGTATTTGCATGTCTGAATTATTGACCATCACTTCTGAAACACCCTGTATAGACACCTACATTAATGTGGACTGTGCACACCCTTCGGCTTTATGACGGCGTGAACTGTGATGTCACTTTCAGTGAAGTGTCTGAGTGTCTATGGAGGAATGGCAGCCCATTACTCCTCAAGAGGCGAAACCACAGAATGTGGATGCTGGGGTCTGTTCCATTAGGTTGAAGTCGGGACTCTGGTTAAAAAAAATGGCTCTGAGCACTATGGGACTTAAGATCTGAGGTCAACAGTTCCATAGAACTTAGAACTACTTAAACCTAACTAACTTAAGGACGTCACACACATCCATGCCCGAGGCAGGATTCGAACCTGCGACCGGAGCGGTCGCGCGGCGGGACTCTGGGCAGACCAGTTCAATACAGGAGTGGTACTGTCTACAAACCACTGCCTCACACACTCTGCTTTATGACAGGGTGCACTGTCATCCTGATACAAAGAGTCGCCGTCTACAAACCGTTCCTCTACTGTACACAGTGCACACAGTCTTTTCTCAAGAGCGATACGGTGACCACAGCCTAACCAGGAAAAATGCAGCCATTGGTAACCTCTCCTTGTCTATATTTCACTGTGTATGCTGCACCTGATGGCAGATAATGTTCTCCTGGCATTTGCCCAACCCAAACCCTTCCACCGGATCTGGTAGCAGTCTGGAGCTCATGAATGATTCCTCCGGCCTATTTTCCCCCACCCTCTCCCTTGCAATGCTTGACGGTCCGCGACCGTCAGTACATGATGTCTGCCTGGTCTTCCTTCAGCAGTGGTTGTTCCTTCACGTTTCCACGTGACAGCAACATCATCAACAGTCGACTTGGGCTACTTCAGAAGGGTCGAAATGTCCCTGATAAATTTATTACTCAGGTTGCATGCAATGGCTAGTCCACTTCGAAGTCAACAGGGTTAAAATGGCTCTAAGCACTATGGGACTTAACATCTGAGGTCATCAGTCCCCAAGACTTAGAACTACTTAAACCTAACTAACCTAGGGACATCACACACATCCATGCCCGAGGCAGGACTCGAACCTGTGACCGTAGCACCCACGTGGTTCCGGACTGAAGCGCCTAGAATCGCTCGGCCACAGCGGCCGGCACTTCGATGTCGCCGAGCTCTCCTGCCCGCCCCATGTTGCTATTATTGCTTCTCTACTGACAAGACTCCCCAACTCTTTCCATACTGGTGGGTCGGTCTTTCTCTCGTGACGTCTAGTGGTTATTCCGTAATACAAAGGGGTGGCCGGATACTTTTGATCAAATAATGTAACCCTTAATAGTCCACTAGTGGGCTCACTTTCATGAAGTACAGGACGTTTCACATACAACGCAGTCACTGTGTGCAGTGTTGCACGTGAATAAATAGTGGGTATGCAGGCTCCGAACTCGTGTGCGCTCCAGCCCATTCCTCGGTTCTTGGGAGGATGCGTATCAGTTTTAGCTGTTTCAGTAATACGAGGATAGTTCTTATCATCAAAATCGCCTTGGAGTATTTGGTTTGGAAACATTTTATTTCCCGACACAGTAACACGTAGTTTCAATAAGAATTTTCCATTTTCAACTGTCATGACCATCGTCGGACCACAAGCGGATGTAGTAATTCACCCTCTGACGAAATCATATTCTCTATACTGACAACGCGGCTTTCTCAGTGGTAGGAGTTAACTACCGCATCCGTCTTACGATCGGAAGGTGGCCGATGACAGGTTGAGATTCACTGTAAGAAGAAACGTAATTCGTCGTCGGAATAAGTGACTTACAAAACAATTATTGGACCGATTTTTGAGTGTTGATCATTAGTCCTTAACCCCTACCTGATATGTTTGATTTTCGTTTCTTGAGTCATCAGTCTTGTGACTGGTTTGACTCGGTCCACTATTCCTTCCCACCCTGTGTAAACCTCATCACCTCAGAGTAGCACTTGCAAACTACATTGTCAATTTTGTTGAATGTTTTCCAGTCTCTGTCTTCTCTTACAGTTTTTAACCCTCTTAAGCTCCATGCTAGCATCATGGAAGTCATTCCCTATGTCCAGATGTACTATCATCCCATCCCTTCTTCTTGCCAGCGTTTTGCGTACGCTCCTTTCTCCGCCGGTTCTGCGGAGAACTTCCTCATTGCTTACCAGGTCACCTAATCTTCAACGTTCTTCTGCAGCACCTCGTCTCAAACACTTCGATTCTCTTCTTTTCCGATTTTCCCATAGCCCATGAGTCACACCCATACAACGCTGTGTTCCAAACGTACATTCTCAGAAATTTCTTCCTCAGGTTGCCTTAACCTTGATATGATTGTACGATACTAGCAAACATATCTCGACGTAAAATTCCCTCTTAGCGTGTGGTATCTGCTTTTTATGTCGTAGTTGCTTCGACTGTAAGGTGGTGCTTCCTAGATAGCAGATTCCCTTAAGTTGGTCTACATAGCAGTCGCCAATTTTCATCTTAAGTTTCTCACTATTCTCCTCATTACTTTCCACTTTCCTCGATTTACTCTCAGTCTGTATTCTGTAATTATTAGATCATTCATTCCATTCAACGAGCCCTGTAATTCTTCTTCACTTTCCCTTACGAAGCAATGTCATAACCGAATCTTGTCACTGATAGATATCCTTTCAATTTGGATTTTAATTTCAGTTTTAGAGCATTTCTTCTCTTTCAATCACTGCTCTTTCGGCGTATGTATCGAGCAGCATGCTCTAGTAATTGCCTCGTTTGTGATACGCCTTTTCTAACCCGTGCAATTCATCTGTAATATACTCCCTCTCCCCGATGTTATTCAATCTGCATATTGAGCAAGCAGTAAAGGAAACAAAAGAAAAATTCGGAGTAGGTATTAAAATTCATGGAGAAGAAGTAAAAACTTTGAGGTTCACCGATGACATTGTAATTCTGTCAGAGACAGCAAAGGACTTGGAAGAGCAGTTGAACGGAATGGACAGTGTCTTGAAAGGAGGATATAAGATGAACATCAACAAAAGCAAAACGAGGATAATGGAATGTAGTCAAATTAAATCGGGTGATGTTGAGGGTATTAGATTAGGAAATGAGACACTTAAAGTAGTAAAGGAGTTTTGCTATTTAGGGAGTAAAATAACTGATGATGGTCGAAGTAGAGAGGATATAAAATGTAGACTGGCAATGGCACGGAAATCGTTTCTGAAGAAGAGAAATTTGTTAACATCGAGTATAGATTTAAGTGTCAGGAAGTCGTTTCTGAAAGTATTTGTATGGAGTGTAGCCATGTATGGAAGTCATGTTTATGAGATTGTACTTCTTTTTTTGCGTAAATTACATCTTTGATTTTCGGCTTGTATGCAACTTAACGTATCTTCTGTACGGTAAGTATCAATCCATCTTATGGACGATAACTAGTATGGACAAGAAGAGAATAGAAGCTTTCGAAATGTGGTGCTACAGAAGAATGCTGAAGATAAGGTGGGTAGATCACGTAACTAATGAGGAGGTATTGAATAGGATTGGGGAGAACAGAAGTTTGTGGCACAACTTGACTAGAAGAAGGGATCGGTTGGTAGGACATGTTTTGAGGCATCAAGGGATCACAAATTTAGCATTGGAGGGCAGCGTGGACGGTATAAATCGTTGAGTGAGACCAAGAGATCAATACACTAAGCAGATTCAGAAGGATGTAGGTTGCAGTAGCTACTGGGGGATGAAGAGGCTTGCACAGGATGGAGTAGCATGGAGAGCTGCATCAAACCAGTCTCAGGACTAATGACCACAACAACAACATACTCCCGTTTCTTCACCAGTCTCGCACTATGTTAATATTGTCGATCGCATTTTATACAGCTGCGAGTACTGCGGATGTGTGTGGATTTTTCTTCAGTCTTGCTTCCACTATTGTCATCGTCAGAACGGCCTCTTTGGCGCCCTTAACTTTTCAATAGTCAAACTGACCGTCGTCCAACAGACCCATTATGTTCTTTTCCATTCTTCTGCATATTATTCTTGTCAGCAACTTGGCACGTTGAGCTGATTATGAGATAGTTTTCATACTTATCTGCTATTTGTATCTTCGACATTGTGGGGATGATATTTTTCCAAAAGCCCGATGGTATGTCTCCAGTCGCACAGATTGTACGCACCAACCTGATTAGTAGTTTGACTGCCATTTTCCCAAATGATCTTAAAAATTGCGGAAGTATATTAGTTATCCGTTCTGCCTTACTAATCATATGGTTTGCGTATCTTTTGTTAGCGATGGTTGCAGACGAGAATATTGGATATAAACTCCGACTGTCATGCATACAGCTGTTATCTTTTTTCATCCATACTGTTTGCATAACAGTCGGACTATATGCAGCATTCCTTCTGCGTTGTTTGATCCCAAGTTTACCAAAGCTCTGTTATCTTATCACTAACACTGAATCCCCGATGTCTTCTATGTCGACTCTCATTTCTTCTTCTATCATGTCATTAGAAATGTCCCCCCCCCCCCCCCCACGTAGAGGCCCTCAGTACACTCTTTCCACCTATCCGCTCTCTCCTCTGCTTTTAACAGTGAAATTACCTTTGCAGTCTTAGTGTTGTCGCCCTTGGTTTTGATTTCCCCGAAATTTGTTCTGGCTTTTCTATATGCTGAGTCAGTTCTTCCGACCGACATATCTTTACCGATGTCTTCATAGTTTTGCCGCAACTATTCGTCTTCGCTTCACTGCATTTCCTATTTATTTCATTCTTAAGGATTGATATAGGAAATAAAAATGATCCTTTGAAAAGCAGTGCGTTTTGTCTTGGGTTCATTTAGTAAGTGCGTTACGGAAATTCTTCTGTAGCAGAGTAGCATTCATATGTCGTAGTGACTGTGACGGTGAAGCAAGAGACTGTCGCTGTCAGTTGATCTAGTCGCTCGCCATTTTGTTTCCGCCCTTCTTTCTGGATACAACCGCTTTCCTGCACGAACTGAGTTGCAGTATCTCCCTTACAACCCGTGAAGGAGGTTCTCCAAGAAATTTATGACCGCTAGCAACCTGTTGTCAGCTTTCTGCTACCGTCAGTTAACACTTAGCAGTGTTCCAGAGACTTCTTGAAGTGTGCACCGGAATTAACTATGTTTGCTAGTGCTTCAGCAAAATTAGCAGCAAACGCAAATTTTCCTACGTCTATCCATTACAGCGAGAGACGAATTTGACTTCGATGATTTCGCATAAATTTAATTGAGTTTTTGATAGCGAGCCGAAAATCAAAGATGTAATTTACGCAAAAAAAGAAGTACAATCTCAAACCGAATTACGGTCTTATAAATTAAGAATCGTATTAAGAATGTAGGAAAAGATAGATTGCTACTTACCGTAAAGAAGTGACGATAAGTTGCATACAGGTACAGTTAAAAGATACTTACATAACGCTTTCGGCATTGCAGCCAGAGCTGCCGGAGTTGGTTGTCATGTGTGTTTGTTTGTGTGTATGAATGGTGTGTCTTTCTTTTTTGCCGGTGAAGGCTGCGGCCGAAAGCTTTATGTAAGTGTCTTTTAATTGTGCCTGTATGCAACTTAACGTATCTTCTGTACGGTAAGTATCAATCCATCTTTTCCTAAACTAATTATGTTTCTACCTGGTGTTTCCATTGTTGGATCGCATTAAGAGCACGAGAGGATATTTTGCAATTAAATTTGATTGTGAGCAGCCTCGAAGTTTATATTTTACATACCATAAATTTCTATATCCACCTGCTGTCGTGCAAAATTGAATAGGAAATTTCTTCTCATCAAAATTCCATGACGTAAATTAACAGTAGCAACGCTTTTGTGGCACTGTAAGACGCTGTTATACATTCAACCCTAAATTCACATAAATAGCTTCTAAAATGAATGTACAGACTTGTAAGCTGTCTCCCTTTTTTATCAGCTGCTGGAAATATTTCAGTCTGGCTGTTTGATACTTTTAAAGACACCAGACATCTAGATACTTCAGTTTCTTGAGGGGCAAACTTACTCCTAAGGTACGTGCATGCCGAATGTCAAATAACTGCCGTAAAAACAGTACAGCGGTATAAAACTATCTGTCCGGATCGCCAGTGCCCGACGCACCAGGCAGTTGCAGGAATTACACTCCTGGAAATTGAAATAAGAACACCGTGAATTCATTGTCCCAGGAAGGGGAAACTTTATTGACACATTCCTGGGGTCAGATACATCACATGATCACACTGACAGAACCACAGGCACATAGACACAGGCAACAGAGCGTGCACAATGTCGGCACTAGTACAGTGTATATCCACCTTTCGCAGCAATGCAGGCTGCTATTCTCCCATGGAGACGATCGTAGAGATGCTGGATGTAGTCCTGTGGAACGGCTTGCCATGCCATTTCCACCTGGCGCCTCCGTTGGACCAGCGTTCGTGCTGGACGTGCAGACCGCGTGAGACGACGCTTCATCCAGTCCCAAACATGCTCAATGGGGGACAGATCCGGAGATCTTGCTGGCCAGGGTAGTTGACTTACACCTTCTAGAGCACGTTGGGTGGCACGGGATACATGCGGACGTGCATTGTCCTGTTGGAACAGCAAGTTCCCTTGCCGGTCTAGGAATGGTAGAACGATGGGTTCGATGACGGTTTGGATGTACCGTGCACTATTCAGTGTCCCCTCGACGATCACCAGTGGTGTACGGCCAGTGTAGGAGATCGCTCCCCACACCATGATGCCGGGTGTTGGCCATGTGTGCCTCGGTCGTATGCAGTCCTGATTGTGGCGCTCACCTGCACGGCGCCAAACACGCATACGACCATCATTGGCACCAAGGCAGAAGCGACTCTCATCGCTGAAGACGACACGTCTCCATTCGTCCCTCCATTCACGCCTGTCGCGACACCACTGGAGGCGGGCTGCACGATGTTGAGGCGTGAGCGGAAGACGGCCTAACGGTGTGCGGGACCGTAGCCCAGCTTCATGGAGACGGTTGCGAATGGTCCTCGCCGATACCCCAGGAGCAACAGTGTCCCTAATTTGCTGGGAAGTGGCGGTGCGGTCCCCTACGGCACTGCGTAGGATCCTACGGTCTTGGCGTGCATCCGTGCGTCGCTGCGGTCCGGTCCCAGGTCGACGGGCACGTGCACCTTCCGCCGACCACTGGCGACAACATCGATGTACTGTGGAGACCTCACGCCCCACGTGTTGAGCAATTCGGCGGTACGTCCACCCGGCCTCCCGCATGCCCACTATACGCCCTCGCTCAAAGTCCGTCAACTGCACATACGGTTCACGTCCACGCTGTCGCGGCATGCTACCAGTGTTACAGACTGCGATGGAGCTCCGTATGCCACGGCAAACCGGCTGACACTGACGGCGGCGGTGCACAAATGCTGCGCAGCTAGCGCCATTCGACGGCCAACACCGCGGTTCCTGGTGTGTCCGCTGTGCCGTGCGTGTGATCATTGCTTGTACAGCCCTCTCGCAGTGTCCGGAGCAAGTATGGTGGGTCTGACACACCGGTGTCAATGTGTTCTTTTTTCAATTTCCAGGAGTGTATTAAGACGCTAGTACAGACAGGGTGCTTGAATGTCAAAAAGAGGGCAAGAATGAAGATATAAGGGGAGTATGTATGATGAAATTGGTCAAAAAGTGACATTTTCTGATTATTATCTCTTAATAATATTTGATCTCTCCTGAATAATTTGATGCATCATTTGTCGATTGATTCCAATTGGAAGTGTACTTTTTATCATTTCAAAGTTAACATTGCAAGTGTTAAAAAATCCGGTCTTTCTGCATTGACTTGCTATCTCTGGAACTATTCAATCTACAACGCCGTGGTTTTCAGCTATGTATTCCTTGAATTCATGTTAAGAGGTTGGATGCACTGTGTAAACAGAAATGGAAGTATTGCACATGCATCTTGTGGATTTAGTCTGTGGGTGTAGTGTTTTATACGTGTTAAACTGTACGCATAGTAGTTTAGTGTATTATTACACGTTCTTATACCTCTTTTTCAACATGACGAAAAGAAAGAGTTCTTTCAAGAAGCGGCGTTTCCATGGAAATCAGCATACGACTGGATCTGAAGCCAGTGCTGATCCTGAAATAGATGTTTCACAGACACACGAAAAGGAGACGCCTACTAGTGCTTCGAGGAGGAAACTTGGAAACCATGAGGAATTATTTATTGACAAAGGAGATCATGTAAATAGTTTAGGTTATGTTTTATTAGATTTGAGTGTGTTAGGACAAGTTTTACAAGATGCTGTATCATGTAAGGTTTGTGGTGGGCAACTTAGCATCTTTGAGGGCATATCTGCAAGGACTGGACTAGCTAACAAACTTGTTGTTTAGTGAAAAGTTTGCAGGCACTCTACGTCATTTTGGACTTTTCAAAAGTGCAAGAACGACTTGTTTGAGAGCAATGTTAGATTCTTGTATGGAATCAGTTGCATAGATAAAGGATTGACTGCAGCTCAAGTATTATGTGCGACGCTGAACTTGTCAACCCCACCAACCAGATCAAGTAAGTACACAGAAGTAATTGGTGAATGTGTCAAATCTGTTGCTGTTGCTTCTATGAATGCCGCTGCTAAAGAAGCAGTAGAATTAAATAACACGACAGACTTATCTGTGGCAGTTGATGGTACATGGCGGAAGAGAGGCCACACATCTAAAAATGCAGTTGCAACTGTCACTAGTGTAGACACAGGTAAAATTTTAGACATCAAAGTGCTAACTAAATACTGCCATGGTGTAAATCAGTTGACAGTGCCCGCATCTCGTGGTCGTGCGGTAGCGTTCTCGCTTCCCACGCCCGGGTTCCTCCCGGGTTCGATTCCCGGCGGGGTCAGGGATTTTCTCTGCCTCGTGATGGCTGGGTGTTGTGAGCTGTCCTTATGTTAGTTAAGTTTAAGTAGTTCTAAGTTCTAGGGGACTGGTGACCATAGATGTTAAGTCCCATAGTGCTCAGAGCCATTTGAAGTTGACAGTGAAACAATTGAAAGTCATAAAACAAACTGTGGCAGGAATTATGAGGGAACTAGTGGGGGTATGGAGGTTGCTGCAGTTGTTTCTGTATTAAGACGCTCCCAGCAGGAAAGAAGTGTGTGCAACATTGAGTACTTGGGGGATGGTGATTCGAAGGCCTTCAAATCAGTCACGGAAAGACAACCTTATGGTGAAAACCATATTTTGAAGATTGGGCCACGTTCAAAGATGGATGGGAACACGCCTTCGAAAAGGAAAAGAGAAGTTATCGGACGGAAAGACTCTAAATGGTAAAGGAACACTTGCAGACAAAAACATTGATGAACTCCAGCAATATTATGGAATGGCAATAAGGAACAACATACATGACTTACAAGGAATGAAAAGAGCAATGTGGTCTACATTCTTACACAAATCAACCATAGATGATATACCTATACATGGTCTTTGCCCACCTGGTGCTGATTCATGGTGCAAGTACCGCAAAGCTCAGGCAGCGGGTACAGAGGAACAATTTAGGTACAAAAACAGCATACCACCTGCAGTGATGGAGGTAATTAAGCCAATACATAGAGAGTCAGCGCATCCTGATCTTCTTTCCAAATGTCTCCACGTTCAGACGGAAAACCCGAACATGTCTTTCAATAATGTCATTTGGACCTGCATACCAAAAAATGTCTTTGTAGGCGTGAAAACTCTATTCTTGGGTGTTTTGATGATGTGACAACGTTTAATGATGGCAATAAGGGAAGAATAAGGGTAATAGAGTAACTTGGTATCGCTCCAGGAGCCAACACACTGCAAGCTTTCCAGTGAACGGATCGACTCAGGATCATGAAAGTGCAGCGTGCGGCAGAGGAAATGACTAACGAAGCCAGAGGCAGGAAAAGAAGGAAACTTTTAGGTTTGCAGCGTGATCAAGTACACAATCCAGATCATGCTGATTACGGGCATGGCTGTTTCAAGTGCTGGCATGGCTCCATATGTGAGTTAATATCAAATAAAATGTTTAAACTTGATTTCCAGGAATGACATTTTTTAAAATATTTGGCCCATTATCTCAGGAAGTATTACAGATACATATGCCTTATTTTACCTCTTAGTATATTGCATCTGCTGAACCAGCAAAACGTCTTTACTCGTAACCGTTTTTATTTAGAGAAGGAACAGGGGACTTTTAAAAAAATTCAACATAATTTTTGAAAACTCATAACTAACTAATTATTTGTCTGTATATTCTGATCCTGGTTCAGTCACCAGAAAAGGAGTGAAACTATACTTCCTAAAAATTTCGGATCTCTATCTCTCAAAGGTTCTGAGATAATGGGTCATCAATATTGCAAATTTAACACTGTAGTTATAGGTCGTACATCTCCCCTTGACAGACAACACGAAGAAGCTTTTATCGCTGCGGCGCTACGAGACATACAGCGAAATAATGTGAAATCAGTCAGACAAGTGGCATTCGCATACTGCATCGACAGAATTTCCATTCCTATCATCTGTCACTGCGACAGGCACTCGATGACTGTAATTTCGAACGTCGTACAGAATTTTGTCGGTTTGTGTTTCAGTAAATGAGAGACGACCCTACGATTTTTCAACGTCTGCTCTTTACCGATATAGCAACGGTTACTAACCACGCTAATTTAAATGCTGATAACATGCACTACTGGGCAGCCGAAAATCCACACTGGCTTCGTCAGGTGCAACATAAACCACCGTGGAGCGTAAACGTATAGTGCGGCATCATCGGAAACTACAGTGTGGGAACTTACTTCACCAAGCGTGGTGGCGGAGTGGTTAGCACACTAGACTCGCATTCGGGAGGACGACGGTTCAAACTCGCGTCCGGCCATCCTGAGTTAGGTTTTCCGTGATTTCCCTAAATCACTTCAGGCAAATGCCAGGATGGTTCCTTTGAAAGGACACAGCCGATTTCCTTTCCCATCCTTCCCTCATCCGATGGGACCGATGACCTCGCTGTTTGGTCCCCTCCCCCAAATCAACCAGCCAGCCATACTTCATCTCAGGCTTTCTGAACGGACATTCGTACACACACTTTCTGACGAACATTCTGCCGGTTCTTCTAGAAGAGGTACCACTGGATATTCGGCAGTGTATGTGGATGCAATACGGCGGTTGTCCCGTCTTGCAACGCACATTCTGAACGAGAACTTCGCTGGGCGTTGGATAGAACGAAATTGTGTTGTCGAATGACCTTCGAGGTCCCCCGATTTGACTCCTCTTCTTTCTTTGGGGAGCACTCAAAGATGCAGTCTATGACGAAGTCTCAACTACATCAGACGATATGTATCGTCCAGTCGCCAATGCATGCTCTAGCATATCATCCACTGTAATTACATCTGTTCATCGTTCTGTCGAACGGCGATTACAAGTGTGCCTCTCAGTGGATAGTCAGCAGTTTGAACACATGCTTAAATAAAGGATAAAGTTTCTTTTTTGAAGACAAAATTTATGTTATGTGATTTGGGTGGTTACCAAATCGTAATTAGTATTTCATTTACGTGAGTACGAAATTTCATTGCTATGTTAAATAAGTCGACAGCATTTATTGCACGTATCTGTAGTAGCACTGTAATCACGCGCTTACGTCCAGCAGGAAACGACGGTTCCTTAAGAAGAATATTTATTTCGCTGTGTATAGGTGGTGACCAAGGTATTTTTAATAAAATGTTTAGCTTTCCATATGATATACTTTAGAGCAGTGTAGACAGAGCTGCCTAACAGCATGTATTTTACCTCTAAGAAGCACAAAGCCGCGTACAGGAAAACACAGGCCAAATCTTTCTTCCAACATTTAGTTATTTAATACAGCAGTGGCTTTTTGTAGCGTATAAGACTTCTTACTTATGAAGAATGAACAAATGATTTCTCTCTATATGCTCACGTAAATTCTGGGAGTATGCACAAATGTGAAATAGTTTTCCTAACCCCTTTGTGATACGGTAGATTCTCCCCTATGTCGTAGTTCCCTATACAATATTCCTGGATGAAACTGCATCTACAGGGTGACACACGGGAGACGGACGGTTTTGAACTGCGTAGTACTGAGGGCGCGGTGGTGGGAGGTGGTCGTGGTGGGGGTAGTTCTGATCCACACAAGACGCCATTTCATTTACTCGGTCACTATGGAGCAGTGGGACTTGCAACGTCGAGTGTTTGTCTATGACAGTTTCGTGAAAAGTGGTGAGTCTATTACTGCTGCGCAGCGATTGTTTCGTGTGCGGTTTAATGTCGGTCGACATGGAGCTGTTCCGAGCCGTAACACAATCCTCAGATGGGTGGAAAACTTCAGATCAGCTGGAAACATACTGGATAAGAAGCATCCTGGCCCGAGACGCAGAGTAACGACACCAGAAAATGTTGAAAGGGTAAGGCAAGAGGCAGTCAGAAGCCCAGGACGGTCAGCTAGACGTCATGATAGTGAGTTACGAATCAATCGTGAATCGGTTAGATGAATTTTGCATAAAGAATTAAAATTTCATCCCTACAAAATGCTCATTGTCCAACAACTTAAGGAAACTGATTCTGCTGTACGAGAAGACTTCGCTTACAAAATGCAAGTGATTTTGGGATCGAATGGAAATGAAATTTTATTGAAGAGCGATTAAGCTCATTTTCATTTAAACGGGACCGTGAATAAACAAAACCTACGTTACTGGGCTCCAGAGCATCCACACCTTATCCACCAGCGTCTTCTACACTCAGAAAAAGTAACAGTCTGGTGTGCTCTTGGCTCTGTTGGCATTATTGGACCCTATATTTTTGAAGAGAACGGGGCCACAGTTACTGTTAATTCGGATCGTTACATTCGTATGCTTGAAACATTCTTGAAACCAGAACTAAGAAGACAACGAATCCCTTTAAAACGCGTTTGGTTCCAGCAGGATGGGGCAACATAGCACACTGCAAACACTTCTATGACCGTTCTTAGACGCATGTTTCCTGGCCGGATTATCTCAAGTTTTGGCAATGTTCCTTGGCCTCCCAGGTCTCACGACTTGTCAGTATGTGACTTTTTTCTGTGGGGGTATCTTAAGAACTGTGTCTATAACCACGAACCATGAAATATGGACGAGTTGAAGAATGCAATCATTCAAGAAATTGCTGCCATTCCTGCAGAGATTTTAGACCGTGTGATGGAGGATTTTGAGAAGAGACTTGAGTCCTGCATTCGAAATGATGGACATCTACATCGACATACACACTCCGCAATTCACCTCATACCACAACTAGCATCTTCTCTCCCTGTTCCAAACAGAACGAGGGAAAAATGACTGCCTATATGCCTCTGTACGAGCCCTAATCTCTCTTATCTTATCTTTGTGGTCTTTCCGCGAAATATAAGTTGGCGGCCGTAAAATTGTACTGCAGTCAGCCTCAAATGCTGGTCCTCAGTAGCGATTCACGAAAAGAACGCCTCCTTTCCTCCAGAGACTCCCACCCGAGTTCCTGAAGCATTTCTGTAACACTCGCGTGATGATCAAACTAACCAGTAACAAATCTAGCAGCCCCGCCTCTCAATTGCTTCTATATCCTCCCTCAATCCGACCTGATAGGGATCCCAAACGCTCGAGCAGTACTCAAGAATAGGTCGTATTAGTGTTTTATAAGGGGTCTCCTTTACAGATGAACCACATCTTCCCAAAATACTACCAATGAACCGAAGACGACTATCCGCCTTCCCCACAACTGCCATTACATGCTTGTCCCATTTCATATCGCTCTGCAATGTTACGCCCAAATATTTAATCGACGTGACTGTGTCAAGCGCTACACTACTAATGGAGTATTCAAACATTACGGATTCTTTTTCCTATTCATCTGCATTAATTTACATTTATCTATATTTAGAGTTAGCTGCCATTCTTTACACCAATCACAAATCCTGTCCAAGTCATCTCGTATCCTCCTACAGTCACTCAACGACGACACCTTCCCGTTCACCACAGCATCATCAGCAAACAGCCGCACATTGCTATCCACCCTATCCAAAAGATCATTTATGTAGATAGAAATAACAGCGGACGTACCACACTTCCCTGGGGCACTCCAGATGATACCCTCACCTCCGATGAACACTCACCATCGAGTACAACGTACTGGGTTCTATTACTTAAGAAGTCTTCGAGCCACTCACATATTTGGGAACCAATGCCATATGCTCGTACCTTAGTTAGGAGTCTGCAGTGGGGCACCGAGTCAAACGCTTCCCGGAAGTCAAGGAATATGGCATCCATCTGATACCCTTCATCCATGGTTCGCAAGATATCATGTGAAAAAAGGGCGAGTTGCGTTTCGCAGGAGCGATGCTTTCTAAAGCCGTACTGATGCATGGACAGCAACTTCTCTGTCTCAAGGAAATTCATTATATTCGAACTGAGAATATGTTCGAGAATCCTGCAACAAACCGATGTTAAGGATATTGGTCTGTAATTTTGAGGATCCGTCCTTCTACCCTTCTTACATACAGGTACAGGCGTCACCTGCGCTTTTTTCCAGTCGCTCGGGACTTTACGTTGGGCAAGAGATTCGCGATAAATGCAAGCTAAGTAAGGAGCCAATGCAGTAGAGTACGCTCTGTAAAACCGAATTGGAATCCCATCAGGACCTGGCGATTTATTTATTTTCAACCCATTCAGCTGCTTCACAACCCTAGGGATGTCTATCACTATGTCCTCCATACGTAAATCTGTACGAGACTCAAATGGCGGTATGTTTGTACGATCCTCCTGCGTGAAAGATTTCTCAGATGCTAAATTTAAAATTTCAGCTTTCGTTTTGCTGTCTTCCGTTGCCAGGCTAGACTGATCATTGAGTGACTGGATGGAAGCCTTCGAACCGCTTACCGATTTTACGTAAGACCAGAACTTCCTTGGGTTTTCAGCAAGATCTTTTGCTAAGATATGACGGTGGTAGTGGTTGTATGCTCCACGCATCGCTCTTTTTACAGCAGCACGAATCTCTACAAACTTTTGCCTGTGCTCATTCTCCCGATCATTCTTGTACCGCGAGTGCAACTGTCTTTGCTTTCTGAGCATTCTCCGAATTGCGCTGTTAAACCACGGTGGGTCTTTTCCGTCCGCAACCCACTTTTTCGGCACATACTTGTCCAATGCTTTAAAAACGGTCGGATGGAAGTTAAAGATGACCCTCGATCAGGACGCCCTTCCACGTCTACCGACGACGCTCATGTCAGGAACGTCGACGAAATCGCCTTGACGACATTATTTTTCACAAATATCTTTGTTAACTAAAATTGCAAATAATGAGCTTTGATTTTGTGTAAATAAACATGCATTAATTTTAAAGTTGTCTGAGTATTATTTCATTAAAAACCGTCGGTCTCCCGTGTGTCACCCTGTAGTTCGCAGGTAGGTTCAAGGGGAAATAAAGCTTTATCCTCGCAGCGGTATACAACTACGCAGGCTAGTGATAGACATGTGCTTGGCAATGTTTGCACCGCAAATGCCGTTTCCGGCCACTGTGCTCTCACATTCTAGGATATTTCACGAATTTTTTAAAGGCAGGTTTCAACGTCGACATTAACAAACGCTATATCACTAGAATTGTCTTCTCAGTAGGTATCGAATGTAGTTATAAAAAGTGTACGGTTCCATTAACAAAAACGTTCTTGCTTCACTATCTCCGTTGATACCCTCGCTAAAAACATTAACCAAAGAAAAAAATACGTGCCCCTCGACGCTCTATTGTTTTCCGATAATCCCATTTCGATACGTGTAACCGTTCACGAAATAAAAGCGGTGTTACGTCTTACGTGACTCACCCTGTATAACCTAGCAGACTTAACAACAACACGAACTATACGAACAACACTAATGCACTATACAAAATTTTGAAAAACACAAGCCGGCCGGAGTGGCCGTGAGGTTCTAGGCGCTACAGTCTGGAACCGAGCGACCGCTACGGTCGCAGGTTCGAATCCTGCCTCGGGCATGGATGTGTGTGATGTCCTTAGGTTAGTTAGGTTTATTTAGTTCTAAGTTCTAGGCGACTGATGACCTCAGAAGTTAAGTCGCATAGTGCTCAGAGCATTTGAACCATTTGAAAAACAAAAACACAGCCCTCAGTCGCGAACACAATTAATCTGTGACCTCGATCTTACGTTGTCATTAATTGAAAACGGAATTTCCTTCAACATTTTCCGTAAAGAGACTCAAACTGATCAAATGGTTCCACCTTCTTCTACGCATCCAGCCTCTCACAAAGATGCTTTCTTTTTCTCAGCTACTCATAGAGCACTTTCCGTTCCCCTCTCGAAAGAAAACTTTAATAATGAGATTAATCTTATTAAAACTGTGGCCGTCAATAATGGTTACGAAGCTCGGTTGGTAGATGATATCCTCAGAAAGAAGATTGGCAAGAAGGATACTACACTTGGTTCTTTATCAGCGTCCCAGAAGAATCGGAGAAAAAATTCTTCTCAATTCCATTTTTAGGTCCAGTGTCTACCAGATTCAAAGGTTGCTTCGGATTAAATACAAATGTAATATAGCCTTTTCTACAAATAACAACTTGAGAAAAAATGTCATCCATAATTCAATTCTGGTGTCTACAAGATTTCATGTGACACTTGCGGTGCCTATTATATTGGTCAAACAGGACGTGCCTTTTCAATTCACTGTAAAGAACATGTTCTGAGGAAAAACGGTTCGTGTGCCCCTAATTCTTCTTTTGCAGATCACCTGTTAATCGCAGGGCACTCCCCTAAAGGGGTTGAGAAGTTGGAAATTCTTCATATTGAAAAAAAGGGGTGAAAACTTGATATTTTGGACGAGCTGGAAATTTTCAACCATTTACTTTCGAATGACGGACTTTTTCGCAACGAGCAGGTGCAGTTGCGCGGAAGAAGTTATTTCAATGATATAAAGCCGCTGCTTGACGAGATGTAACACTTTGATGTACCAAAAATGGTTCAAATGGCTCTGAGCACTATGGGACTCAACTGCTCAGGTCATTAGTCCCCTAGAACTTAGAACTAGTTAAACCTAACTAACCTAAGGACATCACAAACATCCATGCCCGAGGCAGGATTCGAACCTGCGACCGTAGCGGTCTTGCCGTTCCAGACTGCAGCGCCTTTAACCGCACGGCCACTTCGGCCGGCGATGTACCAACTACTTCTTGCAGAATCAGAGATACCTTTTCTTTCTACTTTTTACGACTCATATACGTAAATTATATAAAACTTTTTGGTTTTTATAACGAATCTATTAGAGTAGGCGGTAATGACATTTAATGGATTATTTCGTATATGTCTTCTTTATGCATTTATTTTGGAATTTTTGTACTACAGCCAGTCATTCATTAGTTGTAGTTTATATCATGCAATATCCCGCCATTATAATTACTTGTTATACACCGTTCAGGTGTTTATTTATTTCCCTCTCTGCAGTTACGAGAGATGTCTACAAAATAGCTTGTTTTACCAATTAGCCACCAGATGGCGGTATTGTCTTGAAGTCGCCGTGGCGCACAAGTCACATGATGTTTCAGTTTTGTGTTGACTAGCAGAGGACACATGGCAGCCCCTAGTGGCTTGCACCTTTGTTGTATTTATTTTAATTCTGACTATCTGACGCTGTCAGGTATGACCGCAGCTTTCGTATTTTTTGGTACGTTATACTGTAGCATTTAGTTTTAATTTTGTCCGAAGAAGGTGTCCCTTGTGACACCGCAACCTAGGTTACAAATTTATTGTGTTCGCGGCTGAGGGCTGTGTTTTTCAAAATTTAGTATTATACAACAGTCGCAGATTGACAGCCATGTTAAAAACCTTACTAATGCACTATGGTGGGCCGGTCCTTCTATGGCATAGAACACCACTAACCACTTACATTCACGCCGATGGCGTGTGCGTATACAAAGTTACATTGGCATCAGACCATTTCTTCTGGTTGCTTGACGATCTTTGTCAGGCAATACAAATTGTTCTTGTTGTACTGTATACATGCAATAAGTAAATTCAGTTACGAGGTCTGTTCAAATAAATCTGGAACGTTGGTAATTTCGCGCCAATAGTGCACTGGAGCGAAATGCGGTTGGCATCCCTGCACCCGCCTGTGTTTATTGTTTATGGTTGTATGACCGTTAGTTATTGTTCAGTGCTCTATTAAGTAGAACGCTGTGTCGCACAGTTTAGGAATTTCGAGATGGCAGAGTTAGAGGAGCAACGCGTCTACATTAAATTTTGCGTGGAGTTCAAGAAAACACAGACACACACCAAATGAGGCAGGAAGCCTACGATGATGAGTACTGCAGGCGTACTCAGTGTTACCAATGGTTCACACGGTTTAAAAACGGTCGGGTGGAAGTTAATGATTGCCTTCATTCAGGACGCCCTTCGACGTCTACCGCCGAGGCTCATGTCAGGAACGTCGACGAAATTATGCCTGCCAATCGAAGACTGACTGTCCGAGAGATTGCTGATCAGTTGAATCATGGCATGAATTCTTGACACAGCTTCTTGGAATGCATGGTGTAGACCTTCTCCTCGAAATCTGTGAACACTTTTGGATCGCGCAAATGAGAACGAGATGTTGTTGTTGTGGTCTTCAGTCCTGAGACTGGTTTGATGCACCTCTTCATGCTACTCTATCCTGTCCAAGCTTCTTCATCTCCCAGTACTTACTGCAACCTACATCCTTCTGAATCTGCTTAGTGTATTCATCTCTTGGTCTCCCTCTACGATTTTTACCCTCCACACTGCCCTCCAATGCTAAATTCGTGATCCCTTGATGCCTCAGAATATGTCCTACCAACCGGTCCCTTATTCTTGTCAAGTTGTGCCACAAACTCCTCTTCTCCCCAATTCTATTCAATACGTCCTCATTAGTTATGTGGTCTACCCATCTAATCTTCAGCATTCTTCTGTAGCACATTTCGGAAGCTTCTATTCTCTTCTTGTCCAAACTATTTATCGTCCATGTTTCACTTCCATACATGGCTACACTCCATATAAATACCTTCAGAAACGACTTCCTGACTCTTAAATCTATACTCGATGTTAACAAATTTCTCCTTCAGAAACGCTTTCCCTCCCATTGCCAGTCTACATTTTATATCCTCTCTACTTCGACCATCATCAGTTATTTCGCTCCCCAAATAGCAAAACTCCTTTACTACTTTAAGTGTCTCATTTCCTAATCTAATTCCCTCAGCATCATCTGACTTAATTCGACCACATTCCGTTATCCTCGTTTTGCTTTTGTTGATGTTCATCTTATATCCTCCTTTCAAGACACTGTCCATTCCGTTCAACTGCTCTTCCAAGTCCGTTGCTGTCTCTGACAGAATTACAATGTCATCGGCGAACCTCAAAGTTTTTATTTCTTCTCCATGGATTTTAATACCTACTCCGAATTTTTCTTTTGTTACCTTTACTGCTTGCTCAATATACAGATTGAATAACATCGGGAGAGGCTACAACCCTGTCTCACTCCCTTCCCAATCACTGCTTACCTTTCATGCCTCTCGACTCTTATAACTGCCTTCTGGTTTCTGTACAAATTGTAAATAGCCTTTCGCTCCCTGTATTTTACCCCTGCCACCTTTAGAATTTGAAAGAGAGTATTCCAGTCAACATTGTCAAAAGCTTTCTCTAAGTCTACAAATGCTAGAAACGTAGATTTGCCTTTCCTTAATCTTTCTTCTAAGATAAGTCGTAAGGTCAGTATTGCCTCACGGGTCCCAACATTTCTACGGAATCCAAACTGATCTTCCCTGAGGTCGGCTTCCACCAGTTTTTCCATTCGTCTGTAAAGAATTCGCGTTAGTATTTTGCAGCTGTGACTTATTAAACTGATAGTTCGGTAATTTTCACATCTGTCAACACCTGCTTTCTTTGGGATTCCTTAAAAAATCATAACTGGTGATGAAACGTGGGTCTACGGTGATGTTGAAACAAAAGTGCAATCTTGACAGTGGGTCGGGACAGGTTCTTCAACGCCAAAAAAAAGCTCGTCAGGTCAGGTTTAATGTCAAAGCCGTGCTAATAGTTTCCTTTGACTTTCAAAGATTAGTTTATCACGAATTCGTACCACAGTGACAAACTGTTAATCAATCGTACTATCTGGACATGTTGCGACACCTGCGAGAAAATGCGAGGAGGAAACGGCCTCAAATGTGGCGAAATAATTCATGACTTTTGCATTACGATAACGCACCTGCACATTCATCCCTGTTGGTGCGTGACTATTGCGTAAAAAAAACGAAATTAAGGGCTGCCTCATCCTCGGTACTCTCCAGACCTGGCCCATGTGGACTTTTTTTATTTCTAAAGTTGAAAATCCTGTTGAAAGGACGAATATTTGCAACGACAGACGAGATAAAAGACAATTCGCAGACGGCACTTCGCGTGATCCAGCAAGAGGCGTACTAATACTGCTTCTGGAAGTTGAAACGGCTTTGGGAGCGGCGTATTAGTTGTGGAGGAGAGTATTTCGAAGGAGACCATGCACAATAAGCAAAAGGTAAGCGTAGAAAAATTTTGTGGACAAAGTTCCAGAATTTTTCGAGACCTCAGTTGCTATCAGAGTAGGTCTTACTGTCTACGTACACTGATGCTCAACATTTCTGCAACACCAGTGCATTATCCCGTCTCTGCGTTTATTAACATCTGTTGCCTACATGTAACAATATAATTAATTTTCTCAGCACCTGGGACAGTATTCGAATTAAATTAGTTCTTCATGGAACGAGCAACTACACTGTGCACAGAATGCTAACCGACTGGTACAGCTATACGACACTCAGTGTATTTCCATAACATCTCGCAGTACTGTCTGTTATAATTCTTAGGCGCTTTAACAACGGCCTACTCGCAGTTCGCGACCGACAGCGCAAATCGATCTTATAGCCGTTGTCAGGTCTGAGAATATCCTTCCGGAAAGTACACAGTTACCACAGAATATGATAGCGTAGAGGATAATGGATGAAAGACAACCGAAGTATCGATTACAGAACAGTTTCCGGTTAAGACCCTGAATTTAAAACGTAATTTCTCCTATGAAATTACGCCAGGCACAGTTTTGTACATTCAAGGTCGTACGTTTTATTGTAAATCCAGTGCGTATAATGTTTTTGTTGTTTGAACCATGTAGTAAAGTATTTGAGACATGGTAGCACAGTGGTCATCGTGCGATTTTTCTTCCATTTACTTTGACAGAAGAGCGTGTGTTTAAACGTAACAAAAGGACGTGTATTAGATTTGTAAATTCTCTGAAAGCATCCCTGCAAACGTTCACGCTGTCGAATTACAAATAGTTTTGATAGCAGGTCAAATACGTAGGAAATTGTCTTAGCGATTAAGCTTAAATTCGTTGACGGATTCATAGAAAAAGTCCTATTTGGGCACAAATACGAAAAGCAGCAGTGACGTCAGGGTACCATAGACGCGAAGAGCTATATCGTATCGTAGTCGTGTTACTGGAATATTCGGTAGCCTGGAAGTGGCGGTTTGGCGAGGATCCATTCTTTATTTCTTTGGCGTGGCGGCGATGGTGTTGCTAGTGGTAGGATGGTCAGGGCTGCGCTGGGTGTCGCCATTGCCTTCTCAATTACACCACGGAAAAAACACAGTGCGGAATGTCCTCGCTTAAAGACACAACTAACACTGGCTCAGATACAAATCGAGTTTATTTCTCAACTGCGAAACAATGTCTTGTCAGTGCTCTGCCTTAAGTTTCGTAATCACACCGAAAGGTGACAAGTGGTGTACCTGTAAGGGTCGTAATTAGGATCCACAGACGGCTGCCCTGAATCCGTGCAGAAACAGCGTTTTGGAGCAATTAATAGCCCATAACATCAGATTCATTATTTAATTGATGAAATTTTCATAATGCAGTGTATAATTTGATGATTTAATGAAATTTTTATAAATGAACAGAATTTTCGTTTGACATGTCCGATGATGTAGCATTTAGATTTATTATTTAACTGATAAAAATTTCACAATGCAGTTTATGATTTCATAATGTAATGAAAATGTAAAAAATGAACAGAATTTTCGTCTGTGGTGATTAGCATCTACTTTGTGGCACTTATTATTAATGCATTACGGCGAAAATACAAAAAAAGTTTTATTGCGGCGGTAGCTTAAATTTATTGTTCCTTCTTGTTGTGTGTCTAGAATGATGGATACAGCCGACATACCAGGTCTGAGTATTGCAGTAAAATGACAGATACAGATGTCATAGTGCTGTAATAGTTATATCGAAAATTTTTTGGAGGTGTTTGGAATTGACGGTAGTATAATAATTACAGAGAACATTTTTTTCAAATGCATTTGTTTACTTTTCTTTTGAATTTCCCATTTAAATATATAAAGCGGTCGCATGAACTTGCTATGACGTCACATGTCAGTACGAAACCTGTCAGAAGCTATTGGTTTTAATACATCTTGCAGGTTTCCTGCAGTACATAGTTGGAGCAATAAAAGTTTGCAGATGGTTTTCCGCAGCTTCGCTAGCTGAAGAATCTACATTCGGTGACAGGAATATATATATAAAATTGGCCATTAAAATTGCTACACCGAGAAGAAATGCAGATGATAAACGGGTATTCATTGGACAAATATATTATACTAGAACTGACATGTGATAACATTTTCACGCAATTTGGGTGCATACATCCTGAGAAATCAGCACCCAGAACAACCACCTCTGGCCGTAATAACGGCCTTGATACGCTTCGGCATTGAGTCAAACAGAGCTTGGATGGCGTGTACAGGTACAGCTGCTCATGCAGCTTCAACACGATACCACAGTTCATCAAGAGTAGTGACTGGAGTGTTGTGAGGAACCAGTTGCTCGACCACCATTGACCACACGTTTTCAGTTGGTGAGAGATCTGGAGAATGTGCTGGCCAGAGCAGCAGTCGAACATTTTCTGTATCTAGAAAGGCCCGTACAGGACCTGCAACATGCGGTCGTGCATTATCCTACTGAAATGTAGGGCTTCACAGGGATCGGATGAAGGGTAGAGCCACGGGTCGTAACACATCTGAAATATAACGTCCGCTTTTCAAAGTGCCGTCAATGCGAACAAGAGGTGACCTAGACGTGTAACCAATGATACCCCGTACCATCACGCCGGGTGATACGCCAGTATGGCGATGACGAATACACGCTTCCAATGTGCGTTCACCGCGATGTCGCCAAACACGGATGCGACCATCATGATGCTGTAAACAGAACCTGGATTCACCCGAAACAAATGACGTTTTGCCATTCGTGCACCCAAGTTCGTCGTTGAGTACACCGTCGCAGGCGCTCCTGTCTGTGATGCAGCGTCAAGGGTAACCGCAGCCATGGTCTCCGAGCTGATAGTCCGTGCTGCTGGAAACGTCGTCGAACTGTTCGTGCTGATGGTTGTTGTCTTGCAATTGTCCCCATCTGTTGACAGGGATCGAGACGTGGCTGCACGATCCGTTCCAGCCATGCAGATAAGAGCCGGCCGGTGTGGCCGTGCGGTTCTAGGCGCTTCAGTCTGGAACCGCTTGACCGATACGGTCGCAGGTTCGCATCCTGCCTCGGGCATGGATGTGTCTGATGTCCTTATGTTAGTTGGTTTAAGTAGTTCTAAGTTCTGGGGGACTGATGACCATAGATGTTAAGTCCCATAGTGCTCAGAGCCATTTGAACCATGCGGATAAGATGCCTGTCATCTCGACTGCTAGTGATACGAGTCCGTTGGGATCCAGCACGGCGTTCCGTATTACCCTCCTGAACCCACTGATTCCATATTCTGGCTAACAGTCATTGGATCTCGACCAACGCGAGCAGAATGTCGCGATGCAATAAACCGCAATCGCGACAGACTACAATCCGACCTTTATCAAAGTCGGAAACATGATGGTACTCATTTCTCCTCCTTACACGAGGCATCACAATAACGTTTCACCAGGCAACGCCGGTCAACTGCTGTTTGTGTATGAGAAATCGGTTGGAAACTTTCCTCATGTCAGCACGTTGTAGGTGTCGCCATCGGCGCCAACCTTGTGTGAATGTTCTGAAAAGCTAATCATTTGCAAATCACAGCATCTTCTTCCTGTCGGTTAAATTTCGCGTTTGTAGCACGTCATCTTCGTGAAACGAATTTCTCTGACGTCTAACTCTCTCCAAGACCAGAGTTCCGTTAACCATTTTTTCTTACTTTTTTTCGATTTTGCCAACCAATGTGCCACGCCGCCATCGCGAACTTACGCGAAAGAGAGCAGTGTTTGAGAGTGAATGCTGACTTAATGCGCACCAAATATCCGCTAAATACTACAGCGGTATACGTTCATACGAAGTGACTACGTCTACGTTGTTTTGCGATTATCAGAGGGAGCACTTCACGCCATTGCGCACCCCTTTGTTGTGTGGGCCTAGCTAGCCTCCGCGAAAATACAGACTTGGAGCTTCTTCATTCACCGCCTACCGGAGAAAGGCGTTCGAACGACGTGACAGGCAGTAGAATGTATGGCTCGGGAGCTCTCTGCGTCCCGTCTCGCATCTTGTTGGGTGTGCGGTGACCGCGAGGGTTCCATCTTGTCTAATGCACTTTGGAGTTTACATTTACGAGGTGCGACAATAAAGTCTGATGTGAAAAAAAATGTTGCTTACCGTTTTAGTCAAGTTTAGTGTTGTCTCCTTCAAAGTAGTTCCCTTCTGATTGCACATACTTTTCCCAGCGCTTCTGCCATTGATGGTAACATTTCTGGAACTCATATTCTATAATATCCTCCAAGACTCTCGTCACAGTTTTTTAGACATCTTGTGTTGTTTGAAAATTGTGTCCCTTGACCGCTGTTTTGACTCTTGTAAATAGCAAAAAGTCGCATGCATCCATATCTGGTGAATAAGGTGGCTGTGGTAGTACTGAAATTTGTTTTGAGGTTAAAAATTGCTGTACTGACAGAGCAGAATGGGATGGCGCATTATCATGATGCAGAATCCAATTATCAGCAATGTTGACACAGACACGAAGAACTCTTTTACGAAGTCTATCTAAAATTTCTTTGTAGTAATATTCGTTAATTGTTCGTCCAGGAGGCACCCACTCTTTATGAACAATTCCCTTGGAATCAAAGGAGCACACGAGCATGCATTTCACAATTGACTTTGACATGCGAGCTTTTTTTTTGTCTAGGTGATCCCTTTGAGCACAATTGCGAACTTTGGCGTTTTGTCTCTGGATCGTACTGAAAAAAAAAAAAAAACAACTTTCATCACCAGTGATAACACAGCTCAACAATTCTGGATTGATTTCGGTTTGCTCTAACAGATCGGCAGCCACATTTTTCCTTGTTTCTCGCTGTTGTGGTGTGAAATTTTTGAGGACCATTTTTGCACAAATCTTTCTCATACCGAGATCTTCAGTTATTATTAGATGAACCGTTTCTCGATTGCTGTTCAGTTCTTCTGCAATCATTTTCACGGACAAACTTCGATCAGATCGTACGAGTTCATGCACTCTGGCCAAGTTGACATCCGTCCATGAGGTTGATGGTCGTCCACTGAGGTCTTCATCTTCAACATTCGTTCTGCCTTCGCTAAACGTTTTATACCAACGAAAAACTTGAGCTCTTGACATAACCTCCTCTCCAAAAGCCTTCTGAAACTTACCGTACGTTGTGGTCGCGTTTTCACCCAATTTAATGCAAAAAGAAATGGCATACCAGTGTGCAATATTATGCGGTTCCATTTACATAACGAGAGACACAAACACATGTTAACTTATTACAGCACAACTCACGACTTAGCAGTTGCATCGATGTGCTGCTTGGACTAGAAGCAACTTATAGACCAAGGTCAAAGATATTGTGCCTACACAAGCCAGCAGGGTTGCTACATCTTGCAAAGAAAATGAGTCTCATCACTTTATTGTTGCACCTCGTATTCCTTTGTCCTACAGCCTTAAGAAGCGCGCTTCAAATAAACGAACTTGATGGTGTCCATAAATATAAGACGAAAGAACTGAAAAAATGGTTCAAATGGCTCTGAGCACTATGGGACTCAACTGCTGAGGTCATTAGTCCCCTAGAACTTAGAACTAGTTAAACCTAACTAACCTAAGGACATCACAAACATCCATGCCCGAGGCAGGATTCGAACCTGCGACCGTAGCAGGCTTGCGGTTCCAGACTGCAGCGCCTTTAACCGCACGGCCACTTCGGCCGGCGAAAGAACTGAATTTGCACATGTGGCAGTGACTAAAAATGAATTACAATTGTCCCATGAATACAGAACGAAACAACATCATGTGTGTGTTCTAATCCGCACATACACGCACACAAAGCAGACAATGGTCAGAATAAGTTACATATTACCAAACACTGACCTCACTTCTGATTGTTGAATGACTCGAGCTCCCACGTATAAAGCAGCTTCAAACATTGACAAAAACTGAAAATAACGTTACAAATGATTTACTATTTCAAATATTTGACGTTAAGCAAGTAAATCCCATTTTTAGAAAAGTTACTTCTGACCCACATTAATGTTTATGACGTCATATATCCTGAATTATACACTCCTGGAAATTGACATAAGAACACCGTGAATTCATTGTCCCAGGAAGGGGAAACTTTATTGACACATTCCTGGGGTCAGATACATCACATGATCACACTGACAGAACCACAGGCACATAGACACAGGCAACAGAGCATGCACAATGTCGGCACTAGTACAGTGTATATCCACCTTTCGCAGCAATGCAGGCTGCTATTCTCCCATGGAGACGATCGTAGAGATGCTGGATGTAGTCCTGTGGAACGGCTTGCCATGCCATTTCCACCTGGCGCCTCAGTTGGACCAGCGTTCGTGCTGGACGTGCAGACCGTGTGAGACGACGCTTCATCCAGTCCCAAACATGCTCAATGGGGGACAGATCCGGAGATCTTGCTGGCCAGGGTAGTTGACTTACACCTTCTAGAGCACGTTGGGTGGCACGGGATACATGCGGACGTGCACTGTCCTGTTGGAACAGCAAGTTCCCTTGCCGGTCTAGGAATGGTAGAACGATGGGGTCGATGACGGTTTGGATGTACCGTGCACTATTCAGTGTCCCCTCGACGATCACCAGTGGTGTACGGCTAGTGTAGGAGATCGCTCCCCACACCATGATGCCGGGTGTTGGCCCTGTGTGCCTCGGTCGTATGCAGTCCTGATTGTGGCGCTCACCTGCACGGCGCCAAACACGCATACGACCATCATTGGCACCAAGGCAGAAGCGGCACTCATCGCTGAAGACGACACGTCTCCATTCGTCCCTCCATTCACGCCTGTCGCGACACCACTGGAGGCGGGCTGCACGATGTTGGGGCGTGAGCGGAAGACGGCCTAATGGTGTGCGGGACCGTAGCCCAGCTTCATGGAGATGGTTGCGAATGGTCCTCGCCGATACCCCAGGAGCAACAGTGTCCCTAATTTGCTGGGAAGTGGCGGTGCGGTCCCCTACGGCACTGCGTAGGATCCTACGGTCTTGGCGTGCATCCGTGCGTCGCTGCGGTCCGGTCCCAGGTCGACGGGCACGTGCACCTTCCGCCGACCACTGGCGACAACATCGATGTACTGTGGAGACCTCACGCCCCACGTGTTGAGCAATTCGGCGGTACGTCCACCCGGCCTCCCGCATGCCCACTATACGCCCTCGCTCAAAGTCCGTCAACTGCACATACGGTTCACGTCCACGCTGTCGCGGCATGCTACCAGTGTTAAAGACTGCGATGGAGCTCCGTATGCCACGGCAAACTGGCTGACACTGACGGCGGCGGTGCACAAATGCTGCGCAGCTAGCGCCATTCGACGGCCAACACCGCGGTTCCTGGTGTGTCCGCTGTGCCGTGCGTGTGATCATTGCTTGTACAGCCCTCTCGCAGTGTCCGGAGCAAGTATGGTGGGTCTGACACACCGGTGTCAATGTGTTCTTTTTTCCATTTCCAGGAGTGTATAATCTTCCAGCTATTGAGTGATATTGATAGATACTGTCTGCAAAACGTGCTGAGAATAGAGTTGGTGGTAAAGAAATAACAAATTAAAACGTCACGGATTATGCAGAAGTTTTTCTGCCTCAACACTTAAAACCAATACTGGAAGGTGGGGTATAGTTGCGACTCTAACGAAAACTGAATTTTCACCATAATACTGTTACTTCAAGATTTTAAACGTGGTTGAAACAGTAACTGTTGAAATTCTTCACAGTAAATGATAACATCCAAACAGTTGCAGGATAAAGATTTATAAAAGTTCTTATTCTTGAGCACGGTTTCGGTATATCTACCTTCATTAGAAGTAAAATACACTAAAATCACATCCTGCCGTGGAGATACATAAAACGATTATGCCAAAGGCGTCGTCAGTAGTTAAAACATCATCTCCACCACTGACGACGTCTTTGGCATAACTGTTTTATGTATCTCCACGGCAGGATGTGATTTTAGTGTATTTTAGTTCTGATGAAGGTATATTTAGATATACGGAAACCGTAGTCAAGAATAAGAATTTTAATAAATCTTTATCCTGCAACTGTTTGGCTGTTATCATTTACTATGAAGAATACTGTCACTGATACAAGATTGCCGCTTACATATTTTGAATCTAAATATTATATACTGAGGCGGCAAAAGTCACGGGACACGTCCTAATATAGTGTGGGACTTCCTTTTGCCCGGCTCAGTGCGGCAGCTCGACGTGGCGTGCCCTCAGCAACTTGTTGGAAGTCCCCTGCAGAGATATTAAGCCCTGCTGCCTCTATAGCCGCCAACAGCTGCGAACGTATTGCCGGTGCAGGATTTTGTACACAAACTGACCTCTCGATTATGGCCCATAAGTGTCCGATGGGATTCGTGTCGGGTGACCTGGGTGGCCAAGGCATTCGCTCGAATTTTCCAGAACGTTCGTCAAACCAATTGCAAACAGTTGTGGTCAGTTGACATGGCGCATTGTCATCCATAAAAGTTACACCGTTGTTTGGGAACATGAAGTCCCTGAATGGCTGCAGATGGTTTCCAAGTAGCCGAACATAAACATTTCCAGTCAATGATCCATGTGAACACAGCCCACACCATTTGGAGCCACCAGCAGCTTGCACAGTACCTTGCTGACAACTTGGGTCCATGGCTTCGTGGAGTCTGCACCACTCCGGAACACTACCGTAGCTCTTACCAACCGAAACTGAGACGCATCTGTCCAGGTCACGGTTTTCCAGTAGTCTAGGGTCCAACCGATATGGTCACAAGCCCAGGAGAGGCACTGCAGGCGATATGCTGTTAGCGAAGACACTTGCTTCTGCCGTCTGCCGCCATAGCGCATTAACGCTAAATTTCGCTGCTCTGTCGTAATGGATACGTTCGTCGTACGACCCACATTGATTTCTGCGGTTATTTCACGCAGTGTTGGTTGTCTGTTAGCGCCGACAACTCTACGCAGAGCCGCTCTTCTCGGTCGCGAAGTGAAGGCCGTCGGCCACTGCGTTGTCCGTGGTGAGAGGCAATGCCTGAAGTTTGGTATTCTCGGCACACTCTTGACACTGTCGACCTCCCTAACGTTTTCTCAAATGGAATGTCCCATGAGTCTAGTAATTCCAACTACCATTCCACGTTCAAAGTCTGTTAATCCTCGTCGTGCGGCCATAATCAAGTCGTAAAAATTTTTTACTTCACGCCAGTGCACTGTAATTTTGTACTTTGTGTACGCGATACTACCGCCATATTTGTCTGTGTATATCGTGTAAGTAGGCTGTTTATGTTTTCTTATTGGCAACGTTACGTAGCGCTCTGAACGAAAATCACTGGCTGTGCTGTGTGCAGTCTGTGGCTAGTTTGCATTGTTGTCTGCCATTGTAGTGTTGGGCAGCGGCAGCTGGATGTGAACAGCGCGTAGCGTTATGCAGTTGGAGGTGAGCCGCCAGCAGTGGTGGATGTGGGGAGAGAGATGGCGGAGTTGTGAAATTTTTAAAACTGTATGTCATGAACTGCTATGCATATTGTGAGTTTTCAACATTATTAAGGTAAATACATTGTTTGTTCTCTATTAAAATCTTTCATTTGCTAACTATGCCTATCAGTAGTTAGTGCCTTCAGTAGTTTGAATCTTTTATTTAGCTGGCAGTAGTGGCGCTCGCTGTATTGCAGTAGTTCCAGTAACGAAGATTTTTGTGAGGTAAGTGATTTGTGAAACGTATAGGTTAATGTTAATCAGGGCCATTCTTTTGTAGGGATTTTTGAAAGTTAGATAGCGTTACGCTAAAAATATTGTGTGTCAGTTTAAGCACAGTCGTGCATAATTGTTAAAAGGGGACGTTTCAATCGCTACCCCATGACTTTTTTTCACCTCATTGTGAAGCATCAAAAATGGTTCAAATGGCTCTGAGCACTATGGGACTCAACTGCTGTGGTCATAAGTCCCCTAGAACTTAGAACTACTTAAACCTAACTAACCTAAGGACAGCACACAACACCCAGCCATCACGAGGCAGAGAAAATCCCTGACCCCGCCGGGAATCGAACCCGGGCGTGGGAAGCGAGAACGCTACCGCACGACCACGAGATGCGGGCAATGAAGCATCACATCAAATATTTTTAAGTGAAAAAGAAAATAATATTAGCAACTATATGCATTTCTCTGAGGCCTAACACAGTGACCATAGGGGGTAATGTGGCCAGTGCGATCACAACAGGATCCTTGAGGGTATTTTCGTTCTGCCGTTGCAACCTCAAGAATTGTAAAGCAACTACGGACAATATAGCCACGCAAACGAAGAATTTAATGACGCCTTGACACAACAGGATCTCCTGCTCGTTGTTCTCATTTCCAGGCATATTTTGTAGCTTTATTGATGCCCAACGATCTTAAACACTACCAATCAGCTGCAGAAGACCGTTTTCAATCGGACATTTGTGTTAGGCCGAATATAACAGGATACGGTTCTATACAATATCCGTTAATGAATTCAGAATAGTCATAAATGGATACAATAATGGATGAGAGCTTTGCGTATAAAAGAGTGTTAGAAGTCAATCTGATCTGTAGTATTATGGGTGGTTTATGGAAGTAACCAACTGTTACCGGGATGAACATCTTGCTCAGTTTTCCCGCTGGATGCCGTATCAGCATTAGTGTGATTCACAGGTGGAACTTTCAGATCGAAACAAACAACAAAAAACTACATTTTTAGGCCAAAAGACGCTGTTTAAACATTGATATTGTAAAAGAGTATTACTCTCAGCGGACCCTGGTTCGATTCCCGGTCGCTCTGGGACTAGGTGTTGTATTATCATTTCATCACTATCGGCATGTAAATCGCCCGTTGTGGCGTCAAATGAAAAGACTTGCAACTCGGCGCCCGAACTTTCCCAGGTGGACACTCCCGACCATCAATGCCATACGATTATTTCATTTCAGTGTTACTCTCGGTGTAAGTGAGGTAAGAAAATATGGCTTTACATAAGACGACTAAAAAGTCAGAAAATTTCTTACTAAAAAGTAACAATCATCTTTTGTCACACTCACTGTCCGTAGTGATGGTGTGTATACGAACTAGACTGATCATTTCTCGGCAGGCAGCACCACTGTTCAGGACAAAAAACATGCAGTGGCCACTCTATCGACCATGGTCACTTTACCCCATGTTTTCCTCCGCGATAATTTTTTTTATTGTTTATTTTATTGAGGAAAAGTTGCGAAAACGTTTGAAATGATGTGTAAAGTATGTTGTAAGTGGTCAAGTGCTGTCATTCTCAAATACTGCATGAATATAGTCTGGGCAATTTGCACGCCACGAGTTAACGCTGCCTCAAGATATATACAGAGTTTCTACCTTTAATACTTGACTTATTGTGTTACCGAGCGAGGTGGCGCAGTGGCTAGCACACTGGACTCGCATTAGGGAGGACGACGGTTTAATCCCGAGTCCGGCCATCCTGATTTAGATTTTCCGTGATTTCCCTAAATCGCTCCAGGCAAATGTCGGGATGGTTCCTTTGAAAGGGCACGGCCGACTTCCTTCCCCGTCCTTCCCTAATCCGATGAGACTGATGACCTCGCTGTCTGGTCTCCTCCCCCCAAAACAACAACAACAACAACTTATTGTGATAAATCTTTCACGTAAGGCTATACCTCTTAATGAGAAGATTACGACGGCAATTAAATTTTTAAATTCAGTCAATAATTCTAAGACATACTCAAAATTATATTTTTGTTCTCTCTGGAAGTCGCTAGATAGGACCGAGCGAGTGGCGCAGTGGTTAGCACACTGGACTCGCATTCGGGAGGACGACGGTTCAAATCCGCGTCCGACCGTCCAGATTCAGCTTCTCCATGATATCCCTAAATCGTCCCATGCAAATACCAGGATGATTCCTTTGAAAACAAGCACGGCCGATGTCCTTCCCCATCCGTGAAACAATTCCGGCTTGTGCTCCGTCTCTAATGGCCTAGATGACCACGGGACGTTATGCCCTAATCACAAAATAGAGAGTATACAGAATGGAAACTCAACTGCAATCCATGCGCCAATATTTAGTGCGCATGCGCGAAGCCGGCCGCATTGAAACCGCGAGAACAGTTTTGTCTGAAGCCAAAGGCGAAGAGGTACGTTTTGTTTTTTTATTAATCGTGCGTTTTAGTTGTTGCGCTTATCTACAAGTAAAGAGTTATATGATGTACTATTAAAGTTAGAAAAATGTAAAAATGTGTGTGAAATCTTATGGGACTTAACTGCTAAGGTCATCAGTCCCTAAGCTTACACACTATTTAACCTAAATTGTCCTAAGGACAAACACACACACCCATGACCGAGGGAGGGCTCGAACCTCCCCCGGGACCAGCCACACAGTCCATGACTGCAGCGCCTAAGACCACTCGGCTAATCCCGCGCGGCATTTTAAAGTTAGGAATGTATAATGAGCAATAATAAGACAAAGGATCGTACAGGAAAGTAACGAGCGATACCCACAAAGCGGCTGATGGCAGAACACTAGAAAAGTGAGTTTTCCGATTTTGTTGCTGTAAACGATAAAGACTAATTAAATGTAAAAATTTATATATGTAAATGATGCAGAGCTGGAGTTAGTTTTTCTGTAGAATTTCTCCCTTTCCTCCATAAAATTAGAAACGACGTGTTCCATTGGCGCGTTTTCTTCGCTGCTGTATACGCACTACTGGCCATTAAAATTGCTACACCACGAAGATGACGTGCTACAGACGTAAAATTTAACCGAAAGGAAGAAGATGCTGTGATATGCAAATGATTAGCTTTTCAGAGCATTCACACAAGGTTGGCGCCGGTGGCGACACCTACGACGTGCTGACTTGAGGAAAGTTTCCAACCGATTTCCCATACACAAACCGCAGTTAACCGGCGTTACCTGGTGCAACGTTGTTGTGCTGCCTCGTGTAAGGAGGAGAAATGCGTACCATCACGTTTCCGACTTTGATAAAGGTCGGATTGTAGCCTATCGCCATTGCTGTTTATAGTATCGCGACATTGCTGCTCGCGTTGGTCGGCATCCAATGACTGTTAGCAGAATATGGAATCGGTGGGTTCAGGAGGGTAATACGGAACGCCGTGCTGGATTCCAACGGCCTCGTATCACTAGCAGTCGAGATGACAGGCATTTTATCTGCATGGCTGTAACGGATCGTGCAGCCACGTCTCGATCCCTGAGTCAACATATGGGGACGTTTTGCAAGACAACAAGCATCTGCACGAACAGTTCGACGACGTTTGCAGCAGCATGGACTATATCAGCTGGTAGACCATCAGACAGGAGCGCCTGCGATGGTTTACGCAACGAGGAACCTGGGTGCACGAATGGCCAAACGTCGTTTTTTCGGATGAATCCAGGTTCTGTTTACAGCATCATGATGGTCACATCTGTGTTTGGCGACATCGCGGTGAACGCACATTGGAAGCGTATATTCGTCATCGCCATACTGGCGTATCACCCGGCGTGAGGGTATGGGGTGCCATTGGTTACACGTCTGGGTCACCTCTTGTTCGCATTGACCGCACTTGAACAGTGGACGTTACATTTCAGATGTGTTATGACCCGTGGCTCTACCCTTCATTCGATCCCTGTGAAACCCTACATTTCAGCAGGATAATGCACGACCGCATGTTGCAGGTCCTGTACAGGCCTTTCTGGATACAGAAAATGTTCGACTGCTGCCCTGGCCAGCGAATGTTAGATCACTTACCAATTGAAAACGTCTGGTCAATGGTGGCCGAACAACTGGCTCGTCACAATACGCCAGTCACTACTCTTGATGAACTGTGGTATCGTGTTGAAGCTACATAGGCAGCTGTACCTGTACACGCCATCCAAGCTCTGTTTGACTCAATGCCCAGGCGTATCAAGGCCGTTATTACGGCCAGAGGTGGTCGTTCTGGGTACTGATTTCTCAGGATCTATGCACCCAAATTGCGTGAAAATGTAATCACATGTCAGTTCTAATATAATATATTTGTCCAATGAATACCCGTTTATCGTCTGCATTTCTTCCTGGTGTAGCAATCTTAATGGCCAGTAGTGTAATACACCTCATTCGATTCTGAGTAACTGTCGCACACAATTGATTTCTTTCGTATCTTATAGTTTCATATTACTGCACGATGATTAAGTGTCTATTTTCTCGATATTGGTCATAGTTACTGTGATATTTAATTTACATGTACTTGGCAGTATAACATTTGAAGTGTGTGAACAGTAACAAATTTGAAAGTTTATGTGACAACTTTTTAGCATAGTAGTAAGCAGCTATTTTTTCGCGTTTACTCTCTTTCCTTTCTGTGTACTCGCTATTCTGTGCCCCACTCTTCCTTCCTCTTTCTTGAGGCAACCAGCAATTGAGATAGGGTGGTCGTTTAACTATTTAGTGATACAGATTCTGTTTTCTCGTCCACAAGATTAATTACGACTTAAAGTAAGGACTTACGTAACACTTCGCGGTTTTCCTCAATCACTGCCGCGGTTGTTTTTTTAAAAATGGACGCAGCATTTTTGCTGCCTTATCGTTGTTCGATCCGACCTCTGTCTGCGCCTCTAATGACTGCATCTTCTTCAGGACATTAGCACGTTGAGCAGCCGTGTACCCGCTGGCGGCCAGACATTTGGTACATCCACTGATGTAACGAAAACTTACAGCTACATCTATATGGACACTCTGCAAATCACATATAAGTGCGTGGCAGAGGGTTCATCGAACCACCTTCACAATTCTCTATTATTCCAATCTCGTATAGCACGCGGGAAGAATGAACACCTATATCTTTCCGTAAGAGCTCTGATTTCCCTTGTTTTGTTTTTGTGATCGTTCCTCCCTATGTAAGTCGGTGTCAACAAAATATTTTCTCATTCGGAGGAGAAAGTTGGTGATTGGAATTTCGTGAGAAGATTCCGTCCCAACGAAAAACGCCTTACTTTTAATGATGTCCATCCCAAATCCTGTATCATTTCTGTGACACCCTCTCCCATATTTCGCGATAATACAAAACGCGCTGCCCTTCTTTGAACTTTTTCGATGCACTCAGTCAGTCCTATCTGGTAAGGATCCCACACCGCGCAACAGTTTTCTAAAAGAGGACGGACAAGAGTAGTGTAGGCAGTCTCCTTAGTAGGTCTGTTACATTTTCCAAGTGTCCTGCCAATGAAACGCAGTCTTTAGTTAGCCTTCCCCACCACATTTTCTATGTGTTCCTTCCAATTTAAATTGTTCGTAATTGTAATTCCTAGGTATTTAGTTGAATATACGGCTTTTAGATTAGACTGATTTATCGTGTAACCAAAGTTTAACGCGTTCTTTTTAGCACTCATGTGGATGACCTCACACATTTCGTTATTTAAGGTCAACTGCCACTTTTCGCACCATTTTGATGGGATAGTGATAGACACATATACAGGGTACACATGGCGATGTTATCACGTACACGAGGTATAAAAGAGCAGTGCATCCGAGGAGTTGTCGTTTGTTCTCAGGCGATTCATGTGAAAAGGTGTCCGACGTTATTTTGACAGCACGGCGATGATTAACGGTCTTTGAACGCGGAATGGTAGGTGGAGCTAGACGCATGGGACATTCCATTTCAGAAATCGTTAGGAAATCCAACATTCTGAAATCCACAGTGTCAAGAGTGTGCAGAGAGTACCAAATTCCAGTCAATACCTCTCTCCAAGCCGGCCCCGGTGGCCGAGCGGTTCTAGGCGTTTTTGTCCGGAACCGCGCGACTGCTACGATCGCAGGTTCGAACCCTGCCTCGGGCATGGATGTGTGTGATGTCCTTAGGTTAGTTAGGTTTAAGTAGTTCTAAGTTCTAGGGGGCTCATGACCTCAGATGTTAAGCCCCATAGTGCTCAGAGCCATTTGAACCATTTTGAACCATTTGAACCTCTCTCCAAGGACAACGCAGTTGCTGGCGGCCTCTACTTAACGACCGAGAGCAGCAACGTTTGCATAGAGTTGTCAGTGCTATCAGACAAGCAACACTGTTTGAAATAACCGCATACATCAATGTGGGACGTAATAAGAATGTATTCGTTAGGACAGTGCTGCGAAATTTGGCATTAATGGCAGCAGAGGACCGACGTGAGTGGCTTTGCTAACAGCACGACATCATCTGCAGCACCTCTCCTGGGCTCGTGACCTATGCGACTGAGCCCTAGTCACTGTAAAACCGCGGCCTGGTCAGATGAGTCCCGATTTCAGTTGGTAAGAGCTGGTTGCAGGGTTCGAGTGTGGCGCAGACCCCACAAAGTCATGGACTCAGGTTGTCAACAAGGTACTGTGCAAGCTGGTGGTAGATCCATACTGGCGTGGTCTGTGTTGACGTGGAATGGACTGGGTTCTCTGGTCCAACTAGACCGATCTTGCACTTCATGTTCCAAAACAACGATGGGATATTTATGAATGGCAATGCGCCATTTCACTGCGCCACAATTGATCGCAACTGGTTTGAAGAACATCCTGGCGAATTAAAGCGAATGATTTGGCACAACATAAATCCCGTAGAATATTTATGGGACATAATCGAGACATACGTTCGTGCACAAAATCCTATACCGGAAACAGTTTCGCAATAATGGATGGCTATAGAGGCAAAATGGCTCAATATTTCTTCAGGGACTTCCAACGACTTTTTGAGTCCATGCCACGTCGATTTGCTGCACTATGTCGGGCAAAAGGAGGTCAGACACGACATTAGGAGGTATCCCATGATTTTTTTGACCTCAGTGTATGGTGGAGTGTCCCTCATGAGCCATGGACCTTGGCGTTGGTGGGGAGGCTAGCGTGTTTAAGTGATACAGACAGCCGTACCGCAGGTGCAACCACAACAGAGGGGTATCTGTTGAGAGGCCAGACATACGTGTGGTTCGTGAAGAGGGGCAGCAGCCTTTGCAGTAGTCGGACAGGCAACAGCTTGGATTATAGACTGATCTAGCCTTGTAACATCAGCCAACACGGTCTTACAATGCTGGTACTGCAAACAGCTGAAGCAAAGGGAAACTACAGCCCGAATTTTTCCCGATGGCATGCAGCTTGACTGTATTGTTAAATGATGATGGCATCTTCTTGGATAAAATATTCCGGAGGTAAATGAGTCCCACATCATATCTCTTGGTGTGGACAGCTCAGAAGGATATTGCCATCAGAAGACACGAAATTAGCCGACCGCTGTGGTCGAGCGGGTTCTAGGCGCTTGTCCGGAACCGCGCTTCTGCTGCGGGAGCAGGTTCGAATCCTGCATCGGGCATGGATGTGTGTGATGTCCTTAGGTTAGTTAGGTTTAAGTAGTTCTAAGTTCTAGGGGACTGATGACCTCAGAAGTTAAGTCCCATAGTGCTTAGAGCCAATTTTTTAGACACGAAAGTGGAGTTTTGTGTGTATGAGTGTGCAAAGTTAGAGCCCTTAACCGGACAGGTAGGTTAGAAAATTTATAAAAGTGAAATGGATAGGCTGTAGTGCGAATTAGTGAATTGCGGTGGCAGGAGGAAGAGGACTTTTAGTAGACTGAGAACATAGCTATAAATATAACATCGAATAGGGATAATGCTGAAGCAGGTCTAATAATGAATAATAATATACGACGAGCTTGTATTTAAAAAAACTGGTATCCTGTAACAAAACTAGTTTTAAGTGTAGTTGCACAAGTAAGACTAAAAAAATAGCATGATCTTTAATGATAACGCTATTCATGGGTACATAACCTATAAATTACTCATTCCACATCACTTCGATGGAAGAATCGTTCAAATGATCTATGGAACATGTAACTAACTACCAAAAAATTTATTAAGTATTTCTTCGGATTGATAAAAGCTTACGCGACCCCTCATAACAGATCTTCTGTCATTGATATGAAATGTAGCATTCTCTCCAGCGTCCTAGGTACAAAAAGTATCGAATGCTGTCCATTGTTGGTAACACATCTGGGACCACGAGAGACGCCTGGTCTCTTGCACCAGTGGCGGGTTTTTGCTGCCAAGGCTGGACAAGGACAGAGGACGGGTAAGTTGGTCACTGGGAGCGTCAAAGTTATGCGGGTGATGGAGCCCCTCTGGGAAATAACAGGCAGACGGGAAAGAGCCTGCACGCGGAATGTTTGCCGGGAGGTCTCGTCCGAGATTTACAGCAGGCTCTTCGGACTATGGCAATGTAGACGTAAATTTAAGTGCATCTGTGTTAATGATTTGTGTTTGAATATTGTAAAACAGAGGAGAGGGTAATGTTCACTGTTAGGTAATTTTCATGTTTATAAATGATTTGTCTAACATTCGTGAGAGTAAGAGTTTGGTACCAGTGTTGCCCTTTGCCAATGTTAATGAGTGTTGTAACATGAATTTCATACAGGTAATAATGTATCGGATAATCTAAAGACAGTTCGTTAAAGAAATATTTCAGTTAAGGACATTAGCCACATCCTTGATCCAAGTCAGTTTTATTTGAAGCGTGTCTCACTAAGTGATGTAGTAGGAGTAATCCATCGAACTACAGACCTATATCATTGACATCGGTTTGCAGTAGGGTTTTGGAGCGTATACTGTATTCAAACATTATGAATCACCTCGAAGGGAACGATCTATTGATACGTAATCAGCATGGTTTCAGAAAACATCGTTCTTGTGCAACGCAGCTAGCTCTTTATTCGCACGAAGTAATGGCCGCTATCGACAGGGGATCTCAAGTTGATTCCGTATTTCTAGATTTCCGGAAAGCTTTTGACACCGTTCCTCACAAGTGACTTCTAATCAAGCTGCGGGCCTGTGGGGTATCGTCTCAGTTGTGCGACTGGATTCGTGATTTCCTGTCAGGAAGGTCGCAGTTCGTAGTAATAGACGGCAAATCGTCGAGTAAAACTGAAGTGATATCATGTGTTCCCCAGGGAAGCGTCCTGGGACCTCTGCTGTTCCTGATGTATATAAATGACCTGGGTGACAATCTGAGCAGTTCTCTTAGGTTGTTCGCAGATGATGCTGTAATTTACCGTCTAGTAAGGTCATCCGAAGACCAGTATCAGTTGCAAAGCGATTTAGAAAAGATTGCTGTATGGTGCCGCAGGTGGCAGTTGACGCTAAATAACGAAAAGTGTGAGGTGTTCCACATGAGTTCCAAGAGAAATCCGTTGGAATTCGATTACTCGATAAATAGTACAATTCTCAAGGCTGTCAATTCAACTAAGTACCTGGGTGTTAAAATTACGAACAACTTCAGTTGGAAAGACCACATAGATAATATTTAGGGTAAGGCGAGCCAAAGGTTGCGTTTCATTGGCAGGACACTTAGAAGATGCAACAAGTCCACTAAAGAGACAGCTTACACTACACTCGTTCGTCCTCTGTTAGAATAATGCTGCACTGTGTGGGATCCTTACCAGGTGGGATTGACGGAGGACATCGAAAGGGTGCAAAAAAGGGCAGCTCGTTTTGTATTATCAAGTAATAGGGGAGAGAGTGTGGCAGATATGATACGCGAATTGGGATGGAAGTCATTACAGCAAAGAAGTTTTTCGTCGCGGCGAGATCTATTTACGAAATTTCAGTCACCAACTTTCTCTTCCAAATGCGAAAATATTTTGTTGAGCCCAACCTACATAGGTAGGAATGATCATCAAAATAAAATAAGAGAAATCAGAGCTAGAACAGAAAGGTTTAGGTGTTCGTTTTTCCCGCGCGCTGTTCGGGAGGGGAATGGTAGAGAGATAGTATGATTGTGGTTCGATGAACCCTCTGCCAAGCACTTAAATGTGAATTGCAGAGTAATCATGTAGATGTAGATAAAATAGTTTACTTGCTGTCTGGAGCATTGCACTAAGCTCTGAGCAACTGTAGTTAGAAATTTGCAGTTGGCGCACAGAGAGCAGCAAGCACCGCGTTTCCATGCAATTACATTACGAGGTAAGATATTTCCATTTTAGAATCAGTTTGCTACGGAAATTGTCAATGCACAGGGACCATTTCATGAACAGTATTATTAGGCAGATCATTAACGCACAGGGGCCACTTAGTTTAATTAAAGAGATTAATAGTAGAGTTCAGGATTTAATCAATTTGCACACTTTGAGAAATATTATAAAACAGGGCCAGATTCAAATATATTTGGTTCCTCCCGAAGCTGGAAATGCACGAAGTCACACAAGGCTAAACAACAAGTTACAAGCAACCAACCAAACGAGTTAAAAAGTAAAAATTAAATGATGAGAATTAGTAAAGGAAACTTTCAAGCTGATGAATACAGTTGGCCTCGCACGTGCAGTGCGAGCACGGCTCAATATCTGCATCATTACAAGGTGCGTTCCATAAGTAATATGACCAAATTCATAAAAAATCATTTATTGAATATATTCATACAAATAATCAAAAATTTTCAAAATAGCACCCTTTTGCGTCTTCTGGAGGCGGTGTTTCCATGCCTGCAAGGCATCCTGGAATGTATTTTCCGGAATGTGCTTTAGATCTGATGTAACATGTGCCTGGATGCTTTCAATCGTGTCCCAATGTTTTCCTTTCATGACTCCTTTTAACCGAGGAAACAAAAAAAAGTCAGTGGGAGCCAGGTCAGGACTGTAGGGAGGCTGGGGAACCAATGGGGTCTTGGTCCTGGCCAGGAAGTCGTTGACAGTGTAGGCTCTGTGACCTGGCATGTTGTCGTGGTGAACTTTCCATGTGTCCTTGATGTCTCTTCAGCAGCGCGAGATCCTCCTTTTCAGTCTTTTGAGCACTTCCAAGTAGAAAGCTGAGTTCACTGTAGTCCTGGTAGGTACGAATTCGTGGTGGACAATGCCTCTGACGTCAAAGAAGACAATGAGCATGGTTTTGATCCTGGACTTGCTCATGCGTGCCTTCTTGGGACGGGGCGACGATGGGGTGTGCCACTCTGAACTCTGCCTTTTTGTCTCAGGGTCGTACTCAAAAATCCACAACTCATCACCAGTGATAACTGAGTTTAAAAAATGGGGATCATTTCCACATATTTCCAACATTTCTCAGCACGGAAGCACTGGCATGTGCTTGTGTTCGTCGGTCAACACTTTTGGGACGAGTTTGACACACACCTTTCTCATGTTCAAACCTTCTGTCACAATGCGGAAAACGGTTGTTTTTGACATGTTTAGAGTTTGTGCTATCAATTGAAGGCTCAGCCGTCTGTCAGAGTTCGAACAGTCGCGCACACGCGTCACATTTTCGTCGACTCGTGCGGATGATGGCCGTCCATTGCGAGGTTCGTAGGTGAGCTCCTCTCGGCCCTCCATGAACGACTTGTGCCATCGGAAAACTTGTGATTTGGACAAGCAATGAGTCCCAAAGAAATGCTGAAGTAATGGAAACATTTCGGTGGCGGACTTCCCAAGTTTAACGCAAAATTTGATAGCGTACCGTTGCTCTATAGAATGATCCTTTGTGCCGTGTTACATAAACTCAAAACGAGGTTGACGGAAGCGTCCTGACTCTCCGGCTGCTCGCAGCCGAATGAGACAAAGAGAGTTTTGAAGCTAACACCCCCCCCCCTTCCCTCCTCCATTTAGCCCAGCCGGGTACGACACGCAGTGGTGTACCGTTGTGTCAGAAAAAAATTGGTCGCGTTACTTATGGAACGTACCCTGTATAACCAGGATCGATCGCAGTTCTCTGGTCTGAAACCGAGTGGAAGGCCTCAGCACTTCTGCGTCGATCTAGGATGCTAATTTCTCGACCTTTGTTTGTGCGTAGAGTGCTGACAGCAGTTCAGCGCCCTAAAGCCGTAATCACAAACATCACCAGTCGCTAATGTATGAAGAACTGCAGTCCCTCCCCCTCGCCCAAGAGAAACCCGTGCGACCCACCACAGAATACTGCTCAGGTGAATCGGAGGGGGCTAACGGTGGTTATTCAGTATATGCATAGGACTGCACAAATGGTCACAGGTGGAAATAATTCTTGCCGATAATTTTATAAATCGTGACAACGGCTTTCAGCTGGATAAAGATTGGAATCCTATAGTTAAAACTATCCAGTCACAACGGAATCGAAGGGGTCATTCGATACTCGGTGAGAGCGGTTCTAGGCGCTTCAGTCTGGAACCGCGCGACCGCTACGGTCGCAGGTTCGAATCCTGCCTCGGGCATGGATGCGTGTGATGTCCTTAGGCTAGTTAGGTTTAAGTTCTAGGGGACTGATGACCTCAGATGTTAAGTCCCATAGTGCTCAGAGCCATTTGAGTCATACTCGGTGATTAGGATCATCTCTGACTTCCACCACCTAGGACAGCGCTCACAACTCGGCTGTCCCGCGCATGTTATCACCTGACGCATGCGCCGCAACACGCCAGCACATTTCGCATGCCCGGAATACGGTATAAATGCAACTGAGCTCTTCAGTAGCTGTCTACTCACGTGGAGATGGCCTGACGTCTCTGGGCCGAAATATCGTGGAAGAATGTCAACGGGATCCGGTTGCTCACCCGAAAATCATTAGAAGAAGAATATGCCGGAAAAATTTAATGTGTGAAATGTGTGTGAAATCTTATCGAACTTAACTGCTAAGGTCATCAGTCCCTAAGCTTACACACTACTTAACCTAAATTATCCTAAGGACAAACACACACACCCATTCGCGAGGGAGGACTCGAACCTCCGCCGGGATCAGCCGCACAGTCCATGAATGCAGCGCCTGAGACTGCTCGTCTAATCCCGCGCGGCCGGAAAAATTTGTTTGACCCATTGGACAGCGCGACTGATACAGTGAGAAATAAAAAAGCAAGAACTGGCAGACACTTGAGGACAGACAACAACAATAAAAAATGTGTGGTAATCCACATGAGTACTAAAAGGAAACCACTATATTTCGGTTACACGATAAACAGGACAAATTTAAAGATTGTTAATTCATCAAAATTCTAAGGGATTACAATTACGAATAACTTAAATTGGAACGCCCATATAGAAGTTATGGGGAAGACGAAAGAAGACTGCCTTTTATTGGCAAAATACTTGGAAGATGGAGCAAATCTAAAGAGACTGCCTGAATTACACTTGTCTGTTCCCTTCTGGAGGACTACTGCATGGTATGAGATCCTTACCAGATAGTGTTGACGGAGGACATCGAAGAAGTTCAAAGAAGGGCAGCTCGTTTTGTATTACCGCGAAAATGAGTGTCACAGATAAGATACACGAGTAGGGGCGGCAGTCATTCAAACAAAGGCGTTTCTCGTTGCGGCGATACCTTTTCACGATATTTCAGTCACCAACTGTCTCCTCCACATGCGAAAATGTTTGACTTCCTCCTGTATAGGGAGGAATGACCATCATAATAAAATAAGAAAAATCAGATCTCGCAAGGGATGCGTGAAGTGTTTGTTTTCCCCCACACACTATTCGAGAGTGAAATGCTAGAGAAATAGTTCTGACAGTCCAACGCTAGAGAAATAGTCCGAAAGTGGTTCGACGAACCTTCTGCCAAGCACTTGAGTGTGAAATGCGAAATAGTACTGTAGATGTAAATGTAGAACTATCCATTGAAATGCTGCCTATAAACTTTCAAGAAACATTGTTAAGTGTGGAATTTAGGAAAATACTTAACTCCCCAGCGTATCGTTCACATAGAGACTGCAAAAACAAGATTAGATTAATTAATTAATTATATTAATTAATTAGATTAATTAGATTAATTAATAGACTGGGACACTCAGATGTTTAGGACGGGTGGTAGGGACAGAGCATCGAGAGACATTATACTGAGTGCACTATCCGAAAATTACCTCGAGCAATTAAACAGAGAACCGACTCGTGGAGATAACATCTTGGACCTACTGATAACAAACAGACCCGAACTTTTCGCTCTGTATGTGCAGAACAGGGAATCAGTGATCATAAGGCCATTGCAGCATCCCTGAATATGGAAGTTAATAGGAATATAAAAAAAGGAAGGAAGGTTTATCTGTTTAGCAAGAGTAATAGAAGGCAGATTTCAGACTACCTAACAGATCAAAACGAAAATTTCTGTTCAGACACTGACAATGTTGAGTGTTTATGGAAAAAGTTCAAGGCAATCGTAAAATGCGTTTTAGACAGGTACGTGCCGAGTAAAACTGTGAGGGACGGGAAAAACCCACCGTGGTACAACAACAAAGTTAGGAAACTACTGCGAAAGCAAAGAGAGCTTCACTCCATGTTTAAACGCAGCCAAAACCTCTCAGACAAACAGAAGCTAAACGATGTCAAAGTTAGCGTAAGGAGGGCTATGCGTGAAGCGTTCGGTGAATTCGAAAGTAAAATTCTATGTACCGACTTGACAGAAAATCCTAGGAAGTTCTGGTCTTACGTTAAATCAGTAAGTGGCTCGAAACAGCATATCCAGACACTCCGGGATGATGATGGCATTGAAACAGAGGATGACACGCGTAAAGCTGAAATACTAAACACCTTCTTCCAAAGCTGTTTCACAGAGGAAGACCGCACTGCAGTTCCTTCTCTAAATCCTCGCACGAACGAGAAAATGGCTGATATCTAAATAAGTGTCCAAGGAATAGAAAAGCAACTGGAATCACTCAACAGAGGAAAGTCCACTGGACCTGACGGGATTCCAATTCGATTCTACACTGAGTACTCGAAAGAACTTGCCCCCCTTCTAACAGCCGTGTACCGCAAGTCTCTAGAGGAACGGAGGGTTCCAAATGATTGGAAAAGAGCGCATGTAGTCCCAGTCTTCAAGAAGGGTCGTCGAGCAGATGCGCAAAACTATAGACCTATATCTCTGACGTCTATCTGTTGTAGAATTTTAGAACATGTTTTTTGCTCGAGTATCATGTCGTTTTTGGAAACCCAGAATCTACTATGTAGGAATCAATATGGATTCCGGAAACAGCGATCGTGTGAGACCCAACTCGCTTTATTTGTTCATGAGACCCAGAAAATATTAGATACAGGCTCCCAGGTAGATGATATTTTTCTTGACTTCCGGAAGGCGTTCGATACAGTTCCGCACTGTCGCCTGATAAACAAAGTAAGAGCCTACGGAATATCAGACCAGCTGTGTGGCTGGATTGAAGAGTTTTTAGCAAACAGAACACAGCATGTTGTTATCAATGGAGAGACGTCTACAGACGTTAAAGTAACCTCTGGCGTGCCACAGGGGAGTGTTATGGGACCATTGCTTTTCACAATATATATATAAATGACCTAGTAGATAGTGTCAGAAGTTCCATGCGGCTTTTCGCGGATGATGCTGTAGTATACAGAGAAGTTGCAGCATTAGAAAATTGTAGCGAAATGCAGGAAGATCTGCAGCGGATAGGCACTTGGTGCAGGGAGTGGCAACTGTCCCTTAACATAGACAAATGTAATGTATTGCGAATACATAGAAAGAAGGATCCTTTATTGTGTGATTATATGATAGCGGAACAAACACTGGTAGCAGTTACTTCTGTAAAATATCTGGGAGTATGCGTGCGGAACGATTTGAAGTGGAATGATCATATAAAATTAATTGTTGGTAAGGCGGGTACCAGGTTGAGATTCATTGGGAGAGTGCTTAGAAAATGTAGTCCATCAACAAAGGAGGTGGCTTACAAAACACTCGTTCGACCTATACTTGAGTATTGCTCATCAGTGTGGGATCCGTACCAGATCGGGTTGACGGAGGAGATAGAGAAGATCCAAAGAAGAGCGACGCGTTTCGTCACAGGGTTATTTGGTAACCGTGATAGCGTCACGGAGATGTTTAGCAAACTCAAGTGGCAGACTCTGCAAGAGAGGCGCTCTGCATCGCGGTGTAGCTTGCTCGCCAGGTTTCGAGGGGGTGCGTTTCTGGATGAGGTATCGAATATATTGCTTCCCCCTACTTATACCTCCCGAGGAGATCACGAATGTAAAATTAGAGAGATTAGAGCGCGCACGGAGGCTTTCAGACAGTCGTTCTTCCCGCGAACCATACGCGACTGGAACAGGAAAGGGAGGTAATGACAGTGGCACGTAAAGTGCCCTCCGCCACACACCGTTGGGTGGCTTGCGGAGTATAAATGTAGATGCAGATGTAGCAAAGTTCTTCCCGCACTCATAATTGGAAATTTGTGGTAAGTTAGTATGGGACCAAACTGCTGAGGTCATCGGTCCCTAGGCTTACACACTACTTAATCTAACATAAACTAACTTAAGCTAAGGACAACACACACACACCCATGCCCGAGGGAGGACTCGAACCTCCGACGGGACAGCAGCGCGAACCGTGGCAAGGCGCCTTAGATCGAGCGACTCCTCGCGCGGCATGCTCATAATGCGAGTGGAACGGGAAGAAAACCTAATACATCGGTGTCACTGGAAGTACCGTCGGCGATGCACTTCAGAGTGGTTTTCGCAGTGTAGATGTACATGCAACCTCGTGTGGGTGGACGGATTATACACTGATGCGACGGAAGTCATAGGATACATGCGAATATCATGTCGGACTTCCTTTTGCCCGGCGTAGTACAGCAACTCAACGTGGTATGGACTCGACAAGTCGATGGAAATCCCCCAAAGTAGTACCGAGCCATGCCGCCTCTATAGACGTCCATAATTACGAAAGTGTTTCCAGTTCAGGATTTTGAGCGCAAACGTATCTCTCGATTACATCCCATATACATTCGATGGGTGGCCAAAACATTTGCTCGAATTGTCCAAAATGTTCTTCAAACCAGTCGCGAACACTTGTGGCCTGGTAACATGGCATCATTGTTTGGGAACATGGAGCCCACGATTCGTTGCAGATGGCCTCCAAGTAGCCGAACATAACCATTTACAGTCAATGATCGGTTCAGTTGGACCAGAGTACCCAGTTCATTTCATGTAAATACAGCCCACACCAGTTTGCACAGTGCCTTGTTAACAACTTGGTCCGTGGCCTCGACGGGTCTACGTCAGCCTCGAATCCTACCATCAGCTCTTACCAACTGAAATTGGGACTCATCTGACCAGGTTACGGTTTTCGAGTCGTTTAGTGTCCAACCAATATGGCCACGAATCTAGGAGAGAAGCTGTAGGCGATGTCGTGCTGTTAGAAAAGGCTCTCGCGTCGGTCGTCTGCTGCGATAGCCTATTAAGGCCAGATTCTACCGCACTGTTCTAACGGATACGGTCCTCGTGCGTCCGACATTGATTTTAATGTTTGTTGATCCATTATGGACCGTGGGACAACAGCTGGCATGTCTTTCTTGATGCAATAATTTACCAACAGCCGTGTGTATTGTAGAAATTTACGCTACAGGCCATTAAAATTGCTACACCAAGAAGAAATGCAGATGATAAACGGGTATTCATTGGACTGACATGTGATTACATTTTCACGCAATTAGGGTGCATAGATCCTGAGAAATCAGTACCCAGAACAACCACCTCTGGCCGTAATAATGGCCTTGATACGCCTAGGCATTCAGTCAAACAGAGTTTGGATGGCGTGTACAGGTACAGCTACCCAAGCAGCTTCAACACGATACCAAAGTTCATCTAGAGTAGTGACTGGCGTATTGTGACGAGCCATTTGCTCGGCCACCATTGACCAGACGTTTTCAGTTGGTGAGAGATCTGGAGAATGTGCTGGCCAGGACAGCAGTCGAACATCTTCTGTATCCAGAAAGGCCCGTACAGGACCTACAACATGCGGTTGTGCATTATCCTGCTGAAATGTAGGGTTTCGCAGGGATCGAATAAAGGGTACAACCAAGGGTCGTAACACATCTGAAATGTCCACTGTTATAAGTGCCTTCAATGCGAGCAAGAGGTGACCGAGGCGTGTAACCAATGGCACCCCATACCATCACGCCGGGTGATACGCCAGTACGGAGATGACGAATACACGCTTCCAATGTTCGTTCACCGCGATGTCGCCAAACACGGATGCGACAATCATGATGCTGTAAACAGAACCTGGATTCATCCGAAAAAATTAAGTTTTGCCATTCGTGCACCCAGGTCCGTCGGTGAGTACACCTGTGATGCAGCTTCAAGGGTAACCGTTGCCATGGTCTCCGAGCTGATAGTCCATGCTGCTGCAAACGTCGTCGAACTGTTCGTGCAGATGGTTGTTGTCTTGCAAACGTCCCCATCTGTTGACTCAGCGATCGAGACGTGGCTGCACGATCCGTTACAGCCATGCGGGTAAGATACCTGTCGTCTCGACTGCTAGTGATACGAGGCCGTTGGGATCCAGCACGGCGTTCCGTATTACCCTCCTGAAACCACTGATTCCATATTCTGCTAACAGTCATTTGATATCGACCAACGCGAGCAGCAATGTTGCGATACTATAAACCGCAATCGCGATACGCTACAATCCGACCTTTATCAAAGTCGTAAACGTGATGGTACGCATTTCTCCTCCTTACACGAGGCATCACAACAACGTTTCACCAGGCAACGCCGTTCAACTGCTGTTTGTGTATGATAAATCGGTTTGAAACTTTCCTCATGTCAGCACGTTGTAGGTGTCGCCATCGGCGCCAACCTTGTGTGAATGCTCTGAAAAGCTGATCATTTGCATATCACAGCATCTTCTTCCTGTCGGTTAAATTTCACTTCTGTAGCACGTCATCTTCGTGGTGTAGCAATTTTAATGGTCAGTAGTGTATTTTATGAACTTCTTATGTGCTACCAGTTTCGGCGTTACATTGATGGCTTCTTCAGGCCCCACACGCCATAGTAGTAAAATCTTTATACACGGAAGGAGCCATATAACTGGATCCGTGAATCAAATCGATATGCAACAGCTCTTGGTGGCCACCAAGGATCCAGTTATATGGCCCCTTCCGTGTATAGAGATTTTACGACTATGACGTGTGGGGCCTGAAGATGGCATCAATGTAACGCCGAAACTGGTACCACATAAGAAGTTCACAAAATAAATTTCTGCAGTACATAGGGCTGTTGGTAAATTATTGCATCAAGAAAGACATTGATTTTGGCGGTTATTTCACGAAGTGTTGCTTGCTTGTTAGCACTAACAACTCTTCGCAAATATTACTGCTCTCGGTCGTTAAGGGAACGCCGTCGACCACTGCATTGTCCGCGGTGAGAGGCAATGCCTTTAACGTGGTATTCTGGGCACACTCTTGACACTGTTGATTTCGAAATATTGAACAATTTCGGAAATGGAATGTCCCACGGGTCTTGCTCCAACTACCATTCCGTTTTCAAAGTCTGTTTACTCCCGTCGTGCGCCCATAATCACATCGGACAGCTCTTCACATGAATCACCCGAGTGCAGATGACAGCTCCGAAAATGCACTGCCCTTTTATACCCTGCTTACGCGATACTATCACCATCCGTATGTGTGCATATTGCTATCCAATGACTTAAGTGACCTCAGCGAACTTCATATCAGAAACTACTTTCTATGATTCAAGTGATCCACCGCGATTCCAGAAGCCTGTTGCAGCCGTAACTGATGACGGCAATGTTTCAATAGGTTGATCAGTTAGCTTCTGTAGACTTATGGGGCGGCTGTGACCTGATGATAGCCGGTCACCCTAGCGATCGGAGGGGGTCCGATGTTAGCTGTGGCACAAGCCACATTGCCGTCCACCTCTGCTTTACACAAAGGACGAGACTCCGCCACTGGCTTTCTTGGGCGACGTCCAACGTCTTGTCGCCCTCTACGAGCTTCTCGGAATGTCGTCCCCGTTCGACACGCACTAATTACCGCAGTACTGGAACACTACTGACGATCTCCATTGTTTCTGAAACACTTGTTCCCAGTCGCCGCACCGTGGTCCCGTGATAAAGGACTTTTATCCATCTTGGGACATTCATTTCCCTGCCGCCAAAAATGACGCTGTCGTATGTGTCAAGGTATGGACTAATGGACTATGACTTAACTGTATATGTTGTTCTTGTGGTCTTCAGTCCAAAGACTAGTTTGTTGCAGCTCACCATGCTACTCTATCCCGTGCAAGCCTCTTTATCTCCGAGTAACTACTGCAACCTACGTTCCTCTGAATCTCCTTAATGTATTCCTCTCTTGGTCTTCCTCTACGATTTTTCCTCCCACGCTTCCCTCTAGTACTAAATTCTTGATCCCTTGATGCCTTAGAACATGTCCTACCAACCGATCCCTTCTTCTTGTCAAGTTATGCCACAAATTTCTCTTCTCCCCTATTCTATTCAGTACCTCCTCATTAGTTACGTCATTTACCCATCTAATCTTCAGTATTCTTCTGTAACACCACATTTCGAAAGCTTCTGTTCTCTTCTTGTCTAAACTATTTATCGTCCATGTTTCACTTCCATACATGGCTACACCCCATACAAATACTTCCAGAAAGGACTTCCTGACACAAATCTATACTCGATGTTAGCAAATTTCTGTCCGCAGCTCGTGGTCGTGCGGTAGCGTTCTCGCTTCCCACGCCCGGGTTCCCGGGTTCGATTCCCGGAGGGGTCAGGGATTTTCTCTGCCTCGTGATGACTGCGTGTTGTGTGATGTCCTTAGGTTAGTTAGGTTTAAGTAGTTCTAAGTTCTAGGGGACTGATGACCATAGATGTTAAGTCCCATAGTGCTCAGAGCCATTTTAGCAAATTTCTCTTCTTAAGAAACGCTTCTCTACCATTGCCGGACTACATTTTGTATCCTCCCAACTTCGGCCATCATCAGCAGTTTTCCTTCACAAATAGCAAAACTCCTTTACTACTTTAAGTGTCTCATTTCCTAATCTAATTCCCTCAGCATCACCTGACTTAATTAGACTACATTCCATTATCCTCGTTTTGCTTTTGTTGATGTTCGTCTTGAATCCTCCTTTAAAGACACTGTCCATCCCGTTCAACTGCTCTTCCAGGTCCTTTGATGTCTCTGACAGAATTACAATGTCATCGGCGAACCTCAAAGCTTTTATTTCTTCTCCCTGGACTTTAATTCCTACTCCAATGTTTCTTTTTGTTTCCTTCACTCCTTGCTCAATATACAAATTGAATAATATCGAGCATAGGCTACAACCTTGTCCCACTCCTTTCTCAACCACTGCTTCCCTTTCGTGTCCCTCGACTCTTGTAACTGTCATCTGGTTTCTGTACAAATTGTAAATAGCCTTTTGCTCCCTGTATTTTACCCCTGCCACCTTTAGAATTTGAAAGAGAGTGTTCCACACAACATTGTCAAAAGGTTAGTTCTACAAATGCTATAAACGTAGGTTTGCCCTCCCTTAACCTATCTTCTATGCGAAGTCGTAGGGTCAGTATCGCCTCGCGTATTCCTACACTTATCCGGTATCCAAACTGATCTCCCCCGAGGTCGGCTTCTACCTATTATTCCATTCTTCTGTAAAGAATTCGTGTCATTATTTTGCTGCCGTGACTTATTAAACCGATAGTTCGGTGATTTTCACAGATGTCAGCGCCTGCTTTCTTTGTAATTGGGATTATTATATTCGTCTGAGGGTATTTCGCCTGTCTTATAAATCTTGCTCTCCAGATGGAGGAGTTTTGTCATGGCTGGCTCTCCCAAGGCTATCAGTGACTCCAACGAAATGTTGACTACTCCCAGGGTCTTGTTTCGACTTAAGTCTTTCAGTGCTTTGTCAGATTCTGCACGCAGTATCAGATCTCCCATTTCATCTTCATCTACATCCTCTTGCATTTCCATAATATGCCCTCAAGTACATCTTCCTTGTATGAAACCTCTATACACTCCTTCCACCTTTCTGTTTTCCCATCTTTGCTTAGGACTGGTTTTCCATTTGAGGTCTTGACATCCATGCAGGTGGTTCTCTTTTCTCCAGAGGTCTCTTTAATTTTCCTGTAGGCAGTATCTATCTTACCCCTAGTGATATATGCCTTTACATCCTTACATTTATCCTCTAGCCATCACTGCTTAGCAATTTTGGACTTCCTGTCGATCTCATTTTTAGACGTTTGTATTCCCTTTCGCCTGTTTCATTTATTGAGTTTTTATATTTCCTTCTTTCGTCTATTAAATTCAATATATTTTGTGTTACCCAAGGATTTCTAATAGCCCAAGACTTCTTACCTACTTGATCCTCTGCTGCCTTCACTATTTCATCATTCAAAGCTATCCATTCGTCTTCTACTGTATTACTTTCCCCTGTTCTTGTTAATCATCCCCAATGCTCTTACTGAAATGAAATTCATCCACGAAAGGTTTGCAAAATACTTATTCGCCCGATTCTTGAATACTGTTCATCGATCTGGGACCCTTAGCAAGTACTATTAACAAAAGAGACAGAGGAGCTCCAATGAGCAGCGACATGTTTCTTCACGAAATCAAGAAATCGCGAGAGGTTTACGGAGAGGCTCAATGAACGCAAATGGCATTGACGAGAGAGCTTGGGTTGTGATCACGGAGAAGGCTACTGTTGAATTACGTGAGCGTATGTCCGGAGAAGAGTAAAGCAACACATTATTTCCTCTCAAATACTTCTCGCGAAATGACAACGACGTAAAAATCTGAGAAATTGGAGTTCATACCGAAGTTTATCAACAGTCCTTCTTCCCACGCACCATTCGCGAATGGAACATAGAAGGAGGAAAATTATAGTATTGCCAGAGGTACCCTCCGATACACACCGTAAGGTGGCTATCAGAGTATAGACGTAGATGTAGAATCTCGATGTAAAACTCAGTACTCATTCTGACCGGAGAGCCAGCCGCTGTGGCCGAACGGTTCTAGGCGCTTCAGTCCGGAACCACGCTGCTGCTACGGTCGCAGGTTCGGAACCTGCCTCGGGCATGGATGAGTGTGATGTCCTTAGGTTAGTTAGGTTTAAGTAGTTCTAAGTCTAGGGGACTGATGACCTCAGATGTTAAGTCCCGTAGTGCTTAGATCCATTTGGACAATTTATGACGGGAGAATATAATGTGCGACTGAGGGTCCGTTTAAACCGAAGATTCCCATGCAGAATGTTGTAAACCGCTACCAAGTCTAGCCGTGGGCGCACGCAGTTTGTTGATTGGTGCAGTTAACGTACTATCATCTGCAGTGGAATCTCATTGTTTTACCGTCTGCCGACTGGCTTTCATTCTCAAGTAGGGTTGCCATATCTAGCTGGGACCTCGTCGCGGCAGAGGTGTAGAAATGAAGTAAAAAATTTATTTAATGTAATCAATTTTTATTTAGGACACAATTACATGGATCTTGGTACGGCAGAAGTAGCTGGTACTCCAAATTTTTTTGAAGATGTCACCTTTTTCAGCAAGTCTTTTTTCCCTTTTACGTATTTTTAAAACTCCATGCAAGTCAGCTTGTAGTAATCTGGCAGTGTAAGACTGATTCCACAGTCCCTGGCAGCAGTCTATTTCTGCACCAGTCCACTGGGCCGACATCAGCGGAAATACTCTTCCCACAGTGGCGTTGTGTGCGGGAATAGAAAACAAATACTGACGTAATTTTAGCAGTTAGCATTTTCGTTCAGGATTTTCGGTTTCATTAAGAAAGTAAATCCACCTCCAAACTGAGGCTGCATTTACATGTTGCGCCAACAGATCGCATTACCTCAATACTTCAGCCCAGCTTGCAATAGTATTTTGCAAATTAGGAACAAAATTGCGTCTTGCCAGGATGTCGGTTGGTTCAAATGGCTCTGAGCACTATGGGACTTAACTTCTGAGGTCATCAGTCCCCTAGAACTTAGAACTACTTAAACCTAACTAACCTAAGGACATCACAAACATCCATGCCCGAGGCAGGATTCGAACCTGCGACCGCAACGGTCGCGCGGCTCCAGACTGTAGCGCCTAGAACCGCTCGGCCACTCGGGCCGGCCCGGGATGCCGGGACAGGAACGTCCACGACGGCGACAGTCCCGATGTATCGGGTCCGATGGCAAGTCTGTTCTCAAGAGAGTTTCTCTGAACTCATTAAACCAGCGGTAAATGGGTGCTTTGGAAGGCAAAGCGTTCTCATAAACCTCTTGCAGTTGATACGAAAAATCGGTCATATTCAGTCCTACTTTGAAATCGTAAAAGATCGACACGCGAAAATTCGCCCGTTTCAGCTCCATTGCCGCCTCAGCCTGAAGCACGCGGTAAACGAAACTATGGACCTAAGCGGCCAAACCAGCGGGCGGGGAAGCCCGAAACATGCTACCAATGGACAACGCGGCGACAACCTTCCTGGAAAATTAAACAATCTGCTCTAATCTAAGAAGTTCAAATCTCTGAGAGTAGCTGTCGCATGCGAATGCTGACACTTTCAGAACGCTTGTAGTATCGCCGTAATAACGGTTAAAAGCGGCGGCTGTTGATCTTTCTCCTGTTACGTGCGAGGTAACGGGTGTGATAAGAGTTTTGAGAGCACATGAAGTGCCGGCGATTGAAATTCAACCTCAGCTCTGTCTGGTATATGGGCTAACAGATACTGCGTTGTTGGTTTAGGCAGATTTTCAAATTCGTCGAGAAGGTCTCTGGCGATGAGGACAGTGGGCAATTGTGCATCATCAATATCGGCTACGTCAGCTGTATGCTAAGATTAAGGAGAGATTGAATGCCGTCTTTGGTTTAGGTTGAGAAGCACTATGAAATAAAAAGTTCGTGTGCTCTCCTTCAGAACGGTTAAGCATTAAAAACAGATTGTGTGTAGCAAGAAACAAACTAAATTCACCAAAATAGGCCTATTGAACGATAATTCCACTGTCGCTGTGCGTCACATGAATCATCCGAATGAGTAGCTTCTCTTTCGGTCGATTCATCCTACGCATTACAATAACAATTGGTAATGTATGCTAATATTTCAGAGGAATATCACCATATAGTTCTCAGGAGCGATGTCCGTTGTTATTTAATACGAATGAAAATTCGGATCGCTGGCTAATCGCTCTTCAGTACACATTTAAATTATACGACAGAACCTGCAACAGGGGACCATAAACGGTGTGGCTGTACACAAATTTTGAGATAACGGTGAATAAAATTTAAATTTTCATGGTTAGTGCGTGGCTTTGCCTACGCTTGGGACCGATAAATTGAAATCTGAGCCGCTATTCGGTACATTTCATCGACTAATGTGATGAATTTGATGGCTACAATCAATTCGAAGTCTCTGGTTCCGAAGTTCACTTGTACTACCAGATTTTGTAACAATTTGCAATGTAAATACTGACAAAGGAAAACATTTCTTCATAGCTCAGCATTTATATTGTAAATAGCAAGTAAAAGACGGTCATGACTGACATCCGACATGTTTATGCACCTTTGCCGACCTGCATTTCACAAAAATTAAAAATATTGCAGGTCCACGTGACCGATCACAACATCAACTCGCTTCAGGTGACGATTGGCGTCTATCCGATGTGTTTCGAAGAGGTCCCGCCTCTCACCGGATATGATGTCACAATACGCAGTACAAAAATGTATTTAATAATAGAATTAAGCTATTTTAATAGTGTTTTCTGTGGCATGTTAAATTTATTTGAATGTACGGAATTTGAGCAAAAATATGGAAACACCGAGAGAAATACACGCTTCAACATAAGTGGATATGGTAGGGAAGGCTGCAGGTCACGCCGTTGCATCTGACAGCGAATGGCATACGTTCCAGTGTCAGTCGTGGTCAGAGCAGAGTTCTGTGTAGTTGGGAGTACATTATACGGTTGCCGTATCTAGCTGGGACTTCGTCGGGACGCTATGAAAATGGGGTGTAGAAGTAACACTTTATAGTCATCGAAGTACATGTCGCTATACACTTCACGCCCCATATACCCGCAGTAAACACTTCAACCGCAACTAACTAGCACTCGTTTTTCGTATTACGTTTAGAAAGAATCAGATTGCTATTCAAATGGGAACTGCCCGCTTTTTCCGCGTGGCGTTGCGTAAATACACTGAAGAGCTCAAGAGCTCATCACGCAGATGTATTAATACTGTTTTCTTTCTGTGAAATTATTACAATTAAATACAATGAAGATTAAAAAACCTGTTGCTAACACGGTCTACTGTAACACCGAGATCCACCCTAGGCCAATCAACCGATTTGCTCAGTTTGTCTGGGCAGGAGAAAGCATGTAATGTTTAAATTTTGGCCCTTTACTGCACATAGCTCTGTCGCTCTCCTAACAACTATACAAATGGTCGCTAGGTCGAGAGTTATCTAAAACAGTTGACCCCTTACCTCTGTGATCAATAGAACTTGTGATATGACATCCTGAAAAACCACATCTTCGCTTTTTTGTAGAACATATTGGTTTCGTGCACTGTTGTACACGGAGTGGTTGCATTTGTGAAAATATGTTCAGTGTTTAATAATAAATTATATTTATTTAATATTTCATCCCAATTAGGATTTTTTGTGTTTCTCCAGTACTCCTCGAACTGTGTTAAGTTTAAATCATCAGGCCATCTTTAAGATAACGATAAAATTGGAACTTCTATATTTGGAGATGAAGCCCACTCACGCATGTTTCCCTGGGCCCAGTCCTGGCTTTCTGTGGCCCTGCCCTTTGGCCCTGCACTGAGCCGCGAGTCCGCGAAGTGTGGCGGAGAAGCCGACTAGTGTGACGTCACAAGCTCGTTGCGGTGGGGGGGGGGGGGGCGTATTTCTCGTGGGCCCTGCCCAGCACCCCCTGCCCTGCCTCAGGCTCCGTGACGTCACGTAGTCTTTCAACATGTCAGATCTACTGTTCATTGCTTGTTTAGCAGCAGCAACCACTCCATTCATGCAGTTTTACTCGTGGGTACCCTGTCACTGACAGCTGCAGAAAAACTAGAAACGCTGCTTGAAAGCCTACAGAGTTTGCTTATGGTTAGAAAAGCAGATGTACATACAATTTCATACCTCTTGACCATAGTAGTCACATAAATAAAAATAGTGTGGGCATTAATGACCCATCCGTGTGCTCTAAGTACAAATTCGTAATCACCAAAAATATGTTCAAATGTGTGTGAAATCTTATGGGACTTAACTGCTAAGGTCATCAGTCCCTAAGCTTACACACTACTTAACCTAAATTATCCTAAGGACAAACACACACACCCATGCCCGAGGGAGGACTCGAACCTCCGCCGGGACCAGCCGCACAGTCCATGACTGCAGCGCCTGAGACCGCTCGGCTAATCCCGCGCGGTTCAGTGGTGAAGGTATTGGACTCGTTCTCTTGAGGAACGGACTTCAAATTCCCATCAGGCCATTTGTTGGTTTCTATCCTTTTTACCTTACTTTCCCATGTTTTCAATTGGCTCTTATTCTGCTACACAAAACGAAAGGGCTACACTCAACCACACATTTCCGTTGGAGCATTGCAATTCGGCTATCAGATGCCGCCATTTACACATCTGTGCTGACAATGAACGGCAGATATTCGTTCTAAATCGTATGTGGGATAGCAAGAAGGCTATTGTATTAGACAGCTTGGCACATGTTGACATCACAAGATTACGCCCGTTATCCCCGCTCCAGTATCCTAAAAGTACTTGTTTGATAAGTCTGGTAAAAATGCAAGAAAAATGTATGTTTCGTAAACAACTCACCTTACTTCTCGACACAGTCTCCTTTGAGGGATATACTCGTACACTTTCTACAGCGATCTGTCAGCTTTTTCACCCCATCAGAAACATAGATTCTGTCAAACTATGCAAAGTGCTCGTTGACTGCAACTATCACTTCCTCAATTGATGAAAATTTCTTCCTAGCAAGACAGTTTCAAGTTAGGGAACAGGAAGAAATCACTTGGGGTTAAGTGTGGTGAGCAGTGTGGATGAGGAACAAATTCAAAGCCCATCCCCGGTCTTTTTTCAGCCAACCGAAGTTTCAAAGGATCCAGCAATGAAGCATAATAGCGCCCAATTATGGTTATGCCTTTTTCGAAGTAATCTATGAGGTTTATTCCTTGGGAAACCACGAAAACTGACCATCACCTTACCGGCTGACAAAATGGTCTTTGCCTTTTTCGGTGCACTTTCACAAGTCTTTGTCCTTTGCTTTGACTGCGGTTTTGAGTCTGGTGTGGAAAGGTGGATCTACGTTTCATCGATAGTCACAGATCGGAGCAAAAAGTCTTGCGGATTGCGATTAAACATTGCCAGACAAAAGTTGTGCCGGATGCACTTTATGTCGACTGTGAGCAATCGCGGGGCCCACTTCTCTAATAGCCAATTCTCAAGCAAAATATTACACACTCGATCAGTTGAGATGCCTACAGTCTCGGTAATATCATGACTTTAACATGTCATGGATTTTGTCAATGGTGATCTCAGTTGGACAGCCGGAGCGCGTTTCGTCTTCAGTGCTCATCCGACCACTTTTAAATTCATTATACCAAAAGTAAATGGTATTCAGTGACGGTGCAGAGTCTTCGTGGACTTAATCCAATTCAGTTTTTATTTGTGTGGCAGTACAATGCCGCAAATGAAAATTAATAACAGCACGAAACTCGGTTTTCTCCATCTACGCCGGCCGGTGTGGCCGAACGGTTCTAGGCGCTACAGTCTGGAACCGCGCGACCGCTAGGGTCGCAGGTTCGAATCCTGCCTTGGGCATGGATGTGTGTGTGAAGTCCTTAGGTTAGTTAGGTTTAAGTAGTTCTAAGTTCTAGGGGTCTGATGACCTCAGCAGTTAAGTTCCACAGTGCTCAGAGCCATTTGAACCAAGCCTCCATCTACAGTCGCATTTACTGACCGAGTCAGACAGCTGTCAACAATCAACTGTACGCTGAACATTATTGAAATTCTTTATACGATCCTTGGAATAATCAAGCTTACCAACCGCGAAGACGCAACAAAGATATTCCATTCTTTCATAGAAAATTACCAGACTTATCAGTTCGCCCTCGTAATACTGAATCCTGCAGTTCTTTTGGTACAATTAAGCTACAGTGCTGAGCCAAAACATTGTGACCACCTGGTTAATAGCATGTTGGTCAATATTTGGAAAGCAGTACAGCAGTAGCTGTTAGCACACTGGACTCGCATTCGAGAGGACATTGGTTCAAACGCGCGTCCAGGCACCATGATTTAGATTTTCCTTGATTTCTCTAAATTGCTTCAGGCAAATGAGGGGCTTGTCCCCATCCTTTCCTAATCCAATGGGACTGATGACCTCGCTGTTTGGTTCCCTCCTTCCACCAAATCAACCAACCAACCGATCAGTACAGAAACGATTCTGCATGGCATGGATCCTACCAGGCCAGGGCGATTCTGGTCCTGTGACATGGACAGTTATCCTACTGGAAGAGCCATCGTGGAAGGTATCGAGCAGGAAAGAGTAGTGCTAGTTCGCAATGATGTTCAGGAAGTCAACAGCCTTCGATTACTTCTACAAGTTCCTTGGAAGCTGGGGTGAATGTTCCTCATAATATAACACTGCCCCCCATTGGCCTGCGGCCGTGGCACGGTGAATGTTTCGAGCAGCCGTTCACTAGGATTACGGTGTAACAGGAGACGACTATCAAACTGGTGTAATATTCATCTGACCAGGCTACACATTTACGTTGGTCCACCGTCCAATACCGATGATCCCTTACCAAATACAGTCCAATTAGACAATGTCTTTAGGTAAGCCTGCCAACTTAGAGGTCGTCTGCTGCAGAACCCCAACAACGTGCGTTGAATGGTGTACTCCGAAATACTTGTGGCTGCATCAGCAGTGTACTCTTGTCATCAGGTTTGCCACAGACAGCCGCCTGTCCTTCGCAGAGTGGTAAAGCCTCAGACCTCCTCGTTCTTTGATAAGGCATAGACTTCGACACCTTATCCTCTTATCTGTGGTTTCACCGCCCTTCAAACACTTTACATAGATTCTCACGACAGTAGCCCGGCAACAGCTGACCACTTGTCTCTGGTCCGTTTACATTCTTTACTGAGCGCGCCATGTGGATGTAGCGACAACGGGCGAAGTTCAATCACACGGTGGACAGGTTGTATTGGCTTATTGCTGGAAGCACACCATGAGACAATGGCCTAGTGCACCTGAGGAAGCACTAGAACTTTACACTACCAACAACATAACTTCCTTCTCTTCATTACGAGAGTTGTGTCACTAAGGGTACCTACATTGAGGTGACCAAAGTCATTAGGTACCTCCTAATATCGTGTCGGACCTATCTTTGCCCGGCCTACTGCAGCATCCCGATGTGGCATGGACTCGACAAGTCGCTGCAAGTCCCTTGCAGAAATATTGATTTATGCTGCCTCTATAGCTGTCCATAATTGCGGAACTGTTTCTGGTGCACGTACCTCTCGATTATGTCCCATAAATGTTCGATGAGGTTCATGTTGGGCGATCTGGGTGGCCAAACTATTCGCTCGAATTGTCCAGAATGTTCAGCTAACGAATCGTGAACAATTGCGGCCTGGTGACACGATACCATTGTTTGGGAACACGAAGTCCATGGATGGCTGCAAATGGTTTCCAAGTAGCCGAAAATAACCATCTACGGTCAGTGATCGGTTCAATTGGACCAGAGGACCCAGTCCATTCCATGTAAATAGAGCCCACGCAATTATGCAGCCACCACCAGCTTGCACGGTTCCTTGTTGACTATTTGCGTCCATGGCCTAGACGGTCAACGCCAAACTCGAACCCTACCATGTTCTCTTACCAACTGAAATTGGTACTCATCTAACCAGGCCACGGTCTTCCAATCGTCTAGGGTCCAACCGATATGGTCACGAGCCAAGGAGAGGCGCAGCAGGCGATGTGCTGTTAGCCACAGACCGTTAACGCCAAATTTCGCTGCACTGCCCTAACGGATACTTTTGTCGTATGTTGATTTCTGCGATTATTTCACGCAGGGTTGCTTGTCTGTTAGCAGTGACAACTGCACGCACACGACGCTGCTCTCGGGCGTTAAGTGAAGGCCGTCGGGCACTGCGCCGTCCATGGTGAGAGGTAATGCCTGGAATTTGGTATCCTCTGCACACTCTTGACACTGTGGATTCAATTCCCTAGCGATTTCCGACATGGAATGTCCCAAGCGTCTAGCTGCAACCACCATTCCACGTTAAAAATCTGTTATTTCCCATTGTGTGGCCGTAATCATATCAGAAACCTTTTTACATGAATCACCCGAGTACAAACGACATCTCCGCCAAAACACTACCCTTTTTATGCCTTGTGTACGTCATACTACCACCACCTGCGCATGTGCATGTTGCTATCCCGTGATTTTAGTGACGTCAGTGTATACCACGACGAAGAGACAGCCGTTAGAAGTTGGTACCAGCCGGTTATCCCAGTAGCCTTCTCAGAAAATGCTCGTTGAATCGTACGCGTAACTGATATATCGCAACAGAAGATATCTTTGATCTTATATCTCTTATCTCACGCAACGCTTGCGCTCTTAGGTGTTGGCTCCCTCCGATATCAGAGTTGACTATCTTGCTGAAGGACAGTGAAACGCTTTCTGTTCTGTAATGCGAAGATTTAATGGAATCAACTACCTAAACTTATTTCTACATTTACCTGTGTTTGAACTTTAGAGTTCCTAGTGAATAGCGCTTAGCTTTAGTTACCCTCAACCTGTCCCAATAACTTATGGGGCGAGATAAAAATATTCTTCTCTTTACGACTAAATTCCTCTCATCTCCCTACGTGAGCTACAGAACGTTTAAAAGAAATGTCTTGTATTCCTATGTCACGTATTCCCACAAGAGTTAGTTTCGGTCAGAACTAGAAGTAAAGTTCCTAGAATGGTATATCCAGAAACCAATACCTGTTGAAATACTGGCCAATCTGTTCTCTTATTCCCATCTATCTTTTACGTATAAGCACACACTACAGTCTGTATTGCCACGTATCCTTCTTCTCCCTTCTTCCCAGTGAATCACGCGTTCTTTCAAATACACCTGGCTCCATTCGGATTGCGTCCCATGTATCGGTCACACGTTCCTGCACATTGTCGATAGGTTGGGCGTATATCCATGCTATTTAAATGTCTCCCTACCCTGAAATCCAACGAATTGTGGCCTTATGAACGGGCAGGCCATGCTACCAGAGCTGCACAGCCAAGACATCGCCCACGAAACGTTGCGGCGAGGGCCTGTCGCACTATCCACACAAAACTGGGTGGTGTACCGTTGCTCATAAACGACAATCGTTGTGTTTCTGCAGCGGTAAGGTTCTCCAATAGCGCTGGTAACTGATAGCGCAGAAATCGTTGGTAGCACCTACTAGTCTGTTTGGTAAAGTACGCGGCCCTATGAGTCTGTCATCGACGTTTCCTGCCCAGACATTCACACTTCAGCGATCCTGATGACCCACCTCCATGATTGTTCGAGGCTTTGCACGTGTCCACACTTGCGCATTGTTGTAATCTACTGTACCGTCTCATGTGAATGCCGCCTACACCACCGAATACTTCACGTTGCTCGTCACAAGAAAAACGATCAAAATCTCAACATGCGTTGGTTTCTGGACATATAATTATAGAAACGTTTCTTCCAGTTGTGGCGAATACTGCCTCCTGCAGGAATATGTGACACTTCGTTTTACATCATGTATATAGTGTACCCTGTTAGCTTACCCCTAATACCACCTCTGTAAATTTACATCTAGATCTACAAAGAGACTTCGCAACTCACCGCACGGTGCGTGGCGGAGGGTACCCTGCTCCACTATTTGTCATTTCCTTTCCTGTTCCACTCTCAAACAGAGCGAGGGAAAAACGACTGTCTGTATGCCTCAGTATCAGCCATAATGTCTCGTATGTTATCTTCGTGGTCCTTACGCGCAATGTATGTTGGCGACAGTAGCATCGTTCGCCAGTCAGCTTCAAATGCCCGTTCTCTAAATTTTCTCAGTAGTGTTTCTCGGAAAGAAAGTCGCTTTCCCTTCAGGGATTCCCATTTGAGTTCCCGAGGGATCTCCGTAACACTTACGTATTGTTCGAACCTAACAAATCTAGCAGCTTGCCTCTGAATTGCTTCGATGTCCTCCTTCAATCCCACCTAGTACGGACCCCAAACACTCGAGCAGTACTCAAGAACAGGTCGTACTAGCGTCCTAACTGCTGTCTCCTTTACAGGTGAACCACACTTTCCTAAAATTCTCCCAATAAATCGAAGTCGACCATTCGCCTTCCCTACCACTGTTCTCACATGCTCGTTCCACCTCATGTCACTTTTACAACGTTACGCCCAGATATTTAACCGACTTAACTGTGTCAGGCAGGACAGTAGTAATATTGTATCCGAATATTACAGATTTGATCTTCCTACTCATCCGCAATAACTTACATTTTTCCACATTTAGGGCTAGCTGCTATTCGTCACGCCAAATGGAAATTTTGTCTAAGCCGTCTTGTACCTTCTTACAGTCACTTCGACACCATACCATACACATTTATGTATGTAGAGAACAACAGCCGTTCTGCTACACTTACTAATAAAATTTCGCGAGACCGTTAATACACTCCTGGAAATTGAAATAAGAACACCGTGAATTCATTGTCCCAGGAAGGGGAAACTTTATTGACACATTCCTGGGGTCAGATACATCACATGATCACACTGACAGAACCACAGGCACATAGACACAGGCAACAGAGCATGCACAATGTCGGCACTAGTACAGTGTATATCCACCTTTCGCAGCAATGCAGGCTGCTATTCCCCCATGGAGACGATCGTAGAGATGCTGGATGTAGTCCTGTGGAACGGCTTGCCATGCCATTTCCACCTGGCGCCTCAGTTGGACCAGCGTTCGTGCTGGACGTGCAGACCGCGTGAGACGACGCTTCATCCAGTCCCAAACATGCTCCATGGGGGACAGATCCGGAGATCTTGCTGGCCAGGGTAGTTGACTTACACCTTCTAGAGCACGTTGGGTGGCACGGGATACATGCGGACGTGCATTGTCCTGTTGGAACAGCAAGTTCCCTTGCCGGTCTAGGAATGGTAGAACGATGGGTTCGATGACGGTTTGGATGTACCGTGCACTATTCAGTGTCCCCTCGACGATCACCAGTGGTGTACGGCCAGTGTAGGAGATCGCTCCCCACACCATGATGCCGGGTGTTGGCCCTGTGTGCCTCGGTCGTATGCAGTCCTGATTGTGGCGCTCACCTGCACGGCGCCAAACACGCATACGACCATCATTGGCACCAAGGCAGAAGCGACTCTCATCGCTGAAGACGACACGTCTCCATTCGTCCCTCCATTCACGCCTGTCGCGACACCACTGGAGGCGGGCTGCACGATGTTGGGGCGTGAGCGGAAGACGGCCTTACGGTGTGCGGGACCGTAGCCCAGCTTCATGGAGACGGTTGCGAATGGTCTTCGCCGATACCCCAGGAGCAACAGTGTCCCTAATTTGCTGGGAAGTGGCGGTGCGGTCCCCTACGGCACTGCGTAGGATCCTACGGTCTTGGCGTGCATCCGTGCGTCGCTGCGGTCCGGTCCCAGGTCGACGGGCACGTGCACCTTCCGCCGACCACTGGCGACAACATCGATGTACTGTGGAGACCTCACGCCCCACGTGTTGAGCAATTCGGCGGTACGTCCAGCCGGCCTCCCGCATGCCCACTATACGCCCTCGCTCAAAGTCCGTCAAGTGCACATACGGTTCACGTCCACGCTGTCGCGGCATGCTACCAGTGTTAAAGACTGCGCTGGAGCTCCGTATGCCACGGCAAACTGGCTGACACTGACGGCGGCGGTGCACAAATGCTGCGCAGCTAGCGCCATTCGACGGCCAACACCGCGGTTCCTGGTGTGTCCGCTGTGCCGTGCGTGTGATCATTGCTTGTACAGCCCTCTCGCAGTGTCCGGAGCAAGTATGGTGGGTCTGACACACCGGTGTCAATGTGTTCTTTTTTCCATTTCCAGGAGTGTATTTGAAAACGAACTAATTCGCGGAATAATGTAGGTAGAGACGTAAAACTTGGCACACATGCTTGAAATGATATGAAGTTTTATTGAAACAAAAAAGTGCCCCAAATGACCGACAGATGTCATTTCGTGTGATACAAAAGGAATAATTAACATAATAATTGATTTTTGCAAAGATGATGCCCATTATAACAAATGCCCACCATGTCAGCAGTAGGTATGGTGAGAAACTGTCGTCTGAATTTGTCCTTTAGCATCCCTAAAGAGGTCGGACGATCGCGGAAGAGCTGCGACTTCAGGTAATCCCACAACCAATAACCACATGGACTGAGATCTGGGGGACCTGGAAGGGCTAGCATGACGGACGTGGCGGCTCAGGACACGATGCCCACCAAAAGATGTGCGCTAGGGACCTGTCACATGTGTGGCAATATGTGGTGGGGCGCCATTGTGCACAGAAGTCGTACCTCCCCCTGCTTAGCTGGGTGGTAACGTGCTCGTCTCCCATGCAAGCGGGCCCGGGTTCGATTGCCGGCTGGGTTGGAGATTTTCTCCGCTCGGGGACTGGGGTGTTGTGTTGTCCTCTTTATCATTTCATCCTCATCACCCAATGTGGTGTCGAACGACATAAGACTTGCACTTGGCGGCCGAACTTCCCCGAATGGGGCCCTCCCGGCTAACGACGCCATACACTCATTTTCATTTTTTTTGTCGTACCTCCCAGCAGGTGTTTGTCAGCCAGGCTAGGGATGATCTGACTCATTCTTCTTTTTTCTCTTTATTGATATTTTAACACCGTTACGGGAAAGATAGGTCGGTAGTGGCCTATCTATGCCGCTCTTTGACCACAGATAACACACACAGCATAATGAGAGACAAAAAAACAAAAAAACATGGTGGATGAAAAACGGTAGTGAGACATATTAAAATACATGTAGCCGTTCACAAGCGCAATGAGACATATTAAAATACATGTAGCCGTTCTCAAGCGCAATGTCAGAATAAAAAAACGTTCAGCACTTGTACACAAACAGAGAAGACAGAAATTACACATGTGAACAATGGAGCACAAACGGAGGGACACTTGACCACGACACTGGCGACGATCTCCAGCGCACGAAGATTCACTGCTCACGCACAAAGCCGGGGACCTGTCAAAGGGAAAAGGTGTGGTTCAAATGGTTCAAATGGCTCTGAGCACTATGGGACTTAACATCTATGGTCATCAGTCCCCTAGAACTTAGAACTACTTAAACCTAACTAACCTAAGGACATCACACACATCCATGTCCGAGGCAGGATTCGAACCTGCGACCGTAGCAGTCGCGCGGCTCCGGAAAAGGTGTGGCTAGGAGGGAGAGGGAGAGGATGTAGATGCCATTGACACAGAAGAAGGGAGGGGGAGGGAAGAAGGTAGGGGGGTAGGGGAAGCCCAGGGTGAGAGGAGGGAGGGAGGAAGAGAGAAGGGAGAGAGGGTGCCCTGGGGGAAAAACACAGGGGGAGGAGGGGGAGGATCAAAGTTGGTAGGAAGGGTAGATGGAGGGGATGAGGGTATCATCAGGGAGGGGGAGTTGACGGAAGCCACCTTGGGCAAGGGTACGGAGTGTGGAGAGACAGAGAGCAGGTGGGATGTGGGAGTACAGGCACAGCAGCCGACCGGGGTGGGAAAGGATGGGAGAGACAAACGGGTCAGGGGGATCAAGTTTGTAGGAGGTGTAGAGGATCCGTATCCATTCAAGGAAAAGGAGGACGTGTGGGATCAGAATTAGGTCATACAGTATCTGCATGGGGGAGGGGAGGTGGATGTGATAGGTGAGGCGGAGCGCATGGCATCCCAGGATTTATAGAAGGTAGGAGGGGCGGAGATCCAGGTGGGATGGGCATAGCAGAGGACAGGGCGAATGAGGGATTTATAGGTGTGGAGAATGGTGGAGAGGTCCAGACCCCATGTGCGGTCAGAAAGGAGCTTGAGGAAGTGGAGGCAGGAGCATGCCTTGGCTTGGATTGTCCAGAGATGGGGGGTCCAGGAGAGGCGACGGTCAAGGGTGACGCCAAGGTACTTTAGGGTGGGGGTGAGGTTGCAAGGACGGCTGTAGATGGTGAGATAGAAATCGAGGAGACGGAAGGAAGGGGTGGTTTTACCTACAATGATCGCCTGGGTCTTTGAAGGATTGACCTTGAGCAACCACTGGGTACACCAAGTGGTGAACCGGTCAAGATGGGATTGGAGAAGGTGTTGGGAGCGTTGCAGGGTGGGGGCGAGGGCAAGGAAGGCGGTGTCATCGGTGTACTGGAGAAGGTGGACTGGGGGTGAAGGCGGCGGCATATCCGCCGTATATAGAAGGTAGAGAAGAGGGGAGAGGACGGAACCTTGGGGCACACCAGCGGAGGAGTAGAAGGTGTAGGAATCCGTGTTATAGATGGTGACATAGGAAGGACGTTGGGAAAGAAAGGACCCGATCAAAGGGACGACTCACTCTCCCACTGAAGCGCATTTTATACACGATTCTCATGCGGCGACTCTAACGTGCTGCTGTCCAGCGCCATCTGTTGGCCTGTTTTTGTACTCGTTTTTGGTTTCAATAAAGCCGCATGTCATTTCAGACATGTGTGTCAAACTTTACCTTTCTACCTACATTATTCCGTGCATTTTCAAATGTTAAAGGACTTTTGTGTCCCTGTACACTGAGCAATTCTGTTATACTTTACAACGAGCTATACCGACTTGTTACAATCTGGCAACGCGTCTGTGACTTCCTCACATGCCTCATGTTTGTGGTTACCACATTTAGCTGAGACCTCGTCGGGACACAGTGAGATGGGGGTGGCATTTATTCAATATAATTACTTTTTATTTAGAACACAATTACATGGAACTTGTTGCGGCAGAAGCAGTTGGTTCATCACATTTTTCGGAAGATTTAACCTTTTTCATCAAGTCTTTCTTCCCTTTTACGTATTTATAAAACTCCACGCAAGTCAGCTTTTAGTTAAACTGACATTGTAAGATTGATTCCACTGTCCCTGGTAACAGTCGATTTCTTTCGTCAGTCCACTGAGCCGACATCAGCGAAAATAATCTTTCCACAGTGGCGTTGTGTGCGGGAATAAACAACAAACACTCGCATAGTTTTGACAGTTGCCATCTGCGTTCAAGTTTTCTCTTTCGTTATGAAAGTAAATCCACCTTTCTTCTATGGAGTGTTTAGACTTCCATTCTTCCGAGGCAGTTTTGCTTGTAAAAGCTCTTTTCTTACATACAGGTATATTCCTGAAAACAATTGTAGCCTGAAATCTTTGCACCATTTTTAGTCAGGTATGTCATAGAGTTTTCAATATCACCCAAGCTGGGGTTTCAGATAGTGTCATCGAGTCAAACATATTTACTAAAGAAAACAACAAATTTCCCTAAATAATCAAATGTTATGGTATAGACCCATTGTCTCTTTCTCAAATGCAACGCCATCTGCGAGACGACCTTGTCAACATAAACTTGTTGACATAAATAAAACTAACTGAGGCTACTTTTACATGTTGCTCTAACAGACGGCGTTACTTCAGTACTTGAGCCAAGCTCGCAACAGCATTTCGCAAAATCAGGACAAAATTGGATCTTGTCGGGGATGTCGTAACAAGAAGGTCGACAACGGTGACGGTCCCTATATATCGCGACAGATGGCAACCTTACTCCAGTCGAGCATTCTTTGAATTCCCAACACTGGGTGAACAATCCAGAATAGCTCGCATGCGCTTTTTCTATCATATGTGCCGCGATTTTAGAGCATTCACTATGCGGCTGGTCCCGGCGGAGGTTCGAGTCCTCCCTCGGGCATGGGTGTGTGTGTTTGTCCTTAGGATAATTTAGGTTAAGTAGTGTGTAAGCTTAGGGACTGGTGACCTTAGCAGTTAAGTCCCATAAGATTTCACACACATTTTTTTTAGAGCATTCATTCAACAAACCAACATCTTTCATCCGTTTTCGCTGGTGTTGTTTTCAAGCAATCGTTCCACACCATCTTGCTTCATAGAATTGTTTCCAGATATTTAAGCTTCAGCTGGGATTGATATATCCTTAATATTGTTCGCAGATCCATAACTATTCCCGACATTGAATGTCTTTTTATAAGCACATGCTCCCCTCTGTGTTTTGTTGCATTCCCTGTTCAGTTTGTAATTGGGACATGACATACTGTTAACAATCTACTGCTTGTCTTCATGTTGTCAAACCCTACCTCGGCCATCAAAGTCACCGGGTCTCTCCCCAGTTGTGGATGTTTGGTGTGTTACGGGCAGGGTTGTCCAGCCAGCTCGGGATATTGACGGTCTAACGCGCCAATTGGGCAGAATTTTGCCACGATATCCTTCAGGTGGACATAAATACCGAATAACTGCTTGCATAAGGGCCAGATGTGGACCAACGTCTTATTGACTTGCTCAACTTGTGAATCTATTTCTGTTTAAAGAATCATCCATTTTTTTTAGAAATTCTAACCATTTGTTTGTCTGTACATGTGCATCATATTTAGCGATTGATGTCCTGTTACGATAATTCCTTCGTGGCGCGCTTCTTTTGCCTTAGAGTGCATTTCCAGGTGTTTTAGCTACGTGATAAACTCTGTAAGTTTATCACTAAACTTATAATGTGATGCTGCCATTCAGTACACAAAGGAGAAGTAGGCCGAGCGGTTCTAGGCGCTTCAGTCCGCAACCGCGCTGCTGCTACGATAGCATGCCTCGGCCATGGACGTGTGTGATGTCCTTAGGTTTAAGTAGTTCTAAGTCTAGGGGACCGGTGACCTCAGATGTTAAGTCCCATAGTGCTTGGAGCCATTTGAACCATTTGAAAGGAGAAATACTGTTCGAACTGCTCTGCGTTTCCTTGCAATCATCAGAAATAACAGTCTCAATGGACAAATTATTCGCACAGTCGTCGCTTTGGAGAGCAGCAGGTTGTGCAAATCTGCTACCAGCCTATCAAGTGATTCTTCACCAGTGACGTAATAACGTAAAATATCATCGCCATGAAGTATTCTGTGTGTGCCATTCGCTTGCATGGAATTAGCGTAGAAGTATGGATCGGCGTGGAGACGTGACAACATGTTGCATTTGGACGTGTCCACAACCACACTTTGAATGAAGTTGCCCAATTTGATGGTGTATCAGTACCGACTGTGCACTGTGTCTACAATGAATGTCGTACTACTCGTAGCCATCTTACACATCGTAAGAACAGTGTTGGTAAATAAACTCATGTTCAAAAGAAAAACAGAAGGAGATGTGCATTAGTATGTTCTGCAGAAATGATTAGCATTTCAGTCACCTCGTTTCAGTACGTGTCCTGTTATCTTGTAGGCATGGGGTCCGCCATGGAGCCCTGATAATTTGTTCCATGCGCGACGACATCGACGCGTGTAAGTTGCGAATGGCGTCGTGTGGTATAGCCTCCCACGCTGCATTCACCTGGTTTCAAAGTTCGTCTGTGATGGTCGGCATTGGGTCACAGTGCTGCACCCGTCGTTTCACCATATCCCACTCATTTTCGATTGGCGACAAGTCTGGTGATCTGGCGAACCAGGGCGAAAGGCTGACTCCTGTTACACAAAGAAGACACACGTTCGTGCAGCAACATGAGGTCGTTCATTGTCTTACTGAAAGTTGGCGTCTGGGGTGTTGTGCAGAGAGGGTATGACTACCGGTGGCAGGATGCCATTCAAGTAGATCACAGTGGTCACAGTGCCCTGGACACGCACCTGCTGTGATTTGCGGTTGTACCCAATAGCATCCCACACCATAAGGTTCCGAGTTGGCGCTGTATGTCTTGTGCAAGTGCAGTCACCATTTTCAAACAAACAGAACCTGGATTCGTCCGAAAACACTATCGATGCTATTTCTGACACCACTGACGTCGCTCCGTGCACCATTCCCGTCTAGCATGTTTCTGCACATTCGTTAAAGTTAGGCGGAGAAGCAGACGACGCGCACGTAACCCATGACGTAATAAAAGGCGACATACTGTCACCCATGATAGAGTAAGATGTGTTAGACTGTTGCTCGAGAGTCGAGGAGGACGCAGATCTGTCTTGAAATACCATTCGGATGAGGTGTCGATCTTCTCGAAGGGGGGGGGGGGGGGGGCGGTTGGTGCAACCTGATCCATCTCGTCGTGTTCTACTGCCTCTGCCTTCCGCGAACCATTCTGCACACACCCTTTGCACTGCCGTCCTACACGAGCAGCAATTACCTGGACGGATGCATCACTCTCTCGTATGCCAAAAATGCGCCGTCTTTCAAACTCACTGATTTGATGATACGGTTCGCCCATACATCTGCGAAGCACCTGCACATCTGGTCAAGTCAGACTGATTCGTTACCTTCGGGTTACAGCGATAACGAGAGTCGCAGGCGCATTTTACTGGTAGGTGGTGTTGCGCCACGATATCTACATCTGTATCTACATCTACATCCATACTTCGCAAGCCACCTGGCGGTGTGTGGCGGAGGATACTCTCAGTAACTCTATCGGTTCTCCCTTCTGTTCCAGTCTTGTATTGTTCGTGGAAAGAAAGATTGTCGGTATGCCTCTGTTTGGACTCTAATCTCTCTGATTTTATCCTCATGGTCTCTTCGCGAGATATACGTACGAGGGAACAATATACTGCTTGACTCCTCGGTGAAGGTATGTTCTCGAAACTTCAACAAAAGCCCGTACCGAGCTACTGAGCGTCTCTCTTGCAGAGTATTCCACTGGACTCTATCTATCATCTCCGTAACGCTTTTGCGATTACTAAATGATCCTGTAACGAAGCGCGCTGCTCTCCGTTGGATCTTCTCTGTCTCTTCTATCAACCCTATCTGGTACAGATCCCACACCGGTGAGCAGTATTCAAGCAGTGAGCGAACAAGTGTACTGTAACCTATTTTCTTTGTTTCCGGAATGCATTTCCTTAGGATTCTTCCAATGAATCTCAGTCTGGCATCTGCTGTACCGACGATTAATTTTATATGGTCATTCCATTTTAGATCACTCCTAATGCCTACTCCCAGATAATTTATGGAATTAACTGCTTCCAGTTGCTGACCTGCTATACTGTAGCTAAATGACAAAGGATCTTTCTTTCTATGTATTTGCAGCACATTACACTTGTCTATATTGAGATTCAATTACCATTCCCTGCTCCATGCGTCAATTCGTTACAGATCCTCCTGCATTTCAGTACAATTTTCCATTGTTACAACCTCTCGATATACTACAGCATCATCCGCAAAAAGCCTCAGTGAACTTCTGATGTTATCCACAAGGTCATTTATATATATTGTGAATAGCAACGGTCCTACGACACTCCCCTGCGGCACACCTGAAATCACTCTTACTTCGGAAGACTTCTGTCCATTGCGAACGACACGCTGCGTTCTGTTATCTAGGAACTCTTCAATCCAATCGCACAATTGGTCTGATAGTCTATATACTCTTACTTTGTTTATTAAACGACTGTGGGGAATTGTATCAGACGCCTTGCGGAAGTCAAGAAACACGGAATCTACCAGGGAGCGCGTGTCTATGGCCCTCTGAGTCTCGTGGACCTTGAACACGCGGGCCGACATGGTGCAAATGCTAATCATTTCTGCAGAACATGCTAATGTATATGTCATGTGAATATGAATGCCCTATCTTCAATCGTTCAAGGTGCTCTGGTTTTTCTAAACATGAATGTAGATTCCAAGAAGCAGGGCCGAAGATTAGTTTAAGGCGTGGTCAATCACAGTCGGTTTCAGACCTGACAGGAAATGCTACTGTCCGTGAATCTAAGTCCATCTCTACCAGCTTCGAGCGAACACTTCAAAGAGAAATGCGTGCAATGGAATTTGGTGTTGGGTGTACCGCAAAAGGCCATTGCTCGTAAGAACAGGTAAAACTGTGGGCAAAAAATGTAGGGACCGTAAAGAAGCTGATTACAGTGATGTAATGTGATACGACTAGTGGAGATTTTGCCTCAGTTTACATTATGCGAGGCACCGACGACCAAATGTATTTAAACCCAATTCGCACTTTTGTCACATGGTACCCTGAAAGTCGTTTATAGGCAGTCAGGCAGATGCAGTATATCCCGATTTTCGAAAGGCAGCTGACACCTACGCTTATTATCACAAGTACGATCGTACGGGGTGTCAGACTAAATACGTGACTGGACTGAGTATTTCTTGGAAGAGACGACGCAATGTGTTACCTTGAATGGAGAATCACCGACAGATGTAAAATTAACTTCGATTGTACCGCAGGGAAGTGTGTTGAGTCCCCTGCTTATCATATTGTATATTAATGATCTTGCGGTCATTATTATTAGTAACCTCAGACTTTTCGCGAATACTGCAGTTATCTACAAACTGAACGAAACTGTACTGTTCAGTCAGATCTTGAGAAAATTTCTAAGTAGTGCAATGATTGGCAGCTTGTTTTAAATGTTCAGAAATGTAAAATTGTGCACATCACAAAACGAAAAAAAACATAGTATCCTATCAGTATAATATTCGTGAGTCACAGTTCGAATCTGTAAACTCGTTCAAATACTTGGGTGTAACGGTAGCGACACGAATTGCAACGGTCACGCAGGCTCAGTCGTAGGCACAGGCTTCGGTTTGTTGGTAGAATACTAAGGAAATGCAGTCTACAAAGGAGATTGCTTACAAATCACTAGTGCAACCCATCCTAGAATAGTGCTCAAGTGTGTGCGATACGTACCAAGTAGGATTAGCAAGGGATATTGAACGTATACAGAGACGGGCAGTACGAATGGACACAGGTTTGTTTGACCCATGGGAGAGTATCACCGAGATTTTGAAAGAACTGAACTGGCAGACTCTTGAAGATAGACCTAAGCTATCCTGAGAAAGTCTACTGACAGAATTTCAAGAACAGGCTTTAAATGATGACTCTAGGAATATATTATCCCTACATATCGCTACCATAGGGGTCGTGAGCATTAGATTAGATTAATTACAGCCTGCACAGGGGCGTTTGAACAATCAGTCTTACCGCGCTCCTTACGCGAATGGAACGGCGAAAAGCCCTAATAACCGGTACAGCGGAACGTACTCTGTAATTACAGTGGTTCCTATGGTACAGATGTAGATGTTTGCAGTTTATGGAGGTGTAGTTCAGGCCGGGGGTGGTTCTGTGATGTTTTCTGTGCCATGACTTGGCCTACTCATTCAGTATATCGTGGATGTAAATCAGAATCCTTATTTCAGCATTCTTTGTGACGACGTGTTGTCCTAACTTCTAAATCTTCGTTATGTGTATGCCGTTATCCAAGGATTCACACATATATTTCTGCCTTCCGAAGGCATCCTGTCGCATATCGACTAGTTCGTTAAATCGCTATGCCACAGAAAATGTCTGCACCTTCACAGACTGAAAAAAAAAGAGCAGCTAGAAGTGGAGGAGGAAATGAAATGAAACTTCATGGACTGAGAAGATGTGTAATGTTATTTCAATCATTCCAAAATCGAGTCAAATTTATAAACAAGTTGACAGTTCTCTGGCCTCGATGCAAGCATTAGTGTCGTAAAGCTGAACAATCCTCACCTGAGGCAAACTGGTATAGAATGCATCTTGGGTAATAATATACCGCTTCAGCTGTATTTAGTCCTTTGTTATTGGAGCACTTCAGGTGAACATCTGTATAACATTAAATCGAGAAGGAATGACAATCCTGAGACAGACAAAGGTGTGTTAAATTATTTCAAGATTTTAAAAATATTAAACATATTAAAAACTTTAACACGAGAATATCAACGTGTTAGTAATCACATCACTAAAACATTAGAGCGGAAAAACTCGGAACCTTTTTACCCAACATTCGTTGCCCGTTAAAGCAAAACACTGCTAAAAGACGGTATGTCATAGAATAAAACAGCCCAATTCCTGTATAGTGGATGGGTCCCAAACAAATCATATCATAGTGATCTATTGGTGAGGAGAAAATAAATAAAAACTATTAAGACCTAAATTTGGGCCATAATGAAAGATCAAGAAGTGGGTGACACAAAATGGCGGGGCGTTCTACCCGGACAAAATCATCAAGTAACCAGCTATTGACGGAAAGGCAGAAGATGCCTCCATTTTGTGGCTACCGCAGGTTTTTCACTATGGCCCAAAACGAGGTCTTAATAGTTTTCAGTTATTGTCTCCTTACCAATGGATCACTATGATACGACTTGTTTAGGACCCATCCACTATTTTGGCATCCGGCTGTTTTATTTTATGACATACCATCATTTAGCGGTGTTTTTTTCTGACGGACAACGAATGTTGGGTGAAAAAGTTCCGAGCTTTTCCGCTCTAATGTTTCAGTCGTGTGAGTACTGACATTCTCATATCCTCATGTTAAAGTTTTTAACGTTTTTTTAAACCTTAAAATAATTTACCATGCCAGTATATATCTCACGGTTATCATTCCTACTGAATTTATTGTTATACAGATGTTCACCTGAAGACGTGGCTTTTAGTGCCACGAAACTGGTAGTGATCCAATAATAATGGATTAAAAACAGGTGAAGCGGTTTATTAATACCCAAGATGACTACCCATAGCCGTCAATGTCAATTAAATTCACCCACAGCCGTGCAGTTTTAAATGTTATTTTATTTTATTTTGAAGGCTACTAATTTCAGCATTTCACTGTGTCATCTTCAGGCCCCAGATGCATCTCTCCAAACAATCGAAAACGTCATATAGAGCCATAAATTTCAGTCCTTAAGTTACACAGCTGCTGGTGAGTTTCATTGTCATTGACAATTGCTCAACTAGCCGATGTTCCCTGTCCATGATGGACCAACAGAGACTCATAGTTGTGGTTGCCCCACCTACAAGATTGTCTGTTACAGAACTGTTGTAACTGGTCCTTGATATCCTGAAGATAGCCACTGGCATAGTTTTGACGTCTGAGCTGATTTCACACATGTTCTATCGAGGATAGATCATTGGATCTTAATGGTCTTGCGAGTACCTCAACATCGCGCACACTGTTGGCAGAGATACACATGCAATGTGTGGACGAGCATTATCCTGTTGAAAGAATGCACCGTGATGCAGTGGCATGACAGGTAACACCTGAGGATGCAGGATGACCGTGGCGTACTGTTACCCAGTCAGAGTTCCCTCAATCGCTACCAACTGTGACCTGAAGTCATGCCCGACGGCTCCCCATACCGTGACGCCAGGAATAATACAACTGAGTCTCTCCAAAACATTGGAAGTGTTGGACTGCTCCCCAGGCCGCTGCCATGCTCGCTGACGATGGTCATCTGATGTGCAGAACCGCGGTTTCTCGAGGAGCACAATGGGACACCATTCAACAACAGTCCATCCGCTCCGGTCACAGCACCACTCTACATGTAGACTTCTGTGTTGTGGTGTCAATGGCAACCTATTAGTGGGACTGCAATCCCTAATCTGGCTATTGCTACTCTCCGACCAATGGTGCGGCATGTCATAGATTGTTGCAGGGAGTCCATTACTTGTTCTTGGGTGGCGGGCATAGAAGTGAAGGGGTTACAGAAAAAACTGGAAATTTGTGGGACGTTCCTATGGAACCAAACTGCTGACGTCATCGGTCCCTACTTAATCTGCACTCGTGCTCATAAATTAAGGATGTGGTGCCACACAACGTGGCACTACAGGAAATTGGCGCTAATAGCATAGCCACATAGAGAACACACACGACACAGATATGTAAATCCACGGTATTTATGGTAAGTTGAGAAAACCGTCCCGAAACACATGTGCTATAAAACGGCACTGTTTCCTGTGCATGTACCCCGACATCAATATGGGATATGATCACCATGCACACGTACACAGGCTGCACAATGAGTTGGAATACTCTGGATCAGGTGGTCAAGCAGCTGCTGGGGTATAGCCTCCCATTTTTGCACCAGTGCCTGTCGGAGCTCCAGAAGTGACGTAGGGGTTTAAAGACGTGCAGCGATACGTTGACCGGAGCATCCCAGATGTGCTCGATAGGGTTTTGGTCTGGAGAACAGGCAGGCCACTCCATTCGCCTGATATCTTCCGTATCAAGGTACGCCTCCACGATGGCAACTCGGTGGGGCCGTGCGTTATCATCCATCAGGAGGAAGGTGGGACCCACTGCACCCCTGAAAAGGCAGACATACTGGTGCAAAATGACGTCCCGATACACCTGACCTATTACGGTTCCTCTGCCAAAGACATGCAGGGGTGTATGTGCACCAATCATAATCCCACCCCACACCATCAAACCACGACCTCCATGCAGGTCCCTTTCAAGGACATTAAGGTGTTGGTATCTGGTTCCTGGTTCACGCCAGATGAAAACCCGGCGAGAATCACTGTTCATACTATACCGAGACTCGTCCGTGAAGATAAACTGGGACCACTGTTCGAATGACCATGTACTGTTTTCTTGACACCCGGCTTTACGGGCTCTCCTGTGACCAGGGGTCAGTGGAATGCACCTTGCAGATCTCCGGGCGAATAAACCATGTCTTTTCAGTCGTGTGTAGACTGTGTGTCTGGAGACAACTGTTCCAGTGGCTGCGGTAAGGTCCCGAGCAAAGCTACCTGCAGTACTCCGTGGACATCTGCAGGAGCTGATGGTGAGATATCGGTCTTCTTGTGGTGTTGTACACTGTGGACGTCCCGTACTATAGCGCCTACACACGTTTCCTGTCTGCTGGAATCGTTCCCATAATCTTGAGATCACACTTTGTGGCACACGGAGGGCCCGTGCTATGACCTGCTGTGTTTAACCAGCCTCCAGTCGCCCTAGTATTCTACCCCTCATAACGTCATCAATATGTGTTCTTTGGGCCATTTTCAACGCACAGTCACCATTAGCACCTCTGAAAACGTCTGCACACTTACTCGCTGCACCGGACTCTGACATGCACCAACACACCTCTGTGTATGTGGACTGCTGCTAGCGCCACCGTGCGACGACCGCAGGTCAAATGCACCGCATGGTTGTTTGTCATATGGAGATACGGTACAAGTGCTATAGATAACCGAATATTTTACATCATGATTATTCCATATATCCTCTCGGAGTACATTAGAATACAATAAAGTTAGTATCATACAATAAAAATAAAAATACAATACAGTAAGATACAGTGCATAAAATACAATGCAGTAGTTTACTGTTTATGCTTTGAGGCGACTGTTGTGTGTGTTTTTATTTAGTTTTTGTGGTGGTGCTTCATTTTATGTGTGTGAGTGGTGGTGTTGTTGTTTTATGTTACTACTTACGCGATTTATTTATTTATTAATTACATGTATATATAGACAGGTATACTTTAACATTAACAGTGCCACTTTTCTTTATATTGTCCACTATAGGTGGGAGACGAGGATAATTTGAAGATATACAGTTGATTTGATTGTTGAACTGAGTTTTTTTTTTTTTTTTGTTGATCGTTGTGTTAGGTCGTTGCGGACGTCGCAAGACATCCTGTTCAAGTTCGGTGGTTGATCCTTCCACTCAGTTTTTTATTACAGAGGCCAAGCGGCTCTCTGACCGAACACGCTGAGCTACCGTGCCGGCGAGTTTAGAGAGCAGTTGTCAATTTGGTGTTTGGGGTGCTCTCCTGTTTACATCAGGTCCTCCAATTACCTTAGGGGAATGACTTTCGTGGCAGTGGTGAACAGTTATATAATTTTTTTGTCTATGCTACGTTTTATGTCTAACTCAGTCCTATTTTTCGTGTGTGCGTGTTTATTTTATGGGGTTCTGATGCTGTTCAAACCATTTTTATACTCTAGCACACCTGGTAATGAACAACAGTAATGCAGTCTGGTAGCTTCTCTAGCAGACACGAAGAATTGCAATTCTACCAGGTGTAGAAATACGAAACCACAATTTGGTTGCAGTAATTACACGTCTGTTATTTGAAATTGATAGTCCGCAGCTCGTGGTCGTGCGGTAGCGTTCTCCTTCCCGCGCCCGGGTTCGATTCCCGGCGGGGTCAGGGATTTTCTCTGCCTCGTGATGACTGGGTGTTGTGTGACGTCCTTAGGTTAGTTAGGTTTAAGTAGTTCTAAGTTCTAGGGGACTGATGACCATAGATGTTAAGTCCGATAGTGCTCAGAGCCAACCATTTGAAATTGATAAACAATGTTTCGTTCAAAATAATCTCCATTGCCATTTATACGTTTCTCCCTACGAATGCCACGCCAAAAAGAATTTTTTTCTTTTGAAACGAACCAGTCAGCGAGCCGTTTTCGTACGTTTTCATACGAATTGAAGCGTTGTCCAGCGAGAGCGCATCCCAGTGATGCAAATACATGATGACCGGACGGAGCCAAGTCTGGAGAATAAGCCCAAGTATTTCCCCACTGAACGCCTCGATCGTTTCCCTGACCCATTTTGCTGTGTGTGATGGAGCTCTATTATGTGTGGCTTAAAAATGGTTCAAATGGCTCTGAGCACTATGGGACTCGACATCTGAGGTCATCAGTCCCCTAGAACGTAGAACTACTTAAATCTAACTAACCTAAGGACATCACACACATCTATGCCCGAGGCAGGATACGAACCTGCGACCGTAGCAGCAGCGCGGTTCCGGAATGAAGCGTCTAGAACCGCTCGGCCACTCCGGCCGGCTATTATGTGTGTGATGGGGCGTTATCATGGAGCAATATGACTTTGCGTTGCCTTTTCCTATATTCCGGTCGTTTTTCACGTAATGCTCGATTTAAATCGACTATTTGCTGTTGGTAGCGATCAGTGTTAACCTTTTTCAACAGGTTTTAGCAGCTCATAATAGATGACACCCTTCTGATCCCACCAAACACAGAGCAGTGTGTTCTTTCCAAAGTGATTTGGTCTTACAGTGGATGTCGATGGCTTGCCTGGATTCACCCATGATTTACGACGCTTAGGATTCTCAAAATATACCCACTTTTCATCACCTGTCACTATTCGACGGAAAAACCACTTTCTTTTGTATAAGGCGAGCGCCATTTCACAAGTGATCTTTCGATTTGCTTGCTGTTTTTCATCCAGTTCTTGCGGAACCCATTTTCCCACTTTCTATACCTTTCCCATAGCTTTCAACCGAAGAGAAACGGGTTTCTGCTTCACACTCAATTGTTCCGCGAGTTCCTGTTGAGTTTGAGTATCATCTTCATCCAATAACAATTCGTTGTCTTTGAACTTTTTCGGAGGTTTCCCGCGCTCGTCGTTTCTCACGTCAAAATCACCACTTTTGAATGTTTTGAACCACTCGAAACATGGTATTTTCGCAAGAGCATGGTCGCCAAAAGCTTCGACAAGCATTCGCTCCGATTCTGCGGCTGTTTTCTTCAAATGATAACAGAAAACCAATGCTGTCCGCAAATCGTAGTTCGTAGGCACAAAACTCGGCATGTTTACGACTTTGAAACAGATACTGATGTATGGAACTTGGGTTAATGTGTGTTGACATTCATCGTCAGCCATTACAGGAAGCAGATGGCGCTGCAACGCGGTCTCACGGGCCCTACAATGACGGCTAGCGCCATCTATAGGAAGTTCCAGTTTCATATCTCTACACCTGGTAAAGTGCGTTTAAAATTTGTTATCGCTTTTGACGTTTGGCGTACTGTAGGGGACGCGACGCCGTTGCCCAGGTAACAACAATGGCGATCCGGCTTTCCCTACCACGTCGTTAGAAGTTCGGCTGGTAAAGTGCCCTTGTTGCCACACGGTGGATAAACAGTACCATACCGTGTCGTGCATTAGATATTGTACATCTACGTTCATTTACTCTCGTTGTAAAGTGGTATTTTCTGGCGTTGGTCGTTCAAGAACACGTTCACCGGGTGTGAAGATAACGTTCTACAGCAATTCCTTCGAATTGGGCAACAGTAACGGACAGTACTCCATACTATTCCAGTGTGATAGATAATCTTCCGACCATGCAGTGGAGGAAAGGGGATGTTTTGCTCTGGGTACAAAGAAATGTTCCATTGTATAAAATTTAACCTAGCATGTATGAGGCAGAGTTAGTGGAATCTGCAGGTACCAGGGCGACGAACTGGCTAACGCTAAAGGGCATAGTTTAATCAGGCTTCCTGCGTATCATGGTCATTTAAATCTGACTGAAAATATATGGGCCTAGGTGAAAACCAAAAACGCTAAAAATAATAAAAAATTTGCGCTCAGTGAGGTTGAAATGCTGACAAAACAAGCCACTGCAAATGTTACACCACAGGATCCGAGTTGTCAGCCATACCAAGAAGGAAGCTGAGGAGACAAGGATTCATGAAGGACTGTGACGAGTTTTGAGTAATACATAACTTCTCTTATTGCCATGTTAAAATCTGGTTCTTTTCCCAAAACACAGGAGAATTTACAAATATTGATCATACTAACATTCTAACGCAGTAGAAATTGTGACAGAGTACCGAAACAGTAGTTTATTAAACTAGCAACTGAGGACAAGATGGCTCAACAGTTACGAAAAAGCCTATTCTTAGTATAAAAATAAACATGTAACTTCCCGCCTTATGTTGTTGCAAAACCCAGAACAATTCTCGTTTCATCAGCAATTGATGATCGTAACAAATTACATTTTTTTCATTTAAGAAACCTGTAGTTGCTTGAGTATCGCTATAGATATGGAAGTTTCGCATAATAATCATATGGCAAAATAATCTCCTCTTTTCATGCTATCATTTTCCAAAATCTTGTTTCGATATTTCAGCCCGTTTATAAGATACGAGGGATTTATGAATATTTCATTCTGACTTTTTCGTTGGCGCGTGCGTTGGTGACCGAGAACTTTGCTTACATTACATTTTCTCGATATTGGAGACAGATAGCGATGTCCTTTCAAGTTTAAAGAATAATTCAATATGTTTTCTAAATTTCATATGCAACATGACCTAGCACGCGCTAAATGTAAATTCGTAACGATCCCTATTTTTCACTGCAAACTTTAAGAATTCTTGCAGTAGTTACGTAATATGGAAATATCACAGTAACTATGACCATTAACGAAATGATAGGCATTCGGCATGAAGCTAACAAATTAAGCTATAAGATGTGCGAGAATCAGAGTTTATTACCGAATAGTTTCTTTTACATCGTTTGAGGAAGACTGCAGATCGGCCAGCTTGCATTTCACGCCGTCCATCGAGCCTGCCCGGTTCCGCGTCGAGAAGGCCTGGCATAATTCTGTCTACTGGCGCGTTCAGCACTCGCTGTGAACAACGATTCCCTCCACTCGTTGAGTACTGAACTGTCAACAGTCGCAACTAATTTTAAACGCACTATAATCGTTTACATACTTGCTGGTGGTGTGTACGTGTACGAAGCTACATTGACATCCACCAATGTCAGTTTAGTGCTTCACTTTTTTGACAGGTGAAGTGTCGGCAGAAGTGCCAACACCGTGTTGTTTGAGGAAGCCGAAATGCACGCTATAAGCTCACGCAGGATGGCGTGAGGTCTGAAACAGGATACTTAATGAATGCTATAAAGAAAAGTACGTAGCTGCTGGAATACTTAACTTTAATCCACAATTGGTGAACATTGGTCTTGTTACTGTACATGCTTCACTAGATACATAGCAAAGGATAAATGGCGCCTTGCTAGGTCGTAGCAATTGACTTAGCTGAAGGCTATGCTAACTATCGTCTCGGCTAATGAGAGCGTAATTCTCAGTGAACCTTTCCTAGCAATGTCGGCTGTACAACTGGGGCGAGTGCTAGTAAGTCTCTCTAGACCTGCCGTGTGGCGGCGCTCGGTCTGCAATTACTGACAGTGGCGACACGCGGGTCCGACATGTACTAATGGACCGCGGCCGATTTAAAGCTACCACCTAGCAAGTGTGGTGTCTGGCGGTGACACCACAACAGGCGTCGCATTTGCAACAGCAGGTGGAACGTAGCTGGTAACATCCCAGCAGTTACCATAACCCTGAAGGATTCAGTAATCAATTAGTGGCTGCAGCTGGATGTGGCATTCCTGAAGAACCTTGTGCATTTCCTTCCTCACTGAACTGACATCATTATCAACGCCTGTATTTGACGATATTAACGTCATGTCTCCTGGGGGTAACAGATTTTTTGCCCGGTGAACTTTACACAAGAGCATCACCAGCGAACAGTTGTAAACTGCTGCTGATCTTAACTGACGCGTCGTTCACCTACACATTGAAAACATTAGCGGTCCTGCTACGCTACGCATCATCTTATCCCCCCCCCCCCCTGCGGGCTGCAGTGGCCGATCGGTTCTACGCGCTACAGTCTGGAGCCACGCGACCGCAACGGTCGCAGGTTCGAAGAATCCTGCCTCGGGCATGGATATGTGTGATGACCTTAGGTTCTTTAGGTTTAAGTAGTTCTAAGTTGTAGGGGACTGATGACCTCACAAGTTAAGTCCCATAGTGCTCAGAGCCATTTGCCCCCCCCCCCCCCCCCCCCGTTTTCACCTTCATCCCTCAGACCCGCCTTCATCACGTGATGTTGGAGGTCGACATTCTTCTATAACAATGAATTTCTAAATCCTAGCCCAATACTAGTTATTAAGCAAAGAAACAATTCATTTTTAGAGAAAAGGTTTTCTTATCAAATACTAGCTTAGTGCCTACTGCTTCGCTCGCGTAGACTGTATAGTTTGCGCAGATTTTTTTCTTTTGCTTTTCTTTAACCGATTTGTTTATCGAGGAAATTAGAGCACAACATGCAGCTTGATATTGTATTTTTTATATAAGCTTATAACGGATTTATTGCCTTTATCAGTACATGTTATGACGTTGAAAACTGACATACGTCAACTATGAGTAAACTGCTGCTGTCCGCATTTGTTGGATGTAATATTTTTTCAGTAAAGATTTAAAGTTGTCCGATGATTTCATGTTGCACTTATTATAATGTGTTTTTATAATTTTGACAGTCATAGATATTCAAGTTTGACAGCTAGTTGTTTGAGTAATATATATATATATATATATATATATATATATATATATATATATATATATATATACTCCTGGAAATGGAAAAAATAACACATTGACACCGGTGTGTCAGACCCACCATACTTGCTCCGGACACTGCGAGAGGGCTGTACAAGCAATGATCACACGCACGGCACAGCGGACACACCAGGAACCGCGGTGTTGGCCGTCGAATGGCGCTAGCTGCGCAGCATTTGTGCACCGCCGCCGTCAGTGTCAGCCAGTTTGCCGTGGCATACGGAGCTCCATCGCAGTCTTTAACACTGGTAGCATGCCGCGACAGCGTGGACGTGAACCGTATGTGCAGTTGACGGACTTTGAGCGAGGGCGTATAGTGGGCATGCGGGAGGCCGGGTAGACGTACCGCCGAATTGCTCAACACGTGGGGCGTGAGGTCTCCACAGTACATCGATGTTGTCGCCAGTGGTCGGCGGAAGGTGCACGTGCCCGTCGACCTGGGACCGGACCGCAGCGACGCACGGATGCACGCCAAGACCGTAGGATCCTACGCAGTGCCGTAGGGGACCGCACCGCCACTTCCCAGCAAATTAGGGACACTGTTGCTCCTGGGGTATCGGCGAGGACCATTCGCAACCGTCTCCATGAAGCTGGGCTACGGTCCCGCACACCGTTAGGCCGTCTTCCGCTCACGTCCCAACATCGTGCAGCCCGCCTCCAGTGGTGTCGCGACAGGCGTGAATGGAGGGACGAATGGAGACGTGTCGTCTTCAGCGATGAGAGTCGCTTCTGCCTTGGTGCCAATGATGGTCGTATGCGTGTTTGGCGCCGTGCAGGTGAGCGCCACAATTAGGACTGCATACGACCGAGGCACACAGGGCCAACACCCGGCATCATGGTGTGGGGAGCGATCTCCTACACTGGCCGTACACCACTGGTGATCGTCGAGGGGACGCTGAATAGTGCACGGTACATCCAAACCGTCATCGAACCCATCGTTCTACCATTCCTAGACCGGCAAGGGAACTTGCTGTTCCAACAGGACAATGCACGTCCGCATGTATCCCGTGCCACCCAACGTGCTCTAGAAGGTGTAAGTCAACTACCCTGGCCAGCAAGATCTCCGGATCTGTCCCCCATGGAGCATGTTTGGGACTGGATGAAGCGTCGTCTCACGCGGTCTGCACGTCCAGCACGAACGCTGGTCCAACTAAGGCGCCAGGTGGAAATGGCATGGCAAGCCGTTCCACAGGACTACATCCAGCATCTCTACGATCGTCTCCATGGGAGAATAGCAGCCTGCATTGCTGCGAAAGGTGGATATACACTGTACTAGTGCCGACATTGTGCATGCTCTGTTGCCTGTGTCTATGTGCCTGTGGTTCTGTCAGTGTGATCATGTGATGTATCTGACCCCAGGAATGTGTCAATGAAGCTTCCCCTTCCTGGGACAATGAATTCACGGTGTTCTTATTTCAATTTCCAGGAGTATATATATATATATATATATATATATATATATATATATATATATATATATATATATATATATATATATATATTGAGGCACCGAGCTAGGTAGTACAGTGGTTAGCACACTGGACTCGCTATTCGGGAGGACGACGGTTCAACCGCGCGTCCACCCATCCTGCTGTACTGTAGGATTTCCTTGATTTCCCTAAATCGCTTCAGGCAAATGCCGGGATGGTTCCTTTGGGGCACGGCCGACTTCCTTCCCTAATCCGATGGGACCGGTGCCGTCGCTGTTTGGTCCCTTCCTCCACATCAACCAACCAACGTCTTGAGGCACCGTAAGTGATGGCACGCATTTATCCCCCTACGGTTTTTGTGGTGTCACCGCCAGGCACCACACTTGCTAGGTGGTAGCCTTTAAATCGGCCGCGGTCCATTAGTATACGTCGGACCCGCGTTTCGCCACTATCAGTGATTGCAGACCGAGCGCCGCCACACGGCAGGTCTAGAGAGACTTCCTAGCACTCGCCCCAGTTGTACAGCCGACTTTGCTAGCGATGGTTCACTGACAAATTACGCTCTCATTTACCGAGACGATAGTTAGCATAGCCTTCAGCTGCGTCATTTGCTACGACCTAGCAAGGCGCCATTACCAGTTACTATTGATGCTGTAAAACATGTACCGTCAAGAGCGATGTTCACCAATTATGGATTAAAGTTAAGTATTCCAGAAGATACGTACGTTTTTTGCTAGTCTCAATTCCTGTTCCAGACCTCACGCCAGCCTGCGTGAGCTTAAATGCGTGCCTTTCGGCTTCCTCATAGTGGGTTGGCGGTCTTGCCAATCCACAACATTTTTCATCTAGTATTTGAGAAGTAGAGCACTCAGCGACTTCCAACAGACTTTACACATGATTTCAAACTTTTACGAAACTTTTGTTCGCTGACTCCCCGTCCCCGCCGGCCGGAGTGGCTGAGCGGTTATCGGCGCTACAGTCTGGAACCGCGCGACCGCTACGGTCGCAGGTTCGAATCCTGCCTCGGGCATGGATGTGTGTGATGTCCTTAGGTTAGTTAGGTTTAAATAGTTCTAAGTTCTAGGGGACTGATGACCTCAGCAGTTGAGTCCCATAGTGCTCAGAGCCATTTGAACCATTTTTTCCCCGTCCCCCTCGCGCGCAAAATGGCGAAAGGAAAAGTTTGTCGCTTATTACATTTTAGCTGTTAATGCAGTAAAACTTCGGCATCACCCGTGAAAATTTAATTTATTGCTTGTTTACTTCCGACTCTACTCGAAACACAGTTTGTAGACAGTATCCACATCATCGAATGTACGTGCAGAATTACATCAACGCACGACATGTAGTTTAGGAGATATCGCGTCATAAACATTGAGACGTGTGGAAAACATTATATTTATCCAGTGCTTCATAATGAGAACACTTAGCGACTTTCAAAAACTTGAAGCATACTTTCAAACCTTTTCCAAACTTTTTTTCGCTTACATGCTTAAAGTAAAACTCATTTGTGAAGTAAACCGACGTCTGAAGCTATTGTATACATGGGAGTTCTATTCTTTAAAGAATCAGCTATTTGCTGTATGATTACTAACGCATCTCCGATTTAAATTCACTCTCTGGTATTAACTGTCGGCCACCGGCTTGCCTTCTCAAGCCAAACATCAACCATACACGATGCGAGAACTCAGTCGTATAGCTTTAGTGGGATACATGTACCAATGCTGACGTACTTGGCTCTATTGTTGACAAAGTAACGAGTGACAGGTAATTCTCAGCTTAATGAGTGTAATGTAATGAACATTAAGCGAAAAGATCTGGTATTTGATTGCATCGTCGCCGGTTAATCATTGAAATTAGTTGAATTAACAGAAGAAACAAACAATTTTCGAAGAAGACCAGTGCGTTTCGTAGTAGGTTGGTTTACTAAGTGCCAGAGGGCCACAAGAATGACCAACGCTCTTCGATAAGATACGCTACAGGAAATCTGTTGTGCATTATGTGAAGTCTTACCCGTAATTTTTCGAAAGTATACGGGTCAAAGTTTGTGTCTATAAACGTATTACGTCCGCTCACATGAACCTCGCGTATAATAATTATGCCAATAAATTTAGATAAATTCACTTATGTGCAGCAGTCTTTCGACACCCTACATGCCATAGGCCAAGTATCGTATAGTGGCCTGTAAATTCAGGTGTAGACTCTGTTATAATATAGAAGCGCATATTGAGGCACTGCAACACTGTCGTAGTTCCGGAGGCACTGTATGCATCTGAAACAACACAAATAGGTGGGCAAACTAAAATCAAAGAAATACAGAAACAAGAAAGGAAAATTCCCAGGAAAATTTTTGGCCCGATACATGAGCAAGGAATCTGGAAGAAGAGACCAACATCAGAATTATATAAATACACAGACAAGATTACGGATACAATAAGGAAAAGAAGAATGCAGTTCTACGGACATATCCACAGGATGAATGAAAACAGAATTTCAAAGCGAATTCTTAAAGTCATCAACTCAGGCAGGGGAAAAACAAAATGGATAAAAGAAGTTTAAGAGGACCTCAGACAAGCACACATAACAGTAAACGATGCAGAAAACAGAACTGAATTCAGGAACACCATCAAAAAACATAAATTTGACACCACAACACAGAAGAGATCAGGATGCAAATGGACAGCGGAGCGAAAGAAACAACACAGTGAACACACGAAGAAAATTTGGGCTCAGAAGAAACATAAACAATCATCATAAAGGAATTCAAGTTCAAACGATCTCTTAAATGGGAATAATCGAAAATAATAATAGAAGCGCATAGAACAGAAAGTTAGTCTCTCTCCAAAAATATCCCGCTAAATCCGTGTAACACCGCCTGTAGCTCGATAAAGTCCTGAATTCTGTAGGAAAAATATTCCATAAGTTTCTTTAGGTATACAATAACCAGCTGAAGCTACCACAATCTTGAGCTAGACAATGAAGCTACTTACTGATGCAGGGATGGCAATGTAGACGTAGAACATTTACGACAAAAAAACAAAAAAAAGTGTGTGTGTGTGTGTGTCGTATTTTATACGTGAACGGGGTGGCCTCAGTAAATAAAAACGAGGTTATCTAAATCTACTTTGCATCATCCAACTGCAGTACATCGCAGGCAGCATAGTGAATCACGTTCGAAACGAATAGAGTTCAAACCCCTGTCCAAGCATCGTAATTTTTCTCAAATAGCTTCTATGAATCTGCCTTTAGTTGGCATGGAACACATAATATTTATATCTGCACTACAAAATATACCTTGTTAAGAACTTATCAGTTAGTGTGGCATACATGTAGGGCGCAATTGTCGCTTTTCCATGTGAAAGCTGCCGTATGTTTTCGTATCTGACGTGGCTGACAGTTACTTTCTTAATGAAGGGTCGTACAAGAAATTCAGTCTCCGGTACACTAACATTTTTAGTCTTGTAACATACACGATTTGTAATAGAATACGAATAAATATTTAAGTCTCAACTCGTATCGATAGTAAAGTAGCTGTGGTCTTAATTAATAAAGAAGCGGCAAAAACCGTCGTTCAGAGACGACAAAAGAAACTGACCCGTTACATCAATAAAATTCGTATGTATTCAGCGCAAGTGACAATTCCTTCTCAATTACATGTCTCTGCTTCACCCGCAGATTCTCCTGCATACGTCGGCAAGTCTTCGAAAGAGGCGGTGAATGGTTATGAAGCTGTTTCATCAATTTCGTCTGCTGGCGCAGCTGCGCTGCACAGGGTTCCAAAGCCCATGTAACAAAGATAACCCATAGTGCAACACTTTAGAGCTTCTTCATCTTAATCGACATTGTTTGTTGTTATAATTATAAACATTAGCGACGTATCAATTAGTTTACCAGTGTTATTTCAATGTCTGACACTCAGTGGAATGAAGTTGTGCAGTAAATTTTTCATCAGCCGTTGTGGGGTGTGTGGTTCATCTTTATGTCGAAGTGCCGTACAGAAGCCCGTCGAAGTTTAGTTGGTGTGTAGCTGTGTTGCGGTGGAGGTCTTGTCATGTAAAAGCTAAACGCAGGTAGTGTGGTGAAGCCGTATCACTGAAAATGAAACATAGTAATAATACGAAGTATGAGAAACTGTCGCAGGCACGTGCCGACAAGTGCTATGAAGACTCGGTAGGAAGCCCAGAAAGTGGAAGTATAAATTTAAGTGAAGTGAGTGGTCTGGCAGAAGTAGGACTCAACGATATTGATTAGTGCATGTGAAAGTTTTTCCACACTTATTGAAAATAATACTTCGTGCTTACATAATTTTCGTTTTATCGTTCGTTGACATCAGTATCAGCTAGGGAAGCAGCGAAAAAGTGTGTCGCAAAAGTTATTGGTCTACATGCATTTGTAGTTAATCAATAACAATGCTGATTGATGTGTTGCATATGATTGACAGTAAAAATTAGTAGGAAGAGCACGAATCTAGGTTAATTTATCGAGCACATGCATGAAGTAAGTCTGTGTGCGGCATATGTAGCATTTTTGCCGAAGAGTAGCTAGCTTTGTTTTTAGCAATTTTTTTCCTAACTTTAAAAGAAGTTTTCCCTCCGAGTACATGAATTTTTCAGTGCCGCACTCCGCAGCCAAAAGAAATTTAGAAGATGAAATTGCGCCTGAATCGTATTTTCTGGTAAATTCGTGCCGCTCCATGAATAAACGCGCCCCTCTGCTGCATGTATTGTAGCTATTAGCATTAAGTGGAACGTCACACTTACTGCGTTGACAGTATCTCATTCAGCCATGCCGTATGTCATCAACCGATTATCGAGAAGTATACAATGTCTGTATGTCATACGTACTCCTGTGTTTACAGTTTTCCGTCCTTTTCTGCTCTTCTCGAAAAAAGAAAACGGACAGTAACTACAGACTTGCAACTGTTAGCTTTAGATACGTTTGGATGTATCGATGAATTTTAGTAGCTAGTGCTATTCTTTCCTTGTCTCTTTCTAATAATCGCCAAACTTGTACTGTTAGTTCCATTCAGTAACCATTTTTATGTGACAGCTTTCTACTTCACACTGAATTTGAAAATGTATCATTGTGTGGCGAATATGAAGAATCTCATCTCTCCCATGTATCAGCTTCATTCAGTTCTTACGTGATCCGGAAAATTTGCAGCTTTGAGCGCTTTGGAAGTATGGCTTTCCAGCATATGCACACAGGCATTTACTTCTGAGCTGCCCACAAACGTATAAATGTTTATTTCTGTTTTCATATTCCATCAATAGCGTCATCCTGGTATATTCAATATCATTTTACCAATGTATATTGAACTCTTCATTATTGCGAGACAAAACTAGATGTCTGGAAACTGCCACTTAATGTTAATCGAAGTATAAACAGCTTTGAATGTATGTGTAGAATAAATATTTTCATTTAGCAGATTCTATGTAATTTGAAAAATCATTTGTTGGTGTCTTTGTATTTGATATTAGGCCTATGTGGTTTACAATAGGACAGTTGGATGCACAATGTAATTTTTTTTTTTACTTTATTTTCATATAGGGGCCTAAACTCATTTGTGAATTGCAAAACATACATACCACTATGCTGTTGTTTTGTAGACCAGAAGAAATTGAAGGCAGTATCGTCTGTTTTTCATTCAGGAACTGTCAGTCTGTTTTGTGTCATTGCCAATGAGTCATACATTGTGCATTTTTGTGTTAAGAAACTTGAGTCTTATGGTGTTAGTAATCTCTTGTGTTTTCTTGCTCATTTGGTTGCTTCAACATGAGAAGGCAGACTTTCAGGGATGATGAATTTGTTTTTAATGACAATATTAGATAAGCAAATTGCATCCCAAATTACTCAAATTTAGTTATGGTGAAGATACTTGCAACTTGGCTGGAAATTGAGAGAGCAACCAGTGAAAGTTACACACAAGACAAAACACTCAGTACATAAGCTCTATAAGATATATGCATCGAAATTATCATTCTTATGCATTAACTCATCAGCATAAAAACAAAAGATGTTATAAGGTCTGTGAAGTTGACACTCTTCAGCATCGTGGTTTTTGTTGTGAATGTCGCCTGCTCTTTATAATTTCATGTGTAATGTGTTGTACTTATTCACCTAGGTTGTATTTTTTAAAGCATATATCAAACTAATGTGTGGCTCTTGTTTTGGCATTTTTTGTCAACGTTATGAACATCTCTGCATGTTTTTCTCTTTTTGTAGTTTGTCTTGCCCGCACTTTTCACTATTTATTTCACATTGATCACCATTAATTGATATTAAATATGTAATGTTTGAGTTTTACCATTCCCAGTTTTCTTTTATGAATGGGAACTCTAGCTTCCTTGGAAATTGTAATTTTAAAGGGAGGTGAGCAGTTGTGCCTGAATATGAAGCTTGTGACTCATTTAATTGGTTTACTTGTTATTTCATTTAATTTCTTTGCATGAATGGTTCTTAATGCTTCTGGCGACAATGATGCTATTATTACCCCACTGCTCAGGTGGATGAGCACTACATGTGGCTCATAACAAATGAGGCGAGCACTCTCGGCACTGAGGAGGTGGCAGCACGGCTGCGCACCGACCTTCGGACTGGCCTCCGATGGCGGGAGGCAGAGCTTCGGAGGCAGCTGACTGGCTATAATGAACTGACTGTCAAAGAAGAGGAGCCTACATGGAAGAAATACATTGAACAGGTATGTTGTATTGCTTACTTCTTTATTTCCAGTCTTTATCCGCCTGTACCTGGATAGTATTTTTATGCTGTGTATCGATTTTCCTCACCACCTTTCTATTCTTACTTCTAACTTGGTACACTCTGAGGAGAGCACCAGCACTAAATCACTAAACAGTAACAGTGAAACTGAACCTGAAAAAGACAAAATAGGCTACTCAATTCCAGTTCATTTAGAGAAGTTTGGAGTGTTTCCATTTACCAATTACAGCATCAGTGTGGTACTGAAAGACCTAGAAAGAATAGAAATAATAGAATGAGGGAAAAGTAACCAATCATTGTACAATGGAAATGTTGTTGTAAGTATACTGTATCTTCTAGCTATGACCCAATAAGGTTCTGTGAGTTGTGTCATTGGGTCTCTCTCTATTAATTTTATACATATTAAAAGGAGTTATTGCAAGTAACCAGTGTGACACATCTTAGAGTATGCATTATGTCACTTCAGTTATTGTCCAAAAATATAATATGAATAGATAAAAAATTTACTCAGCCAGCAAAGGGAGGAAAAAATACATATGAAAGGTATTGAAATATACAATGTTTTTGATGAAGTGCCTCTTTCTGGCTGCAGGGTTGAAGGGAAAGGACTGGCAAGGTTTAAGAAATGTGGAGGGTTATGGAAAAGTTGCCCAGAACCCCAGCTCAGGGAAGACTTACTGGATGAGATGAGAAGGAAAGAATGATAGTTTGTCACTTCACTGTACAGTATTTGAAAAATTGAGAACATAAAGGTAAAAGGTAGGGTAATGAGTAAGACGTATTACTGAAAGAAACAGTGTGCAAGAGTTCCTAAGAGTGGAAAGCTATGTTCATTATACAAGGTAGACAGGCGAGGGGGGGGGGGAGAAAGGTATATAAAAAGAAATGGGAGCAAAGAAAAGGAATTGTTACTGAAAAGAAATGCTGTGACCACAGAAACTAATGTAAATCTAGACCAGGTGGGTGGTGAGAACCAAGCACATGTAATAATGCCTAGTCCCACTTACGCAGTTCTGAGATACTGGTGTTAGGAGAGAGAATAAAGACGGCACATGTCGTAAAACAGGCACCGAGGGCATGACTGTCATGTTGTTGAATATGCTCTCGGACAGCATATTGTGTGTTACCAGTATACACCCCTGTCTGTGTTCATTCATCCTAATTGATAAGTTGGTGATACTCATACACATGTAGAAGGTCAAACAGTGTTTACATAACAGCTGGTCTATGAAGTGTCATTTCACAGAAGGCTCTTCCTTTTATAATATGTTTTGCAGTCACAAGGATGGTATAGAAGGCATTGGACAAGTTTTACAGTGGGGTCATAACAGGGATAGAAGCTACAGAGTATGGTAACTGGTGAAGGGACCACAGGGTCTGACCAGGATAGTGTGGGGATTGGAGGGGGGGGGGGGGGGAGATCCAGGTGATGTGGGCAAAAATCACAAAGACTGGGCCTCATTTGAAGGCATTATTTTAAGATGTGGTAACCTTGTTGAAGTAACTGAGTAATGCATTCAAGACCAGGATATTACTGAGTACTCGTATGTTTTTTTTTGGGAGGATCAGAAATACCAGGAAATCTCATTTTGAACCAGGCTGACAGTATAATTACATAGTGAGAATGGGGGTGTACTGCATAAAGAATCTGCATCTGAAAAAGTACATTGCCTTGAATGCCAAGGCTGTGTGGGAGGGAATGTTTGACGTGAAAAGGATGACAACTGTCAAATGTAAGTACTGTTGTGTGTGGGTTTACTGTAAAGGTAAGTGCTAGCTGACCCTCAGTGGGGATGAGGTCAACATCAAGGACAGTGGCATGAGATTTGGAATAGGACCAGTGAAATTTAACTGTGAGAATGTACTTTATTCAGAGATTTCAAAAATTTCAACAGGTCAGTCTCACGAGCCCATATGGCACAAATGGGGGGGACTCTAGTTCAGTTTTCAGCTGAGGGATGGAATTTTGGTGGCAGGTGCTGTACGTGGAAGTGCCAGAAAACTGGTTTAGAGCCATGGTTACATACTCTAATTGGTCAGGTCCACAATGGTAGATCTCGTCTGCCAGTTTAGAATAATGATGAAGTCATCAATTTTTAAGGAACAAAAAGCCTGCATAGGACAGGTTAAGATCATGCTGCAGGGACGTGAGAAAGGGTGGCGAAGCACCGTTGGATGTTTGAAATTCTCAGATAACTTGCACGGAGTGTTGTTGAGGTAATTGTGGTGGATCAAGTTGGGATCTCGAATGAAACTGTTCAAAGCAGGGTTCAGTGTCAGGTCTGCTGTTAGAAAGGTTTGAGATTGGGCTGCAAAGTGATAATTTCAGTTAATGTGATGTGAAGGAAAGTGGGTTCTTAACTAAAGCAACAAATTAAATGCAGGTTTAGGGCTGAAAGTGGAACCTTTGGAGAACATGAATAATTCAGGAGGGGCTTAGATGAGAACTCACTACTGTTGTGGCTGGCTCATGTGATTGTGGGTTGCCATTACTCTGCGAGGCAGTGGTGAAGGCTGGGGGATGTTCAGCGAGTTGGCCAAGCTCAGTTTGTAGGAGACAAGTGATGGTTGATGATGTGGCTGTTTATGGCGCTGGAGTGAGAACTGGGATGGAAACATCACTGTTGAAGTAGTTTAGGAAAAGACAGGATAGTTTTCTGAGGTGGTGTCTGGCCTGTTGTTGCAGTTTGTAGTTGGCTTGGCTGATGTTCGAAGTAAACATGAGGGACAGATAACTGCAATATTTTATTGGAGGACAGAACTTTGGAGGAGGAAGTTGACAGATGAGATATATAGCTCACAATTAGCTGGGTAATTGCAAGAGATTGCCATATTTGAAACTGTAAAATGGGATGTGAAGAGTGGGATTACATCCAGAAGTAAGGACATTCTAAGGCAGACCTTTGGGGATATTTTCACAATGCCCCGGTCAGACACTATGCTCCTTCTGCATCCATTTCCCCACCCTGTGACTCCTAGATTTTACCCCTGTGACCATCCCCACTGTAAGACTTGCCCAGCGCACCCACCTGCCACCACCTACACCAGCCGTCTAACTGGCAAAACATACTACAAAAGGAAGAGCCACCTGTGAAATCACCCATCTCATGTACCAGCTGATATGTAAATACTGTTCACCCTTCTACATTGGTTTGACTGTCACCAAGTTATCAGTTAGGATGAATAGGGACAGGTGGGGGGGGGGGGGGTGTGTATACTGGCAACACAATATCCTATTGCAGAGCACGCTCAAAACCATGACAGTCATACCCTCAATGCCTTTTTCACCACACGTGCCATCTCGATTCTCTGGTATCGCAGAACTGTGCAGGTGGCATTAAGACATGCTTGGTTCTCACCACCCACCTGGCCTAGATTTACATTACTTTTGTGTGGTCGCAGCATTTCTTTTCAGTAACAGTTCCTTTTCTTTGTTCCCTAGTATTTTACAATATCTTTATTGTGTTACCTGTCTGTATTTTTTCTGTTCTCCTCGCCTGTCTACATTGTGTAATGCACATAGCTGTCCACTTACACTGACTCTTGCACACTTTTTGTCGGTAATCTGTCTTACTTATTACCCTGCATTTTACCTTTAAGTTCTTAGGTTCTCAAATATTGTCCGATTCAGGCACAATCAGTCTGTCTTTATTTCTCATCCTGTCCAGTAACTCTTTCCAGACCTGGATTCTGGGAAACTTTACCATACGTCTCCCCATTTCCTAAACATTGCCAGTCTTTCTTGTTCATCTGTCTTTCTTTCCCTTTAGCCCTTCTGCCAAAAGGAGCTATTTTCTCCGAAACGTGCACATTTCCATATCTTTTATAATTGCATGTTTTTTCATGACACCTCGTGGTGAGTAGATTGTGTGTCTGTCTAAATTATATTACTTTCAAGATTTTTTGTATAATTCTGGATCCAATAATTGAAGTTCCACAATATTTCAGCGAATAACCACTCTGCCATCACTAGGTGGTGCTGATGGAATGATATGTGTACTATGTTCTGACGATTGATGGTATGTATGCCTGCTGGTCCAGAGGTTGGGCCTTGATTGTCCTCTTGCTGTGCTCGGTGGGGGGGAAGGGGGGGGGGTGCAGCTGCAGTGATGGGTGGAAAACTCAGTTGCCTTCCGCCCTTCATCCCTGTGACATTTTGCTTCCAGATGTCGCATTTTGATGGAGTTTTGTATTGGCTTGCGTGCCTTGCTCATTTGGAAGCCCTGTTGATAAAATTATCAGGTATTTGGCTTCTTTGGGAAAGGAGTCCCAAAATTTATCAGCGGTAGCAGAATGTGGCATCTGGATGTGAGATGCGACCGAGACAACAGGCACAAGGCTACTGAGACTCTCGCCACCATAGCCCTCACCACAGCCACACGACCTCCCGCCATTGAGCCTGGCATGGGGCCAGCGAGGCCCAAATTTGGGACCGGCAGGAATACATAATGCTAGCACACAGTGGTCGCACTATTTTATCAGAACCGCGTGATGATGGTGGAATGGTTATTTGCTGAAATGTCATGGAACTTTGGTGATAGGATGTAGCAGCACAGCTGAGAATCTTGGCAGCAGCATATACATGGGGAAAGCCTAAAATCACCTACAACCATTGTATAATTCAATTGTTGTGTGGTATAAATGTGGTAAGGGAAGTTCTGGCAGAATGTAAATAATTTGGAGTAAAGGAGACCTCTCACTGAATAGTAGCAGTGCTGAGTTGCTGACAGGCACACAAAAAAAAGTGAATACTTTTCTAGTTCTCATATGAATCCTTTAATGAGCTACAGCACACATGCTAGTGAAGTTTTAATTCTTGCTTTTATTTGCCTATTGACGACTCAAAGCTTCTACTATTTTGTGAGTGGTCTTATTTACTCCCAAATTATTAACATTCATTGGCTGAGGAGTTATGTAGGTAGAAATCATCCATGCCTTAACTTCCAAGTGTGTCTTCTGCAGCAAGAGATGACATTTAAGGCAGAAAAATAGTCTTTTAAGCCACAGACTAAATCCCAAGAAACAGAAATCACCTAGGCGATAGAAATTGTGAAGAAAGCTTCAATTTTATGACAACATCTAATAATTGTTCACAAAATAATTTAATATTTGTAATCCAGCTTAAAGTTGGAGTCATTGGGTTGTAGGAAGTACTAACTGGTGGATAAAAACACACAAAGTAAAGGTGACTGTTCCTGAACGTTCTTGGGTGGTTGCTATTCAGAAAATATTGAACACACATGCTTTTTATGCTGTAATGCCTGGTACTGACAACTTTGACAGTTGGAAGACCAGAAATCTGGAGGAAGAAATGTGATTGAAGTTAGTTTTTTCTTTCTTCTACACCTTCTTCGTCTCCTGTGGATCATATTTGTGACAGTTCACCATGATATGTGAAGTAGATATTAATTTAATTTGTTTTTACAACTGTCTGTTAACACCTTTAATTTACTAGGGAGGTGGTCAAATATGATTATTGCTTCATACTTTGCTCCTTTCTATGCAGGGTAAGGTTAAGTTGTGACTAGTGGAGGCTGAAATTGTTCCTAGTGTTATATTTTTAAATTCTAGTACTATTTTCAAATGATGCCTTATTCTGCACAACAAACTGTGTGTTTCTTCTTTTCTTTTCTGAAGAACACGTTGATGAAAACTAAATACATAAGTCTTTTCGTTATACCTATCTGCAACTCATTGTGTCATCTTTATGGTGAGTAGCAGTCTATTCAATTACTAATATTGCTGATATTTCAGCCTGTAGTTTTCAATTTTTTAATTTTTTAAACAGTAGTCTACATAAAGTTCAGGGATGGACACAAGGTATTACCATTACAGCACATTTTCAAGTGCAATGAGTACTTTGTGTCCTTAATAGAATTGCCCCAGAAAATTATTCCACAATGCAAGTATACAAAGAAAGCTAATATTCCAATGCTTTCACTGCCAACATTAGCAATGATACACAGAGGAAATGTTGCTGAACTAAAGCTTTTGATTAGATTTACAACATGTGATTAAGTCTGTAGGCCTATACTTTCTGAGTTGGTAGCTGGCCATATAATTTACACTTCTGGAACTCCATAAAATTGCCAGACACATTCTTTTGCAGCCACATACAAAGTCATATGCTAGGCTGAACTGTAAACTTGCACACAACAATTTTATTCTCTCTTATTATTTGTTTTTATTTTGGCTTTAGGAAACATTGACTATACATTCAGAAGTGGTTATAGCTGTACGTTGTTGGCATAAAAACTTTGAGTAAAGCAAAATGACAGATTACACTTAGCTTTGTGAATAATCACAGTGCATTATTCTGACCAGGTTGTCTCCATAAAATCACTTGAGCCCTGTGGACCTATAGTACTAAGTTTAAATCTTTACTGTATATCAGCTTCTTTTAAGTATGCTGTTATCAAATTGTACTTGTGTACATGGAATCTATAGATGAAAGATGTAACAGCTGTAAGTAAGGGAAAAACCCCTTGCAACCAGTTTCCTATATGGTAATTCTTGTGCTTCCCTTGAACGAAGTGGCACTGTGGTTAGAACACTGGACTTGCATTTAAGAGGGTGATCGGGTTCAAATCTGGGTCTGACCATACGGACTCAAGTTTTCTGTTATTTCCCTAAATCACTGCTGGCAAAAGCCATGATTGTGCCTTTGAAAGGACACAGCCGGTTTCCTTCCCTGTCATTGAAATCATCCTAGCTTGTGCTCCATGTCTAATGATCTCAATATCAACAGGATGGTAAACCCTAACCTTCATTCCTTCTTTCTTGTGCTTTCTTGTGCTTAGTGCATGCCAGTAGTACATGATTCACATCGGCCACATCTGATCCTGATCACAGCTTACAGAAACTATAATTTTTATACAATGTGATTATGTGGGGTAACATTCTTGTCTGAGCCTTATATGAATGAGGTACCTCTTGTGTCATTTACTTAACTTCACATACTTGAACCACAGCTGAGGAGAGATGTCTGAGTAGCTGCTAAGTGTCTGCTCTTATGTTGCTGACACCATAACCTCCAGATGTCAGACACTCACATTGGTACCAAATGTGTGTGTGTGTGTGTGTGTGTGTGTGTGTGTGTGTGTGTGTTGATAAAGTATCAACAAAAACACCAATTTAGTTCACATTGTGTGCTGTTGTCCAGTAGAACGTGTGTAAATTGTAATTAAAAGTAAAACCAGAACTACGAAGTAGAGGAAAAGTGTATATGTGAGGTGTTGATACGAAGATCTCTGGTAGATGAATTGGTAGAGTGTCAGATCGTCATACTAAAAGTCCCGAGTTCGAAACCGCCTGCTGGCAATTATTTTTTTTTTTTTTTTTTTTTTTTTTTCTTTTTAACCGTTTACGTGTGAAATTGTTACATGGGAGAAATTTTTTTCTGATGTGTAAAAGGGCATTCCGTAGTTTGTAGCAGTGTTCTTTTGGCAGTCTGCTTTTGTTTCATTAGTTGAAAGTAGCAAACCTATTGCATACATTTGTATAGATAACGCCACACCTATCTATGTAAATGTACCCAATAGGTTTGCTACTTTCAACTAACGAAGTGAAAGCCTACTGCCAAAAGAACATTGCTACAAACTACGAAACATCCTTTTACACATCAGAAAGAATTTCTCCCATATAACAATTTCACGCGTAAACTGTTAAAGATTGCCAGCTGGCAGTTTCAAACTTGGGACTTTTAGTATGATGATCTAATGATCTACCACAGATGTTCATAATCCTAGCTCACAGATAAGGTTTCATACTCCATAGTTCTGATGTTACTTTTAATTACCATTTACACATTCTACTGGACGATAACACACAGCATGAACTAAATCGGTGTTATGGTTGATACTCTATTGACACACATCATTTGGTGCCAATCTGAATGTCTGAACGTTCGGGTGTGAGAGACACTTGCTATTCCTGGTTCCAGTCATGGTAAGCAGATATCTTGATATTAGGTTTGAAATCACTATGAGCAATTGGTGGTAGACGGAATTGTCCTTCAGTAATCCACTTCTTTGCTAAGTGGTAGACTATTTCATGTCTTAAAATTCTGTATTGTCCTTTTGTCTAGCATGTGGAGGTATGGGTCATCTGTAAAACATTGTGGTTTTTTGCTGGAGTATTGTAGTGGCGAAAGAGAGGTGGAAAAAAATTTATGAGCAACCACTGGAAGTAATGAACGCTGATTTACTTCTGCAGACAATGTAGAATATACTTTTGTAACTAGCTTTGCATGTCCCTGTTTTCTTAAATTTAATACTTGATTGGAAAGAAAACCATTTGCAATAGACAGCGTTACGTATTTGAAGGTGGCTGGATAAAGAATCATCTGGGACATGGTTAATTGTAGTTTTTCTGCTGGTGTGATGGAGAGCAACTGTTGAACAGTGAAATTGTAATAAGTGGTGTAGGTTATATACTATTTTTTATGACTTAATGCCGTGCAGTGTGGCCGCCCAGTTTTAGGTGCCATCTCACGGATTGTGCGGCCCCTCCTGCAGGAGGCTCGGGTCCTCCCTCGGGAATGGGTGTGTGTGTGTTGTTCTTAGCATAAGTTAGTTTAAGTAGTGTGTAAGTCTAGGGACCGATGACCTCAGCAGTTTGGTCCCTTAGGAATTCACACGCATTTTATGACTTAATACAGTTGCAAAAAATTATATGTAACCTGTATTACTTCTATAACTGTGATCACATGAAAATGAGATCTAAAAGCAAAAAAGGCAGCTGTTGGCATGCAAAGCAGCTTCCAGTCACAAATACATTTTTTGTGCAAAATAGTGGCATGTTCAGATGCCGATAATTGAGGTGAATGCGGTCATGTACCCTTCTCTTCAAAGTAGACCACAAAGCCTCAGTAATATTGAGGTCTGATGATTGGTGGCCAGCGGAAATATGCAAGCTGTGCATATGGTGGTCCTATTGCCTCGGAGCACAATGTCACAATTGGGGAACTGGGAAGGTCATACATGGATTATGTACCATGGGATCGACCTGATCAGCCAAATTGGTAAGTCCTAGCAGTAATGTGACATTGCAGAGGAACCATGAGGCCCATCAAATGCCGCAGTATGCTTGCCCAAATTATCAATGAATCCCTGCCATGTTTGACATTCTCCATGTAAACTCGGTCAGAAGAACAGTGTGAAACAAGACTCAACACACTATGAGTAAATGACTTTCTTCCTTTTCCTGCTAGTCCATGTTTTATAGCTTTGGCATGATGGTTTCCTGTTACGGGCATTTGCATCACTGATGTGTGGTTTTGGAATTCTAGCCTGCCCTACAGTACCCAGCCCCTGGAGCTCTCTTCATGTTGTTTTAGTGCTGACAGGATTCACGAGTGTGACATTCAGTTCTGCAGTGACCTTTGCAGCTCTCATCCTGTTACTTTTGTCACAATCTTCTTCTATGCTCACAACACTGTCACTCAACACACACTTTCTTCTGTGTTGTGACTTAACAGATAATTTTTATGCTTTCCCAGTGTGCGGTATAAATCTTCGATGCAGTGTCTTCTGAAATATCAAACACTTCAGCAACGTTGATGGAAGTGCTCGCTATAAGAGCACCAACAATTTGCCAGTGTTCAAATCCACTTAGCTCTGACATATTGTACTTAGGACTACACAGAACACTTCTGATCATGATTAACATTTGCAACATATTGAGGACTTTGCTTTGGTGCCATTCTTTGTCAAATACGATGACACCACCTACAGGCTTGGCTATTATCTGCATTTATGTTCAAGTGTGCATTTCTTATAGTGTTTCCTATTCTTTTCCAGCCTCTGTAATCACAGATTGATTTTAATTTGTTGTTTACATTTATTTATTTCATGATAGCAAAGTGGAATTAATCCAACCAAATCAAGAAAAAAGGCATGGATGGCCTGCAAAAACACTTTATGTTCAATTATGATGTATTAGTTTGTATACTGATAAAACTGCTTAGGTGGTAAAACAGCACTTTTTTCATTAACGAGTCTTCCATCTCTTCCAGTTCAAGAATCCTCTCATTTTGCTGCTATTGGCTTCAGCGGGAGTTAGTGTGTGTATGAAGCAGTTCGATGATGCTGTCAGCATAACAGTGGTATGTAATATGTTGCCAAATGTTAGGTGCATTTTTGGTTCAAACATTCTAATGTGTACCTGTAGCAGTTTTATAATTGAGCTTACTCTATATTTTAGGCCATTCTCATCGTTGTCACGGTTGCATTTGTGCAAGAGTATCGCTCTGAGAAATCTCTAGAAGAACTAACAAAACTTGTTCCTCCATCATGCCATTGGTAAGTTCTCTCTGTTCATTTTCCAGTTAAAACTGTAATTTGTTTCAATGGAAATTTAAATTTTTAATTTTAAATGGTTGCATTTCCTTCCAGTCTCCGAGAAGGCCAACTGGAGACATTTTTGGCAAGAAATCTTGTACCTGGTGATATTGTTCATCTGAATGTTGGAGACAGAGTGCCAGCAGACATAAGACTCTTTGAGGTAAGTCTGTTTCTGTACCCATAAAACTGGTTGTCACACAGATTAAATCAACACTAAAAGTGAGATACAGAAATTTTCGGGAAATTAATTATGAAACCTGTATGGTAATAGGAAAGCTAAAGCCAAAGACAATGAAATTTATGTTCCATTTGTTCTATCTGGTTATCCTTCAAAACCCATTAGCAGAAATACATGCATTTTGTCCCTGTTGCAAATTCTGATAGTATGATATGGAGGAGAATACTGTCATTACTCATCTCTCATCAGTTCTTTGATTTTTGACCATCATTTCCTTCTCAAAATAACATTTTAAATGACACAGAACTTTTGTTGTATCCTGAAACTACCCCACTGCAGTAATTGCCTTCTGGAGTCCATGTGTACAGAATGGTAAATCAGTGATATTGTTATTGTCAAGAACAGCACTGTGATTTCCTGCACAACCAGTGGGATATGTTTCAGGAAATTTTCATGCTAACACAGGTGATTGTTTTCCTGACAAGTTTTTTCAGTAGTCAGTTAATTGCATCTTCTCCAATTCTGTGGTCTGTTGACTGGCAGAGAGGGTTATTTATTGTTAATTGATGGAAGTCTCTCATCTTCCTGAATTGCTGCAGCTGCAGTACTGCACAAGTTGTCGGGTTGTTTCATTCCTCACTGGTGCTAAAATCTTCTGTTCTTCACAGTTTTTCTATTTATGTTGTGACGTATCAGTGGTGGCACAGGCAGAAGTGTCTTTTGCTTGTGTGATCTGATTTTGTACAGATAAATATTGTCTACAGCCGGCCAAGTAATGAATAAAACTGCTCAAACAACAAACTCTTAATTTAAATGTTGTTGTGGCTGTGTTTAAAGGATTAAGTTAGTTCTACCTGGTATACAAATCTGGGACCCTTAGTGGCCTTGGTTCTAAGGAGGTGAATTCAAATTTCGTCATCTTTCAGAGTTTTCCATTTGCATAATGAGCAAAGGGAGAATGATTACCTAAATGCATCTGTACATGATGTAATTAATGTATTCTTGCCTTCATAGCTCTTAGAGGCATATTACATATGGTGCTGTAGCATATCCGTAGATTCTTCATTGAATACTGCTTCTTGAAACTTTTTGAGGCTTCTTTACTAGAATAGTTTGTCTATCTTAGTGTCAGCCAATTCAGGTTCTTCAACATTTCAGAGACATTTTACAGTGAGTAAAACCTGTGACTTTTCTTGCTGCAACTATTTGTATTTGTTGATTCATACTAAATTCAAACTGACAAGTAATCTTTGTAATTTTGTATAATCCTGCAAGCAAATTAGGGCAAGACTGAAATTCTCATCCTAGCACAGAGACAGTGAAGTAATTGGATAAATAAAAAAAATTTACACACCAAGTGGCGGCAGTATACACATAAAAGGAGGTTATAGTGAGGCAAGCTTTCAGAGCCAGTGGCTCCTTCAGGCAGAAGGGTTGAATGGGAAAGAAGAGGAGTGAAGGAAAAGGACCGGAGGGATCTAGGAAAAGGGGTAGATTTCGGAAAAGTCACCCAGAACTGCGGGTCAGGGGAGACTTACCGGGCAGGAGGAGAAGAAAAGTGTGATTGTTGGGGATTGCACCAGATGAGATTTGAAAACCTGAGTTAGGCAGTGTTCAGTATTGCTTTTCAATTTAGTGTGATTGGTAGGATTGGTGGTGAAAAAGTGTTTCCACATAAGGATCAAGAGAAGGAGAGCAGGTCTTTAAAAAGCCCAATGTGACTGAATTTGTAAGTGGGACAGATGTTAAGTCCTTTGGAAAAGACTGATAGGTCTGTGGGACTGAGGCTTTTGAAGGACAGGTTCATGACTGTTTTGTGAGTCTGTCTAAGTTTTGGAATCTGTGGTAGTGGGAGAGAGTTTCCGAGGGTGTAGTAAATGTAGTAGGTCTGTGATGCAAAATTTGGCAGCTATGTAGGGGATGTGAGGGAGGTTTGATGGAGGGGTGTATGGTGGTAGTCCATTTGAGTATGAGGTGAATAGATTGGAGAGTTTTTTGAGGTGGTTGTGTGCATGCTGCTGTAGTTTCTGGACGGCAAAAGTTTGTCTGGCAGATAGGCTGTAGGAATTTGCTATTGCAGAGCAAGAGAATTTTATGAATGGAGAGGAGGGATTGCAAGGAGGTTTGGGACTCAGTTATGTGGTTTTGCAGAACTGGGTTTATGAGAGCAGTAGATTGACTGAATTTGACCAGGGTTCTCAGCTAGAGATGGGTAATTTGATGGTCAGGTCATTTGGGGATTCCATAAGCTAGGCTACAATGCAGGAACAGTATGTAGGATTCTGGTTAGGGTTAGGGAAACTTTTCTGAACTGTCACAAATGGAAGATTAAAAAACGCATGAAAATAGGTGAGAAAAATCACAAAAAGGACGAACAGATTAAGTATAGTGAAAAAAGGTGAAACACATGGGAGTAGTGCCTATAGTTACATATGAAAATGAACGAAAATTCATGTGAAAACAAAATGAAATCAAAGAGAAGGTAATAGTGGGGCACATTTCAGTGGGTTGATATGTGTGAAGAGAGGGAACTGCAGGTATAATTGGATTGTATGAGGTCAGTGTTAGAATCATGGAGGAGAGAGAGGAGGAGGAGGGGGGGGGGTTAGGTTCGGGGTTCAACAAAATGAGTGTCAGTGGCACATGAAAGGACAGAAAACACACAAAAATATGTGGGGGTGAAGGATAGTAGTGTGATCAGTCTGAAGGTCTAGGGATATAGGAATAATTATATCTGTGGAAAGAATATGCAACATGAGATAATTGCACCGACAATCCTTACAGTTACGTAGCCGTGTGTTGTGTGTGGATGAGACCATTAGTACAAGGTGGCTCAGAAACCAGAGCATGTGCAGTTCAGGAAGTGACAAAGTCCTTTTGTCAATTAGTCAGACAAACAGTATCAGCAGCATGTAAGCTATTGCATACAGATGGATATGAAGTTTTATTGTCCGTGCTTAGGATTTGTTGGAAGTGAATGCATGTAAAACACATTTCAGTTAGATTGTCTAGTACAGTTGGTGCGCTGCAGCTTGGAGAAATTGCAAATGTTCACAATTAGACTGATAAAAATAAACTACTCTCAAGAAGAAGCTTACATCAGATACATGATTATTAATATGGTGTTATTTGCACATTACAATAACACATTTAAGCTCTTAACAAGGTGGATTTTATCTATAATGTTGCATATGGCAAATTAATATGCTCTGCATGGATGCATGTAAACTAGTAATGAGTGAATGAGTGACACATCAGTGACATTTCGCTACAGCACAGTCATTCAGTGCTTGTGTGTACACTGTAGGTATTGAACGTTTACAGGAAATTCTGCCTCAGAACTGTGCCAAAGTACAGGTAGAAATAAATACTCTTGATACTTTTATCTCGGTTGTTTCAGCTCTCTCACATCTCCTTTCCACAATATCAATTTCCAGACATGTCACACAGTATTTCCACATTGCTTCATGCTCAGTGCTTCATATTTGTGGTGCCACACAACCAAATAAGTGTCAAAACCATACTGCAACACAATTCATATATGATTTTTTTTAACATTGCGATTTTCAGGCAATCGATCTGGCTATAGATGAGAGCAGTTTTACTGGAGAAACAGAACCTTCAAACAAGATTACTGCTCCCATTCTAAAAAGCAATGGTCATTCATCCATGAAAAACATTGCATTCATGGGGACACTCGTAAGATGTGGAAATGGAAAGGTAAGCACTAAAATTGTATTTGTTTCTATGTGTACCTAAAGTATGTGTTTTGCCTTTATATTTGTCTAATATCTCTTTAGTTAAGAATAATTCAACTGAAAGTTGCTGAAAAAATTCTGAAGTTCCTTAACCACTACTAATTCAACTTTTATTTACATAGTGTGTCAGGTCTGTGCTTTAAATTGAAACTAGAAGCTGAGTGAATATTTGAGTTTTAATTATGTTTGATAGACTTGCCTCATAATGTACTTTTAATTTTACTTGTAGGGGATTGTAGTAAATACAGGTGAAAAATCTGAATTTGGAGAAGTATTTAAAATGATGCAAGCTGAAGAAGCACCTAAAACACCTTTGCAGAAAAGCATGGATATCTTAGGAGCACAATTGTCATTCTATTCATTCTGCATCATTGGATTCATAATGATTCTTGGCTGGTTTCAAGGCCGGCCTATTCTTGATATGTTCACCATTGGTGTCAGGTACAAAAAATTAATACCAGCCATATCTATTGTAGTCTTTCAGTTTAATAGTTTACTGTTCTTATAAGAATAATGTATATCTTGCTAAGTGATCAGCCTTAGAATGAGTTGTACTGTAAGATCAATCATAGGTCATTCACAAAGCACAACGCTGTGCATGCGTGCAAATTGTTTTAATGGTAAAATTTGTACTCAAGGGACAGTAGTCAAAGCACTATTATTTCCTTATGTATTTCATTTATGTGACATAAAGTCTGACTAACACCAACCTATCCGAACTCCGGAGATGGGAACTTGCTCTTCAGTATATCCTCTCTTCCCGTTATCCACCAGGCCTCAATCTCCGCTAATTTCAAGTTGCCGCCACTCATACCTCACCTGTCATTCAACATCTTTGCCTCTGCACTTCTGCCTCGACTGACATCTCTGCCCAAACTCTTTGTCTTTAAATATGTCTGCTTGTGTCTGTATATGTGTGGATGGATATGTATGTGTGTGCGAGTGTATACCCGTCCTTTCCCCCCCCCCCCCCTAAGGTAAGTCTTTCCGCTCCCGGATTGGAATGACTCCTTGCCCTCTCCCTTAAAACCCACATCCTTTCGTCTTTCCCTCTCCTTCCCTCTTTCCTGATGAGGCAACAGTTTGTTGCGAAAGCTTGAATTCTGTGTGTATGTTTGTGTTTGTTTGTGTGTCTGTCGACCTGCCAGCACTTTCATTTGGTAAGTCACGTCATCTTTGTTTTTAGGTATGTTAAATAATTTAGTTAGATGTGAATGTGTTGAGGTGAACTTCTTTAGCCAGAAATTTGCTATTTTATCTTTTCCAGGGGCTTTCGAATTGTGAGTAGAATTAATTGCTTGGGTGACTTCATGTTGCAAAATTATCACTTCAGGCATTTGTGGTATCATCTTGTATGTGTCTGTTTCTGCTTGTATCCACCGTGCATGCCTGTTATGTTGTACCGGGTTTGACCATATGTTGCTCCAGAAGTGTTCCATGTCTGTTATGTTTGGTGGATTGTCTATTTTAATGTGTGTGTTATCTATTGTCTGGTAAAATTTCTTTTGGTTTGTGTTGAATGTTTGGTTTTGTTTCCTTCTATTTTCACTTTTTTTGTATCTTCTAAGTCGTTTGGCCAATGCTTGTAATTTCTGCTTCTTTTCATCTAATTGCTCTATCGCTTCTTGTTGTGAGATTTTACCTAACCTTTTTCGTTTTTTTTTCTTCTGACATTTCATTTCTTATAAATTGTGTTAGCTGTCTGATGTCTTTTCTCAGTTTTTCTATTCTGATCTGCAGCCTGTGTTGCCATTCTGGTTCTGTGGGTTCCTTCTGTGTGTTGGTTGGCTCTGATCTCTGCCTAGTGTGTATATTTAGTGTAGTGAGTGCTCCTATATAAACCAGTAGTTGTAACTCTTCCGTGTTTGTGTTTTCATTTATTTTGTTGTGTATGGTTGTGTTGATAGTTTTTATTGTTGTTTCGACTTGTGGGTTATTTGGCGGTCTATGCAAGAATGGTCTAATGTCTGTATTTGTGTCTTTGTACTCTGTATATGTCAGCTGAAATTTTTCTTCTATATCTAACATGTGTGTCACTTCATGTTCTATTTGTGCTTGTTCTGGTGGCTGTCTTAAGATTTCGTTTTCCTCTGATTGTTTAATTGATGCGTGTTTTTCTTTGTTTGTTTGCTCTGGGATGTTTGAGTCCATTACTGTATTTTCTTCTTCTTCTTCTTCTGATTGCACATTATTTTGTTCCAGTATTTGTTGTACTTGTTGTTTGACGTTTTCTAATTCTGACTGGGGTATCCTGTTATTTTTGATTATTACACGGATCTGATCAGCTAGTCGTTGTTCTGTGAAAAATTTTAATTCTGGGTATCTGGTAATAAATGTTGTGTATACTTGTGATCTGTATCCAGTTGTGTTGGTTCCTAGGTTTGTTGCTTGGTAATAACAGAACATGAGGTTCGATTAACTTCATCTGACCATCTCATCCTCTGTCTTTGTTTTCCTTCTAGGGTGGTTGCAGGAAGCATATCCTGCAAAACACCTCTACTTGGATTTAAATCATTTTCCAGTTGGCTAACAGTGTCGTTACCATTGTGGGCGGGCATAGGGTTCAAGCGTCGTCCCCGACCATGACGGCGCTTGTCCGAGGCTCCTTTAGTTCTGTCCTGAACCAACTAATCACACTAAAAGGGGGGTTAGCCCTATTGGTGGTTTGTTCTTTTCGTCGCCTTTTACGACTGGCAGAACATACCGGAGGCCTATTCTTTTCCCGCGCCTCCACGGGGTACAGGTGGGTTGATATTAGCACAGGATCTGAGTGAACTACACCCCACCATCTTTTCATCTCAAAGCAAATTTTTCTCTCTTTCCTGAAGAAGGAATGTATTGTTCCTAAAGCAAGGAGACTACTGTTTTGAGTGTTACAGTACTGGGACCTGCACCCCCTAAAGTTAAGTACTCTGCAGCATTTTTGTCTTAGTAATTTTTACAGTTTCCTGAATTTAATTTGTCTTTTTCAGCAATATCCAAACACTTTACATTTATTCTGAGGAGAAATTCACACATGTCAATTGCTGTTTGTGTTATGCATGAAGGAACACCAGTTATTTTTCACATACTTAGTTTCTTAATAACAAAAAACGGAGATGACATGATACTCTGCATGATTTCATACTCTTTTGTCCTCTTTGATGGAAGTATGAAAAAATGGCTGCGTGTGCATTGTATATGAATCTGAAATGTGTCAGTTGACTCAACACCATCCATTTGGAAAGATAACAAAATTTCAACTCTGAAGCTTGAAGAGAGAGGGTGGGACGGGGTAAGGGAGAGAGGGAAGGGGGTGATTAAGAAAAACTCACATGATAAGTTTCACTCTCTTTCACCTTCTGCCTTTTCTAATCCAGAGATGGTGTGACTTTTGCTTCTCACTGTAAATCTTACCTGTTCTACTGGTCCTTAGCTTCCTATCCTCCTAACAAAAGAATTATTTTTTAATGTTGTAAGCTAGAGTTTCAACTACTCCTTTGCCGGCCGAAGTGGCCGTGCGGTTAAAGGCGCTGCAGTCTGGAACCGCACGACCGCTACGGTCGCAGGTTCGAATCCTGCCTCGGGCATGGATGTTTGTGATGTCCTTAGGTTAGTTAGGTTTAACTAGTTCTAAGTTCTAGGGGACTAATGACCTCAGCAGTTGAGTCCCATAGTGCTCAGAGCCATTTCAACTACTCCTTTAATTAATATTTCCATATATTACACAACAATGCTACAGTTCGGACATGTTTCGGCAGCTATACACTTAGATGTGCCATTTCTGTCTCATTTATTGTTGTTGTTCACGTTTGAATTTTGTTCTAAATCCATGTATTGCAACATTTGTAAGTTATTTTGTTTCTCATGGGTCTACAGCTTAGCCGTTGCTGCTATACCAGAAGGCCTCCCCATTGTCGTGACTGTGACACTGGCCTTGGGAGTAATGCGCATGGCAAAAAGAAATGCAATAGTCAAGAAGTTGCCTACAGTTGAAACCTTAGGTATGTAATTCCATTTGTTCTTATAAATATTTCTTATCATCACTTAGTTTTCTTATACATTTTTGGTGCAAAACAATAATCTGTGATTTGAAAATGCAAAAGTGTCAGCTGGGGACAAGTAAGGCTAGTACCAATTTACTTTTTTTCTTTCTTTCTTTCTTTCTTTTTTTTTTTATTTTTTTTTTTTATTGTGAGTTTCCTTCACTTTTTCTCCCACAAACCCTCAGTTGGCAGAAATGGGAAAGCGTTGGACAAGTAAGAGGGTCACTCCAAAACTAATGCCTTCTATTTTTGTGTGCTGATTGTGGCTGTCTGAGCCAAGGTATCTTTGTATAGTACTATTTTTTTTTATCTTCCCACTAATGGTGTTGTAGTCCTGCAACAGATAGCAGCAGGAGAGTAGTCCAAAAGGGCACCTTACATTGTGGTGCTTACTAGACAGAGCTGTGTTATTGTTATTACTAGACAGAGATGTGTTATTGTTAATCCATCGAAGGCCACCAAAGTTGTACAGAGATTATACAGCAAACATGTATGATGTGGGATGGTGGTTACTGCATTTTAACTGTGGTAAATAGGATATGCATAACAAATTGTACTGTAGTCGATCTTCCTCAGCTGCCATACCTCGTAATAAACAACTTCTCAATCAACTTTTTCACCATGATCGAGAGATTATGCCCAAAAATTGTGTGCATAACTGAATGTCGGCTATAATTCCTTAGACAAGATGTGGGTCTGACAAAGCTTGCACGAGATCAAAAAATTTATCAGTTTGAAATATGTTGGGCCGTGCTGGACCAATATGATGATCAAGGTGACAATTTTATGAACATCCTCAGCACCAGAGATCACCACTATGAGCTGGAAGCCAGTATGCAGCCCATGTAGTGGTGACATGTCTATTCTGCAACAAAAAAGAAAATCAGGAGGCAGCCATTTGCATGTAATGTAATATTCACAGTCTTCTGGGATCAGCAGGGTGGACTACATTTTTTTAACATCTTGGAGCATTAATCAGTTTCCAATTCAGAACACAGCAAAATGACACTAACTAGCCAAGAGCCTAAATTTCCAGAATCTGGCTGGAGAAGAAGACATCCTACCAAAGATCTTTCCCAGCCCTCCTAAAGTGGTGTTCCACCACCCACCCAGCCATGACAACATCCTAGTCCATCCCTGTGCCACTCCCAATCCCAAACCCATGTGAGACCTGCCCAATCCATCCATCCAGCACCTCCTATCTCAGACCTGTCACAGGGTTATCCTACTTCAGCAGAGGCTGGGCTACCTGCAAAAGCAGCCGTGTCATAGACTAGCTCTGCTGCAGTTATTGCACAGCTTTTTATATTGGTACAATTACCAAAGAGTTGTCCACCAGGATGAATGGCCATTGTGAAATTGTGACACAACATGCAGCTGAACATGGTATGCTTGATTTCAATGGCTGCTTCACAACTGTGGCCATCTTGATCTCCTCCACCACTAGCTTTTTTGAAATATGCAAATGACAGTTATCCTTACAACACATTATCTGCTCCTGAAGTTATCCTGGCCTTAACCGACAGTAACGTACCATTCTCACACCCTCTACCCAGCAGGTTCTACCCCCTCTGTCCTGTCACCTGGTCCCTAATTACATCCCGCCACATTCATAGTGTGCCACCCTTTGCTAATGCACCTGCTTATCTTCCCCCTTCCCTGCTCCTCTCCTTCCCTGCTCCTCTCCTTCCCTGCTCCTCTCCTTCCCTGCTCCTCTCCTTCCCTGCTCCTCTCCTTCCCTGCTCCTCTCCTTCCCTGCTCCTCTCCTTCCCTGCTCCTCTCCTTCCCTGCTCCTCTCCTTCCCTGCTCCTCTCCTTCCCTGCTCCTCTCCTTCCCTGCTCCTCTCCTTCCCTGCTCCTCTCCTTCCCTGCTCCTCTCCTTCCCTGCTCCTCTCCTTCCCTGCTCCTCTCCTTCCCTGCTCCTCTCCTTCCCTGCTCCTCTCCTTCCCTGCTCCTCTCCTTCCCTGCTCCTCTCCTTCCCTGCTCCTCCCCTTCCCTGCTCCTCCCCTTCCCTGCTCCTCCCCTTCCCTGCTCCTCCCCTTCCCTGCTCACTGCTATCCACCCCCCTCCTGACGGACGCACAGCCAACTGATGCTCCACCTGGTGACAGTCTTGTCATACCACCATCTTATCCTTGCATGCTCTGCCAGACAGCACTCTTCTCTCCCCTGCCTGTATCTTGCTGTTTTTTCCCCTTCCTTGCACCCTGCAGACTGCTACTTTTGTAGCACATGACAGCTGCATTCCAGTCCGAGCTGCCAGATACGGCGGACATGTGTGCATGAGGTGTCCTTGCTTGTGTGTATGTATGTCTGTGTGTTCTTTTCTGAAGGACCCTTTGGCCGAAAGTTAAATATGTAACACTCTTTTCGTTGTGTCTGTCTGCAACTCTTTACGGTGAGTAGCAATCTATCCTTTTACTTTTACATCTAATTTATATTCAGAATCATGCTAGCATTCACATAAAGTAAAACTCACACATTAAACAACAGAGCAACACACTGTAAATTATAATAATACTTTCTAAGCATAGAGTGAAATTCGTGTAAGTTCTTTGGTTAGTTGGTTAGTATGCATTGTCAGTAACTTTTAACAAAGCTTGTACGTCTTGTTTAGTAGTGACAGTTTGTATTAAGTATGTGAATGTTAAGTAGTTACAACTGATACAGTTAATTTATCTGAGTCTGAACACAGCAACAGACTCACCCAAGTTATCAAAAGCTACATGAAACCTTTTTGTCCTTTTTGTGTCACTACACGCAGCACGCATTAAAAGTTTACGTAAACAAGTTGTGCTTCACAATGAAATTGTGGTCTGGGTAGTTTGCTGTATTAGTGTATATCTGGATCAGTTGATAGGTATAATATTGTTTGTTGGATTGCAAGCAGGAACTAGCACTCAGTATTGTTAACTGTCAAAAGTACTCTAATAAAGCTAATGATCATTCAAAAGCAAAATTACATTTCAGCGCATCAGAATTTACTGCAAGGTACGCAGAGTATTGAACTGAAGTGACCACATAAAGTTCTGAACTGTCTTTCAATCCACATTGTCAGTGTCAAACTATAAACATTCATTGCACTTTATAACCAACTTGTTCTGTACTGAGAGCTGCTACAGTGTGAAGTGTGCAGCCCCCATCTGACAGTCCATTGCAGGCAGATACTTCTTCACTGTTTTTGTGATATCTGAAACAGTTCATGCAATTGCTTCCCACTGGTCCAGCACACCATTGTTGTAAAGACGTGTGTGTGTGTGTGTGTGTGTGTGTGTGTGTGTGTGTGTGTGTGCGCGCGCGCGCGCGTGTGCAGCTTGTCCTCTTACTAATGAATCTCCACAACAAATCATAACAAAATGTTTGCCCCCTTCCTATACTTAGTCTCCAATCAGACCTCCTTGATTGCTTATTTTCAAATTTCCTATTGCCCTAGGGGATGCTATCTTTGCAGATACACTCTTGTTTATATTAGTTATAACAACAGTTATTCTGCATACTCATTGAAAAGGGGGTCGTTGAAGAAAGTTCTGGGAATCATACAACGTAGGCTTTCACAACTGGTGTTTACTTCAGTTAAAACTTCCAGAATGAGAAGCCACAGTTGATCTATAAAGCTATTATCTGGCATTTTGTTTCCAACTATGGGAAACATCATCAGAGGTAAAACAATGATTACATGGAGGACTAGAGGAAGCCCTGCATTTATAGAGCTGCTTAGAGAGCAGTCTGTTATCACATATTGCTGACTGGGTGATTATCTCTGGCTGACATCAGGAAAGAAGCAGGTGTTAAGTTAGATAACATATGGATGTTGACTTTTTGCCAACAGAATGACAGCCAATTGCTTTCAATTGAGAATTTTGTCAGTTGTGAACAGAGGCTGGAAATTGAGTGGCTATGCACTTCTGTGCATGATGAAAAGATCGGACATCTAAAATTCTCTGGTCACTTAACTACATGTTCTCATGAGTCACTGACTACTCACTTTTGCTGCATATCCAGATAACAATATTGTCAAATTACCAGTGCAAAATTTTACCATGTTTTGGTATATTGTCATTGGTGTCTTTGTATAATATTAGATATTTTTTTCAGTATTAAGTTTTTCAGACAATGTGTTTTCAGACCTGACTACTTTCTTTTCCAGGTTGTGTAAATGTTATATGTTCAGATAAGACTGGCACTATCACCAAGAATGAAATGACTGTTACTGTCATTGTAACTTCAGATGGGTATTTGGCTGAGGTGAGTAAAGGTGCTTGTTAATACATTTGATATGCACATACTGTTTAAGGACACAAAGTCGAAACAAATGATTACCTCTTGTATAAACAATTATGTATTTCTGGGAAATAAAATAGTAAAATAGGAACACGTCAAAGGGCCATCCGTCAACAAAGAACTTTTGCCCATGTAAGTGACACAGAATTAAAGTTTCAGAGTAAAACACCTACATTAATGCTGAAAACGTGAATGTTGTGATGCTAGTCAGATGCTGGCATTTGTGTATGAGGGAGGGTACATGGTGTACCACTGTCACTTCCTCCCATTTCTGTTCTAATCGCAGATTGTATGTGGGAAGAATAACTGTTGCTGTGTATCCATGTGAGCTGCAGTTTCACAGATATGTGTAGGAGGAAGTAATGTATTCATTGACACTTCTAGGAATTCCTAAAGAAAACCACAGAGTGATGCAGAAGACATCTCTTGTAAAGTGTGCTGCTGTGTAACAAAGGAGGTGGATTCTTCCCCCCTGTTATGTTTTGTGGCCCACAAAATTTTGTTTCTTCATTTATTTTAGCAAATATCTCCAAGATATCATTTATATGACAAAGCGCACAGTACCAGAAATCTTGAATATTAACACAGCACTTAGCCAACTTGACTTTGTTATCAAGTATGTTCATTCAGTCAATTAGAAGCCATTGCTATAATTCATTTACCTAAAAGCTGTGCTGATTGCAAGATACCAGTAATATAAAACTTTATCATTATTGTTCACATGTTAACTTGTACCCAGTTACTAACTTCTGGATAGAGAAGAGGAAAAACACACACAACAATTACAGTATTTATAGAGCTAATGCTGGAAATATGTTAGCAACTTCTGCACTCATTTAGTTTCAGAATAATTAGCATTTATAGTTAAAACATTGTTACTGAAATAGAATACCACATTTTGGCAAATAAGAGAGCACACAGTAGCAGTTACTGTTGTATCTAAAAGTTCACATACAGAAGAATCTTTCCCCACTATTTAGTTAATTGGGCATATAGATACTTAATTGTAATTTGTAAAAATACAATATCAACAATAGCTGAATCTATTGCTTATTATTGCGATACTATAAAAGATAGACTGCTGGAAGCCATTTCAATCAATCTGTGGAAGTGTATAATGTGAGCAAGATCTGTGTCCAAAATTATCACACAGTGTACTGTAGGCGAATTAGCATAAATTACAATTCGTACAATGTGCCAAGTTTTATCTAAATTTTGCATCTGCAAGGTATTTCTATAGTTTAGTGACTATGTTAAAGGATTGATTGTTAACTTGCAATTAATCTCTAGAACTGTGTTAATCTTTAATAACGCGTGTTGCAAACTGTGACAGTAGTATTGAACTGTGAAGTGTATTATTTTCGAAGTACGCTTACTGTGAACGTCGTTTTTATTTTGAAATGATTATATACTTGGAAGGACTGTATAATTAGAGAATGTATTAGTGATTTATTTGTTGTACATTAATTATTGTAAATCTGCATTCATGTTAGGTTACTGCATTCATGTTAGGTTACTGCATTCAGACCATCGTCATCATTATAGGACGTCAATCGAGTGTAGTGTGTGGGTTACCCATTATCTGTGCATAAAGAATACTAAATGAGACTCGATCTGGCGATAAACAGTAGGTTATTTAATATAAAATCACAATTAAAGTGCTTTGGACCGTGAACCTGATATGAACAACATTATTTGAAATAACCTACTTTCACCAGTTGCTTTTCAGCCAGATCTGACAGAGGTGCAGCAACCAGAGCCATATTGGCACAAATAAACAGGGTAATGTTAAAAGTGGAATTAGATGAGCATCTTGCAGATCATTTTGTACTTACTAAATGAATCTGCGATGCAATGTACTGCTCTTATTTCCACAACTGGAGGTGGACAGCTACCACCCCATTAGCCTCACCAACATTCTGTGCAAGTTGCTCACACGCATGGTGAGCTGGAGGTTTGGTTGGCTCTGTCCCAGGATGGGTTCCATAAGGGCCACTGTGCCACCGATAATCTGGTCTGCCTTGAGTCTACCTTCCGCACAGCATTTGCCCGCCATCAGTATCTGGTTGCTGTCTTTTTCGACATGCGGAAGGCATACGATACAACATGGCGGCATCACATCCTCACCATGTTTCATGGGTGGGGTCTTTGGGGCCTGCTGCCGATTTTTATTCAGAATTTTGTGTCGCTTCGTTCTTTCTGCGCGCAAGTTGGTCCCTCCCATAGTCCCTCCAGAGTCCAGGAGAATGGGGTCCCGCAAGGCTCTGTCTTGAGTGTCTGCTTCTTTTTAGTTGCTATCAATGGGCTAGTTGCTGCTGTTGTAATGTCCATGTAGGCTTCTTTGTATGATGATGACTTTTGCTTGTACTATAGCTCCACTGGCATGGAGGTTGCTGAACGGCAGCTGCAGGGCACTATCTGCAAGGTGCAGTCTTGGACCATATCGTGCGGCTTCCAGTTTTTGGCTGCCAAGACTTGCGTCATACGTTTCTACCAGCACTGCTCTGTTCACCCTGACCCACAGTGTTATCTTGACGGCGAACCTCTTGCTGTGGTGGAGATGCATCGGTTTTTGGGATTGCTTTTTGATGCCCAGTTGACTTGGCTCCCGCTTCTTAACACTCTACATTGCTTCAGTCACACCAGCTGGGGTGCTGATCAGTATACCCTTCTCTGACTGTATCAGGTGTTATTCAGTCCCGTCTTGATTATGGGAGCCTGGCTTATGGTTCGCCATCGCCATCCGTGTAGTGGTTGCTTGACCTAATACTTGACTGCGGGATTTGACTCACAACTGGAGCTTTCCGCACAAGCCCTGTAAACAGCATACTTGTTGGAGGCTGGTGTCCCTCCATTGCGGATCCGTTGCCAATGACTACTGGCTGCTTATGTTGCACATGTTTGTAGCTTGCCCGGGCATCCAAATTACAGTCTCCCGTTCCCCAACTCGATCGTCCATCTTCCAGAATGTCGACTCAGTCAGGATGTAAGATCATGGTTCGCGTCCAGCCTCTTCTCTCTGGTCTTGAGTTTTTCCCTCTCCCACCTCCCTCTGGGCCCATATATGTATACCCCCATGGTGTTGCCCCACCCATGCCTTCGGCTGGATTTGGCACAGCCCGAAGGACCGAGTCCCTCCTGTGGCCCTCTGCCGCAGCTTTCTTTCCAGCCTTGCTGTGTTACTGATGGTTCAATGGTTGCTGGTTGCTGGTCATGTCGGTTACGCTCTTACTCTAGGGGATCATTATGAACAACACTCATTGCCGGCTGGTCGCCATCTCTCGCGCCCTAGAGTATATCTGCTCCTGCTCAGGTGAGTCGTTCATTATCTGTAGTGGCTCCCTGAACGGTTTATGAGCTATTGACCAGTGTTTCTCTCGCTCTCGTCTGGTGATGTCTAACCAGAAGTCCATCCATACTCTTGCCTGTTGCAGTCACTCCGTGATTTTTGTGTGGACCCTGGGTCATGTCGGCATCCCGGGTAATGAACGTGTTGACAGGCTATCAGCGAACCGGCCTTGGAAATTGGCCTTTCGGAATGTGATCTCCAGGCATTATTGCGGCAGAAAGTCCTTGGTACTTGGGGTGATGAATGGCGCACCCTGCCTTCACCCAACAAACTTCGGGTTATCAAGGAAACTACAGGTGTGTGGCGCTCCTCCACGTGAGTGTCTCACAAGGACTCATTTGTTCTCTTTGGACTACATATTGGCCATACCTGGCTGACACAAGGTCATTTATTGCGCAGCGAGGACCTGCCTCTATGTCACTGTGGATCAGCATTGACAGTTGTCCACATCTTGTTGGCCTGTCCGCTTTTAACTGCACTCAGACAGACATTAGTTTTAAGTTTTATTCGCACAGGGGGCTTTTATTGCTCGATCTGAGGGTTTGTGTCTTTTTTTTGTGTTGAGTCTGGCCTTTGGCCTACGGTTTAGGTTGGGGTTTTTAGTGTGTCTCTTGGTGGTTGGCTTTTCCTTTTTTGTTTCCCTGGTCGGCCAACAACTGTAACACTGTGTGTTTTTACTTCCTTTTCTATGGTCTTTGTCTATGTCTTTCTTGTTCTGCGTCATCCTTTGTCATCTTCGTTGCTTGTTTTTCTTCCTTGTGGACGTTTCATGGTCGTGGAATAAGGAACTGATGGCCTTCGTAGTCTGGTCCCTTCAACCCCCACAAACCAATCAACCACCTTATTTCCATCTTCCCTGTGTCCTCTATCAATACTAGGATACCTGCTTCATATGTGGACTGCCCTTTCTCCACATTCTTCCAATGAATCTGTTTGGCATTTGAATTTATCACAGTTTTGTGTGACTATGCCCAACCCCCTCCAGGTATCACTTGCCTTGCCACTATGAAGACAAGATTAAAGCATGTACAAAGGCATTTAAGTAGGCATTGTTCCCATGTTCTTTATGTGAATCAAATGGGAAGAAGCCCTAATGTTGGTACTACACTAAGTACCATCTTCTATACACTTCATGAGTAGCAGTTGTATTTTGTGTTGTTACAATGTTTTGTATTGTAAACTGACAGTTGATGTGAATTGCTTCATATAGGCAGTGGTGCAAGTTGCATGTCTGCTAAATTCTACAGAATTTCTTGTTGTAATTATTTAGGAGTAAAAGATTGCAAATATTTGGGAGTAAAAGGGGTTCATTCACCGAATAGCAGAGGTGTTAAGTCGTCGAGTGACGGACGCAAAAGAGAATGAAAATTTTGCTGGCTTCACACAACTGTGATGGACTGGGACTAGGGGTGGGGTTGTTAGGTTGGACAGGTAGAGGGAGAAAAGGAAAATGGAGGAAGCAGGAGGAGGGTTGAGTGATGTGTGACCAGTGGCTGGGGGGGAGACAGTAGATGTGCAAGGTAGGAATGCGGGAGGGAATGTGGCAGGTGCACGGGCTAGGCATGTGATGCACGGGTAGAGGGGACAGTGAGATGTGTCACATGATGAAGGTGATATGGAGACATGGATTGGGAGGGGATGACAGGACACAGTGATGAGAAACTGTTGTGTAAAGATTGTGGGAACAGCGGGTTAGCAGGGGTTGAGACCGGCAGGATTATGGGAGTGCAGTATGTGTTGCAAAGATAACTCCCATTATGTAGATCATAAAAGCTGGTGTTGCAGAGAAGGATACAACTGGCACGGAAGGCATTGAACGCGAGCATGTTGTGTGGTTAGTGGCATTTTGTGCCACTGGATGGTCAACTTCATCCTTAGTCACAGTTTGGTTATGGCCATTCATTCTGGTGGACAGCTGGTTGGTGGTCATGCCCACTTAGAATGCTGTGCAGTGATTGCAGCACAGCTGGTATATGACATGATTGCTTTCACAGGTGACCTGTATCTGGAATAGGATATGCCTGTGACAGACCAGGACTTTCCAACGTAATTTGTTGTTGTGTGCTCTACAGATAGTACCGTATTTACTCGAATCTAAGCCGCACTCGAATCTAAGCCGCACTCGAATGTAAGCCGCACCTGAAATTTGAGACTCGGAATTCAAGGGGAGAGAAAAGTTTTAGGCCGCACCTCCAAATCGAAACAAAGTTGGTCCATCGTAATATGAGACACAATTTAGGTCGAATGAATGACGATACAGCTACAGTAGCTTGGTTCGAGTCTTAAGCTTAGCAGTTAAGCTTTATCAGGTAGCCATTGCTATGCGTCAGGCGCTCCGTCCGTATTTGTACGGGTACCCTTCCTTTTTCATACATTATCTAGCGATTCTGGTTTGAATCGATTGCTTATTTTTCTTCGGTCTGATACGTGCCGTTCTCTTTGTTATAGGCGTTTACGTCACTCTAAGCTGAAAATGCATTATTGTATTGTCATGCATTGTTTGTCGCATGCTGATAATGTGTGTTTACGACCTGTCGCGCCGCTTGCGGCAATGCATTGCTTTTGTGCGCGCTACCGTCGCTTACAATAAAAAAAAAGGGAGGAATTGTCTCATTAGCAAAACAATGGCAAGAGACTGCTATTTGTTGTTACTTACACTGCTGCTTTCTTTGATAATGATCAACAAGAACCAAATAATAGACTGCGTATGATAGAAGATGTTCGGAACGAGAGTTAAGCTAAAATTTTTCTCCGCTTGAAAATCTTTGCAGATGCCTCTTTTGTACATTACATTCTGCACAGAAATTAGTCATCTTAGATTTAAAAATCTAGTCAATTGCCGTGCTTCATTTCTGACTGTATCACTATTGGGCATAAGAATAATATGAATATAAACATGACATGAAATGTATTTTCTTCCACGTTTGCTGTTGTCTCACAGTAGTTTCGTAGTTTATTAGGCAGACAGGATTTAAATGAGATAGCAGCAAACACGAAAGAATATATGGCAAAATATTTATATTCGTATTATTCTTATGGTGAAGAGAATACTGCATGTGATTCACAATTCATAAAAGTTCCTATTAGCAACCATCTCTTCTCACAGGTAGGAAAAAATTCAGAACGTGGAGTTGACCATATTGACAAACATCCCAAACAGTCTTGCCAGTCGGATTTTCGTAGTACATTGAAATTCTGCTACATTCGAAGATGAACAATACGGAATTTGTATTTACTTCGCTAGATAATGTATGAAAATCCAGTGGTCGAAACTCGGGGCGGAGAAAAAGGCTCGTATTCTACTTTTTTTTTTTTTAATTGACGCAGAGGTGTTGGCGCCAGTATTTATCTTTGTGCCTGCAAAGCATTCCTGTGTAGCGCTACATATATTCGACAGCATTAGTTAGTTGTGGCGGCACCTACCAACATTTTTCAGAACTTCCGCTTACTTTGCAGATTTTTTTGGATTACGAAAACCGGAAAAAAAGTGTGGCTTAGATTCGAGTAAATAAGGTAATACAGGAAATTGATATAAATTACAATGACCTGATTTCCACAGTAATATTTACTTTGCCACATTAGTGTGCGCAAAGAACACACTCACACTGTCTTTTTCTTTATATCCAAATTTCACTGCACAACAAAAGAGTTTGTTGTATTTTTCTGGTTTTGGCAGCTTCTTTCATTACAAATGACTAAATGGAATATGTTAAGTGTGTGGGAAATAAAATCCAAAATGGTTTAATTTGCAGTTTCTTTTCAAATGACTCAAATAAACCAGAGAAACTGTTCCATCTTGTAAATTTTATTTGTTGAACAGGTCTCAGGTGCTGGTTACAATGATCAGGGAGAGATCCATATTCACAAATGTGACAGTGTAGATCGTGCCAGAGAATCCATATATACATTGCTGGAGGTAAGAAATAACTTTACTTTTATGCGGCATATTTAGTGTATCACATAGGATAATCACTCTTTTTACTGCCTTTTTATTCATTTACCTATCACCTCTTTATAATTTTTATTGTGATCTTAGCACTGTGAATTTCAGCCGTCACAAATTTATTAGAAAAATGCAGTTGCTGAAACATTTGTAGCTGTGTATAAGAGGATGTTGACAGTGCAAAAGATTTTATCATCAAATATACCTTCACAGTTATTGCCTACTGTGATGAAGAGTAGAGCAAAGATCTCATCAGCCTACTCATTTGATGACCACATGATTGTACTGGGTGTCTATATTACTAAATGGCTCTTAGTCGCAGCTCCAGTGTACCTATCTAATGGCTTCCAGGGACAACAAAATTTAATTTTCAATGTTTTGTGTTGTAAATATTGACCAAACTTAAAAATTTAAGATGTTGTCTACATATATTCATTAAGAAGTATAAGCTAACATTAAACTTTTAACACAGTAAGACAAGTATTACAGTTGAAGTGGCACACCTCATTGTGTGCAAATATCTACATTATATTAGTCCAGTAATTGAGCATGAGAGCACTTAATGACTTGAACTAACTTTACACGTAATTTTGAACCGTTATGGCACTGTATGTCACTGAGCTGCTGTACAAAATGATGGAAGGGAAACATGTATGCCACTTTCTACATTTTCACTGTTCATGCAGTAAAATGCTGCATTTTAATTTATTACTTCTGTACTACAAATTATGTAATTGTGCAGCTCATAGTTCAGGAGATATGATGTTGTAATTAGTGAGATGCTTAAAAGACTATGTTTTGTTCAAAATAGAGTGAAAATTCCCCAGACTATACCCATCCAGTGCTTTAACAAGGACAAACATGACTTAACATAATATAGTGTTTTATAGAGAAACACATAAGATGCAGGTTGTGCGTAGCACTGAACACTTTGACTGGACAGCAGTAATACAGCATAATGAATAGGCTGAGCACATGTTTGCGATTGCATCAATAATGTTTCTTTGGCGGGGCACCAGAGTGCACCAGGAGGCCGTCCCAAGTGGCCTCTATAAACAGGGAAGGGAACTGTATGGACGTGCACTCTCTGAAATCGGGCACATCATGAGTGAAGGTACCTAACTCCTCCCTTCTAGGGGCAGGAAAACCACGTGCATACACACATACATAAGAAACAGTAGGTGCAGATAAAATGCTCTGGCACTGAAAGTGCACTGGTATCGTGAAGAGGAGAAAGAACAAACCATTCCTCTCACAAGGCTCTGAGATTACAAGTCACGGAAAATGCCAGTGATGGCACTGATGTTGATTTCTTTGCCCAGTGATGGAGACTGCTGCTGCAGCATGTGGCAAGTAGGCACCGGCTAGTGGTGATGGGGTGGGGTGGGGGGGGGTAGGGGGGGGGGGGGGATGGCCAACCATCCCTCCTCTAGTGAGAGGCCATAGGGCAGGACTGGAGATGACATCTCCATAGTGACTTCCTCGTTGAGGTCAGTGATTGGCATCAGAGGCATCACCAGGGGCGTCGGAGATGACGGCCGCACGGGACCCATCAACTGAGGTTACCATGGTGGTGGCCTTGCCATCGTGTGCAGAGAGGGCTGCACCAACGAGGAGAGGGGGGGGGGAGGGAGACGGGTACGCCGGACAGCGATCTGTTAGCCACCGACCCTCTCTGCGGCACAAACCAGACCGTCTGTGACGCAGGAACAGGCACCAGTGGCAGGGGAGGCAGTGGGACGTCTGGTCTAGCCTGGCCTTGTGCGGCCACAACTGGTCGGGACGTCCACCCCTCGGGAGTGCAGACAACACACAGGCGCCAGCCCTGGTGACGCTCAATGATGCAGGCACCCAGTTCAGCCAGCAGCTGAAACCATTATCCCAAACAGGTGCAACCGACCGGAACTGTCGTGGAGCTGGTGATGCCAGCAGACATGGCATCAGATACATCAGTTGAAGGAGGGTCTGTGGTTGGCGTCCAGGTAGCAGCTCTGCCAGGCTCTTGTACCCCACCGGAGTGAAATGTTGCAAACTTAAAAAAACTCTCAAAAGCAATTTCAGGGAACATACCACATACATACTTCTGCATCTGAGTTTTAAACATCCGAACTAGGCATTTAGCCTCGCAGTTAGATTGAGGATGAAATGGGGTAGCTGTGAGATGGTGAACACCACCATCCTGACAAAAAGATGTAAATTCTTGAGAAACAGCTTGAGGGATCGTTGTCAGTAACCATGGTATAAGAAAGTTCCTTAGTTGCAAAAATCTTAGTCAGGGCCGAATATGTGGCCGCTGCAGACATGAATGGACAAAGCACCTTGTAGGGGAAATTCGGGATAGGCTACCAGTACAATGAGCCAATAGCTATTTAGGAATGGCCCACCAAAATCAACCTGTAGATGCTCCCAGGGGTGCTGTGGAGTTTGCCATGTGAAAAGAGATGCCCGCAAGGCCACCTGTTTCTGAACACAGCGAGGCAAGTAGTGATACACTGTGTAATGACTCCATCTATGGCTGGCCAATACATATGCTAGTGAGCAAAAACTTTGGCGCGAGAGGTCCTCTGTGACCGACATGCAAAAACTGCAGTACATTATGACTTAGGGAAGCAGAAATCGCAACTCAGGGGGCAGCATCCTCTGTAGCTAACAAAAGAACCCCATCAAACACAGAATGGCAGTGCTGGAGGCAGAAGGAATTATGCAAAGGATTAAAGACATAGCCTGGGGGTTTTCCCTGCCAACTGTGCTGCACAAAAGGGAGGACTCGACTAAGTACAGGATCCACAGCAATAGCTGATGCTATCGTGGCACTAGAGATGGGAAAACCATCAACTGCGTTCTGGTTCTCAGCATCTAAATAGAAACAAAGTACCGTGTCCTGATTGAACGCCGGGTCTGGGCTGACCAGAACACAAGATAAGGCATTGGCTTGTTGCATTTGTCAGCCGGTAGTGTATCTGATAATGATAGTAGAAGAAGAGGAGAGCCCACCACTGCAAACGATGCTATGCCTTGTCCAGCATGGAGGGCGAAGGGTGGAAAAGAGCAACCAGTGGCTTGTGATTCATGATTAAATGGAACTTAGAATCATACAAGAAGATGTCAAATTTCTTGAGGGTGAACACTATAGCAAAGCCTCCTTTTCAATCTGAGAATACTGCTGCTGAGCAGGTCTTAAAGTCTTAGAAGTGTAAGCAATAGGCCATTCAGACCCATCCCCATATTTGTGTGCCAACAATGCGCCGAAAGGCATCTGCAGCCAACATGAAATGCTGGCCCAAGTGAAAAGTGGCCAGGCATGGGGCAGATTGAAGCTTATATTTAAGGAAAGTGAATGCTCAGTTACAAGCTGTGGACCAGTAAAAGGCAAATTTTTATGCAAAAGTGCATGCAGTGGCTGAGCAACAGTGGATGCATCTAGTAAAAACTTACGGTAGTATGAAACTTTACCGAGAAATTGCTGCGGTTCCTTAATGGAGATCGCCTGCAGCAAAGCCACAATTGCATCAGCATGGTGGTGCAACAACTTAACCTGTGTGCGAGAACCCTCAAAACATAGGTACTCAATTGACAAGTGAGAAAATTGAGATTGTCAAGTTTGCACTTGAGACCCACAGACTGCAAAACAGAGAACAGTGATTGGAGATGGCTAAAGTGGGCTTCAGTGGAAAAACCCAAAACTATATCTTAGAGATATTTGATGCAGCCGGATACAGACACCAAAAGGCCGAAGGTGTATTGACAACGAGAAGCCACCTAGTGGCCTCGTCCAAGGAGAACTGGAGGTATATTTCTGACACATCAATCTTGGAAAAGTAGTGCCACGCAATAATTTTGCGAGAAACTCATCAGTGTGGGACAAAGGGTATGTATCATGGATTGTGCATTGATCGTGACACTGAATCGCCACAGGGGCGAAGCTTACCCATCAGCTTCTTAATGATGACCAGTTGTGTCTCTCATTCGCTGGAAGAAATGGGCTGAATGACACTGAGTGATGTCAAATGGTCTAATTCAGCCTTCACAGAGTCATGCAATGCGGCAGGCACCTGTTGGCCCGAAAAAAAAAGAGGGCACATGACACTTTCATGGTAATGTGGACCTGAAAACTTATCCCAGGGGAAAACAGAGGCGAAAACTCAGCACAGAGGGACTCCATTTGCTGATACATGATGAGAGGGCAAACAATACATTCGTAAGAGACAGGAGTGGAAAACTGACCTAGAAACAGAATCTGCTGTTCATTGTACCTAACCAACATCCTTGAAACATGTGAGGAGAGGAGAGCCCAAGTCTATGCATGTTTGTACGTTTAGTAAAGTCACTGCAGCTCCTGTGTCCATTTGAATTTTTAGCAGTTTATAAAAAATGCGCAAGTCAATGAACAATTTGTTTGGGAAAACAGTCATTGTAGAGATACAGTTTATGTCCTTCGGTACTATTGTATCTGTCACATTTGAAGAGGAGCTACGAACCGATGCATTGTGGCCTTTCTTTTGAAACTTGTTGTAAACCACCCAACACTTAGGGCATGCAGTGTGCTTGTGTTGGACGAAGCTGTACAGGCAAGACAGAAGAGGGGCATGTGGCCGCTGCTGTAACGCAGCCTGTTGCTGCTGTAGCCATAACCAATGCGACACTGATTCAAAGGTTGTACTGCTGCAAAAGCCTCCCTGCCTCCTGAATACTTGCAGTGTGCCTAACAGGGACTGACTGAGCACCTTCTGAAACCTCCCCCCACACAGCAATCTGATCACCTGCGGCCCATGACGCTTCAAAGGACTGTGCTGTGTTGAGCACATCCATAAGTGCCAGATTCTCACATTGAAATGTTTTTCATGGACTTCCCTATCTGGGGCCAGATGACTAATATCATGCTGCGTGAGATCAGCTTAGGATTCATGATGGGTACTAGGGACAAATTTACGATGATGGCTCAACTCATGTAATTCTGCAGTCCAGGCTTTGTAAGATTGGTTTGGGCATTTCTGACTGTGGTAAAATTGTACATGCATCACAATGCCTTGCATTCTGTCACAGTAACAGATTGAGAGAAGCTTGCACATTTCGTCAGATGATAAGCCGGCCAGTTCTTGCAAAGACACATGTTGCCATAACAACTGATACATGCCAGGCAAAAGCCAGGAAAGAAAGAAAGCATCACCCACCTGGAAAACCTGGATGTATTGATCTAACCATGTTTCGTAGGAGTCTCAATCTTCAGCCGATTCATTATATGCTGGAAATGGTGATGGTTGCATTGACTGGAGAGTAACCTGCTGTGAACATGCAGGTGCCACTTGATCAAGAGCAGTAGCAATAGCTTGACGATGTTCTGTGAAAGCTTGCTGCTGGGTAATGAGTTGTTCAGTATTTCTTCCATTGAGATGTTTGTTGGATGACTTGCCACTAGCACTAACATGCAGAAGAAACGTAACTCTCACCTGTTGCCATTTTGTTATAGCAAGAACAAACACAACTTATGGAACATGGTATTTTGTTGAGCAATACATAAGGTACAGGTTGTGCATAGCACTGAAAACATTGACTGTACGACAGTAATACAGCATAAGGAATAGGCGGAGCACCCTTTTGCAATCACTTAGATAATGCTGTTTCTTTGATGGTCCGTCAGAGCATGCCAGGGGGCCAACCCAGATGGTCTGTGTAAGTGGGCCTTTGAACTTTATGGACGCACACTGTCCGAAATTGGACGTCTCACAAATGAAGGTACATCATACAGTGTCTGAGACTGAGAGCACTAGTGCCTTGCAACAAACTTTAAACGTAATTTAAAATATTTTCTAAACTTTTTTCTCCTTTATACTCTTAATGTGAAATATTTACCACATCAACTCATTTGTAAAGTAAGTTGAAGCTGTTTTATTAATGAGAGCACAATTCCTTAAAGAACCGGGGTTTTACTTATTGTTTTCTAAGCCGAGAGTCATCTAGTTATACGGTGCAACCCCAAAGCTCAATTTGGAATCCAAACCACAGCACAAATTGATTTTTTTTCACATAGACAAAACATTGTCAGACATAAGTTTGTTAGTGGCCAGGAAAGGTCTTGAGAACAACTTGGAACAGACAATGGGTCTTTGCATTTTTAGCTTGATGCTTGTCCACACTGCAGCTAACTTACATTTTGATAAAGTAACCACCAAGAAATTGTTCTAGTTTCTGAAAACAGATCATCATCATCATCATAAGTAGTAATATTTACAAAATAGTTCCTAATTTTAAAAGTTTTTAATCAGCATTATGTCCTCTTTATCGTAAAGACAAATTGACTGATAGGCTCATCAATCTCATTTTTGAAATTTGCTGTTAATTCTTACTTTTGGTGGGACTAAGCTGTATGAGGAATGGGGAAACTGGACTTGCATATTTTGACAACTTGTTTCCTAAACAACATAAATTTCATTCTGATTTGTACCTTCAACAATTCCTGCTTTGAAACAGATCAACCTATAAGAGTATGTGCTTGTTCAGTAAAACAACATATTTGATAAATTCTCTTGTCTTTTAGCAGCTCAAAATTATTCTAGTGTGTTTGCCAATGTTTGGATTCTATGCTGTCCTGAAGTCCACAAATGCAGGTAGTGGTTTGTTTGATCTTTTGAATCAAAAGAATGTTTTAAGATTAAGGGCAGGCTCTTTGTGTGGTCTCCTCCTTCAAAATTCTGCCTGAAGTATTCCACCCAAGTTTTTGAATATACGCCTTTCTGTATGCCTCCCATATTTTCAATATTACCACATTGTTTTTCTTAGTCTAGCCTACATTCAGCAATGTGGCGTGAATGATAAAACAAACTGGTCTATACAGTGTGAACCAAAGTTCCACCAACACTTATAGAGGTTGTTAATGGATACTTTGTGACTGTTTGAGTCTAAGGGACCCACGGCCTGTGGCAGCTCATTACAAAATAATAATAATAATAATAATAATAATGTCCTTTCGATTTATTCAGTTTGTTAGCACAATTACTCTTGTTTCTGTGTTAATACCTTCACAGCTGTGAATAATATATCCTCCATCCTGCCCCACAGATCTTTTGTGTGTGTGTGTGTGTGTGTTACACAAGGGGCTCCAAGCTATTGCAGCCTTTCTTTTCTCCCGGGCTGCATTCCTTCCCCATATCCACTCCTTCCCGCCCTAGCTCCTCCCCCTGAATGCACCCTCCCTCTTTCTCCCATGGTATTTCCCTTTTTGACAACCTAGCTATTCCCTTGGTTCTGCTATTCCTTTTTGGTTTTGAGTCTTATGCTTCAATTTCCCCTCTTTTTCTGGCATTTCCCGGTCCCCTGTGGGGTTTGACCTTTCTTACTAAATTCTGTTTCTGAGTGTGAGCCATTGGGGGAAGAACTCCCTTCCTAGCGTCTCTGGTAACGACTTCCTCTCCCCCCATCCTCACCCTCTTTCCACCCTTCCCTACCTAGCGTTGACCCCCACCCCTCACCTCTGCAATACATCACCAGCACTTGTAGCCAGTCCATGTGGTGGGGCTGTTATGTACCCAACTACCCATCTGGCTGAGCCCCCTGACAACACAGGGATCACACTTCTGATACCCGGACTGCCATTGCCAAGTGTTTGCTAGGAGTGGTTGCTTATCTTTTTGGGGCATCAGAACTCCTAGCAGTGACTGTCATGCCTGCAGGCTTGCATGTAACCCTGTCCCCGTTACTAGGTTTATTCCATGACAGGAGGGGAAACTTTCGCCGCTGCCAAGTCCTCTTTTCTGTAGAAAATATCTAACAAGGGAACCTCCCCATCGCACCCCCCTCAGATTTAGTTATAAGTTGCCACAGTGGATAGACCTTGAAAAACAGAACACAGATAAATCGAGAAAACAGGAAGAAGTTGTGTGGAACTATGAAAAATAAGCAAAATATACAAACTGATTAGTCCATGCACAATATAGGCAACATAAAGGACAGTGTCAGGTCAGGAGCGCCGTGGTCCCATGGTTAGCGTGAGCAGCTGCGGATCGAGAGGTCCTTGGTTCAAGTCTTCCTTCGAGCGAAAATTTTAATTTTTTCTTTTCAGACAATTATCAAAGTTCAGGCACTCGCACATAATCAACTTCGCTCTCCAAAATTCCAGGACATGTTCAGATTTGCTTGGACATATGCAGGATTTGACGGTCTACACACGGAAAAATTTGAAAACGTTAAAAACATATGTTTTGACGGAGCACAGGGAAAAGTGTGCGACTGTGTGACTTTTATATTCATTTGTTGCAGTTTATGTCACAAACTCTTATGTTTTCATCACTTTTTTGGGAGTAATTATCACATCCACAAGAAAACCTAAATCGGGCAACATAAAAGAATCTTTTTACCCACTCGCCAAGTGTACAAGTTAGGTGGGTCGACAACATATTTCTGTCATGTGACGCACATGCCGTCACCAGTGTGGTATAGAATATATCAGATGTGTTTTCCTGTGGAGGAATCGGTTGACCTATGACCTTGCGATCAAATGATTTCGGTTCCCATTGAAGAGGCACGTCCTTTCGTCTACTAATCGCACGGTTTTGCGGTGCGGTCGCAAAACACAGACACTAAACTTATTACAGTGAACAGAGACGTCAATGAACGAATGGACAGATCATAACTTTTCGAAAATAAAGAAAAATTTTTCGCTCGAGGGGAGACTTGAACCAAAGACCTCTCATTCCGCAGCCGCTTACGCTAACCACGGGACCACGGCACTCCTCAGCTCAAACGATCCTTGATGTTGCCTATCTTCGCGTAGACTACTCAGTTTGTATATTTTGCTTATTTTTTTATAGTTCCCTACAACTTCTTCCTGTTTTCTCGATTGATCTGTGTTCAGTTTTTCAAGGCCTATCCACTGTGCCAACTTATAACTAAATCTGAGGGGGGTGCGATGGGGAGGTTCCCTTGTAAGGTAAGTGTGACGGATTTGAATCACTTAGTAGAATGCAATCTGGTTCCCTACTGACTAAAACTTCTTCTGCCAGTCCCTCCCTCCATCCTTCTCCTTGGGGATTTTAATGCCCATAACCCTCTGTGGGGTGATACTGTGACCACTGACCAAGACAGGACTGTTGAAAACCTGATGGCAGGGCTTGATCTTTGACTCCTCAACAGTGGTGTCCACACACACTTTGCTGTCACAGACAGCACTTTCTTGGCCATTGATCTTTCCATCTGTAGCTCTGGATTCCTCCCTTCCATTCAGTGGGGAGCGCATGACAATTTGTGTGACAGCGATTGTTTTCCGATTGCCTTATCTGGTCTTCACCATCACTCGCCTAGAGACCCTCCTAGGTTGCCATTTACTAATGTGGATTGGGATGCCTTTTCTTTGGCTGCCATCCCAGCTGTTTCACCACATAACGGCACTGAGTGTCCTTAAGGAGTTTGCATGAGGCCATCCTTTGAGCAGCTGCTTTGGATATTCCTTCCTCCTCAGATTTATGTCGACGTATGTCTGTCACTTGGTGGACCTCCACAAAATTGCCGGTTGCCGCTGTTGTGCCCTCCAACACTATAAACGGCATCTGTCTCTTGAGCACCACCTTGCTTTTAGACAGCTTCATGCTTGGGGCCATTATCTTAGAAACTAGAAATGGGTTTATTGGGAATTATATGTCACTGCCACAGGGCCGAAGACTCCCTCTTCGCAGATTTAGGCCTCCGTCGTCCTGCAGGCATCCCAGGAATTACCCTGAATGGTATTATCCTCACCAGTCGGGGCTCTATCAGTGAGCATTTTGCTTGGCATTTCGCCCAGGCCTCAACATTGATCCACTATCCACCCATGTTCAGTTTCTCAAACACAGTCTGGAATGACTTCCTTTATCTTCACTTCCCCTCTGCCTAGAATTTTATCACACTTCATTTAGCGAGTAGGAATTCTCCAGCACTGTTGCACTCCGCTCTGACATGGCTCCTGGACCACACTGAACGTTTCAACACTTATTGATGGCTTGCCAGTGCCATATACCTGCCCTTTTTAACCATCTCTGGACCAAGGGGAATTTCCTTACCAGTGGTGAAAAAGTGTCGTTATTCTAGTTGTGAAATTTGGTTAACGACCTCTTCAGATGGAGAGCTATTGTCCAATCTGTTTAACCAATGTCCTTTGCAAGGTACTGGAACATATGATGAGTCGAAGTCTGTGTTGGGTCCATGAATCCTGGGACCTTTTGGCTTCCACTCAGGGTGGTTTTTGCTGACGGCACTCTACTGCAGGTGATTTAATCCTCCTGATGTCTGCTGTCCATAAGGCTTCTGCCTGACATCAACACCTTGTTACAATCTTCTTCGATCTATGTAAAGCTTATGATATTACGTGGCACCAAGACATCCTTGCAATCTTATATGAGTGGGGTCTCTGTGACCTGCTCCAGATTTTTATCTGGAACTTTCTTTCATCTCACTAATTTCAGGTACATGTTGGCACCTCCCATCTGCAGGAGAATGGGGTTCCGCAGGATTCTGTTTTGAGTGTCCCTCTCTTGTTACGTCTCTGTGGTCTGCTGGTAGCTGTGGGGCATCTTCGTATGTTGATGATTTTTCATTTATTTTTGTTTGTCTGCGATGGGCGTTGCTGAGTGCAGACTGCAGAGAGCAATACACTGAGTGCAGTCTTGGGCTTTCGCCCCTGGCTTCCATATTGCAACTGCCAATTCCTGTATTATGCATTTCTGTCATCGGTATACAGTCTGTCCCCATCTGAATCTGTAACTTGATGGCCAGGCCCTCAGTGTGGTGGACTCTTTGTTTTTTGGGACTTGGTTTTGATGCCCGGCTGATGTTGCTTTCCCATCTTCAACTAAAGTGAATATGGTGGTCGCACTTCAGTACTTTTCGATGCCTCAGCAGCATCAATTGGGGTGTGCGCTGCTCTACTGTGATACGGCTCTACATAACACCGATTCAGTCCTATTTAGATTACGGGAGTCCCGTGTATTGCTCGGCATCACCTTTGATATTACAGATTGTGGTCCAGATACTCCATTGTGGGATACGATTGGCAACTGGTGCTTTTCAGACAATGACCATGATTAACTTCCTAGTGGAGGTAGGGGTTCCACCGTTGGAGGTTCTGTGCCATCATCATTTGATGATTTTGGCATTATGCATCCACTGTTTCGTGGAACACCCGAACTACCATCTCCTCTTTCCAGATATGGACATGTACCTCCCGCAATGGCAGCCCATGTCTAGGGTTAAAATAGCCATCCCCATCCGCACCTGAATCCTTTTTCTGAACTCCAGCATTCACATTTTACCACCGCTTCACTGGACCACATTGTGTACACCTCCACAGTGCATACCCCCATCAACAGCTCTGTCTTGACCCATCACAAGGTCCAAAAGACTCTGCTCATCCTGAGGCCTTCTGCCACCAGTTCTTCTCCATTCTTGGCATGTTTCGGGGTTCATAAGTAATCTGTACTGATGGTTGCTGGTGATGTTGGCTTTGATTAAGTTCATGCAGGATGTAATTAACTCTGCTCCTTGCCTGATGGCCACTATGTTTTCACTGTGGTGTTGGTAGCCATCTTTCGTGCTCTTGAGCATATCCGTTCCTGCACCAGTGAGTCCTTTGTCATCTGTAGCTACTCTTTGAGCAGTTTACAAGATCTTGACCAGTGTTACTCTCGATGTCCCTTGGTCCTGACTATGCAGTATTCTCATTTTTCCCTCAGTGTGGACACCTGGTGGTCTTTGTCTGCACCCTGTGTCACATTGGCATCCTGGAGAATTAACTTGTTGACAAATTGGCTACTGGCAAGCCACCTCTTGAAATCGGTACTTTGGAATGGGACCTTAGAATGGTATTACATCTTAAAGTTCTAATGATTTGGTGCACGGAATGGCATACTCTGACTTTGCTGAACACATTATGGCAATAAAGGAGACCATGAATTTGTGAAGATCCTCCAGGCGGTCTCTTCCAGGGACTCCGTCAGTTTGCCGTCTGCGCATCAACTATACTTGGCTGACTCATGGTCATCTCCTCCATACAAGAATCTGCCCCACTGTCATTGTGGTGCCCACTTGCCCACTTGACATTTTGCTGGACTGTCCTAATCTAGCCGACCTGCTGGAGACCCTTAATCTTTCAGACTCGCTTCCTCCTCCTTGTGCGTTTTGTTTGACTTTGCGTTCTTCCTTTGTTTTCCTGTGTTCCTCTCACCCTGTCTGTATCACTAGTTTTTCTGGATATTGTTGGGTTGGGGGTCTGTCCTCCATCACACTTTTTGCCCTTGGGGGGTCCTCTTATTTCCCCCTTTTTTTCTACCTTGTTTCTTTCTCTAGGCTTTGTTGACATTTGGTAGACCTTGGGGTTTTCTTTCCTTGGACTTTGCACACTAGGCCCTTCTTTAGTGTGCAGTTTGGTTGACTGTACTATTCTAGTTGGGGGGGCAGGGGGGGGGGGACTGATGACCTCATAATTAAGTCTCTTTAATCATTGAACTAACCAACAATCGTACAGCGCACAACACAGAGTAATGCCACAAACCTCAGATGAAACAGTGTGCTATGATTAACTGCCTTCACTGTACGAATAAAAAGATAGTCATTGTGCTGCGCTCCCATTGCATTCAGCGAACCAATGCACCAGGTGCATATCAGCCAATTCTTCATCACTAAACCTATCCATACAGTTGTGTACCTCTGTTAAGATACAGTTCACACTGGTGGAAAAACAAATGCAAGATGAAAGTGAGCAGTACTGAATGCAAACCGGAAGGCTAAAAGTAAAACGAGTACTACTGTTGTTAACAACTGTGAGCAAGTGGAAACAAAACACATCGCGCATATGCTCTACATTTAAACTGTTGTGCCCTATTTTCAGTGCAGTACAGATGCAAAGCCAATTGGGTGGAGAAACAAAATGCAATAACTTTTATAACACGTTGCTGGAGATAGTGGTGGCCTTATATTGAAATCGTTCTTTTTCACTCTGTATTCTGCTCTCACATCTTGGGAATGCTTGTAATTTGCTCACCTTTTATGGTCAGAGAATAAGCTGCTAAATCACATATGAGTCTCATTTTAGGTGACGTTGTTAACTGAATTGTTGGGTTTACCATTTGTTCTCTTACAACACTTACAGTATTCAAAGAACTTCATGAAGCTTAACCATGTTTATCCTCTTTAGTACATGTTCTAGCATTCATTATTGTTGCTAAAAATATGCAGAAGCACAACATTTCATCTAAAAAAATGATCTTTATATTTTGTGCTCATTTTTAAAATTTTTACCACAGAGGGAAACTGTCTTAGGTTTCTGAGTAGATATTCTTAGATGAAACATTGTTTAGTATTCGCAAGTCAACTCTTGTCCAGTATTTTAGAAATCTTGTTGTATTGTTTGATGTAAGTAACAAATTGACATTTAATTTGTAGGATTATAATGACTGGGATATTGATAAATAATATCAGATATATATTTTTTGTCTAATTTCCTTTATCCCCTTCATTTCTGAAGTACTTGCTAAGTTCATTGTACGTGCATAGTAATATTTCATCAGTAAAAAAAATTTCTGTTTTCAGGTTGGCTGCGTATGTAACAATGCTGTGATACATTCTGACACACTTCTGGGTCAGCCAACAGAAGGTGCCCTGCTAGCAGCGGGCATGAAGGTGAAGTGCATTTACTCTGTTTAATTATTTTTTCTTCATTTTTAGTTACAAATGAGTGTAGTTACCTTTTCCAGGAAAAGGATTCATAGAAGGGAGTGGTGGTATTTTTTCTTCATTTTATACCTTAAGTATGTGTAATAAAAAAACTGCAATTTTAGCATTCTGATATGACATTCATATATCTACATCTACATTGACATCTACATGATTTCTTATTTATATAAATTCTTATTTATATTAATGATATGCCTTCTAGTATTACAGGTGATTCAAAAATATTTCTGTTTGCTGATGACACCAGCTTGGTAGTGAAGGATCTTGTGTGTAATATTGAAACATTATCAAATAATGTAGTTCATGAAATAAGTTCGTGGCTTGTGGAAAATAATTTGATGCTAAATCACAGTAAGACTCAGTTTTTACAGTTTCTAACTCACAATTCAACAAGAACTGATATTTTAATCAGACAGAATGGGCATATTATAAGCGAGACGGAACAGTTCAAGTTCCTAGGCGTTCGGATAGATAGTAAGCTGTTGTGGGAAGCCCATGTTAAGGATCTTGTTCAGAAACTAAATGCCGCTTTATTTACCATTAGAACAGTATCTGAAATGACATTTCAACACGAAAAGTAGTCTACTTCGCATATTTTCATACGCTTATGTCATATGGTATTATTTTTTGGGGTAATTCTTCTGATTCAGCAAGGGTATTTTTGGCTCAAAAACGGGCTGTTCGAGCTATGTGTGGTGTAAGTTCGAAAACCTCTTGTCGACCCCTATTCAATAGTCTGGGAATTTTGACATTGCCCTCACAGTATATATTTTCTTTAATGTCGTTTGTTGTTAGCAATATTAGCTTATTCCCAGGAGTTAGCAGCTTTCACTCAGTTAATACTAGGCAGAAATCAAATCTGCATGTGGAATGCACTTCCTTGACTCTTGTGCAGAAAGGAGTGCAGTATTCTGCTGCATCCATTTTCAATAAGCTACCACAAGAACTCAAAAATCTTAGCAGTAGCCCAAACGCTTTTAAGTCTAAACTGAAGAGCTTCCTCATGGCTCACTCCTTCTATTCTGTCGAGGAGCTCCTGGAAGAGCTAAAACATTAAGCAAATTCCAGTGTTAAATTCTTGATTTTTCTTTATTTAAACTAACGACTTGTCGCCTGAATATGTTTCTTATATTTCATTTTATCTGTTTCTACAATCTACAACTGAATATGTTTCTTATATTTCATTTTATCTGTTTCTACAATCGTGTTATAATTTCATGTATTGACTCGTTCCATGACCATGGAGACTTCTCCTGGGACAATAAATAAATAAATAAATTACTCTGCAATCGTCAGTTAGGTGCCTGTCAGAGGGTTTATCAAACCACCTTAGAGAAGCACAAGCTTTTTTTTTTAAGTGCATTATCTGAAAACTGCCTTGAGCAGTTAAACAGAGAACTGACTCGTGGCGATAACATATTAGACCTTCTGGTGACAAACAGACCCGAACTATTTGAAACAGTTAATGCAGAACAGGGAATCAGTGATCATAAAGCGGTTACTGCATTGATGATTCCAGCTGCAAATAGAAATATTAAAAAAGGTAGGACGATTTTTCTGTTTTGCAAAAGTGACAAAAAGCAAGATTTCAGAGTACTTGACGGCTCAATGCAAAAGTTTTGTCTCAAGTACAGATAGTGTTGAGGATCAGTGGACAAAGTTGAAAACCACCGTACAATATGCATTAGATGAGTTGTGCCAAGCAAGATTGTAAGAGATGGAAAAGAGCCACCATGGTGCAACAACCGAGTTAGAAAACTGCTGCGGAAGCAAAGGGAACTTCACAGCAAACATAAACACAGCCAAAGCCTTGCAGACAAACAAAAATTACGCAAAGTGAAATGTAGTGTGAGGAGGGCTGTGCGAGAGGCCTTCAAGGAATTCGAAAGTAAAGTTCTATGTACTGACTTTGCAGAAAATCCTAAGAAATTTTGGTCTTATGTCAAAGCAGTAGGTGATTCAAAACAAAATGTCCAGACACTCTGTGACCAAAAGGTACTGAAACAGAGGATGATAGACTAAAGGCCGAAATACTAAATGTCTTTTTCCAAAGTCGTTTCACAGAGGAAGACTGCACTGTAGTTCGCTCTCTAGATTGTTGCACAGATGACAAAATGGTAGATATCGAAATAGATGACAGAGGAATAGAAAAACAATTAAAATCGCTCAAAAGAGGAAAGGCCGCTGGACCTGATGGGACACCAGTTTGATTTTATACAGAGTACGCGAAGGAACGTGCCTCCCTTCTTGCAGCAGTGTACCGTAGGTCTCTAGAAGAGCGTAGCTTTCCAAAGGATTGGGACAGGGCACAGGTCATCCCCGTTTTCAAGAAGGGACGTCGAACAGATGTGCAGAACTATAGATCTATATCTCTAACGTCGATCAGTTATAGAATTTTGGAACACGTATTATGTTGGAGTATAATGACTTTTCTGGAGACTTCAAATCTACTCTGTAGGAACCAGCATGGGTTTCGAAAAAGACGATCGTGTGAAACCCAGCTCGCGCTATTCGTCCATGAGACTCAGAGGGCCTTAGACACAGGTTCACAGGTAGATGCCGTGTTTCTTGACTTCCGCAAGGCATTCAATACAGTTCCTCACAGTCGTTTAATGAAAAAAGTAAGAGCATATGGACTATCAGACCAATTGTGTGATTGGATTGAAGAGTTCCTAGATAACAGAACGCAGCATGTCATTCTCAATGGAGAGAAGTCTTCCGAAGTAAGAGTGATTTCAGGTGTGCCACAGGGGAGTGTCGTAGGACCGTTGCTATTCAGAATATACATAAATGACCTTGTGGATAACGTCGGAAGTTCACTGAGGCTTTTTGAGGAGGATGCTGTGGTATATCGAGAGGTTGTAACAATTGAAAATTGTACGGAAATGCAGGAGGATCTGCAACGAATTGACGCATGGTGCAGGGAATGGTAATTGAATCTCAATGTAGACAAGTGTAATGTGCTGCAAATACATAGAAAGAAAGATCCTTTATCATTTAGGTGCAATATAGCAGGTCAGCAACTGGAAGCAGTTAATTCCATAAAGTACCTGAGAGTACGCATTAGGAGTGATTTAAAATGGAATGATCATATAAAGTTGATCGTCGGTAAAGCAGATGGCAGACTGAGATTCATTGGAAGAATCCTAAGGAAATGCAATCTGAAAACAAAGGAAGTAGGTTACAGTACACTTGTTCACCCACTGCTTGAATATTGCTCACCAGTGTGGGATCCGTACCAAATAAGGTTGATAGAAGAGATAGAGAAGATCCAATGGAGAGCAGCGCGCTTCATTACAGGATCATTTAGTAATCGTGAAAACTTTACGGAGATGATAGATAGACTCCAGTGGAAGACTTTGCAGGAGAGACGCTCAGTAGCTCGGTACGGGCTTTTGTTGAAGTTTCGAGAACATACCTTCACCGAGGAGTCAAGCAGTATATTGCTCCCTCCTACGTATATCTCGTGAAGAGACCGTGAGGATAAAATCAGAGAGATTAGAGCCCACACAGAGGCATACTGACAATCCTTCTTTCCACAAACAATACAAGACTGGAACAGAAGGGAGAACCAATAGAAGTACTCAGAGTATCCTCCGCCACACACCGCCAGGTGGCTTGCGGAGTATGGATGTAGATGTAGATGTAGAGATATATCTCTACCATTCCATTCTCTGTGTGTGGGAAAAATGAACACTTAAATCTTTCTGTGCAAGCTCTGATTTATCGTATTTTCTTCTTCTTTCTTTCTTCGTGTGGGTCATCTAAGGACCACACACACCAATTTCAATGCTTTCTTCTTTGTTGTTATTTCTTTTTCCTCCAGTATTCTTTCATATTTTCACTATGTATCCTTTTTCTCTCCTCGGATCATTTTGAACCTGCCTTCTTCCTCTTGCCTTGCAAGTCTTCCATTTTTAACACTTTCCTCTTGAAAATCCCTCTTTCCGTTGCATCTTTTTCACTTATGTTGTTTCTTTGCAAATCTTTCCTAACTTCTTGAATCCAGGCTACAGTTGACTTCTTGCCCCAAAGATATTTAAAAATCTGTTTGGTGAACCTGTTGCTGTTCCTTCCGTATTAGTGTCCAAAAAATAGCAGTCGCCTCTTTCGTAGTGTTTGATTTGTTTTATGTTTTCTGTGTTGGGTATTTTATTATAATGATCACTCTTGAACAAAATATTTTCACACTCTGAGAAGGAAGCTGGTAATCGAAGTTTGATGAGAACATTCTACTGCAACAAAAAATGCCTTTGGTTTAGTGATTTCCACCCAGATTCATGTACCATTTCTGTGGTGCTCTCTCCCCTATTTTGCAATAGTGTGAAATGAGCTGCCTTTCTTTGAATTTTTTCAATGTTCTCTGTCAATCCTTGCTCATGTGGATCCCACACCACACAACAGCACTCCAGAAGAGGACATACAAATGTAGTGTAAGCACATTCTTTAATAGACCTGTTGTTGTAGTCTTTGGTTTGCTTTATCCACAACTTTATCTGTGTGATCGCTCCAATGTAAGTTATCTGTAGTTGTAATCCCTAAGTATTTAGTCGAACTTAGTCATTAGATTCATCTGATTTATCATGTAACTGAAATTAAGCAAAATTTGGTAGACTCTTGTTAATTCGAACCTTAGCAATAAATCAAATTTCTTGATAAAGCAAAATAGTTGTTCATTCTCTTGATTAAACATCAATAAATCAAAGAAATTGTGTATGTCGGATAACAGACTCTCTACATACACACTATAGTTTGAAGTTAGTGGCTGTCAGTACTTGGTAATTTGAATTGTTTTGTCATTCTTGTCATCTTTCAGTTCTGCATGACAGTCTTCTGCTTTCTCAACAATGTGTAATGTACTGCAATATATAGACCAGTTATAAAAATTGATTCTCACACAAAATGAGGAGAATATTGGGGTCTTGGAAACTGGTGTGAAACAAAAATAGCGTAGTAAAATCTTTTGAGTTTCCACAATCCTCACTTCAATAATCCTGAAGCAGAAACTATGGATTGCTGGAAATATATCACATGGAGGGATGAAGTGGACTCCCATCTGCAAGGAGAGTCAATGTCAAGGACAAAATATCCCTGTGAGGGGCTATATTATTAAGGAAAAGGCAGGAGTCATTCGCTGTTAATCTTCTAGCATAAATGGTACCTCTAGTAAGCAAGTTGCTTGCAAACTATGAGAAAAGACTGAATCATTTTTAAGATGACTGTGGAGAAAGCACAAGTTCTGATGACATTGTTTGGCATGGAAAAATGACCTAGAAAGCCTGCTGGCAAGTTGCAAACCATGTGACTTGTGCAGTACTGACAAAACTTCCTTTTCTACAAGCTTATAATCTTGACCACACATTTATTTTTTAAAGATAAAAAACGTTGTTTGGAAATCATAGCAAAGATGTAGTAATGCTCTTGCTTGTAGTGAACATGAACAGGTCAGAGAAGCAAAAACCACTTTCGATAGTGAACTCTACTATCCCACAGGTCATTTCCTGTGGCCCGCGAGCCTCAACAAAGTCATGGATGACAGCAGTATAGGTCAAAGAGCGGCCATTGAACCTGGACAAAACATGGAAAATGGAAGTGAAAATGCACAGTTCACAATTACCTATCGGCTCTGGAAATATGGAATAAAATTTTTTCTGGTCAAGTGCCCTTCCAGAATTACTATCATTTGACTGGGAATTTGGAATTTTAAAACTTTGTACTGCAAAGCTTGTTGATCGTCGTGCCATCTCCCCTGTCTCCCACCACCTCCCAAACTCCCACCATCCAGCCACAGAGGAGCATTCCACTTGTGACTCAGTACTACCCAAGACTGGAGCAACTGAATTACATTCTCTGCCAGGGTTTTGATTACCTCTTGTCATGCCCTGAAATGAGAAATGTCCTGCCCACTATCCTTCCCCATCCCTCCCACAGTGGTATTCCACTGTCCACCGAACCTACACAATATACTCGTCCATCCTTACACCTAGACCTAGATGCATGATCTATCCCATACATCCTCCCACCACCACCACCACCACCTACTCCAGTCCCAGACACTAATATCACATATCCCATCAAAGGCAGGCTACCTATGAAACCAGTCATGTGGTCTACAAGCTAAGCTGCAACCACTGTGCTACATTCTGTGTAGGCATGACAACCAGCAAACTGCCTGTCCACATGAATGGCCACCGACAAACTGTGGCCAAGAAAAAAAGTGGACCACCCTGTTGCTGAATATGCTGCCAACATGATATCCTTCAGCTTTTCTGTATTGCAAGGTGGGAACGTCCCCTGCAATACATCCAACATTCCCGTAACCCTCCTGGCCTCAACCTTCGTTAGTCACTGTCCTCACCCATCCAACCCCTTCCCTGTTCCCATTCCAGCATTACACAGCTGTCATTCCACCACCACACCTAGTCTTTTTATTTATCTCCTTTTCCGCTGTTTCCACCCCCCTCACCACCTCTACCCTGCCCTCCATCTAACCTGCAGCACTTCAGTGTCTGTCACTCCCACTTTATTATCCCTTCCCTTCCCCTCCCTAACCCTGGCCTCCTCCTTACACCCACCCAGTCGCCACTCCTATTGTGCACTGGTGCTGCTGCTTGCAGTGTGGTTTCAGTTGCCTGAGACTGCAGTTGTGTGTGTGTGTGTGTGTGTGTGTGTGTGTGTGTGTGTGTGTGTGTGTGTGTGTTTTGACGAAGGTCAATGGCCGAAAGCATTAATTGTGACAGGCTTTTTGTTGTGCCTATCTGTGACTCCACATCACTACCTTCTATTTGTTAATTTTTAGTAAAGTTTTCTCTCAACAATGTAAACAAGTAAGTTGAATGTTGTACTGTTGCAATGGAATGTGCGGAATTATGGTGTCTTCATTCTTGAGTATATTAGTTTTTCTGTGTGCTGTGTTCTACTTTACTAATCACAGAATGAATAGGTTTCACTTTGAGGAGTGTTTATTAAAAATGTCTTTTCTGTTTTACCTTGCAGCATGGGATGTATGGAGTGGCAGACAAATATGTTAGACTCCAAGAGTACCCATTCAGTTCTGAACAGAAGATGATGGCTGTGAAATGTGTGCCTAAATATGGTGATGTAAGTGCAAGAAATTATTTTGTGATATTCAGTAGTGATTTTCATGTGTGTTTAATGTGAGAAATAAGGTCTACAATGACTAACTGTGCTTACCTTTTCAGAATAAAGAGGAGACATACTTTGTGAAAGGAGCTCTTGAGAAAGTTCTTCAGCAATGTACAAAATACTTAATAAATGGTACAGTACAACCCCTTAATGCCAAGAAAGAGCAGGAATATCTTGCTGAAGCATATGAGATTGGCAGAAAGGGTCTCAGAGGTAAGGTTTACTGGATGTGGCTTGGAGTGCCTTATGGATTAACAGAGAATTATTTTGAATACATTGAATGCAGGTGATGACTGAGAGGACTGTGGAGAATACTTAAGGAAAAAGCAAACAATTTTTATAATAGTATGTTTCTGTATCTTGCAATATTTTTCACCACAGAAATTATTTTTGTGCATTTCATATAAAAAGCTGCATGTAATATTTGCAACAACAGATGTAAGTCACATACACAATGAGTGATTTTTGTGCTTTTGTTGCACAGCAGCAGAAAAAAGTTTAAGAGTTGACAGTTAACAGTTTCATTTCCCGTCTGAACTCTGTAAACAGGAATCTCTGTCTTGTGGAACTGCTGTATGCTCGGAGTATATTATTAAGCTGAATTCTTAGCTTTTTGCCCCTTCTTTTTCTGTCTCAGTCCCAATCTTAAAATATCATTTTGTCTGCTCATGCCTAGAGATTTGTTTTCATGGTTCTTCGTTCATGCATGTGAGCTCACTTTATTTGTACTTTTTGGAAAAATGCCATTGCCCCCCTTCATCGTCTTGTCTCCTTGGAAACTGTTTACATTTAGTCTGTTAATATCCTTTCTCAGTGGATAACTGTTTCACTTTAAGATTTTATGATGCAGTAACTTGTTAGTTAAGATTATTTTCTTACTGCTTCTCTAACTCCCAATACAGAACTTGCTTCTGCCGTGTGTGTACCACATCCTCCTCCTTGCTTCCCATCTTGTTCTTTCTTAAGAGTTCAGAAGACTAGGGATACAACTTGATAATAAGAAAAGTTCTGTATCTAATAGCACTGTTCCATTATTTCTGTTTCAGTGAACCACAAGTAAATTCTCCTCTTCTGTTCAAAATAATTTGTTTTATAAACAAATGCAGTGTGTACAAAATTTTGTCATGTTTTCACCAAATTACAGTGATTCTGAGAAAATATCATTGTATGTCAGAACGAGGCCTTTCATAAATTAACTGCTAAATTCTTTTCATAACTGTAATTGAAATTGTGCTCTATCTCTAATGACCTCAATGTAGATTGACTTAAAGTTTATCTGCTGTTCCATTTTCATTCTCGTTAAAGTAAGGTGCATTTCTAATGTGGCTGAGAGTAACTGTATTGTAATGACCTTTGACAGTTATGTGCTTATAAATATTGTTTCAGATAACTGTTTAGTTGCTAAAATAAATGTTTTGTGCAATATTTTTGTGATAACTCTTTGTGTTAATTTAATGATATCATTCTGAATTTTTCCCAGTGATGGGAATGGCAAGAGGCAGTTCACTTCAAGATCTGGTGTACACTGGCCTAGTGGGCATCTGTGATCCACCCAGACCATTTGTACGAGAATCAATACAAACACTAGTGCAGTCTGGTGTGAAAGTAACACTAGTAACAGGAGATGCACAGGAAACTGCAACTGCTATAGGTAAGAAACTGTTCTAGCAAGAAGTATTTAAAGTTATCTTACATTGTTTTAATTATTTTACTTTCACTGCCCCAAAAATTACAGCTTTCAGTCATGTAATTCTAGGTGCAGTGTTTATCCAAAGGCTCATAATTTAAATAATTCCATATCTTCTGTTAAATGACTTAAATTATTTAAAAAGCTAAAGGCTAAACTCATAACAGATCAGTATGTGAGGAAAATGTTCTTGCTCTGTCTCAGAGATGATGCTGAAATCAGTGACACTTTGTTATATTGATATATGTTGCCCAAAATATAAGTGTCAACTGGAACTGACAAATACTTTATGTGGATTTTTAAAGTAGATAAATCATGTGTTTCATTCACAAAGACTGACTGGAATACCAACCTGTCATAGAATTTTCATTTCAGATAGTTTGTCACCATGGAATTCAATTCAAACATGGTGAATATTTATCAGAAGTGCTTTCCTTCTTTTTCAATGACCAAGAAATGTCTGGCACTCTTCAAGCATGCCATACTTGCAGATGATCCTCATTAAGGACATACCAAAACTGCAACCACAAAGGAAATTATTGATGAATTGCACAGTAGTGAAGTGGAATTTTAATGATGAAATAGCTGATGGCATGTACATGTCAGGAGATGAATTTGTTCAGCATCATGTAAATAATTGTCTCTGAGAGGAGTGCCTCATTTGCGGAATGTTTACCAAAAACAATTGCAATAACACATTTATGAGCTGTGTTGTGATCATTTTAAAAAGAATCCAATCAAACTGTTAAGATGGATGAGACATGAGTTGTGAAATAAAATCACTGGGTTGAAACTTAGTCTTACACACACACACACACACACACACACACACACACACACACACACACACATAGAGACAGAGACAGAGAGAGAGAGAGAGAGAGAGAGAGATTACCAGTCTCTGGTTGCCAACAGATTTTGTGTCTTACGTCACTCGCTGCCAGAGACTGTGTGTGTGTGTGTGTGTGTGTGTGTGTGTGTGTGTGTGTGTGTGTGTGTGTGTGTGTTTTGTCTAATTCTGATGTAGTCATTTTTGACTGAAAGCTTACTTATTTGACAGTCTTTTTGTTGTCCCTATCTGTGACTAAGCACCTCCACTATATGGTGAGCAGTAATCTATCCTTTTCATAAAATTGTCATTAGACTCAGTTTTTTGTATCCATACATCTCCACTCATGGACAGCTTGTTGTACACCATTTGCGTATTTTAATATCCTTTGTCTTAGTCTCCTTTGTTTTTTCAAAGTGTTTGTAGTCTGATAATAGGCTTAAACAGGTAATTAGTGATTATGTTCATAAACCCTATGCTTGAATATGAACTACTGAAGAATGTAACACAGTAGTTAAAGCACAGGGCTCACATTTAGGAGGAACATGGTCAAATCATCATCTGATGAACTGTTCTTAAGCACATGTCAGTAATGACCAAGCCTATTCCAGCAAAGATTGCCACATTGCAATATTAACACCTTCCTTCTGTGCTGCCTTGATATTCACAAGCTAGTGTTGTTTAGAGAGATGTTCACAGTTATACAGATTCTTTCTAGAGATCTCTTCATGTTTCAGTAGCACCTTCTATAGAATAATTTATAGAACATTGTGACAGAAACATTCATAAAAGAGATTAGAAATAGATCCAATTAAGTTTGTGTGGTGTGGTAAATCCTCAGTTTTAACATCTAAATGCTTATATTTGCAAATATTGAACAGTATCTCTCTAGCTGGTAAATTGTGTAACTGTTTTCTGGAATAAGATTTAATTCTTTGTTTGCAGCTTCAATGATTGGTCTAGATACTATCCACAGCCAGGTTCTGTCTGGAGATCAGATAGATTCAATGACTGATCATCAGCTGGAACAGATAGTGAACAGTGTTAGCGTGTTTTACAGAGTCACTCCACGCCACAAACTATGTATAGTTAAGGTAATTCAGATTGTGCAATATTTCTCACATTATTTATTTCTGCAGGAACTGCAAGCTTTATCATTTTATGTTGTTTGTGATCAGGCGTTTCAGAGGAATGGCATGATTGTTGGAATGACAGGAGATGGAGTAAATGATGGCGTAGCTCTGAAGAAAGCTGACATTGGAATTGCAATGGGAAAGAATGGGACTGATGTGTGCAAAGAAGCAGCAGACATGATTCTTGTTGATGATGATTTTCACACCATTATGTAAGTAGCATTATGTGTATTAAAAACAAGGATAAGTAATTTCCTTGTGAACATATTTTTATGGAAATAGTACTTTAATGATGTACAGAAAATGAGATTTATCTGGAAAGACCATGGGCCATGTTGCTCTTAGTAAAGTTTTACTCAGGGGTGGTAGAAAAGTGGTTTCACATGATCAGTGGTATTTTCTTTTGTGTGAATATTTCTAATATAAGAAAATGGATGTAATATGCTTGGGGCAGAGGTGCCCTTTAAGGGGATACGGAATCACGTATCCCCGCAATGTTAATATATGCCTACTATAGGGAACATTTTCTCACAAACTACTGGAGACAGAGAGGTAAAAATTTTACTGTATGTGCATTCATATGTTACAACAATACTGAAACAACAGTTTATTGTCAAAGTGTTTTCTTACAGAGATACTGTACATTTATTTTTAAGTAAATTTATTCCATCGCTTTTTACTAGACTATCACCCCTAAGTCTTTTGTAAATCAAGTAATTAAAAAATCGTTGTTTCAGTATGTAATAGGGACCTATGTCACTACGTCATAAAAATTTCAGACTTCTAGGTTGACCAGTACCTGAGATAATGTTCCTAGATGAAGTAAAAAGTAAACTTACGGGAAACGGAGAAAGAAGATTAAAATATTCCTGATCCGTAGCTAATACCCCCTTCACAGTCTTCATAATCATCTTCAAGTCTTCTTTTGGCACCCCTCTGCACCTGTCTTGCTTTTTTCACTAATGTCTTGATTATATTATCAGCATGCCTTAGTCTGTGCTGATCTAAAAAGAACATAGCACGTACCGTACGGGAACCAACACACATACCCAACTTTTGAAGGACCTGGCATTTAGTTATATTTCCAAGATTGAAGGTTGCCACAGCATCATACACACCAAAATGTAGTGTATTAATTCCGACAAACACTGTTTTTGGGAGACGATGCCATATCACACTATTCAAGCACTCGTTGGGGTTCTGCGTTTTTCCGTGAAGACATTTCATCAGAAGACTTCTGTCAGCCAGATCTCTGAAAATGGGCTTTATTTCTGCCATGATGGCTGATGGTAGACTGTGGTGGTGAATGTATTTCTCTCCTGTTGTTAGTCCCCTATTGTATTTACACCAGCTGTTTTCACCTTTGGGGCACAAACCATGTTGTGGATGCTCATCCGTGGATGCGGTGTGGAAATATAAAGCCCATATAGCTCTCCTCATTTCTTCAAGATTGCCTGTATTTTGCCTGATTGCAAGGCCATAGCAGTTCTGAATGTGGTCTATTATGGAATCAGTCAATCTTCCTCTGCCATCCAAGGTTTTCCCATCATCTAGTTTTTTCCCTTTCATAACTGATTTTAACCTTCTCAGCCTGGCACCCATTCTCTTCTGCACATGTCCTATACATTCAAGTTTGCTTATATTTACACTGTTCCCATATGGTTTGCTTTCCAAAACTTCTTTGAATGCTTTAGAGTCACCATCTCCCAGATATTTGACATAGCGAACATTATACCACTGTGAAGAGCGATGAAAAATTTTCTTCACCCCAGCAACCTCCATGCCACCACTACTACCATAATAATTAGCAATACAGTCATCACTGTGTTCATTTTTCAGCCTGCCTGTGCACCTACAGTATTTAGACATTATTGCAACATCAATAACCTTGCCAGTATCAACACTAGTTGCTGTTACAACACCATTGTTGGAGGTGTGGCCCCTTTTCTGCCACGTGCCATCAAACGCCACTGTGAGGTCACGACTGCCGTCATTTTCTTCCACTGCTTCTTCCACAGCAACCTGCATTGACTTCTGTGCTACATCTTCAACTGCAGATCCTAGTACATAATTGTAAGCTTCAAACTTTGAAGGTGCACTTGGAAGATTTAGAACACCACATAGCATATCACCAGCTGCTTTGCCCTTACCAATTGCTCGCAATCCATAAACTAACCTAATATTTACACTATAAAGTTCAGTTTTCTTGTATCCATTATTTACAGTTACTGAAACCGAACTTGGAAACTTACAGCTGTATTTACAAACACTGCATATTAAATTAAACTGGGCAGCCAGGCCAACATGGGATTCTACTTTCAGAGAAACGTTTCCATGACATTTTTTGCAGCACAAACTGTTTTCAAGAGCTTCACACAATATATTCGTATCAATGAGTTCAAAAACTTCATTCCTTCTATCAAGTAAATTATATTTCTCTTCCAAATCTCTTAGTTTTTTATGAGAAGCACTGTTTTCATTTGGTGTAAGTTCGTTCGGCAAATCAGTAATAAGTGGATTCACATTTTCCAACAGTGATGATGATGAACTGCTTTGCTTTGCTAATGAATCATTATTTCTTTTCTTTTGCCAGTTCACACGCTTTTTAAATACTTTTGCTTTAGCTCTAGGCATTTTCACTGCGAAAAATGAAGCACTAAATACGAAATAACTCAACAACAACTACTTTCTTATATCACACTGTTTACAAAACAGTCCCGCCACAAAGTCAAAGAGTAACTTGAGGAAACCAGAGAGAAACATTTTCGGGCAACTAGTGTATAAATAGTCGCTGGAAACCGGGATATTTGAATTCATGTCACTTTAAAGGTACTGCCAAAAAGTTCATGGTCAGCCACGAGAGACGTGTATAACTAAAGCGCAATACCCGATCTCACAAATATATAAAAATAAAATAGTTATAATTGTAGTAGAGCTATGTATGATACGTCATTTTAAAGAGGAAACATGGCAGAATATAATACGCCAATAAAAAAAATTCGATTTTTTAACCCAAAATCCGATTCCGTATCCCCTTAATATAGAATGCTTCTCTTAAAACCATCTTGGCCCTTTACTCATCTGAAAATCTTTTTTTTACAATTGATTGTTATTATTCATTTATTGCTCTAAAATGGGTGTTTGTGATGTGTGGTATTATATGTGATGAGTTCTAAACTTATTTTGTTTATATAAATTACTGAGTTCTATTATCAGTCATTTGTACTTTCCAGTACATTGAACTTTTTGCTTTTGGTGTGGTTGTGTGAAAATGAGGCAAGTGTGATTCTGAAATATCCTGGCTGATTAAAACTGTTTGCTGGACCAAGAATCAAACCTAGGACCTATGCCATCTGTGGGCAAGTGGTCTACCAATGGAGTTATCCAAGCACGACACATGACCTGGCCTCACAGCTTACATGTGCTGATACCTCTTCATCTGCCTTCCAAACTTCTCAAAGGTTCCAGGTTAGGGTCCTGATCCAGCACACAGCTCACATTTGCCAGGAAGTTTCATATCGGTGCGCAGTTCACTCCAGAATGAAAATTTATTCTGAAAACAGTCCCTTAAGTTTTGACTAAGCCATCTCTACACAGCATCCTTCCTTATAGGACCTTCCTGCAAGGTCTGTAGGGGAAATTCTGCAAAGTTTAAAAAATAGGAAATGGGGTACTGGTAGAAATAAAGCTTTGAGGGTGGGCTTGAAGTGGTGCTTTGCTGGCTCGATCAGTCGGGTGCTTACTCATGATATAAAAAACTCTCAGGTTTGAATCCTGATTCAGCACAGAGTTTTGATGTGCTAGGAAGTTCCAAACTGGCACATACTTTGCTGCAAAGTCAAAACTCACTGTGGAAGGAGGATATCCATCAACATGTCCAGCTGTGGATTTTGATACATGTGAAAACTGTAGTTTTGACAAATAAATATGAAATGGCTACATCCTGTTGAGATTAAAGTTTTTGAAGAGACAGTGGATGTGATATAAAGTGGAATAAAAGTAATGGGAGGAGTAATGTCCTTATAGTTGAGATGTTGATAGTCACACAAATAGAACGAAAAAGTTTTTCAGGGGACATTGTATGTCCTATTCTGCCAATGTTAAATTATCGAAATTTGTGAACCAATACCTTGGAAAATTTTTAAGACACCAACTTACAATTTTCCATAATTATTGAATGCACCTTTCCAGATACACTGAACTAGAATTGTTACTAAAATTGTAGTAAAACATTGTTGTGTTTAAACCAACATTTGGATTGATGATAGATTTTCCTTTGTTGTAGTGAATTCATTCACCTAGAGAGCAGTTATTTCATATTTTGTTTTACATTGCCTTAAACTCATATAAGTATTAAAAAATATGATTTTTTCCTCAACTTTCAGATCTTCAATTGAAGAAGGGAAGGGTATATTCTACAACATCAGAAATTTTGTCAGATTTCAACTGAGTACAAGTATAGCAGCTCTTTCACTTATAGCACTTTCAACTTTGATGGGAATACCAAATCCCTTAAATGCAATGCAGATTCTGTGGATTAATATTATTATGGATGGCCCACCAGCTCAGAGGTTAGTTGCTACTTATCTAGCAATTTTCCAACAAAAACTAGTTAACTCTTTTTTTATAGCTAATATAAGGAATAGACATATTATTAATTTAATGAGCTGCTTCTTATTACATTATTTCCTTCAGTGGTGGCTACTAACGAACTGTTTTTCTCCTAGTCTTGGCGTTGAACCAGTAGACAAGGATGTCACCAAACAAAAACCTAGAAATGTTAAGGAGCCAATGATCACGAAATCACTTATACTGAATGTGCTGTTGTCAGCTCTTATAATTATAGCTGGAACCTTATGGGTTTTCAAGAGAGAGGTACCGTGAAAATGTTCCTAGTAATTTTCAGTTCTCTGGTGATAAGAGTTTGTCTTGTGTTGCACTATTTCCCTCTGGACTAACACATCTCCTACTTTTACAGATGAGCGATAATGTTATAACACCAAGGGACACAACAATGACATTCACATGTTTTGTATTCTTCGACATGTTCAATGCCCTTAGCTGCCGGTCACAGGTCTGTATTTCATTTTATAAATTTAGTTTCATAGGAAAAAAAAAGATTTAATTTTATTGTTCAGTCTTAAGATTCATGTATTTTTAATTAAATCTCTCTCTCACTCTCTCTCTCTCTTTCTGTTTCCCTCTCTCTTTCTGTTTCTGTCTCTCTCCTTAAGAGTCACTATTATTTCAGTGTAAAAGATTTTAGTTTAGTTTTGTTTTTAGTACTCTGTTACTGCTGCAGAATTAATTCAAAGATCAGAAAATTTTTTTTCTTAGCTAGTTTCTTTTGAAGTCTGATGTAATAAACTAATTGTCTATACTTCATATTTTCTTACTCAATTTACTGACTGAAAAGCATAAATAAAATAGTTTACATTATTAGGTTCAAATAAATGATATGAATATAATAGAGGAAAACATTCCACGTAGGAATAATATATCTAAAAACAAAGATGATGTGACTTACCATACAAAAGCGCTGGCAGGTTGATAGACACACAAACAAACACAATCATACACACAAAATTCTAGCTTTCACAACAAACTGTTGCTTCATCAAGAAAGAGGGAAGGAGAGGGAAAGATTAAAGGATGTGGGTTTTAAGGGAGAGGGTAAGGAGTCATTCCAATCCCGGGAGCGGAAAGACTTACCTTAGGGGGGAAAAAGGACAGGTATACACTCGCGCGCACACACACACACACACACACACACCCATATCCAACCACACATACACAGACACAAGCAGACATTTGTAAAGGCAAAGAGATTCGGCAGAGATGTCAGTCGAGGCAGAAGTACAGAGGCAAAGATGTTGTTGAAAGGTGAGGTATGAGTGGCGGCAACTTGAAATTAGCGGAGGTTGAGGCCTGGCGGATGACGAGAAGAGAGGATATACTGAAGGGAAAGTTCCCATCTCCGGAGTTCTGACAGGTTGGTGTTAGTGGGAAGTATCCAGATAACCCGGACGGTGTAACACTGTGCCAAGATGTGCTGGCCGTGCACCAAGGCATGTTTAGCCACAGGGTGATCCTCATTACCAACAAACACTGTCTGCCTGTGTCCATTCATGCGAATGGACAGTTTGTTGCTGGTTATTCCCACATAGAAAGCTTCACAGTGTAGGCAGGTCAGTTGGTAAATCACGTGGGTGCTTTCACACGTGGCTCTGCCTTTGATCGTGTACACCTTCCGGCTTACAGGACTGGAGTAGGTGGTGGTGAGAGGGTGCATGGGACAGGTTTTACACCGGGGGCGGTTACAAAGGTAGGAGCCAGAGGGTAGGGAAGGTGGTTTGGGGATTTCATGGGGATGAACTAAGAGGTTACGAAGGTTAGGTGGACGGCGGAAAGACACTCTTGGTGGAGTGGGGAGGATTTCATGAAGGATGGATCTCATTTCAGGGCAAGATTTGAGGAAGTCGTATCCCTGTGGGAGAGCCACATTCAGAGTCTGGTCCAGTCCCGGAAAGTATCCTGTCACAAGTGGGGCACTTTTGTGGTTCTTCTGTGGGAGGTTCTGGGTTTGAGGGGATGAGGAAGTGGCTCTGGTTATTTGCTTCTGTACCAGGTCGGGAGGGTAATTGCGGGATGTGAAAGCTGTTTTCAGGTTGTTGGTGTAATGGTTCAGGGATTCCGGACTGGCTCCCTTAAAACCCACATCCTTTCGTCTTTCCCTCTCCTTCCCTCTTTCCTGATAAAGCAACAGTTTGTTGCGAAAGCTAGAATTTTGTGTGTATGATTGTGTTTGTTTGTGTGTCTATCGACCTGCCAGCGCTTTCGTATGGTAAGTCACATCATCTTTGTTTTTAGATATAGTTTACATTATTAATATGATAACAAAGTCCTTGGTGGAATATAAATAATTTGAGGACTTAAGGTTATTGGTAACAAATAGTTAATGCCCTAAATTGTTGGAGGCACATAAATAACACTTAGAACTTTCCTAGCTTTGAGACAAATCCTTCTTTGTAGTTATAGAGTACATATACATACAGAAAGGTATTTCTGTACAGCTGCATTGTCCTGGCTGAAGAGATTGCCCTTGCTCTACAGTCAAGCTGTTTCATTTCCTGTCTTTAATTCTTCTTGCCCTCTTCTGAAATGAATCAGTGACAAAAGTGACTCTAAAAATGCTTGTTGGTTGCTGCAAATATCTCGTAGCTGTTTTTTATTTTTTTTATTTCCACATTCGGAACATGTTTCTGGCTCAGCCCATGGTCTGGTGATGTGCCAGCAATAAAAATTTGGGCGCCTGGCATTGTGCTAGCGCAAGGTGCCCTACATTGGCCACAGTGTGCATTAACTGCAGCTCTGGCTCTGGTACAGTTGGTTTCTGTCTTTGCAAGTGGGAAGTTATTGCACCTGATATACCAAATGCATTTCTTGATGTGCAGCGTTTACCCTCTTAAGCTTATATAATTGCATGTATTATGCACATTTTTGCCTATTTTGACATCTTCGATTTTTTAAAATTATTTTTGTATGTTTGTGAGCCTTGCAATTGTGTGTATTTGCATTTGCATTATTGGGATGTTTATTATTTGTATTATATATTGTTTATTATATGTATTATTTGTATTTATTATATGCTATATTATTATATGTATTATTTTTAATTGGATAGATAAAAAAAATCTAGTCACCAAGTGGTGGCGGAACACACACATAAAATAGGTTTGTAATTAGGCAAGCTTTTGGAGCCTGTGGCTCCTTCTTCAAGCTGAAGGATTGAAGGGAAGGGAAGAGGGGTCAAGGAAAAGGACTGGAGAGGTCTAGGAAAAGGGGTAGAACTCGGGAACTCAGGTCAGGGGAGACTTACCACATGGGATGAGAAGAAAAGACTGATTGTTGGGGATTGCATCAGATGTGATTTGAAAACATGAGAGCTTAAAGGTGGAAGATAGGGTAATATGCAAGACAGAGATCATGCTTAAACATCACACATGAGTTCGTAAATGTGAAAAGCTAAGTGCATTGTATGTAACAGAGGTGGGACAGGGACAGTGAAAAATAGACGGGTAAGACAATGACAGGTGTTGGAAACTAAAACAGAGTGAAGAATAGTTAATGTGAAGAAATGCTCAGATGGAAGAAATTAACGTAAATTGTAATTGTAATCCCAAATTTTAAGTGCTGACAGGTCACCAGATGATGGGCTGGGTCCAAAACATGTTGTGAATGTGGAAATTTAAGAAAAAAAGAAAAAGAAACCTGCAAAAACAGCTATGAGAATTTTTTTCAGATAAAAACAAGCATTTTTAAAGTCATTTATACTATACTATATTATGTCATGGTTGCCTCTCTCTACCAGGACTTTCAGTGTGAACTAAATGAATGTGACTTATTTGGAGTAAAATAAAATTACACGTTTCCCTTTGAAACTATTAGTCGGATAAAACAATCATATATCTTAAGGAAAGCAGATCCAACTCCAGAAAATGTCTTTCACTGCTAGAGTCCTCAGCAACTTACCAGTCATGTAACTTCACAATATCCTATGTTTAACGAAAAATGATAGTGTGCATTTTGTCATATCATTGAACTAAAGAATGTCATATTGGTGCCATTCAGCATTCTAAAAAATATGGTGTCCCTGTCTGAATTTATGTGAAAATTGAAGAATGTGAGTTTTGCATCGTGCTCCTCTTATATAGGGGCCATGGACAGGAGGGTCATAGCAGCAGTCATGACACTGGTGTTTGTAGGTATAGAGAAGACAGTAAATGATGTGTAATGAAATTTTTGGTGACCTAACAACACATTTATAATACAGTATCTACAAAAACCAAGTGTAATCACTACAGTCAAAGTTAATTGTACATCATATCAGCTTCACATCATGCTATACAAACCATATATACTGTTTCATACCTCACCTCAGTACTGTATATCATCAAGTCACTTATTCTAATGCAGCACATTGATTAAATGATATTCCATAATAAAATGTACACTTATCCCCAGGTTAATGTAAAAATGTGGAAGTGCAAGCACACGAGGAAATAATCATTAGTTTCTGTTTGTTGCAAGTATTTTTTTAGTGTTACTTTGTTGATGTGTGATCTTTTTTTTTTCTTTTACAGACTAAATCAGTGTTCACAGTTGGTCTCCTGAGTAATAAAATGTTTCTGCTTGCTGTGTCACTTTCTGTGTTAGGTCAGATGCTTGTTGTCTATTTCCCACCCCTTCAGAAGGTGTTCCAAACTGAAGCTCTTACACTTACAGGTAATAATAATCATTATCCATAAGTTTTTTCACAGTTTTAAATCAGAAGTCTAAAACTGAAAGCCATATGTCACTTTTAAAGATATTAGATGAAATTCCAAGTGTAATTTCATTCACCTTGTGGAACTGCATGTCTTATGTAGACAGGGTTTCTGTTCCTGTTGTAAGAAATTTTCCCTTCTAGTTAAACTTTCAAAACCTAAGAGTCACAGTTTAGGCAGAATGGAAACTGAAACAAAACAATATATGTAGAGGCACTTAAGAGTCAAAGAACATTTCAATATTGTTTTTCTCTTATAGCCAGATGTGTTCCCAATTCCATTGTCACACTATAATTACTGATCATTTATCAAGGTATGGGATACACAACTGTGTGGGTACCTTTGAAGCAGTAGGTGAGTGTGTATACAGTATGTTTGTTTCTTTATGTCCAGCCAAATCGAAGATTCTGCTTTTTTCGTGCAATCTTTGAAAGTGACATTATCACATTTACCATGTTCTGTGTGGTTTGGTCTTGTAGAGAGAAAAATGCCATTTTAGTTTTGGTCTTATGTGCATGCTTATTCTTTGCCAGCTAGAGCTTGCAACCCCCCCATTTCCCCCCCCCCCCCCCACACACACACACACGTTGTTACTCTCTCTCAGCACAGGAAGATGATAACTGGGTTAGCTGGTTTTAAATATTGCATAGAAAATTAGAATTGTCAGCCCAGCTGGACACACAAATACATGCTATTGGTCACTCTGGGAAAAAACAGTAATCACAGATTGCCATAAAATTCAAATGATTGGTATTTATAGGTGGATACAGAATAAGACATTGGGAAAACATTTGTGTTTCCCATTTTTAATTGTATTTATACGAAGGTAGTCACTGTTCTCGAAAGAACAGATACCATTGATGACCGTGCAGCTTCTCAAGAATAAATGATAATTAATTGAAACCCTCAGCTGCTGACAGGTGTTGTTGATATACCTCGATGGGGACAGCCGAAAATATGTGCCCCGACTGGGACTCAAACCCAGGATCTCCTGCTTACAAGGCAGACGCTCTATCCATCTGAGCCCCTGAGGATGCAGATGAATATCGTGACTGCAGGGACTTATCCCTTGCACGCGTCCCATGACACCCACATTCCCAACTGTCCACATTCCCAACTGTCCACATTCCCAACTGTCCACATTCCCAACTGTCCACATTCCCAACTGTCCACATTCCCAACTGTCCACATTCCCAACTGTCCACATTCCCAACTGTCCACATTCCCAACTGTCCACATTCCCAACTGTCCACATTCCCAACTGTCCACATTCCCAACTGTCCACATTCCCAACTGTCCACATTCCCAACTGTCCACATTCCCAACTGTCCACATTCCCAACTGTCCACATTCCCAACTGTCCACATTCCCAACTGTCCACATTCCCAACTGTCCACATTCCCAACTGTCCACATTCCCAACTGTCCACATTCCCAACTGTCCACATTCCCAACTGTCCACATTCCCAACTGTCCACATTCCCAACTGTCCACATTCCCAACTGTCCACATTCCCAACTGTCCACATTCCCAACTGTCCACATTCCCAACTGTCCACAATCTACATACAGGGTGCACACATATTCGGCTGTCCCCCGCAACACCTGTCAGCAGCTAAGGGTTTCAATTAATTATCATTTAATTGTATTGTTGACTTCTTAGCAAGTGGGCAAAGTGGAAGAGTGTGGTAAGATACAAACAATAATTTTGTGAATTTCTTTGTTTCTCCAGCAAAATGATGCTATTATGCAATAGGATTTCTTTTCACATGTTCATCAAATTAAACAATACCACTAAAACTACAGATGAAATCTGTATAGAGAAGTTTTAAAATATTCTGCTTTCTGTTGTATACATACCTGTAACATTTATATTTAAAATGAAGTTAGAGAGATTGGCCATAAACAGACATTTCTAGCCCCTTATCCCCATTTCCTTTTGTTCTATTTTTATGTTGAGAGTGGTGTTTTACAGTTCATAAATGTGGAAATAAGAATGCGTCTGAATAAATGAAGAAGGCAGTCCTTTTGAAATGACACTTTCCTGTAGAAATGGCATGCACACACAGACTAGGTTATTGAATTAAGAATTTCTAAACCTGCATAGTTTAAGAAAGTCTTTTGATTTTTATGAGACTACCCTTAATCTACTTGACTATGTTTAGATAAGGACTTGCTGATTTTTTCTGTGAAAAGAAGGAATTTGTTCTAAGCAGTTGGACGTTTGCTCAAGGACAACTTTAACATTGCTACTTTTGCATTTCTTTATTTTCATTTCTCATTTCTGTGTCATGCACATGCATCATCTGAAAGGACTGACACAGATACAGTGTTTTGGCCATATCTTTATAATGTTGGTTAAATACATTTAGCGATTGATTTTGAGGAATGTTTCTTGATTATTTATCTGCTGCCTCCCTTATCATATCATGTACAGCGGAGCTGTATTCTGAGTGCAGGACCTAATTTTGCTTTCATTTTTGTGCAGATATTTTGTTCCTCGTCAGTCTGACGTCAACGGTGTTTGTTGTTTCTGAGCTGAAGAAGTTTATGGAGAGGCATCTGGAGAAGCGTCAGAAGGCTTTCAAATCTGAACTTGACTTCGTATGACAGTTAAGGAAAACCAGAAGCAAGGCCCGAGTCGACTAAAATATACAGTCACAGAACTGGTACTGTCAGTATACAGCCCAGTCTCTGTCTTGAGGTGGTCTCTTCTGGTACAAAAATCAAAATGAGAAAGACTTTATTGGTGAACCATTCAGAAAATCCATAATAGTGACTAGAATTTTGTGACTAAGGGAAACTTCAATTATTTGTATATTTATTTTTCATTCATCATTTTGCATTATTTATATTTTTATAAGCACTAGTTAACATTCATGCTGTCATAGAAGTTATTGAAGTTTCCCGTGGTAATGCTTTTGATAAGTACCATTGATGCATATTCTACATAGTTGAAGGATGTATAAATTATTTACATTTTTTGAGAGTAATGTGCTTTTGCATTGAATTTTTCTTATTAATTTGTACTTTATTTATTAGATACAAGCAACTGAAAATGTAACACTGCATGTGGAGCTGTGATGGAGGAAAGCAAGAATTGACAGTTACTTACTTGAAACAAAAGGAAAGTGAACTGTTACATCATTGAACAGTGGTGTCTCTCTTGCCCATTTTTATTGTGATATACAGGGGACACTATACAGTGGTTGTGTGTGTTTCCTTCCTTTGAGTATTTTTTCTAACTTTGTAAATCTTTAATGAACATTATAATCTTATAGATGGTAGATGATCCTGAAAAGTGATTGGTGCTTTCTGTAAATATTTGCAGATGATAAACTAAGAGAGAATGTAGCTGTGAATGAAGTTTTAAGAAGCTAGCTGTGCAAGGCATCTGTCACCAGCTTAAAAATTGCTTAATGCCACTATAATGATCTTTGTAAAAGGAAGTTTCTATAAAGGGCCAAGCCCTAAATAGATGCAGCCTTATATAGTGTGACCAGGTCCTTATTGAGGAGAGCTGGGAGAACAGTGTTATACCTGTATGTCAGTTTTCTTCTTTACCATGCTTAAAAATTTCAACATTAGTATTTTAATATCATTCCCTATAACATTGTCTTCTTAATTTCTGTTTTCAGCTGTGATAAAATGATTTAATCTTAAGAAGATCCATCTTTGCAACTCTAGGTATTTGTGCCTATTGATTTTATATCATATCAACCTACAGTTGAATTCATTGTAATGTGTATTAATAATTGCACTTTCCATATTATTGGCCTGTGGAGTTCTAGTTTTGCATTATAAATGAAGATAATCATAACATTTTATTCAGTCTCATTTTCAAAAATATATTTGCACAAGAATGAATACTGGCTAGCAAATTCCAAAATTGTAGCCGAAGATTTCTGTCCAGCATAATGTGCAGAAGAAAATGGTTAGTGAGCTCCTGTTATAATATGTCTTTCTTGCAGAATAATAGCCAAGTGTTTTAATCGCGATGAAGTTCACTGGTAGTTACCTTACATAGATCAGAGTTGCAGAACTGTAGTTTCTAGTGCATTTCTTATAAAACACAGATGTGAAATTTCATGTAGTGGAAGAATTCAAAAGATTCCTGTATTGCAGTTTGTACTGTAAGACATTCTATAAAACTATCCTGTGGTTATAGAAGTAAGTCACCTTAATGTGTGGCCAAGGCACTATTAATAGAAAAGTAACTGATTTCCACTAGTTAAATAATAGTAAACTGCATATATGCTTTAGAACTTTTCTAGATTACACAAATGTGATAACTGAATATATTATGTCGAAAACTATTGACACTATTTAGAATCATTTAATGTTGTCAGTATATGTGTGGGGTGACAACTGTGTGTGATATAGTAAGATAGTTTTTGTTGACATTCATTGTTCCATGTGTTGTGTGTAGGCATAAGTACAGAGCGCCTTCTCAGTATTTCTATTCTTCTAATTGATCTTTGTACTGTTACCTGATGTTACATCTTTAATAAACTGTTGTTCTGAGAAGTAGGTTATACCGTAATGGTTCTTTTATAAATACAGTATATTTGACACTGGGGATTGTTTTCTTGATTTTCTTAAAATGCATTTATGAACTGTGGAACAAATCCAGAAATTTAGTTATAATATTGTAATTTCTTGTCACAAAGTGAAGGCTATGACAGTGTTAATATTTTAGTTGGTCATGAGTACTTAACTAGGTTTTTTGATAAAAGAAGACTTACTTGTACATGAGACAGATTATTGATTCTTAAATTTAATATTTTAGATTATTTCATATTTACAGAAGATTGGAAGTAAATACATTTCTTTTGTGTAGAATTTGTTGTCCTGGATGATAAGAAAAACAGTAAATAGATCGACAAACTCAAGAATCTGTTGCCAAGTATTGGTTGAGATGTTCCATTTTACTTTGTGTGAGATGTCTGTGAAGAAATTTTGTGTCTTTTTCAGTACTGTTCAGACAAAGAATTGTGTACCTTTTAATAACTGACTAGATTATTGAATAGCCAGTTGTAATTGTACAAGTGTACTTACTAGAAATAAATGTATAGCATATTTTTCAAAAGTACTATAATTTACAGAGTGCATGATGTGGTTCTGACCATAATGGGTTGTATAGAAGTATTATTCAAATTACAGCATTTATAAATGCCAAAGTTCTCTTTTCTTGAAATACTGAAGTATGTTATTTAAGAAAAATTAGTGCTTTTCCATTTGGACTTGAATTAAAAAGCAGATTTTGAGGAAAGTTTCCATAGCTAATTTAAGAGTAATAGCACTTGCTTGATAAATTATCAGTTTTCCATAGCCTTTTTCTTATATAAATTGTAGAAGCTTAGTCTGTATCTGTTTCTTTTTGTATGTGATGTTTTCATGAACAGTGTTTGTTTGATAAATATGCAGCAAATTTTCTGTAATTTTCTTTTTCAAGCCTGCTATTGACCTGAAACATTGTACTGTTCATTTGAGCTGTTGAAGTGGCTCATGATACACCAGGTCTGTCTGTTGTTGTGGTCTTCAGTCCGAAGACTGATGCTGCTCTCCATACTAATCTGTCCTGTGCAAGCTTCTTCACCTCTGAATAACTGCTGCAACACACATCCATTTGAATGCCCTTACTGTATTCAAGCGTTGGTATCCCTCTACAAATTTTTGCCATCCCAGACTTCCTTTCATTACCAACTTGACAGTTCTTTCATGCCTCAGGATGTGTCCTATCAAATTATCCCTTCTTTTAGTCGAGCTGTACCATAAATTTCTTTTTTCCCCAATTCACTTCAGTATCTTCTCATTTGGTATTTGACCTACCCACCTGATCTTCAGCATTTTTCTGCATCACCACATTTTGAAAACTTCTATCTTCTTCTTGTCTTAATTGCCTATCGTCCACATTTCACTTCCATACAAGGCTACAGTCCTGGCTAATACCTTCAGAAAAGACTTTGTAACACTTGAATTTATATTAGATGTTTACAGATTCCTCTTTTTCGGAAATACTTTCCTTGGTCAGGCAGTATAAAACATAAAAGCCACAAAAGCTGAGTTTTTTTTCCATTTTCCTCCTTTTTCAATTGTCAGGTGTGTCAACTTATAATTAATTCTGATGTTATATTTACATCTTCATTTCTGTGCAACATGCTGTAGAGGAAGTAAATCAATGCAGCAATCTGCAAGTGGTACATACAATGGTCTGGTCACAAAAGACTCGGGCGTTACTGGTGTACTTCATGAAAAAGATGCAGCTAAATTCCAAACTTTTCAAACCCAGTGTTATTACTGTATCTCTGTAGCCTCTGAGAAATGAACCTGTAGTTCTTATTTTGAAGCCTGAGATTCAGTATTTTTGCAAAGTGGGCTTTCATTTTTACTTGGATTCACTTGCCTTGAATTTTTGTTCTTTGAATTACATTTCTACTTTTGTAGCTGCTAATTCTTATGAATTTGTTCTTTGTATTTATTATTATAAAATCCTGTAAATTGCTCTAAAATATTGTAGGGAATCCTGATATTTCTAAAGTTAATTTTAGCTTCACAGAACTGGCACTTCAGTTCCTTTTGTCAGGAAACCATATGTAACCTATAATTTCAGTACCCATTTGCTTGAATTAACACTGCTTGCTTTTTTGGCAACAGTGGAAAATGGAAAGGAGCGTTTGGCGTAATTGGCTGGGAGGCCCCTTACAGGGCAGGTCAGGCCGCCTTGGTGCAGGTCTTATTGATGACCATTTGACTGTTTATGATGGATACTGTTGTGGAAAAATTACATTTCTTCATTGGAGTATGCTTAGCAGTTTTAATTGTAAACACAAACTGCTTGAGCTGGAAATGTTATCAGATTGTGCTTACAAAATTGTAGAAAGTTTGGGTACAAAGTAATATACAAACTTCCTTTTAGTAAAAATTACATTTATATGACAACTTCATTATTTCAAGTGAAAGAAAGAGGCAAATGAGTTTGTCTGTTATGTTTATTTTTTAAATAAAATTTGTGTTACCTGCCAACAAAGAGTGAAATGGCATTGTAAACTCTGACTCATTATCTATTTTCAACAAAGAAGAGTGTTGTTGAAGATATTTTACTTTATTGTACACTTATGATATCTTCTAACTGATAATCATGAAGTCAATTTTTTTGTTTCTTTTGTTGTTAAATAGGCATTTATGTGACTATAACTTGGTTTTAGTTTTACACAAGAAGACAAATTTGATGGTAATATTCTGATCTGCAATTGGTCACTGCATTTCGGGACTAAAGCCTTTCCCACCCCCCACCCTCCTCCCCTCTCCTCACCGAAGAAACAGAACTTGAGAATACTGTGACAGCCTTCTGTATATTTCTGTATAGAAATAAGTAGTTCTAATTAGGTTCACATCTAATTTGTTGACAGTACACAGTTATCAATGCTTTTTAATTAATATTTCTTTTTAAAATCTTCTTTAGTTTATAGTTCCTGTTTAAAAAAAAAAGTGTCAAGGTTTCTTATAAAAGTACCTTTACAAAATCAGTATAATAGTAGAAAGTCCTTGGTGGAATGCAAACAGTGGAATAAGGAGAGAGCAGTATAATTGTGGGGAGGGGGAGTGAAAACATTATATTCCCCTGATTCTGTGTCGCCTAATAAGCTTACTTCTCAACATAGAGAGAATGTAGCTCTGGGTGTGGTACTGTTAAAGTCCCCATTTGTGTCTTTAAGCTGTTTATCGTATTCCCCATATGTTGGTAATTGTCTTGTTTGCCTTTCACAAATTTATTTCCGTAGTATTTATTACTCCATTTGAAAATAAATTAAGATTTCTCGGTTATGGTGCACGAATAATAGGCTGCTTCATAAGGAAAAAGTATCTGTTTTGATTAGTTAACACAATAACCAGTTCTGATCAAAATAGTAAAGCTAATTTGAAACAATGAATGAATTTATTAGTTCTGTTCCTGCAAATCATATTAATCCAGTGAAATTCTCAGTTGTTCTCTGGTGTGGTTGAGAGTTTAATCTTGAAGCCACTAGCCAACAGTGTGTTTCAGCATGATTGTGTAGTACATGAATGTGTAAATGGAAATATTGGTGCATGATCAAATATGTGTATGTATTTGTTGTCAAGAATAGTTTCGTTGATAATGTTCTATTTTTATCCTGGGTGCTGAGTCAGTGTGTTTTGTTTGACTGTTGCTAGCTGTATATAATGATATTATTTTAGGTAAAGGAAACAAGACACTAGTTTTTATAATGAGGAAACACAAGCAGTGACAGTATTTGATGTGTAGTACTTGTTACCTCATGAAAACATTCTTACATAGTGGTCTCATAGGGTATAATTAATAATGTTTAAGAAAATGTTGTTTTGTTTACAAACCATTAATGTTAAAGAATTTGTTATACATTTATTTTTTTACATTTGTCAATGGTTTGGTAGTTTTTATTTTTAGCCATATTAATGTTTCAATAATTTTTAGAAATTTGCTGTCTGTGCAGCTTTCTTTTGCTTTTTAAAATCACAGTATATCTGCAGTGTTACTTTAATTTTGTTCTTATTTCACGTTCACCAAAAGCATTTTTTCTCATTTTGAATTTTAATTTTGTATAATTTCAATGTACCAGAAAATATATTGCTACCTCTTCGTTACTTTTGTTTTTATTTATATCTGTTCATGCACCCACTGTCCACCCAAATTAAGCCTCAGTTGGCTACATGTGTGAAATGATATGTATTATTTATCATAACCACTTTCTTGAAGAAATTTCTTATTCAGTGAAACTGTTTGAAAGTTGAACACTCTTTGAGTTACACAGACAATATACTGATATATTCTATTGTACATTTTTGCTGATACTGACATATATAAAGGAACTTTAGAACATCTTGGTACCAGAGCTTCACCTGTTGATTTTGAATTGGAACTGTTTGTATCTTCGCTTTTTTATCAATCTTGTACAGTAAGCTTTGTGGGGAAGAGAATAGCTGGCTGCTGAATTTGTTAAGAACAAGCATTTATTGTTTCAGCTATTTCTACTTGCCTATGTCCTCAGTTATGTCAAGTATTATATCTATAATTACTCACTGAAGAATCAGTCTTCAGTTTTTGTGCTACTTTTGCATTAACAGTCACTGCCATGTAGTGGGATTTGCTGTCATTTGTCAGATTGTGTGATTTTGCATAAAGGTCTTCTAGCTCCTCATCACATAGGTTGTTGTGTGGACATGAAATAATTCTACGTAGATATATTTTGTTTATTTTTAAAACTAATCTTGATATCATTCTTGAGAGTTCTGAGACACCTGTAAAGTGGTTTTCAGTTTCTTGTTTACAACAAAGGCTGTACCTGAATTTTCATTCAATCGTGTTCCTCAATAATAAGGATGTCCTGTTTTTCAATTTTACACCACATTCTTGATAACATTATAACATCCAATTTGGTTTTGTTTATTCTGACTCTAGGAATCTATCTTTGGGTCCCTAAACAAAAAGTAGTAGGGTTGTAAACCCACAGTATTGTCTGTTCAGCCAAATGTAATGTACCAAGGAGTGGGTGCCGAATAAAGTGTGTGTCCCATCATCTTCACCCACTGCATTAGTTCCCTCAGTCCACAGCCCATAACCTGCTTTCATCTGTGTTGAGGTATTGTCATGCTGGGATCTTTCACACTGTAGCAAAGCCTCCAACAACTGTATCCTTGCTACACTGCCCTCTGGGGGGCTTCAGCCCAGGCCTGAGTGCGTCCAGATACCAATCAGGGGATAAATGTGACTTGTTGACCAAATCTTTGTTATCTGTAATGTGTTTAGTCCAGAGGAACTTTAACTCACTGCCCTGTGTGCAGGCCATGTTGGTGAGCAACTCATCCATATTTGTTGCCCAAATAGTGATCCATAAAGGTTGTTATGTCATTGGCAGTTATAATTTGAGTAAAAGTGTGGATTCCCTTAATCACTGATATTTAGTTAACACCCCCCCCCCCCCCCCCAACTTTCGAAGTCATGATTTTTCTGTTAATGGAAAACACATCAGACACAATCTTAAGTGCCTTGTATATCCTGTTTTTAAGTGTACGTGTTCTTGAATAGATCTAGAACACGAAAATTTCACTTCCATTCTCGAACTGGAAGTACACAAGATTGTTTTAGTTTGCTGTAGATGTTCATTGTCATAGTTGTTGCCATTATCACTGTCATCTTTGTCATCAATACCAGGGAGCTCTTCCGGCAAGGAATGATTTGCACCAGTCTGTTTCTGTCTTGGTAGATTTTCTCCCTCGTCACAGCTCTCCTTTCCAGTCAAGGTCTTTTTTAGTTTGGTCCAGCCAATCTTTCTTGTACTTTATCCTCTCGCATTTCTTTCCAAGTACAGGTGAATAATTCTGTTAGTCTGCATCTGTTTCACACAGCAAAAGTGCTTCAACCTTTCCTGCATTGTCACTTCCACTTGCATATCTCTCATTATGTGCTCATTTTTGAGCTTGCCTCCCTGGTCTTTTGTAGAAAAGACATAAGAAATTTCACATCATAAGTTTATAGTGATTTATGTGCCTTGTTTTTATGACACAGTTCTCCAAACTAGAGGGCATGATGGGAAGAAGGAAAGATGATCATGGTCTGTGTAGGCAGGAAGAACCTTATCTGAGACAAGTCTTTGTACTACATTGATGAATTAAGATATTTTGGTTATGCTGCTCAGAACCTCAAGAATGATACTGTGATCACTTGCCCTAACACTATGATGATATGTGAAATTATTGACATTCTCAGTCTTCACACTCCAGAAATATATTACTTGGAGTGGGTGTTCTGTTCATTCTCATTGCTGTTGTCTTGTTTTTGCTCACAGTTAACACAAACTCTTAGAACTTGGTGTTCCGCATATCCAATTTCCTCTGTACCTCTATCTTGGTTTCACCCCAAATATGGTATCATATACAAATAGAATGTTTAGGTCTTTTTTTACTTTCTTTATGTCCTTACAGTATCCATGAGTGTGATGGGAAGTACAGGTGGAGAAAGAATGCCCTGTTGCACTCCTCTTTTTGTATTAAATCGCTTTGTCTGGTTCCTATTTGTTCACTGTTCTTACATGTACCATACAGCATCCGTACTTCTGTCATTAAAGTGATGGAGACACTCTTTTCTTCCCAGGCAGTCTCATATTTTGTACCTCAGCACAATTGTCATATGCCTTCTCCAAATCTAAGTACACTGTTATGAAATATTTCTCCCAATATCTTTCTGTTATTTGTTGGAGTGTAAATATAAGGCAAATTGTTCCTCTCTTATCCCAAATCCATGCTGTTCTTTGAACTTAGATTATAGATAACCTACAATTTTCCAAAGATACCGGGCAGTGTGCTAATAAGGTGATCCCTGTATGAGTTAACTAATGATATCCAGGTGACTGCACTCCTTTCATTTGTTTCAGAGCAATTTCTGTCCAAGCAACAGATGATTGTTCTTCTTTGGGCAGGTTAATGACTTTGTTTTCATTGTCTTCCTCTCTCCCCATTCAATATAATACAAAATAAATCTCTTCTCAATAGATGTTATGTTGTTTTGTTGTAGCTATGGCAACTGTAAACAGATTTTAAATCATCCATTTGTTTGCTTCTCCCTTCATTTTGCAAGCCATTATTTATTCCTTTTTGCATGTTGGCACTATGTTTCCCAGTTTGTTTAATGGTGCAAGTAGTGTTTATTTGTGTAAATTTTTTTAGAATTTCTTTACAAGCTACTAAATTTAATTTAAAGTGCAATTATTAGTAGCCAAATAGGAGAAACAATTGGGTTCATGCCAAATGACTTGCTTAAGAGTTCATTCATTCATCATGTTCCATAGATCCTGTCAAGGAGAAAAATGTTCAGGGATGCAGAACAAATAAATGTATACATAGACAAAAGACAAGAATATCATAGAAACTTAATTTATACACATATTAACAATAAAACTATCACTATACTGCTTAATAGTACTCATGATTATGCCAGCTAAATTTAATCAAGTAAATTAGAAAGAAAGCTGCTAACTTTGAAAGCAGCTGCTGTTATACAAACTGGTTGCTGGTTGTCCTGTTGGCATTTTTCTCAGAAAACGTTTTTCTACATCTGTACATACAAGTTCTGTTTACAGTATGTTACTATGTGTTATGCAACTGTGCAGAGTGCCATGGAGCTAAAATAACTTAATCCTTGAATGTGGGTATTGAGATAATTTTGTAGAAAGAGTGACAAACGAGGTGCATGTTTTAATATTCTACTGAAAATTTTTGCATAGTGGTGGATGGGAACATGTTCAATACTTCTGGACTAGAGCACATAACTCTGTTGTGAGCCCTAAATGGGGAAGCAAAGTGTACCTGTAAATTATTTTTGTATTTCGTCTGATTCATCATACTTCAACTGAAACTGAATTTTATTGTAAACTACGAAAATAAGTTAGAAGTAAATGTATTGGGAGGTGGGTGTCAAAATTCCAGACCATGGTTTAAGCATGAATAACATTAAACTGTATAGTGACAGTTAAATTACTCCACCTGGATTTCAGTGTGTGTTAATGTGTCCACTTCTGGGACACAGGGAGGTGTGCCGGATGCAGATAGAATTCTCCTTGCAGATTAACGATGAGGGCCAATGTGCCAGCTGGCCTGGCTCTAGTTTTAAGGTGGTTTTCCACATCCATTTAGGTAACTACTTCGTTGGTTCCCATATCACTCCTGTGAAACATGATGTCACATTTTACCATGCAGTGCACACTAGACACTAGATGCAGAAAGAAAGGGTGCATGGGTTCCACCTGGAGAGCTTGTGGGTGAGGGTGGCAGGTTGGGGGAGTTGAGGGTAAAAGAGCTGGCAGTACCGTTAAAATGCCTTTGGGAGTGGCAACTCCCATTTTAATAATAGCCTGTATATGGGTATGGTTGGTTCTCTGTGAAACTGGATAAGTACTCTACCAGTCATGACATGTCATTGGCTGCATATAGGGCACCAGGTTGAACGAGTGGATGGATGGATCAATAAAATGACAGTTCACACATTATTTTGATTATATATTCAAATGTGATATACGAATGTGCATCAGAATTCTGCAACAGCTCATCACACAAATGCAGTACAATTCATGTTTTGAATGGCACATGTGGTCTCATCTTGGTGTTACAACTTCTGTAGAAGATTTCAAAACAGTTGATCTAAGCTTTCTTGCATTCAGCCAAAATGTTAATACGCATGGTCCATTTCACTTAGTTTGTTAATTGTCAAATAAGGAGCTGATGCACCCCCAAAGGGTACTCTCTTCTCATCAACAGGGTCCTGATCTAGAATGAAATTCACTCTACAGCGGAGTGTGCACTGATATGAAACCTCCTGGCAGATTAAAACGGTGTGCCGGACCGAGACTCGAACTCGGGACCTTTGCCTTTTGTGGGCAAGTGCTCTGCCAGGAGTGCTAGTTCTGCAAGGTCCACAGGAGAGCTTCTGTGAAGTTTGGAAGGTAGGAGACGAGGTACTGGTGGAATTAGAGCTGTGAGGACGGGGCATGAGTTGTGCTTGGGTAGCTCAGTTGGTAGAGCACTTGCCTGCGAAAGGCAAAGGTCCCCGAGTTTGAGTCTCAGTCCGGCACACAGTTGTAATCTGCCAGGAAGTTTCAGTGTCCTGGTCTGCTGTAAAATGTTCCAGGAATTTTATCCTCAGGTCCAATTTATACTGCACCTACATGTGATGTCCAAAATACTTTCATGAATATGAGTCACTCAATATAGAATGCTTGTGTGACATACAATAAGAAAATTGCGATGTAACACACTGGCTGAAACAAAAAGTGCAGCACTTGGAAGGATAGGAAGAAACAAAATGAAACTGTACAGGCTGAGATGGTATATGGTGTTCTTTTGGTGACTACAAAAATGAGTGAAATTTTAGAAAGAACTTGACGGTACGAGTCCACTAATAAGTATGATGTTGCATCCCTTCTGACACTGATGCTGGCATTGATTCAGTTGGGAAGGATGTCAAAGCTGTTGTATCCTCTGATGAAGCAAACTGGCCTCCAACTGTTGCAACTATTCCTTGATTTCCCAGATGCTGACAGAGAGAGATATGCTGTCCAGGCTGTTCCCATAATGTTCTGTTGAGGACAGATCTGGGGATCTTGCTGGACGAAGGAGTACCTCAAATCATACAGACAGCTCATTGAGTCACTGTTCATATTTGGAAGAGTATTGTCATGTTGAAAAATGGCACCGTGATGCTGTCTAACGAGGTAACTCATGAGGATGCAGACCTCCATGACGTACTGTTGTGCTCAGGGTTCCCACAATACCCAAAAGCTGTGAGCTGTGTTTATACATGATTGATCCCAACACCACTTAATGAATCTCTCTAACATGACACACTCAAGCTACCATTTAGTCTCTAAATCAAAGGCTGCCCAGTCCACAGAACAGAACACTTTGACCACAAGGATGAGCAATGTGATACCGATGCAATGTAAATTAATGTACAACGAAGAGGAAGAGCATATAATGTTAGCGAATACCTGTACCTTTTGCAAATGTTCCAGTAATGCAGCAACCGCATTATCATTTCATGTACACTATGTTATCAAAAGTATCCGGGCAGCTGGTTGAAAATAACTTAGAAGTTCGTGGCACCCTCCATCAATAATGCTGGAATTCAATATGGTGTTGGCCCACCCTTAGCCTTGATGACAGCTTCCACTCTCGCAGGCATATGTTCAATCAGGTGCTGGAAGGTTTCTTGGGAAATGGCAGCCAATTCTTCACGGAGTGCTGCACTGAGGAGAGGTATCAAAGTCTGTAGGTGAGGCCTGGCATGAAGTCAGCATTCCACATTATTACAAAGGCGTTCTATAGGATTCAGGTCAGGACACTGTGCAGGCCAGTCCATTACAGGGATGTTATTGTCGTGCAACCACTCCACCACAGGCCGTGCATTATGAACAGGTGTTTGATCATGTTGAGAGATGCAATTGTTATCCCCGAATTGCTCTTCAATAGTGGAAAGGAAGAAGGTGCTTAAAACATCAATGTAGGCCTGTGCTGTGACAGTGTCATGCAAAACAACAAGGGGTGCAAGCCCCCTCCATGAGAAACAACCACACCATAACACCCCTGTAGTAACCAAAACCAACTGCAGGAACGCCTTGGGCTGCGGATTGGAGCCGCCAGGCGGGAAAGCCGGCGGCGGTGGAGCACGCACCACCAGGTAAACACAGGATGAGTCGGACGACAGACCAACGACAACTGACAACAGCCGACCACGACCGACTATGACCGACACAACAAGGTAGAGATAAACAACGGAGGCTTGTGGAAACCACAACACCACACACCAACAGTAAATCCACTCAGAACCAGAGCCAGGCAGATGTCAACAACAAGCAAGGACCAGAACACAGTACCGCCGAGATAGAAACGAAATCCAGAGCGAGTACCAGACTGACTGGACAAGGGCAGTCAGGCACCACGTCCATTTGTTCTGGCACGTGTTCGACTTCCGCGGCGGAAGGTACTAGAACCCCCACCTCCAAATTTTACTGTCGGCACTACACACGCAGGCAGATGACGTTCACCAGGCATTCACCATACCCACACCCTGCCATAGGATCACCACATTGTGTACCGTGATTTTTCACTCCACACAATGTTTTTCCACTGTGCACTGATTTTTGGTTTGATACCGTTCACCAAATAATCGAGTTCTACGACCTCCTCGCACCCAAATGTGCGGTTTGATACCGTTCACCAAATAATCGAGTTCTACGACCTCCTCGCACCCAAATGTGCGTCTAAACTACCGCATCTCTTTATAATCACACAGATCTTGTGCCAAAAAAATTCTTATGCGACAAAACAACAAACAAGTTACAATAAATCCTGAAATAAAACATTGAAAATCACCCCTCCAAGCTTGTCACACATATTGTTCTCTTCATCCCAACCATGTGTAATTATAGTGTGCGCAATCTGGTTGTCCCCCATCAAAATATTCTTAAATTTTACTTTCCTTTTTTCACCCTCAATTTGAAATCCAATCACCTTCCCACGCAGTGAAACGAAGTTTTATATTTAGATAAGAAATCTGTTCCCAGCACCACATCTTTTACAAGTCCATTCACTACAAATCATCCTATACTAAAGTGATTCTCCTCGCACTTGAATTCCAAGATCACTTCTTGCCTTATCGGCTTACTTAAGCCGCCAACTGTCATATTAATTTTTACACTATTTACAGGTAGTAATACAAATTTCTTGTTCTTTTTGCCCTATGTACAAAACCTTCCGACACTGCCGAACATTACTTCCAGAATCGAGCAGTGCATCTACTTTCTCGTCATTTACTTTTATTTCAATGATAGTCTGAACATTAATCATTTCCCTTTGCTCTAAACATTGTTCCCTCAATAAATCATTCTCTACGTCTCGTCCCTTCTCTTCCATCTCTAGAGTACACATATACTGTTCGATCCACCCCTCAATTTCGTACTCGCCCCAAAATAATTAATTAAATGCTTCTTTCGCCCCAATGTCATTTTTCCTCCCTTCTAGACCTCTCGCTATCTTAAACTTCTCTCGAGTCCACAAATGAGGCAATAACGATCGTAATGTTCTACCGTACCACCGACAATCAGTTACAGTAAAATCACATTTCTCCTTAAGATACCATTCTGTCCAAATATTATTTTCTATATTAGAATCAAACTCACTGTATTCTTCCTTAAAATTATCGAGAGTAGTAGCTACAACATCATTATCATGAAATAAAGCATTACTTTTTACTTTCACATCATTACAAACACCTTCCCAAACAACACTTTGAACAACCGCTGATACATCATACAACTCGCTACATAAAACCTCATTTACTTCCATCGACAGATCACCAAATATAAAAACCCTTCATAGTTTCACCATCCTCTGCCGTTACATCACATACATTATAGCTACAGAGACGTGCAATTTCAGAATCAACAGTACCATTAAATTCCGCTGCATTTTGATTTAAACCTGAGAATAATACCTTTTCCTCTCCTACATGCTCCTGCACCACATTAATTGAAGATCGCACATCAAATTCAGATACACATTCATTCTCAAACAAACATTCAAGATCCACAGATCCATCCAGAATTTCTGGTTCTCCTCCATTAGTAGAAAGATACACACAGATTTCTTCCTCTGAAGTATCAATACCAACTTCAGCACATAAATCATCATTACTACCTTCCTTCAAAAATAATTCACCAATATCTGCCGATACACACACAAATCCATCAACAGCTTACAAGACTAATGCACGAAGCCCTTATTAACCTCTTTCACAACTTTCACCGTCAAAATATCACCGGAAACATCATTACCTTCATCACTATAATCGTTACCGCTAGTTAGTACTTCTTTTGAATTTTCTATATCATCTAACTCCACCAAATTCAGTTCCACCTCAGCCTCCTTTTGGTACACAGATTCTTTCATTGTATTAACATTCACACGCTCTTTCGTCTCACATTCGTAAAACAAATCATTAGCCCTAAATCGTCATCATTGGCTTTATCACTATCTTTCATTATCTTAGGATTACGCCTTTTATGTACGATCTGAATTGAAAATTTGCCTATTTGATTCTCATCTCTTACTAATCTCATTTCAAAATTCTGGCGCCTTTCTGCCGATTTATTAACACCTGTCACATTTCCGTTTACTCGCATCCTATTCATCGCCGGTTTATTTTGCCATCTCCGGACCTGAGATGCGGCAAAACTTAGTTTCCCAATTTCCCATTATGCTGGTTCATTTCGCCAGGTGCCGGTCCCTAAATCTACGTTCTTGGTGTCGGTCCCTGTCACGAAAGTATCCGTTCCCATTACCCCTTTGAAATTTATCATTGGATGTGTTTCTGTTACCGTTTTGTAACCGCCTTTTCAACATAATAATTTCAGTAAGCACTTCCAATGGACATTTCACATGCATTAATCTCACAAGTTCACGTTTACAAAATTCTCGCATCGACCCATTCCCGTATTTAAATGTTGGCCCGTTCAGAAACTCATTTTGGAGTTGCGTTTGCTTTGCTTCACTCCAGAACTTGTTCAGGAAACTGCTTTCAGATATTTCGTAGTAGTGTACATTAGCCCACGATTGCGCCTCACCTTCCAGATGTCTTTTAACGAATTTTATCTTCGCCTTGTCAGAAATTCCCCTTATAAAACCATCCCTGCATGCTGCTAGAAAATTTACTGGGTGATATTTCCCATCGTCTCCAAAACATTTGACCGATCCTGAGTTCATCCACGGAACAATGATCATTGTAGAGGTTTGTTGTGCAGCTAAGAAATTCAGATCGCTTCTTGTTTCATTGATTTGCTTTTTAACTTCTCTATTTTCAATACGAATGCAACATTCTACTAGTTCATATATTTTATCTACTTCTTTCTCCCCTTTACCTATTCGAACGGATAAGTTGCTAATATCCTCTGTCGTCTCAGCCGTTAGAGCATCTTGCCTACTCATACAATTTCTTACTTTGCCTCCCAGATCTGCCTGCAACTTCTCCACCTTATCACTGAAATTTTTCTCCGCTTGATCTACCTTAGAGTCAAGTATCTTAACTTCATCAGAAATGTTGCCCATTTCATCAAGAATGGTTTTTAATTTTCCGTCTATCAGTTTCGCGATTACACTAGCCATTTTATCTATTACTTCTTTCACAACCGAAGCTAGTTCGGATTGAACCGAATCAATTTTTAAATTTACGTCACCCATATCGATTTTAACAGAATCAATTTTAGATCCCATATCGGATTTTACATAATCAGTTTTTGATCCCATATCAGTTTTAACAGACTCAATTTTGGATACCAATCCTCTTATCGTTTGCATTAATTGCAACATCATGTCTCCCCCCAAATTCATGTACCTTGCCTGTTTTCGGACTATTTGCCCTACTTCGCTAGTATTTTCGGACCCACACAAACTGGACGACTGCTTCATGTTATCGACGTCTATTATTGGCGATTGAACTACAGAAGCATACATAATGTCACTATCAGCGCAGCTACTTAGCTGTGTCGTGCTAGATCCTACTGCCATGGTATTGCTGCCAATGTTGCAGTTGAAGCTGATGCCGAAGATCTCGTAGCCTCTGCTGTGGTGCTGCAACCGCCGCTAAGCGATGAATCGCCGTTGAAGATTCCACTGCTGGCTGGAACCATGTGCTTTCGATGTCGCCTCTTCTTCGGCGTTTTTTGTTTTCTTTTATATCACTCCTAAACACTGCTAAAACTCGGTGCACGCAACTGTTGCAGAATTCGTACCCCAGAGCCCGCACGCAAACTACCTAAGCTGCCACAGTCTTGAGACTCAGATCACAGAATGTCGTTAACTGTGAGAATTAAAACTGTAAATTCACAACTATTAAAGACACCTAGTATTCAGTACTGAACCGATCTCACATTTAAATTTTGCGAGAGACCCTGCCCATCGAAGTTGAGATTCAAAAATGGTTCAAATGGCTCTAAGCACTATGGGACTTATCATCTGAGGTCATCAGTCCCCTGTCCGCAGCTCGTAGTCGTGCGGTAGCTTTCTCACTTCCCACGCCCGGGTTCGATTCCCGGCGAGGTCAGGGATTTTCTCTGCCTCGTGATGACTGGGTGTTGTGTGATGTCCTTAGGTTAGTTAGGTTTAAGTTGTTCTAAGTTCTAGGGGACTGATGACCATAGATGTTAAGTCCCATAGTGCTCAGAGCCATTTTTTTTTTCATCAGTCCCCTATACTTACAACTACTTAAACCTACCTAACCCAAGGACATCACACACATCCATGCCCGAGGCGGGATTCGAACCTGCGACCGTAGCAGCAGCTCGGTTCCGGACTGAGAAGCGCCTAGAACCGCTCGAGCACAGCGGCCGGCGAAGTTAAGATAATACTTTTGGAAACACTTTGCAGAATTCAAATCCAGTTCTAAAACTTTCCAGAGTTCATATTCTGCAACTAACACTTTCCAAAATCCAATCCTGTTCCAACACTGTGCAAGATTCTTATCCCTCAGCTAACACTTTCCTAATTCCTATCTCGGACGAGCCCCCAATTGCGATCTAACATCCCAAAGATGTTCGGGCTCACATGCAGTTCCCCTTTACTGAACTGACTTGGCTCAACTGCGTCTAGGGGTTGAATCGCACTTGTCGCATTACACATCCTAAATTAGACACTTATGAACGTTTGGTTAAATTTTCAGTCTGATGGCAAGTTTGCAAAATACATAGTTCATAAAACATATAATAACAGTAATAATAATATCGGGAACTAAATTAATGACCCATAAATAATTTAGGCCACACAGTTGCCATTTGTTTAGAATAATGTTTACTCAGAAGGCAAACTAATAGCGAAAGTGGTCGTCTTTAGAGTTACTGTTACACTCAACCACATATCCATTTGACAGAGTTCGATCATTCACACGAAAAGTTACACCAGGCGCGCGGCTGCTCACTGCTCAGAGACTAAGTCCCGCGATACCACACAACGCGAAATTGTCTAAGTCGTTTCACTTCCTAGCTGCCTAAAGGCCGACTGTCTGCTTTCGCGTCTCTATCCAAACTGTTCCCTTTCGTATGTAGACCAGAACTGTTCACTTTCGTGTCTGCACCAGCACTCCTCCTCCGCCCGTCCCTGGCCCCACTTCCTGCTCGCCGAACATACTCGCTCAACTGACTAGTACAGTTCCCTTTCCTGAAGCCGTACATCTTATTGGCTACAGATTATTCTGTATTATTTTACATTTTAATATATTTTATATACTGTGTGTAATATCCATTACATAGTAAATGTTAAATTCTTTTACATAAAACCAATACAATTTCCTTCTTAACTTTGAATGTCACGGCCAGTAGCCATGCACCAATGTGCTTTCTGATAAATAAATACAGAACAAAAGTAACTATTATGCACTAAACTGTACAACAAATATTCTGTTAACTAATGATTCAGTAAGGTGTCATGTTGTCATCGTTCAATGTGTAACTATTATGCGCTAAACTTTACAACAAATATTCTATTACCCAATGATACAGTAAGGTGTCATGTTATCATCGTTCAATGTGTTTTGTGTGGAGAAAATCATAAACTATTATAGATATGATCAATATTAAAGTTTTACTGGGATCACCATGGAAATTTATGGAGGATGGCAGATTAAAATTACTGTGGCTTCATTCTCTGAATTACTACAGAATTAAATAGTTTCCATAAATGTTTCCCTTTATGGCCAATATTAGGTCCGCCATATTTAACACTGCTACATCTCCCTGGCCGCAAACGCCTTCTCCTGGGTTTCCCTATGACGTAGGTTCTCGTCTGTCTCACTCGCACACTGCAGCACTTAGGCCTCAATAGACAATAGTAGCATGTTCCCCCATCTCGTGGCGAATCTGCGAAATTTGTGGCACACGGTCCTGGACTTCAGGGTTCGTTTCACAATTCCTGTAGGCTGACTCTTTCGACCATATATTTAAATCAGAGGGAAATGTTCGTTAACTCACATACCATGTGTATAGGTAGGATAATTACGTCCATTTTTGTTTTGAGGATGTATATAGCCTGGGGAAAGATGATGGGGTCAAGTTGGAGGTAAGGAATTCTGGGAAGGAGACCTTTGGATGGTTAAATGCGAGGGGGGCAGGATCATAGTTGGATGATGGTATGAACTGGGAGAGGCAGGGTTCCTTGTTGAGATTAGGTTGGCTTTGGTTGGAGGAACTGGTGGCAAATCATTGTTTCCATTGCAGGGATTGGGAGGAGAGTAGCTCACTGACAAGCCCAGCCAGAAACCTCACCTTTAGCCCTACACCCAAATTTATCCTTGCTGGACTTGTCGAATTTCTACCCTCCTTCTCCGATCCCTGAAGTGGAAACACTTATTTGCTACCAATCCCTCCAATCAAAGCCAACCTAACCCCAACACTGATCCCTGCCTCACCCAGTTCATACCGCCATTACGGCAAGAAAGGAAGAATGAATTGATTGTTGGTGTTAATAACGATCATCCTCCTTTACCTCCTCTGCATTACTGCAGATGAGGTGTCACTGAGAACGTTTGTTCTGTGCATGCAGTACACGTGAGGCGCCTAGTTGTTTCCACTGCACTGTGTGGAATACGAAGGTTCTGATATAGTTCACTAACCTGCTGTCTTCAAGTTGATGTCCCCCGCGCAGAAAACAGCATGAAGGTCGTAGGTTCTGTATCTTGAGACTGAAACTGACTTTTAGCGAGGTTCTGTTCTGAAATAATGTATCACTTCTTTGGGATGCCACTCACATATTTTAATATAACCATACGAGAAGACTACATGATCTTAATACAACACCTTCTGATACAGCAAAGTACATGATCAAACACAATGTTTACGAAAATGTATCTTTACACTATTAGTGGCCAGAAATTCCTTACCTCCAAGATGGCCTTTCCATCCTTCCCCAGGTGTCTTCCTCAGACCTTTCAGCAGAAGAAAGGACGGCCATACATTGCCTGAAATCAAATCATGACCTATTCATCCTACCTGTTGATGAAGGTTGCACCACTGTTGTTATGAACTGCAGTGAGTACCCTGTGGAAGGCCTTTGCCAGTTGTCTTACCCCTCCACCTATAAACTCAGCCAGAGTGACCCCGTCCCATCACCTCCAATCCCTGCTTAAAGCCTTAGACCCTTCCCAGAACCTCCGCCATGAATCCATTTCCCTCCCCAACCCTATGACACACCACACACTCACATTCTACAAGCTCCCCGAAATCCTCAAACCCAAAAACCCTGGATGCCCCATTGTGTCTGGTTATTGTGCTCCCACAGAAAGAATTTTGGCCCTCACTGAGCAACAGTTCTAGCCAATTGCCCATAATCTAGCCTCCTACGTCAAATATGCCAACCACTTCCTCCACCAACACTCCACCATCCCCATCCCTTTACCTCAAGGATCCCAACTCGTCCTTGGTGATACTACCTCCCTGTACACCAACATCCCTCATGTGCATTATCTTACGACTATTGAACACCACCTTTCCCAATGTCCATCTGACTCCAAACCCTCTAGCTCATTCCTCATATAACTTACTAACTTCATCCTAACTCACAACTACTTCTCATCTGAAGAGAAGGTATGCAACCAAATCCATGGCACAGCTAAGGGCAACTGTATGACACCCTCCTGTGCCACCTTGTTTATGGGCCATTTAGTGGAGACCTCACTCGTCTCCCAAAACACCAAACCCATAGTGTGGTTCAGTTTCATTGATGATATCATCACAAGGTGGACTCAGGACCAAGACCCCTGTCTTCAGTGATTCATTATCTCAGTTCCTTTACCTTGTACTTCTCAATCTAGAGTACCAGTTTCCTGGACATTGACCTCTTCATCTCTGATAGCTCCATCCACATCTCTATGCACATTAAACCCACCAACCACCAGCAGCACCTGCATTTCAAGAGCTGTCATCCCTTCCGCACAAAAAAAATCCCTATCATATAGCTTGGTCACCAAGGTATGGCATACCTGCAGTGACAGATGCTCCATTGCCCAGTATGCTGAAGGTCTAACCAAGACCTTCACAGACAGGCACTACCCCCCCCCCCCCCCAACCTAGTCTTCAAACAAATCTCCCATGCCATTTCCCTCATACTCCCAATCACCTCACCATCCCCAAGAACCAGCCACAAAGGAGTGCCCCATTCATCACCCAATACCATCCCAGACTGGAACAACTGAACCATATCCTTCACCAGGGCTTTGATTACCTACCATCATGTCCTGAAATAAGGGACATCCTATCCAAGATCCTTCCCACCCCCTAAAGTGGTGTTCTATTGCCCACCCAACCTTCATAACATCCTAGTTCATCCATATTCCACTGCCAGTCCCACCCCCTTGCCATAAGTATCATATTTTAGTGGGAGACACATGTGCAAGACCTGTCCAATCCATCCACCCAGCATGTCCATCAGCGGCCAGGCCACCTGTGAAAGAAACCATTTCATATACCAGGTCTGCTGAAATCATTGCAGAGCCTTTTATATTGCTATGACTATCAACCAGCTGTCCACCAGAATGCCCACCACCAAACTGTGGCCAAGAGCAAAGTAGACCACTCTGTGGCACAACATGCAGCTGAAAGCATGCCTTATTTCAATGGCTGCTTCAGTACCCGAACCATCTGGATTCCCTTCTCCACCACCAACTTTTCTGAACTGTGCAGATGTAAGTTCTCCTTACAACACCTTCTCCACTCCCAAAATTATCTCAGCCTCAACCTACAGTAACATACTTTCTGCACATCCTCCACCCAACTGTTTTCAGACTTACTGTTCAATCACGTCTTCTCCATTCTCATCTCCCATCCTATTCATGTGCCACCCTCTGCTAATGCACCTGTCCATCTTTCCACACTCCTCTCCTTTATCACTCCATCCACACCTCCCTGTCCCACAGCGTTCCTATGCCTACACTGTGCCTGTTGGCAGCCTAGTCCCTACACACTCTGCCAGACAGCAGTCTTCTCTCCTCCCACCTACACACTGCTATCCCTTCCTCTTCCCCACCCTCTCCAGATTGCTGCTTCCATTCCACTTGACAATTGCATCCTGGTCTGAGCTGCTAAAGATAGAAGTCATGTGTGCTTGAGGTGGTCTTGCTTGTGTGAATGAACGTGTGTGTGTATTTTTCTTTTTCTTTTTCTGATGAATGCTGTGGCCAATAGATAATGTGTAATGTCTTTATAATAATACCTGTCTGCAACTTAATGTGTCATCTTTAGGAGCAATAGCAATCTATCTTTCCCTTATATTGCTGATATTCCAACCTGGAGTTTCCATTGAGAGATAAGGACCTGTAATTCATTGGATTACTCCTACTTCCTTTCTTGAGTACTGGTGTGACCTGTGCAACTTTGTCAAGTGAGCAGTTGTATGTGATTGCAAATTATAGGACTATTATATCAGCATACCCTGAAAGGAACCTAATTTGTATACTATGTGAATCAGTAGACTGGCCTTCATTAAGTGATTTAAGCTTCTTCACTGTGCTGAGGATATCTATGTCTAAGTTGCTCGTATTGGCAGTTATTCTTGATTCGAATTCTGTAATATTTATTTTGTCTTCTTTGAAGATGTAGTCTTGAAAAACTATGTTTAGTGACTGTGCTTTAGTGACACTCTCATCGATGATATTTCTGTTTTTACCATGCAGTGAACCTATTGATTATGTCTTGCCACTGGTGTACTTTACATACAACTAGGAGCTCTTTTGATATTCTGGCAGATTTCGAGACAGAATTTAATTGTGAACGCTATTAAAAGCATATCATACTGAAACCAGTGCTAATTTTCATGCTTCAGTAAAACATCACTAATCTTGGAGATTTTGTGTTCTTTTAAATTTGGCATGCTTCTTTCATTGCTTCTGTGACAGTGTTCTGACCTGTTTAGTGTACCAAGGGGGATCAGTACCACCTTTTATTTGATATAAATCTCTCATTCACGACAGGTACTACTTCTGTGAATCTAAGCCACATCTGAGCCACACATACATAGTTAGTTGGGAAGGAGAGCAGGTTGGCTCCTAGGAATGTGTCAAATAGATATATTCTGCATTTACTTTTGGGGGATTTGTACGTTGTGGTGGTCAGTCTTTCCACAACAACTCTGTAGTCACTAATTACTGTATATATCATGATACTTCCTATTTGTTCAGAATTATTTGTTGCTAAGAGGTCAAGGATATTTTCACAAAAAGTTTTTCTTTGTGTGGGCACGTGAACTAATTGGTTGAAATTTTTTTCAGAGAAAGCATTTAGTTGCATATCTGATGATGTGATATTCCTCCCACCAACATTAAAAATGTATTTTTGCAATGCATTGAGGGTAGATTGAAGTCACCACCAACTATCATAGTATGAGCGGGTACTTATTTGAGATGATGTTCAAGTTTGCTTTGAACTGTTCAGCATCTGAACCATCTGAGTCAGAGAGTTGGTGAAAGCAACCAATTATTAATTTATTCTAGTTGTCAAGCGCAACCTCTACTCATACTAACTTAGAGGAGGTATCAACATCAGTTTTACTACAACTATTTCTAACAGCAACAAACATGATGTCACCAATAGTATTGAATCCATCCATTCTGAACATTCTCAGGTTCTTTGTAAAAATTTTAGCCAAACTTATTTCCAAATTTGGCCAGTTTTCAGCACATATAATGATTTGAGCTTCAGTGTTTTCTTTTAGTGCTTGAAGCTCTGGTTCTTTCTCATCCAATTATGACAGTTTACCAAGTACAATACTAATTGTTTTTATGTCTACTCTCTTCCTGTGCTTGTGCTGCACCCTTGCTGTAGCACTTTCTGTAGTTTTCTGAGGTGACAGGTAGGGCATCCAGCCACTGTCTACAACTAACAACTACCACTACAAAATCCAGTAATTAATATGCTGACCCATGACAACATGGTATAAAGTAGAAGGAAGAAGATAGACTACATGAGCATACCTCTGTAACAGAAAGGCTTTAGGACTCTTATTTCAGTGCTAAATATTAATAGAAGAAACAATTTGTCTGCATTTAAGGGAATTCCTGACACATTTAAAATCTGAAACTTCCTGGCAGATTAAAACTGTGTGCCGGACCAAGACTCAAACTCAGAACAAGTGCTCTACTGTCTGAGCAACCCAATCATGAGTCATGACCTGTCCTCACAGCTTTACTACCGCCAGTACCACATCTGCATATCTTGCAAGGTTCTCAGGAGAATTACTTTGAAGCTAGGAAGGGAGCAGATGAGGTTCTCTTTCTATCAGAAAAACTGGTACAGAAATTAAAAGAAAACAAAAAAAAACTTATCAAATTTTATACTGATTTGTGAAACCTATTAGATGCTGTTTTATTGCATTAATGTGTGTGTTAAATACGGAAGGAACTAATCAGTAAGTAGTTAAATTTTTGAATATTTGCCTTGAAAGTTGTTGAAAATTGATGAACATGCCAAAAATTTTCATATATGCAACTTAAAAGAAAAATTAATTATGTATAATATGAAAGGGAAATATTTTATTAATGAAGTAATGTATAATTCCCACAGTTGTTTAGTGTATGTACCCATAACTTTTTCTTCAGATAAAAAGGTCACACTGAAAATCTTCAAGCTTTTGACAGTAACAAAATGTTTCAAAACACAATCTGAATCTATTGACTTAAAGGTATTTCTTTCAATGGCTAAAGTTGACAGTTCACACAATCATTCTTGAGAAAGTATTGATTTAAGGTATGTCTTTATCAACTTGATTTTTGAAAACTATTTTTGCCTCCAGCTACAGATATAGGTAAAATCAGGAGGACTCACAACCTTACAAAATTGTTGGAAAAAACAATAAAACAGCTTTTTTAAATATAGAAAAGAGTTTGTATGGAGAGAATCACTGTGATTGGTTACCTTGTACCACATATGTATCATTAAAATACATTGTGCTTATGTAAAATCACCATCACCATACACAAAGTCCCAGGGTACTGGAAAAAAGTGTAGGTGCCTCCTTCATATAAGAAGGGTAAATGAACAGACCTGTAAAATTGAAAGACCAATATGCAATTTTTTGAAGAATTCTTTAGTCTCAGTTTGAATACAGTGAATTTCCTGGAGACAGAAAAGTTTCTTTCTGTATATCAGCATGGATTTAGAAAGCATTACTTTTGTGAAACGTGTTTACCCATTTCTTACATGATATCCTACGAACCATGAATGAAGGGCAACAAGAAAATTCCATGTTTCTAGATTTATAGCAAGCATTTGAAAAGGTGCGTCACTGCCGACTATTAACAAAATTATGAGCATACAGAATAGGTTCCCATATGTGTGAATGGCTCAAAGACTTTTTAAGTAATACAACCTAGTAGGATTTTCTGCAGTCACTAACACTAAAGATAGTAACACCCACAAGGGAATGTATAGATCTTGAATGTTAGGGATAAGGTAGCTGTTGTGTACTGTTTGAGAGTTGAGGGCTCTGTAGTCCCCACAGAGCCTAACAGAACTTCCTTGTTTGGAACTAGTTTGATGGGTGAGGCCCTGGAGGTCCAAAGGTTGCATATACCCAATTGCAGCAGTTCATTGGACATCAATTTTGCTTCCTGCAGAAGAGCTGGAGCCAGGTGGCATGCTTTTTGGTGAACTGGGGCCAGTAGTCATGAGAATGTGGTGCAGTATACTGTTACAGACGCACACTGATGAGCATTTGCTTGTGATATGTGGGAGGTGGAACATGTGGGCATTGCCCTGGGTACTGAGGCTAAAGGTGCCGTACTGACATGTGAGCGATGCAGTGTGGTCAAGTAGAATGGTGGCATAGCTCCCTGTGATGAAGGCCATTAGATGTGTTCCTGTACAACTCCCACATGTGCATGAGTGTCCCAAATATATCATAAAGGCGTTGTAGTAGGCTTGTATTTTCAGTGTGGAGCACTCTGATGCTTTGTGTATCATCAGGTAATGTTGTTGTATCTGTCTGATAGCGTCCATGGTTGTAGTGCATTCTTCCATGGTGACAGAGTATGCATCATCATCGTGACTAGATAGCCCAGTGGAACACAAAGTGATGTTTGCTGTCGGCGGTGGTGTTGCAGCAAAAATCACCAGTATCAGGCAACATGAAAGTGCTGTGTGCTCCAGGTCCTGAGAGAGCTGACAATAATGGAGGAAGTCAGTTCCCAAAAGTGGTTTGTTGATTTTGCAAACGAAGGAAGTCCAGGCGCACTGGAGATACATGCTGAGTTGTAAAACACATTGTAATGTTCCATGTGCATAGATTGCAGAATTGTTGGTGGCATGGAGCTGTAACCAGGTTGTGTCGTTGAGCAATGTGAACATGTTCTTCAGTACTGTGGTAACATGTGACCCTTAAGTACTTGAGCAAGTTGTGGTGCTGGCCGGAGTGGCCGAGCGGTTCTAGGTGCTTAAGTCTGGAACCGTGCGCCCGCTACGGTCGCAGGTTCGAATCCTGCCTCGGGCACGGATGTGCGTGATTTCCTTAGGTTAGTTAGGTTTAAGTAGTTCTATGTTCTAGGGGACTGATGACCTCAGATGTTAAGTCCCATAGTGCTCAGAGCCATTTGAACCAAATTGTGGTCAAATACATGTAATCTTCCGCATGTCAGGCTGGCCAACACAGAGAACTTGCAGCCCTTGCAGCCTGTGCTAAGGCAACTTGATTTGATAGTGTGAGCTGATTGGTCTACAGTAGCCTGTGTTTGAAGTTCGCTGCTGAGACACTGTCAGTTCCATGCAGTGTCGCCAAACTGTGTGCGGTACCAGCAGAGCTGTGACCTTGAGGCAACAGTCGCAGCCAGCGCACTGTTGCCGACTGCCAGAATGGTGTCATTTGCAGCCTTCAGGTCCGTGCCTGGGCTGGAGGTGGTGATGTCACAGTCAGTTTCATCGGTTCTAGTTGGGCCAGTATGGTACATGAGACGAGCAGCAGTGATCTACGATTCTGCAGGGGGGGTGATGTCCTCATAATTCATGCACTGCATATGCTGCAGGCGGAGTGTCTTGTTAAGCATCTTAGCTTCATGTGCAGTCATAGCAAACTACAGCTGTGTTGGAAGATCGACGATCCAAAGCATCCATAATCTGGTATCGGATTTGTGTCCAGTGATAGCTTGTGAAATTTGTACCTCCAAGTTGTGAGATAAACGTTGAAGCAGAGCTGATTTGGCCATTGGATACCTACGTGTGCCAGGAGGTGAATATGACGTCACTGACGATGTTAGCGTGTTCGGTCAGATGGCAGATCGATGTCACAAACTTAAAGAGTTGTCATCCAAGATTACTTGCGATGAAAATACACATTTCAGTAATTTGGTTTGAGAAGTGCTCCCTCAAAGCAGTGTACAGTCCGTATGTAGTGCTACTGCAGAATTGTGCAAAACGATATGATGGAGGAAGTGTTATGCAGCACTTGCGGTGAAGTTATAGATTCTGTAATGGTGTCTGGGTAGGGTGTCATTCCTTATGGGCATGTTGTCCAACAGCAGTCGCAGGGTGACTTGTGCAGGTATCACGGTTATTACAGATTCATTCGTAATGTATATGAGCCGAACACCAGAATACAAAATGCAAGTATTAGAATCTTAATTTTGTACTAAGTCTAATAGTAGGTCGGTGAATTGTGACCATTGTTGTGGCATGGCCGGAGATATGGCTTTGTGTGAGGAAGCATGCATGACAGTACATGGTTCAGATTTTGGCACTCTTTGTCAGATAAGGCACTGATAAAACCGGTGAAGTACATCACTGGACGGAATTCATGAGGCATGGGTGCATGAAGCAGTTGGTGTAACAGGCGTAGTATAAGAAGGCTACATTGTTGGTGCATAGCAACTTGTAATGGAATGAAACGTTCCGCCAGTGTGGTTGTTGTAACTGTCGTGGGTCACCAGTGCTGTAAATTTTCCTAATCGGTATAAGGAAACGTACCGTTAATGTAGGTGACACAATATTGTATAATACGCTTTTAACAACACAGAGTGCAATATAACAGTGCCACATTGCATCAGGTTCTAAACGGAATTGTCTAGCACACGCTGGTCACAGATACTGCACAGCGTTATTATTGGCACTGATGTCTCCACAGGCAGTATTGTCTGTAAATGTGAGGACGACATGTGGAACACTTCTTATAACAGGTACAAGTGTACAGTAAATTACAATGTGTACCATGCTAAAGTAGTACTGTGTTTCTTGTTAAGACAGGCCTTGGGTGAGATTTGAACACAACTGGATGTTGGACTTAATAAATTTGTATTATCATCATGACGGTGCAACAAGTTCCTTGACAGCTCGCAGTGTTATAGCTAGTTTTCAACTGTAAAGCACAAATGGCTGCAGGAGAAACCAGTAGCCATTTATGAGCTGTGACAACACTGAGGCTTTACCATGGAGACTGTAGCGACCCACAGCCGCCTACCGTGTGTGTGTGTGAGTGCGCGAGTGTCAAATTTTCGCGTGTGCGTCAGTAGTTCTGTGCGCGCCGCCAGAGGCGCTGGGTTTATTCGCGCGAAGCGCGGATCATTTCTTCCTTGTTTTGATGCGCGTAGCCAAGGCGGGGGGGGGGGGGGGGGGCGGGTGTTGGAGGTTCAACCCCCCCCCCTCGAAAAATTGACGAAGCTAAAAAAAAAAAAAAAAGGAGAATTGACCTTAAAATCGATTGTAATGTAATCTTTAATTCAAAGCTACCACGTTTACAAACTGCGGCTATGCCAGCGTGGCGTAATGCTCGAGGGGAATATGGCAGCGAAGAGCCAACGTTGTCGACAATATTGCCATCAATGGCTGGACTGAGCCTCAAAGGACTGCGGTCTGTCTGGAGCCCTGGAAATTCCAGGTAGCGCAGTCCCTGCATCAGGGCCACCCTAGTTGTCACAGTTACGAAGCTGGGCACAGTGAGAAGTCTTTCATTTACACGGCAGCAGTCTACTACTACCATCGGCATCCTTCTTCGTGGAAACTGCAGAAATTGTTACTGACGTGGTGAGAATTTTTTTAAAAATGTTTAGTTTAAGTAAAGTTATGTACAAGAGAAACGACTAGTGTGTGCAATATCATAATTGTTTTTCATTGTTTTCTTTCTGTATTTACATTTGTATAATTGTGATCCGCAAGGTACGACATCACGGACATTATGCGAAAAAAAAGACCACTTTTATGTCTCAGTAGTTGGCCCGACTTCGCTATTAGTTATTATAATGATCCTCTGAAGATATATACATCTCAGATATCCTTCCGTTATTTGTACTCAGAAATTCTTTGTTCATATTCGGTGATCTTACTGTTTGTTCAACTGTTCATTTCTGACGTTAAAATTTTTTCACGCAAAAACAAGATCATCTTCAAGGTGACCTTCCTCAACTTTTACTTGAGTCATTATTCCGTTTTGTCACCAATTCCATTATCGATTTTGAAATGTCTTTGTAACGTCACGAAACCGATTTCTTTTTAATCGGAATCTACATTTCGTTTTTCATGTAATCCTGTGGTACGTGTTTCGCACAAAACAAACTGACGATCGATAAATGTAGGACTTATTTCCCAATGTCTGTGCCCATTTTTGCATAATGATCGTTTTAATAAGATTTCCTGCATTTATCAACTACAAATGTCTTTGTAACGTCACGAACCCGATTTATTTTTAATCGGAATCTACATTTCGTTAACAATAACCAGTCGCGTGTTTGCTAATTTTTTTAGTGTTTTTTATAGGGTCATCTGCAAAAATGGAGGCAAAGAAAAGAAAAGCTGTTATTCTTTCGGTATCGTGCCACGTCATGGTTGTCACCGGATGAGGATGTAATCGACACAGTATTTCTGTTGTTGTAAGGCCGTTGTGGGGGTTTTTGATGAAAGTCTTTGGGCAAACTGGGCACTGAGTTTCATGATTTCCTTAAAATATTAAGGGTTTAATTGTCATTATCATTTTAAATGTGGTTTGGGAGCGCGGTAGTTTGTTTAAATACCTAAATCGACTTATGTCTAAGGGCTTGGAATATTGGAAACAATTGTGTTCACTAGCTGGTACATTTAAAGACGCATCTTCAACTGTCGAACCCGCCAGTCATAATGTGGCGAGTGGAGACAGTGAAGACGTAATGATTGCTGAGGCTTCATTATCAGAAAGAGCTACACACGCGGAGGTACTTTTGGCCACTCAGCAGTCGTCTTGCACACTGCCTCCCAGCATCAATCAACCTGCAACATCGAGGGTGGCACTTAGAAGTTTACGTGATGTCTCATCTGCACCGAATGTTTTTGCTAGATTAGACATAGGTTTACATTCAGATCAAAGTTCACAACTGGATGATTGTCTAAAGGAACAAATCTTAAAAGGCGCTTGGGTAGCGCTAATGATTACAAATTTCCTGTTTCGTCAAAACGAAACTTAAGCTTTCAACTGAAGTGGTTGGACAGATTCCCTTGTTTGTCGTATTCTGATTTAAAAAATGGAGCCTTCTCAAATTTGTGTCATTATGGGTCGTTCATGTGAAGGCAAGGGAAACAATCAGCGATTAGGAAAACTCATGTGTGAGCCTTTTTCTAATTGGAAAAAAGCGTTGGAGGTATTTCAAACGCATGCACAAACTTCCTATCACAAGCGAAATTCGGAAATGGCAGACAATTTTCTTAAAACTGTTTCTTCAAAGATGTCTACAGTGGTAAAGATGCCATTCCATTAAGAGGACTAGTTTACACATTATTGGAACGTCAGCGACTGATAATGAACGATGGCAACTTTCGAGCGTTACTGCATTATGCTGCTGAGTCTGGAGATAAATATATTTTGGAGCATTTGTCAACAGCTCCAAAGAACGCTCTATATACCAGCCCACAAATTCAAAATGAAATTATTGCTATTTGTGGTGAAATTCTACAACATAAAATAATTGATGAGGTAAAGAAAGCCAGAATATTTACTATTCTTGCTGATGAAACTACTGACATTGCACACGTAGAACAAGTTTCATTTTGCTTACGGTATGTTGATTCGGAGAATGTTAATCACCATAAAATTAAGGATTGTTCCTCGAATATATTCCAACTATCGATGTTAACTGGATTCGGCCTTGCACAGCTAATCATTAAAGCATTGAAAAGACACGAACTTGACTGTTCCCATGTAGTTTGTCAAGGCTATGGCGGTGCTGCAGCTTTGAGTGGGCACTTGCATGGTGCCCAAACGTATGTTCGTAAGGAATGCGCCCATGCTATTTATGTACATTTCAGTGCACACTCGCTTAACCTTGCAAGTGCTGACGCATGTTCACAAGCAGAAATCAGAATTTGCGTGGGCATTGTGCAGTCTGTTGGGTCTTACTTCAGTCATTCTGCTCAACGCACTGCCGTATTAAAAGACGAAATTCGCGAACTGTTGCCAACTGGACACCAAAAAAACTTGCTTGAACTATGTGAAACACGATGGGTCCACAAGCGCGAAGCAGTCATCCGTTTCAAGGAAATTTATCCAGCAATTGTCGCCGCCCTCTAAAAACTGCAGTCTAGCCACAACAAGGACACGTCAGGACAAGCTGTCCAACTGATAAACACACTTCGTTCCCCAAATTTTGTGATGAGTTTAGTGGTCCTTCAAAAAGTGATGAGCTACAAACTATCGATATCAAAACAGCTGCAAGGAACCAATATAGACCTTATTGCAACATGTCACCATGTTGACAATGTTCTTAACGCCTTGCAGTTGTTGAGAGTCAATGCTGAAGATGAATTTACAAAGGTTTTTGCAGAAGCAAAGCTAGAGTCAGAGGAAAATGGTGCTTCGCTGCAGGCGCCACGTCTTACTGGGAAGGAGTTGAACCGCTCTAATACGCCTGCGGTGATGTAATTACATATTACAGAGTGAATTCATTTATTCCATTCCTCGAGCACGCAATTCAACAGTTAACTGAAAGATTCGCAAAGCATCGCAAATTAATATGTGCTCTTTATGGTCTATTGCCAGAAAATTTCGATAAAATCACTGACATTGATGAGGCGATATCAATGTATTCGTCACTTCTTCCGGAGAAAAGCACATCAGTATTAAAAGCAGAATTTGACATTTGGAAGGTACACATGACTTCAAAGAGAGTTAGTCAAAAATATGCTTTGGAGTACTTAGATCTGTGTGACTCAAAGTTGTATCCAAACATTTACGTACTGATTCAGATTTTGGTAACAATACCAGTTTCAACAGCTGCTCCAGAAATAACATTTTCCAGCTTAAAGAGATTAAAAACTGTTAGGAACACAGTTTCCGAAAATATTCTCAACGGTTTTGCCCTAATGGACATCCACTACAGCACAAAACTTGATGCGTCAGAAATCGTAGATTCCTTTTCGGAAAAAAGGCATATAAATGTGTATTTGCTAAAATAAAAAAAATATAAAACTGTTACTTTGTTTGTAATTCTGCTATTTCCATTCTCACCAAATCATTCACAGTATACAGTGTATTTGTAGTAGCTACAGCAATACATGAAGGGACTGGTTATGTATTTATGACTAAAAAAACTGAAATTCTACTTACGCCTTTGCTGTGCTTCTTCCTAATAAAGGTATATCTGCCAAATCTGCTGCTAGCAACAAAAGTTATTGTGCAGTTTGTTGCTACTGCTGATGTCAGTATGTGTTAACGTAAGTTCTATTATAAAAGTATCCATTCAATACGTCTTAACAAAAGTTGTACTGCTATCACAGTTCTTGTTCTCTCTCTTTTTCATTGAACGAATTAACGTGGACTACATTTCGTAAATGCAGAACCTCCAATGAGATCTACTAAGTTCACATAATATAGGAAGCATTAAAGTTTATTCGCACGAATTAAGATTTATGCAAATTATACAGTTTAGTACTCCAACTAAAAATCGTCCATAAACTATTCTAAATGGACCTATAATCTTGTAGAAGTTTTCTTTCCAGTAGACGGCCATTGCCTTCCTTAGCAATCTAACATTATTACAACGTACATAATTTCAGATTCATTACCACTGATAAGGATTACATTTGAACGTTCACGTTCCTATTCCGCCCTTTTTTTCTGTCATTTCTACCATAGTAGTAAGCAGGGTGGTGTAGTGCCTGCAGCACTAGATCACTTTAAAGAGACCCGGATACAACCCCAGAGCTGACCATACAGGTATTGGTTTTCCATGGTTTCCCAGTTCACTCTAGGCGAATGCCAGGATGGTTCTTTGAAAAGCCCACGCCCGCTTCCTTCCTCTCCATTAACAAAAAAAAAAGTCCAAATCTCCGTCTCTAATGACCTTAGCTGTCGACCAGACATAAAAACAACTTACTTCCTTACTCCTACCATAGAAGATGTCGATGGGCCTATGAAGTGGGAAACCGAACATTTGTTGTCAGCACTGAGCAAAATGGAAATTTTTTTCTTCACTTCTCCTCTCTTTGTGATGGTCATAGTGTTACTTGTCCAGCTCACTAACTCGTTCTTGTATGAATTTAAACCACTTGTTGGATGGACGTGGATTGTACAGATGTTCACTGCCATCTCTATGCAATGTTTACTGCCATACAGAAACAATGAAACGTCCCCTTTGGAAAATTATAAATAACTGTGCTGGTAAACCTGTTACGTTATTTGATTTTCAAACAGCTGAGCAAAACTGAACGTGCTCAGATATTTCTCTCTTTACTTATTCTGATCATCAATAAACTGACACACAATATTTTTGGCGCAACGCTATCTGACTTTCAGTAATCCCTAAAAAAGAATGGCCCTGACTAATAATAACCTATACCTTTCATGAATCACTTACCTCACAAAAACCTTCGTTACTCGAACTACTGCAATACAGCGAGCACCAATACTGCCAGCTAAATAAAAGATTCTAACTACGGAAGGCACTACTGATAGGCATAGTCAGCAAATGAAAGATTTTGATACAGAACAAACAATGTATTTACCTTAATAATGTACAAAAGTCATAATATATATATCAGTTCATGACATCCAATCTTACAAATTTCCTTTCTCTGGCGGACACATGTCCAGATCGTCCGCTCTCAAAATTCTGCCATCTCTCTCCGCACATCCACCACTGCTGGCGGCTCACCTCCAACTGCGCAACGCTACGCGCTGTTCACATCCAACTGCCCAACACTACAATAGCAAATATTCCAACAATGCAAATCAACCACAGACTGCACACAGCACAGTCAGTGATTTTCATACAGAGCGCTACGTGGCGTTACCAACATAAAAACCTAAACAGCCTACTTACAACATCTTCATGGAGATACCATCGACGAAAGAATTTTACTATTTCTGATTAATGATAATATTTATTAGTTAAATGATACAGACTATGTTAATTATTCTATGTTTTTTATCTCTCTTTCTCTAGTGTGTGTTCCTTTCATATGTGTTTAGTAACGCTAGCAACAAGGAGCTCACTTACCTCGACCATACTATTGCACATTACTAGAATCGTGAGCTCTGTATTTTAGCGCCACACACAAAAATAAAGTTCCATCGTTTAGTTTAACGTATCCTGGTGTACGCATCATTTCTGTAGCAGGCATGGCAGAGTCACAGGACCTAATTCATTTACACTGCAGCTAAAATGGTGACCTCGTCGTGACCTGGACTTCCTAAGTGTCCGTAACACGAGTGAAGAATGGATGAGAATCAAGTGGCTGCTAACCCAGCAGTATCTAGACTACCTGTGAGGCTACCGCTGTTCTGGCCACAAAATCTGACGCTGTAGTTTGCCCAGGTAGAGGTAATTTTCTTTTATTCAGGCGTTATGCAGATGCATCTAAATTTGCATTGGTGATGAGGCATCTGGAGCATCTAACAATACCACCACTTGCAAAGTAGGTTAGAAATCAGATTAATAATATTGCTCACGCAGCATATGTTCGCTTTATCGGGCAACAACAAAGTTATTGACTGTGGATGGTATCGTCAGAATGGAAATAATAAAGTCACTGTAAAAAAGTCATTAATTTTGGCACTTTACTTGAATGGATTCCCACGTAGATTTCGTCGAAGTTGTTGTGGCTCTTCTTGTTGATTCTAGGGTGATTCCACTTTGACTGCTAGAAGGTCCAGATCTGTATTTTAGCAATATTTGAAGACCTAACAAATGCGTTTTTCAGGAAATTCTTAATGATCAAACAATCGCAAATCAGAACAATGGTATGGAGCAAATAATTTTTGACTTGGTGTTCACGATCCACATTTTTTATTAAACTTCTTGTAAATTCACATATACTACTTCTTAATTGTCACATCATCGAGAAAACAGTTTTGTATCAATCTTCATATACACTCCCGGAAATGGAAAAAAGAACACATTGACACCGGTGTGTCAGACCCACCATACTTGCTCCGGACACTGCGAGAGGGCTGTACAAGCAATGATCACACGCACGGCACAGCGGACACACCAGGACCCGCGGTGTTGGCCGTCGAATGGCGCTAGCTGCGCAGCATTTGTGCACCGCCGCCGTCAGTGTCAGCCGGTTTGCCGTGGCATACGGAGCTCCATCGCAGTCTTTAACACTGGTAGCATGCCGCGACAGCGTGGACGTGAACCGTATGTGCAGTTGACGGACTCTGAGCGAGGGCGTATAGTGGGCATGCGGGAGGCCGGGTGGACGTACCGCCGAATTGCTCAACACGTGGGGCGTGAGGTCTCCACAGTACATCGATGTTGTCGCCAGTGGTCGGCGGAAGGTGCACGTGCCCGTCGACCTGGGACCGGACCGCAGCGACGCACGGATGCACGCCAAGACCGTAGGATCCTACGCAGTGCCGTAGGGGACCGCACCGCCACTTCCCAGCAAATTAGGGACACTTGCTCCTGGGGTATCGGCGAGGACCATTCGCAACCGTCTCCATGAAGCTGGGCTACGGTCCCGCACATCGTTAGGCCGTCTTCCGCTCACGCCCCAACATCGTGCAGCCCGCCTCCAGTGGTGTCGCGACAGGCGTGAATGGAGGGACGAATGGAGACGTGTCGTCTTCAGCGATGAGAGTCGCTTCTGCCTTGGTGCCAATGATGGTCGTATGCGTGTTTGGCGCCGTGCAGGTGAGCGCCACAATCAGGACTGCATACGACCGAGGCACACAGGGCCAACACCCGGCATCATGGTGTGGGGAGCGATCTCCTACACTGGCCGTACACCACTGGTGATCGTCGAGGGGACACTGAATAGTGCACGGTACATTCAAACCGTCATCGAACCCATCGTTCTACCATTCCTAGACCGGCAAGGGAACTTGCTGTTCCAACAGGACAATGCACGTCCGCATGTATCCCGTGCCACCCAACGTGCTCTAGAAGGTGTAAGTCAACTACCCTGGCCAGCACGATCTCCGGATCTGTCCCCCATTGAGCATGTTTGGGACTGGATGAAGCGTCGTCTCACGCGGTCTGCACGTCCAGCACGAACGCTGGTCCAACTGAGGCGCCAGGTGGAAATGGCATGGCAAGCCGTTCCACAGGACTACATCCAGCATCTCTACGATCGTCTCCATGGGAGAATAGCAGCCTGCATTGCTGCGAAAGGTGGATATACACTGTACTAGTGCCGACATTGTGCATGATCTGTTGCCTGTGTCTATGTGCCTGTGGTTCTGTCAGTGTGATCATGTGATGTATCTGACCCCAGGAATGTGTCAATAAAGTTTCCCCTTCCTGGGACAATGAATTCACGGTGTTCTTATTTCAATTTCCAGGAGTGTATTTAATTTCCACTTTAACCAAACACAAGACTTGACTGTTCTTTTACAAAGCGAAATAACAACTTACCTTCTGCAAAGTGAAACAAAGACTGCTCTGTGTGCATTCGCGCCAAAACGGTTACAAGTAAGTCAAAGATTATGACAGTCCCACAGAAATGAATACACTCAAGAACCATATCACTGTAATATATCGATACATTGGAGTACCTATACATTAATAAAACCAAATGTGAATAGTCAAAAAATATGTCTGTTACTTCGCAGAAAAGTAGTACGATATTACTGGTAACGAGAACTGGGGTTGGAGTCCCGTAATGGTCACGTAAATAAAGAACCATTACAAGCAGCAATATGCGCCAGAAGTGCAAGATATCATCGTCACACCACCTGAAGGGGACGCATACGAGCGGTTGAATACGGCACTGAGCCGCCGCGTACCTGCATCACAAGAAGAGCGCATCCGTCAGGTACTAACTCGATAAGATATTGGAGACCGAAGACCGTCACAGTACCTACGGCATTTTAGAAGTAAAATTGATACTGGTACCGTATCTACATCTACATCCATACTCCGCAAGCCACCTGACGGTGTGTGGCGGAGGGTACCTTGAGTACCTCTATCGGTTCTCCCTTCTATTCCAGTCTCGTGTTGTTCGTGGAAAGGATTGTCGGTATGCTTCTGTGTGGGCTCTAATCTCTCTGATTTTATCCTCATGGTCTCTTCGCGAGATATACGTAGGAGGGAGCAATATACTGCTTGACCCTTCGGTGAAGGTATGTTCTCGAAACTTTAACAAAAGCCCGTACCGAGCTACTGAGCGTCTCTCCCGCAGTCTTCCACTGGAGTTTATCTGTCATCTCCGTAACGCTTTCGCGATTACTAAATGATCCTGTAACGAAGCGTGCTGCTCTCCGTTGGATCTTCTCTACTCTTCTATCAACCCTATCTGGTACGGATCCCACACTGCTGAGCAGTATTCAAGCAGTGGGCGAACAAGCGTACTGTAACCTACTTTCTTTGTTTTCGGATTGCATTTCCTTAGGATTCTTCCAATGAATCTCAGTCTGGCATCTGCTTTACCAACGATCAGCTTTATATGATCATTCCATTTGAAATCATTCCTAATGCGTACTCCCAGATAGTTCATGGAATTAACTGTTCCAGTTGCTGACCTGCTATTTTGTAGCTAAATGATAAGGGATCTATCTTTCTATGTATTCGCAGCACATTACACTTGTCTACATTGAGATTCAATTGCCATTCCCTGCACCATGCGTCAATTCGCTGCAGATCCTCCTGCATTTCAGTACAATTTTCCATTGTTACAACCTCTCGATACACCACAGCATCATCCGCAAAAAGCCTCAGTGAACTTCCGATGTCATCCACAAGGTCATTTATGTACATTGTGAATAGCAACGGTCCTACGACACTCCCCTGCGGCACACCTGAAATCACTCTTACTTCGGAAGACTTCTCTCCATTGAGAATGACATGCTGCGTTCTGTTATCTAGGAACTCTTCGATCCAATCACACAATTGGTCTGATAGTCCATATGCTCTTACTTTGTTGAGTAAACGACTGTGGGGAACTGTATCGAACGCCTTGCGGAAGTCAAGAAACACGGTATCTAACTGTGACCCGTGTCTATGGCCCTCTGAGTCTCGTGGACGAATTGTGCGAGCTGGGTTTCACACGACCGTCTTTTTCGAAACCCATGCTCATTCCTACAGAGTAGATTTCTAGTCTCCAGAAAAGTCATTATACTCGTACATAATACGTGTTCCAAAATTCTACAACTGATCGACGTTAGAGATGTAGGTCTATAGTTCCCGATCATCTGTAGCGTACAATGTGGAGCAGTCGCTTAGCTTCATATATCAAGGCGATTATCGCGAGGCAGTCGGAGATGTCGTTAGACACCGTGGCAGCCGACCGAAGTGGCCGTGCGGTTAAAGGCGCTGCAGTCTGGAACCGCAAGACCGCTACGGTCGCAGGTTCGAATCCTGCCTCGGGCATGGATGTTTGTGATGTCCTTAGGTTAGTTAGGTTTAACTAGTTCTAAGTTCTAGGGGACTAATGACCTCAGCAGTTGAGTCCCATAGTGGTCAGAGCCATTTGAACCATTTGAACACCGTGGCAGAATTGGCCGACAAGGTGCTGGATGCCGTCTCACCCGCGCCTGTTACAGCATCAGCCGCGCAGTGAGTGAGTACAGCCGCCACGGCAGCGCGAGCTGAGTACGATGCATTAGCTGCGAAGGTCGATCAATTGACGCTACAGATTATCCAGCTGGTAGCGTGTTGCAGCGTCGGTGGAGATCGCAGCCGGCCGAGATCCAGGAGGGGCTCACGCAGCAGGGCCGCGTCCCGCTCACCAGTGCCGTCACGCAACGCACAGGATGATGTGTGCCAGTACCACCGACAATTCGGGGAACATGCGCAACGCTGCACCAAACCGCGCGCGTTCCCAAATGGCAGCTGCAATTCGTCCGTTTGCTGGCCAACATCACAGCGCCTATTCGTCAGGGATCGACGCCCAGTTCTAAGTACTTGATTGATACTGGATCTCACGTGTGTATTTACCCACATACGACGCTACATCAGTGATACGTCGTTCTGCCTGGCGGCCGCGAATAACTCGCCTATTGCGACGTACGGCTTGCACGGAATAGAGCTGGATCATGGCCTCCGCCGCGCGTACCTTTGCAATTTCACGGTGGCGGATGTTTCAGAGCCAATAATACGCTACTGGCCATTAAAATTGCTACACCAAGAAGAAATGCAGATGATAAACGGGTATTCATTGGACAAATGTATTATACTAGAACTGACATGTGATTACATTTTCGCGCAATTTGAGTGCATAGATCCTGAGAAATCAGTACCCAGAACAACCACCACTGGCCGTAAAACGGCCTTGATACGCCTGGGCGTTGAGTCAAACAGAGCTTGGATGGCGTGTACAGGTACAGCTGCCGATGCAGTTTCATCACTATACCACTGTTCATGAAGAGTAGTGACTGGCGTATTGTGACGAGCCAGTTGCTCGGCCACCATTGACCAGACGATTTCATTTGGTGAGAGATCTGGAGAATATGCTGGCCAGAGCAGCAGTCGAACATTTACTGTATCCAGAAAGGCCCGTACAGGACCTGCAACATGCGGCCGTGCATTATCCTGCTGAAATGTAGGGTTTCGCAGGGATCGAACGAAGGGTAGAGCGACGGGTCGTAACACATCTGAAATGTAACGTCCACTGTTCAAAGTGCCGTCAATGTGAAAAAGAGGTGACCGAGACATGTAACCAATGGCACCCCATACCATCACGCCGGGTGATACGCCAGTATGGCGATGACGAATACATGCTTCCAATGTGCTTTCACCGCGATGTCGCCAAACACGGATGCGACCAGCATGATGCTGTAAACAGAACCTGGATTCATCCGAAAAAATGTCGTTCTACCATTCGTGCACCCAGGTTCGTCCTTGAGTACACCATCGCAGGCGCTCCTGTCTGTGATGCAGCATCAGCGGTAACCGCAGACATGCTTTCCGAGCTGATAGTCCATGCTGCTGCAAACGTCGTCGAACTGTTCGTGCAGATTGTTGTTGTCTTGCAAACGTCCCCATCTGTTGACTCAGGGATCGAGACGTGGCTACAAGATCCGTTACAGCCATGCGGATAAGACTCCTGTCATCTCGACTGCTAGTGATACGAGGCCATTGGGATCTAGCACGGCGTTCCGTATTACCCTCCTGAACCCACCGATTCCATATTCTGCTAACAGTCATTGGATCTCGACCAACGTGAGCAGCAATGTCGCGATACGATAAACCGCAATCGCGATAGGCTACAATCCGACCTTTATCAAAGTCGGAAACGTGATGGTACGCATTTCTCCTCCTTACACGAGGCATCACAACAACGTGTCACCAGGCAACGCCGGTCAACTGCTGTTTGTGTATGAGAAATCGGTTGGAAACTTTCCTCATGTCAGCACGTTGTAGGTGTCGCCACCGGCGCCAACCATGTGTGAATGCTCTGAAAAGCTAATCATTTGCATATCACAGCATCTTCTTACTGTCGGTTAAATTTCGCGTCTGTAGCACGTCACCTTCGTGGTGTAGCAATTTTAATGGCCAGTAGTGTAGGAGGAGATTTCTTGGCGTGCTATAACCTTTTGCCTCATATGACCAATATCTACCTTGTAGACCACACCACAGGGATGGCGAACGTGTGTGTCCGGCGCCAGACATCCACCCAATCTGCCCGGCTGATTATCACCACTGACGACGAGCACGCCGCACTACTGAAGGACTTTCCAGCGTTAACAAAGCCACCGGGCATACCGAAGGGCGTCAGGCACAACACTGTGCACTATATCAAGACAACTGAGAGGCCGCCGATCTCTTGCCGACCTCGACGATTGGCGACGGACCGTTTTGTGATAGCCAAAGCCGAGTTTGATAACATGATCAAAGAGGGCATCATGCGTCCGTCTGACAGCCCCTAGTCTTCACCGTTACCCCTCGCCCCCAAAAAGGGTGGTGCGTGGCGGACTTTTTAAGATTATAGAACACTGAACGCCCGCAAATACCACACAGGTATCCGATACCTCTGCTCCGTGTTGAGCGGCGCTTGTGTGTATACTGTACTAGATTGCTCCAAGGCCCATACATACACTCCTGGAAATTGAAATAAGAACACCGTGAATTCATTGTCCCAGGAAGGGGAAACTTTATTGACACATTCCTGGGGTCAGATACATCACATGATCACACTGACAGAACCACAGGCACATAGACACAGGCAACAGATCATGCACAATGTCGGCACTAGTACAGTGTATATCCACCTTTCGCAGCAATGCAGGCTGCTATTCTCCCATGGAGACGATCGTAGAGATACTGGATGTAGTCCTGTGGAACGGCTTGCCATGCCATTTCCACCTGGCGCCTCAGTTGGACCAGCGTTCGTGCTGGACGTGCAGACCGCGTGAGACGACGCTTCATCCAGTCCCAAACATGCTCAATGTGGGACAGATCCGGAGATCGTGCTGGCCAGGGTAGTTGACTTACACCTTCTAGAGCACGTTGGGTGGCACGGGATACATGCGGACGTGCATTGTCCTGTTGGAACAGCACGTTCCCTTGCCGGTCTAGGAATGGTAGAACGATGGGTTCGATGACGGTTTGGATGTACCGTGCACTATTCGGTGTCCCCTCGACGATCACCAGTGGTGTACGGCCAGTGTAGGAAATCGCTCCCCACGCCATGATGCCGGGTGTTGGCCCTGTGTGCCTCGGTCGTATGCAGTCCTGATTGTGGCGCTCACCTGCACGGCGCCAAACACGCATACGACCATCATTGGCACCAAGGCAGAAGCGACTCTCATCGCTGAAGACGACACGTCTCCATTCGTCCCTCCATTCACGCCTGTCGCGACACCACTGGAGGCGGGCTGCACGATGTTGGGGCGTGAGCGGAAGACGGCCTAACGGTGTGCGGGACCGTAGCCCAGCTTCATGGAGACGGTTGCGAATGGTCCTCGCCGATACCCCAGGAGCAACAGTATCCCTAATTTGCTGGGAAGTGGCGGTGCGGTCCCCTACGGCACTGCGTAGGATCCTACGGTCTTGGCGTGCATCCGTGCGTCGCTGCGGTCCGGTCCCAGGTCGACGGGCACGTGCACCTTCCGCCGACCACTGGCGACAACATCGATGTACTGTGGAGACCTCACGCCCCACGTGTTGAGCAATTCGGCGGTACGTCCACCCGGCCTCCCGCATGCCCACTATACGCCCTCGCTCAGAGTCCGTCAACTGCACATACGGTTCACGTCCACGCTGTCGCGGCATGCTACCAGTGTTAAAGACTGCGATGGAGCTCCGTATGCCACGGCAAACCGGCTGACACTGACGGCGGCGGTGCACAAATGCTGCGCAGCTAGCGCCATTCGACGGCCAACACCGCGGGTCCTGGTGTGTCCGCTGTGCCGTGCGTGTGATCATTGCTTGTACAGCCCTCTCGCAGTGTCCGGAGCAAGTATGGTGGGTCTGACACACCGGTGTCAATGTGTTCTTTTTTCCATTTCCAGGAGTGTAGATCCCTGTGGCCGACGAAGATATACCGAAGACAGTCATTATTACGCCATTTGGCTTATCTGAAAGCAAATTTATGACTTTCGGTCTCTGGAATGTGGCACAAACGTGGCCAAGGTTCGTCGATTCATTGCTGCGAGGCCTGTCATTCTGTTTCGTTTACCTGGAAGACTCCAACATTCCGCGTGGTGTCTGTTTGCTCTAAGTCGTGTCTCCCTACCACTTTCGCGCAACGACGCTCTGAGCGTGTTTTTTAGGGCATTGACTAGTTTGATCCTGGGACCCGTTGCTGGTAAGGAGACGCCAGACCACACATGACATGTAGAGTTCAGAAGATTTCAGTGAGACGAGCGATGATATAATCAAATACTTAATGATTTCAGTATCAGCTCCACTGCACTCCCTGTAAAAGAATCTTAATACTAACTAAATTTAGTGGAAGGGGTTCAAGGCTTTACTATTTTTAGTTAGGTGGTAAAATAACGTCGAAAAAGCAGTTAAGTTTACCATTGGAATTTTTATTCTACTCACAAAACATTGTTTATAAAATGCACTATTGATAAAAGGAAATATTTTAATACAGGATGATAAAAACCAACTGCGTTCAACAAAAATGTGAACGAATATTCCCTGAATGGGTTTCCAAGTTCTATAATGGATCGAAGGATAACCTATGCCATATCACATCTATAATCTAGGTTTAAATTAAGTTTCATAAAAAAGTAAACTATCAAAAATGGTCTACAGTGACCCTCAATTATCTTTAATTACTTATTTAACTTGTCATAAATTACAGTGGCTGATGTGACTTCTCAATAATATAACAGAAAAATCACCGCGTTTCAGATTTTAACTTCAAGTAGCAAATGTGAATACCACGAAGTTTAATTGACGATCGACATTAGTATTACATAAAAAGGGGATGTAACAGATGAGACTTCTGCAGTTCTGAGTGAAGCCTTATGCGCTCTCATGCGGAATCGCTTGCGTTCATTACTATGTCGGTGGTTAGGCAGCATCATGGGGCGGCGGGCGGCGCAGCTCCACACACCTCGCCATCTCGGTAGCAACTCTCTCGAACTTCTCCTTACTACTGTTTACCGAAGTTGGTTTAAGAAAAAGGTACCTGGCTGTGTTTTCAACTGACCAATCAGCGTCTCAATGGTTAACCTTAACCTCCGCCTGCAAAAATTCTGTCTACCCAATGAGAAACGTTATACTTTTTGTGGTGGGGCAATGTTTTTAATGTTTTCTACGTAACAGAGACGTGTATAGTCTCACGCTAAAACTTGCAGCTGGTGTGGGCCTTTTAGTGTTATTGTAAGATCTATAGTGTTCTTCTGGAGGGGTCTATCTTTTAACATGGGCTGGGGGATAGACCTCCCGGCGGTCGGCCGGCGATGTGGGTGTCCCTTATCATAGGGCCTTCTAGCCTACACGGCCCTGCTCTCGGCTTCTGTTCTCGTTTCCCCCCTCGGAACTGGGTCTGTTTCACGGTGGGAAGGTATGACATGCATTTAGGCTTTCTTGTGTTAGTCTGTGGTATTCCATTTGCTCAGTCGTTGATCGTATTACTTTGGTTAATTTAATGTCAGGATTTATTCAGAGCTATGTGACATATTGCCGGATTTGCTATCACATTAGGGTTTTCATGGAAGGTGTTGGATTTGCCTGACACCTTACAGACGTTTTGGTCTTCTCAGCCTCACCAGAAAAACATCGCCAGCATCTCGTCGAGATTTTTCAACGACTAAGTGAGTACGGATTTGAGCTGAACGTGGAGAAGTGTATCTTTGGACAGTTGTAAGTTGACTTCCTAGGCCACCGCATTACTCCTTCAGGCTCAGTACCATTGTCGGACAAAGTAGAGGCTATCTGCCAGCTGCCTCGGCCAGCCACATGCAAGCAATTAAGACGCTACCTTCGTATGCTCAACGTTTATCAGCGGCATCTGTCACATGCAGCTCAAGTTCAAGAGCCGCTGACAGCCGCACTGGCGGGCCCGAAGGCTAAAGGCAATTTGCCAATTACTGGATGGACGAAATGGTTCAAATGACTCTGAGCACTATGGGACTTAACTGCTGAGGTCATCAGGCCCCTAGAACTTAGAACTACTTAAACCCAACTAACCTAAGGACATCACACACATCCATGCCCGAGGCAGGATTCGAACCTCGGACCGTAGCCGTCGCGCGGTTCCAGATTAAAGCGCCTAGAACCTCTCGGCCACACCGGCCGGCGGACGGACGACACGATCGCGACATTTGAGAAAACACAATAAGCGAAAGCGGACGCGGCATTGTTGGCACATCCCTAACAGAATGCACCGTTGGCCGTGGTTGTAGATAGGCAGCGATAGGCGGCGTACTCCAACAACGCGTTGGTGAGGCCTGGTGGCCGCTAGCTCTCTTCTCTAAAAAGCTCACCACCTCGCAAAAGAAACTGAGCGCGTACGACCGCGAACTGCTGGCGACGTACGAGGGTCTCAAATACTTTCGCCCTCACATCAAGGCTCGCGCCTTCACAATATTTACAGAGCGCAAGCCACTGACTTTCGCCTTCCGGCAAAATAATCTGAACTGCTCGCCGAGGCAACACAGTCAACTGCTGTACATGTTACAGGGTGCACGGACTTCATTGCAACTACACTACTGGCCATTAAAACTGTTACACCACGAAGATGACGTGCTACATACGCGAAATTTAACCGACAGGAAGAAGATGTTGTGATATGCAAATGATAAGCTTTTCAGAGCATTCACACAAGGTTGACGCCGGTGGCGACAACTACAACGTGCCGATATGAGGAAAGTTTCCAACCGATTTCTCATACACCAACAGCAGTTGACCGGCGTTGCCTGGTGAAATGTTGTTGTGATGCCTCGTGTAAGGAGGAGAAATGCGTACCATCACGTTTCCGACTTTGATAAAGGTCGGATTGTAGCCTATCGCGATTGCGGTTTATCGTATCGCGACATTGCTGCTCGCGTTGGTCGAGATCCAATGACTGTTAGCAGAATATGGAATCGGTGGGTTCAGGAGGGTAATACGGAACGCCGTGCTAGATCCCAATGGCCTCGTATCACTAGCAGTCGAGATGACAGGAGTCTTATCCGCATGGCTGTAACGGATCTTGTAGCCACGTCTCGATCCCTGAGTCAACAGATGGGGACGTTTGCAAGACAACAACAATCTGCACGAACAGTTCGACGACGTTTGCAGCAGCATGGACTATCAGCTCGGAAAGCATGTCTGCGGTTACCGCTGATGCTGCATCACAGACAGGAGCGCCTGCGATGGTGTACTCAAGGACGAACCTGGGTGCACGAATGGTAGAACGATATTTTTTCGGATGAATCCAGGTTCTGTTTACAGCATCATGCTGGTCGCATCCGTGTTTGGCGACATCGTGGTGAACGCACATTGGAAGCGTGTATTCGTCATCGCCATACTGGCGTATCACCCGGCGTGATGGTATGGGGTGCCATTGGTTACACGTCTCGGTCACCTCTTGTTCGCACTGACGGCACTTTGAACAGTGGACGTTACATTTCAGATGTGTTACGACCCGTGGCTCTGCCCTTCATTCAATCCCTGCGAAACTCTACATGTTGCAGGTCGTGTACGGGCCTTTCTGGATACAGAAAATGTTCGACTGCTGCCCTGGCCAGCACATTCTCCAGATCTCTCACCAACTGAAAAGTCTGGTCAATGGTGGCCGAGCATCTGGCTCATCACAATACGCCGGTCACTACTCTTCATGAACTGTGGTATAGTGTTGAAGCTGCATGGGCAGCTGTACCAGTACACGCCATCCAAGCTCTGTTTGACTCAATGCCGGTGCGTATCAAGGCCGTTATTGCGGCCAGAGGTGGTTGTTCTGGGTACTGATTTCTCAGTATCTATGCACCCAAATTGCGTAAAAATGTAATCACATGTCAATTCTAGTATAATATATTTGTCCAATGAATACCTGTTTATCATCTGCATTTCTTCTTGGTGCAGCAATTTTAATGGCCAGTGGTGTACAATCCGTAGACATTCCTGGCGGCGGCGTTCAACTGTATTGCGATGTGTCCACTGCCAAACCAAGTCCATACCTGTCTCTGAACTTCCGAAGGCAAGCATTCGAATCCCTACACAACCTGAGCCCCCCCAGGGACATCTACGTCTACATCTACATGGATACTCTGCAAATCACATTTAAGTGCCAGGCAGAGGGTTCATCGAACCACCTTCACAATTCTCTATTATTCCAATCTCGTATAGCGCGTGGAAACAATGAACACCTATATCTTTCCGTACGAGCTCTGGTTTCCCTTATTTTATCGTGGTGATCGTTCCTCCCTATGTAGGTCGGTGTCAACAAAATATTTTCGCATTCGGAGGAGAAAGTTGGTGATTGGAATTTCGTGAGAAGATTCCGTCGCAACGAAAAACGCCTTTCTTTTAATGATTTCCAGCCCAAATCCTGTATCATTTCTGTGACACTCTCTCCGATATTTTTCGATAATACAAAACGTGCTGCCTTTCTTTGAACTTTTTCGATGTACTCAGTCAGTCTTGTCTGGTAAGGATCCCACACAGCGCAACAGTATTCTAAAAGAGGACGGACAAGCGTAGTGTAGACAGTCTTCTTAGTAGGTCTGTTACATTTTCTAAGTGTCCTGCCAATAAAACGCAGTCTTTTGTTAGTCTTCCCCACAACATTTTCTATGTGTTCCTTCCAATTTAAATTGTTCGTAATTGTAATTCCCAGGTATTTAGTTGAATTTACGGCTTTTAGATTAGACTGATTTATCGTGTAACCGAAGTTTAACGCGTTCTTTTTAGCTCTCATGTGGATGACCTCACTCTTTTTGTTATTTAGGGTCAATTAACACTTTTCGCACCATTCCGATATTTCTTATAAATCGTTTTGCAGTTTATTTTGATCTGGTGACTTTATTATTCGATAAACGACAGCGTCATCTGCAAACTACCGAAGATGGCTGCACAGATTGTTTCCCAAATAGTTTATATAGATAAGGAAGAGTAAAGGGCCTATAACACTACCTTGGGGAACGCCAGAAAACACTTCTGTTTTACTCGATGACTTTCCGTCAGTTACTACGAACTGTGGCCTCTCTGACAGGAAGTCACAAATCCCGTCACATAACTGAGACGAGATTCCATAAGCACGCAATTTCATTACGAGCCCCTTGTGTGGTACAGTGTCGAAAGCCTTCCGGAAATACAGAAATACGGAATCGATCTGAAATCCCTTGTCAATAGCACTCTGCAGTTCATGTGAATAAAGAGCTAGTTGTGTTTCACAAGAACGATGTTTTCTAAACCCATGTTGACTGTGTGTGAATAGACCGTTTTCTTCGAGGTAATTCATAATGTTCGAACACAATATATGTTCTAGAATCCTGATGCATATCGACGTTAACGATATGGGCCTGTCATTTAGTGGATTACTCCTACTACCTTTCTTGAATATTGGTGTGACCTGTGCAACTTTCCCGTCTTTGGGTACGTATCTTTCGTCGAGCGAACGGTTGTGTATGATTGTTAAGTATGGAGCTAATGCATCAGTATACTCCGAAAGGAACCTAATCGATATACAATCTGGACCAGTAGACTTGCTTTTATTAAGTGAATTAAGTTGCTTCACTACTCCGAGGATATTTACTTCAACGTTACTCATGTTGGCAGCTTTTCTCGATTCGAATTCTGGAATATTTACTTCGTCTTCTTTTGTGAAGGCATTTCGGAAGGCTGTGTTTAGTAACTCTGCTTTGGCAGCACTGTCTTCGATAGTATCTCCATTGCTATCGCGCAGAGAAGGCATTGATTGTTTCTTGCCGCTAACATACTTCACATGCGACCAGAATCTCTTTGGATGTTTCGAGACAAAGTTTCGTTGTGGAAACTGTTATAGGCATGTAGCATTGAAGTCCGCGCTAAATTTCGAGCTTCTGTAAAAGATCGCCAATGTTGGGGATTTTGCGTCGGTTTAAATTTGGCATGGTTGTTTCGTTGTTTCTGCAACAGTGTTCTAACCCGTTTTGTGTACCTAGGAGGATCAGCTCCGTCGTTTGTTAATTTATTTGGTATAAATCTCTCAATTGGTGCCGATACTATTTCTTTGAATTTAAGACACATCTGGTGTGCGCTTATATGATTAATTTGGAATGAGTGGAGATTGTCTCTCAGGAAGACGTCAAGTGAATTTTTATCTGATTTTTTGAATAGGTATATTTTTCTCTTATTTTTCGAGGATTTGGGGATTACAATATTCAATCTCACTACGACAACCCTGTGTTCACTAATCCCTGTATCGGTTTTGATGCTCGTTATTAACTCAGGATTATTTGTTGCTAAGAGGTCAAGTGTGGTTTCACAACCGTTTACTATTCGCGTGGGCTCATGAACTAACTGCTCGAAATAATTTTCAGAGCATGCGTTTAGCACAATTTCGGATGATATTTTATGCGTACTTCCGGAATTAAACATGTATTTTCGCCAACATATCGAGGATAAATTAAAGTCACCACCAGCTCTTAGCCGGTCGCGGTAGCCGAGCGGTTCTAGGCGCTCAGTCCGGAACCGCGCGACTGCTACGGTCGCAGGTTCGAATCCTGCCTCGCGCATGGGTGTGTGTGTTGTCCTTAGGTTAGTTAGGTTTAAGTAGTTCTATGTTCTAGGGGACTGATGACCTCAGATGTTGAGTCCCATAGTGCTCAGAGCCATTTGAACCATTTGTTTGCTACTGCAGAATTGTGCAAAACGATATGATGGAGGAAGTGTTATGCAGCACTTGCGGTGAAGTTATAGATTCTGTAATGGTGTCTGGGTAGGGTGTCATTCCTTATGGGCATGTTGTCCAACAGCAGTCGCAGGGTGACTTGTGCAGGTATCACGGTTATTACAGATTCATTCGTAATGTATATGAGCCGAACACCAGAATACAAAATGCAAGTATTAGAATCTTAATTTTGTACTAAGTCTAATAGTAGGTCGGTGAATTGTGACCATTGTTGTGGCATGGCCGGAGATATGGCTTTGTGTGAGGAAGCATGCATGACAGTACATGGTTCAGATTTTGGCACTCTTTGTCAGATAAGGCACTGATAAAACCGGTGAAGTACATCACTGGACGGAATTCATGAAGCATGGGTGCATGAAGCAGTTGGTGTAACAGGCGTAGTATAAGAAGGCTACATTGTTGGTGCATAGCAACTTGTAATGGAATGAAACGTTCCGCCAGTGTGGTTGTTGTAACTGTCGTGGGTCACCAGTGCTGTAAATTTTCCTAATCGGTATAAGGAAACGTACCGTTAATGTAGGTGACACAATATTGTATAATACGCTTTTAACAACACAGAGTGCAATATAACAGTGCCACATTGCATCAGGTTCTAAACGGAATTGTCTAGCACACGCTGGTCACAGATACTGCACAGCGTTATTATTGGCACTGATGTCTCCACAGGCAGTATTGTCTGTAAATGTGAGGACGACATGTGGAACACTTCTTATAACAGGTACAAGTGTACAGTAAATTACAATGTGTACCATGCTAAAGTAGTACTGTGTTTCTTGTTAAGACAGGCCTTGGGTGAGATTTGAACACAACTGGATGTTGGACTTAATAAATTTGTATTATCATCATGACGGTGTAACAAGTTCCTTGACAGCTCGCAGTGTTATAGCCAGTTTTCAACTGTAAAGCACAAATGGCTGCAGGAGAAACCAGTAGCCATTTATGAGCTGTGACAACACTGAGGCTTTGCCATGGAGACTGTAGCGACCCACAGCCGCCTACCGTGTGTGTGTGTGAGTGCGCGAGTGTCAAATTTTCGCGTGTGCGTCAGTAGTTCTGTGCGCGCCGCCAGAGGCGCTGGGTTTATTCGCGCGAAGCGCGGATCATTTCTTCCTTGTTTTGATGGGCGTAGCCAAGGCGGGGGGGGACGGGTGTTGGAGGTTCAACCCCCCCCCCCCCTCGAAAAATTGACGAAGCTAAAAAAAAAAAAAAAGGAGAATTGACCTTAAAATCGATTGTAATGTAATCTTTAATTCAAAGCTACCACGTTTACAAACTGCGGCTATGCCAGCGTGGCGTAATGCTCGAGGGGAATATGGCAGCGAAGAGCCAACGTTGTCGACAATATTGCCATCAATGGCTGGACTGAGCCTCAAAGGACTGCGGTCTGTCTGGAGCCCTGGAAATTCCAGGTAGCGCAGTCCCTGCATCAGGGCCACCCTAGTTGTCACAGTTACGAAGCTGGGCACAGTGAGAAGTCTTTCATTTACACGGCAGCAGTCTACTACTACCATCGGCATCCTTCTTCGTGGAAACTGCAGAAATTGTTACTGACGTGGTGAGAATTTTTTTAAAAATGTTTAGTTTAAGTAAAGTTATGTACAAGAGAAACGACTAGTGTGTGCAATATCATAATTGTTTTTCATTGTTTTCTTTCTGCATTTACATTTGTATAATTGTGATCCGCAAGGTACGACATCACGGACATTATGCGAAAAAAAAGACCACTTTTATGTCTCAGTAGTTGGCCCGACTTCGCTAATAGTTATTATAATGATCCTCTGAAGATATATACATCTCAGATATCCTTCCGTTATTTGTACTCAGAAATTCTTTGTTCATATTCGGTGATCTTACTGTTTGTTCAACTGTTCATTTCTGACGTTAAAATTTTTTCACGCAAAAACAAGATCATCTTCAAGGTGACCTTCCTCAACTTTTACTTGAGTCATTATTCCGTTTTGTCACCAATTCCATTATCGATTTTGAAATGTCTTTGTAACGTCACGAAACCGATTCCTTTTTAATCGGAATCTACATTTCGTTTTTCATGTAATCCTGTGGTACGTGTTTCGCACAAAACAAACTGACGATCGATAAATGTAGGACTTATTTCCCAATGTCTGTGCCCATTTTTGCATAATGATCGTTTTAATAAGATTTCCTGCATTTATCAACTACAAATGTCTTTGTAACGTCACGAACCCGATTTATTTTTAATCGGAATCTACATTTCGTTAACAATAACCAGTCGCGTGTTTGCTAATTTTTTTAGTGTTTTTTATAGGGTCATCTGCAAAAATGGAGGCAAAGAAAAGAAAAGCTGTTATTCTTTCGGTATCGTGCCACGTCATGGTTGTCACCGGATGAGGATGTAATCGACACAGTATTTCTGTTGTTGTAAGGCCGTTGTGGGGGTTTTTGATGAAAGTCTTTGGGCAAACTGGGCACTGAGTTTCATGATTTCCTTAAAATATTAAGGGTTTAATTGTCATTATCATTTTAAATGTGGTTTGGGAGCGCGGTAGTTTGTTTAAATACCTAAATCGACTTATGTCTAAGGGCTTGGAATATTGGAAACAATTGTGTTCACTAGCTGGTACATTTAAAGACGCATCTTCAACTGTCGAACCCGCCAGTCATAATGTGGCGAGTGGAGACAGTGAAGACGTAATGATTGCTGAGGCTTCATTATCAGAAAGAGCTACACACGCGGAGGTACTTTTGGCCACTCAGCAGTCGTCTTGCACACTGCCTCCCAGCATCAATCAACCTGCAACATCGAGGGTGGCACTTAGAAGTTTACGTGATGTCTCATCTGCACCGAATGTTTTTGCTAGATTAGACATAGGTTTATATTCAGATCAAAGTTCACAACTGGATGATTGTCTAAAGGAACAAATCTTAAAAGGCGCTTGGGTAGCGCTAATGATTACAAATTTCCTGTTTCGTCAAAACGAAACTTAAGCTTTCAACTGAAGTGGTTGGACAGATTCCCTTGTTTGTCGTATTCTGATTTAAAAAATGGAGCCTTCTCAAATTTGTGTCATTATGGGTCGTTCATGTGAAGGCAAGGGAAACAATCAGCGATTAGGAAAACTCATGTGTGAGCCTTTTTCTAATTGGAAAAAAGCGTTGGAGGTATTTCAAACGCATGCACAAACTTCCTATCACAAGCGAAATTCGGAAATGGCAGACAATTTTCTTAAAACTGTTTCTTCAAAGATGTCTACAGTATTCGAGCAATTGTCTTCAGGGAGAAAACGACAGCAAGAAGACAATAAAAGGAAACTGGCGTCCATAGCAAAAGCTATAATTTTTTGTGGTAAATATGCCATTCCTTTAAGAGGACTAGTTTACACATTATTGGAACGTCAGCGACTGATAATGAACGATGGCAACTTTCGAGCGTTACTGCATTATGCTGCTGAGTCTGGAGATAAATATATTTTGGAGCATTTGTCAACAGCTCCAAAGAACGCTCTATATACCAGCCCACAAATTCAAAATGAAATTATTGCTATTTGTGGTGAAATTCTACAACATAAAATAATTGATGAGGTAAAGAAAGCCAGAATATTTACTATTCTTGCTGATGAAACTACTGACATTGCACACGTAGAACAAGTTTCATTTTGCTTACGGTATGTTGATTCGGAGAATGTTAATCACCATAAAATTAAGGAAATGTTCCTCGAATATATTCCAACTATCGATGTTAACTGGATTCGGCCTTGCACAGCTAATCATTAAAGCATTGAAAAGACACGAACTTGACTGTTCCCATGTAGTTTGTCAAGGCTATGGCGGTGCTCCAGCTTTGAGTGGGCACTTGCATGGTGCCCAAACGTATGTTCGTAAGGAATGCGCCCATGCTATTTATGTACATTTCAGTGCACACTCGCTTAACCTTGCAAGTGCTGACGCATGTTCACAAGCAGAAATCAGAATTTGCGTGGGCATTGTGCAGTCTGTTGGGTCTTACTTCAGTCATTCTGCTCAACGCACTGCCGTATTAAAAGACGAAATTCGCGAACTGTTGCCAACTGGACACCAAAAAAACTTGCTTGAACTATGTGAAACACGATGGGTCCACAAGCGCGAAGCAGTCATCCGTTTCAAGGAAATTTATCCAGCAATTGTCGCCGCCCTCTAAAAACTGCAGTCTAGCCACAACAAGGACACGTCAGGACAAGCTGTCCAACTGATAAACACACTTCGTTCCCCAAATTTTGTGATGAGTTTAGTGGTCCTTCAAAAAGTGATGAGCTACAAACTATCGATATCAAAACAGCTGCAAGGAACCAATATAGACTTTATTGCAACATGTCACCATGTTGACAATGTTCTTAACGCCTTGCAGTTGTTGAGAGTCAATGCTGAAGATGAATTTACAAAGGTTTTTGCAGAAGCAAAGCTAGAGTCAGAGGAAAATGGTGCTTCGCTGCAGGCGCCACGTCTTACTGGGAAGGAGTTGAACCGCTCTAATACGCCTGCGGTGATGTAATTACATATTACAGAGTGAATTCATTTATTCCATTCCTCGAGCACGCAATTCAACAGTTAACTGAAAGATTCGCAAAGCATCGCAAATTAATATGTGCTCTTTATGGTCTATTGCCAGAAAATTTCGATAAAATCACTGACATTGATGAGGCGATATCAATGTATTCGTCACTTCTTCCGGAGAAAAGCACATCAGTATTAAAAGCAGAATTTGACATTTGGAAGGTACACATGACTTCAAAGAGAGTTAGTCAAAAATATGCTTTGGAGTACTTAGATCTGTGTGACTCAAAGTTGTATCCAAACATTTACGTACTGATTCAGATTTTGGTAACAATACCAGTTTCAACAGCTGCTCCAGAAATAACATTTTCCAGCTTAAAGAGATTAAAAACTGTTAGGAACACAGTTTCCGAAAATATGCTCAACGGTTTTGCCCTAATGGACATCCACTACAGCACAAAACTTGATGCGTCAGAAATCGTAGATTCCTTTTCGGAAAAAAGGCATATAAATGTGTATTTGCTAAAATAAAAAAAATATAAAACTGTTACTTTGTTTGTAATTCTGCTATTTCCATTCTCACCAAATCATTCACAGTATACAGTGTATTTGTAGTAGCTACAGCAATACATGAAGGGACTGGTTATGTATTTATGACTAAAAAAACTGAAATTCTACTTACGCCTTTGCTGTGCTTCTTCCTAATAAAGGTATATCTGCCAAATCTGCTGCTAGCAACAAAAGTTATTGTGCAGTTTGTTGCTACTGCTGATGTCAGTATGTGTTAACGTTAAGTTCTATTATAAAAGTATCCATTCAATACGTCTTAACAAAAGTTGTACTGCTATCACAGTTCTTGTTCTCTCTCTTTTTCATTGAACGAATTAACGTGGACTACATTTCGTAAATGCAGAACCTCCAATGAGATCTACTAAGTTCACATAATATAGGAAGCATTAAAGTTTATTCGCACGAATTAAGATTTATGCAAATTATACAGTTTAGTACTCTAACTAAAAATCGTCCATAAACTATTCTAAATGGACCTATAATCTTGTAGAAGTTTTCTTTCCAGTAGACGGCCATTGCCTTCCTTAGCAATCTAACATTATTACAACGTACATAATTTCAGATTCATTACCACTGATAAGGATTACATTTGAACGTTCACGTTCCTATTCCGCCTTTTTTTTCTGTCATTTCTACCATAGTAGTAAGCAGGGTGGTGTAGTGCCTGCAGCACTAGATCACTTTAAAGAGACCCGGATACAACCCCAGAGCTGACCATACAGGTATTGGTTTTCCATGGTTTCCCAGTTCACTCTAGGCGAATGCCAGGATGGTTCTTTGAAAAGCCCACGCCCGCTTCCTTCCTCTCCATTAACAAAAAAAAAAGTCCAAATCTCCGTCTCTAATGACCTTAGCTGTCGACCAGACATAAAAACAACTTACTTCCTTACTCCTACCATAGAAGATGTCGATGGGCCTATGAAGTGGGAAACCGAACATTTGTTGTCAGCACTGAGCAAAATGGAAATTTTTTTCTTCACTTCTCCTCTCTTTGTGATGGTCATAGTGTTACTTGTCCAGCTCACTAACTCGTTCTTGTATGAATTTAAACCACTTGTTGGATGGACGTGGATTGTACAGATGTTCACTGCCATCTCTATGCAATGTTTACTGCCATACAGAAACAATGAAACGTCCCCTTTGGAAAATTATAAATAACTGTGCTGGTAAACCTGTTACGTTATTTGATTTTCAAACAGCTGAGCAAAACTGAACGTGCTCAGATATTTCTCTCTTTACTTATTCTGATCATCAATAAACTGACACACAATATTTTTGGCGCAACGCTATCTGACTTTCAGTAATCCCTAAAAAAGAATGGCCCTGACTAATAATAACCTATACCTTTCATGAATCACTTACCTAACAAAAACCTTCGTTACTCGAACTACTGCAATACAGCGAGCACCAATACTGCCAGCTAAATAAAAGATTCTAACTACGGAAGGCACTACTGATAGGCATAGTCAGCAAATGAAAGATTTTGATACAGAACAAACAATGTATTTACCTTAATAATGTACAAAAGTCATAATATATATATCAGTTCATGACATCCAATCTTACAAATTTCCTTTCTCTGGCGGACACATGTCCAGATCGTCCGCTCTCAAAATTCTGCCATCTCTCTCCGCACATCCACCACTGCTGGCGGCTCACCTCCAACTGCGCAACGCTACGCGCTGTTCACATCCAACTGCCCAACACTACAATAGCAAATATTCCAACAATGCAAATCAACCACAGACTGCACACAGCACAGTCAGTGATTTTCATACAGAGCGCTACGTGGCGTTACCAACATAAAAACCTAAACAGCCTACTTACAACATCTTCATGGAGATACCATCGACGAAAGAATTTTACTATTTCTGATTAATGATAATATTTATTAGTTAAATGATACAGACTATGTTAATTATTCTATGTTTTTTATCTCTCTTTCTCTAGTGTGTGTTCCTTTCATATGTGTTTAGTAACGCTAGCAACAAGGAGCTCACTTACCTCGACCATACTATTGCACATTACTAGAATCGTGAGCTCTGTATTTTAGCGCCACACACAAAAATAAAGTTCCATCGTTTAGTTTAACGTATCCTGGTGTACGCATCATTTCTGTAGCAGGCATGGCAGAGTCACAGGACCTAATTCATTTACACTGCAGCTAAAATGGTGACCTCGTCGTGACCTGGACTTCCTAAGTGTCCGTAATACGAGTGAAGAATGGATGAGAATCAAGTGGCTGCTAACCCAGCAGTATCTAGACTACCTGTGAGGCTACCGCTGTTCTGGCCACAAAATCTGACGCTGTAGTTTGCCCAGGTAGAGGTAATTTTCTTTTATTCAGGCGTTATGCAGATGCATCTAAATTTGCATTGGTGATGAGGCATCTGGAGCATCTAACAATACCACCACTTGCAAAGTAGGTTAGAAATCAGATTAATAATATTGCTCACGCAGCATATGTTCGCTTTATCGGGCAACAACAAAGTTATTGACTGTGGATGGTATCGTCAGAATGGAAATAATAAAGTCACTGTAAAAAAGTCATTAATTTTGGCACTTTACTTGAATGGATTCCCACGTAGATTTCGTCGAAGTTGTTGTGGCTCTTCTTGTTGATTCTAGGGTGATTCCACTTTGACTGCTAGAAGGTCCAGATCTGTATTTTAGCAATATTTGAAGACCTAACAAATGCGTTTTTCAGGAAATTCTTAATGATCAAACAATCGCAAATCAGAACAATGGTATGGAGCAAATAATTTTTGACTTGGTGTTCACGATCCACATTTTTTATTAAACTTCTTGTAAATTCACATATACTACTTCTTAATTGTCACATCATCGAGAAAACAGTTTTGTATCAATCTTCATATACACTCCCGGAAATGGAAAAAAGAACACATTGACACCGGTGTGTCAGACCCACCATACTTGCTCCGGACACTGCGAGAGGGCTGTACAAGCAATGATCACACGCACGGCACAGCGGACACACCAGGACCCGCGGTGTTGGCCGTCGAATGGCGCTAGCTGCGCAGCATTTGTGCACCGCCGCCGTCAGTGTCAGCCGGTTTGCCGTGGCATACGGAGCTCCATCGCAGTCTTTAACACTGGTAGCATGCCGCGACAGCGTGGACGTGAACCGTATGTGCAGTTGACGGACTTTGAGCGAGGGCGTATAGTGGGCATGCGGGAGGCCGGGTGGACGTACCGCCGAATTGCTCAACACGTGGGGCGTGAGGTCTCCACAGTACATCGATGTTGTCGCCAGTGGTCGGCGGAAGGTGCACGTGCCCGTCGACCTGGGACCGGACCGCAGCGACGCACGGATGCACGCCAAGACCGTAGGATCCTACGCAGTGCCGTAGGGGACCGCACCGCCACTTCCCAGCAAATTAGGGACACTTGCTCCTGGGGTATCGGCGAGGACCATTCGCAACCGTCTCCATGAAGCTGGGCTACGGTCCCGCACATCGTTAGGCCGTCTTCCGCTCACGCCCCAACATCGTGCAGCCCGCCTCCAGTGGTGTCGCGACAGGCGTGAATGGAGGGACGAATGGAGACGTGTCGTCTTCAGCGATGAGAGTCGCTTCTGCCTTGGTGCCAATGATGGTTGTATGCGTGTTTGGCGCCGTGCAGGTGAGCGCCACAATCAGGACTGCATACGACCGAGGCACACAGGGCCAACACCCGGCATCATGGTGTGGGGAGCGATCTCCTACACTGGCCGTACACCACTGGTGATCGTCGAGGGGACACTGAATAGTGCACGGTACATTCAAACCGTCATCGAACCCATCGTTCTACCATTCCTAGACCGGCAAGGGAACTTGCTGTTCCCACAGGACAATGCACGTCCGCATGTATCCCGTGCCACCCAACGTGCTCTAGAAGGTGTAAGTCAACTACCCTGGCCAGCACGATCTCCGGATCTGTCCCCCATTGAGCATGTTTGGGACTGGATGAAGCGTCGTCTCACGCGGTCTGCACGTCCAGCACGAACGCTGGTCCAACTGAGGCGCCAGGTGGAAATGGCATGGCAAGCCGTTCCACAGGACTACATCCAGCATCTCTACGATCGTCTCCATGGGAGAATAGCAGCCTGCATTGCTGCGAAAGGTGGATATACACTGTACTAGTGCCGACATTGTGCATGATCTGTTGCCTGTGTCTATGTGCCTGTGGTTCTGTCAGTGTGATCATGTGATGTATCTGACCCCAGGAATGTGTCAATAAAGTTTCCCCTTCCTGGGACAATGAATTCACGGTGTTCTTATTTCAATTTCCAGGAGTGTATTTAATTTCCACTTTAACCAAACACAAGACTTGACTGTTCTTTTACAAAGCGAAATAACAACTTACCTTCTGCAAAGTGAAACAAAGACTGCTCTGTGTGCATTCGCGCCAAAACGGTTACAAGTAAGTCAAAGATTATGACAGTCCCACAGAAATGAATACACTCAAGAACCATATCACTGTAATATATCGATACATTGGAGTACCTATACATTAATAAAACCAAATGTGAATAGTCAAAAAATATGTCTGTTACTTCGCAGAAAAGTAGTACGATATTACTGGTAACGAGAACTGGGGTTGGAGTCCCGTAATGGTCACGTAAATAAAGAACCATTACAAGCAGCAATATGCGCCAGAAGTGCAAGATATCATCGTCACACCACCTGAAGGGGACGCATACGAGCGGTTGAATACGGCACTGAGCCGCCGCGTACCTGCATCACAAGAAGAGCGCATCCGTCAGGTACTAACTCGATAAGATATTGGAGACCGAAGACCGTCACAGTACCTACGGCATTTTAGAAGTAAAATTGATACTGGTACCGTATCTACATCTACATCCATACTCCGCAAGCCACCTGACGGTGTGTGGCGGAGGGTACCTTGAGTACCTCTATCGGTTCTCCCTTCTATTCCAGTCTCGTGTTGTTCGTGGAAAGGATTGTCGGTATGCTTCTGTGTGGGCTCTAATCTCTCTGATTTTATCCTCATGGTCTCTTCGCGAGATATACGTAGGAGGGAGCAATATACTGCTTGACCCTTCGGTGAAGGTATGTTCTCGAAACTTTAACAAAAGCCCGTACCGAGCTACTGAGCGTCTCTCCCGCAGTCTTCCACTGGAGTTTATCTGTCATCTCCGTAACGCTTTCGCGATTACTAAATGATCCTGTAACGAAGCGTGCTGCTCTCCGTTGGATCTTCTCTACTCTTCTATCAACCCTATCTGGTACGGATCGCACACCGGTGAGCTATATTCAAGCAGTGGGCGAACAAGTGTACTGTAACCTACTTTCTTTGTTTTCGGATTGCATTTCCTTAGGATTCTTCCAATGAATCTCAGTCTGGCATCTGCTTTACCAACGATCAGCTTTATATGATCATTCCATTTGAAATCATTCCTAATGCGTACTCCCAGATAGTTCATGGAATTAACTGTTCCAGTTGCTGACCTGCTATTTTGTAGCTAAATGATAAGGGATCTATCTTTCTATGTATTCGCAGCACATTACACTTGTCTACATTGAGATTCAATTGCCATTCCCTGCACCATGCGTCAATTCGCTGCAGATCCTCCTGCATTTCAGTACAATTTTCCATTGTTACAACCTCTCGATACACCACAGCATCATCCGCAAAAAGCCTCAGTGAACTTCCGATGTCATCCACAAGGTCATTTATGTACATTGTGAATAGCAACGGTCCTACGACACTCCCCTGCGGCACACCTGAAATCACTCTTACTTCGGAAGACTTCTCTCCATTGAGAATGACATGCTGCGTTCTGTTATCTAGGAACTCTTCGATCCAATCACACAATTGGTCTGATAGTCCATATGCTCTTACTTTGTTGAGTAAACGACTGTGGGGAACTGTATCGAACGCCTTGCGGAAGTCAAGAAACACGGTATCTAACTGTGACCCGTGTCTATGGCCCTCTGAGTCTCGTGGACGACTTGTGCGAGCTGGGTTTCACACGACCGTCTTTTTCGAAACCCATGCTCATTCCTACAGAGTAGATTTCTAGTCTCCAGAAAAGTCATTATACTCGTACATAATACGTGTTCCAATTTTCTACAACTGATCGACGTTAGAGATGTAGGTCTATAGTTCCCGATCATCTGTAGCGTACAATGTGGAGCAGTCGCTTAGCTTCATATATCAAGGCGATTATCGCGAGGCAGTCGGAGATGTCGTTAGACACCGTGGCAGCCGACCGAAGTGGCCGTGCGGTTAAAGGCGCTGCAGTCTGGAACCGCAAGACCGCTACGGTCGCAGGTTCGAATCCTGCCTCGGGCATGGATGTTTGTGATGTCCTTAGGTTAGTTAGGTTTAACTAGTTCTAAGTTCTAGGGGACTAATGACCTCAGCAGTTGAGTCCCATAGTGGTCAGAGCCATTTGAACCATTTGAACACCGTGGCAGAATTGGCCGACAAGGTGCTGGATGCCGTCTCACCCGCGCCTGTTACAGCATCAGCCGCGCAGTGAGTGAGTACAGCCGCCACGGCAGCGCGAGCTGAGTACGATGCATTAGCTGCGAAGGTCGATCAATTGACGCTACAGATTATCCAGCTGGTAGCGTGTTGCAGCGTCGGTGGAGATCGCAGCCGGCCGAGATCCAGGAGGGGCTCACGCAGCAGGGCCGCGTCCCGCTCACCAGTGCCGTCACGCAACTCACAGGATGATGTGTGCCAGTACCACCGACAATTCGGGGAACATGCGCAACGCTGCACCAAACCGCGCGCGTTCCCAAATGGCAGCTGCAATTCGTCCGTTTGCTGGCCAACATCACAGCGCCTATTCGTCAGGGATCGACGCCCAGTTCTAAGTACTTGATTGATACTGGATCTCACGTGTGTATTTACCCACATACGACGCTACATCAGTGATACGTCGTTCTGCCTGGCGGCCGCGAATAACTCGCCTATTGCGACGTACGGCTTGCACGGAATAGAGCTGGATCATGGCCTCCGCCGCGCGTACCTTTGCAATTTCACGGTGGCGGATGTTTCAGAGCCAATAATACGCTACTGGCCATTAAAATTGCTACACCAAGAAGAAATGCAGATGATAAACAGGTATTCATTGGACAAATGTATTATACTAGAACTGACATGTGATTACATTTTCGCGCAATTTGAGTGCATAGATCCTGAGAAATCAGTACCCAGAACAACCACCACTGGCCGTAATAACGGCCTTGATACGCCTGGGCGTTGAGTCAAACAGAGCTTGGATGGCGTGTACAGGTACAGCTGCCGCTGCAGTTTCATCACTATACCACTGTTCATGAAGAGTAGTGACTGGCGTATTGTGACGAGCCAGTTGCTCGGCCACCATTGACCAGACGATTTCATTTGGTGAGAGATCTGGAGAATATGCTGGCCAGAGCAGCAGTCGAACATTTACTGTATCCAGAAAGGCCCGTACACGACCTGCAACATGCGGTCGTGCATTATACTGCTGAAATGTAGAGTTTCGCAGGGATTGAATGAAGGGCAGAGCGACGGGTCGTAACACATCTGAAATGTAACGTCCACTGTTCAAAGTGCCGTCAATGTGAAAAAGAGGTGACCGAAACATGTAACCAATGGCACCCCATACCATCACGCCGGGTGATACGCCAGTATGGCGATGACGAATACATGCTTCCAATGTGCTTTCACCGCGATGTCGCCAAACACGGATGCGACCAGCATGATGCTGTAAACAGAACCTGGATTCATCCGAAAAAATGTCGTTCTACCATTCGTGCACCCAGGTTCGTCCTTGAGTACACCATCGCAGGCGCTCCTGTCTGTGATGCAGCATCAGCGGTAACCGCAGACATGCTTTCCGAGCTGATAGTCCATGCTGCTGCAAACGTCGTCGAACTGTTCGTGCAGATTGTTGTTGTCTTGCAAACGTCCCCATCTGTTGACTCAGGGATCGAGACGTGGCTACAAGATCCGTTACAGCCATGCGGATAAGACTCCTGTCATCTCGACTGCTAGTGATACGAGGCCATTGGGATCTAGCACGGCGTTCCGTATTACCCTCCTGAACCCACCGATTCCATATTCTGCTAACAGTCATTGGATCTCGACCAACGCGAGCAGCAATGTCGCGATACGATAAACCGCAATCGCGATAGGCTACAATCCCACCTTTATCAAAGTCGGAAACGTGATGGTACGCATTTCTCCTCCTTACACGAGGCATCACAACAACGTGTCACCAGGCAACGCCGGTCAACTGCTGTTTGTGTATGAGAAATCGGTTGGAAACTTTCCTCATGTCAGCACGTTGTAGGTGTCGCCACCGGCGCCAACCATGTGTGAATGCTCTGAAAAGCTAATCATTTGCATATCACAGCATCTTCTTACTGTCGGTTAAATTTCGCGTCTGTAGCACGTCACCTTCGTGGTGTAGCAATTTTAATGGCCAGTAGTGTAGGAGGAGATTTCTTGGCGTGCTATAACCTTTTGCCTCATATGACCAATATCTACCTTGTAGACCACACCACAGGGATGGCGAACGTGTGTGTCCGGCGCCAGACATCCACCCAATCTGCCCGGCTGATTATCACCACTGACGACGAGCACGCCGCACTACTGAAGGACTTTCCAGCGTTAACAAAGCCACCGGGCATACCGAAGGGCGTCAGGCACAACACTGTGCACTATATCAAGACAACTGAGAGGCCGCCGATCTCTTGCCGACCTCGACGATTGGCGACGGACCGTTTTGTGATAGCCAAAGCCGAGTTTGATAACATGATCAAAGAGGGCATCATGCGTCCGTCTGACAGCCCCTAGTCTTCACCGTTACCCCTCGCCCCCAAAAAGGGTGGTGCGTGGCGGACTTTTTAAGATTATAGAACACTGAACGCCCGCAAATACCACACAGGTATCCGATACCTCTGCTCCGTGTTGAGCGGCGCTTGTGTGTATACTGTACTAGATTGCTCCAAGGCCCATACATACACTCCTGGAAATTGAAATAAGAACACCGTGAATTCATTGTCCCAGGAAGGGGAAACTTTATTGACACATTCCTGGGGTCAGATACATCACATGATCACACTGACAGAACCACAGGCACATAGACACAGGCAACAGATCATGCACAATGTCGGCACTAGTACAGTGTATATCCACCTTTCGCAGCAATGCAGGCTGCTATTCTCCCATGGAGACGATCGTAGAGATACTGGATGTAGTCCTGTGGAACGGCTTGCCATGCCATTTCCACCTGGCGCCTCAGTTGGACCAGCGTTCGTGCTGGACGTGCAGACCGCGTGAGACGACGCTTCATCCAGTCCCAAACATGCTCAATGTGGGACAGATCCGGAGATCGTGCTGGCCAGGGTAGTTGACTTACACCTTCTAGAGCACGTTGGGTGGCACGGGATACATGCGGACGTGCATTGTCCTGTTGGAACAGCAAGTTCCCTTGCCGGTCTAGGAATGGTAGAACGATGGGTTCGATGACGGTTTGGATGTACCGTGCACTATTCGGTGTCCCCTCGACGATCACCAGTGGTGTACGGCCAGTGTAGGAGATCGCTCCCCACGCCATGATGCCGGGTGTTGGCCCTGTGTGCCTCGGTCGTATGCAGTCCTGATTGTGGCGCTCACCTGCACGGCGCCAAACACGCATACGACCATCATTGGCACCAAGGCAGAAGCGACTCTCATCGCTGAAGACGACACGTCTCCATTCGTCCCTCCATTCACGCCTGTCGCGACACCACTGGAGGCGGGCTGCACGATGTTGGGGCGTGAGCGGAAGACGGCCTAACGGTGTGCGGGACCGTAGCCCAGCTTCATGGAGACGGTTGCGAATGGTCCTCGCCGATACCCCAGGAGCAACAGTATCCCTAATTTGCTGGGAAGTGGCGGTGCGGTCCCCTACGGCACTGCGTAGGATCCTACGGTCTTGGCGTGCATCCGTGCGTCGCTGCGGTCCGGTCCCAGGTCGACGGGCACGTGCACCTTCCGCCGACCACTGGCGACAACATCGATGTACTGTGGAGACCTCACGCCCCACGTGTTGAGCAATTCGGCGGTACGTCCACCCGGCCTCCCGCATGCCCACTATACGCCCTCGCTCAAAGTCCGTCAACTGCACATACGGTTCACGTCCACGCTGTCGCGGCATGCTACCAGTGTTAAAGACTGCGATGGAGCTCCGTATGCCACGGCAAACCGGCTGACACTGACGGCGGCGGTGCACAAATGCTGCGCAGCTAGCGCCATTCGACGGCCAACACCGCGGGTCCTGGTGTGTCCGCTGTGCCGTGCGTGTGATCATTGCTTGTACAGCCCTCTCGCAGTGTCCGGAGCAAGTATGGTGGGTCTGACACACCGGTGTCAATGTGTTCTTTTATCCATTTCCAGGAGTGTAGATCACTGTGGCCGACGAAGATATACCGAAGACAGTCATTATTACGCCATTTGGCTTATCTGAAAGCAAATTTATGACTTTAGGTCTCTGGAATGTGGCACAAACGTGGCCAAGGTTCGTCGATTCATTGCTGCGAGGCCTGTCATTCTGTTTCGTTTACCTGGAAGACTCCAACATTCCGCGTGGTGTCTGTTTGCTCTAAGTCGTGTCTCCCTACCACTTTCGCGCAACGACGCTCTGAGCGTGTTTTTTAGGGCATTGACTAGTTTGAACCTGGGACCCGTTGCTGGTAAGGAGACGCCAGACCACACATGACATGTAGAGTTCAGAAGATTTCAGTGAGACGAGCGATGATATAATCAAATACTTAATGATTTCAGTATCAGCTCCACTGCACTCCCTGTAAAAGAATCTTAATACTAACTAAATTTAGTGGAAGGGGTTCAAGGCTTTACTATTTTTAGTTAGGTGGTAAAATAACGTCGAAAAAGCAGTTAAGTTTACAATTGGAATTTTTATTCTACTCACAAAACATTGTTTATAAAATGCACTATTGATAAAAGGAAATATTTTAATACAGGATGATAAAAACCAACTGCGTTCAACAAAAATGTGAACGAATATTCCCTGAATGGGTTTCCAAGTTCTATAATGGATCGAAGGATAACCTATGCCATATCACATCTATAATCTAGGTTTAAATTAAGTTTCATAAAAAAGTAAACTATCAAAAATGGTCTACAGTGACCCTCAATTATCTTTAATTACTTATTTAACTTGTCATAAATTACAGTGGCTGATGTGACTTCTCAATAATATAACAGAAAAATCACCGCGTTTCAGATTTTAACTTCAAGTAGCAAATGTGAATACCACGAAGTTTAATTGATGATCGACATTAGTATTACATAAAAAGGGGATGTAACAGATGAGACTTCTGCAGTTCTGAGTGAAGCCTTATGCGCTCTCATGCGGAATCGCTTGCGTTCATTACTATGTCGGTGGTTAGGCAGCATCATGGGGCGGCGGGCGGCGCAGCTCCACACACCTCGCCATCTCGGTAGCAACTCTCTCGAACTTCTCCTTACTACTGTTTACCGAAGTTGGTTTAAGAAAAAGGTACCTGGCTGTGTTTTCAACTGACCAATCAGCGTCTCAATGGTTAACCTTAACCTCCGCCTGCAAAAATTCTGTCTACCCAATGAGAAACGTTATACTTTTTGTGGTGGGGCAATGTTTTTAATGTTTTCTACGTAACAGAGACGTGTATAGTCTCACACTAAAACTTGCAGCTGGTGTGGGCCTTTTAGTGTTATTGTAAGATCTATAGTGTTCTTCTGGAGGGGTCTATCTTTTAACATGGGCTGGGGGATAGACCTCCCGGCGGTCGGCCGGCGATGTGGGTGTCCCTTATCATAGGGCCTTCTAGCCTACACGGCCCTGCTCTCGGCTTCTGTTCTTGTTTCTCCCCTCGGAACTGGGTCTGTTTCACGGTGGGAAGGTATGACATGCATTTAGGCTTTCTTGTGTTAGTCTGTGGTATTCCATTTGCTCAGTCGTTGATCGTATTACTTTGGTTAATTTAATATCAGGATTTATTCAGAGCTATGTGACATATTGCCGGATTTGCTATCACATTAAGGTTTTCATGGAAGGTGTTGGATTTGCCTGACACCTTACAGACGTTTTGGTCTTCTCAGCCTCACCAGAAAAACATCGCCAGCATCTCGTCGAGATTTTTCAACGACTAAGTGAGTACGGATTTGAGCTGAACGTGGAGAAGTGTATCTTTGGACAGTTGCAAGTTGACTTCCTAGGCCACCGCATTACTCCTTCAGGCTCGGTACCATTGTCGGACAAAGTAGAGGCTATCTGCCAGCTGCCTCGGCCAGCCACATGCAAGCAATTAAGACGCTACCTTCGTATGCTCAACGTTTATCAGCGGCATCTGTCACATGCAGCTCAAGTTCAAGAGCCGCTGACAGCCGCACTGGCGGGCCCGAAGGCTAAAGGCAATTTGCCAATTACTGGATGGACGAAATGGTTCAAATGACTCTGAGCACTATGGGACTTAACTGCTGAGGTCATCAGGCTCCTAGAACTTAGAACTACTTAAACCTAACTAACCTAAGGACATCACACACATCCATGCCCGAGGCAGGATTCGAACCTCGGACCGTAGCCGTCGCGCGGTTCCAGATTAAAGCGCCTAGAACCTCTCGGCCACACCGGCCGGCGGACGGACGACACGATCGCGACATTTGAGAAAACACAATAAGCGAAAGCGGACGCGGCATTGTTGGCACATCCCTAACAGAATGCACCGTTGGCCGTGGTTGTAGATAGGCAGCGATAGGCGGCGTACTCCAACAACGCGTTGGTGAGGCCTGGTGGCCGCTAGCTCTCTTCTCTAAAAAGCTCACCACCTCGCAAAAGAAACTGAGCGCGTACGACCGCGAACTGCTGGCGACGTACGAGGGTCTCAAATACTTTCGCCCTCACATCAAGGCTCGCGCCTTCACAATATTTACAGAGCGCAAGCCACTGACTTTCGCCTTCCGGCAAAATAATCTGAACTGCTCGCCGAGGCAACACAGTCAACTGCTGTACATGTTACAGGGTGCACGGACTTCATTGCAACTACACTACTGGCCATTAAAACTGTTACACCACGAAGATGACGTGCTACATACGCGAAATTTAACCGACAGGAAGAAGATGTTGTGATATGCAAATGATAAGCTTTTCAGAGCATTCACACAAGGTTGACGCCGGTGGCGACAACTACAACGTGCCGATATGAGGAAAGTTTCCAACCGATTTCTCATACACCAACAGCAGTTGACCGGCGTTGCCTGGTGAAATGTTGTTGTGATGCCTCGTGTAAGGAGGAGAAATGCGTACCATCACGTTTCCGACTTTGATAAAGGTCGGATTGTAGCCTATCGCGATTGCGGTTTATCGTATCGCGACATTGCTGCTCGCGTTGGTCGAGATCCAATGACTGTTAGCAGAATATGGAATCGGTGGGTTCAGGAGGGTAATACGGAACGCCGTGCTAGATCCCAATGGCCTCGTATCACTAGCAGTCGAGATGACAGGAGTCTTATCCGCATGGCTGTAACGGATCTTGTAGCCACGTCTCGATCCCTGAGTCAACAGATGGGGACGTTTGCAAGACAACAACAATCTGCACGAACAGTTCGACGACGTTTGCAGCAGCATGGACTATCAGCTCGGAAAGCATGTCTGCGGTTACCGCTGATGCTGCATCACAGACAGGAGCGCCTGCGATGGTGTACTCAAGGACGAACCTGGGTGCACGAATGGTAGAACGATATTTTTTCGGATGAATCCAGGTTCTGTTTACAGCATCATGCTGGTCGCATCCGTGTTTGGCGACATCGTGGTGAACGCACATTGGAAGCGTGTATTCGTCATCGCCATACTGGCGTATCACCCGGCGTGATGATATGGGGTGCCATTGGTTACACGTCTCGGTCACCTCTTGTTCGCACTGACGGCACTTTGAACAGTGGACGTTACATTTCAGATGTGTTACGACCCGTGGCTCTGCCCTTCATTCAATCCCTGCGAAACTCTACATTTCAGCAGTATAATGCACGACCGCATGTTGCAGGTCGTGTACGGGCCTTTCTGGATACAGAAACTGTTCGACTGCTGCCCTGGCCAGCACATTCTCCAGATCTCTCACCAACTGAAAAGTCTGGTCAATGGTGGCCGAGCATCTGGCTCATCACAATACGCCGGTCACTACTCTTCATGAACTGTGGTATAGTGTTGAAGCTGCATGGGCAGCTGTACCAGTACACGCCATCCAAGCTCTGTTTGACTCAATGCCGGTGCGTATCAAGGCCGTTATTGCGGCCAGAGGTGGTTGTTCTGGGTACTGATTTCTCAGTATCTATGCACCCAAATTGCGTAAAAATGTAATCACATGTCAGTTCTAGTATAATATATTTGTCCAATGAATACCTGTTTATCATCTGCATTTCTTCTTGGTGCAGCAATTTTAATGGCCAGTGGTGTACAATCCGTAGACATTCCTGGCGGCGGCGTTCAACTGTATTGCGATGTGTCCACTGCCAAACCAAGTCCATACCTGTCTCTGAACTTCCGAAGGCAAGCATTCGAATCCCTACACAACCTGAGCCCCCCAGGGACATCTACGTCTACATCTACATGGATACTTTGCAAATCACATTTAAGTGCCAGGCAGAGGGTTCATCGAACCACCTTCACAATTCTCTATTATTCCAATCTCGTATAGCGCGCGGTCGCTTGTAGGTCGGTGTCAACAAAATATTTTCGCATTTGGAAGAGAAAGTTGGTGATTGGAATTTCGTGAGAAGATTCCGTCGCAACGAAAAACGCTTTTCTTTTAATGATTTCCAGCCCAAATCCTGTATCATTTCTGTGACACTCTCTCCGATATTTTGCGATAATACAAAACGTGCTGCCTTTCTTTGAACTTTTTCGATGTACTCAGTCAGTCTTATCTGGTAAGGATCCCACACAGCGCAACAGTATTCTAAAAGAGGACGGACAAGCGTAGTGTAGGCAGTCTTCTTAGTAGGTCTGTTACATTTTCTAAGTGTCCTGCCAATAAAACGCAGTCTTTTGTTAGTCTTCCCCACAACATTTTCTATGTGTTCCTTCCAATTTAAATTGTTCGTAATTGTAATTCCCAGGTATTTAGTTGAATTTACGGCTTTTAGATTAGACTGATTTATCGTGTAACCGAAGTTTAACGCGTTCTTTTTAGCTCTCATGTGGATGACCTCACTCTTTTTGTTATTTAGGGTCAATTAACACTTTTCGCACCATTCCGATATTTCTTCTAAATCGTTTTGCAGTTTATTTTGATCTGGTGACTTTATTATTCGATAAACGACAGCGTCATCTGCAAACTACCGAAGATCGCTGCCCAGATTGTTTCCCGAATAGTTTATATAGATAAGGAAGGGTAAAGGGCCTATAACACTATCTTGGGGAACGCCAGAAAACACTTCTGTTTTACTCGATGACTTTCCGTCAGTTACTACGAACTGTGGCCTCTCTGACAGGAAATCACAAATCCCGTCACATAACTGAGACGAGATTCCATAAGCACGCAATTTCATTACGAGCCCCTTGTGTGGTACAGTGTCAAAAGCCTTCCGGAAATCCAGAAATACGGAATCGATCTGAAATCCCTTGTCAATAGCACTCTGCAGTTCATGTGAATAAAGAGCTAGTTGTGTTTCACAAGAACGATGTTTTCTAAACCCATGTTGACTGTGTGTGAATAGACCGTTTTCTTCGAGGTAATTCATAATGTTCGAACACAATATATGTTCTAGAATCCTGATGCATATCGACGTTAACGATATGGGCCTGTCATTAAGTGGATTACTCCAACTAACTTTCTTGAATATTGGTGTGACCTGTGCAACTTTCCCGTGTTTGGGTACGTATCTTTCGTCGAGCGAACGGTTGGATATGATTGTTAAGTATGGAGCTAATGCATCAGTATACTCCGAAAGGAACCTAATCGATATACAATCTGGACCAGTAGACTTGCTTTTATTAAGTGATTTAAGTTGCTTCACTACTCCGAGGATATTTACTTCAACGTTACTCATGTTGGCAGCTTTTCTCGATTCGAATTCTGGAATATTTACTTCGTCTTCTTTTGTGAAAGCATTTCGGAAGGCTGTGTTTAGTAACTGTGCTTTGACAGCACTCTCTTCGATAGTATCTCCATTGCTATCGCGCAGAGAAGGCATTGATTGTTTCTTGCCGCTAACATACTTCACATGCGACCAGAATCTCTTTGGGTGTTTCGAGACAAAGTTTCGTTGTGGAAACTGTTATAGGCATGTAGCATTGAAGTCCGCGCTAAATTTCGAGCTTCTGTAAAAGATCGCCAATCTTGGGGATTTTGCGTCGGTTTAAATTTGGCATGGTTGTTTCGTTGTTTCTGCAACAGTGTTCTAACCCGTTTTGTGTACCTAGGAGGATCAGCTCCGTCGTTTGTTAATTTATTTGGTATAAATCTCTCAATTGCTGCCGATACTATTTCTTTGAATTTAAGACACATCTGGTGTACGCTTATATGATTAATTTGGAATGAGTGGAGATTGTCTCTCAGGAAGACGTCAAGTGAATTTTTATCTGATTTTTTGAATAGGTATATTTTTCTCTTATTTTTCGAGGATTTGGGGATTACAATATTCAATCTCACTACGACAACCCTGTGTTCACTAATCCCTGTATCGGTTTTGATGCTCGTTATTAACTCAGGATTATTTGTTGCTAAGAGGTCAAGTGTGTTTTCACAACCGTTTACTATTCGCGTGGGCTCATGAACTAACTGCTCGAAATAATTTTCAGAGCATGCGTTTAGCACAATTTCGGATGATATTTCATGCCTACTTCCGGAATTAAACATGTATTTTCGTCAACATATCGAGGATAAATTAAAGTCACCACCAGCTCTTAGCCGGTCGCGGTAGCCGAGCGGTTCTAGGCGCTCAGTCCGGAACCGCGCGACTGCTACGGTCGCAGGTTCGAATCCTGCCTCGCGCATGGGTGTGTGTGATGTCCTTAGGTTAGTTAGGTTTAAGTAGTTCTAAGTTCTAGGGGACTGATGACCTCAGATGTTAAGTCCCATAGTGCTCAGAGCCATTTGAACCATTTGAACCAGCTCTTATTGTTATGAGTCGGGTACTTGTTTGAAATCAAACTCAAGGTTTCGTTGAACCTTTCAGCAACTGTATCATCTGAATTGGGAGGTCCGTAAAAGGATCCATTGCCAACAATGACCTCTGCCCATACTAACTCACAGGAAGTATCTACTTCAATTTCGTGACAAGATAAACTACTTCTGACAGCAACAAACACGCCACCGCCAACCGTGTTTAGCCTATCCTTTGGGAATACCATTAGGTTCTTCGCAAAAATTCCGGCTGAGCTTATCTCCGGCTTTAGCCAGCTTTCAGTGCCTATAACGATTTGAGCATCAATGCTTTCTATTAGCGCTTGGAAAAAAAAAGTGTGTGAAATCTTATGGCACTTAACTGTTGAGGTCATCAGTCCCTAAGCTTACACACTACTTAACCTAAATTATCCTAAGGACAAACACACACACCCATGCCCGAGGGAGGATTCGGACCTCCGCCGGGACCAGCCGCACAGCCTCAGACCGCGCTGCTAATCCCGGCGGCTAGCGCTTGGAGCTCTGGTACTTTCCCAACACAGCTAAGACAATTTACAACTGTTATACCAATGGTTCCTGTATCTGCATTGTTCCTGTGTTCAGCATTCACCCTTTGTGACTGGAGCCCTTCTTGTGTTTTCCCGAGACCCTCTAACCTAAAAAACCGCGCAGTCCACGCCACACAGCCCCTGCTACCCGTGTAGCCACCTCCTGTGTGTAGTGGACATCTGACCTATTCAGCGGAATCCGAAACCCAACCACCCTTTGGCGCAAGTCGAGGAATCTGCAGCCTACACGGTCGCAGAACCGTCTGAGCCTCTGATTCAGACCCTCCACTCGGCTCTGTACCAGAGGTCCGCAATCGGTCCTGTCGACTAAGCTGCAAATGGTCAGCTCTGCTTTCATCTTGCAAGCAAGACTGGCAGCTTTTACCACTTCTATTAGACGCTCGAAACCAGAGAGAATCTCTTCTGATCCAAAGTGCCACACATCATTGGTACCGACGTGAGCAACCACCTGCATTTGGCTGCACCTTGTGCTCCTCATGGCATCCGGGAGGACCTTTTCCACATCTGGAACGACTCCAGCCGGTATGCACACGGAGTGCACATTGGTTTTCATTACCCCTCTTGTCAGCCAAGTCCCTAAGGGGTCCCATAACGCGCCTAACGTTGGAACTCTCAACTACCAATAATCCCACACTCTGCGATTGCCCGGATCTTGCAGGCTGAGTGGTTTCCTCTGAAACAGGACAGGCGATGTCTGGTTCTAGATCGCTTCATGTGGCCGGGAGCAAAAGAGGATTGTAGAGAGTGGACGAAGTGTTGCCTCCAGTGCCAACGCAGTAAACTCGGCAGACACATGCATGCTCCAGCAGGTAATTTCCCCGACGTCACAGTGCGATTCACATATGTTGACATCGTCGGGCCGACGCCGCCTTGAAATGGCCAACGCTACCTGCTCACCATCGTCGACGGATTCACTCGTTTGCCGGAAGCGGTACCAACAGATAATATCTCGGCCGAAACCTTGGCACATACCTTTGTGTCGCATTGGATATCGCGGTTTGGCTGCCTGCTCCACGTAAACACCGATTGAGGCAGACAATTCGAGACCGAATTGTTCGCAAAACTGTCAGTACTTTGCGACATATAGGTTAACTCTTACACAGAAGATTACAGCAACCCGCCACTTTTTGCAATGCTATCTATTTAAACAGCGCCGTTACCGGTTTCGAACCAATAGGTTCATCTTCAGACGGCTAGTTCAAGTTTTACATTACATTTCGTGTTTTCCCACTGCAGTTGTGTAGCGATCAACTTAAGCCCAGTCAGCTATAAGCAGGACAATATTTCATATTGAAGTTAGTCGTAGTCAATAGCCAGATATTCACAGCTATATCCGCAAACAGTTCCTTGGCGGATCTATGTCTGTTATCATATACTTTCAGCAGTGTCAGTTTTTGCTACTAAACGAGGCAGTTGAAAGCAAAGGGATGTATTTGACAAAGTCACGATTCTGAGAAAATGAGCTTCAAAATTTGAATCAGATATAAAATATTATCTTCATTTGTTATATTTCAGTGAATTAAATTCAGAATGTTGTGCTTGTGACTGAACACTCGCAATATTCAATTTGTGCTTTTAAGTAACAACAAACTGCATACGCTCTCTTCAAGTTTATTTAACAGATATAGTAAAACTGATATTTTTGTTACTAATTGTGAACCGTGATTTATCTTCAAAGAATATTCTTAAAATTTTATTTTATTTAATAGCGATTCATCAAGAACATTAACACATTTAATTACACTATGTGAGCGTGGAAGTAGTTGCCAGGGAGTAACTGATGAAATCATAATCAAATTGCTTTTAACAAATGCAAATTTTATTCCTAAAAGCGTTTTTCTTAAAGAAACAGATTTAAAATTATAATCAGAAAGCACCCTCTAAATATCAAGTTACAATTTATTCAGAGGCAGAAACAAAGAAATTTTGGAGTATATGAGCTTTCGGGCTGAGAACCTTGCCGCTCCCTTTTGACACGGCCGTAGTCACGACCGCTCACAACAACCTCTGAAAGACTACACTGGTGCAAACGTGCAACACACCAGATTACCTTAAACTAAAAGTTTTAACAATTCACACAAGCACACAAACTATGCACCCAGTAGGAGGGATGGAAATGGTACAAAACACTAACAATTAAAATATTAACCTTGCCACCGAAGGTGCAACTTGATTTTAACTTCTAAGAAAAGTCTTACGGTGAAAGGGTGGCAACTTTATATACTAAAATGATCATTTAAATAAAAGCCCATGAAATGCAATTTTATATAAAATTCTACTAGGTTGGCCAAACAATAGTTAATATGCTCTACAGTACACTCTCAAGATCATAGGCAATAATATCAGAGCTTCCAAAGATATTTCAGGTATTAGGCCGTTACACTCCAAGCAATAAATTCGTTAACACACCGAATCCGACAAACATGACAGAGGCAGCTACTAACGTACGGCATATTGATAGGGAGATTACAGAACAACCCGAACCGCAGGTTGCTCTAACCCGCCCCTACTCCACAAGGGAAAAACGGACCTCTCAGTTCATAAATAACCACCTTCCGGCGGGTGGCAAACGGAGAAAATTGGTGGGAGGACCCCAAAACAAAGCGGCTGGTGACCTCACCAAGAAAACAAGTAGAATTTAACAAGTAAATGAAACAACATATCACCAATCACTTAACTTCTAATACACTGCGATTTCTGGAGAAGACCTAGCGCAGCACCCCGAAATCGCTCTCCCGAACCGTCGGCTGCCAGCCGCTTCGACGGACGCAGGAAGGCGCGCCGATCTCCCGTCTCACGGCGTCGCAGCTCGCACCGGCCAGACCGATGTCGTGGGTTGTCTCCTGTTGCTCTCGTGTCGGCCGCGAAGCCACTACCCCTTGCTATACGGCGTGGCCCACTGGACTCCCTTGGCGACCTCACATGTGCCGACGCTCAAGGCGGACAGGTCCTCTTGTGTCTCAGTGCTTAACCGACCAACCGATCGATCCAACCGCCAATGACTATTGGCTGAGCAACTCGAGCAGAATCCGATGCAGGAACTAAGCCCCGACCAGGCGACCACTCGTTGAGTTCTCTTACGGCGGAGTGGAAAGACTCTCAGTTACCCGGCTTTAAAGATCCGAACGAAAGACATACTAACACTCCAGACGAGCGACAGACACTAACTGTCTCACAAATTCGGACGAGAGACAGACTAGCAAGTTGGGGACGAGAGACTGACCCCAGACTGACTCCTGACTCACCCAGACTGACCAACTGGCGAGCTCATAGCGCCCCATAAATGCACGTGAACAGGCAATCTTTCCCCTTTCCCACCAGAGGGAGACACCAAAGCTGTGATTGCCACAGCGGCGCCACCGCCAGAAACGGAGGGCGACAACCTTTGAAGGAAATATTATCTCTAGATTCTTACAGTCATGAAGCTCTGAAAGAGCTAATTTCATCTTAATTAATTTTGAAACTCAATGTGAATTTGAATGCGAATTTATTAACTGTGCTTTATACTCAAAACTCTGAAGCCGGTTTTACGCGACACACTTATCATATACAAACCTGCACTGGCACCCAAAGCGTACAAGTTTGTAAATAGCAACTGCTTCGTTAGCCCTATTATGTGATACATCTAACATGTGTCTCCACCAGCGCCTCAAGGGTACGTATTCGGAACCATAGACTTGGTCACATCGTTGAGTGTGAAAGTTAGTTTTGTAAAGGTGCTATTTACTCATATTGAGGCTTCTGAGAGGTCCAGCTACGTATTTATTAAGCGGTTATTGTTATCTTGTGCAGCTATGATCAAATTACGTTATGGTTATGCAGAACTGTGGAATAAAGTATTCTTTTTATCTCATGTTGGTACAAGTGAATGATTATGTAAGTTTACGTTACAGCATTTTAGACATGGAGGCCACTATTATCTATAGAGAAGTTGCTGTGACAATGTTTGTTTTTGTTGTTAGGAGACGCGTACCGGTACGACAATAACGTAATGCCAGGTGTAGGAGTTGGGTCTGTCCCTGGCTGGGAAGAAGGCAGGGGCATATACTACCAGTTAATGAAGTAGTAGTGGCCCGAAGATCCACAGGAATTTAGGAACTTCATCAGAATAGTTGTGCCTTGTCTGTCGTACATGATGGAATTCGCCCAAGTGGCACAGTAATGGGGGAAGCCATTTCACAATAATGCGACCTCAAAGACGCAGAACGCTTTTTACAATTCTCATTGGTCGCAGCCGGCGCAGATGCTCTGTACTTGTGTCTATTCTCTCAACACTGTCCTTCCTGGCATGCTGAAATACTATAAAAGATGCAGTCAAATCAAGCACATGCGCTACTTTCACCAATTAAGGTGATACGTAGACATATCGAAAGTAAAATTAAATGGACATGTACGTAAAACATAAACTAAGAATTAAATTTTTTAGACGTAACTTATTATGGTACAGCGTATCTAGAGGATCACATAGACACCTTCCCTTGCTGTATGCCTCAGTAGGCACGCTTATACTATCTTTGGATCATTCCATTTCTACAATAACAAGCTGTCATTAGAGATAAAACTTTTCTCAGCGGCAATACAAACAGAGAATTTTAATTTGTTTAATTACTGTATTTGTAAAAACTTTGCTAGCAGAAAAATGTGCATAATATCTTGTGCAATAGCCAAACCAGTCTCCAGATCTCTCGTATTTCTCATCTGCCTACTACGCGTGAAAACAATGACAAGCGAAAGGCCCATAAAATATTGCATTCTGCGCGTGCGCGCATACACATCTTCCATTGCGCATGCGTAAATCTATGGCAGAGTAATTTCTCCTCAGCAGATAAACCGTCTACTGAAATCGCAGCTTCATTCGTTCTGCCGCTAGGTGGTAGCCCGTTTACACCTTACTTGAACACGTTAGGATTGTCATGTAACACCTGCCCAATGCTTAGCATCTCTTAAATATGTATAACTAGAAACATGCAGTCTTGTAGACCTCTTAATATTATTTTATCACAGAACTCCAAATTAGCTGACAAAGATAATGTGAACAGTCATCTATGTCATATTATAAGCAGATGAAAAACTATTCAGCGTTTGTACAGACTTCGTTGATTACGTTATTTAAAAAGAACTCGAAATTTCGTATGTGTAGTCATGTAGTACGTGTCTTGAAATTATGTTAATATCGTTAGACCAGTCGGATTTTAACTAAAAAGAGTGCAGAAAATATAAACTAAGGTAATAATCAAATGAAGTGAAAATATTAATTCGCAGAATTTTTGCTCGCTCGACACACATCTTCCTACCACATTTCAGACAAAATGTCTGACAACATTTGGTACACTTATACCACTGCTTACATGCCCTTTTTCTTGTCTTTGACGCACTACACTTCATACACGTCTTCCTTTTTTCCATTCTATCAGCTGGTTTACCTCTAACGCGTCGTCGTCAAATAAACCTCCTATATTCGACATTTGATAGGCATTCGCAGGAAAATTCGATTTTTCTCCTTTCAAATATTGTGTTGAGGTATTTTCCATGCTCAAATAGAGTTTGAACATACCAACTTGAGATTATATTTGTGATAAAAGACTGCATTTGCTGCGAACAATTATCTGTGGAATAGGTCACAGCTGGCTCTTCTTCCAATGACGCATTTTCTTCACTTAATGTCATACACTATTTCCTGGTGACCACCAGGTAACACAAAATGAAAATCAGCATCAGAATCATCAAAAATGTCATCGTCGTTCCCATTTTCCTCTTCAGCGTAATTACTATTGCACCCAAGCTTCAAAATCTGGATCAGTTGCAGAAATCTCATTCTTCTTAGGAAATCGTTCAATGCTATAGCTGAAACTAACGAATTCAGGCATATAATAAAACGCCATGAATAAAAAAAATCCGAAATATCAGTTGAAAGGAAAATATGTAGTAATTAGGAACATGTAGACTATTGGACTTACCTATTTATTACACTTAATGAGAAACTTACGGTCAAACAGGCACCAAATTTCGTGCTCAGTTCTAAATAATATACTTTATCGTTTGACAAACTCACGCTGATTATTGAATGTTGCTTTACACACGGCAAGCATTAAAGCGAAGACACTGAAAAAGAGAAAGGGTGGTTTTTTGCAGTGTTACCACACTCAGTGTTTAAAATGAATTATGGGTCTGAGAGACAGTTGTTTCGGGTTAAGGGTTAAAATGGAAGGAAGCCATATAGATTCTAGTGCCATGTTCTGGTAGCCATCTTTAAACTGTTTTCGAAATGAATTGTTGAAAGGTATTAACTGGATTGCGAACTTTCAATGAGCTAAATTTAAGTCAGCAAATGGAAAAATAAAGACAACCAGCATAGAACTTAAATTTAACATTTTGAATGGTTTGGATTGTTAGCATTGTATTCTGAAGTACTAAATTCTGAAAACATTTTTACAGTTCTTAAGATCGTAATTTTTATGCAAATTCATACAGGGTGTTTCAAAAATGACCGGTATATTTGAAACGGCAATAAAAACTAAACGAGCAGCGATAGAAATACACCGTTTGTTGCAATATGCTTGGGACAACAGTACATTTTCAGGCGGACAAACTTTCGAAATTACAGTAGTTACAATTTTCAACAACAGATGGCGCTGCAAGTGATGTGAAAGATATAGAAGACAACGCAGTCTGTGGGTGCGCCATTCTGTACGTCGTCTTTCTGCTGTAAGCGTGTGCTGTTCACAACGTGCAAGTGTGCTGTAGACAACATGGTTTATTCCTTAGAACAGAGGATTTTTCTGGTGTTGGAATTCCACCGCCTAGAACACAGTGTTGTTGCAACAAGACGAAGTTTTCAACGGAGGTTTAATGTAACCAAAGGACCGAAAAGCGATACAATAAAGGATCTGTTCGAAAAATTTCAACGGACTGGGAACGTGACGGATGAACGTGCTGGAAAGGTAGGGCGACCGCGTACGGCAACCACAGAGGGCAACGCGCAGCTAGTGCAGCAGGTGATCCAACAGCGGCCTCGGGTTTCCGTTCGCCGTGTTGCAGCTGCGGTCCAAATGACGCCAACGTCCACGTATCGTCTCATGCGCCAGAGTTTACACCTCTATCCATACAAAAGTCAAACGCGGCAACCCCTCAGCGCCGCTACCATTGCTGCACGAGAGACATTCGCTAACGATATAGTGCACAGGATTGATGACGGCGATATGCATGTGGGCAGCATTTGGTTTACTGACGAAGCTTATTTTTACCTGGACGGCTTCGTCAATAAACAGAACTGGCGCATATGGGGAACCGAAAAGCCCCATGTTGCAGTCCCATCGTCCCTGCAGCCTCAAAAAGTACTGGTCTGGGCCGCCATTTCTTCCAAAGGAATCATTGGCCCATTTTTCAGATCCGAAACGATTACTGCATCACGCTATCTGGACATTCTTCGTGAATTTGTGGCGGTACAAACTGCCTTAGACGACACTGCGAACACCTCGTGGTTTATGCAAGATGGTGCCCGGCCACATCGCACGGCCGACGTCTTTAATTTCCTGAATGAATATTTCGATGATCGTGTGATTGCTTTGGGCTATCCGAAACATACAGGAGGCGGCGTGGATTGGCCTCCCTATTCGCCAGACATGAACCCCTGTGACTTCTTTCTGTGGGGACACTTGAAAGACCAGGTGTACCGCCAGAATCGAGAAACAATTGAACAGCTGAAGCAGTACATCTCATCTGCATGTGAAGCCATTCCGCCAGACACGTTGTCAAAGGTTTCGGGTAATTTCATTCAGAGACTACGCCATATTATTGCTACGCATGGTGGATATGTGGAAAATATCGTACTATAGAGTTTCCCAGACCGCAGCGCCATCTGTTGTTGAAAATTGTAACTACTGTAATTTCGAAAGTTTGTCTGCCTGAAAATGTACTGTTGTCCCAAGCATATTGCAACAAACGGTGTATTTCTATCGCTGCTCGTTTAGTTTTTATTGCCGTTTCAAATATACCGGTCATTTTTTAAACACCCTGTATGTGTGACAGTAGTTGCGTCGTCAGAACGATGGTGATCAGTGATCCTTCTTCACGTCTCTGATAAATTAATACACGCCAAGCAACAAGGCACTGCCCAGAACCATTGTTCCAGCGGGAGCTATGACTCATAGATTTTCATGGTGTCCAACTCCGGAAATTCTTGCATCTGCGACCAGATGATGTCAGAAACGACTTAATAGTGTGTACGTGAAAAACCACACCATTCTCATGAAATTTCAAAGCACTTTTTACCACCACAACAACTTTACATCTGCGTCCATCGACAAAGCGTCCACACACTTCAGTGACTCTCCCTGTCTGTCTTCCCTCTCCTGTTGCGCACGTCACTTTGGAGCTCACCAAGCCAATCGCCGAAACCGATTACTAGATTTTCGCAGAATGAATTTTACTTTTAATTAAGTCGCTGTTTAAACCGTTGGAGTAGAGCAGTCGCTTACAATTAAAGATGTGTGTGCGTATTTTGTGTCTATTAAACCGGGGACCTAGAAACAATGCAGAGGCTTCGTCTCGCCGTAGCACTCAGTGGTTCACAATCCCACGACAGGCCACAACAGCAGTCCACCCACCCCACCGCCGCCCCACATCGAACCCAGGGTTATTGTGCGGTTCGGTTCCCATGGAACCCCCCCCCCCCCCCCCTGGAGACAGTGTTTGTGCAGCAATCGCCGACATAGTGTAACTGAGGCAGAATAAGGGGAACCAGTCCGCATTCGCCGAGGCAGATGGAGAACCGCCTTAAAAACCATCCAGAGGCTGGCCGGCACACCGGACTTAACACTAATCCGCCGGACGGATTCGTGTCGGGGATCGGCACGCTTTTCCGCTCGGAAAGCAGCGCGGCTAGCCGGGCGGGCTATTAAAGATGTAGTATTTTTATCTTTTCATTTTAAAAAAATGCATGTGAAATGCCTGCACTAGCAGGACAGAGCGGATTAGGTTGTGGAAAGGGGCCAAAATATGCTGCAGTCAGTTTCACTCAACATACAAACTTTAAACTTTATTCACCAACACACAATATTACAACAAGGTTGCAAAACACTCGAAACCTTAATCGACCTCCTTTGATAAACTTTAAGTTGGCTGAAGGCCACACTCAAAATCCAAGACACAAGGCCTAAGCAAGAAATTGAAATACTAGGTTCTTCTGGAGGTTTCACCCAAGAATATTTTCTAAATATTCATTCTAAACAGGCTGAAGGCCTTAGCAATTTAATTTTAATGGAACTTGGTTGGAGGCCGCATATTAGGCAATAAGAAGAGTTTCAATCAAAAGGCAGAATGCCTTATCTTAAAACAAAAGCATAACAATCGTATGCCTTAAGGGCAAGACAAGGACATTAATTTAAGAGACATTAAAACTCGACTGAAGGCCACACATCAACCAAATAACTAAAATCCAAACAGGGAAATTACTACATAATACACAAGGAACAGCACTCAGAAGTTTCCAAGGGTCGGCCTGGGATTGTAACACTAACGCCCGTTTCGGTGAGACAGGCAGCCTGTCCAACGACTTCTTCATCTGGAGGCAACCCAGCCGACAGATAGCCAACCGACCAATCAACCAAATCAGTTTCGCTCCACGCAACCAGCAAAACGACCACAAAATACACGACACACAGAATATTGGCACCCACACCGACCAACAACACCTGAGCTGTCGAACTACACGCTGCACTGGACAGCAGCAACACGAAGAGGAAAATAAACAGCCTAAATTTACGTCAACGACCAGGGCGGGTAACTGGAACGTCAACGGCCAGAAGGCGGAAGATGCCGCTGGTGGACTCCCATAACAAGGAATAAATTAAGTTAAATTTCACAGGAAGACAGTTGGAATCTTAGCCGACTTAAATATACACACGTTGTTGCTTGAGGGAATGTCCCAAAAGCGACAACCAGGATCAAACGAAGTTGAGGCTCGATAGTATGTTAAGTGAGGACTAAACTTTCATGTACAAGATCGGTGGGCGACGAACTTCGTAGCACTCGCAAGCAGCACCTCACACTCCAACCGCGCATGTACACCACCAGCGGATCCAGGCCGGCTACGCACGACGGGGGCTTGCTAGCTGCTCGATGCCAACCGACCGATTGGACTGCTGGTCCATCCGCGACTGCTGCTCCGTCGCGGCTGCCCTGCTGGTGCGTCTCGCACTCGCTGACTACCTGACACACGACGACCCGGAATTACTATCAGTCGCTCCAGAGGTGGTACGACAGTGCGCTTATCGATACGCGCTGCTGCTGCCACTCACGGGCAAGTAAGGGAGGAAGTAATGGAATAAGAACACAAGGTGGCACTACCGTAATAGAAGAAGACAAACAGTTAATGAGGTGAACACGAGCCGTGCACGGCTCGGCATGTATAAAAAGTAATACATTTCACAAGTCTGCAAACGTATCAAACCGTTTCATGATTAAACGATCGACAGTTGTATCGAAAGAGATTTCGAAAAAAAAAAAAAATATTGTTAATGTGTTTGGGTGTAGTTCCGTTACATGCTAAGTTTTTACCAATAATGTAGTCATCACTTACACCCTTCTGCCTCCAAGGACATCACTTGTATCCCTTAGACTGTCATTAATTTGACCTTTGGAATGACCCACAACAATGTAACGCAACATTCTGTCCTATTTTCATATATTACATTAATCAATTCAAAAATTTTACAGATTATAATTCTAAGACAAAAAACGACGCACGAATTATCCTAATTGGACGAAAAGTGGCAGATGTTATGTACATGCACGGACAATGATTACAATTTCAGAAAATCAGGATAATTTATTCAAGAGAAAAAGCTTCACAAACTGAGCTAGTCAATAAAGCGTTGTTCCACCTCTGTCCCTTACGCAGGTAGTCATTCGGCTTGGCATTGGTTGACAGTATTGTGGGTCTCCTCCTGAGGTATATCGTGCCAAATTATATCCAATTAGCGCGTTAGATCGTCAAAATCTCAACACAGTTGGAGGTCCCTGCCCATAAGGCTCAAAACTTTCTCAACTGGAAAGGGATCCGGCGACTTTATGCCCAAGGTAGGGTTTGGCAAGCACGAAGGCAAGCAACAAAACTCTACCAATATGTGGGCATAGATAATCGTCGACATACCGCTGTGCTGTAAAGGTGGCGCAGATGACAACCAGAGCGCTCCTGCTATGTATAGAAGTGGCACCCCAGACCATCGCTCCTGGTTGCCAAGTCATCTGGCGGCGACATTCAGGTTGGTACCCCATCGTTGCCTGGGGCATCCCCAGACACGTCTTCAGCCTGGAATCTCATTGACTGGAGTAGAAATGTCTTCACTTATGAGTCCCGCTTCTAACTGAGCCCCAATAATCACTGAAGACATGCATGGGGAAACCCCAGATATTGGAGGGTTCCAACCAGACTTTGATATACAGGGTGATCAAAAAGTCAGTAGAAATTTGAAAACTGAATAAATCACGGAATAATGTAGATAGAGAGGTACAAATTGACACACATGCTTGGAATGACATGGGGTTTCATTAGAACAAAAAAAAAAAAAAAACTACAAAAGTTACAAAATGTCCGGCCGATGGCGCTTCATCTGATCAGAATAGCAATAATTAGCATAACAAAGTAAGAAAAAGCAAAGATGATGTTCTTTACAGGAAATGCTCAATATGCTCACCATCATTCCTCAACAATAGCTGTAGTCGAGGAATAATGTTGTGAACAGCACTGTAAAGCATGTCCGGAGTTATGGTGAGGCATTGGCGTCGGATGTTGTCTTTCAGCATCCCTAGAGATGTCGGTCGATCGCGATACACTTGCGACTTCAGGTAACCCCAAATCCAATAATCGCACGGACTGAGGTCTGGGGACCTGGGAGGCCAAGCATGACGGAAGTGGCGGCTGAGCACACGATCATCACGAAACGATGCGCGCAAGAGATCTTTCACGCGTCTAGCAATATGGGGTGGAGCGCCATCCTGCATAAACATCGTACGTTCCAGCAGGTGTTTATCAGCCAGGCTGGGGATGATACGATTCTGTAACATATCGGCGTACCTCTCACACGTCACGGTAGCAGTTTTGCTGTCCAGCGCGATCTGTCGGACATTTTGTGAACTTTGTTTTTTTCTTTTTGTTCTAATAAAACCCCATGTCATTCCAAGCATGTTTGTCAATTTTTACCTCTCTATCTACATTATTCCGTGGTTTATTATGTTTTCAAATTTATACTGACTTTTTGATCATCCGGTAAATTAACCTGCCGCATGAAACACAGACCCCAAAATGTTGCCTTTCGTAGCATACTACAAGATGACGCATGCCACATTTCTGTAGCATGCCACAATGTTGCAATAAACGAGCCTTTACGCCTCAGCTGGGCCCGCCAACACTGACATTGGGCTGTTGATGACTGGAAGCATGTTACCTGGTCGGTCGAGTCTCGTTTCAAATTGTATCAAGCGGATGGACCTGTAAGGGTATGGAGACATCCTCATGAATCCATGGACCCTGTGTGTCAGCAGGGGACTATTCAAGCTGGGGGAGGCTCTCTAATGGTGTGGGGTGTGTGCAGTTGGAGCTATGTAGGATCCTTGATACATCTAGATAAGACTCTGACAGGTGACACATACATAAGCATCCTGTCTGATCACTTGCGTCCGTTCATGTCCATTGTACAATCCGACATTAGGCTATTCCAGCAGGAGAATGCGACAACTCACACATCCAGAATGGCTACAGAGTATCTCCAGGAACACTCTTCTGAGTTTAGCCCGCATCTCGTGGTCGTGCGGTAGCGTTCTCGCTTCCCACGCCCGGGTTCCCGGGTTCGATTCCCGGCGGGGTCAGGGATTTTCTCTGCCTCGTGATGGCTGGGTGTTGTGTGATGTCCTTAGGTTAGTTAGGTTTAAGTAGTTCTAAGTTCTAGGGGACTGATGACCATAGATGTTAAGTCCCATAGTGCTCAGAGCCATTTGAACCATTTTGTCTTCTGAGTTTAAATACTTCCGCTGGCCACCAAACTCCCCACAAATGAACACTATTGAGGGTATCTGGGACGCCTTGCAACGTGCTATTCAGAAGAGATCTCCACCCCCTCGCACTCTTACGGATTTACGGAGAGCCCTGCAGTATTCAGTGTATTCCCTCCAGCGCTACTTCAGACATTAGCTGAGTCCATACCACGTCGTGCTGCGTCACTTCTGCTTGCTCGCGGGAACTCTACACGATACTAGGCAGGTGTACCAGCTTCTTTGACTCTCCGGTGTAAACCAGATCTTTAAAACAAACGTTATCGAGATTTAAAACTGAAATCTTTCAAAAATGTTCAAATGTGTGTGACATCTTATGGGACTTAACTGCTAAGGTCATCAGTCCCTAAGCTTACACACTACGCAATCTAAATTATCTTCAGGACAAACACACACACACACCCATGCCCGAGGGAGGATTCGAACCTCCGCCGGGACCAGCCGCACAGTCCATGACTGCAGCGTCTCAGACCGCTCGGCTAATCCCGCGCGGCTGAAATCTTTCATACAGTTGACGAGGCTGTAAGTTGTCACAGAATAGAACACATTTAATTGCGTTTATATCTTTTCATTTCATCAAATTCCGTAAAAACCTTACGTTATGAACTTCTGTTTGTTCACTCTACCTTTTAGCATGCGTGAATATTTCTGTTTCCTAGAGAGCATTCGTAACCCTTCGTTTCTCGCTTGTGTGTAAAATTTGTAGTACTTCTGGCGGCCTCTGAAATACGTAGTATGGGCGACTGCTTTCAGATGTGTTGCCACGTTGGACTTGTTGCCCTCAGTCAGTGTAGTGTGGACGTTAAATCTGCTGTTGAACTTCAAAATTTTTGGAAATCGTCACTGTTAATTTTGTAGATACCAGATCTTCATAAAGGATCCACTTTGTTCTTTGCGTGGTGCGTATGCTCAGTACGGAAACTGGTATTTATTTTCGTTTTTATTAAAAACCCGAGCGATTCTGTCCGAGATTTTACCAAGCCACGGCGGTGAGGCGTATTTGGTTTTCTTCACTACTTCATTTTCTTTATCTGGGGTGATTTCGATGTCAGTTGACTTTCTGCTTTTCTTTAATTTATCTGCGTATATTCTCTGTACTGCCTCTGGCTCGAAACCGTTCTTTTAAGCTACCTATCACAAATTCCCCAATGGTTTATCTACCTTATGGCGCTCTAATAGACTGCTATAACTTGATACAGCATGGACCTGTTCTCGCCCGGATTTTTGAGAGTGTAGGAGTACGCGCTTGAAAATGGATAACGGGCGAAACAGCTGACCGTGGTGTAAAAGAGATTCTATAGCGGCCAGAGTGGGAAACGGAATTGTCCTTCATTTAATGGTAAGTCATTTTGCGAGAACTGGTACATTTTGTCATCTTAGGGCGTTCAACACCGTACGAAACCGTCGATTAATAATCAGGATCATTGGGAGTATTTTCGCAGACATGTGGTTAGGTCCAAGAATATTTGACTAAAAGAAGCCAGTACATTACACTGGGAGGCGAGTGTCTGGCAGACACGAAAGTAACATTGCGTGTGCCTCAATGAAACGTAAATCGACCTGTAATGTTTTCAGTATACACAAACGTTTTGTGAGATGGGATCAGCAACACTATGAGATTGTTCGCTAACTATGCTGTTGTCTGTAGGAAAGTACACCGAGGTGACAAAAGTCATGGGATACATCCTCATATCATGTTGGACCTCCTTTCGCTCCACATTGTACAACAGCTCAACGTGGCATGGACTCACCAAGTCACTGGATGTCCCCTGTAGAAATATAGTGTCATGGTGCCTATGTAGCCGTCCATAACTGTGTTGGCGGTGCAAGATTTTGTGCACGAACTTACCTTTCAATTATGTCCCATAAATGTTCGCTGGAATCCATGTCACATGATCTGGCTGGCCTAATCATTCGTTTGAATTGTCCAGGATGTTCTTTGAACTAGTCACGAACAATTGTCACCTAGTGACATGGCGAATCGTTGTTTGGGACCAACAAGTCTAAGAACGGATGCAAGTGGTCTGCAAGTAGCCGAACATAACTATTTACAACCAATGGTCGTCTCAGTTGGACCAGAGGACACAGTCCATTCCAAAACACAGTACACAACGTTATGAAGCCACCACCAGCTAGCACAGTGCCTTCCTGACAACTTGGTTCCATGACTTCGAGGGATCTGCGTCACACTCGAACCCTACCATCAGCTCTTATCAATGAAATAGGCACTCATCTGACGAGGCCACAGTTTTCCAGTCATCTAGAGTACAGCAGATGTGGTCACGAGTACAGGAGATGCAATATCGTGCTGTTAGCAAAGACGCTTGCATTGGTTGACTGACATTAATGCTAGATTTCTCCGGACCGTACTAATCCCATGTTAATTTCTGTGGTTATTTCACGCAGTGTGGCATGTCTGTTAGTACTGACAACTCTCGGACCTTAAGTGATTGCCGTCAGCCATTGCATTGCCCGTGGTGAGAAGTAATTCCCAATATTTGATATTCTCAGCACACTCTTGTCGCTGTGAATCTCGCAATATTGAATTCCCTAACGATTTCCGAAATGGATTGTTACATACGTCTAGCTCCAACTAGCGTTCAGAGTCTGTTAATTCCTGTGGTGCAACCATAATCACGTCGGCAACCTTTTAACATGAATCACCTGAGTACAAATGACAGGTTCGCCAATGCACTGCCCTTTTATACCTTGTGTACGGGATACTACCGCCGTCAGTATATAAGCTGTTCCATGACTTTTGCCACGTCAGAGTACAGTTTTCGACATAAAAACTGACCGCCATCCGGCCGCCACAGCGACTAAGTCGTTCACTTAAGGCGGCCAATAAGACCGACCGCCGCACGATAGCTCAGTCGCCGGCACGGTAACTCAGCGTGTTCGGCCAGAGGGTTAGCTGCCTTCTGTAATAAAAAAAAGAAACTGAGTTAATGGATCAACGACGAACTGAAACGGGTGTCTTGCGACGTCCGCCTCGAGAAGATACAACGAACGAAAGCGAACAAAATGAGATTTAAAAAAGTACTGGTAATCATCCTGGCTTCTGAACTTATAGTCGCGTGTTCGCGTCCAACCGTATCACTTTTCCAGAATGAGATTTTCACTCTGCAGCGGAGTGTGCGCTGATATGAAACTTCCTGGCAGATTAAAACTGTGTGCCCGACCGAGATTCGAACTCGGGACCTTTGCCTTTCGCGGGCAAGTGCTCACCATCTGAGCTACCGAAGCACGACTCAAGCCCGGTACTCACAGCTTTACTTCTGCCAGTACCTCGTCTCCTACCTTCCAAACTTCACAGAAGCTCTCCTGCGAAAGGCAAAGGTCCCGAGTTCGAATCTCGGTCGGGCACACAGTTTTAATCTGCCAGGAAGTTTCGTATCACTTTTCTTTTTAACCACATTTCTGACCTCGTCTAAAGTTATGAGCATGATTGAAAATCGAAGATAATTCGCTTCATATTCTACCTACCAGTAATAACAAATACTTCCAGAAACATTAGCACAGGACACCTCGTGGCTGCGTCGCGATCACAACAGCTTACGATCGAGAGTTTCCTCGAGCTGCAGCGGCTACCGGCCACCGGCCAGACGCCACCCGCCGCCTGAAATCAGTCGCGGCCCAGGTGAACGCGGCGCGACGCTTTCAGTGTATGTATCAACTGTCATTTTCAAATTTGAAGCTCTAGTTATCATCTTGCAGTTAAGCATTGGATTTCGCATACTTGAAAATCATGAAATATGGTTAAGCGTCGTAAAATTAGGTCGCAAGTGGAAAAGGTGTAACATCTGCAACACAATATTTACTTTTGGTATATTAGAGGGGTGAATGCAGAGGAAGCAGCTCGAAAGATTTGAACTGTGTGTGGAGCGAATGCTTTTGGGAATAATACGCCAGAAAAAGATATTATTGTTTCAATAAAGTTTGTTCTGGCATGAATGATTTTCCACATTAAGGAAGTCTCGACTGCTAATATAATTAATGGATTACCATTTAACCATCATGCGACATTTGCATTTAACAGGCAAGGTTCAGAAGTCCAGTGTAAGAGTACTGCATGCTCTAATTCGAAACAACAAAAATCAATGGAGTGACTATTATTGCAGTTTTGCTTGAACGTCATCAAGTCGCTCACTGAGTGACGGGTTATGATGCCTTTATCGTTAACTTTCTAAGAAAAGCCCTACCAAAAGACGTAATCTCGAGCAAATAGTAGTGTGAACATAATATTTTCCATCTGATAGCTCCAGAATTGTGTTTGACACTGTGGATTCTTCCCCAAGGGAGTGTCCATCACAGCTGGAATTTATTGCCTACAATTCAGACACCTTTCGGTCGCAGTGTAAGAAACTCGACCAACAAACCTACATCACGTGTGTGACTGCATGATAATGCACTCTGTTCATTTGAGAAACAAAAGTATCCAGGAGATTGATAGTGAAGTCATCTCTCAGGCACTTGGCCCTCTGATCGTATACTCGTAAAATTTTACCTTTTCCACTCTTGATCGATCAACCGTCAAGGCAATTCATGTCTAGTCATAAGAGCTCTTCAAACTGCACTGGTTTAATGACATCCTTAAAACCAGTAGGTTTCTACAGGCGTAGAATTTGTAAACTACTTTAGCATTGTCAGATTTTTTTTAGATATTGTGAAAGATTATACTGTTGCTGATTAAATTCTCTTTGATGATTACTGTTGTGTTCAATAAACTAATGGAAAACGCAATTAAAATATTCACTCTACTAATACAAATTAAATTCAGCTTACTACAGAATCATCACGACGGCAGTCTATCTTAATAAAGCATTAAGTGTGTGTTAGACAATTTTTGCCTATTTTAACACGATTTAGTAGGATATTACCGACTTTTGACTTCGAATAGGTCTGTATTTACTTCATGATCTATATCATACTCAAGTATTATGAAAATGTGACAGTTCACAGATAAAATTATGTATTCACAACAACAAAAGATATGTCGGAAGAAAACAAGAGTGGTATTATGAATTTTGCAGTACCGTAAGGTTTCTGCTCTGACACTAAGGAGTACTGAAAGTAGCAAGATTAATTTTGCTCGAGCGTTGTCTTACGATTCCCTTAGTGAGTTTCTATCTGCCTGCTTGTAGCTCTGCTGCAAAAGAATTAAAAATCTGGTTTTCAGCGAGTCTCGAAAGTCGAGCGAAAGCAGCTTGCACCTGGTAGGCAAGCACAGACGTTCAATGAGTTCTCTTATTTCAGTTCGATACCAGATCGTTCTAATCGGATTCAGCCAGTCAGTCTTAATATGGATTTCCGACTACACCCCTCATCATATTATAGACTCGGTAAATCACATTCCTAATCGGACTGTTGAATCTACATCACTGATCTATGACAGGGCCTGAATTCTTATAAGTTATGGGAAATACTAATACAAAGTGCTTATTACAAATATGTTATTTAAGCATAATTATATGAAGTAACGAGACAACAATTTATTTGCAGGACCACAGCCCCATCCATCAGGGCCAAGAGAGGATAAAGTTGTTGCCGTTTGCTCCACGATCACCAGACATCAACCCGATAGAGAATATGTGGGCAGAGGTAACGAGGTTATTGCCATGTGGACCTACAATTGCAAGCGACCTTTTGACGAATATAGAAAACCAATGGTGGGAAGTAAACCATCACGCTGCGCTATCAATGCCCCGACGCTTTCGAGAAATCTTACATAATGATGGTCGGTGGGTTGGTTACTAAAAGTGTACTCGTCCACAAACCCATGTGGACGATCATCTGATATCCAGGCAAGTTTTGCTTTGTCGCAGCTCTTTAGCATACAAGTCCATTTACTTTCAGTCTCCTCCTCACAATTCTAGCAATGCAAGGTAACTGGAAAATCTCGTTCATTCGACGCCAACCAAGGAACTGATTGGCGCATGTGTTGTTCAACAGGCAGCAGTCGTTACCCTTACTGGAATCGATAACTGTGTGTGTGTTTTCGTGTTCACGCACAATCTGAATCATTCAAAAATGGCTCTAAGCACTATGGGATTTAATATCAGAGGTCATCAGTCCCATAGACTTAGAACTACTTAAACCTAACTAAACTAAAGACATCACACATTTCCGTGCCTGAGGCAGGATTCTGAATCATTACTATTAACATTAGAGGCAAGCAACAGTAAGTATTGCATCAAACATAACTGTAAAGTATTTTAATGCAATGGATAGTTACTACAAACTGAATTTTTACCCAACCCATGTTCTGCATATTACGTTAAGTAAGATCTCTGAACTCTATAATATTGTTAGCAGAGACAGTGCGCTCTTGTTGTCGCGCCTCCCGACAAGTGCAGCGATCAGCAGTGCCCAATGCTGCCGCGATTTGTTTATGCTGGCAGAGCGTGGACACTGCAGCAGACGCTTCGCCATAAACAGAAAGAAATCACCTTGGCTCTGACTGCAGTGAGCGGACATCACTGCCCGCGTGTTCTTACAGTAAGAATCGTGACGCTCTACTCACAGGTGCCATGGAGCAATTGGAACGGGTATCATATCATTAGCCATCAGAATATTAAACAATGATGAAATGTCCACTCTGTTTGAATCCCAAGAAAATAGGAACCTTCTCACAAAGTAATGTGAGGAGATCTCAAAATATATCCAACACACAAAAATTAAGTGCAGAGCTTTCACGCACGCAGTATTAGCACATAAGGAAATATTGTGTCTTGGAAACGTATACTTCATTTTCTACTCTCACATCAACGCCCTCTGCAAGGCAGTCTGGAACCGCGCGACCGCTGCGGTCGCAGGTTCGAAACCTGCCTCGGGCATGGATGTGTGTGATGCCCTTAGGTTAGTTAGGTTTAAGTAGTTCTAAGTTCTAGGGGACTGACGACCTCCGATGTTAAGTCCCATAGTGCTCAGAGCCACTTGAACCCTCTGCCAGGCAATTAAATGTGATTTACAGAGTATCCATGTAGATATAGTGTTGTTGTTGTTGTGATCTTCAGTCCTGAGACTGGTTTGATGCAGTTGTCCATGCTACCCTACCCTGTGCAAGCTTCTTCATCTCCCAGTACTTACTGCAGCCTACATCCTTCTGAATCTGCTTAGTGTATTCATCTCTTGGTATCCCTCTACGATTTTTACCCTCCACACTGCCCCCCCCAATACTAAATTTGTGATCACTTGATGCCTCAGAACATGTCTTACCAACCGATCCCTCCTTCTTGTCAAGTTGTGCCACAAACTCCTCTTCTCCCCAATTCTATTCAATACCTCCTCATTAGTTATGCGATCTACCCATCTAATCTTAAGCATTCTTCTGTAGCACCACATTTCGAAAGCTTCTATTCTCTTCTTGTCCAAACTATTTATCGTCCATGTTTCACTTCCATATACGGATATACTCCATACAAATACTTTCAGAAACGACTTCCTGACACTTAAATCTGTACTCGATGTTAACAAATTTCTCTTCTTCAGAAACGCTTTCCTTGCCGTTGCCAGTATATATCATCTTGGACAGTTTCCAGCCACTGGCTGGGTCTGTCGGGAACACAAGCCTCTCCATCGTGTTCTGTCTTTCCACCATTCCCCCTCTTCCACCTTCGTCCAGTTCTCTCCTCTTCTCATCACACATTCCTTCACTCCCTTCACCCACCTATCTCTTGGTCTTCCTCTGGGTCTCTTCCCCTCCAGTTGCAGATCAAACATCCTCTTTGGAATTCTTCCCTCATCCATTCTCTTCATGTGTCCATACCACTGCAGTCTTGATTTTTCTATCCTGTCCTGTACTCGTTCCTCCTTTAGTCTTTCCCTCACATACACATTTCGCAATCTGTCTCGTCTTGTTACACCCAACCTGCTCCTCTGGAACTTCATTTCACTAGCCTGTATTCTACTTTTGTCGCTTTTGTGCATTACCCATGTCTCACTTCCGTATGCCAATATGGGGACAAAGGAGGTTCGGTATATAATTCCCTTGGATTTCTGTGGCACCGCCTTGCTCCAGATATGCCCCCTAATGTATTTGTAGAACTGCCCTGCTTTTCTGCACCTTTCATTTATTTCCATTGCGTTTCCCCCCTTACTTTCAATCACGCTTCCCAGGTACTTGAAGTTCTCTACCAGTTGTAGTTTTTCCCCTCCACAAGTTATATCCACATTTGGCCTATTCTTCTTCCTTGTTGTGACAATTATTTCACTTTTCTTTGCAGAGAAATGCATTCCGTATTGTGCTGCCGTTGCCTCCCATGCATCTAACTGCTCTTGCACCTCCTTCTCGCAATTTCCCCATAACATCAGGTCATCGGCAAAAAGCACTGCTTTCATTTTATGATCTCCAATTGCATCTGATACTTGCTGTAGGATTTCATCCATAACAATAATAAACAATAAAGGCGAAAGTGCACTTCCCTGTCGCAGCCCATTTTCCAGCTTGAACCATGCAGTACGTTCCCTCCCCACTTTCACACAACTCTCACTTCCCTCATACATTTTTCTGACTTTTCGTGTTATCTCTTCATCCATCCCTTTTGCGTTCAGCACATCCCAGAGCTTGTCCCTACAGATACTGTCATACGCCGTTGCCAGTCTACTTTTTATTTCTTCTCTACTTCGACCATCATCAGTCATTTTGCTCCCCAAATAGCAAAACTCCTTTACAACTTTAAGTGTCTCATTTCCTAATCTAACTCCCTCAGCATCACCCGAATTAATTCGACTACATTCAATTAACCTCGTTTTTCTTTTGTTGATGGTCATCTTATATCCTCCTTTCGAGACAGCGTCCATTCCATTCAACTGCTCTTCCATGTCCTTTGCTGTCTCTGACAGAATTACAATGTCATCGGCGAACCTTAAAGTTTTTATTTCTTTTCCACGGATTTTAATACCTACTCCGAATTTTTCTTTTGTTTCCTTTACTGCTTGCTCAATATACAGATTGAATAACATCGGGGAGAGGCTACAACCCTGTCTCACTCCCTTCCCAACTACTGCTTCCCTTACATGTCCCTCGACTCTTATAACTGCCATCTGGTTTCTATACAAATTGTAAATAGCCTTTTGCTCCCTGTATTTTACCCCTGCCACCCTTAGAATTTGAGAGAGAGAGTATTCCAGTCAACATTGTCAAAAGCTTTCTCTAAGTTTACAAATTCTAGAAACGTAGGGTTGCCTTTCCTTAATCTTTCTTCTCAGATAAGTCGTAGGGTCAGTATTGCCTCACATGTTCCAACATTTCTACGGTATCCTAACTGATCTTCCCCGAGGTCGGCTTCTACCAGTTTTTCCATTCGTCTGTAAAGAATTCGTGTTAGTATTCACTTAAAACGTCCGGGCTGATAGGCCGTGGTCGTAGAATAAAACTCTCCCCTGACGTTTCGTCTCCGACTGCGGGAGACATTCTCGGAGGTACAGCGACGAACTGCAGTTCGAATGAAATCAAAATGGTTGAAATGACTCTGAGCACTATGGGATTTAACATCTGAGGTCATTAGTCCCCTAGAAGTTAGAACTACTTAAACCTAACTATCCTAAGGACATCACACACATCCATGCCCGAGGCAGGATTCGAACCGTGACGGTCGCGCGGTTCCAAACTGAAGCGCCTAGAACCGCTCGGCCACTGCCGCCCGCGAATGAAGTCATAAAATAAACACAAAAAACTAAAGTTTCTGAGAAGCATATAAGTCATTTCCTCTTTTGATATCGTAACTTTTGTTTTTGTATTAAGTGAAAAAATAAACAGTTTAGGGTCCGAAGCATAATAGGACACCTGATTCTTATCTTAGGCCCTATCGGAAACGCAAATAGCAGGGAGCTCTTCCTTCTCTTCTCTAACAGTCTGTTTCCTTTCATGCATCACTACCGCTCGTAGATTCTTATTTAAGAACTTGCGGGCATCAAGTTCTTCAGCAGAATGAACCTTATGTCACTGTGCTAATTACGGTATGGAAAAAATGCAACAAAGACCGGCTCCCCTAGAGCAGTGAAGATATTTGCACATGTCTGTATTCAACAATGACTGCCAGCTGCCACAACACTTAACAGAATTCATGCTGCAGGCAACACAACTGTGAGTGCACTTCAGACTTCATTTAGTAAGTCGTCAGGAGACGGACAGAAACAAAAAATTAAAGTCGCTTTCCGAGTCATATTCAAGCCAAAATGAGGTGATATTAAGGTACTTGAATGTTCTAGCAATTACACTTTGATAATTCCCATATGAGTATTCCGACAGTAAAAAGAACCCGTTAGTGCGAAGCCATCAGGAACTACATTAATATGAAACTGCAAGAACTCGAGAAAAATACGCGGACTCTTCGCTGGGTAATCTCTTAGTGTTATTTAGGATTATCTCTGTCCTAGGCGTAATGCAAATGAGACTTCACATTCATGAGGTGCTTCCTGCTGTTCTTGACAAACATCAGCAACTTATAATCACTGCGAGTAACAACTGTGTGATGATAATGGTGTAGGTTGTCAGTGGATGTGGCGGTGTTACGCTGTCAAACTACTTACAGTTGCGTTAATTGTGGCGCACATAAGTAGCTGAAATGACTTACTACACAGGTACTCCATGTTGCACTTGGTTAAGTGATCAGCTCGCTGCAATCCTGCTTCTACTGTTCGTAAATACTTGTATACTGACTATTCGTTATTTGACTAAATATACAATACAATCCGATTGGCATGTATATGACGTGGGTTAGTGCCATTACAAAGCAATGACTAAGGAATGGATGCCGTTGAAGTCCCATTACATTGATGGCAAGACAAATGTTCGCAAATCACTTGTATTGCCTCAAAAAACAATTGCATCTTAATTATAGAAGGACCGACGCACACTGTCACAGGGCGTTGAAATACAGCAACGGCAGCAGACGAAAATTTGTGATCGACATGGGTACGAACATGGACGTCCTGCTTATTAGGCAGATGCGCTAACAATTTTTTATTTATTTATTTATTTTTAAACTATCTTCATTTTGTTCGGTATTGTTCATTGCGCTTGGTCTGGGCAGACGTTACATGACATCCGTTCAAGTTGATCGTTGATTCTTTTACAGTTTTTTTAATTACAAAGGGCAACCAGACCTCTGACCGAACACGCTTAGCTATCGTGCCGGCAGCCATTGGACTATCAGGACATACCAGTCAGCCTGCCTGCTGGATCTATCTACACACGCTCCTCGTCAGGCGCAAATTCCCATCTAAGCCGCGTATCACATACGCGGTACCTCCCGTCCATTATTCCATTCGTCGCAGCCACACTGTATTCCAGCGAGGGTTCGGACGATGACGTGCGTGGAACACTGAAAACTTTCGAAGGCCCGTCGAGACCTGAATAATTACAAAAATGGTTCAAATGGTTCTGAGCACTATGGGACGTAACATCTGAGGTCATCAATCCCCTAGACTTAGGACTATTTAAACCTAACTAACCTAAGGACACCACACACATCCATGCCCGAGGCAGGATTCAAACCTGCGACCGTAGCAGCAGCGCGGTCCCGGACTGAAGCGCCTAGAACCGCTCGGCTACAGCGGCCGGCAGCGAATAATTACACAGGATGTTTCAGGAGGAATAGTAAATATTGTAGGAGGTAGTAGTATTGCAGAAAAAATGCCGTATAAAATGTGTCCAATTTTTATTGAGTACATACAGCTGGGTTCGCATTGTTGTTAGGTTCATTTGGATACGAGAATGTGTATGTTCCTCCAGCATGACGGAGCTTCTGAACATTCTAGTCGTCAGGTGACACGTCATCCAAACCTAACATCTTCCGGAAGATGGATTAGTAGATATGGGCACTTTTCTTGCGCACCAAGGTCCCTTTGGATTTTTGCCTGTGGGGATAGTTGATAGCGAAGTCTACATAGAAAAAGTAAACCCAAGAGCCGATTTGATCGCTCGGATTATGAGTAGTGCAGCCCTCATAAAAGAGCGCAAGGACGACCTCAGAAGAGTTACACGTGGTGTTTTCAAGAGAATTCAAAAGTGCATTGAAGTTGGTGTTGGAATTTTTGGAAATCAACTTTGAAAGTCCTCATTTCCCTTTGCATTGAGTTTGTTAGAAGAAAGAAAACACAGACACACACACACAACACACACACACGTATTTCTAAAGTGCTATTCGGAAAATGTTTGGCAACTCACTGATAGTGACGGACCGGGACTGCATTAACCTATGCATTTCACTAGATGTAGTTGTAATTTTCTGAACAATTCATGTTTAACAAGTGACAGCAATTTGGAAGATTTACGTTTGCGAGATGGTTACTTTATGTGTTAATTACAGTGTCTCTCATCTTTTACTTTGTGGGAAACCTGCTTCTTTCTGCCCTGGCCTACACTAAAGCAATGAGTGAATCCTCACATTCTTGATACCTCACTGGACGAGCTATTGCATCTGTAGCCAAACATTCAAATCCCGCTGGAAAAGTATATTTCGTCAGATGGTTTTGATCCTCTTCTACTGTCATTGAAAAGGATCACAAGGAAATTAAGTACAGGAATCCTACGAAACCCTTGAGTTCATACTGCGGTGCTGTGCAGATGAAAAAAGTACTTTTTCACAATTATCAGATGACAGATGGAGTTTGTCAGTTCCACTAATTATGACTGCATTATTAATTGTTGGTTCACAGGCGCTTTTTTTGCAGCTTATTGTAATTATTTTTCTAATGATAGAGCTGGAAGAACAGAATCATCAGATTTTAGCCATATGAAATATTCGAATTCACCTTAAGTCTTCACGTTTCGAGCATTGGCAGAATATCCGTCAGAAAAGCTGACAACAAGGAGCCAGGTCATGCCTCTCTTCTGGCGGGTGTGCCAATGACAATGATCTCAATAACAATATTGTACAGCAAAGATACGTTGACAACTCAATCACTGGAGAAGCTCCAAAATTGTGAATGCACTTTCCCGGTTTTGGTCTGGTTAAGACAGTAAAACACAAATAATTGGCGCTGTTATTAATATAAGACGTTTCGTTTGCACTCAGTGCATCGATGTATTACAAGTAATACACTATAGCCCCTAAACCTGGTTACAGAAATGCGAACAAGACTCTTTGCCATATAATGAAGATATTCCGACCCTTGCCACCCACAACTTTCAGACGAAGCTATAGTCGCTTCTGGGACCATTCACACAACACATCAGCTGGTATCTTTCCTGGTTGTCTAACTGAAACTTGGCAACAGCGCAGAATATGTCTGGCACCTCTGTGACCGACGAGTTACTTCCTTGATATTATCGTGTCATTTCAGTTGAATAATGTGAGTGATTTTCTCTTGAGATATGATATAGGGATATCAGTTAATGCTTTTGAGTCCACGAAAGTCGTTCCACACGGAAAATACAACTACTCTCGTCTCTTACATTGCGATTTATCTGGCATACGGCCTACTGGGCCAATAAGTACGATACATTCACTAACTCCGAGATAGCCGACACGGTAACTCAGCGTGTTCGGTCAGAGGGTTAGCTGCCCTGTGACAAAACAAAGTCTACCTACATGCTGTTGATAAAGAATTCGGCCTAAGAGTGAAGTATGGCGGTATACAAATCTCCTCTATTTATATGGTTCTAAACAATTACTATCACTGTTACATAATTTATTTTACATAAGAACAATCAAAGTTTTCACATACATTTTCCCAAATTGCATAGAAATTTATGTAGAATACAAGTGAATAATTCCATACAAAGACAGGAAAGAATCTGTTTCAATTAAGACTATAAGTTATATGTTTTATCACTGCAACAATATATTTCGTTAATTTGCATATAGTAATTAATTGACTCAAAGAAAACTCATGCTAACATTTTCAAGTGTACAGAGTAGTTTTATCGAATGAAAGGCCTAGATGCAACTAATTAATTTTTGTACGAGTATAATTTACATTTCTATATGGTCATATTACAGTTCTAGTTCTTATTAATTAACTAACACCAATTAAAACATGAGTGTGATTGATTCTGACTGAAAAATCATCGTGTCTTATTTCTTTATGGATTCAAACAATTTCTGGCTTCAAAATATAAAAATAGCTCTCTCTCTATGACTTGTAAATATCGGAACTTTAATCAATAATTACTCCGTAGTTACAATAAGGAAATCATTCCTACCATGTGCCTGAAGATTGTATTGCGTGTAAATTATGATGGTACATTAGTTTTTAATCCAATATGTTTCCTTCACTCCGTTTACTTGTGAGACTCGTCACAATGTCAAAACAACAGTTTAAATAGTATTTATATTTTAAGTAAGGTCCGTTTTGTTGTAGACACTAGTAGCTGGCGCACATACCGCAACGTGCGCATGCGTCGTGTATCGGCATGCCTCAGAAACAACTGTGCTCAGTTTTAGCTCTGTAACTAACCTGTACGGTTCTGTTCTGTGCTTTCAACATGTTTAAGACTATCAACTCGCCCTCCGCGTATGAGGTTCGCTCAGTGATGCGGTTTTTGTCAGCAACGAACCTGTCTGCTGCAGAAATTCATCGACAGATTTGCGACGTGTACGGTGATACTGTTATGAGTGAAAGCAAAGTGCGTAAGTGGCTACGAGAATTCAAAGATGGCCGTGACAACGTCCATGATGAGGACCGCTCCGGTCGCCCTTCTTTGATCACAGACGATGGCGTCGGTGTTTTGGGATAGGCATAGTGTTTTGTTGGTCGACTTCATGCAACGAGGAGCCACTATCAATGCAGAAGCATACTGCCAAACCCTGAGAAAGCTACGCAGAGCGATTCAAAGCAAAAGAAATGGCATGCTGACGAAGGGAACTGTCCTTCTCCATGACAATGCAAGACCTCACACTGCAGGTGAGACCCACGATTTAGTGGACAGTTTTGGCTGGGAAGTTTTAGACCACCCACCCAACAGTCCTGATCTTGCTACGAGCGATTACCATCTGTTCCTCCACCTCAAACAACACCTCAGTGGCAACCATTACAGTGATGACGACGACGTAAAACGGCAGTGAACTCTTGATTGTCGGAGCAGGCGACAAGTTTTTATGAAGAGGGTATTTTAAAATTGGTTGAGAGGTATGATACGTGTTTGAACAAACTTGGCAACTATTTCGACAAGTAGAGTGAAGTATGTTATTTCTGAAAATAAATTTACTTTTTTGAAATAACCTTTGATTGTGTACTTATGTTCAAACGGACCTTACTTAAAAAACACGCCTCGTGTTACAAAAAGGTACGGCCAAACTTTCAGGAAACATTCCTCACACACAAAGAAAGGAAATATGTTATGTGGACATGTGTCCGGAAACGCTTACTTTCCATGTTAGAGCTCATTTTATTACTTCTCTTCAAATCACATTAATCATGGAATGGAAACACTCAGCAACAGAACGTACCAGCGTGACTTCAAACACTTTATTACGGGAAATGTTCAAAATGTCCTCCGTTAGCGAGGATACATGCATCCACCCTCCGTCGCATCGAATCCCTGATGCGCTGATGCAGCCTTGGAGAATGGCGTATTCTATCGCAGCCGTCCACATTACGAGCACGAAGAGTCTCTACATTTGGTACCGGGGTTGCGTAGACAAGAGCTTTCAAATGCCCCCATAAATGGAATTCAAGAGGACTGAGGTCAGGAGAGCGTGGAGGCCATGGAATTGGTCCGCCTCTGCCAATCCATCGGTCAGCGAATCTGTTGTTGAGAAGCGTACGAACACTTCGACTGAAACGAGCAGGAGCTCCATCGTGCATGAACCACGTGTTGTGTCGTACTTGTAAAGGTACATGTTCTAGCAGCGCAGGTATGAAATCATGATAACGTGCTCCATTGAGCGTAGGTGGAAGAACATGGGGACCAATCAAGACATCACCAACAATGCCTGCCCAAACGTTCACAGAAAATCTGTGTTGATAACGTGATTGCACAATTGCGTACGGATTCTCGTCAGCCCACACATGTTGATTGTGAAAATTTACAATTTGATCACATTGGAATGAAGCCTCATCCATAAAGCGAACATTTGCACTGAAATGAGGATTGGCACATTGTTGGATGAACCATTCGCAGAAGTGTACTCGTGGAGTCCAATCAGCTACTGATAGTGCCTGCACACGCTGTACATGGTACGGAAACAACTGGTTCTCCCGTAGCACTCTCCATACAGTGGCGTGGTCAACGTTACCTTGTGCAGCAGCAACTTCTCTGACGCTGACATTAGGGGTATTATCAACTGCACGAAGAATTGCCTCGTCCATTGCAGGTGTCCTCATCGTTCTAGGTCTTCCCCAGTCGCAAGTCATAGGCTGGAATGTTCCGTGCTCCCTAAGACGCCGATCAATTGCTTCGAACGTCTTCCTGTCGGGACACCTTCGTCCTGGAAATCTGTCTCGATATAAACGTACCGCGCCACGGCTATTGCCCCGTGCTAATCCATACATCAAATAGGCATCTGCCAACTCCGCATTTGTAAACATTGCACTGACTGCAAAACCACGTTCGTGATGAACACTAACCTGTTGATGCTACGTACTGATGTGCTTGATGCTAGTACTGTAGAGCAATGAGTGGTATGTCAACACAAGCACCGAAGTCAACATTATCTTCCTTCAATTGGGCCAACTGGCGGTGAATCGAGGAAGTACAGTACATACCGACGAAACTAAAATGAGCTCTAACATGGAAATTAAGCGTTTCCGGACACATGTCCACATAACATATTTTCTTTATTTGTGTGTGAGGAATGTTTCCTGAAAGTTTGGCCGTACCTTTTTGTAACACCCTGTATATATACTACTGGCCATTAAGTCTGCTGCACCAAGAATAAATGCAGATGATAAACGGGTATTCATTGGACAAATATATTATACTAGAACTGATATGTGATTACATTTTCATGCAGTTTGGGTGCATAGATCCTGAGAAATAAGTACCCAGCACAACCACCTCTGACCGTAATAACGGTCTTGATACGCCTGGGCATTGAGTCAAACAGAGCTTGGATGGCGTGTACAGGTACAGCTGCCCATGCAGCTTCAACACGGTACCACAGTTCATCAAGAGTAGTGACTGGCGTATTGTGACGAGCCAGTTGCTCGGACACCATTTATTTTTATTTAATCGTGTCTGAGCTACATCTGTAATTAATTAATACGCTATATATGATAGATTACAAATACAAGTAAATGATAGTTTTTCATTCATATATACATTCATGATCTTCACATATTGTAAGTCGTCATTATTGTCTAAAGCAAGGCTCATATCTCTCTCCAGTGTTCGGCACACTTCACTGCAGCGTCGTTGGCCAACCACAGGTCTTGGAGAGTGCATGGGGCCAGCAAAGATGGACAGGTCAGCAGGTGTGTCATGGTTTGTTTTCCTCCACATTGGCAGGGCTCTTCTTCGGCGTATCCCCACTTGATCAGGTTATCCTGTGATCTTCCCATTTGACATCTAAGTCTATTTAGGCTCTTCCAGACTCTCCATTCCAATTGTGATCCAGCAGGAAGTTTTTCTTTAATGTTCCAACTTTTCAGACTGCCTTTATCCAATTTCTGTTTCCACATTGATTCTCTAGTTGTAGACTGACTTTCGGTTAGTGGACGTTCAACTTTTATGAAGTCTTTCCTAGATTTAAGTCTTGCCTCCGCTGGCTGATGTGCGTACAGGGGATGTCTTCTATCTTCGCACTGCCTGCTTCGTTCGGCCATCGCCAACGTTTGCCGTCTGATCTGTGGGGGGGCTATTCCAGAACACATATAAAGGAGATCACGGTTTGTAGGCTTCAGGCATCCCGTGATTAATCGACATGAGGCATTCAGTGCTGCGTCTAGCTTCTGGGCATGTGTCGATCTTCTCCAGACGGGGCATGCATATTCAGCTGGAGCAAAGCACAATGCCAGGGATGATGCACGTAGAATTTCAGGGTTTGCTCCCCAGTGTGAGTTGGTAAGTTTACGGATTATGCCGTTCCGTGTGTTGACTTTCGCTCTAGTTTTCTCTATGTGTTTCTTGTAAGACAATGTTCGATCTAACGTGACTCCAAGATAAACTGGGTTTGGGCAGTGTTGAAGTTTAACTGAGTTCCATTCCAATTGTAATTCCCTGTTTGCTTCCTTGTTGTTTAGATGAAATAAACAAGTCTGCGTCTTTGCTGGATTAGGTCGAAGCTGGTTCCCGTTGTAATATTCAGTTAGTTCTTCTAAGGCATCTGTTAGGTTTCTCTCAATCTGTTTGATTAATCTAGATTGGCATGCAATGGCTACATCATCAGCATAGATAAAGCTTCTTGTCGTCGGTCCAACTGGTTGGTCATTTGTATACAGATTAAAAAGTAGGGGGGACAAAACACTACCTTGTGGGAGCCCGTTCTTCTGGTTCCTCCAGCGACTTCTTTGTTCCTGAAATTCCACATAGTATCTTCTGTTGGAGATCAGTGATCTCACAACTTCAGTAAGGTGGTAGTTTCCTGTCATTTTCGGACACCATTGACCAGCCGTTTTCAATTGGTGAGAGATCTGGAGAATGTGCTGGCCAGGGTAGCAGTCGTACATTTTCTGTATCCAGAAAGGCCCGTACAGAACCTGCAACATGCGGTCGTGCATTATCCTGCTGAAATGTAGGGTTTCACAGGGATCGAATGAAGGGTAGAGCCAGGTTCGTAACACATCTTAAATGTAACTTCCACTGTTCAAAGTGCCGTCAAAGCGAACAAGAGGTGACCGAGATGTGTAACCAATGGCACCCCTAGCATCACGCCCGGTGATACGCCAGTATGGCGATCACGAATACACGCTTCCAATGTGCGTTCACCGCGATGTCCCCAAATACGGATGCGACCATCATGATGCTGTAAACAGAACCTGGATTCACCCGAAACAAATGACGTTTTGCCATTCGTGCACCCAGGTTCGTCGTTGAGTACACCATCGCAGGCGCTCCCGTCTGTGATGCAGCGTCAAGGGTAACCGCAGCCATGGTCTCCGAGCTGACAGTCCGTGCTGCTGCAAACGTCGTCGAACTGTTCGTGCAGATGTCTTGCAAACGTTCCCATCTGTTGACTCAGGAGTGGAGACGAGGCTACAGGATCCGTTGCAGCCATGCGGATAAGATGCCTGTCATCTCGACTGCTAGTGATACGAGGCCGTTGGGATCGGGCATGGCGTTCCGTATTACCCTCCTGAACCCGCCGATTCCATATTCTGCTAATAGTCATTGGATCTCGACCAACTCGAGCAGCAGTACGATAAACCGCAATAAGCCGGCCGAAGTGGCCGAGCGGTTGTACGCGCTTCAGTCTGGAACCGCGCGACCGATACGGTCGCAGGTTCGAATCCTGCCTCGGGCATGGATGTCTGTGATGTCCTTAGGTTAGTAGTTCTAAGTTATAGGGGACTGATGGCCTGAGATGCTGAGTCCCATAGTGCTCAGAGCCATTTGAACCAAACCGCAATCACGGCAAGCTACAATCCGACGTGTATCAAAGTCGGAAACGTGATGGTACGCATTTCTCCTCCTTACACGAGGCATTACAACAACGTTTCACCAGGCAACGCCGGTCAACTGCTGTTTATGTATGCGAAATCGGTTGGAAATTTTCCTCATGTCAGCACGTTGTAGGTGTCGCCACCGACGCCAGCCTTGTGTGAATGCTCTGAAAAGCTAATCATTTGCATATCACAGCATCTTCTTCCTGTCGGTTAAATTTCGCGTCTGCAGCACGTCGTCTTCGTGGCGTAGCAATTTTAATGGCCAGTAGTATATGCCGTCTTCTGGAGAGTGGAAATGAGATTGGAATAGGATATAGGGTCCCAAGGGGTTGTGGTATTACAATCCCGAAAAATAAAATACAGAGTCGAGGTCGCTCTGTCACGCTGACGTCGTATGACGTAACGACGGCGTCATCTCACGTACTTCGAAGCGCGACCGATTACGGAATTCCTTAAGATTGTTGCGTATGCGTCGGTCGCTGAGTGCAGTTAGCCGACGAAGAAAAGTGCGGAAGGTGGGTGTCAGTCGTCTGCGAGATGTCGAGGAACGCGCACGCCTTGTTGGTTGCGGTGCTGCTGGTGTTAGCGGCGTGCATGCATTGCGGCTGCTTCGCCCAGTGCACGGCCTCACAGACCACCGCCTCCGGCACCAAGGCGCCCGCCACCTTCTGCAGCGGCGACATGATCTTCGCCGACGACTTCGAGGACTTCGACCTGAGCGTGTGGCAGCACGAGATCACTATGTCCGGCGGAGGGGTGAGTGTCGGAGCGAACGTCCCTGCACTGCGCGTAAAATGACGCACGCAGTGAATCTCTACATTAGCGATACGACATTTATAACATCTTGCTGCAGCGACCACTAGCACCTACTCCTTTCTGGTAGCAAGACGGAATCCTGCTTCTACATAACGCTTCGCAACCGTTTTTGTTCTTCTGATTTTTGTTATTTGAAACTAGTGTTCCGCTTAGTGGGCCATTTTCAGGGAACAACTGACTGATATGATCCATTATAAACAGTTTTGAAAGCCTGAGACTGTGGAAATAATAGGTTTGTTTATAAACAAATCTTCTGCTACCAGTCACGATTTTCTTTATTTACTTTTCACACGACGCGGTTCGGGAAATGATTCCCATTTTCAAGTGCGTTTTTTGTGTGTATTATGCCATTTCTGTGTGGTGTTGTCGGTGTGTGAGAGTCTGCCTCATTTAGTTGACTTCACTGCAATAAACACGCGATTTTTTAGTTGGTTATCACTCTCTTTGTGAAGTTAGTGGCAAAATTTAGAATAATTTGTACTTACAGTTTTCTAATGCTCCATTTGTGCAGAGTCTCACACACACTAAACATCACACACGACTTGCTGTAGATTTTAAACATCGAAAATACGAGGCCTGTTCAGAAAGTAAGCTCCGATTGATTGCCAAATTGAAACCACAGTGAACATCAGAAATGTTTTACTTGTAACAATTAGCTACACCTTTCAGCTACTTCTCTACGTAGTCGCCGTTCTGACTTAGACTTTTGTCATAGCGTTGTACCAACTTTTCAATAGCCTCATCATAGAAGGCAGCCGCCAGTGCTTTCCGCCAATTCTCCACGCTGGCCTACACCTCGTTGTCTGTGTCAAAATGTTGTCTTCAAAGACAGCGGTTCATGTGACCAGAGATGAAACTCAGGGGGAGACAATTGCGGACTGTATTGTGGGTAATCTCACATTTCCATTTGAAAACGATGCAGGAGCATCTTCATTGCCCCTGCAGAATGCGGCTGAGAATTGTCTTGAAGAAGAAACAGCACGACAGTTATGTAATGTTAGCTGCATAGCTTCAGGCGAAATTTCTCACCAGGCCCTCGTACTTGGCGGCAGACACTATTTTCTAGACATCTTTACGCACTCACTGCGAGCTCAGAAATGAGAAGAGCGACGTGATGCTAACTGGGGTTATACTAGAGACACTACCCAACACATCTGTGCAAAGCTTTATCGGATTTTCATAGTAGTTTCCATTTCGCGACCGATCGGAGCTTACTTTCTGAACGCCCCTCGTATTTTACATAAGCAAAACAGTTACAAAGATGTTCTTATCTCTGTGGTCCATTTGCAAGAACATCTTCGTAACTGTTTTGTTTATGTAAGATATTTTCGATGTTTAAAATGTACAGCAAGTTGTGTGTGATGTTTAGTGTGTGTGAGATTCTGCACAAATGGAGCATTAGAAAACTGTAAGTACAAATTATTCTAAATTTTGCCATTAACTTCACAAAGAGAACGATAACCAACTAAAAAATCACGTGTTTACTATATGTTGCAGTAAAGTTAATGAAATGAAGCAGCCTCTCACACATCGACAACACCACACAGTAATGGCATAATAGACACAAAAAACGCACTTGAAAATGGTAATCATTTCCCGAAACGTGTCGTGTGAAAAGTAAATAAAGAAAATCGTGACTGGTAGCAGAAGATTTATTTATAAACAAACCTAAACAACTGACCAGTGACTCCAAGCGACCAAACATTATATGCAAAGACATATCCACTTGCATAGAGCATTGTGCATTAAACTTTTTTCTTAATGTTGAAATTCACTACACTGCACACACACACACACACATTACATACATGTAATATTACAAATATTGTAATGGAGCAAGTTGTAAATAAATGCCGGCCGGAGTGGCCGAGCGGTTAAAGGCGCTACAGTCTGGAACCGCACGACCGCTACGGTCGCAGGTTCGAATCCTGCCTCGGGCATGGATGTGTGTGATGTCCTTAGGTTAGTTAGGTGTAAGTAGTTCTAAGTTCTAGGGGACTGATGACCTCAGAAGTTAAGTCCCATAGTGCTCAGAGCCATTTGAACCATAAACAATATAAAAATATAAATATAACAATATTAACCCCTAAACATCATTTTATACATCTTAAGTAGCTTATGACACCAATTTAAATTTTTAATTTTCTTTTTAATTTTTAAATTCCGACAGTAATTATGTGGAATACTGAAAATCAAATTTGTGTTACTCCTAGAAGCTGTTCGATATTCAAGTTGCAGCTGTGACCGAGTGACTGTTTTAGCTATTTACTGATGCAAAGTCTGTTATGTTCATTGCTGAAGTGGCTGTTCTTAATTTTATAAAACGTTTTTGCGTTTTCCTCGAAACTAGCGTGCGTGGAAACGAGGCCTTCTGGAAATGAGCCGTTAGTATCAAGATGATAATTAAGACCACTTTTCTTCCATATACGAGACCAGTGTATAAACAACTAGGTCGCAGCTCTGTACTACCCGGCGTACAGTAGTAGTCGTACGACGGATGGCAGGCCGCCAGCTGTTAAAAGATCGAGACTATCAACGGCCATGTGCGCTTCCGTGACGCGGCAACCACGTGACAAGCGCAGCCGGTCTTCCTAGCGCGGACCTTGAGTTCTAATGCTGAAACTATCGGTAAAGCTACGTTTTCCTTGTGGCGGGAATTACCCGCAACGAGCTGCGTAAAACGCTTGGGAGACCGTGCTGCCCACTCGCTCACGCCAGACCGTTTTCCTGGAGTGCGCCGCTGCGGAATCTCTACGTGCGGACAACGCCTGCGAGTTTCGGGACGACTCTGTCCTGCACGTCGCAGCTATTTGCTCGGTTGGAGGAGTGGGGGAAGTCGAACTGAGCATCGGCGTACTTCTCGGCGGGCGCTGCAGTATTTGTTCCGCACTCTCTGGCAGCAACAGAGAAGCTAATTGTTCCGATCTAATTATTGAATCATTCACCAGAAATGTCGGTTGACCGCTTCTCTGTCCCAGAGGACGAGCAGCTTATCGAGTTAGTATCCGAACAGCATATTTCACGAAACATGCCTGACTCCGAGTTGAAAAATCAGGTTTGAATTGGGCAGAAACCCGGGGAAAAAAGATTGAAATAAGCAAGCAGAATTGTCTTATTACATCGAATGTGGTACATTTCATTTACATCTACATGGATACTCTGCAAATGACATTTAACTGTCTGGCAAAGGGTTCGACGAGCCACATTCACAATTCTCTACTATTTCAATCTCGTATAGAGCGCGGAAAGAACGAACACCTATATCTTTTCGTGCGAGCTCTGATTCCCTCATCTTATCATGGTCATCGTTTTTCCCTATGTAGGCCGGCGTCAACAAAATACTTTCGCATTCGGCGGAGAAAGTTGGTGATTGGAATTTCGTGAGAAGATTCCGCCGCAACGAAAAACGCCATTGTTTTAGTGATGTCCATCCCAATTCCTGTATCGTTTCAGTGACACTCTCTCCCATTTCTCGCGATAATATAAAACTCCTTAGTAGATCTGTTACATTTTCTAAGTTTCCTACCAATATTACGCAGTCTTTGGTTAGCCTTCCCAACAACATTTTCTATGTGTTCCTTCCAATTTAAGTTCTTCGTAATTGTAATTCCTAGGAATTTAGCACACATTTAAGTATCTAGGCGTGGACATCACTTCGAGAAATGAGATTTAATCCGAACTGAAGAAGAGATTACGGGCGGGAAGTGCGTGCTATTTCTCACTGAATAGATTACTTTCATCATGGGTATTGTCTAGGAATTTAAAGATTAGAATATACAAAACTATTATTCTACCAGTTATGCTGTATGGGTGTGAGGCTTGGTCTCTCACTGTGCAAAATGAAAAGCCATTTCGAGTATTTGAAAACAAAATTTTGAGGAAAATTTTCGGAGCAAAAAGGGATTAAATTAGCGGAGAGTGGCGAAAACTGCATAACGAAGAGGTTCACGAACTCTATTCAAGCCCTGACATAATCAGTATTATTAAATCACGTAGGCTGCGATGGGCGGGTCACGTAGCTCGAATGGATGAGGGCAGGGCAGCGCGCAGAGTACTGGTAGGGCACCTAGAGGGAAAACGTCCTGTGGGGAGACCGAGGCGTAGATGGGAGGACAATGTGAAGGCTGATTTGAGGAGCCTAGGTATTGAAGGTGAATGGAAGGAAATAGCCCAAGACAGGGACAGATGGCGAAAATACGTTGCTGCGGTAATGGACTCTCGAGTCCGGTATGACCAGTGAGTAAGTAAGATATTTAGTTGAAATTACAGCCCTTGTATTCGACCGATTTATCGTGTAACCGAAGTTTAACTGATTCCTTTTAACACTCATGTGCATGACCTCACACTTTCCGTTATTTAACATCAATTCCCAATTTTCGTTTTGCAACTTGTTTCGGTCATCTGATGACTTTACTAGTCGATAAACGACAGCGTCATCTGCAAACAACCTAAGACTGCTGCTCAGATTGTTTCCCAAATCGTTTATATACATAAGGAACAGCAGAGGGCATGTAATACTACCAAGAGGAACGCCAGAAATCACTTCCATTTTACTCGATGACTTTCTGAACTGTGACCTCTCTGACAGGAAACCATGAATCCAGTGACCTAACTGAGACGATATTCTATAAGTACGCAATTTCACTACAAGCCCCTTGTGTGGTACAGTGTCAAAAGCATTCCGGAAATCAAGAAATACGGAGTCAATTTGAAATCCCTTGTCGACAGTACACAACACTTCATGCGAGTAAAGAGCTAGTTGTGTTTCACAAGAGCCATGTTTTCTAAATCCGTGTTGACTGTGAGTCAATAGCCCGTTTTCTTCGAGGTAATTCATAATGCTCGAACACAATATATGTTCTATAATCCTGCCTCATATCGGCGGTAATGGTATGGGCCTGTAATGTACTGGATTGCTCCTACCACTTTTCTTGAATATTGGTGTGATCTGTGCAACTTTCCAGTCTTTGGGTACGGATCTTTCGTCGAGCGAACGGTTGTATATGATTGTTACTCAGAAGGGAACCTAATTTGTATACAGTCTGCACCAGAAGATTTGCTTTTATTAAGTTATTTAAGTTGCTTCACTACTCCTAGGATATCTACTTCAGTGTTACTCACCTTGGCAGCTTTTTTTGATTCGAATTCTGGAATATTTACTTCGTCTTCTTTTGTGAACGCATTTCGGAAGGCTCTTCTTACAAGGGAACCTCCCCATCGCACCCCCCCCCCCCCCCCAGATTTAGTTATAAGTTGTCACAGTGGATAGGCCTTGAAAAACTGAACAAAGATCAATCGAGAAAACAGGAAGAAGTTATGTGGAACTACGAAAAAATAAGCAAAATATAGAAACTGAGTAGTCCATGCGCAACATATATAACATCAAGGAGAGCGTTAGTCTAGTATCGCCATGGTCCTGTGGTTAGCGTGAGCAGGTACAGAGCGAGAGGTCCTTGGTTCAAGTCTTCCCTCGAGTGAAAATTTTAATTTCTTTATTTTCGCGAATTTATGATCTGTCCGTTCGTTCATTGACGTCACTGCTTACTGTAATAAGTTTAGTGTCTGTGTTTTGCGACCGCACCGCAAAACCGTGCGATTAGCAGACGAAAGGACGTGCCTCTCCAATGGGAACCGAAAACATTTGATCGCAAGGTCATAGATCAACCGATTCCTCCACAGAAAAACATGTCTGATATATTCTATACGACACTGGTGACGGCGTGTGCGTCACATGACAGGAATTTGTTGTCGACCCACCTAACTTGTATACTTGGCGAATGGGTAAAAAGATTCTTCTACCTACCCGATTTAGGTTTTCTTGTGGATGTGATAATGACTCCCAAAAAACTGATGAAAACATAATAGTTTGTCACATAAACTGAAAATAAAAAATTAAAGTTTTTACTCAAGGGAAGACTTGAACCAAGGACCTCTCGTTTCGCAGCTGCTCACACTAACCAGGGGACCACGACGCTGCGGTGCGGGTATTATCCTTGATGTTGCATATCTTCCGCATGGACTACTCAGTTTATATATTTTGCTCATTTTTTCATAGTTCCACACAACTTCTTCCTGTTTTCTCTGTTAATGTGTGTTCAGTTTCTCAAGGCCTATCCACTATGCCAACTTATAACTAAATCTGAGGGGGGGTGCGATGGGGAGGTTGCCTTGTTAGTAACTCTACTTTGGCAGCACTGTCTTCGACAGTATCTCAGTTGCTATTGCGCAGAGAAGGCATTGATTATTTCTTGGGAGCATTGTCTTCGATAGTGAAATATTAATTTATTACTTCACTGTTACTGACTCTATCGGCCAGTAAGCTTCCACATGCTTTCGTCATATACTACTAAAAGCAACTACAAAATTATGTTATTGTACGACACATACTGAAGGAGGTACGGCTTGATAAATATTGAGTAGTGCTAAAAATCAACCTTTCTGAAAAGCCCCAATATTTCTCTATTTCAGTAACACAAAATTTTCACTGAATTAAGAAGAGGTGTCAGAAGGTAGTTCTAGTATCACTGTACCATGTACACTGGCGAGCCAGAACATTATGACCACGTGCTTAATAGCATGTTGGTCCCTATTTGGACTGCAGTACAACACCCATTCTGCGTGCCATCAATTCTATCATTTATTGGCAGATTTGAGGAGGCATGTACACACAAGTCGTGTAATTCCCGTAAATAACGGGCCGCTGATTTGTGTACGTGGTGATAGCGCCCGATAGCGACCCAGAAGGATTCCATCGGATTGACATCAGGCGAATTTGATAGCCAAGACCAACCAGATTTCACAATCATACTCTTCAGATCACTGTAGCACGATTCTAGCTTCGAGACACGGACAATTAGACGGGGTGTTTCAGAAAGGACTCTACAACTTTGTAAATTCATATAAATGAATTCATAGTACCAGAGTAGTGTCAATCTGCAGCGAAATAAGTCTCGCGTAGTTCGCTAGTGCCGAATCGCACCGTAAGGAGCTCTAGTGGCAGTTGCGTTTAAGATGGCTGCCTTCACTGGACACGAAGGTGCTGGCTGTGTGTTTTGTTTTGAAGAATCGAAGTCGGCGACAACAGTTCAGCCTAATTTCCGTACCAAAAACGCTAAAGATCCTCCTAGGGGGCGTACAAATTTATGAGTGGCATAAACGTTTTGTAGAAACAGGGTGCTCGGTAAGACACGGGAAATAATCAGGTTGTCCAAGCACATCTGACGACGTCGTGGAGCGAGTGAGACAACGTTTTGTCAACAGCCCTACGAAATCGACGCGGCGTGCATCTTGCGAACTGCAAATCCCAAGTACGACTGTTTGTCGTGTTTTGAGAAACCGTTTGCATTTGAAACAGTACGGATTGACGATCGTACAAGCAATAAAAGACACTGATAAAATTGGTCGCAATAACTTCTGTGGGGATATGTTAAATCGATTACATAAAGATGAACATTTCGTGGACAAAATCATCTTTTCTGACTAGTCGACTTTTCACTTAAGCGGCAAGGTTAAAACACATAACTGTAGGATTTGGGGCAGCGTAAATCTACATCAAGAATTGCAACATGTTCGTGATAGCCCTAAACTGAACATTTTTTGTGCGTTGAGCAAGAACAAAGTGTACGACCCATTTTTTTTTTTTTTTCTGTGGGAGAACCATCAATGGGGTAGTGTGTCTGGATATGTTACAACAATTTTTGACACCACAGATCACGAGGATGACCAAGAACGAAATGTTTACTTCATGCAAGATGGTGCACCGCCCCACTACCTGGCTGAGTCTGGGATTCAGTCCGGAACCGCGCTGCTGCTACGGTCGCAGGTTCGAATCCTGCCTCGGGCATGGATGTGTGTGATGTCCTTAGGTTAGTTAGGTTTAAGTAGTTCTAAGTCTAGGGGACTGATGACCTCAGACGTTAATTACCATTGTGCTTAGAGCCATTTGAATCATTTGAGTCCCGGAATTTCTCAGTGACCGCTTTCCAGGTCAATGGACTGGCCGTGATGCGCCAATTGCATGGCCCCCACGTTCCCCAGACCTGACAACATTCGATTTTTTTTAAAAATGGGCATACAGGTACATCAAGGATATCGTTTGTGCCTCCTGTGCCGGCTTTTGTACCTGAACGTAGAGCAAGAATTTACGCCGCAACTGAGCAAGTTACACCTGCAATGCTAAAGCGAGTTTGGGAAGAAATTTACTTCCAATGGGATGTGTGCAGGATAACCAACGGAAGCCACATACAACATCTTTAGTTTAAGCTGAAAAAAATAATGTGTTTGCCTACAATGTAACACTAAATCCAGCTCTATATCTTCTTTGAATAAATTTAGATGAAATTTTAAAGTGGTAAAGTCCTTTTTGATACACCCTGTACATCTACATCTACATCTACATCTATACTCCGCGAGCCACCTTACGGTGTGTGGCGGAGGGTACTTATTGTACCACTATCTGATCCCCCCTTCCCTGTTCCATTCACGAATTGTGCGTGGGAAGAACGACTGCTTGTAAGTCTCCGTATTTGCTCTAATTTCTCGGATCTTTTCGTTGTGATCATTACGCGAGATATATGTGGGCGGTAGTAATATGTTGCCCATCTCTTCCCGGAATGTGCTCTCTCGTAATTTCGATAATAAACCTCTCCGTATTGCGTAACGCCTTTCTTGAAGTGTCTGCCACTGGAGCTTGTTCAGCATCTCCGTAACGCTCTCGCGCTGACTAAATGTCCCCATGACGAATCGCGCTGCTTTTCGCTGGATCATGTCTATCTCTTCTATTAATCCAACCTGGTAAGGGTCCCATACTGATGAGCAATACTCAAGAATCGGACGAACAAGCGTTTTGTAAGCTACTTCTTTCGTCGATGAGTCACATTTTCTTAGAATTCTTCCTATGAATCTCAACCTGGCGCCTGCTTTTCCCACTATTTGTTTTATGTGATCATTCCACTTCAGATCGCTCCGGATAGTAACTCCTAAGTATTTTACGGTCGTTACCGCTTCCAATGATTTACCACCTATGGCATAATCGTACTGGAATGGATTTCTGCCCCTATGTATGCGCATTATATTACATTTATCTACATTTAGGGAAAGCTGCCAGCTGTCGCACCATTCATTAATCCTCTGCAGGTCTTCCTGGAGTACGTACGAGTCTTCTGATGTTGCTACTTTCTTGTAGACAACCGTGTCATCTGCAAATAGCCTCACGGAGCTACCGATGTTGTCAACTAAGTCATTTATGTATATTGTAAACAATAAAGGTCCTATCACGCTTCCTTGCGGTACTCCCGAAATTACCTCTACATCTGCAGATTTTGAACCGTTAAGAATGACATGTTGTGTTCTTTCTTCTAGGAAATCCTGAATCCAATCACAAACCTGGTCCGATATTCCGTAAGCACGTATTTTTTTCACTAAACGTAAGTGCGGAACCGTATCAAATGCCTTCCTGAAGTCCAGGAATACGGCATCAATCTGCTCGCCAGTGTCTACGGCACTGTGAATTTCTTGGGCAAATAGGGCGAGCTGGGTTTCACATGATCTCTGTTTGCGGAATCCATGTTGGTTATGATGAAGGAGATTTGTATTATCTAAGAACGTCATAATACGAGAACACAAAACATGTTCCATTATTCTACAACAGATTGACGTAAGTGAAATAGGCCTATAATTATTCGCATCTGATTTATGACCCTTCTTGAAAATGGGAACGACCTGTGCTTTCTTCCAGTCGCTAGGTACTTTACGTTCTTCCAGAGATCTACGATAAATTGCTGATAGAAAGGGGGCAAGTTCTTTAGCATAATCACTGTAGAATCTTAAGGGTATCTCGTCTGGTCCGGATGCTTTTCCGCTACTAAGTGATAGCAGTTGTTTTTCAATTCCGATATCGTTTATTTCAATATTTTCCATTTTGGCGTCCGTGCGACGGCTGAAGTCAGGGACCGTGTTACGATTTTCCGCAGTGAAACAGTTTCGGAACACTGAATTCAGTATTTCTGCCTTTCTTCGGTCGTCCTCTGTTTCGGTGCCATCGTGGTCAACGAGTGACTGAATAGGGGATTTAGATCCGCTTACCGATTTTACATATGACCAAAACTTTTTAGGGTTCTTGTTTAGATTGTTTGCCAATGTTTTATGTTCGAATTCGTTGAATGCTTCTCTCATTGCTCTCTTTACGCTCTTTTTCGCTTCGTTCAGCTTTTCCTTATCAGCTATGATTCGACTACTCTTAAACCTATGGTGAAGCTTTCTTTGTTTCCGTAGTACCTTTCGTACATGATTGTTATACCACGGTGGATCTTTCCCCTCGCTTTGGACCTTAGTCGGTACGAACTTATCTAAGGCGTACTGGACGATGTTTCTGAATTTTTTCCATTTTTGTTCCACATCCTCTTCCTCAGAAATGAACGTACTACTGAAAGATGGCATCGCCGTCGAAGAAGACATCAAGCATGAAGGATGCACGTGGCTTGCAGCTGAAATGATGTCTCCGATTACTACCACATGTGCTATGCAAGCGAAGGAGAATGTCTCCCATAGTGTAATACTGCATCTGTGGCGCGGTGAATGTCTGTGAAACGTCCCCTTAGAAAAAATTATGAATTACTGTGCTGGTAAACTACGTTATTTCATACAAAGACAGCTGAGTAAAACTAAAAGTACTGAGACAGTTCTCTCTTTATTTATTCTGATCATCACTAAACTGACACACAATATTTTTTTTTTAGCGCAACGCAATCTGACTTTCAATAATCCCTACAAAAGAATGGCCCTGACTAACAATAACCTATACCTTTCAAGAATCACTTACCTCACAAAAATCTTCGTTACTCGAACTACTGCAATACAGCGAACGCCAATACTGCCGGCTAAATAAAAGATTCTAACTACTGAAGGGACTAACTACTGATAGGCATAGTTAGCAAATGAAAGATTGTGATAGAGAACAAACAATGTATTTACCTTAATAGCGTTCAAAAGTCATTATACATATAATTTTGTGACATCCAATTAAACAAATTTCCTTTTTCTGAGGGACACACGTCCAGATCGTCCGCTCAAAACTCTGGCATCTCTCTCTCCACATCCACCACTGTTGCCGGCTCACCTCAAACTGCACAACGCGACGCGCTGTTCACATCCAACTGCCCAACATTACACAAGCGAATATTCCTACAATGAGTCCAGCCAGCCACAGACTGCACACAGCACAGTCAGTGAATTTCATACAGAGCGCTACGTGGCGTTACCAACATCTACATCTACATGATTACTCTGCAATTCACATTTAAGTGCTTGGCAGAGGGTTCATCGAACCACAATCATACTTTCTCTCTACCATTCCACTCCCGAACAGCGCGCGGGAAAAACGAACACATAAACCTTTCTGTTCGAGCTCTGATTTCTCTTATTTTATTTTGATGATCATTCCTACCTATGTAGGTTGGGCTCAACATAATATTTTCGCATTCGGAAGAGAAAGTTGGTGACTGAAATTTCGAAAATAGGTCTCGCCGCGATGAAAATGTCTTTGCTTTAATGACTTCCATCCCGACTCGCGCATCTTATCTGCCACACTCTCTCCCCTATTACTTGATAATACAAAACGAGCTGCCCTTTTTTTGCACCCTTTCGAAGTCCTCCGTCAATCCCATCTGGTAAGGATCCCACACCGCGCAGCAATATTCTAACAGAGGACGAACGAGTGTAGTGTAAGCTGTCTCTTTAGTGGACTTGTTGCATCTTCTAAGTGTCCTGCCAATGAAACCGCAACCTTTGCCTGCCTTCCCCACAATATTATCTATGTGGTCTTTCCAACTGAAGTTGTTCGTAATTTTAACACCCAGGTACTTAGTTGAATTGACAGCCTTGAGAATTGTACTATTTATCGAGTAATCGAATTCCAACGGATTTCTTTTGGAACTCATGTGGATCACCTCACACTTTTCGTTATTTAGCGTCAACTGCCACCTGCCACACCATACAGAAATCTTTTCTAAATCGCTTTGCAACTGATACTGGTCTTCGGATGACCTTACTAGACGGTAAATTACAGCATCATCTGCGAAAAACCCAAGAGAACTGCTCAGATTGTCACCCAGGTCATTTATATAGATCAGGAGCAGCAGAGGTCCCAGGACGCTTCCCTGGGGAACACCCGATATCACTTCAGTTTTACTCGATGATTTTCCGTCTATTACTACGAACTGCGACCTTCCTGACAGGAAATCACGAATCCAGTCGCACAACTGAGACGATACCCCATAGGCCCGCAGCTTGATTAGAATTCGCTTGTGAGGAACGGTGTCAAAAGCTTTCTGGAAATCTAGAAATACGGAATCAACTTAAACAGCCTACTTACATCTGGAGCCGTCGTTCACCTCGATGACGGCGTTTGTGGAGACGACCATCGACCTGGTGTAACAAGAAACACGATTCATCCGACGAGCCGACGCGTTTCCAATGACGCACGTTTCTGTGCCCAGTGCAATCGTAACTGAGGATGTCGTTGGCTCAACATGTGAACGTGTAATGGTGGTCTGCTGCAGAGCTCCACGTTCAACAGTGAACGATGAACGGTGTGCTCCGAAACACTTGTGCGTGCAACAGCATTGTGCTTTTTCGGCAGAGATGCCACATATCACCATCTGTCCTACTTTACAGAGCAGTCAAGCCTCTGAACCCCACGTTCTGTGAAGAGATAGTTGTCCACAGACTCTGTGAGATAATAATCTGCCCTTTGTCAGAGCCGCTCATTTCAATGGATTCTCCCATTTGCAAACCATGTCTTATCTATCTGCAGCTCCCATCCGTGTCTGCTCCGCTTGCATTTCTTTTTTACTGTGCCACGTGCCCGCAACGACTGCAGGCGGCATCCTACGTCGCAGTCAGCAGTGGTCATAAGGCCAGACTGCCTATTGGCTTCTGTGTCGGGTTCTTCGGTAGACGTTCGTCTGATGATTTTTCTGAAATTTCGCCAACACGAGTGGCTGGTATCTTCGGAGTTTCACCCTCCATTCCTCCATTGCTAGTGATGGACTCGAGGCGAGCTCTCGGCCGCAGACTATAAACTGAAGAACCAAAGAAACTGGTACACCTGCCTAATATCATGTAGGGCCGCCGCGAGTACGCAGAACTGCCACATCACGAGGTGGCATGGACTTGACTAATGTCTGAAATAGTGCTGGAGGGAACTGACACCATTGATCCTGCAGGGCTGTCCATAAATCCGTAAGATTATGGGGGGGGGGGAGAGGGGGGGGGGAGATCTCTTCTGAACGGCACGTTGCAAGGCATCCCAGCTAAGCTAATTATGTTCATGTCTGGTGAGTTTGGTGGTAAGCGGAAGTGTTCAAACTTAGAAGAGTGTTCCTGAAGCTACTCTGTAGCAGTTATGGACGTGTGAGGTCGCATTGTCCTGCTGGAATTGCCCAAGTCCATCGTAATGTACAGTGGACGTGAATGGATGCAAGTGATCAGACTGAATGCTTACGTACATGTCACCTGTCAGAGTCTTATCTAGACGTATCAAGGGTCCCACATCACTCGAACTGTACACGTCCCATACCATTACAAAGCCTCCACCAGCTTCAAAATTCCCCTGCTGAGATGCAGGGTCCATGGATTCATGAGGTTGTCTCCATACACGTACACGTCCATCTACTCCATACAATTTGAAACGAGACTCGTCCGACTTTGCAACATGTTTCCAGTCATCAACAGTCCATTGTCAGTGTTGATAGACCCAGGCGAGGCGTAAGGCTTTGTGTCGTGCAGTCATCAAGGGTAGACGAGTGGCCTTCGGCTCCGAAAATCCATGTCGATGATGTTTCGTTGAACGGTTCGCACGCTGACAGTTGTTGATGGCCCAACGTTGAAATCTGCAGCAATTTGCGGAAGAGTTCCACTTCTGTTTCGTTGGACGATTCTCTTCAATTATCATTGGTCTAATTCTTGCAGGATCTTTTTCCAGCCGCAGCGATATCGGAGATTTGATGTTTTACCGGATTCCTGATATTCACGGTACACTGATGAAATGGTCGTATGGGAAAATCCCCACTTCATCGCTACTTCGGAGATGCTGTATCACATCGCTCGTGCGCTGACTATAACACCACCTTCAGACTCACTTAAAACTTGATAACTTGTCATTGTAGCAACAGAAACCGATCTAACAACTGCAATTTGATCCCTTCGTGACAATACAGCTCGGCTACAATTTGTTGTTTGTTAAAAACTGCAGATTCCTCAACGTCTCCACATATTGCGCGTGAATGGCCCGGCGCTAAAGATTTCATTATGTATTATCAAGGTCTAGCATGAGAACACCTATCTGATGGTGGATAATAATTTTGATTTTTAATGTTTTTTCATTCGTTGTCAACACTAACGATATGTGACGTTTTTGACTCTCAGTGAGACACAGAACTATTTGCGAGCTCACCGTAAGTTCAAGTTATTATTCCGAGCCGGAGGAAAATTCGGTAGCTGACGTCTCTTTGTGTGTAGTCAACAACGATATGTGTGGAGCTCTATTCCCAGTCAGCACTGAACTCTTCGTCATATTATTTCTAGTTCAAACATGCTCACATGTCGCTGCTGGTGCAACAAACCCATATTTAACGTTCGTTTTCTCTAGAATACAACAGCGATAGGTGCCGGGTTGGAGTCCTGGGAAGGAAAATAATTAATGTTTCGTCTCGTCATTTCAGTTAAAACATCTAGCTACTGCCGAGAAAATCGGATATGTCACAGTTGATTGTGCGTCGATATCTGTCCGATTAGGTTCTGGGTTCGAATCCCTGTCCAACACAAAGCTTTACTTCACGGCAATTCAAGTAAGTTACTTGTGAAGAAGCAATAGTTAAGACCTCTCGTAGTTCGTCAACGGGGACAATAGATGCTGGGTTGGAATTCGCGTCCGTTAAAAATGTTTGCGTTATGCGATTTAAAGTTGATATTTGCTAACTGATACTGTCTAAAATCGAGGTATATCACACTCTGTGTGCCTAGTCAGGAATGACTGTTAGTTTCCGTCAGTCGCGAAATCTTTGCTTAGTCTACATGACCTGGGTTTGAATCCATATGCAGAACGAGACGGTTCGTCGTGTCATTTGAAGTTCATACATATTCTCTACTTGCTTCTCATGAATAACTTAAATTTTTAATCTCATTTTGTGTTAAATAATAAGTACGGCATGTTACTTTGGAGAGGAAGTCATGAATACGACGAACTTACTACGTGCAATACCTATCTGACATAATGAGAGTGGTAACATTTCAGGTATGTCATTTATTGTAATAAATGTGAGCTTACAAGCCCTAAGGACAGTCTGATCTGTGATAAGGTGTTCCCTGATATTTATAATATCGTGGTATTACTTTACATTTAGAGTTATTGCGATACAGAGCAGTGTTTTCTAGTGGTTGGTTGTTGGAACCATTTTCAGTAGTCACACGACTGTACCAAAGAGCGATTAGAGGACCTGCTGGACAGCTGCGTTATGTGGGTTGCATGTGAATCAGGCGAAATGCAATTCAGGTCGTTCGGATACTTTTGAGCACGACTGTACCTGGTGCGCCGCCGGCCGCTGTAGCTGACCGGTTCTAGGCGCTTCAGTCCGAACCGCGCGACTGCTACTGTTGCAGGTTCGAATCCTGCCTCGGGCATGGATGTGAGTGATGTCCTTAGGTTAGTTAGGTTTCAGTAGTTCTAAGTTCTATGGGACTGATGACCTCAGATGTTAAGTCCCATAGTGCTCAGAGCCATTTGAACCATTTGAACGTCGAGTTCCCTCCAGGCATTCCCATTTTAGTTTCCGAAGAATCTCCGTAACACTTATACGTTGTTAAAACGTACCGGTAACAAATCTAGCAGCCCGCCTCCGAACTGCTTCGATGTCTTCCTTATAATCCGACCTGGTACGGATCCGAAACACTCGATCAGTACTTAAGAATATGGCGCACCAGCGTCCTACGTTCGGTCTCCTTTACATGTGTACCACTCTTTCCTAAAACTCTCCCAGTAGAGCGAAGTCGGCCATTCTCCGCTGGCCCGTGTGGCCGAGCGGTTCTAGGCGCTTCAGTGTGGAACCGCGCTGCTGCTACAGTCGCAGGTTCGAATCCTGCGTCGTCAATAGATATGTGTGTTGTCCTTAGGTTAGTTAGGTTTAACTACACTACTGGCCATTAAAATTGCTACACCATGAAGATGACGTGCTACAGACATGAAATTTAAGCGACAGGAAGGAGATGTTGTGATATGCAAATGATTAGCTTTTCAGAGCATTCACACAAGGTTGGCGCCAGTGGTGACACCTACAACGTGCTGACATGAAGAAAGTTTCCAACCCATTTCTCATACACAAACAGCAGTTGACCGGCGTTGCCTGGTGAAACGTTGTTGTGGTGCCTCGTGTAAGGAGGACAAATGCGTACCATCACGTTTCCGACTTTGACAAAGGTCGGATTGTAGCCTATCGCGATTGCGGTTTATCGTATCGCGACATTGCTGCTCGCGTTGGTCCAGATCCAATGACTGTTAGCAGAATATGGAATCGGTGGGTTCAGGAGGGTAATATGGAACGCCCTGCTGGATCCCAACGACCTCGTATCACTAGCAATTGAGATGACAGGCATCTTATCCGCATGGCTGTAACGGATCGTGCAGCCACGTCTCGATCCCTGAGTCAACAGGTGGGGACGTTTGCAAGACAACAACCATCTGCACGAACAGTTCGACGACGTTTTGCAGCAGCATGGACTATCAGCTCGGAGACCATGGCTGCCTTTACCCTTGACGCTGCATCACAGACAGGAGCGCCTGCGATGGTGTACTCAACGACGAACCTGGGTGCACGATTGGCAAAACGTCATTTTTTCGGATGAATCCAGGTTCTGTTTACAGCATCATGATGGTCGCATCCGTGTTTGGCGACATCGCGGTGAACGCACTTTGGAAGCGTGTATCGGTCATCGCCATACTGGTGTATCACCCGGCGTGATGGTATGGGGTGCCATTGGTTACACGTATCGGTCACCTCTTGTTCGCATTGACGGCACTTTGAACAGTGGACGTTACATTTCAGATGTGTTACGACCAGTGACTCTACCCTTCATTTGATCTCTGCGAAACCCTACATTTCAGCAGGATAATGCACGACCGCATGTTGCAGGTCCTGTACGGGCCTTTCTGGATACAGAAAATGTTCGACTGCTGCCCTGGCCAGCACATTCTCCAGATCTCTCACCAATTGAAAACGTCTGGTCAATGGTGGTCGAGCAACTGGCTCGTCACAATACACCAGTCACTACTCTTGATGAACTGTTGTATCGTGTTGAAGCTGCATGGGCAGCTGTACCTGAACTCCCCATCCAAGCTCTGATTCAATGCCCAGGCGTATCAAGGCCGTTATTACGGCCAGAGGTGGTTGTTCTGGGTACTGATTTCTCAGGATCTATGCACCCAAATTGCGTGAAAATGTAATCACATGTCAGTTCTAGTATAATATATTTGTCTAATGAATACCCGTTTATCATCTGCATTTATTCTTGGAGTAGCAATTTTAATCGCCAGTTGTGTAGTTCTGAGTTCTAGGGGACTGATGACCTCAGATGTTAAATTCCATTGTGCTCAGATCCATTTGAACCAATTTTTCGGCCATTCTCCGTCCCGAGCACAGTTCTCAAATGCTCGATCCATTTCATATCGCCTTGCAACTTTACGCCCAGATATTTAAAAGACTTGACTGTGTCAACCAGGACTCTAGTAATACTGTATCGAAACATTACAAGTTTGTTCTCCTTACGCATCCGCATTAACTTACATGTTTACACATTTAGAACTAGCTATTATTCATCACACCACTTAAAAATTTTATCTAAGTCGTCTTGTATCTTCATAGAGTCACTCAACTTCGACACCTTACAGTAAACCACGGCATCATCGGCAAAAAACCGCAGATTGCTGGCCACCCTGTCCGCCAAATCATTTATCTATATAGAGAACAACAGCAGTCCCATCAGACTTCCCTGGGGCACTCCTGACGAAACCCTTGCCTCTCATATACACTCGCCGTCGAGGACAACGTACTGCGTTCTATTATTTAAGAAGTCTTCGAGTCACTCACATATATTGTGAACTTATTCCATATGCTCCCAACCTCGTTAAGAGCCTGCAGTGGGGTGCTGTGTCAAATGATTTCCGGAAATATGTTGTTGTTGTGGTCTTCAGTCCTGAGACTGGTTTGATGCAGCTCTCCATGCTACTCTATCCTGTGCAAGCTCCTTCATCTCCCAGTACCTACTGCAACCTACATCCTTCTGAATCTGCTTAGTGTATTGATCTTTTGGTCTCCCTCTACGATTTTTACCCTCCACGCTGCCCTCCAATACTAAATTGGTGATCCCTTGATGCCTCAGAAGATGTCCTACCAACCGATCCCTTCTTCTGGTCAAGTTGTGCCACAAACTCCTCTTCTCCCCAATTCTATTCAATACCTCCTCATTAGTTATGTGATCTACCCATCTAATCTTCAGCATTCTTCTGTAGCACCACATTTCGAAAGCTTCTATTCTCTTCTTGTCCAAACTATTTATCGTCATGTTTCACTTCCATACATGGCTACACTCCATACAAATACTTTCAGAAACGACTTCCTGACACTTAAATCTATACTCGATGTTAACAAATTTCTCTTCTTCAGAAACGCTTTTCTTGCCATTGCCAGTCTACATTTTATATCCTCTGTACTTCGACCATCTGTTATTTTGCTCCCCAAATAGCAAGACTCCTTTACTACTTTAAGTGTCTCATTGCCTAATCTAATTCCCTCAGCATCACCCGACTTAATTCGACTACATTCCATTATCCTCGTTTTGCTTTTGTTGATGTTGATGTTATATCCTCATTTCAAGACACTGTCCATTCCGTTCAGCTGCTCTTCCAAGTCCTTTGCTGTCTCTGACAGAATTACAATGTCATCGGCGAACCTCAATGTTTTTCTTTATTCTCCATGGACTTTAATACCTACTCCGAATTTTTCTTTTGATTCCTTTACTGCTTGCTCTATATACAGATTGAACAACATCGGGGACAGGCTACAACCCTGTCTCACTCCCTTCCCAACCGCTGCTTCCCTTTCATGCCCCTCGACTCTTATAACTGCCATCTAGTTTCTGTACAAATTGTAAATAGCCTTTCGCTCTCTGTATTTTACCCCTGCCACCTTCAGAATTTGAAAGAGAGTATTCCAGTCAACATTGTCAAAAGCTTTCTCTAAGTCTACAAATGTTAGAAATGTAGGTTTGCCTTTCCTTAATCTATTTTCTAAGATAAGTCGTGGGGTCAGTATTGCCTCACGTGTTCCAACATTTCTACGGAATGCAAACTGATCTTCGCCGAGGTCGGCTTCTACCAGTTTTTCCATTCGTCTGTAAAGAATACGCGTTAGTATTTTGCAGCTGTGACTTATTAAACTGATAGTTCGGTAATTTTCACATCTGTCAACACCTGCTTTCTTTGGGATTTGAATTATTATATTCTTCTTGACGTTTGAGGGTATTTCCCCTGTCTCATACATCTTGCTCACCAGATGGTAGAGTTTTGTCAGGACTGGCTCTCCCAAGGCCGTCAGTAGTTCTAATGGAATGTTGTCTACTCCCGGGCCTTGTTTCGACTCAGGTCTTTCAGTGCTCTGTCAAACTCTTCACGCAGTATCGTATCTCCCATTTCATCTTCTTCTACATCCTCTTCCATTTCCATAATATGGTCCACAAGTACATCGCCCTTGTATAGACCCTCTATATACTCCATCCACCTTTCTGCTTTCCCTTCTTTGGTTAGAACTGGGTTTCCGTCTGAGCTCTTGTTATTCATACAAGTGGCTCTCTTTTCTACAAAGGTCTCTTTAATTTTCCTGTAGGCAGTATCTATCTTCCCCCTAGTGAGGTAAGCCTCTACATCCTTACATTTGTCCTCTAGCCATCCCTGCTTAGCCATTTTGCACTTCCTGTCAATCTCATTTTTTAGACGTTTGTATTCCCTTTTGCCTGCTTCATTTACTGCGTTTTTATATTTTCTCCTTTCATCAATTAAATTCAATATTTCTTCTGTTACCCAAAGATTTCTACTAGCCGTCGTCTTTTTACCTACTTGATACTCTGCTGCCTTCACTACTTCATCCCTCATACCCATTCTTCTTCTACTGTATTTCTTTCCCCCATTCCTGTCAATTGTTCCCTTATGCTCTCCCTGAAACTCTGTACAACCTCTAGTTCTTTCAGTTTATCCAGATTCCATCTCCTTAAATTCCCACCTTTTTGCAGTTTCTTCAGTTTTAATCTACAGTTCATAATCAATAGATTGTGGTCAGAGTCCACATCTGCCCCTGGAAATGTCTTACAATTTAAAACCTGGTTCCTAAATCTCTGTCTTACCATTATATAATCTATCTGATACCTTCTAGTATCTCCAGGATTCTTCCACGTATACAACCTTCTTTTATGATTCTTGAAACAAGTGTTAGCTATAATTAAGTTACGCTCTGTGCAAAATTCTACCAGACGGCTTCCTCTTTCATTTCTCTCCCCCAATCGATATTCACCCACTATGTTTCCTTCTCTCCCTTATTCTACTCTCGAATTCCAGTCACCCATGACTATTAAATTTTCGTCTCCCTTGACTACCCGAATAATTTCTTTTATCTCATCATACATTTCATCAATTTCTTCATCATCTGCAGAGCTAGTTGGCATATAAACTTGTACTACTGTAGTAGGCATGGGCTTTGTGTCTATCTTGGCCACAATAATGCGTTCACTATGCTGTTGGTAGTAGCTTACCCGCACTCCAATTTTTTTATTCATTATTAAACCTACTCCTGCATTACCCCTATTTGATTTTGTTCCTCCTGCTACTGAACTTAACTAATTCCCACTATATCTAACTCCAACCTATCCATTTCCCTTTTTAAATTTTCTAGCCTACCTGGCCGATTAAGGGATCTGACATTCCACGCTCCCATCCGTAGAACGCGTTTTCTTTCTCCTGATAACGACGTCCTCCTGAGTAGTCCCCGCCCGGAGATCCGAATGGAGGACTATTTTACCTCCGGAATATTTTACCCAAGAGGACGCCATCATCATTTAACCATACAGTAAAGCTGCATGCCCTCGGTAAAAATTACGGCTGTAGTTTCTCCTTGCTTCCAGCCGTTCGCAGTACCAGCACAGCAAGGCCAGATCAGTCAATTATCCAGACTGTTGCCTCTGCAACTACTGAAAAGGAACCACAGGAACCACACGTTTGTCTGGCCTCTCAACAGATACCCCTCCGTTGTGATTGCACCTACGGTACGGCCATCTGTATCGCTGAGACACACAAGCCTCCCCACGAACGGCAAGGTCCATGGTTCATGGGGGTAGGGAAATATACGAATATGGAATCCGCCTGTTGCCCTTCATCCAGAGTTCTCAGTATATCATGTGAGAAAAGGGCTAGCTGAATTTTTCACGAGCGATTCTTTTCAAAAGCATGGTGATTCGAAGACGTAAGGTTCTCAGTCTCAAGAAAATTTATTATATTTGAACTGAGAATATGTTCATGGTTTATGCAGCAAACCGAAGTTAGAGATACTAGTCTGTCATTTTCAGGGTCTGTTGTTTTACCGTTCTTTTATAGTGGAGTCACCTGCGTTTTTTTCCAGCCACTTGGGACTTCGTGCTGTGCGAGAGATTCAGGTTAAAGGCAAGCCGAGGTACGGGGGCCAATGCCGTGAGGTACTCTTCGTAAAATCAAACTGCGATTCAATCCAGACCTGGTGATTTGTTGCTTCCAAATCTTTCGTTATTTATCTGCTCTAGGGATGGTTCATACTGTCTTGTCCATATGGGAGTCTGTCTGATGGTCAAAGGACAGGTTAGAATCTCTGCTTCTGCAGGATCTCGAAACGGCGTGTTCGATGCGCTGATAACCTCGATCTGACCGATATCGAATGCACTGATATCGGACGTCGTGTCGACGCCCACTACCTTGAGCAGTATAAGTCTCGACGACGTATCGCTCACGTGACACGCTGAAGTATGCTTATCTCCGCAGCGAAAAGAGAGCTGTTTTGCTAACAGCATTCATCCCTAATTCAGCTGTTTATAAATGTATTCGAAACACACTGATATAGCAGAACTCAGTGGCCACCGACCACAGCGAAAATAATGCCCTCTGGTGCAGCTGTGGGTAAGCGACGCTTTAAGAACCGTGCAGGACTACTATAAATGATTCATTCGGTTTCAAAGCTCTACCAAGTGTAGAAGTATGACTCCAGAATTTCCCTACAGATGGTGCTAGCCGTCAGCGTAGGGCCCGTGAGACCGTGTCTGCAGTGCCATCTGCTTCCTCTAATGGCTGACGACGAATGTCAACACACAGTAACCCAAGTTCCATAGATCGGTATCTGTTTCAAACCCGTAAACATGTCGAGTTTTGTGCCTACCAACTTCGATTTGCGGACAGCATTTGTTTTCTGTTATCATTTGTTAGAAAACTGCTTCAGAATCGCATCGAATGCTTGTCGAAACTATCGGCGTACACGCGTTTGGGAAAAAACAGTGTTTCGAGTGGTTCAAAAAATTCAAAAGTGGTGATTTTGACCTGAGAAAAGTCGAGTGCGAGAAACCACCGAAAACGTTCGAAGACAACGACTTGGAGGCCTTATAGGATGAAGGTCATTCTCAAACTGAACACAAACTCGCGGAACAATTGAATGTGACGCAGAAAGGCGTTTCTCTTCGGTTGCAAGCTATGGGAAACGTGAAGACAGTGGGAAAATGTGTTCCTCATGAACTGAATGAAAGACAGCAAGCAACTCGAAAGACCAATTGTGAAATGCTGCTCGCCAGATAGAAAAGAAAGTCGTTTCTCTTCCGGCACGGTAGCTCAGCGTGTTCGGTCAGAAGGTTAGTTACCCTCTATAATAAAAATACTGAGTGAACGGATCAACGATGAACCTGAAAGGGTGTCATCGGGCGTTTACCCCGAAAAAATTCAACGAACAATATAGAACAAAAATATGCCGGCACGGTAGCTCAGCGTGTTCGGTCAGAGGGCTGCGTGCTCTCTGTAGTCAAAAAACTGAGTCAAGGAATCAACGATCAACGTGAACGGATGTCTTGTGACGTCCGCCCAGACCAAACGCAACGAACTATATCGAACAAAACGGAGAAAAACAGGTAGCTGAGTGGTCAGCTCGACAGAATGTCAGTCCTAAGGACCCGGGCTCGATTCCCGGCTGGGTCGGAGATTTTCGCCGCTCAGAGACTTGGTGTTGTGTTGTCCTAATCATCATCATTTCATTCACATCGAGGTGCAAGTCGCCGAAGTGGCATTAAATCGAAAGACTTACACCTGGCGAATGGTCTACCCGAAGGGGGCCCCTAGCCACACGGCATTTACATTTTAGAATGACGTCAAGTTGTAATGGAATGTTATCAGAGAAGGGGGAAAACGTATGGCAGAAGAAACATAAATAGTAAAAAAATGTAGCAATAGATGGCGCTGTAAGCATCATAATTTAATAGTGATCGACTACAAATAACAAATGAATCATACAACAATGCCTAGAGTGTACGCTTGACGTTAAACAAACTACACTACTCAGCGTGAATGGGTGTACAGATGTGATAGTGTTAGTTACGTAAACCCATCCACCACGGCAAGGTCATATCACATCGGATGGTAAAAATCGGTATTTAATTGTCATGAGGCCAAAACCCGCATAAAAAGCATCAATCAAAATCAAATCGGATTATTAATTTCCGTGTGACTGGCGCAAAACATGTTGAATACGCTGTCCACTGTTTTCTGCAGCAAGTTGAAATCGAGAAACAACATGTTACCCAACTGATCGAAGTGTTTCTGGGGTCACGTCCAGAATGTGTTGCGCAATTGCGTGCCTTCAATGCAGCTAAGTCTGCCAACGGAACACTGGACACAACATCTTTCAGACAGCCCCACAGCCAGAAGTCACACGGGTTAAGATCAGGTGACTGGGACGGCCAGTCTGTAGGGAAATGGCGGCTGATAATTCTAGCATTTCCGAAATGGCGCTTCAGCAGCTGCTTAATTGGATTTGCAATGTGCAGAGGTGCGCCATCTTGCATAAAAATGATCCCATCCACACATCCACGCTGTTGGAGAGCTGGAATGACGTGGTTGAGCAAAAGACACTCATAGCGCTAACCAGGATGTTACAGGTAAAAGGACCAAAGGCACCTGTCTCTTCGAAAAAATATGTCCCTATGATAAACGATGCCGTAAACCCGCACCACACAGTGACATTTTCAGGATGAAGTGGTACTGGTTGATTTGCGTGTGAATTTTCCGTTGCCAATATTCGACAATTCTGTGTATTGACATATCCTGTCAGATGGAAGTGGGCTTCGTCTGTCCACAAAATCTTCCACGGTCAATCATTGTCCCATGCGGGTAAGAAATTCTGAAGCGAAGATCTCTCTTTCTGGCAGATCAACAGGAAGCAACTCGCGCACATAGGAAACTTTGAATGGATGGCAAAGATGGATGTTTAGTAGGATTTTGCGCACCGTGCTCACGGATATGTCCAATGTTCAGGCAATTCTCCGTGCACTACACGTTTGCACACCACCACTCGTCTCCTCCTGCATTGCTGTGGCCGCTGCTCCCACTGACGTCGAATCAATTCGTTTCCTCTCTCTACCAGGTTGCACATCAAAAGAACCCGTCTTTTCGAATCATTTTCTCCAGACCCACGGCAGTCATCGGAGGAGCGCCTTTTTTCAAGCCCTTCAGTGTCCGGAACTTCTGCAGAGCGACGTGCGCACAGTCGTCATTCTTGTAATACAGCTTTACAAGCAGAGCGCGATCCTTCATAGAGACAGTGATGGCGAACGTCGCAGACGCGAAAGAAGGAAAAGCCGTGTACCCGGCGTGTTTATACCAACTTCAATGGGTCGTGTGCATGACAGGTGTTTTCATTCACACATTCTGACACATGCAGCGCCAGCTACTGATCAATTTTTACACTATTTTTTTCTTCTGCCATACGTTTTCCCTCTTCTCCGATAATATTCCGTTCCAATTTGACGTCAATCTGACCAGTGGTGTTATTTCTACAGCGTTTTGAAAGTTTAATTATAATCATCCTGTATTTTGAGAATTCTAAGCGTAGTAAGTCATAGCTGAATGCAGGCAAACCATCGACATCCACTGCAAGACCAAATAGCTTTGGAAAGAAGACAATGCTCTGTGTTTGGTGGGATCAGAAGGGTGACATCTATTATGAGCTGCTAAAACTTGGTGAAACCGTTAAGACTGATCGCTACCGACAGCAAATGGTCGAGTGAAACCGAGCATTACCTCAAAAATGCCCGGAACATAGAAAAAGGCAACACAAAGTCATATTGCTCCACCAGAAAGAGTGATTCGGTGTTGGGCGGCGGTGGGGTGAAGTGGACTGCGGTAGTCGTCGTGGGGTTGTGGACCACTGCGGCTGCGGCGGGGACAGAGCCTCTGCGTCGTTTCTAGGCCCCCTGTTAACATACAATACATATTGCTGCATGATAACTCCCTATCACACACAGCAAAACGGGTCAGGGAAACGATCGAGGCGTTCGATTGAGAAATACTAGGGCATGCAGCTCATTCTCCAGACTTGACTCCGTCCGATTATCACCTGATTGCATCACTGGGATGCGCTCTCGCTGAACAACGCTTCAATTCGTATGAAAATGTACGAAAATGGCTCGCTGACTAGTTCGCTTCAAAAGAAGAACTGCCTTTTTTGGCGTGGCATTTGTAGCCTGAGGAGGAGGGGGGGGGGGGGGGGAGGTCGGAGGCGGGAGAAATGCATAAATAGCAATGGAGATTATTTTGAGTAAAATATTGTTTATCAGTTTTAAGCAACAGACGTGTAATTATTGCAACCAAATTCCTGTTTCATACTTCTGCACCTGGTATATTTTCCACAGCATTAAATGCACGTATATCACTGACACATGAATAGAACCGTAACTCACCGAGTTTGTATTTTGCGCTCTGAAAGTGTTCTACGGGTGTCCCTCTGGTCGCACGCCACTCGACCAAGCGGTAGTGAAGTTCATTCCACATCTCACACCTTGTGTAGCAACATTCCCTCACAGCAGCAGTCATGCTTTCTCTGAGCTGTTCGAGTGTTGTCGGCAGTGCGGGTACGTAAACACGGTCCTCAGTGTACCCCCAAAGGAAAAACTCACGAAGCGTTAGGTCAGGCGACCTGGGGGCCCAAGGGAACAGGGGCCGCATAATCTTCACCACTGCACTCAATCCAACGATGCAGAAGTTCGTCGTTTAGATTGGGTCGTACATCAGTGCTCGAATGAGGAGGTGCCTCGTCCAGCTGGAAGTCGCAATTCTCGGAATCAGCTGTCAGCTGTAGAAACAACTAGAACTGCAACATTTTAAGCTAAGAGGTAGCCGTCACAGTCTTCTAACAGAAGAAAAACAGCCCGTACAACTTGGTCTGTCACACTGCGCCGAAAAACATTGACCTTAGGCGAATCTCGTTCATGCGCCACAATTGCATGAGAATGTTCAGTGTCCCACACTCTCACATCGTGACGATTAACCTAACCATATAAATGGAAGGTTGTTCCGTCACTGAATATCAGCTTGGAGACGAAATGTTCATCTTCAAGCGCTTCCTGCACTATGATGCAACATTGGAGGTGCCGGCCGCAATTATCCGGTTTTAATTGTTGCCCCAGCTGTTGACGGTGCGGTTTCAAATGCAACCGCCGTCGCAAAATTTTCAGCGCAGTTTACTGTCTTATTCCAAGTTCATGACTTGCGCGGACCGTTTATTTTTTTTACACTGTGCACTAAGCTTTTTCCTTCACCCTCTGCACGGTTGCATCTGCCCCATTTGGTCTACTAGTACTTTTCTGTCTACAGAGGTGACCAGTGTCCCTAAACTGTCGATACCAACACAGTGCTCTGTTTACATGGCGGCTCTTTTCCACAATCCCTGTTACAACAGTTAGATTAGATTAGATTAATTATTCATTCCATAGACACATAAAAGAGAGAATCCTCCTAGGTGTGGAACATGTCAGATAAACACATTACAAAAATGTAATTAGAAAAACTTTAGTTTCATTAATTTCAAGGATCCTCAGCCAATAAACAGTAAAATTATGTACATGAATTAAATTTAAACTTCTAATATTTACAGGTTTAATACTTACATCTGCTTTCATTAAATCCATCATTCAGACATTTGCTAGTTTCTTGGCTATTACAACCAAGTATTGTCAAAAATTAAAGTAAATTATTCATTTCAGTGATCCTCAGTTACGAAGTCAGATTATATACAAGATTTAAAATTAAACTTCCACTATTTACAGACTTAAGACTGCTCTCCATACATCCATCATTCACACAGTAGGTAGTTACTTGGCTGTTACAACCAAGTATTGTCAAAAATTAAAGTATAATAAATTTTCATTAAAATGGTCTACTGCACTTGTTGAGAAACTCATGGATATAATAGAAGGAGTTGGCCACCAAAATTTCTTTTAAATTATGTTTAAATTGTGCCTTGTCTGAAAGTAAACTCTTAATGGTTGTTGGTAACTTATTGAAAATATGCGTTGCTGAATACTGGACTCCTTTCTGGGAAAGAGTATGTGATTTTAAATCTTTATGTATATTGTTCTTATTCCTAGTATTGATACTGTGTACTAAGTAGTTAGTTGGGAAAAGAGATGTATTATTTACAACAAACTTCATTAAGGAATAAATATACTGAGAAGCTGTGGTTAATATGCCCAATTCTTTGAATAGGTTTCGACATGATGTTCATGGATTTATACTACTCATTACTATTATTATACGCTTCTGTACTCTAAAACTTTTTTCTCTGTTTGTGGAGTTGCCCCAAAATATACCACCATACGACATAATGGAGTGAAAATAAGCAAAATATGCCAGTTTTTTAAATATTTATATCTCCTATGTCTAACATCATTCGCATTGCAAACACAGTCTTGTTTAGGCGCTTTAGCAGTTCGTTAGTACGTTGCTCCCAACTGAATTTATTATCAAGTTGTAATCCCTAGAATTTTACACTCTTAACTTCTCCTATTTCCTTGTAATCATATTTTATACACACACCAGAAGGAAATCTCTTGGAAGTTCTGAACTGCATATAGTGGGTCTTCTCAAAGTTTAATGACAGTGAATTGGCTATGAACCACTTATTAATGTCAGTAAAAATTTGATTAGCTGCCTTGTCTAAATTTATGTTTGATTTACTATTTACTGCAATGTTTGTATCATCTGTAAATAAGACAAACGTGGCATCTGGTAATGTAACAGATGACAGGCCATTAATATACACAAGAAACAGTAGTGGACCTAGTATGGAACCTTGGGGAACACCACATGCAATTTTTTTTTCCCAGTCAGATGATGTCTGATTGCTGAAGTGTTGCGTAACGACACCCTTTGTTTTATATTAGTAAGATATGACTAAAACCACTTTGTAACACTACCAGTGACGCCATAATATTTTAATTTACTAACATCTCGCATATTGTAACACACAAAATAGCTCCTTTCTTCCTTTGTCGCTAGTTTGTCAAGGCACCATGCAAACTCGTTGTAACTTCCTGGCAGATTAAAACTGTGTGCCCGGCCGAGACTCGAACTCGGGACCTTTGCCTTTCGTGGGCAAGTGCTCTACCATCTGAGCTACCGAAGCACGACTCACGCCCGGTCCTCACAGCTTTACTTCTGCCAGTATCTCGTCTCCTACCTTCCAAACTTTACAGAAGCTCTCCTGTGAACCTTGCAGAACTAGCACTCCTGAAATAAAGGATACTGAGGAGACATGGCTTAGTCTCGGTCGGGCACACAGTTTTAATCAGCCAGGAAGTTTCATATCAGCGCACACTCCTCTGCAGAGTGAAAATCTCATTCTGGAAACATCCCCTAGGCTGTGGCTAAGCCATGTCTCCGCAGTATCCTTTCTTTCAGGAGTGCTAGTTCTGCAAGGTTCGCAGGAGAGCTTCTGTAAAGTCTGGAAGGTAGGAGACGAGATACTGGCAGAAGTAAAGCTGTGGGGAGCGGGCGTGAGTCGTGCTTCGGTAGCTCAGATGGTAGAGCACTTGCCCGCGGAAGGCAAAGGTCCCGAGTTCGAGTCTCGGTCGGGCACACAGTTTTAATCTGCCAGGAATTTTCATATCAGCGCACACTCCGCTGCAGAGTGAAAATCTCATTCTGGAAACTCGTTGTGTTTACGGTTCTATTGATGCATCGTACAGCAATGAGCGAAAACATTATGACCACTTGTTTAATAGCGTGTTGTTCCACTTTTCAAACACAGTACAACAGAGATTCTGCTTGGTATGGATTCTGCAAGTCCTTGACAGGGTTCCAGAAGTATGTGGCACCAAACGTATACCCACAGGTCAAGGAATTCCCACAAATTACGGGATGGTGGTTTACGGGCACGTACGCTGCAGCTAGTGCCCGATATGTGTTACAGTGGGTACAGATCAGGCACATTTTCTAGGCAAGGCATTTGCTTGCTGTCTTTCATTCAGTTCATCAGGAACCCATTTTCTCACTTTCTGCACCTTTCCCATTGCTTTCAACCGAAGAGAAACGGCTTACTGCATCACATTCAATTGTTCCGCGAGTTCCTGTTGAGTTTGAGTATCATCTTCATCCAATAAGGCCTGCAATTCGTTGTCTTCGAACTTTTTGCGGTGGTTTCCCGCGCTGGTGGTTTCTCACGCCAAAATCACCACTTATGAATTTTTTGGATCACTCGAAACACTGTGTTTTCCCAAGAGCATGTTCGCCGAAAGCTTCTACAAGCATTCAGTGCGAATCTGCAGCAGTTTTCTTCAAATGATAACAGAAAACAAATGCTGTCTGCAAATCGTAGTTCGTAGGCACAAAACTCGACATGTTTACGTGTCTGAAACAGATAACGATGTATGGAACTTGGGTTACTGTGGGTTGGCATTCGTCGTCAGCCGTTACAGGAAGCAGATGGCGTTGCAGACGCGGTGTCACGGATCCTACATTGACGGGCAGCATCATCTGTAGGGAAATTCCGGTTTCATACTTCTACGCTTACGTAAGATTTTAATACGGCGCATTTTGCGTTTAAACTTTACAACATTATTTTACTGTAAATGTCGACACAGTCTGCGCAACTCAGCGATTGCAAAGGTGGAGCGCTGTCAGTTCTGATTGCGGACAAATAAAGTTATGGAAAAATCCTGGAATAGTAGTAACCTCACTCCAGCCAGCTAATGAAAACATGCGTACAGCACTCCCATTGATACGATGGAAGAACTGGAACACAGCACTGTACAGTCTCGTCAAGATTTATGAGATGCTCCACAGCAGTTTGGATGAGTTGCTTACAAATGCTGGGGTACAAGTGTATAGCAAATTGTAACGCTTAGACAGTTTCAGTGTGTATCTGGCATAAATGGGAAATGGTCCAAGAATGAGAGACTTATTATCCGTAAACAGTGGTTTTTCCACTACCATACAATGCTAGAGTTCTCTTGGCCAGGAATGCAAATAAACCAAAGAGCGTGGTTAGAGTTATGTTCAAAGAATTTGTGTTGGAGCAGAGAGTTTCTTTGTGCAGCACTTACATTGCACATTGGTGACAGTAAGTATATATCTACATATATTATATTCATTATTGCAAAAATAACATGTATTTAAAATTCAAAATTGTAGTGTGAAATTACGATTGGCATTGATATAAACTTAGATCATTGTTTATAAAATAAACGCTATAGCTCTGCATGAAGTGCCGGCCTTTGCGGCCGAGCGGTTCTAGGAACCTGCTGCTACAGTCGCAGGTTCGAATCCTGCCTCAGGCATGGGTGTGTGTAATGTCCTTAGGTTAGTTAGGTTTAAGTAGTTCTAGGGGACTGATGACCTCTGATGTTAAGTCTCATAGTGCTTAGAGCAATTTGAACCATCTGCATGAAGTTTTATTAAGTTTTGTGTGTGAATTCCTGAGGGACCAAACGGCTGAGGGCATTCCTAAGGAACCAAACTGCTGAGGGCATCGGTCCCTAGACTTACACAGTACTTGAACTAACTTATCCTAAGAACAACACACACATCCATGCCGGAGAGAGGACTCGAACCTCTGGCGGGATGGGCTGCGCTATCCGTCACATAGCGCCTCAAACCACGCGGCCACTCTGCATGACTAAGTTAAGGTTTGTGGGCATTTGTGAGGGAGGTGGTATGTAAAGCGGGTGGGAGGAAAGAGTGAGTGTGTGTGTGTTTTGTCCTGACTTGTTTTCAAGTTTAAAGATACTTCGAAATTTTGAAAAATATGGGTTGTTTACAGAGTCAAATTCTCCGTTGTTGCAGAACGGCGAGTTCGAGATCTACGTGAACAACAGGTCCAACAGCTTCGCCAGGGACGGCTACCTCAACATCCGCCCCACTCTGACCTCCGGCAAGTACGGAGAGGCCTTTCTGTCCAGCGGCACCATAGACCTCAACGGCGGCTCGCCTGCCGATGAGTGAGTATGCGCCGAAACGCTCGCGGCCGTATAACTGCGTCTATTGCTGAGCTTGTAACGATTGACAAATAATCCGTTTACGACTGTGGACACCCACACAGACACGAACTCCGGAGAACTTTTACATAGATGAAGCCCTGAATATTGAAGCTATACCTTGTTATATGAATGTTCATGAACCAATAGTTTTGTAACGCTCTCTGCTGACGAAATAATCGCAGGAGTACACAGTTACAGAAAATCGGCCCAACGTGAAATTAATATGCATAGCTTGTGTACCTGAACATCCAACAGTGTGTAGACACTCTCAAAATCCTCTCAAAATTACCAAGTGTAAATGACGACACCTTGTAGCTGAACGCAGTGCCATGAGGTGATTTCCCTAGAATGTTATCAGTATATCTTAATCTGAAAATGGTCTAGCACAGACAAAAAATGGCACTGAGCACTATGGGACTTAACTTCTGAGGTCATCAGTCCCCTAGAACTTAGAACTACTTAAACCTAACTAACCCAAGGACATCACACACATCCATGCCCGAGGCAGGATTGGAACCTGCGACCGTAACGGTTGCACGGTTCCAGACTGTAGAGCCTAGAACCGCTCGGCCACTCCGGCCGGCACAGACAACACCTCAGCGAATGGTTGTACAACGACATAGTACAAGAATTATATCTGCACGTACTACTACAAAAGCTGTGACTTTACTAGCATATGCAGCACAAATTATTGCATAGAAGCATCAATATACACATTACAAAAATCTACCACAGCGAATCTTCTTCCTGGCCTCATCTACGAAAGTCACCTTCCACAACCTGAAAATTGTAATTGCGGAGAGCGGGATATTTATTACTAATTCGTGGGAGAAACAGTACGTGACTGAATTACTTCATTAACTGTATCGTGGATGATCAACCTCTACATCTACATCCATACTCTGCGAACCACTGAAGTGAGTGGTAGAGGCTACGTCCCACTGAACCAGTTATTAGGGCATTTTCCCGGTCCAAACATTTATGGAGCGCGACAAAACTTATTGCTTAAATGCCTTTGTGCGTGCTGTGATTATTCTAATCTTTTCCTCACGATCCCTAAGTGAGCGATACATGGGGGTTGCATATTCCTAGAGTCATCATTCGAAGTCAGTTCTTGAAACTTTGGAAGTAGGCTTTCTGTGGATGGTCTTCGTTTATCTTAGAGTCTGCCAGATCAGTTCATTCAACACGTCAGTGACACTCTCCCGAGTGTCAAACAAACCTGTCAACATTCGCGCTGCCCTTCTGTGTACACCTTCGATATCCCCTGGTAGTCCTATCTGGTACGGAACCAATATCCCAGTATAAGTCGCACGAGAGATTCGCAAGCAATCTCCTTTGTAGACTGATTGCATTTCCCCAGTGTCCTACCAATTAACCAAAGTCTGCCACCTGCTTTACCCACGACTGAACCTATGTCATCGTTCCACTTCATGTCCCTACTAAGTGTTACATCCAAGTATTTGTATGAGTTTACAGATTCCAGCTGTCACCCACTAACATGGTATTGATAGGATACTATCTTTTTCGTTTTGTGAAGTGTAAATTTTTTATTTTTGAACATTTAAAGGAAGCTACCAAACATTGCACCACGTTCAAATATTATCAAGGTCTCACTGAATATTTGTACAGTTCAGTTCAGACTGTACTTCGTTGTAGATAACTGCATCATCTGCGAAAACTCTGAGGTTGCTATTACTATTGTCCGCAAGGTCATTAATACAGAACATGAACAGCAAGGGTCCGAATACACTTCCCGGGGGTACAGCCAAAGTTACTTGTCCATGACTCTCCATCCAAGACAACATGCCTCGTCTTCCCTACCAACAAACAGTCTAGTCACGTTTTTCGTTTGATACCCCATATGATAGCACTTTTGCTAACAGGCATAGTTGTGGTACTGTGTCAAATATTTTTCGGAAATCGAGAGATACTGTATCTACCTGACTGCTCCGATCCAAAGGTTTCAGCATGTCATGTGGGAAAAGCACGAGTTGGGTGTCACATTATTTATGTTTTCGAAATCCATGTCGGTTGTCATAGAGCAGGTCGTTCGAGATATCTCATTATGTGCGAGCTCAGTGTTAAGGATAATGAACTGTAGTTTTGTGGATCACTTCTGCTACCCTTCTTGTAGACAGGTGTGTGGTGCTTTCTTCCAACAATTGGGCATAGTTTTTTTGTTGGAGGGATCTACGATACATTATAGTTAACAAAGGGGCTAACTCAACCGCGAACGGGGTATAGAATGTGACAGGTATTCCATAGGGCCTGGGGATTTGTTCAGTTGTTTCTCAACGTCATCTTTTTCACTCATCTTTTCGGCTGTGCGAGAATTAAGATACGTCAATACTCCTGGGTTTTACTTTCTAAAGGAATATTTTAAAACAAAGTTAAGCATTTCTGCTTTTGCTTTGCTTCTCTCATTTTCAGTTCCAGTCTCGTCCGTGAGTGACTGGACACAAATTTTGGTGCCACTAACAGCCTTTACATGTGCCCGGAATGTGTGTGGGTTTTGTGAAAGATCATATGACAATATTCTGCTATGGTAGTCATTGAAGGTTTCATGCATTGCCCTCTTTACTGCCAAACACGGTTCCTTCCGTATCTCTCTATCTACAGGCCAATGCTTTCTTTATAACTACTATGTAATAGTCTCTGTTTTCTTCGAAGTTTCTTTAGAGTAACTGTATACCATGGAGAATCTTTGCTGGCGAAGAGATGATTTGGCAAGCACGAAGATAAGTGGTAGAAAACTTCTCCGTGTGCAGACGGGCATTATCTTGCTGAAATGTAAGCACAGAATGGCTGGCCATGAAAGGCAACAAAGCGGAGCGTAGAATATCGTGGAGATTCCGTTATGCTATAAGGGTGCCTCTTACGACAACCGTAAGGGTTGTAAGCGTATTGTCATATCTCTGACTTGGTTCCGGAGTATCTTTGCGAGCGGCTACATTGTAAGCATATTGTCATATCTCTGACTTGGTTCCGGAGTATCTTTGCGAGCGGCTATATTGTAGAGTCGAGCACGGGACACGGAGCTGCCATGTTGTGTTGTGGGTAGCTCTTCATGGAAAAGGCATTATTATAGAAGGTCAGGTGTGGCTGCAAGTACTATTAATTCGAGGTAATGAAAAATTGGAAGTGGATTCAGTGAAAAGTGCGTAAAGAAGTAATTAAGTATGAGCAGTGCCGCCGATAACGTATTTGAGTGTTCGCCCGTTTGCGTACCGTACCGTACAACATCAATCATCCCCGTCGTGTTCGGCCCCCCAGAATGAAACTAACGTGAATCAGTAAAATAGTTTACGGTGGCCTTGAAACTTTCCCTGATGCAAACATCTTGGCTTGGATGACATGGAGTATAGCTGAGAGTACAGGTCTTCTGGCTAAGGTTCTTTATGGTACTTTGGAGCAAGACAAGGATTTTACTTTGACTACAAGAAGAAGAAGAAGCTAAATGCAGACGAGTATCTGTTTATATGGACCAAAGTAGAGAACAATAGTTGTAAAATAAAGATTACTGGTGACTGTATATTCTATTATAGACAGTAAAAATTCCCTACCTCCTTTCCCTATCTCTCCCATGTTTTCCGTCCTCTGCTGGAATATTGCTGCGCGGTATGGGATCCTTAGCAGGTAGGATTGACGGAGGACATCGAAAAAGTGCAAAGAAGGGCGGCCCGTTTCGTGTTATCGCGTAGTAGGGGTGAGAGTGTCAGTGATATGACACGCGAGTTGGGGTGGTAGTCACTGAAACAAAGGCGATTTTCTTTGCGACGAGATCTATTTACGAAATTTCAATCACCAACTTTCTCTTCAGAATGCGTAAATATTTCGTTGGCACCCACCTACGCAGGGAGAAATGATCATCATAATAAAATAAGAGAAATCAGAGCTCGAACGGAAAGATTTAGGTGTTCCTTTTTCCCACGCGCCATTCGAGAGTGGAATGGTAGAGAAGTAGTATGAAAATGGTTCGATTAACCCTCTGCCAGGCACTTAAGTGTGAACTGCAGAGTAACCATGTAGATGTAGATGCAGAAAGGAGAGCAATCAAGTGTCAGAGCCTTGTAGCGAAAGTGAGAACATGCGTTCGGTCATCGCGTATCCGCAACAATCAGCCGCGTCGCGACGGTTACGCGCACGGTCGTATAAGAGAGAACTGTGAACTGTAAATTAACTTTTATGAACAGTGTTACATTATTAAAAGTGTCAAGAAGGACTGGCACCAGATATCTGTGTGTATGTGCCGAGCGTAAGAACTTTCGTTCGACCATTCGGCTTCCGCATCATCAACAAAAACCCGCGTCATGTCGATTACGCGTACGTTCGTCCAAGTAATAATGGTGGATAAATAATCATCATCATTGCCTGTGTTCGTCCAGACAGTAAGACATTAACATCATCAAGAATACTGTACAATAATACAGGAATGATAATTATGACCTCTCTTCAAATTAGCAAGAATGTTAATTGGCGCCAACACTTAGTGTGTAAACAGTGCAACCTGCGATTTTCTGATCGCCTCAGAATATAACTGTCCATACTAAACGTAGGACGGTGGTGTGTTTTTGGTGTTGAGTGGCTCCCCTAAATCGGCTTGCATATTTACCCTTCTGGCCATTAAAATTGCTACACCGAGAAGAAATGCAGATGATAAACGGGTGTACATTGGACAAATATATTATACTAGAACTGACATTTGATTACATTTTCGCGCAATTTGGGTGCACAGATCCTGAGAAATCAGTACGCAGAACAAGCACCTCTGGCCGTAATAACGGCCTTGATACGCCTGGGCGTTGAGTCAAACAGAGCTTGGATGGGGTGTACAGGTACAGCTGTCCATGCAGCTTCAACACGATACCACAGTTTATCAAGAGTAGTGACTGGCGTATCGTGACGAGCCAGTTGCTCGGCCACCATTGACCAGACGTTTTCAATTGGTGAGAGATCTGGAGAATGTGCTGGGCAGGGCAGCAATCGAACATTTTCTGTATCCACAAAGGCCCGTACAGGACCTGCACCATGCGGTCGTGCATTATCCTACTGACATGTAGGGTCCCGCAGGGATCGAATGAAGGGTAGAGCCACGGGTCGTAACACATCTGAAATGTAACGTCCACTGTTCAAAGTGCCGTCAATGCGAACAAGAGGTGACCGAGACGTGTAACCAATGGCACCCCATACCATCATGCCAGGTGATACGCCAGTATGGGGATGACGAATTCACGCTTCCAATGTGCGTTCACCGCGATGTCGCCAAACACGGATGCGACCATCATGATGCTGTAAACAGAACCTGGATTCATCCGAAAAAATGATGTTTTGCCATTCGTGCACCCAGGTTCGTCGTTGAGTACACCATCGCAGGCGCTCCTGTCTGTGATGCAGCGTCAAGGGTAACCTCAGCCATGGTCTCCGAGCTGATAGTCCATACTGCTGCAAAACGTCGTCGAACTGTTCGCGCAGATGGTTGTTGTCTTGCAAACGTCCCCATCTGTGGACTCAAGGATCGAGACGTGGCTGCACGATCCGATACAGCCATGCGGATAAGATGCCTGTCATCTCGACTGTTAGTGATACGAGGCCATTGGGATCCAGCACAGCGTTCCGTATTACCCTCCTGAACCCACCGATTCCATATTCTGCTAACAGTCATTGGATCTGGACCAACGCGAGCAGCAATGTCGCGATACGATAAACCGCAATCACGATAGGCTACAATCCGACCTTTATCAAAGTTGGAAACGTGATGGTACGCATTTCTCCTCCTTACACGAGGCATCACAACAACGTTTCACCAGGCAACGCCGGTCAACTGCTCTTTGTATATGAGAAATCGGTTGGAAACTTTCCTCATGTCAACACGTTGTAGGTGTCGCCACCGGCGCCAACCTTGTGTGAATGCTCTGAAAAGCTAATCATTTGCATATAGCATCTTATTCCTGTCGGTTAAATTTCGTGTCTGTAGCACCTCATCTTCGTGGTATAGCAATTTTAATGGCCAGTAGTGTACATACATAATTTCCGGCAAGCCAGCAGCAGTGTGGTGCAGAAATAATACGACCGCCGCGGTAGAACCAGGTACGTGGCGTGGAGAGGGCACACGGTCAAAGCGAGAATAATTTTAAGGATCTCCCACCAGTTGTACCCCCGGGACATGTTACAGGCTCCTACTACGAAAAGAAACGACACCTCAGACCATCATATCTGGTTGTCGGGCCATTTGGCGGGCGACAGTCAGGTTGGTATCCCACCGATGTGTCCAGACACGTCTTCGCTGGTCATCAATGCTCGGTATGAAGTGGGAGTCGTTACTGGAAAGAAATCCACTTCGGTCAATGAGATCCCACGTCGAAGAAGGGTCTAGAGACTGCCGCGGTGGTCTAGCGGTTGTAGGCGCGCAGTCCGGAACCGCGCGACTGCTACGGTCGCAGGTTCGAATCCTGCCTCGGGCATGGATGTGTGTGATGTCCTTAGGTTAGTTAGGTTTAAGTAGTTCTAAGTTCTAGGGGACTGATGACCACAGATGTTAAGTCCCAGAGTGCTCAGAGCCATTTGAACCATTTTTTGAAGTCCCAGACAGCGGTGGGCTGCCATAAAGGTCGCCAGATCTCTCCCCAATTCAGCACATTTGGAGCATTATGGGCAGGGCGCTCCAACCAGCTCAGGATTTTGACGATCTATCGCACCAGTGAAAGGGAAGCAGTGGTTGGGAAGGGAGTGAGACAGGGTTGTAGCCTCTCCCCGGTGCTATTCAATCTGTATATTGAACAAGCAGTAAAGGAAACAAAAGAAACGTTCGGAGTAGGTATTAAAACCCATGGAGAAAAAATAAAAACTTTGAGGTTCCCCGATGACATTGTAATTCTGTCAGAGACAGCAAAGGACCTGGAAGAGCAGTTGAACGGAATGGACAGTGTCTTGAAAGGAGGGTATAAGTTGAACATCAACAAAACCAAAACAAGGATAATAGAATGTAGTCTAGATAAGTCGCGTGATGCTGAGGGAATTAGATTAGGAAATGAGACACTTAAAGTAGTAAAGGGGTTTTGCTATTTGGGGAGCAAAATAACTGATGATGGTCGAAGTAGAGAGGATACAAAAAGGATGACTGGCAATGGCAAGGAAAGCGTTTCTGAAGAAAAGAAATTTGTTAACGTCGAGTATAGATTTAAGTGTCAGGAAGTCATTACTGAAAGTATTTGTATGGAGTGTAGCCATGTATGGAAGTGAAACGTGGACGATAAATAGTTTAGACAAGAAGAGAATAGAAGCTTTCGAAATGTGGTGCTACAGAAGAATGCTGAAGATTAGATGGGTAGATCACATAACTAATGAGGAGGTATTGAATAGAATTGGGGAGAAGAGGAGTTTTTTGGCACAACTTGACCAGAAGAAGAGATCGGTAGGTAGGACATGTTCTGAGGCATCAAGGGATCACCAATTTTGTATTGGAGGGCAGTGCGGAGGGTAAAAATCGTAGATGGAGACCAAGAGATCAATACACTAAGCACATTCAGAAGGATGTAGGTTGCAGTAGGTACTGGGAGATGAAGAAGCTTGCACAGGATAGAGTAGCATGGAGAGCTGCATCAAACCAGTCTCAGGACTCAGGACTGAAGACCACAACAACAACAATCGCACCAATTGGACGAATCTAGAACGATATCCTTCAGGAGGACATCCAACTACTCTGCCAATCAATGCCAAGTCGAATAACTGCTTGCATAAGAGCCATAGGTAACTGACTCACTCAATGTGTAAAGATCTTTCTTTTGAATAAATAACCCATTTTTTAAAATTATAATGATTTGTTTGTCTTTACGTATACCTCAAGTCTGCCGATTTCCGTCCCATTCGGGGAATTTCTTCATGATAGGTCTTATTTTTTTTCTTTGTTAGAACGTATTTAGCGTAAAATGATCGCGACAAGAAAATCTGAGAAATTACTCATACAGAAGTTTATCGACATTCGTTCTTGCCCCGGATCATTCGTGAATGGAACAGGGAGGGGGGTAAATAATAATGGAACGCCAGCAGTATCCTCCGCCACACACTGTAAGCTGGCTTTCGGGGTACACTGTGGGTAGCATGTTGCATGGGAGATTTGAAATGCGTGCTAGTTGTTGTGGTCAGTCTGCTGGACTCGTTTAAGTGACAGGGACGTTTCGATAACGCCAAATACACTGCCAGTAGCATTAAATATGAAATGAGGGTAGCAGAAAACAAACCAGGGGACAGATCATACCACAAAAGTGTTGTCAGCGGGAGAAATGGAATGAGCAATGAGAATGGGGCATTTCAGTCAAAGACAATCCTTGTCCTACTGAGGCGCTATTGACTGATAGGGCCTGCATGTTTAAACAGTTTCACGAGTTGTTTGGAGCTCACGAAATCTCTGAGTCGGCTGACGACGCTGTTTTGTGTGGGAGGCAATTTTGGGACCTCTAGCGCTGAAATGCTTTTTGCATCTGTTTCATGCTGCTGAAGTTAGTGATTCACGGTGATGGATAAAGTTATTCTGCAAGTATAACGGCCTATTAGAATTCACAAATGCGTGTCTCATGCGTGACTGTGGTGTTCTCATTGGTAAGTAAATGCTGTAGCTTAACGTCTGAGCTGGTGATCATTCGGCAGATGACGATGACTGATGATGTTCATATCCTTAAGGCGCCAAAGTACACGATTATCAGCGCTCTCACATAAAATATAAATAGAACCGAATGTGGTTAAAGTTGATCGAAACAACAGTAACCTCTAAAATGAAACAGACAGGAAAACGAATCAAACTAATAGGATTTGGTATACAACACTGAGTTATAGATCATAAAAAAGAATAACATGAAACACAGATAAAAAGAATGCGGTGGAGGTCTCGTATTAGACTGTGGAGCTATTAGCTAGCTGGATGTTGTTCTGATGAAAGATTTGAACTTAACGAGGTTTAATTAAAACAAAGATTATTTGAAGTTCCTATTATTTTTTATGTGGTTCCATACCTACCATGCCTCGAACTGTTTTGACTTTATGTAAGCCTGTAATGTCAAATGGTGACAACTGAGCTATTATTCTAATATTTTTATTGCAGTATATTGTCACATTTGTCTTTGTAATGTTTAACAGTTTCGTTCAATTCCGAGCATCTTCAGAGCTGTTAAAACATATGAAAGGCAAGCTAAGTATGATCTTAGATAAGTACTCTGAAGCACACATGTGATTTACAGAATAGTTATGTAAAGGTAGATAAGTGTAATAATGTAACGACACCCGCTGTAGTTGCACAGCAAACCGTCGCTTTTATGTGTGGTGTGCAGCGTCCATATGTCATTAACGTACGTACATTACAATTATTATGAATTATAAAGGAGTGTGGACAAGCATGTTAGGTGTTATCGAAGTTAGGTGTTATCGTCTTCTATATGTGGTACATCAAAACAATAAAGTTTTTGTGTAAGAACAAAAGAAACGGGGGCTCTTAGCTTCTTTGAGTGTCCTATTCGCACCCTGAATCGCTACAGCAAAATTCCCCTTACGCTTGCTCTCGCAAAGTGGCATGACGTCACATGCTTTGAATACCGGAGTACAGTTGGCTGTGGTCGATTGCCGTTATCCGCTGCTGCTATCACAGCATGGTGGAAGACTAGCACACATTGTCTTCAGTACCGGTATCCAGATCAGGGTTGCCAGGTATCCCGACTCTTTGGAACTGTCCGAATTTCCAGTCGAAAACCCGACTTCCGATTGAACTTTATCAGGACAGGTAAAAATCCCGATCACTCAAAAATGGACAACATTTCATGTAATATTACGGTCTCCACTTTGAACTGTTCATTATAGGTTCAAAACTGACGGGCAGTCTTGTAAAGTTACTGACATTTAAAACTCTGCTTCTAGTTTTAGTCAGGGAACTAAATTGAGGGCCGTTGTTTTCGAGTAGTGAGTCAGGAGTAGATCATATCAGTGCTTAGTCATTGCCTGCAAAAACAAATAAGTAGTGTTGTGCAGTGCCGGCCGCAGTGGCCGTGCGGTTCTAGGCGCTACAGTCTGGAACCGAGTGACCGCTACGGTGGCAGGTTCGAATCCTGCCTCGGGCATTGATGTGTGTGATGTCCTTAGGTTAGTTAGGTTTAATTAGTTCTAAGTTCTAGGCGACTGATGACCTCAGAAGTTAAGTCGCATAGTGCTCAGAGCCATTTGAACCATTTTTGTTGTGCAGTTTCCTTCCTCTGAGGCATCCTCCATCGTCTATAAGACAGTAAACCAGGGTCGTGTCAAAATATTCGAAAGAGATTTGGCCAATTAATTGCAGAGTGGTATAGACTATCTTGACACACGATATGACTCTGAAGAGAGCGTGTACAAAGCTTCCAAACCATTTTCATTTACAGGGAAACAATGCTCACTTTCAGAATTCGTGGAAGTGACTTCTCGATGTGAACTTCGTGTGAACGAGAATTTGATGTTCGAAGAGTGTGTGCAATTAAACGCCTTACTCAAGGAGGAAGAGGAGAACTTTTTTAAGTTGAATTCTGATGACAACTGGATGGAATTTTCTCGTCGTTATGAAAACCATGAAACCTTGTTCAGAGTTGTCTATTTCGTGGTTTCTATTCGTAATTTCAGTGCTGCTCCATCACGAATTTTTTCCTGATAAACACTTGGCGAGTTGAGAGAAACCCTCTGTCCATGATTACATTAGAAGCTTAATTAACTGTGAAGATGATTTAGTCATTTAAGAGCCTGTAGTTTCGTCGTTTCCTCGACGGGAAAGAAGGGAAAATGCAATTAAGGAGGCTGAAAAGCGGGCAGAAATATCGATAAGATAAAACACAGTGCTTTGTTAAAAAGTATTATATTTTGAATTTTAGCATAAGTGTGTTTTGTCTAGGTTTCGTAAAAAATCCTGGTTTTGTTTAAAAAGAAACCTAGCAACCCTGATCAAGATGTCAGTCAGTTTCACGCCCTCCTCCTTCTTATTGAGACTATTGGGGTGTTTAACAGTCTCTATGGCCTCTCTGTATGACTTTTCATGGTATCCGATTGTGGCTGCGAGTACTTGGGCCCTGTCAAAATGAATGTGATGCTCTATTGGTTGCAAAGCATATTCCGCAACAGTTGATATGTTGCCCATGTGCTGTTTTAGTCGTTTTTTTTTGACCGTTATTTTTGTAGTACCCACGTACACCTCCCAACAACTATGGGGACTCCTACAAATTCCTGTTTTTTCTAGAAGAGCACAAGTGGAATTACAGAAGAAGGAGATTGACAGACCAGCTGTTGCAGGACATACTTTGCAGCCTGGAGACCACCACATTTGTTCTGACAGTACTCAGGTACTGGAAGCCACAAGCGGATACCATGAAAGGCCAAACAGATAAAAAAACGGTTCAAATGGCTCCAAGCACTATGGGTCTTAACATCTGAGGTCATCAGTCCCCTAGACTAAGAACTACTTAAACTTAACTAACCTAAGGACACCATACACATCCATGCCCGAGGCAGGATGTGAACCTGCGACCATAGCAGCCGCGTGGTTCCGGACTGAAGTTCCCAGAACCGCTCGGCCTCCAAACAGATAGGCAAAAGAGATAATGCTCCAGGAATTTCTGCAGGGAGGACATCGGAACCAACGGCTTTCTGCATCAGTATCCTCCCCGTCATCCACATACTGTTTCCCGCACAGTGCATCCTTCATTGAGCCAAACAGATGGAAGTCGGAAGGTGCGAAATCCGGCCTTTAGAGTGGGGGAGAAACAACAGTCTAATGAAGCTGCTTTCGGGTGCGTAGACTTGTGTGACGCCTTGCGTGGTTATGGAGAAAGAGAAGTTCGTTTGTATCTTCTGGCGACGAACACGGTGAATGGGATGCCTCAGTTTCCTGAGGGTAACACAATACACTTCAGAGTTGCACCATGAAAGAGGGCATCAAACAGTCCCAGAAGACGGTCGCCATGATTTTACTGGTTGAGAACAGCTTTGAACATTTTCTTCAGAGGAGAGGTGGTGCGGCAACTCTCCATAGATTGCTGTTTTGTTTCCGCGACGTTCTTGCGATGACAACAGACGCCTCGTCCAACGACTCACCGTGCTTTTGTTCACTGCCAGGTCTCCGTAAATATTCTGTAAGCGCTTCTTAATATATGCGATGCTCTGATTTTCCGTCAAAAGAAACTCAATACAGCTCTCTGCCTGAAAAGCGCCTTCGTTACAGACGCATTTAGAAAGCTGGTGGGTGTTCAATAAGTAACTATCCCGTTCATAACTTGCCGTATTAAAGTCATGGAAGTTATAGGAGATGCTGTAAGTGATCTCCTTGAACATGAAGATACAGCTGCACACGTTTGTGGACGTTCTTGAAGACGTTGTGCAGGACATCGTGAGTGATGTTCCGAATGTGATGCGTCAGTGCAGCTTGGAGTTCTTGTATGGTGTGCGGATTGCCTTCGTAGGTCTTTCCCTTCAACGTGTCCCATAGAAAGTAATCCGTTGGAACCACGTCGGATGAACACGGAGGCCAGAGTCCTCGAGAGAAGATGCGGTCACCAAAGATGTCCTTTAAAAAGTTCATCGCCTTGTGGGTGATACGTGCAGTCGCCCCATCCTGTTGGAACCAGGCATTCTCAGTTTCGTCCTCATTCTGTTCACCTAGGAAGGGCTCCAGAATGCAGGTGCAGTACCGTTCTGCATTTATGGTGTCCTGGAAGAAGATCGGCCCAATGATGCGTTTACGAGTCACAGGGCACCAAACACCAGCCTTTTGATCATGCAGTGGAGACATCTTAAATTCATGCGGATTCTCTGTAGTGGACTGACAAGGCAGCCAGTCCACAGAGACGGGTAGCCGAAAGGGCACACGTACACACACGCCGACTGGCGCGAAGTCTGGAACAGGATACGTGATGAATGTGATAAAGAAAAGAACGTAGCTACTAGAACACTTAACTTTTATATCGTCCTTTGGTATACAGCATTCTTGATGATACAAGTGAGACTCTTTAGATTCATGAAGTAACTAATGGTGCCTGCTAGGTCGTAGCCATGGACTTAGCTGAAGGCTATTCTAACTGTCTCTCGGCAAATGAGAGAAAGGCTTCGTCAGTGTAGTCGCTAGCAACGTCGTCGTACAACTGGGACGAGTGCTAGTCAGTCTCTCGAGACCTGCCTTGTGGTGGCGCTCGGTCTGCGATCCTGACAGTGGCGACACGCGGGTCCGACATGTACTAATGGACCGCGGCCGATTTAAGCTACCACCTAGCAAGTGTGGTGTCTGGCGGTGACACCACATTCTCTATAGTCCACACACGACTATTTTGGCTATTCACGTAAACGGAGAGGTGAAATCACCATTGTCCTGCAGGAAGGACAGAAACCAGTTGCAAAAGTTCACACGCGCCGGGCGATCGGTGTCTCTCAGTTCATGCACGACCGACATTTTGTACGGATACATGGACAGTGACGTCCGGAGAATGTTGTGAGAGGAACTCACTGACACGTGGGCCTGCTGAGCCAGTCATCTAACCGATTTCTTTGGACTTTGCAGCATCATGTCTTGCACTTCCGCCACCTTCTCTTCGGATGTGGATGTTCATGGCCTGCCTGATTTTGGAGCATTATGAACGCTTGCGCTCTTTCGAAACTTGGTGGTGACGTTCCGTACAGCATTGCGGTCAGGCATCTTCACTCCTGGGAACTTTGCTGCAAATGCAGCTTGAACTGCTGAGGTAAACTTGTCTCCATTGCGGGACACATGCTCTACAAGAAACGCTCTTTGTTCAAAAAATTGTTCAAATGTGTGTGAAATCTTACGGGACTTAACTGCTAAGGTCATCAGTCCCTAACCTTACGCACTGCCGGCCGCGGTGGTCTCGCGGTTCTAGGCGCGCAGTCCGGAACCGTGGGACTGCTACGGTCGCAGGTTCGAATCCTGCCTCGGGCATGGATGTGTGTGATGTCCTTAGGTTAGTTAGGTTTAAGTAGTTCTAAGTTCTAGGGGACTGATAACCACAGCAGTTGAGTCCCATAGTGCTCAGAGCCATTTGAAGCATTTGAACCTTACGCACTACTTAATCTAAATTATCCTAAGGACAAACGCACACATCCATGCCCGAGGGAGGACTCGAACCTCCGCCTGGACCAGCTGCACAGTCCATGACTGCAGCGCCTAAGACCGCTCGGCTAATCCCGCGCGGCGCTCTTTTTTCAATCGTATGCATTATCACCTAGATCACAATGATGTCACACAAGACGTTGGTCTTCAATCAAACCGGACCTGTGAACAAATACAAATACTTAGGCAGATATGTTTCAAATATGTTAAACAATGGAAAATGTATTAATAATTGACAATCATATCAGTCATTACTTAGCACACCGCAACATGTCACTGCACAGTTACTTTCTGAACACCCGGTACGTATGGGGCAGCCACGTACCGAAACTTCATGAAACTGTAGGGACCGAAGTGGAAATATTCCACGATTTCGCACGACAAATTGCTCATTTTTTGAACCGAAACTGGCCGAGAAAAATGTGTTGCTTTTCTTATTGAACACGCCTCACTTTTTTGCCTTATAGTTACAAGTAGTGTTTAAGTCATTTAACATCTGCCAGTCAAACCTACTGTACTTATTTCATTCAGTTACTCGTAGTATGAATGTCGCTAGCTAAAACTGCTTCACGAAGCGTATTTATAAATTTCTGTACATTCCTGAGCAAGTTATTTCACTTTGAGAGAGGTATATAACTATGTACACGTTTCTTTTCCGCTGTGGTTAATTGAGGTTTCACGTTGGCTTCTGGTTAGGAATTGTTTCTCTGCATATTCCAGTTGTTTCTTCTGGCGGCATAGTGCGTATCGATCATTGTCGGCGCGGGTGTATTTCCTGCGAGCACGCAACTGATATCTTTACACCAGATCAACGATGTGTTCTAAAACTTACAATTGGTATCAGTGTCGCTACTTACAGATGTATTTGCGACCTTTGCTAATGTTCCGGTGCTGGTTGTTTCACTAAGATAAAAGTTTACGATTGTACACAGGCTACTTTTCTCTGTAGTCGTCTCCTGACCCTTCATATTAGCTGCTGACTGAGAATTATTTCACCACTTACCCCAGGTACAGCTTCCAAGCCCATGATACGCTTCGGACTTCGTTTTCGCCGACAGGTTCCCTGCTAGCGTGCTACTGACCCCACCACACCTATTCCGGCGATTAGTTCCTAAACTCCCTATCCATAGCGCCAAATGCCGTTTGTATTTTATTTATCACTAATATGTAGGGTATTATACGATGTTGAAAGTAAATGCCCTGGTTGTGCACTTATAATATCGTTTGCATTTTATTTCATGTCCGCCTGCTTAGCTGGGTGGTAACGTGCTTGCATCCCACGCAGCAGGGCCCAGGTTCGATTCCTGGCCGGGTTTGAGATTTTCTCTGCACTTGGACTTGTGTTCTCATCATCATTTCATACTCATCACCGGCAAGGTGCAGAATGTGGCGTCGACTGAGATAACACTTGCAGTCGGCGGCTGAACTTCCCTGGATGGGGCCTCCTGGCCAACAATGCCACACAGTTCATTTCATTTTGTTTCATTACTTTATCTTACTGTTAACCCTCCCCTTCTCCCCCGCACCTCTCACCTGATAGCAACCTGAAGAAGATGTGCGTATCATCAGCTGATAAGCATAAGTTTTTGCTGGATGTCTGCATTTGTTGTTAGGTGACCTTATACCATATTTCTACAAGTACTTTGATCCATGTGTAAGCACTCATGACCATTAACGTATTTTATTATTGTGTTACAACACTGAACAGGCAGAATATTACGACCTGCGAGCTACTATCAATATAAACTCGTCCAGGCGATAGCAGCGTCAGCCGCGTGGGATTAGCCGAGCGGTCTTAGGCGCTGCAGTCATGGACTGTGCGGCTGGTCCCGGCGGAGGTTCGAGTCCTCCCTCGGACATGGGTGTGTGTGTTTGTCCTTAGGATAATTTAGGTTAAGTACCGTGTAAGCTTAGGGACTGATGACCTTAGCAGTTAAGTCCCATAAGATTTCACACACATTTGAACATTTTTGATAGCAGCGTCACCTGGTGAGGAATGACTGCTAGTCAGGCACATGCACGGTGCATGTAATATCAGTGAGTGTACTGTCTGCAGGTAGAATGGGGAAGGTGCGCGAGCTATCCGAGTTTGACCGAAGGCAGATCGTGGTGGCCTGGAGGCTCGGCACGAGCCTCTCGCAAACCACAAGATTTGTAAGATTTGACGGATGTTCGAGGAGTGCTGTGGTGATTTTCTTCAACAAGTGGCGAAACCAAGGGGAAACCATGTCCAGACGACTTGGGGTTAGGCGGCCACCCCTCATTACAGATGCCGGACGTCGTAGGCTGGGCAGACTGGTGAAACAGGACAGGCGGCGAACTATGGCGGAACTGACATCAGACTGTAATGCTGCGCAAGAGTACAAGTGTGTCTGAACACACAGTGCATCGAAAACCCCTAGCGATGGGCCTCCGCAGACAACGACCCATGCATGTGCCGATGTTAACGTCACGACATCGGCAACTACGACTGAAATACGCACGTGACCATCGGCAGTGTACGTTAGCGCAGTGGCAGAGTGTTGCATGGTCTGATGAATCCTGATACCTTCTTCATCGTGACGCTGGGAGGGCGTGAATACGTGTCTTCCAGAGTAACAAAAAAAAAAAAAGGCGCTGAGCACTATGGGACTTAACATCTATGGTCATCAGTCCCCTAGAACTTAGATCTACTTAAACCTAACTAACCTAAGGATATCACACAACACCCAGTCATCACGAGGCATAGAAAAAATCCCAGAGTAACAGCTCCCTGACACCTGTACTGCGGGATGAACAAGCTGGCGGTGGCTCCATTATGCTCTGGGGGAACATTCACGTAGGCATTTGTGGGTTCAGTGGACCTCGTGAAAGGCAACATCATGGCCAAGGAGTATTATACACTGGTTGCAGACCATGTACACCCTTTCATGATGATCATGTTTCCCCGACAGCAGTGACATTTTTCAACAAGGCAATGCAAGGCCGGGAGTGTGACGGAGAGTTTCGAGAAACACAGAGGCGAGTTCCAGTTCATGTGCTGGCCCCCCAATTCAATGGATCTAAACCCATCTGAGGACATCTGGCCGCGCGGGAATAGCCGAGCGGTCTACGCGCTGCAGTCATGGACTGTGCGGCTGGTCCCGGCGGAGGTTCGAGTCCTCCCTCGGGCAAGGGTGTGTGTGTTTGTCCTTAGGATAGTTTGGGTTAAGTAGTGTGTAAGCTTAGGGACTGATGACCTTAGCAGTTAAGTCCCATAAGATTTCACACACATTTGAACATATTTTTGGACATATGGGATGTGATTGAACGTGGTGTCACAGCTCATCGCCCCCTCCGCGGAATTTACAGGAATTAGGTGACTTAAGTGTGTAGATGTGGTGCCAGCTCCCTGCAGCAACCTTCAAAGGCCTCCTTGCTTCCATGTCTCGACACATCGCCGCTGATACCCTTGCCAAAGGTGGACGTGCTGGTTATTAGGTAGATGGCCATAATATTCTGACTTATCAGTGCATTGTTCTTGTATTTTTATAGGATTACAGTACTACATACACAAGCTCATTTTTGATGCTCGATAATAACGTGATAATTTTAAGAATGTGCCACCTCTTTACCTTTAAATGTTTAAAATTTTTCTTCTTTAAGATTCATATTCTTACCTAGCTTACATTATGTGATCAAAATTATCCTGACACACCCAAAAACATACGTTTTTCAAATTAGGTGTACTGTACTGCCACCTACTGCCAGGTACTCCATATCAGCCACCTCAGTAGTCATTAGACATCGTGAGAGAGCAGAATGAGGCGCTCCACAGAACTCATTGACTTCAAACATGGTCAGGTGATTGGATACCACTTGTGTCATACCTCTGTACGTGAGATTTACACACTCCTAAACAACCCTAGGTCCACTGTTTCCGATGTGATAGTGAAGTAGAAACGTGAAGTCACACACGTACAGCACAAAAGCGTACAGGCCGGTCTCGTCTGTTGTGTGACAGAGACTGCCGACAGTTGAAGAGGGTCGTAATGTGTAATAGGTAGACATCTATCCATACCATTACACAGGAATTCCAAACTGCATCAGGATCCACTGCAAGTACTATGACAGTTAGGCGGGAGGTGAGAAAACATGGATTTCATGGTCGAGTGGCTGCTCATAAGCCACACATCACGCTGGTAAATGCCAAACGACACCTCGCTTGGTGTAAGAAGGGTAAACATTAGACGATTGGACAGTGGAAAAACGTTGTGTGGAGTGACGAATCACGGTACACAATGTGGCGATCCGATGGCAGAGTGTGGGTTTGGCGAATGCCCGGTGAACGTCATCTGCCTGCGTGTGTAGTGCCAACTGTATAATTCGGAGGCGGTGGTGTTACAGAGTGGTCATGTTTTTCTTGGAGGCGGTTTGCACCCCTTGTTGTTTTGCGTGTCACTATCACAGCAAAGGCCTACACTGATGTTTTAAGCACCTTCTTGTTTCGCACTGTTGAAGAGCAATTCGGGGATGGCGATTGCATCTTTCAACAGGATCGAACACCTATTCATAATGCACGGCTTGTGGCGGAGTGGTTACACGACAATAACATCCCTGTAATGGACTGGCCTGCACAGAGTCCTGAGCTGAATCCTATAGAACACCTTTGGGATGTTTTGGAATTCCTACTGCGTACCAGGCCACACCGACCGATATCGATACCTCTCCTCAGTGCAGCACTCCGTGATAATGGGCTGCCATTCCCCAAGAAACCTTCCGGCACCTTATTGAACGTATGCCTGCGTGAGTGGAAGCTGTCATCAAGGCTAAGGGTGGGCCAAACCATATTGAATTCCAGCATTACCGATGGAGGGCACCACGAATTTGTAAGTCATTTTCAGCCAGGTGTTCGGATACTTTTGTTCACATAGTGTAGATTTATTTGCGGCATATTTCCCTTTACGGTCTTCTGAAGAAATGCACCAGGTACGTGAAATAGATAAGGAAATAAAATGTCTTTTGTGCAACTGGTTGCTGATTTTTTTTCAACAATAATACACATACAATTGATGTTATTGGATAATGTATTAAATATGAGGCCTAGTCACAGAGTAACATACGTTTTGAAATAAAAAAATTAAAAATATACAAAAACCAAATTTAATATATTCATTTTAAAGGTAGACTCTTAAGTTATTTTTCCAGATAATTGCCATTCAAACTGAGGCACTTAAAATACTGTGGCACAAGTTTTCAACACCGTCTCTGTAGAAATGTGCCTCCTGCAATTGCAGTCACTGGTTTGTACCGGCATTTAGTTCCGCGCCAGTAGCAAAGCGCTGAGCAGCGAACCATGTCTTCATTGCTGGGAAGAGATCGTCGTCATTCGGCTTCAAATCAGGGCTGTGTGGAGAATGATTAAAGACGTCACATTCAAAAGCCCACAGGAGCTTTTGGGTACAATTGGCCGTCTGTGGACGTGCGTTGTCGTGAAAAAACTAAAAGTTTTGCGCTAAGTTTTCCCTGACGTTTGTTTTGTATCGCCCAACTTAACTTTTTCAGTGTTTGACAACATCTGAATGGTTTAAATGGCTCTGAGGACTATGGGACTTAACATCAGAGGTCATCAGTTCCCTAGAACTTAGAACTACTTAAACCTAACTAACCTAAGGACATCACACACATCCATGTCCGAGGCAGGATTCGAACCTGCGACCGCAGCAGTCGCGCGGTTCCGGACTGAAGTGCCTAGAAACGCTCGGCCACCGCGGCTGGCTTGACAACACCTCTCGGAGTTAATTGTTGTGTCACGTTCAAGGACGTCAACGAGAACTACTGCCTTAGAGATCCAAAACACAGTAGCCATGACCTTTTTGCTGACAGCGTTTGCAAACATCGACTGCATTTTTGTTTCACAATTAACACACGTCACCCAAGTCTCGTCCCCGGTTCTGATACATCCGATAATTTTGTTACCATTTTTCTTGTAATCTTCAAGGAAGGTCAGCGCTACAGCTAATCTCTGTTCTTTGTGGTCTGTTGTTAGGATTTGGGAACTCACCTATCACAAAGTTTGTTGTAACCAAGCTTCTCGGCCACATTTTTGTGCACCAAACTCTGTGAAATTTGAGGTAATATTGGGAAAGTTCCGTAATCGTGAAACGACGATTTTCACGAATTTTATCGTCGATTTTCATCGCCAGTCGGTCTGTCACAAGGCTAAGCCTACCACTGCGGACCTCATCGTGAAGACTGATACCGCCATTTTTAAAATCAATGCACAATTTCCTCACTCGACTTTCACTCACTGTTCCTTTTCCGGGCACATCACAAGGGCAGAATAAATTTTAATTGGTCTGCAGTTTTTTGCAAACGATAACCTACTCACAGAACGCATCTCACAAATGGAGGTATTTTCTATTTCAGCGCACGTTTTAACACGTCACAGAAAGCAAAACAGTAGAGACACAGACCATACACTACGACCGCTGGATGCGTACAGCACCAAGATGGCGGCTGTAGCTTTGCCCACCGCCGCGACAGACCAAAATGTCTGTTACTTTGTAGATGGCCGCCCTCGCGTATTACAACATATGTAAATTCCTTGTCGATCTGAATGCAACATTACTTTTAACCAGAATTGCTATATAAAAAAAAGACAATCACTATAAACTCACAAGCAGAGAAACTAAAACAACTGCGAATGCCCCTTTCTAGTATGCCAACTCCACTAAAGGCCAAGATGCTGTTCAGTTGTCTCGCGTTTGGTGCTGAGCCCATTGGTCTGGCCGGTGTTGCAGGTGCACCAACCCGTTGGTCAACGGCTGCTCGCGCACCGGCACTGCTACCAACATCCTGAACCCGGTGACGTCGGCGCGCGTGCGCACCGTCAACTCCTTCAGTTTCCGCTATGGCCGCGTCGAGGTGCGCGCCAAGATGCCCGCTGGCGACTGGCTCTGGCCCGGTGAGTAGGCCTGCTTGTCGCTGCCATCCCCACCTGTCACCACTCCGTGGGTACGTATTTACACGAGGAAGCAGCGTCTGCAGAATGGCGAAGCACCACTGTAGGTGTTCCACAGGGGTCGATGTTTGGTCCACTCTTGTTATACATGTAAACTGCCACACACACACACACAACAAAAGATATGAAACACCCAAGAGGAGGAAGCGAAATGAAACTTGATGGGCTGACAGAGCTTGTCATATCATTTCATTTAAGCGATACCAAAATCAAGTCAACTTTACAAGGAAGTTGCCACTATGAGCTCACCTGTCAGTATGATGATGCAGCCCCTCTAGCCTGGATGTATGTACTGATTGTGAATCACTCCGTAAAGCCATTGTATCTTCTCTTGACCTGCAACTATTCTTTACAGATGCCTGATATCCTGGACAATGGCAGTGGGATGGAGTTGACTTCCGAGCTGGCCCAATGCATTTTCCACTGGGGTCAGATCTGGAGATGTTTCTCGCCTCAGGAGCGCCTGAACATCATGTAGACAGTTCACAGACACATGTGCAATGTAATGGACATGTATTTCTTCGTTAAAAAGTGGCCCCACAACGCTGTCATATGAGAGTAAGACTTGATGATGATGATGATGGTGTTTGGTTTTTGGCGCACTCAACTGCACGGTTATCAGTGCCCGTACAAATTTCCAATCTTTGCTCAGTCCATTCACGCCACTTTCATGAAAGATGATGAAATGATGAGGACAACACAAACACCCAATCATCTCGAGGCACGTGAAAATCCCTGACCCCACCAGGAATCGAACCCAGCACCCCATGCTCAGGAAGTGAGAATGCGACTGCGAGACCATGAGCTGGGGACAGTAAGACATGAGGACACAGAATGTATGTAATGTAGTGTTGTGCCATCAGAGTTCGCTCAAATACTACCAGATGTGGCCTGAAGTCATACACAATGAATCCCCACACCATGCCTCTCCAAAACGTTGGAGAATGAGATTTCTCCCCAGGTCAGCACCATATTCACAGATGAAGGTCTTCTGGAGTAATGCAGAATCATAATTCATGACTGAACACAGCGGGAAGCAATTAATTGGCAGACCTTTCTTCCCATTCAAGGCACCACTCCAAATGCAGCCGTTTGTGTTGTGGTGTTCACCACAATTTACACAGGGGTCAGTAATTACCTAGTCCAGCTGGCATTAGTCTCCAACAGTTGGTGAGAAGTGACATGAAACGTTGCAGGGAGATCATTACTTGTTGCTGGATGGCAGATGAAGGGGATGAAACTGCTGAGGTCATTGGACCCTAGGCTTAGATACTACTTAATCTAACTGAAACGAACTTACACTAAGAACAACACACACACCCATGTCCAATGGAGGACTCGAACCTCTGATGGGGGGAGCAGTATGAACCATGGCAAGGTGCCTCAGACTGGGTGGCTGGCAGACGAAAATGAAAAGGGATTATGATGGGCTTCGTGCACTTAACGGCAATCCTTCCTTATGGTGGTCACACGTAGCCGACTGGAACCTTGACCACGAGTCTGAGTTCGCTCACATACGCATGCATTCAAACACTGGGCCACTGTCACATCTAAATACCCCACAACTCCGTATACTGCACGACCCGACCATCCTGCCAGATGGACATCCACAATAACCCCTTTCAAACTATGTCAGATGCTGATACCACTGTCTTACGCAATTACATGACATTTCCATGTCCTTCATAGTGATTGCATCTGACGCTGTTCACGCCCCTTATGTAGCCTACCAAGTCTGACAACGACACTAATGACGAACAACACCAGTGCACTTTGGTAGCTATTTTACCTGTCACAAAGAACTGCAACTCTAATCGTTTAATGCCCACTGTTGGTGTATCCCTGTGCAAAGCTACGGAAAAAAATGCAGCATGAAGGAATTACCCGAATGGGACACAAATCGACAGATGTGATGTACGTGTACAGAAAGAAATGATTACAATTTCAGAAAGAAAATACGCGATTCATTCCAGACAAAGAGCTTAACAAATTGAGCAAGGCGATAACTCGTTGGTCCACATCTGACCCTTACGCAAGCAGTTATTCTGCTTGGCACTGGCTTACAGAGTTGTTGGATTTCCTCCTGAGGCACATCTTGCCAAATAATATCCAACTGGCGCGTTACATCGTCAAAATCTCGAGCTGATTGGAGGGCCTTGCCCGTAATGATACAAACATTCTCAATTGAGGACAAATACGACGACCTTGCTGGCTAAGGTAGGATTTCGCAAGCACGAAGATAGGCATTAGAAACTCGCGTCACATGCGGTCGGGCATTATCTTGTTGAAACGTGAGCCCAAGATGGCTTGACTTGAAGGGCAACTAAATGGGGTGTAGAATATTGTCGACGTACCGCTGTGCTGTAGTCCAGCAGATGACTAGCAAAGTGGTCATGCCATGAAAAGCAATGAGAGCCCAAACCATATCTGGTTGTTGGGCCTTACGGTGGGTGACAGTAGAGTTCGTATGCCAAACCTGCAGGGGCGACTCCAGAAACGTCTTCACTCGAGTAGAACTGTGTTCAGTATTAGCCCACTTCGAAATGAGGTGCGATGACCAACGAAGACATGTCTGGAGATGCCCTGGACAGCGGTTGGATACCACATTGATTCTCACCCGCCATACGGCCCGACAACCAGCAGTGATGGTCTGGGGTGTATTTCTTTTCATAGCAGGACCCCGTTGGTTGTCATCTGCGGCACAGCCGTACGTTGACGGTATTCTACGCCCCGTTTTGTTACCCTTCATACCAACCGTCAGGCATTTACGAGGGTGAGTCAAATGAAACCCTTAAATTTGTAATAACAAATCGAAATTTCGCGCCATTATCCTGTAAGTTGGTAAGCACGCTACAAACAGCGTGCAGAATGGCCTGTAGGTGGCAGCATAGTGCAGATGCAGACATACCGTCGCACTATCAGTATAAAGATGGCCGTCCGAATTGCGACTTGCACCATGGAAGAACAGCGTTCTGTTATTCGGTTTTTGCGTGGTGAAGGTGTGGAACCTATTGTAATTTATCGACGAATGAAGGTTAAGTACGGTGATGCATGTTTGTCACAGTAGCAAGTCTACGAATGGAGTAGGAAGTTCGCAAATGGTGTGACTTCAGTGGAAGATGCTCCTCGTCCAGATCAGGCACAACGAGTTGTGACTCCACAGAACACTGCAGCAGTTCAAGCCATAGTGAAGGAAAACCGCCGAGTGACACTGAATGACATTGCAGCATGTTTACAGGTTATCCAGGCGTCAGCACACCACATTGTCCATGATGTACTCCAGTTTCACAAAGTGTCTGTAAGACGGGTGCCACGGCAGCTGACTCCTGAAATGAGAGAACGACGTCTTGTTGCTTGTGAAGAACTTCTTCGGCGCTTTGAAGTAGAAGGTGATGGCTTCCTTGCAAGAATCGTTACTGGGGACGAAACCTGGGTTCACTTCCACCAACCGGAAACGAAGAGAGCGAGCAAGGAATGGCGCCATTCCTCATCACCAAAACCAAAGAAGTTTCGAACAGACTAATCAGCAGGGAAGGTTATGCTGACTCATTTTTGGGACGAAAAAGGCGTCATTTTGGAGCATTACATGCCTAGAGGGATCACTGTCACCAGTGCATCGTACACATATCTCCTAAAAAATGATCTGCGGCCTGCAATCAAATCAAAGCGACGTGGATTACTGTCAGCAGGTGTTCTTTTGCAACATGACAATGCAAGGACCCACACTGCCCGTACAACAGTTGCAACAATCACAGACCTGCATTCTGAGTGTCTTCCTCATCCACCATACTCACCAGAACTTGCCCCAAGTGATTTCCATGTGTTTGGACCACTCAAAGACGCAATGGGAGGAAAGAAGTTCCGTTCTGATGAAGAGGTACGCCAGGCGGTGCATAAGTGGTTGCGCGGACTACCAAAAGAATTTTTTTCTCAAGGAATTTATGCACTTTGTAAGCGCTGGAGGACTTGCATTGAGCGTGAGGGAGATTATGTTGAAAAGTGATACAGCTTCGTACCACGTCTGCACAATAAACAATATTTTTAAAAAAATTTAAGGTTTTCATTTGACTCACCCTCGTACATTTTAGTAAGATAATGCCCAACCGCACACGGCGAGAGTTTCAACTGCTTGTCTTCCTGCTTGCCAAACCCTATCTTGACCAGAAAGGTCTTCTGACCTCTGCCCAACTGAGAACGTTTGGAGCATTATTGGCATAACCCTCCAACCATCACGTGATTTTGATGATATAACGCGCCAGTTGGGCAGATTTTGGCATGATGTGCTCAGTAGGACATCCAAGGACTCTGTAAATTAATTCCAAGCCGAATAACTGCTTTCATAATGACTAGAAGTTGACCTACGCGTTATTTACTTGTTAGATTTGTGAAGTTCTTTGCCGGCCGAAGTGGCCGTGCGGTTAAAGGCGCTGCAGTCTGGAACCGCAAGACCGCTACGGTCGCAGGTTCGAATCCTGCCTCGGGCATGGATGTTTGTGATGTCCTTAGGTTAGTTAGGTTTAATTAGTTCTAAGTTCTAGGGGGCTAATGACCTCAGCAGTTGAGTCCCATAGTGCTCAGAGCCATTTGAACCATTTTTTGTGAAGTTCTTTTTCATGAATGTATCACCCATTTTCTCTGAAACTCTAGTCATTTGTTTCTCTGTACTTGTACATCACATTTTCCAATTTCCACCCCATTTGGATAATTCCTTCATGGTGCGTCTTTTTTTCTTGTCTTAGAGTGTACTACAAAAGCAAAAAATTAGAAAGAAATATGTAGGTTTCTAATGTCATTATTTCAGTTCCAAATATATTACTTGTTCAAGAGCTAAGTAAAATGGAATATCAGTTCACGTACAATAAATTTTGCATTACATTAGCCTCCTTCATCTCTTCGATCATGCGCGAAGCGCGTAAAGTAAAAAGTGACAGCACGCCGTTCGCTTTTCAGCTTAGTACGATACTTCTATCGACGTCCACGCCGTTCGTGAGGAACAAAAGGAACCACCGTCACAACCAGATCGTGTAGTAAGGAATATTCCGTTCTGTCATACGATCCATGTTGCTCCTTAGGGGTATCTAGACCCATTTAAAATATTTGTCTTGAGGACTTAATTTTATGCGAGCGAAACAGGCAGTAGCCTAATAAGCGTCTGGAAATATCGAGACTCTGCAAGTGTAGCTTATCACTAGGAAATAGCAGTTAATTTACTGCACAATACTGCAATGTTGTTGAGCAGTATAATATCTTTATCATCTTTTGTTGCTTTTTATACGATTTTACATGCCGTTTAGAAAATATTTTTTCTCCTTAGATGTTAATAACTTTTGAAATATCTTGGCCGGTCGCTGTGACCGAGCGGTTCTAGGCGCTTCAGTCCGGAACGATGCGGCTGCTACGGTCGCAGGTTCGAATCCTACCTCGGGCATGGATGTTTGTGATGTCCTTAGGTTAGTTAGGTTTACGTAGTTCTAAGTCTAGGGGACTGATGACCTCAGATGTTAAGCCTTGGAGCCATCTGAATTTGAAATATCTTGCTTTTCGACAAGAACTTATATCTGTCAGAGACAGGAATGTTTGATGTGGATTTTATCTTTTAGAATGAAGCAATAAATTAATGATTCCGATAAAACAACCTCAAATTTCGTTTGATTTCAAATACTAGTATCGAGGATAAAGAATTTTGAAGCACATCCGACCTCGTAGTAAGTAAAGCTACAAAGGATAGTCATTTCGACTACATAATTTCTTACGAGTAGACATTCTAAGGTGCTAGGTTCTGTGACTGAAGATCGACCTCGTCATCTACGCTATTCTCTGCAAATCACTGTAAAGCGCATGACAGTGCGTACCTCGCATAGTGCCAGTTATTGCGTCTTCTTCTGCACCTCTCATGGATTGAGCGTGGGAAGAACAATTGTTTAAATGCCTCCGTACGTGCTGTAACTAATCTAATCGTGTCCTCACAATCCGTGTGGGAGCCGTATGTAGGACGTTGTTGCGTAACGGCACCACCGACCACCTTAAACGGCCATCGATGCTAACGCTATACCTCTGCGAGGAATTTTTGAGATGTGACCGTGAAATAACCTAATGGAGACAGAACAATCAAGCTGGGATTCTTTCCCGAAACACTCCAGCAAAGTATAACCAACAGTAAGCGGTGGGGCAGGAACAGACGTTCTCCCAGCAAAAAAGCAACTTCTAACATTACATATTAAAGCTGGTCGCCAGCTTAATTAGGCATCTTGTGTCAAGCAAAATGTTAAAGCAGAAGGCAGTGCTAAGGCTGGTTTAACCTTCCTTGACACACACACACACACACACTAAACTCTTTCCTTATATCTGTTCACATCACAACACATTAACCTAAGCTTGCAGATAAATGTGCTAGTAACAAACAGATTGCCAATAACCTACCTTACAACACCTTACAATACCTAGTAACAACACGTACCTTAAATGAACTAGGTGTAACACATGAAACTATTAGCAATACTGAACATGGAAAAGCTTGAAATGATTCCGAATTTAAATCAGGAGGTCTGCTAACGATCATAATCTATAGCTTCATTGCTTGATACAGGGTCTGTATGCCTGAGCACTAACCAAATTGCATTACACTAGATAACACAGTAAATTGTTCTTTCTTAAACTCGCTTTTGAAGCAACTAAACAGAATGTAAATCTAACAACTCTGGCTCTGAAGGAGCTTCATTAACTAGCTAGACTAGTACATGAGGACCCTTAAACTTTCATGGTTTGAAGAACCATGCTCATTAACTAAACTACACCAGTATGTATGAGAAATCGTAAGCATTCTCATCATTAATTATTAATTAAGTAAAGCACAACAAACTATAACTCTTTAAATAACAAATGAGCTTTCATAAGCAGTCTTTTGACCTAATCAAAAGTATAATTGGCTGTACAAATGACAACACCACATTAGATTCAAGTTCAACCACTTTCTCATAGTAAATTAGGACGCTTGGAATTAAATTTACTAGGGTAGGATTCCTGTCCAGGTTTGTGATTTGGGTTAATCACAGGTGTAAGATAGAGTTTTTAGCAACACCACGATTATTATTAAAATCAACCAAATTTCACAAATACCTGGGCCACTTAAAGAGTGCCAAATATAAACAATTTAGCGGAAGGCTGGTGGCACTGGTGGCGCAATTTGCAGTGGCTGTTAACCTGGAGGCGATGCAGTCATAGCAGTACTGTTGGCCTCGCCCTGTTACATATCTTCTTAACGTCGGAATTTTACTTTTATAGGGCCAAAACCCATTCCATGATAATGGTATCACAAGATGAAGCATCCGAGGCCCATAAATACTGCCCTTAAGCTCTTCTGCTGAAGATTACATGGATAGATCACGTAACTAATGAGGAGGTATTGAATAGAATTGGGGAGAAGAGAAACTTGTGGCACGACTTGACTACAAGAAGGGACCGGTTGGTAGGACATGTTCTGAGGCATCAGGGAATCACCAATTTAGTATTGCAGGACAGCATGGAGGATAAAAATCACAGAGGGGGACCAAGAGATGAATACACTAAGCAGATTCAAAAGGATGTAGGTTGCAGTAGGTACTGGGAAATGAAGAAGCTCGCACAGGATAGAGTAGTATGGAGAGCTGCATCAAACCATGCTCTGGACTGAAGACCACAATAACAACAAGCTCTTCTGGCCTCAAAACTCCATGAATATGAGGCATAGTGATCCGTTACTGCTACTCAGCCCAGACTCCTTACCCACCACAAAGGACGAGTCGCCACTTGCGCGCCAACCACACCATTTCCACTCCGCCAGGCAACTTCCGTAGCTGCGGGGCTACCCTTCATCTTTTACATTCAACCCTATGTTCCCTTTAATTATGGACGAAATCATTTACAGTACATTACATAACGATAATTTCAGTAGTTATTCAAATTGGTTGGTTGTTTGGAGGAAGAGACCAAACAGCGAGGTTATCGGTCTCATAGGGTTAGGGAAGGATGGGGAAGGAAGTCGGCCGTGCCCTTTCAAAGGAACCATCCCGGCATTTGCCTGGAGCGATTTAGGGAAATCACGGAAAACCTAAATCAGGAGGGCCGGATGCGGGATTGAACCGTCGTCCTTCCGAATGCGAGTCCAGTGTGCTAACCACTGCGCCACCTCGCTCGGTAGTTATTTAAATTCACAAGCATAATTTAAACTACATCGTTCAAAAGTTCAAATAAATGAAATAGGTATACAAAGTCAAAAAATTTCCATGTCAGATACAATATTATACAGAAGCAATACTATAAATTGACAGCGAAATATCGATAAAAATACAAAATAAGTTGAAAATAGGTGTTACAGTTGTATGTTCTTAGAGCACTATTTAAAGCTGGTTCTTCAGACTCTGTAAGTTGGCTTTCTTGGGAAATTTTGCGACTATCTTAAAGTATCTGACAGTTAAGTTTACCCAACATATCTGTGACAATCTTCCATGGGTTATCCATCCTGTGATCATTCGTGCGGTCTTTCTCTGTATACGTTCAGTATCCTCGGTTACCCCTATTTGGCACAGATCCCACACACTTCAGTAATATTCTAGGATGAGTCTCTCGAGTCATTTGTAAGCAATCTCCTTTGTAGGCTATTTGCATTCCCCCTTTTTTTTTTTTTTTGGTCATCAGTCTACTGACTGGTTTGATGCGGCCCGCCACGAATTGCTTTCCTGTGCTAACCTCTTCATCTCAGAGTAGCACTTGCAACCTACGTCCTCAATTATTTGCTTGACGTATTCCAATCTCTGTCTTCCTCTACAGTTTTTGCCCTCTACAGCTCCCTCTAGTACCATGGAAGTCATTCCCTCATATCTTAGCAGATGACCTATCATCCTGTCCCTTCTCCTTATCAGTGTTTTCCACATATTCCTTTCCTCTCCGATTCTGCGTAGAACCTCCTCATTCCTTACGTTATCAGTCCACCTAATTTTCAACATTCGTCTATAGCACCACATCTCAAATGCTTCGATTCTCTTCTGTTCCGGTTTTCCCACAGTCCATGTTTCACTACCATACAATGCTGTACTCCAGACGTACATCCTCGGAAATTTCTTCCTCAAATTAAGGCCGGTATTTGATATTAGTAGACTTCTCTTGGCCAGAAATGCCTTTTTTGTCATAGCGAGTCTGCTTTTGATGTCCTCCTTGCTCCGTCCGTCATTGGTTATTTGACTGCCTAGGTAGCAGAATTCCTTAACTTCATTGACTTCGTGACCATCAATCCTGATGTTAAGTTTCTCACTGTTATCATTTCTACTACTTCTCATTACCTTCGTCTTTCTCCGATTTACTCTCAAACCATACTGTGTACTCATTAGGCTGTTCATTCCCCATTGCTCTACAAAAAAAAAAGGTCTCTTGCTTTACCTATGGCTCAGCCTATGTAGTCATTCCATTTCATATCCCTACAAAGTGTTATATCCATGTATTTGTATGAACTGAGTGATTCCAGCTATGACTCGTTGATACTATACTCATAGTTGTGAAATGCGCAATTTTACATTTTTTAACATTTGAAGCAGTTGCCAATGTTTGCACAACTTTGAAATCTTATCAGGGGTGACTGAATATTTGTACAGTTTCGCTCAGACTATTTTTCGTTGTAGATATCTGCATCATCTGCAAAAAGTCGAGGGTTACTATTAATATTGTCCGCATGATCATCAACACACAACTTGAACATCAAGGAGCACAACATGCTTCCTTGCGGTACACCAGAAGTTACTTTTACATATGGCAATGACTGTCCATCCAAGATAGCGTGTAGCGTCGTCCCTATCAAAAAATCCTCATTCTGTTCGAGATACCTCATTGTGTTTGAGGCAGACTTATACAACGCATGGAGAGTCTGGGGTAGAGCAGGACGACCACGAACAAGTCTGTCAAGTATGTCCCACATATGCACGACGGGGTTTAGGTTGGGACTCACCACTGGCCATTCCATTACTTCAGTGTCCAGGCATCGCAAGACACCCCTGATGACGCCTGTCACATGGGCCCTGGAATTAGAAGGGACTCTGGGCCACCACCGTAAGCAGTCATCACCACATGGTCCAACAGGATCTGTTCGATGTACTGGCTGGCGGGAAGGCGACCATGGACAACAACAAGATATGTATGGCTGTCATCACCTATAGTTCCCCACACCAACCTTCGAAATCTGTCGATTTGCTGGACAACATCTGGGCGATGCCGCTCACCACAGGTCTCTGCACACAAACACGGCCAACACTTTGCATCAGAGGATATCTGGACTCTTCTGTGAATAACACATTTCGCCATTGACGAAGTCGCCAGTTGACATGGGAATGACAGAGCTGAAGGCGAGCTGTAAGATGTTGTTGTATTAAGCGGGGTACTCTAACAGGACGTATAGGTGGAATGGGCCTTCCTTGTAACCTCTTCATTACTGTCTGATCAGACACTGTGGCTCCAGTGGCCAGACTCAGGATTGTCCTGCACTGCTCTGGCGGTATCTGTGCATCACCACAACGCAAAGATGGCTGAGTATCGGTCTGGACGTGGGGTTGTAATGCTTCAGTGACCTTGTCCAATTCGCCCTGTGTAGTGTGTTCACAACCTGTGGATGATGGATGGAGACAAACTGGCATCTGCAGCAACGCGACGGAGAGTCTATCATTTTTTGTTCAAACAGACCACCATTGCAACTTGTATTGCATTAAGCTGTTACATAGCATGTGCTTGGTTGAACACAACATGCAAAAATGACAATTGCCATCTTTGTACCTCACTAGAAAATACAGGGACACTGCTTATGCTCTTCCTTCTGAAAGATCACCTTACACTGTCGTAGACGAAACAGACAGTACCTGGCGAATGATTTTAATTGTTGCATACATTGAAAACGAAAATCTTAAGGAATTAAGACCACAGATAGCGCCTGTACCAAAATAGATATGACATACTGGACATTGATTCACGTGTTCCTCTAATTCTTTTGAATAGTGTATTTGTTGACTAGCGTTACACACTGTCAGAAACAGAATTAGTACACACTTTTGAAGTTTTCCAATTCACTCAAGATTTATTGTCGCAATAGTGCATATGGAGTACATGAAATGATTGGGTTTACAGATTAAATGCAGAAGCAGTTCTTTGGTACCAGGTATGGACCCATGCTGACACACTCAGTACATGGTGTAACCTCGATGGGCAGCAGTGCAGGAGCTGACTCTGGCATCAAGTCGATCGTACAGATGGTGAGTACTGTCCTGGGATACGGTGTGCCACGCCTGCTCGACCGGATCACGTTGTCCTGTAAGAGTTGTTGGTGGACGAGTGTCACGAGTCACTTCCTCTCGCATCATGTCCTACATCTGCTCGATTGGGGACAAGTCTGGAGGTGTTGCTGGCCAGGGAAGTTCCTGCACGTCTTGCAGAGCACGTTGAGGTTCACAAGCAGTGTGTGGGCGAGTATTATCCTGCTGGAACAACACGTAGCCTGCCTGTTGCGAGAACGCCAGAAGAACAGGTCTAACATCGTTCCGCACGCACTGAGCGCTGGTTAGCGTCCCCTCTAGAAACGACAAAGATGAACGAGAGTTGTAGCTTATTGCACCCCAGACTAGAAAGCGTGGAATGGGGCCAGCGTGTCTTGGACAAATGCACTTAACGAGATAGTGCTCATCAGGACTACAATGTATTCACAAACGACCATCACTTGGGTGTGGGCAGAATCTGTGTTCATCGCTGAAGACCACGGCGCGCCATTCCATCTTCCAAGTCATCCTCTGGTGGCACCAGTTGATCCGTGCACGGCGATGCTGTGGTGTGAGTGGAAGACGGGCTAGAGGTGTGCGTGCCGGTATTCCCACTGCTAATAACCGGTTCGCAACAGTTCGTGTTGACATGTCTGGGCTCACAAGCCCTCTTATCTGTGCTGTGGTAGCCGCACGATCTGACACTGCTGCCCTTACACTACGACGATCCTGGCGGGTGTTTGAGCTGCATAGACGTCTTAAATCTCGTATAGGTGTGAGAATGTTTTTCACGTGAGCACAGATACCAGCATCGTTATACAAATGACGCAGCACGTCCTAGTTGTCTGGCCACAATTTCATCATTTGCAAACTTGCTCAGATGGATGCAGGGAGCATGGGCGCATCTCTGTTGCACGGCTACCTGCTTGCTGCATGCATATGCACCTCACTGAGCCTCCTGTCTGTACCCTACTGGCCATTAAAATTGCTACACCACGAAGATGACGTGCTACAGACGCGAAATTTAACCGACAGGAAGAAGATGCTGTGATATGCAAATGATTAGCTTTTCAGAGCATTCACACAAGGTTGGCGCCGGTGGCGACACCTACAACGTGCTGACATGTGGAAAGTTTCCAACCGACTTCTCATACACAAACAGCAGTTGACCGGCGTTGCCTGGTCAGACGTTGTTGTGATGCCTCGTGTAAGGAGGGGAAATGCGTACCATCACGTTTCCGACTTTGATAAAGGTCGGATTGTAGCCTATCGCGATTGCGGTTTATCGTATCACGACACTGCTGCTCGCGTTGGTCGAGATCCAATGACTGTTAGCAGAATATGGAATCGGTGGGTTCAGGAGGGTAATACAGAACGCCGGGCTGGATCCCAACGGCCTCGTATCACTAGCAGTCGAGATGACAGGCATCTTATCTGCATGGCTCTAACGGATCGTGCAGCCACGTCTCGATCCCTGAGTCAACAGATGGGGACGTTTGCAAGACGACAACCATCTGCACGAATAGTTCGACATCGTTTGCAACAGCATGGACTATCAGCTCGGAGACCATGGCTGCTGTTACCCTTGGCGCTGCATCACAGACAGGAGCGTCTGCGATGGTGCACTCAACGACGAACCTGGGTGCACGAATGGCAAAACGTCATTTTTTCGGATGAATCCACGTTCTGTTTACAGGTGGTTGTTCTGGGTACAGATTTCTCGGGATCTATGCACCCAAATTGCGTGAAAATGTAATCACATATCAGTTCTAGTATAATATATTTGTCCAATGAATACCCGTTTATCATCTGCATTTCTTCTTGGTGTAGCAATTTTAATGGCCAGTAGTGTATTAAAGGGTAGACACAGATGACCCTCTGGTAGTTATGTAACTACGCGATCTATTGGAAGATGATGTTGAAAACATCATCAGTACATCTACCATCCCCCAGGTGGCATATGAAGTCATCAGATCAAAATCGACATCGTCTTTCCAGGTGTACCAATTTTTTTTCCAGCAGTGTATTAAAATTAAGAATGACAAAGTTATTAACAGCAGCTATGAAAATTACCATATCTGCAACATATGGATCGGACTCTCCGTTTATGTAAAGGATCAAGTTGTAAACTAATCTGGTACATTATAAAATACCGTACCTTCATTCTATTCAGGCAGTCTGGTTAGATGTAACAGATTGCCTGTAGACTCCCCTATGGCCAGGTGAAACGGGCAAATAAAGTAGTATTCCCTGGCACTCACTTTTCTGTTTTCCAGCCATCTGGCTGCTGCCGCGCTACAACACGTACGGCCGGTGGCCGGCGTCGGGCGAGGTCGACCTGTTGGAGGCTCGCGGCAACCTGGGGCTGACGCTGGGCGATACCAACATCGGCGCCGAGCAGGTCGCCTCGACGCTGCACTTCGGACCCTACTACCCATTGGACGCCTACAAGACGGCCACCTTTTCGCAGAACAGTGCCGCCGGCCAGGGCTACGACAAGGACTTCCACTCCTACCAGCTCGAGTGGACGCCAGGTGGGTAAAAGTCGCTCTGGACCAGTGGTCCCTGTAAAGGGTATAATGACATTGTCTCAGGGGAAAAAACTAAAGGTTTTAGTTATGTTTTGGTCACGAGAATAAATTATTTTTAAAAGATTATTACTATTAACACTAAAGATGGCAACACTCACGCACTATATTGGCTATTCTACCTGTCACAGACAATTGCGACTCTAATCATTTACATACACTATGTGATGAAAAGTATCCGGACACACCCAAAAACATAGGTTTTTAATATTAGGTGCATTAGGTGCTACCTACTGCCACGTACTCCATATCAGCAACCTCAGTAGTCATTAGACATCGCGAGAGAGCAGAATGGGGCGCTCTGTCGAACTCACAGACTTTGAACGTGGTCAGGTGATTGGGTGTCACTTGTATCATACGTCTGTATGCGAGGTTTTCTCACTCCTAGACATCCCTAGGTCCACTGTTTCCTATGTGATAGTGAAGTGGAAACGTGAAGGGACACGTACAGCACAAAAGAGTACAGTCCGACCTCGTCTGTTCACCAACAGAGATCGCCGACTGTTGAAGAGGGTCGTAATGTGTAATAGGCAGATATCTATCCAGACCATCACACAGGATTTCCAAACTGCATCAATATCCACTGCAAGTACTGTGACAGTTAGGTGGGAAGTGAGAAAACATCAATTTCATGGTCGAGCGGCTGCTCAAAAGCCACACCTCACGCCGGTAAATGCCAAACGACGCCTCGCTTGGTGTAAGGAGCGTAAACATTGGACGATTGAACAGTGGAAAAACGTTGTGTGGAGTGACGAATCACGGTACACAATGTGGCGATCCCATGGCAGAGTGTGGATTTGGCGAATGCCCGGTGAACATCTGCCAGTGTGTGTATTGCCAACAGTAAAATTCTGAGGCGGTGGTGTTGTAGTGTGGTCGTGTTTTTCTTGGAGGGGGTTTGCACCCCTTGTTATTTTGCGTGGCACTATCACAGCACAGGCCTACATTGATCTTATAAGCACCTTCTTGTTTCGCACTGTTGAAAAGCAATTCGGGGATGGCGATTGCATCTTTCAACACGATCGAACACCTTTTGATAACGCACGGCGTGTGGCGGAGTGGTTACACGACAATAACCTCCCTGTAAGGGACTGGCCTGCACAGAGTCCTGACCTGAATCAAATAGACATCGCGAGAGAGCAGATGTTTTGGAACGCGGACTTCGTGCCAGGCCTTACCGACCGACATCGATACCTCTCCTCAGTGCAGCACTGCGTGAAGAATGGGCTGCCATTCCCCAAGAAACCTTCCAGCACCTGAATGAATGTATGCCTGCGAGAGTGGAAGCTGTCATCAAGGCTAAGGGTGGGCCAATATCATACTGAATTCCAGCATTAGCGATGGAGGGCGCCACGAACTTGTAAGTCATTTTGAGCCAGGTGTCTGGATACCTTTGATAAAATAGTGTACCTGTCGATGGTGTATACGTGTTTGAAGCTACATTGACATCTGATCATATCTTCTGTGTGCTTTACTTTTTTTATCAGGTATTGTATACAGGGTGATTTTTCCCATCATGTACAAACTCTAATGATTGATGAGAGGATGCAGAACGAAAATGTCTAATAAACGTATGTCCAAATATGTATGGTTTTCAAGCTGGAGACCATTTATTCAATTATACATTGTTACAGAGACTGCGGTGTAATACACTCTGTACCATTCAGCCACAGTAACAGTATGTGTTGAAAATGATTTCCATGTGCCCCAACACATGTGTACACGCACCATAGTATGTTCTTTCTTATAAGTTCAGAGTGGCCAGGCTGCATCCCAATAGTGCCAAAGGCAGCATGAATACGCTGATCCAGTGTCTCCACATCTGGAATGGGCTCTGTATATATGATACTTTTGAGATGGGCCCATAACCAGATATTGCACTGTTGAAATCTGGTAAACGAGTGGGTCATGCAACTGGGCCCACTCGTCCGATCCATTGACCAGTGAAGACACAACTGAGATGTGTCTGGACGTTAATGCCAAAGTGGGCTGGAGCACCATCATGTAGTATCCTACGGATCATAAGTGTCACTTCTTCCGGCAGGGGTGGCAAAGTCACCTGTAAGGAACGCCAATAGTTCGATTCCGTAAGGTGACGTGGAAGAGAGACTGATCACAAAATACGGTCGCCAGTTATCCCAGCCCACACATTCTGGTTGCACTGATGCTTATGATTCGCTGTCACCATACCATGGGGTTATGCATATTATTCAGCAGATGACTGTTATAAAAGCTGAAGATACCACTCTGCGTAAAGATGGCCTCATCTGTGAATAGGATGGATGATACAAATCCCAGTCTTGTGGTTGTCTGATGAAGAAACTAGTGACAAAACTGCTCTCGATGTGGAAAGTCAGTCGCTAGTAAGCGCCGCACATGCTGGTAAGTGGTAAGGGTAGTAACAGTTGTCATGGAGAATGTTCCACGCGGTCATCTGGCTTGCCCTGTACTGGCGGGCCAACTGGCTGGTGCTGATATGGCGGTTGCCTTCCATAGTGTTAAACACATTTTCCTCCAGTTCTGGTGTCCGAACATTTCTGGTACGTCCTTCATGATTTCGTGTTTCCTGTCTCAGACAAACGGTGAAACGCTGTTGTAAAAATTGAATGATGTGGTTGTTGTCGGCAGGGATAGGTCTCCTGATATAACCTTGCTGCCTGCAGCCCACTGCTATTTGCCTTTCTATAAGTAAACATCATGTCGGAAAGTTCTTGATTCTTATACAGAGTCATTGCGTACAATGCTGTATCACATACACTACAAGGTGAGTCAGTAAGAGAAGTGAATTGGACCCAACATTACTAATTGCTATGGCAAGGGAGAGCACTAGGGCATGATGTATCAGGAACAGCACCATCCTCTAGGAGGGAACCATGCGTACTGTAACTTTGGCTGCATGGTACAGTGTGTATTGGACCGCAGTCTCTGTAACAAAGTATGATTGACTAAATGATCTCTATCATAGAAACCATGCATTTCCGGACATGAATTCGTTAGACCATTTTTGTTCCGTATTCTCTCATTGATCAATCCCTAGAGTTTGCACATGGTGGAAAAAGTCACCCTGTATACTAGATGGCCCATGCATGCCACACTCTACTGACATTAGTTAATTCCATAGACGCCGAAGCCTTTGCTTAAGCAGAACAGTAAAGGGTACTCCACACTAACAAACAGGAGACCCTGCTAAACGTTAAGACCAGCGCCTGAAAACGAACACTTTAAGCTATAACTGGTCCTATAGATCGACGCTAGAAAACTTGCTTGCTGTAGGAGAGTTGGCGGGTTAGAGTCCTAGGCTCGAGATAGGTGTCTGTTGCGGGCTTTCAAAAAAAATTAATGGTGGCCCTCAACTACGTACCCTAAGACTCAGAGCTGAAATATTAAATGTTTTGGCTGGTTTCGTTGTCTAGGGGCTGGGATATGTAGTTGCCGCATTATAAACCAAATACTGCTGAGTCTACAGTAAACAATATGAATATACACATGAATCGAATGGTCGAAGGTTCCTATCACTTGGCAATTGCGAATTTTGAATCTAACATAGAAATTTATAAATGAAAGATTGCAATTAAATAAAATCTGCAGGAACTATTTTAACGTCGTTAAATGATGAGTATGATAGCAGAAGTACCTTTAAGAATGTCATTTATTACTGTAAAACACTTATTGGTGTCGATGGCCCAGCAATTAAATGAAATATAAGTTGAAAAACAGGGAAACAATAGACTCCTACTTCACATAATTAGCTATGAGCAACAACATAGCTCGCGAGATATTCGCTTTGAAACACATACTACGTCTTCACTACAGAAGCCACGGAAATATCACAAGTGCACCAGTCGGCAATACGAAATATTTTCTATCTCCCGCAACCACGCGCAAACTGCTCAACACTCTCCAAGTATTTCCTGCGATCTTCCACCACGCCCCCCCCCCCCCACTTCCATACAGTCTCTCCATTGACTTTGGTAGTCGCCTACCATAGTAACCAGCGCTGTGATTGGCTAGAGCGCTCCCGCCATGTCTCCAAGACAATGCACTCACAAAAATGTTGAAACACTAAAGAAATACTGGATTTACATTTAAATAACTTGAAATTAAATAAATATTCCTACGGCTGGACCATAAACACGCTCTAACACACATTGTTAAATACATAAACAGATTAAATAAACATATATCAAAGGCATAGAAACAAAAGTAGGCCAGTAGCCTAATGCCTCTGTGCTTTCTAAACCGCAGTAAATATGTGACCAATTTCTTCATGAATAGTATATATCGGATGTAAACAAAGACATAGACGAATAAATATATTTATAAGCATGCACGTACTGTTTTTCGTGTAACTGTGGAGTACTTATGGCCTGACGCGATCAGTAGTAATCGGCCACTTTGACCTCCAATAACTCATGTACTATTCAAGTTACATGCCTGTAATTCATACCAATTTAGGTTTACACTAATAGCTTTCTAAAGACCTGTCGATCGACAAAATCGATTGAACCGTTTAAACTTTGGAAATTCGTTGCTGGGTGTTACTTCTATAATTTACTATCAGATACTAAACTTTGAACTAAAAAAGATATTGAAAATCTGATAACACCATCAGAATTGTCGTACAGGTAATGGTAGTGTGAATGTTTCTTTTAAAGGTATCATGATTCCTATGGTTATTATTAATTTCTACATGAAATGTGAAATGTCTGCCATTATGGTTTCACAAAACCCGCCATCTTTGGCACACCCGGCATTCAAATCTCCTTCAACACAAAGCACAGTCCTCGACAGAGTGTCAACGTGGAATTCCCAGCCACGCGATCGGCCTGGACCTTGCGTTGGGGCTGCCCCTCTTGCTCCGGCTACTATTCGGCACCACGAGGTTGCTGACGAGCCCCGGCTTGCCGAGTGGCCCGTACAGCCACGCCAACTCCGAATTTAGAATATTTTCAGGGCGCCACAACTCGCCCGTTACCTCACACTGTGCAGAAGAATGATTGTCCTTGACCAAAACAATACGCACAAGGGCCAAAGCTTATTAATTACCTGTTTCAAGGCATATCAGAGTATGACAGCTAATTTGTTAACAACACATAATGCACCAATTCGTTCAACACAATCGGCAGTATTAAATAAATGCTATCATATCTTTGATTGCAATAGAGAATAATGAATATAATAGTTGGTTGGTTGTTTTGGGGAGGGAGACCAGACAGCGTGGTCATCGGTCTCATCGGATTAGGGAAGGATGGGGAAGGAAGTCGGCCGTGCCCTTTCAGAGGAGCCATCCCGGCATTTGCCTGGAGTGATTTAGGGAAATCACGGAAAACCTAAATAAGGATGGCCGGACGCGGGATTGAACCGTCGTCCTCCCGAATGCGAGTCCAGTGTCTAACCACTGCGCCACCTCGCTCGGTTAATGAATATAATGAATATCATAAATGATGTTCCTGTGAACCTATGTTACACACTGACAGATCTTTATAATTGCATTATTCGTAACACAAATGTTTAAATGTATGTCCACCTTGTATCCATTGATGTATATTTCTGCAAATACTGAATCGCTAGCAAGACGTATTTGTTCTATATCTACATCTACATGATTACTCTGCAATTCACATTTAAGTCCTTGGCAGAGGGTTCATCCAACCACAATCATACTATCTCTCTACCATTCCACTCCCGAACAGCGCGCGGGAAAAACGAACACCTAACCCTTTCTGTTCGAGCTCTGATTTCTCTTATTTTATTTTGATGATCATTCCTACCTATGTAGGTTGGGCTCAACATAATATTTTCGCATTCGGAAGAGAAAGTTGGTGACTGAAATTTCGAAAATAGGTCTCGCCGCGACGAAAATGTCTTTGCTTTAATGACTTCCATCCCAACTCGCGCATCATATCTGCAACACTCTCTCCCCTATTACGTGATAATACAAAACGAGCTGCCCTTTTTTTGCGCCCTTTCGAAGTCCTCCGTCAATCCCATCTGGTCGCAGGTTCGAATCCTGCCTCGGGCATGGATGTGTGTGATGTCCTTAGGTTAGTTAGGTTTAAGTAGTTCTAAGTTCTAGGGGACTTATGACCACAGCAGTTGAGTCCCATAGTGCTCAGAGCCATTTGAACCATTTGAATCCCATCTGGTAAGGATCCCACACCGCGCAGCAGAGGACGAATGAGGGTAGTGTAAGATGTCTCTTTAGTGGGCTTGTTGCATCTTCTAAGTGTCCTGCCAATGAAACGCAAGCTTTGGCTCGCCTTCCCCACAATATTATCTATGTGGTCTTTCCAGCTGAAGTTGTTCGTAATTTTAACACCCAGGTACTTAGTTGAATTGACAGCCTTGAGAATTGTACTATTTATCGAGTAATCGAATTCCAACGGATTTCTTTTGGAACTCATGTGGATCACCTCACACTTTTCGTTATTTAGCGTCAACTGCCACCTGCCACACCATACAGAAATCTTTTCTAAATCGCTTTGCAACTGATACTGGTCTTCGGATGACCTTACTAGACGGTAAATTACAGCATCATCTGCGAACAACCTAAGAGAACTGCTCAGATTGTCACCCAGGTCATTTATATAGATCAGGAACAGCAGAGGTCCCAGGACGCTTTCCTGGGGAACACCTGATATCACTTCAGTTTTACTCGATGATTTGCCTTCTATCACTACGATCTTCGACCTTCCTGACAGGAAATCACGAATCCAGTCGCACAACTGAGACGATACCCCATAGGCCCGCAGCTTGGTTAGAAGTCGCTTGTGAGGAACGGTGTCAAACGCTTTCCGGAAATCTAGAAATACGGAATCAACTTGAGATCCCCTGTCGATAGCTGCCATTACTTCGTGCGAATAAAGAGCTAGCTGCGTTGCACAAGAACGATGTTTTCTGAAACCATGCTGATTACGTATCAATAGATCGTTCCTTTCGAGGTGATTCATAATGTTTGAATACAGTATATGCTCCAAAACCCTACTGCAAACCGACGTCAATGATATAGGTCTGTAGTTCGATGGATTACTCCTACGACCTTTTTTAAACACTGGTGCGACCGGCGCAATTTTCCAGTCTGTAGGTACAGATCTATCGGTGAGCGAGCGGTTGTATATGATTGCTAAGTAGGGAGCTATTGTATAAGCGTAATCTGAAAGGAACCTAATCGGTATACAATCTGGACCTGAAGACTTGCCCGTATCAAGCGATTTGAGTTGCTTCGCAACCCCTAAGGTATCTACTTCTAAGAAACTCATGCTAGTAGCTCTTCGTGTTTCAAATTCTGGAATATTCCATTCGTCTTCCCTGGTGAAGGAATTTCGGAAAACTGCGTTCAATAACTCCGCTTTAGCGGCACAGTCGTCGGTAACAGTACCATCGGCACTGCGCAGCAAAGGTATTGACTGCGTCTTGCCGCTTGTGTACTTTACATACGACCAGAATTTCTTCGGATTTTCTACCAAATTTCGAGACAATGTTTCGTTGTGGAACCTATTAAAGGCATCTCGCATTGAAGTCCGTGCCAAATTTCACGCGTCTGTAATTTTAGACAATCTTCGGGATTTCGCGTTCTTCTGAACTTCGCATGCTTTTTCCGTTGCCTCTGGAACAGCGTTCGGGCTTGTTTTGTGTACCATGGGGGATCAGTTCCATCTCTTACCAGTTTATGAGGTATGATTCTCTCAATTGCTGTTCCTTTGACATATCTCGATTTTTCGGTTCCGTTTCGTAAAGCCTGGCTTTGATTTAACCCAATAAGAAAAAATCCAAGTGCGTTAAATCAGACGACCTCTCTGACCATCGAACGCAACTACCACAACCTGTCCACCGTTCAGGGTACACATTGTTGAGATATTCCCTAACCCCTCTACGATAATGGGGTGGTGCGCCATCGTACTGAAACCGGTGGCTCACAGCTAACTGAAGTGGGATGTCGTCTAGTAGATGCCCAAGATTCAGCTCATTGTGTAGGGATTGCAAATACAGCTGACTAATTAGTCTGGGAGACAAATAAACTTTCCAATGATTTGGTCTCCTACAATGCCGCTCCATACATTAAAACCGCAGTGGGCTTACATGTGATGTGGTCGCAACCAGTGAGGATTTGCAGGAGCCCAGTAATGCAGATCGTGTCTACTGACAGTGGCGTCATTGACGAAATATCATTCATCTCCTCATAAAATCTGCTGAACGATACCCAATTTTGGAAATAGTTTCCATATAGCTGTTGTTGTAAGTGCAGCTTAAAGGGTTGTCATTTTCGATCCTCCAGAATGCTTTGTACCGAAGACCTCGATATCCCCAGGTGCGCTGGAGCTCATGTTTGTTCTAATTACGATGAGAAATAGGTATTACTGAACGAAATCTAATGAATTGTATAATATTAATAATAATGACCATATTATTATTATTATTATTATTACTATTACTATTGGTGAATTCTCCCCAGAAATGGAAGATGTTAAGCAAATAACTCGATCAAATTTTTCTTTATGTTTTTCATGTTCTTCCAGTAGGTTTTCATTCTTTCCGAAAAGGCTTGTTTACGATCATCCGACCACTTTGGTTTCTAATGTTTTTCTTTTGGGTGCTCTGATATAACTTCCCATTTGTCTACTTTGTGTCTGAAGGTGTTACCTTCTAGACTGTCGGCTGGTCTTATGTTTGCATTATTTAGGTCCTTTGGAATTTCATCCAGCCAGGGTGTGGAATTCTTAAGTGAGGTTACATAATCTATTATTCTCTTCGTAAGTCGATTTTCTGGTAGTGGCCTGAGATGACCAAAGAATTTCATTCGTCTTTTCCTAATATCGGTTTCAATGTTTGAAAACCTTTCTGTTGTTTGAATTGATTGTAGCCTATAAACGTCTTGGATATGTCTTCCACCTAGAATTTTCCTGATGATCTTTCTCTCTTCTTTTTTGATGCCTTCAAGTCGTTGTTTTCTATTAACTGTTAGTGTTGCACTTGCGTATTGCTGCTTTTATGACAGTATTGTAGTGTCGAATTTTTGCCCCTCTTGACATTGATTTTTTTGTTTAGAGGTTTGCGCTAACCTTAACCCTTTTTTAATTTTTTGAAGGCGATGTTGCTGTGAGATTTTTTTCAATACCTGTCGGTTCGATGAATTCTCCAACGTATTTAAAGTATGGGGCCCTGTTAATTTTACCATATTTCGTTTTCAAACTTGCAATTTCTGTTTTTGAACAAAACATTTCAGTTTTCTCAAATGAAATTTGTAAACCTACTTTTTCTGCACATTTGAGTATTTCCAACTGTTTGACTGCAGTCTGCTCATCCTCTATTAGTATCGCCAGGTCGTCCGTAAATGCAAGATATGGTATATAGACGTTGTTTTTGGTAATGCCCAGTCGAATTGGCTTCCAAACCCCACATTATTAAGTTCCTTCTACCATTCTTCCATAACTTTGTCTAGAACTACCTTGTCTCACACCTGTTTGACTGTCGAAGGGTTCTGAGATCGCCCTCATAAATTTTACTTTTGATTTCGTGCCAATTAGTATTTGTTTTATGATTTCTCGTCTTTTGGGATCTAAGCCCCTCTCTTCTAAAATTTGGAATAGTGAAGGCCTGTCTATTGAATCGTATGTTTTTTTGAAATCTGCAAATACTACAGCTTTTTGTCTGAGAGCATGCATTTTGAGTATGGTTTTGATGTTGAAAATTTACTCCGGACATGATCTATTGGTTCTGAATCCAGCTTGATATTCAGCTACTTTGGGTGCTGATTCTATTCGAGAGACAAGCTAATAGGATTTTGTAGGTGACTGGTATTATTAGTATTACAAGTACAAATAATACTGCAACCTAAATACAATAACATGATAACACTTTCGTTTATACTACGTTGCACGTACGAGATATTTTCATTTAACATTCCGGCATCAACGGGTGCGTCGCGGATCGATCTTTCCACGACACGTTGTACCTGAAAGCCTTCTCCGGTTCTTTAGCGCATCTCTGTATGTTTGAAAACATGTACAGAAGGTAGACCTCGCGTTGTGAATTCAGCCTTCGGGACTCAGCTGCATTGCGATGCGTCTGCCCGTAGATAAGTGTCATATAGGTGTAGTCTTCGCTAGAGTACATTACGGTTGTTACCTGGTTCATTGTAAGATCTGATTCAAACTGCTAAAAGATGGCCACGCGATCTTGTAAGTGCGGAACGGGGCCAACGAAATATACGGGCGCCTACAACGAACTTGTGACGTCACACCAGTAGTGTGCGGCGCCATCTGTTGCGAGAGCCTGACAAGTATCAACTATTCCTGTGGCCAGCCAGAAAGCGATGGAGAACATACTGACCATAGTTTCCAGTCTGCAAGTCCACATTCTTGTCCAGGTCACTGAAAGAATTGTTTCTATTCTCTATTTACTCATCGGGATCAGGAGCTATGATTATGAATGAGGATTTTGAGCTCTAATTGATAGATATGTTTGATAAATTTTCATATGCACAACATCATAATATTCCTGATGTAAATACTGATAAGTCTAATGCCTCTATCACAAACAGCACTATGAGCAGTTCAGAGGCGACCTCTACGGTAAGTCGCCAATAAATGATTTTTCGCCCTGACTTCGAATAATCTAAGTTAATTGCTCGCCACAAAAGTGGAAAATAAAGTTACTACTTGCCACGCGGTTTTGATATCATTACGGGCGGCACCGAACAGTTACTTCCGCGAAATCTAAGCGATTCAGGAGGTTGTACAGCCCTCGCGACTTCACTTCCTATTCGTACCGAACACATGTGTTTAGTTTCAGTCTGGCTGTGTCGTCACCCGAGGGCTGCTCGTAAACCGGCGTTTGACTGACGCCGACCATGTGGTAGCTGGGTGCGAAATGAAGTCGCTGCTTCGCTTCGCAAATTCACGGAGCTTCATACTCCGGTGAGTTGTAGGATGGGCGGATCGAGCCTTTCCTACTTCTTCCTGGGGGTGTTGGACGTTGTCTTCTCGTCTGAATCTTCTTCACGGTTGCGTTGCTTCTATTAGTTCTTGTGGCTCATGTTGCGGAGTTCCTTTACACCAGCAACAGGCCTGGCCCCCTTGTGGTCGGGCGCCAGTGCTCTTGGTTGCCCAAGTTGAGGACGAGGTCGTTCTCCGACATACGGGCGGTCGCATAAAAACGATGCGCCGCCTGCCGGAATCGGTGTTTGAGCAGCGGGACTCCCGCTACTCTGTGGAGATCTCCGGTGCTGAAAGTCTCCTGGCAGGTGAAGCGCTAACCTAAGCGCCTTGTTCTGGACATGAAGTCGCTGCCTCTCTGGCCGTATTTATAAAGGGTGTTGCAAAAAGGTACGGCCAAACTTTCAGGAAACATTCCTCACACACAAATAAAGAAAAGATGTTATGTGGACATGTGTCCGGAAACGCTTAATTTCCACGTTAGAGCTCATTTTAGTTTCGTCAGTATGTACTGTACTTCCTCGATTCATCGCCATGATTTCATACGGGATACTCTACCTGTGCTGATAGAACATGTGCCTTTACAAGTACGACACAACATGTGGTTCATGCACGATGGAGCTCCTGCACATTTCAGTCGAAGTGTTCGTACGCTTCTCAACAACAGATTCGGTGACCGATGGATTGGTAGAGGCGGACCAATTCCATGGCCTCCACGCTCTCCTGACCTCAACCCTCTTGACTTTCATTTATGGGGGCATTTGAAAGCTCTTGTCTACGCAACCCCGGTACCAAATGTAGAGACTCTTCGTGCTCGTATTGTGGACGGCTGTGATACAATAAGCCATTCTCCAGGGCTGCATCAGCGCATCATGGATTCCATGCGACGGAGGGTGGATGCATGTATCCTCGCTAACGGAGGACATTTTGAACATTTCCTGTAACAAAGTGTTTGAAGTCAGGCTGGTACATTCTGTTGCTGTGTGTTTCCATTCCATGATTAATGTGATTTGAAGAGAAGTAATAAACTGAGCTCTAACATGGAAAATAAGCGTTTCCGGACACATGTCCACATAACATATTTTCTTTCTTTGTGTGTGAGGAATGTGTCCTGAAAGTTTGGCCGTACCTTTTCTAACACCCTGTATATGGGCGCAGCGGACGGCCGAAGAAAACACCTGCCTTCATCCGCTCTGTCCCCAACTAGCAGCATCAAAATGGCCGCTTAGTCGGGCACATAATATTTTATCACTGTTGTGTGTTAATTTAGAATTAGCTTAATTTTGTATGAATGTAGTTAAACAGGTTTTAATCACAGAAAGAGTTTTAGCTCACCTACATTTAAACTTCGCCGTCTAAAATTTTTAGAACGGAACTGACGGTAGAACATTACCTATGAACTACAACTATCAGAGACTTTGTGTTGATTGTTATTTACATCAAAGTCTTGAAATTTGTTATAGCTCTATTACTTAATGGGTTTAATTAGTGCTATAATCAAAACTCTCTATCATTGTGTGTGTACTGTGTATGGAATTGGGGACCTAGAAACGATGGAGAAGCTTCGTCCCACCGTAGCCCGCAGTGGTCCACAGCCCCACAACGGCCCACAGCAGTCCACCCACGCCGCCGCCGCCGCATACAGAACCCAGGGTTATTGTGCGGTTTCGGCCCCCAGTGGACCGCCCCCCTCCTGGGGGTGGTAGAGAAATTATGGTGTACGCATACGTGGAGAGAGTGTGCAGCAATCGCCGACATAGTGTAACTGAGGCGCAATAAGGGGAACCAGGCCACATTCACCGTGGCAGATGGAAAACCGCCTAAAAACCATCCACAGGCTGGCCGGCACACCGGACCTCGGCACTGATCCGCCGGGCGGATTCGTGCCGGGGACTGACACGCGCACCCGCTCGGGAAGCAGCGCGTTAGACCGCTCAAAAATGGTTCAAATGGCTCTGAGCACTATGGGACTTCACTGCTGTGGTCATCAGTCCCCTAGAACTTAGAACTACTTAAACCTAACTAACCTAAGGACATCACACACATCGACGCCCGAGGCAGGATTCGAACCTCCGACCGTAGCGGTCGCGCGGTTCCAGACTGCAGCGCCTAGAACCGCTCGGCCACTCCGGCCGGCTTAGATCGCTCGCGTACCAGGTTGGGCTACTCTCTATCATTACTATAAATAATACTTACTCTACTAATACAGACGTTTTCGTTCGATATTTAGTTTTCAGTAAATTACTCGGAGGCTATGAGAGATAGCTCGATGGGGTCACGCATTTACTGTTTTTATGTCGAACTGAAGCTTCATACAAATTTTTGGCTTTGGAGCTTTATTATTTAGCGCCACTTATTTTTCCTAAAAACGTGGATTGCGAGTAAAATTCTATTCCGATCAAGTTGAAACTTGCAACAGTTAATTTTGACATACATTTGCACATTCTGACCGATTTCTGGCGTTCTAGCTGTATTATTCAGCACCACATGTTTTTTATTTAAAACGATGTATTTAGGGAAACACATTCATCTTATCACTCTGAGATTAGACAACTTAAACATTAATATTATGAAGCATATGTTGACAAAGTTTGGAAATGCAATTTTAATTTTTAATTTCATTCTTAATTATGATGCATTACTTGTACGCTACGCAAAGACGCGTTATGGTGACGTGGTGTTAGTAGCTGTGAACTGGGATAAGTCCCGGAACACACGCTCTCCTCTGTGTCTCTCAAATGATAAAATGGTTCAAATGGCTCTGAGCACTATGGGACTCAACTGCTGAGGTCATTAGTCCCCTAGAACTTAGAACTAGTTAAACCTAACTAACCTAAGGACATCACAAACATCCATGCCCGAGGCAGGATTCGAACCTGCGACTCAAATGATACACCGCTTGTTTCGCCATAGTAGGCTTGTCCGCCAAACTTCGGGAACTCTCAGCTCCTTGCAGGGCCCATGCGAAACCAATCTTTAATTGAAAAGGTACCCACTAAAGATCTTCATTTTGCCGTCTGCTATCGAGAACTTGCCTGTATTTAAACGCGCAGTCAACAGTTATTAAACTCGTCTGAACTAGTTAGTCGCTCCCCGCTGTAGACGGCTGCCCGCACTCGTAAGACTTGCTGTGCCACGTGCTGTGACGTAAGCGCCGCGGCCCGTCTTTGTAGTGGGCCACGAGATTGGAACCAGGAGGAAAACGCACGCAGACGGCGGCACAGCTCGGTGGAGATTCGCTTGTACGTGCACTTCCCCACTGGATAGCAGTGGCGACGCAACCCTTCTTGCACTAACGTATGCGGGAAACATAAAACTACAGACGGCGGCTTGTGTGGGCCACCTGTTATATGAGCAGACAACAAAAACTAAGTTGTATATCATAATGGCAGGCCAAGTGACTTTTATTGATTGCTGCACTTCACTTCCAAGTGACACAGATTCATTTTTCAACATAAACACCTCGTCTCTGTAGACACCATTCAGGGTGTTCTGGCAATAGTTCACTTCCTCGAAGGATGGTCACGGATCCTTTCGAGAACCGCTGTGTGAACGTCTTCGTGGTTGGAAAACCTCTTTCCGCCTCAGATGTTCTTTCAGACTATTGAAAAGATTGCCTAGCCGTTGTGGTCTGTGGTCCATGTCAATGGCGCTTCCAGTATTATAGATTTTACTGTTCACTCTCATTTAATCAAATATGACTGTAATGATGTCTGGCAATGTTTGCCGACAAGATAAAGAATGCAACCTATAACACTGGACTGCGTACTCACGGCAGTTTGCCGTTTTTGGTACAACTTGGAAAGAGAGAAAAATGAATGTATGATAGCCGATGCGTCGGTTCTCGATTGTGTTCAGGAGACGTAAGGTTTGATTACGCGAAGGTGGTTTCTTGACTGACCTTTGACCCGGATTGCCTTCATGCAATCAGAATCTTCGATGAAAATACCTAAGGGACCTATCTGAATATTTAAAAAAAAAAAGGAGATGAATGCAAAACAGTGAAATTTTGTAAAAAGTTATCAGATTGGAAATTGAACACATTATGTCCTCCCTAATACAATCGAGATATCGCGATGAAGAGCGAACCTGTAACAAAGCTTACATACATTGAAAAATCATGGTGAGTTTAAAGAAACGAATAAGCAGAGATTTTCTGTAAAGTGAAGCATCAATATATTCTCAAAGAAAAGAACATTTCTTAACAAACGATGGATTGCTCTTTCAAAAGTTTCGCATCTTATTGCTATCGAGCGCTGTGGCAATGATTTAAATATCTGCGCCCAGCAGGTCATAGTGTTTGTTTGAAATATTTTAACGCTGGACGTGCATGTTGGTGTAGGCGCACATTATAAAATATTTCGTCTCTTTACACATGCGCTGTGATGCTTAATATCTTTACAACTACAGCCCGATGGCTGTTCCTTTTTTTATGGTAAATATCTCACGTGCAAAGTATCTGAAATACAATAATACATTACTGGTCATTAAAATTGCTACACCACGAAGATGGCGTGCCACAGGCGCGAAATTTATCCGACAGGAAGAAGATGCTCTGATATGCAAATGATTAGCTTTTCAGAGCATTCACACAAGGTTGGCGCTGGTGGCGACACCTACAACGTGCTGGCATGAGGAAAGTTTCCAACCGATTTTTCATACACAAACAGCAGTTGACCGGCGTTGCCTGGTCAGACGTTGTTGTGATGCCTCGTGTAAGGAGGGGAAATGCGTACCATCACGTTTCCGACTTTGATAAAGGTCGGATTGTAGCCTATCGCGATTGCGGTTTATCGTATCACGACACTGCTGCTCGCGTTGGTCGAGATCCAATGACTGTTAGCAGAATATGGAATCGGTGGGTTCAGGAGGGTAATACAGAACGCCGGGCTGGATCCCAACGGCCTCGTATCACTAGCAGTCGAGATGACAGGCATCTTATCTGCATGGCTCTAACGGATCGTGCAGCCACGTCTCGATCCCTGAGTCAACAGATGGGGACGTTTGCAAGACAACAACCATCTGCACGAACAGTTCGACGATGTTTGCAGCAGCATGGACTATCAGCTCGGCGTCCATGGCTGCGGTTACCCTTGCCGCTGTATCACAGACAGGAACGCCTGCGATGGTGTACTCAACGACGAGCCTGGGTGCACGAATGGCAAAACGTCTTTTTTTCGTATGAATCCAGGTTCTGTTTACAGCATCATGATGGTCGTATCCGTGTTTGGCGACATCGCAGTGAACACACATTGGAAAAGTGTATTCGTCATCGCCATACTGGCGTATCACCCGGAGTGATAGTATGGGGTGCCATTGGTTACACGTCTCGGTCACCTCTTGTCCGTATTGACGGCCACTTTGAACAGTGGACGTTACATTTCAGATGTGTTACGACTCGTGGCTCTACCATCATTCGATCCCTGCGAAACCCTATATTTCAGCAGGATAATGCACGACCGCATGTTGCAGGTCCTGTACGGGCCTTTCTGGATACAGGAAATGTTCGACTGCTGCTCTGGCCAGCACATTCTCCAGATCTCTCACCAACTGAAAACGTCTGGTCAATGGTGGCCGAGTAACTCGGTCGTCACAATACGCCAGACACTACTCTTGATGTGCCGGCCGCGGTGGTCTCGCGGTTCTAGGCGCGCAGTCCGGAACCGTGTGACTGCTACGGTCGCAGGTTCGAATCCTGCCTCGGGCATGGATGTGTGTGATGTCCTTAGGTTAGTTAGGTTTAAGTAGTTCTAAGTTCTAGGGGACTAATGACCACAGCAGTTGAGTTCCATAGTGCTCAGAGCCATTTGAACCATTTGAACTACTCTTGATGAACTGTGCTATCGTGTTGAAGCTGCATGGGCAGCTGTACCTGTACACGCCATTCAAGCTCTGTTTGACTCAATGCCCAGGTGTATCAAGGACGTTATCGAGGCCAGAGGTGGTTGTTCTGGGTACTGATTTGTCAGGATCCATGCACCCAAATTGCGTGAAAATGTTATCACATGTCAGTTCTAGCATAATATATTTGTCCAATGAATACCCGTTTATCATCTGCATTCTTTCCTGGTGTAGCAATTTTAATGTCCAGTGGTGTATTACACTCTCCATCTCGATCAGCCCAATCCATGTCTGTGCGCGCATCGGTCAAATAGCTGACTGGCACTGTTTCACTACGGTTGGATGCGAGGCTACTATTGCTCGTTTCAACTCTGGAGTACATTTCCATTTACCACCCGATTTCAGTCGCACACTGTGTATTATCTATACCGCAGCAGAAGTGTGGCAGCAGGTAACCAGGAACATGTAGTCTCCTCTGACAACGCGCCACAGTTGATGCGCAATGGTCTTATCGTAGGAGACATGTGTAGCTTAATTTCTATAGTATCTTGCTTCGTCCAAAAGTTATTCTGTCCAAAATAAGGAACTCTCAACACATATGTTCTCAATTTCTGTCTAAATTTACTTTTACTCTTTACTGGACTTTTTCACGTCACTGGGTAAATGGTCAAACATCTTTATCTCCAAGCATCTCACTACTTCCTGCACTGTATCAAAACTGAGTAGAATCTTGTCTACACTGTATTGGATCATATTATTTTTCTTTCTTTTCTGATATACATGGTGATTCACGAAGATATTCATATGTTTCAATATGTTATTCTACAAGTAAAACTATAGAAAGAAGTTCATATAAACATACATCCGCAAACGTTTAGTTACGGAATTACGGCTAATAAAAGAGATTTAGCCTGAAATTTAGGAACTTTGCCAATATGAAGCCATCGCAAAGCTGTACGACTTTAAAGTAAAGCACGATTTCCATTTATCTTGTTGTTATTGGTCTGGTGAATCTAATAAAACACGTCCCAGACGTGTATCTTCAAGTAGTTTTCCAGAACCTCCAGAGAAGCAAAGACGTAATTTCGCAAAAATTTTAATTTATTGGCTACTTAGCCAAAAAAAAAAAAAAAATGGTTCAAATGGCTCTGAGCACTATGGGACTCAACTGCTGTGGTCATAAGTCCCCTAGAACTTAGAACTACTTAAACCTAACTAACGTAAGGACAGCACACAACACCCAGCCATCACGAAGCAGAGAAAATCCCTGACCCCGCCGGGAATCGAACCCGGGAACCCGGGCGTGGGAAGCGAGAACGCTACCGCACGACCACGAGATGCGGGCGACTACTTAGCCCAATTTTTTTTAATAAATCCCAGATAACTGCACAAAGTGTTCAACAGAAGTTGTAGAGAGTTTAATTTTGGAATAATGATGGTAATAATATGAACTGAAACTGTATGAATGTGTCAGATAATCTGCTTCTATTAATACCATAGCACGTGAATTGACGTTAAACCGGAAAAAAAGCTCAGTGTTGAGGAAATTGCATAGTGTACATACAATTTCACAATACATTCACAATAAATGTTCAAAAATGTCTCCAGCGAGTTCAATGCATTTAGCTGCATTTGTAGTTGCTCGTTTCAGTTTCACAGGGTTGTTCTTAATTTCGTCTGCTGCATTCATAATGCGAGCAAGTAATGCCTCACGTGTATTGACTTTGTTCTCATAAACTATGTCTTTCATCCATCCGCCGTATGGTCTGAGGCGCCTTGTCACGGTTCGCGAGGCTGCTCCCGTCGGAGGTTCGACTCCTCTCTCGGGCGTGTGTGTGTGTGTGTGTGTGTGTGTGTCTTTACCGTAAGTTAGTTTAAGTTAGAATAAGTAGTGTGTAAGCTTATGGACCGATGACCTCAGCAGTTTGGTCCCATAGGACTTACCACAAATTTTCAATTTCCAGTTTCATCCATCCCCGTACACAAAAGTCCGTCGGTATTACATCGAGCGATCTGGGTGGCCACAGACGTGTAGCACAACGGCCAATCCATTTCTGGGGAAAATGTTCATTTATATGTATAGTAACGGCATTGATGAAAAATGGAGGCGCGCCCTCATATTGAAAATACATTTGCAGTCACGTAGCAAGTGAAACATCTTTGAGCAAGCGCGGCATTTCTTATTGAAGGAACTGTAAGTACGTCTCGCCAGTTAGACGTCCTAGGAAAATGAATGATCCAGTAGAGTGTGTGTTGAGTATACCACACAACATTTTCGTGCTAAATCGCTGCTGGAAATTGCATGTGGGTTTGCTTCAGATCATACGTGCTCGTTATGTAAATACACTCCTGGAAATTGAAATAAGAGCACCGTGAATTCATTGTCCCAGGAAGGGGAAACTTTATTGACACATTCCTGGGGTCAGATACATCACATGATCACACTGACAGAACCACAGGCACATAGACACAGGCAACAGAGCATGCACAATGTCGGCACTAGTACAGTGTATATCCACCTTTCGCAGCAATGCAGGCTGCTATTCTCCCATGGAGACGATCGTAGAGATGCTGGATGTAGCCCTGTGGAACGGCTTGCCATGCCATTTCCACCTGGCGCCTCAGTTGGACCAGCGTTCGTGCTGGACGTGCAGACCGCGTGAGACGACGCTTCATCCAGTCCCAAACATGCTCAATGGGGGACAGATCCGGAGATCTTGCTGGCCAGGGTAGTTGACTTACACCTTCTAGAGCACGTTGGGTGGCACGGGATACATGCGGACGTGCATTGTCCTGTTGGAACAGCAAGTTCCCTTGCCGGTCTAGGAATGGTAGAACGATGGGTTCGATGACGGTTTGGATGTACCGTGCACTATTCAGTGTCCCCTCGACGATCACCAGTTGTGTACGGCCAGTGTAGGAGATCGCTCCCCACACCATGATGCCGGGTGTTGGCCCTGTGTGCCTCGGTCGTATGCAGTCCTGATTGTGGCGCTCACCTGCACGGCGCCAAACACGCATACGACCATCATTGGCACCAAGGCAGAAGCGACTCTCATCGCTGAAGACGACACGTCTCCATTCGTCCCTCCATTCACGCCTGTCGCGACACCACTGGAGGCGGGCTGCACGATGTTGGGGCGTGAGCGGAAGACGGCCTAACGGTGTGCGGGACCGTAGCCCAGCTTCATGGAGACGGTTGCGAATGGTCCTCGCGGATACCCCAGGAGCAACAGTGTCCCTAATTTGCTGGGAAGTGGCGGTGCGGTCCCCTACGGCACTGCGTAGGATCCTACGGTCTTGGCGTGCATCCGTGCGTCGCTGCGGTCCGGTCCCAGGTCGACGGGCACGTGCACCTTCCGCCGACCACTGGCGACAACATCGATGTACTGTGGAGACCTCACGCCCCACGTGTGGAGCAATTCGGTGGTACGTCCACCCGGCCTCCCGCATGCCCACTATACGCCCTCGCTCCAAGTCCGTCAACTGCACATACGGTTCACGTCCACGCTGTCGCGGCATGCTACCAGTGTTAAAGACTGCGATGGAGCTCCGTATGCCACGGCAAACTGGCTGACACTGACGGCGGCGGTGCACAAATGCTGCGCAGCTAGCGCCATTCGACGGCCAACACCGCGGTTCCTGGTGTGTCCGCTGTGCCGTGCGTGTGATCATTGCTTGTACAGCCCTCTCGCAGTGTCCGGAGCAAGTATGGTGGGTCTGACACACCGGTGTCAATGTGTTCTTTTTTCCATTTCCAGGAGTGTAGTTTATACCATCTCGAGTAAATTGTGCCTCATCAGTAAATAAAAAGTATTTGTGTAACTGCCAATTAGTATTTAACCAGTTGCACAACTCCAAGCAAAGGGCAGTATCTCTGGGATGTAAATGATGCACTTTGTTTATGGAAAGGATACAAATTATTGTACTTCAGTGTACGCCATACCTTAGATTGTAAAATGTCTAATCGTTGAGAGATATGGCGGGTACTGGTACCCGGGCTACGTTCAACATCGTCCATAATATCCTCATCATCGTCTTCACGTATCGAGCACTCGTACAGATTATGAACGCTAGGTAGAGAACCTGTCTCCCGTAACATTCGAAATACTCCGCTAATGGTTCGTGCATTCGGAATCCGAGTTGGACAATGTACGCAATATTCTTTAACTGCAGAACCAGCATTACCGTCACATTTGCCATAAAGATACACCATATCGGCGTATTCCTCTGTTGTAAATTTGAAAGGTATCCCTATTTCATAAATAATCTACAAACTACAACAGTTACTATGTGGTTTCACTTAAATACACTGTTGTTATTATGTTCTTTCACTGAACAATACAGAAAACTAATTTGTTTCAAGATTAGGAAACGGCCGAAACAACTCACTAACGGTTGCCAACAATGACATAAACGTTTCTAAATGGAAAGTAAACAAATTTACTTCGATAAAAATCTTTGCTTCACTGGATGTTCTGGAAAACTACTGCAGATACATGTCTGGGACCTGTTTTATTAGATTCATCAGACCAATAACAACAAGATAAATGGAAATCGTGTTTTACTTTAACTTCGCACAGTTTCGCGATGGAATCATATTAGCGAAGTTGCTAAATTTCAGGCAAAATCTTTTATTAGCCGTAACTCCGTAACCAAACATTTGCGTACCTATGTTTCTCTGAACTTTTTTCTTTAGTTTTATTTGTAGAATAACATTTTACAATATTTGCATATCTGGTGAACCACCCTGTATAAGCTATATGTAAACTGAATGAGCTATGAATCAAAGACACCGCCAAAAGTAAATTAACGAGTTGTTTTGTGGCAAGGACAATGTTTTGATACATCGTTAAATATCTGTATGAAACAAAGTAATAAATACGCTCTTCAAGTTATTAATTCATGTATCTTCACCTTTTTGTTTCGGGAAGTGGTAGCGTACGGACGTGTGCTTGGATCCGTCGTACCAGCATTGTTAAAAATGTGTATTTTAACAGTTCATTAAAAGTATTATAAAAAGTTGTTACGAAATGAGTGTTTATTCGCACGGTTATAAGTTCAACTCCTATCGGCTCATTATTTCGCTCGCCGCCGAGATTCTACACGAAGAGGTTCGGTGCAGGCAAGAATAGTTCACGCTATATCTGGAGGAGCGTTCCTGCATCGACATTGTCACCCTCAAGACTAAACACAATGGAATTAATGTGAAGGCAGCGCCTCAGACTTGATAGGCACCTGTTGAACTTGGTTTACTTATGCCAAAAGTATTGTGCTTCGTGTGTTTAAGAACTTATAGACACATCGATAATTTCAATGGCTGCTGTGATTATTTGGTACCGCACACTACTAGAAGCAGAAATAGGTAATGCGAATTATGTTTATTTACCCTGAATGTAAATGATATTCAAGGTCTGTTGCTCTTGGTATCAGTTAAAGTTCACCCAAGACTGTGCACAGATTCATAAATTACCTTCAAAATTTTTCTCAACTATTCTTTGCAATCAGGTTTTTTCAATTATTCAAGAAATTATAACCCATTTCCACATCCCTGTTATGGTTGATTCCCAAGTGTCGTAGAATGTTGACAACAAACCTCATAAGGAAGTTAATGTTCGGTAAGGCTGTTCTCAATACGGGCAATTATTGTTTAAACTGCTGTTCACAAAATGCTCTAGACTGGACACCACATACTAACCGCATAACAGGCGTCTGTGAACAAACACTTTCCCTCGTGAGGAGTTGATGTCACCACAAGAAATCAATGAGTCAACTAAGGAAAAGTGTGTGATTTTTTTTATAATTCATCTCCACTCTGGTATCATCCTTAGTGCAAAAGTAGCAGAACGTAGAAGTTTAAGGAGATCTGCAAATCCGGTTATGGTTCGTATCAGTACAAACACTTAAACATTTAGGTAATTCTTTTTTTATTAAATTTTGTTGATTTCCTCCCATGCGGCTATTGGTAACGATCAGGTAAGACTTTGGTAGTAAACAATTGCATATATTTTGTTTCATCTAATTTCAATGGCTGGGAATTTCTTTTATAACAAAGAAGTTAAGTACTTCTGCCACTCTGAAGACAGCAGTATTGTGCATAAAGGACGATATTTATAAAATGAATTGCATGACTACCACAAAACTCCTCAACGGAGCATCTCACCATTTAAAGTATCAGTTAACAGAATGAGATTTTCACTCTGCAGCGGAGTGTGCGCTGATATGAAACTTCCTGACAGATTAAAACTGTGTGCCGGACCGAGACTCGAACTCGGGACATTTGCCTTTCGCGGGCAAGTGCTCTAACAAATGAGCTACCCAAGCACGACTCACGCCCCGTCCACAAAGTTGGTAGAGCACTTGCCCACGAAAGGTTAAGGTCCCGAGTGCGAGTCTCGGTCCAGCACACAGTTTTAATGTGCCAGGAAGTTTTATATCAGCGCACACTGCGCTGAAGAGTGAAAATCTCATTTTGGAAACATCCTCTAGGCTGTGGCTAAGCCATGTCTCCGCAATATCCTTTCTTTCAGGAGTGCTAGTTCTGCAACGTTCGCAGGAGAGCTTCTGTAAAGTTTGGAAGGTAGGAGACGAGGTACTGGCAGAAGTGAAGCTGTGGGGACGGGGCGTGAGTCGTGCTTGGGTAGCTCAGTTGGTAGAGCACTTTCCCGAGAAAGGCAAAGGTCCCGAGTTCGAGTCTCGGTCCGGCACACAGTTTTAATCTGCCAGGAAGTTTCATGTCAGTTAACACTTTGCTTCCTGAAGGCGTGGCAGTCTACTCGCTACCTGTTAGATATTTTATTAATTTCATATCGCACTCACCATTTCTAGTAGTATATCATCTCGTAATTCCCTCTTTCTTCTTCAAACGTAGGTACACGTTTCTTGTAATTCAGTTATGCAGAAACTGTAGATGTAATATTAAGAAAGCTGTTTTTAAACAAATTTATTTTTTCTGAAAATGCAGAAATTTTTTGTCATTCGTAAGAAATGGTAGGTTATTGGGTTGAAATCAACGAATATATGTCAATAATGAACATGAGCGAGCAAAACTTCGTAAAGTCTATGCTGTATTGAATTATATTGGTTGCTTTACTGAATGTGTTACATATTATTACGCAAACGATTATGATGAAGACATAATCTCAGGTATTTCCTAATAATGTATCACCATCTACCGCCGGATATCTTATCTTCACCTTTCACCGGTGCCACACACTTCATTATCATTCGTTTAATCAGCTGCAGATAAGTAAACATGGGAGAAAGGAAGTATTTTTCAGTGGACCTTAGTCCGTGGATCTTTAAATCTCAATTACCTTCATGAGGCGATGTTGTCTTTAAGAAATTCTGACACATCATCAAAATATTTTGTACACTTATTGTACTCGTGATGCAAAGTTCTACATACGGAAAGGAAAGAAATGTTTTACATATTAAAAAGTTCCCTTGCTCAGATTTTCAACAGTTGTGCGAGAGTCTAAGAAAAAAATCCTTCGTATACAGTTTGAGTAGTTATCACAATTGAATTTTTATTTTATTTTATTTTAGCAGAAATAACCTACTCCTATTGAAATGATCAGCCTCCATTACCGCTGTAGAAGTGAAACAGAGTCTATTGTATATGACATACGAAAAAGTCTGCTATTTAAGTGCAGCTATTTGACATTTCAAACTATATAATACCACATTTATGTTCTTTGTGATAAAATTCTAGTGACAGTTGCATTCTCAAGCTAATATTATTGTATTGTACTTTATTATAATGTACGTTTAATATGTATTTATTTCTCACACTTTTTTAGAGGTCAAATACCTTCATTCAGTCGTTACGTTTTGTCATATCATTACTCCATGTTTGTACCATTATTTCAGCTTTTAGTAGGTTTTTCTTTGTAATTTACAGACTACATGAAGTTCAGCATTGATGGTACCGAAATAGGAACGGTTACTCCTACAGATGAAGGTTTCTGGAGCTATGGAGGATTTAATACAGATCTACCAGCGGCTGACAACCCATGGAGATTTGCTACTAAAATGGCTCCTTTCGATCAAGAGGTAAGACACAATAAATTTCTGACTTCGCCTCTTTTTGTGAGGCATACACTCAGTTCACATTTAAGGTTCTTACGACCTTATGATACTTATCTAGCTTCTTTCAGTAGCTTCTCAAACTGGTCTTTGACTATACATATGACTAAATCATTAGAGGCGAAATTTGAACACTCTTTGTGGTCCATAGTATGTGGCATTACAATGAAGAAGGAATGTGTATCAAAGGAAACATCACTGAAGTTATAAGTATGCAATTTCTTAGACTATAGAAAGAGTCAGTCAGACCCGGAGACAGTAATAGTGAAGGGAAATGTCGTTCAAAGATTATGCAGTATTGTGTTCATATGCGAGGAATAGAAGCTATAACTTCAGTTCCACGCTTCCTAAGCAGTCGACAGATATACTGCAATGTAAATTACATCACGTATATATTTCAAATAGCTTTGCGTTTCAGTACAAGATAGTAAATTACGATGCTCAAGTTTTATCTGTAGACATCCTGCTATCCACTGAAAACGCAAAGATGAATAAGCAATCTGAAATGTGGTGAATAAGTGATTGAGCATAGCGGCAAATGATAAACGTGATGTGTGGCATTTACTTTCACGAACAGGTAATAACAAAGCTGAAAAAGAAACAGGAGCGAAAAGATTCTGAAGAAAATGTAGTTTCCTTGCGAGGAAAGCAGTACACAAGATATTTAGGCAACAGATATTGCTAATCTGTCTCACACCATATCAAGAGGAATTGCCTGGAAGATCCCTGAATATGTAGAAGTTCACATATTGCTGCAGATTCCTTTGCTCAGAACATGATCGTGACAGAGGGCTTTGAAATGTGTTCTAACACTTCTTACTTTCATTCAAAGATATTACTATACTTCACTAAATAAAAAATGGAATGGTTTCACATATACGTTGCATTTGTAGGTTTTGCGTTTTTCATCGTGCATACGAGAGACTTACGTCCTTTTATCAGACAAACGTGAGCTGTCCTGTCTAATCTTATTACTGGAATTACTTATGAACAGAAGTGTTTCATTAGGGTCTGAGAACATTCAAGCACATTTAACAAACATCATAAATATATAGAAGTAGTAATAAATATAAAATTCATCGATAATATATTATTTCCACAACTTCCATAGGCGAATATACGAGCCCATCACATATAAAAATACGGTTTTTATAAATGTTTTGCGGCACGGTAACTGTTTTAGATCTATATTTCTAAGTCATTTAGTTGTGACCTTCATTTTTATGATAGCACATACTCACCTGTGTAAAATATTTTCAGTACTACATCATCATTAACTTGGCTATTGGAGGAACAAACGGGTACTTCCCTGACTACGCACTGAATGCTGGAGGAAACAAACCATGGATCAATACGTCACGTATTTTTTTAATAATATGCATTGTAATAGGGTTATCTAGTGCGCAAATTTCTCCCAACAGTGGAAGATGGCAAGCCATACATTCATGAAACCTGGTGTGCAAATGTCAGAGATGAAAGATTTTATCATTACATCAAACATTATGCACATACATATCACTGACATTATTTTTTAACAATTGAAAATGGTGGCTTCGAAAAGTCACAGCCACCATGTAAAGGTTTACAAAAGTGAGTTTGTAGCGGACAGTAATTCTTTATCCCTCATCCAGGAGGTAACAAACACTCCACGATTGCCACGAGCGGAACGACAGCAACTGTCCATTTCGCTGATGCCTGAAATTTACGTAATTTTTTAATTAGTATTCTGTTTCCACCAGAAGAAAAAGGACGGTTAGAGTTTACCATCCCGTCGACGTCGAGGTCATAGTGACGAAGCACAAGCTCGGACTTCGAAAATATGGGGACAGGAAATCGGCCGTGGTAGTTTTCAAAGGAACCATCCCTGTATTTGCTTGGAGCTATTTAGGGTAATCACGGAAAACCTAAATCTGGATGGTCGAACGGGGGTTTTGAACCATTGTCCTCCAGAATACGAGTCCAGCGTGCTGATCACTGTCACCTCACTCATTGTTTCCTCCAGAGAACATTATTTTGGAATGTATGAAAGAGTTCGTCTAATTTCTTTGTTCCTGTATCTCAAGGCGAGATGCTTTTAAATACTTTCCACAGCGATACTGTCTCGAAATCTGTCAGGAAATCCAAATGGGCTCTACTTGTATGTTAAGTACACTAGCGGCAAGACACAATCAGTACCTTCACTGCGCGATGGCAATGTTAATGGCATTGATAACAGTACTACTAAAGAAGACTTACTAAAAACCGTTTTCCAAAATTCCTTCACCAAACAGGACTAAGTAAATATTCCATAAATCGAATCAAGAACAAATTCTAACACACATAACTTAGACGTAGATATACTCGGTATAGTCAAGTAGCTTAAATCAATTAATAAAGGCCAGGCGTCGCATCCAGGTTGTACACCGGTTAGGTTGCTGTCAGAGTATGCTGATACAATAGCTCCGTACTTAGCAATGTATACACTGCTCGCTTGCAGAAAGATTCGGGAACATACCTTCACCGAGGAGTCAAGCCGTATATTTCTCCCTCCTACGTATATCTCGCGAAGAGGCCATGAGGATAAAATCAGAGAGATCATTAGAGCCCACACAGAGGCATACCGACAATCTTTCTTTCCACCAACCATACGAGACTGGAATAGAAGGGAGAACCGATAGAGGTACTCAAAGTACCCTCCGCCACACACCGTCAGGCGGCGTGCGTAGTATGGATGTAGATGTAGATCTGTACCCAAAGATTGGAAAGTTGCAAAGGTGACACGCAATAAAAGGAAATAGGAGCAATACGTTAGGTTACAGACCCATATCACTAACGTCGATTTGCAATAGGATTTTGGAACATATACTGTGCTCGAACATTATGATTTACCTCGAAAAAAAAAAAAAGACTTAGCCAAAGGTAGCCACACAGCTTTAGTATATGGAGTACAGTCTCAGTTGTGCGACTGAATTGGTGATTTCATGTCAGAAAGGTCGCAGTTCGAAATAACTGACGGGAAGTCATCGAATAAAACCAAAGTGATACCTGGCGTTCGCCAAAGGAAGTGTTACAACCCCTCTGCTGTTCCTAACTGATATAAACGATTTAAGAGTCAATTAGAGCAGCACTCTTTAGATTGTTTGGAGATAATGGTGTCATTTACCGTCATCAGATGATCAAAACAAATTGCAAAAAATGGCTCTGAGCACTATGGGACTCAACTGCTGAGGTCATTAGTCCCCTAGAACTTAGAACTAGTTAAACCTAACTAACCTAAGGACATCACAAACATCCATGCCCGAGGCAGGATTCGAACCTGCGACCGTAGCGGTCTCGCGGTTCCAGACTGCAGCGCCTTTAACCGCACGGCCACTTCGGCCGGCAACAAATTGCAAAACGATTTAGATAAGATATCTGCATGGTGCGAAAAGCGGCAATTCCCTCTAAATAATGAAAAGTGCGAAGTCATCTACGTGAGTACTAAAAGTGTAACGGTAACACCGGTCGCCTTAAACGACAATCGATGCTAACCTCATACCTCGACGAGGAATTTTTAAGAAGTAGTGACCGTGAGATAACCTAATGCAAACAGAACAATCAAACTGGGATTCGTTTCCGAAACGCTCCAGCAGAGTATAAGTAACAGTAAACAAGTGGGTCAGGGAACAGACGTACTTCCAGCGCAACAGCAAGTTATAGCATTACATATTAATATCGGTCAGCAGCCTAATTAGGCATTCTTGTGTCAAGCAATATAATAAAGCAGAAGGCATTGTTAAGGCTAACCTAACCTTCCTTGTGAACACTAAACTCTTTCCTTGTATCTATTCACACTACAACATAGTAACCTAACCTTGCAGATAAATTCTTTATTCTTTACTCGTCCGTAGATCATTTCAGACAAAGATATTTGACACTTCATGTGTACATAAATCGCAAATATAAATAGCTAATTACAAAATGATAGTACACATGCATATATTTTATAGAATTTTCACAGAAAATGTCATTAAAGCACACAATAAAAAAATCTATACTGACACTATTTAATTTTTTACTTCAAGGTATTCATTAACACTGTAAGGGCAAATATTGATCAGATGTCTTTTTAATTTTATTTTAAAATGAGACATACTCTCTATCATCTTTACACATTCTGGTAAACTGTTGTACAGTATGCGCCCAGCATTTACCGGTTCTTTGTCTGTTAATTTTAGCCGACTTCCTTCTATATTGTAGTCATTTATATTCTTGTATTATGTCCATGATATTCTCTGTTTAGCAATGCAGTGCAGTTAATTTTTAAGTGGATAATTGTTTGTGATGCTACTGTTAAAATTTTGAGCTCCCTGAATTTATTGCTGCAGGGTTCTCTAGGTGATACTTTCGCGAAGCATCGTAGGGCTCTCTTTTGTAATCGTCATATCCTTTGTGCACATTTGTAGCATTTCCCCAAGCCAGGATGCTATATGAAAGGTGTGAATGGATTAGTCCATACTACATTGTTTATAGAGTGTGTTTGTTTACTGGCTTTGACATTTTTCTCATCAGAAATATGCTCCAACCTACTTTGCTGCACATGTTATTATTTTGATGCTCCCATATCATATACATAGCCACTGTTACACCTAGAAATTTATAGCTGTCTGTCTCATTTAGTTCTAGGTCTCCAAGCCTGACTGTGATATTGCCCAAAGCGTGTTTTTTATTTGCATTTATCTGCATGTATATTGTTTTATTTCCATTTATAAAGAGATTGTTTTCCCTGAAATAATTGTTTCCACTTTTCATATTTAGCGAAGCATTCTCTTGCAGGTCATCTGTTGTAGAACTGGTAACAACAAATGAAGTGTCATCTGCATACATGACTACATTATCAGATACTGATTTGGGCATATCATTGACATACAAAATGAAAAGTAGTGGACGAAGGATGGATCCTTGAGGAACTCTTTATTTTACAATTTCAAAATTTCGAAAGACATTTGTGATATTATTTTTCACTTTTTGCTTTATTTCCACAAAATGCTTTCTATTTTCCTAAAACGATTTAATGATGTCTACTGCTTTCTCCCTTATACCATAACAATGAAGATTTTCTAATGGGATGTCATTATGTACACAATCAAATGTTTAGATACGACCAGGAACATCCCACAGACATTCTTCTGTTCATCAAGTTCTTTAGGTACAAATGTTATGAATACAGCTATTGCTGTTTTGGTAGATTTACACTTTCTGAATCCATGTTGTTTCTCGTTGAGAATATTGCATGTTTGTATAAAATTTAATATTCTCTCTTTTATTATGGTTTCTATTATTTTAGAGAGTACAGATTTAATAGTTATAGGTTGTAATTTCCTTGATTTTCTTGCAGCCTCCTTTATGTATAGGGATTACTTTACTCATTTTCACGCACATTGGAAATATTCCTTTTTCTATAGATAAGTTTATCAGACAGGCTAATGGCTTTACTACCCATCGTAAACAGCATTTAATTAGTTTAGAGGAAATACCATCTAGTCCCTCAGTTTTTTTTGTTTTTAAACTATATGCTATTTTTACAATTTCTCATTCATTAGTTGGGGTCAGAAATAAGCATTTTGTCTCATATGGGATGTTTATGGCGTTTATTTTGGTAGTATTATTTTGAGTTATTAATTTGTCCACAACTTCATATAATGTTTGTTTAAAAATATTGCTGACATTTTGTGCATATCTGAGTTCCCTCCCATTTACCTCAAGTGCCATATTATCAGTGTATTCCACCCTACACCTTTCCTCTTTTCATTTATGAGAGACCATATGGTCTTAGTGATATTTGTTTAGGTTGCTATCTTGTTTTCTTAATATGTCGATTTAATCTCTTGTATCTTTTCTTCTTTCCCCTTTATGCATCCCTATTTTCTTGGGTTGGCCTTAACTGACAATCTTCAAACATGCTTTTCACCTCGCCCATTTTCTTTTTTATCTCTAGTGTGACTCATTTTTATTCTTATTCTTATTTATTTCTCTATGTACTAATGTACATGCAACATCTATCTAATGCCCTTAACGTTTTGCAGAATGATTCCCATCGTTTATCTAGGTTTTCTGTTAAGTATATTTCACTGAAGTCTTTGGTTTCCAATAGCCTTTGTAGCCTATCTATGTTTGTTTGCTTAGTTTGTCTAATCTCTGTAAATATTTTTTCTGGCTTTCTTATGTTGCCTGCTAATTCAACTACTGCCCCATAGTGGTCTGCAATCGTCGTGTTTATGACCTGTACTGTCTGCCTGCTCTTTTGTACATTAGTGATCACGTGACCTATTAATGTTCCTGTATTTTTACAGTATCTCGTGGGACTGTCTACTGCTAAATAAAGTGCAAAAGTTTTAATCAGATCTTGAAAACTCCTTGTATAACAGTTGTCTTTTAGTGTGCTAATATTTAGGACACCAGCTACAATCATATAAGAAATTCCCTGCCAGCCTTATCGAACAGTACTTCTAATTCTTTTAGAAATCCATTTATCTGACTGTTTGGTGACCTGTAGATACCTATAATCACATCTTTTCCCCCATAATATGTTGTCTGTATTGCTGCAGTTTCAAACAGCATTTATGTACAGTTGTCTACTGATTATGGAATGATAACCTCTATTTTACTGTGTACATAGACTGCCATCCCTCCGCCCTTATGTTCAAATCTGCAGAAAGTAGCAACTTTTTGATATTCCTGTATGTTGTAAACATTAATTTCATTTTCTTGCAGCCCATGTTTTGACATAATAAATATATGTGGTAACTCTGAAGCTACAAGTACTTCTATCTGTTCTAATTTACTAGATGCATGCTGTACATTCTGCTGCAAGATTCTTATATTAGAAATACTTGTGTTGATGTTTTTATTTTCTATGGCGCCTACAGGTACAAAAAGTCCTGCTCCTTGAGATGCTTTTTCTTCTTTGTTGTTTCTCCTCTGTCGTACCTTGCCTGAGTGATCTCTGTCACAGCTTCTTCACCTGCAGATGACGACACTATTCCTTCTGCAGGTGTTGACACTGCTTCTTTTTCTGCTGATGATGACACTGCTTTTCCCTCCTTTGCAGGGCAGAGTGATGTTTTCTCTTCTGTTCTTTCATCTTGTGGTTGTTTTAACTCTGTTACTGGATATAGTATTGTATATTCTATTTATTCCCTCAATGACAATGGTATAGGCCTATGTGCCTGTTCTTCTGTGCTGCTAATTTTTTCTAATATCTCTTTGCACAGAATTTGTTTACTATAGTTGTTTGTGTGCAGGCCATGCTTTGTGAAATGTTCTCTCACTGAGTTTTGTCGCTTCAATAAATGTAACATTAGAGAAAAAGCTACATATCTTCCTCAATTTTCTGTTTATGTTAACGATTTCTCTGTTTACACATGAAACTTCTATCAGGTCATGCCTGCGTGGAATGCTTACGACATATACATCGGAATGTATAAGTTTTCCTAAAGATTCTCTTACAGCCCTGGTTGCATTTACTCTTTCGTTCTTATATAAATCGTTTCCTCCCCCAATAATGACCCATTTGGAATCTTTTGAACTGTTGTTTCACAGTCTTTTAGAAATTCATCTACAGGTGCGCCAGGATGGGTAAAACCAGTTACCTTTAGTTTAGTTTCCATAGTGGCCATAATACCTGCTAAGCCTATTCCGTGGCTAGTTGAAAATATGTAAACATCACCTTACTTATTTTTCTCACTTGGTGCAAGATTTCGCGAATGTTTAATATTTTCTCGCTTCTTCCAGGTACTTCTTGGAGATGTGAAATCATTTTTCTTATTTCCCTGGTTGACTGTATCTTCATTTTAATCTAGCGGATCATATTTGTTCGTTGTTTTCAGTTCGAACGTTTTTCGTTTTGTTTCACACACCAGCTTTTTTTAGGCATAGAAAACGGCTCATTTTCCACTTTTTGTTCTTTTTTGATATCATTTATCACTGTTTCCAGATTACTTACCTATTGGTTTGCTCACAATAAGTCCTGTTCTAATGTAGAAACTACCTTTCCTTCATGTGCATTACCATGTTTTTGTAAATACGCCATTCGCGAACAGCTGTCAGTTACACCACAAACGCGTTTTGTGTTTTCTTCGTCGAAACGTGAGATACACTTCGAATGAATCCATTTTTGGCACACTGAACATAGTCAAATACCATTTAAATGTCTTTCACTACATAAATCCACTTTATATTCATGATATAGGCGTTTTTCACGGAGCCACTTACTAAAACTTCTGTACGAGCCACCATCTTTGCTACTAACTAGCGCTATTAGCTAGTAACTAGTGAGTCAGACTAACAGATGTTCAATGAAATAGCAAACAGTAACATATGCCTCTCAAAAACACGTACCTAAAATGAACTAGATGCAGCAGTTTATAGAACCAAGCACTAACACACATGAAACTAGTAGCAATACTGATTTAAATCAAATGGTCTGTTAATGATCATACTCTATAACTTTATTGCTTAGTAGAGGGTCTCTATGCCTATGCATTAACCATCTTGCAATAGAACAGCTAACACAGTAAATATTTCTTTCTTAAACTCGGTTTGAAGCAATTAAACAGAATGCAAATCTGACTACACTGGCTCTGAAGAGTCTTAGCTTTGCTTCATTATTAATTATGTAACGAACAGCAAACTATAACTCTTTAAATAGCAAATGTGGTTTGATAAGCAGTCTTTTAACATATTCAAAAAATAATTGGCTGAGCAAATGCCAACACACCATTAAATTCAAGTTCAATCACTTTCTCATGAGATGAACACTGATAAAACTTTGTAATACTGATCAAAGTGCATAAATGCAACAATTAATAATTTTTTCATTTCAAATTAAATTTACTATTTCCAGGCAGCTTTTCAAGTAAGGCAAATTATTTAAGGAAATGACTGCAGATAGGTTTAAATTTGCACTGGAAATGGAGTATTTCTGAAATTATAAAACTGAACTTTAAACACTGTAACTCCACACATTAGAAAGCAGTCAAAACTATTTTTGCAGCTGCCGAATAAGTCTTTCCATAATAAATTAGGCCACTCGGATTTAAATTCACTAGGATAGGATTCCTATCCAGGTTTGTGATTTGGGATACTCACTTGTGTAAGATAAGAGTTTTCAGCAACACTACGATTATTATTAAAATCAACCAAATTTGACAAATACCCGTTCCATTTACAGACTGCTAAATATAAACGATTTCGTGGAACGCTTGTGGCACTGGTGGCCTAATTTGCAGTGACTGATAACATGATGACGATGCAGTCGTGACAGTACTAGTGTTCCTGCCCTGTCACTGATCTTCTTGGCGTCAGAATTATATTTTTATAGGGCCAAAACCATGCCATGATAATGGTATCACCAAATGCAGCATCCGAGGCTCATGAATACTGCCCTTAAGCTCTTCTGACCTCAAAATTCCAAAAATATGAGCTACAATGGTCCGCTACCGCTAACGAGACGTGAACCACAGCACTGCTCAGCCCAGACTCCTTACCCTTCACAAAGGACGAGTTTCCACTTGCGCGACAACATCTTTTCTACTCTGCCAGGCTACTTCCTTAGCTGCGGGGCTTCCCCGCATCTTCTACATTCAACCCTACGTTCCCTAACTGTGGACCAAGTCATTTGCAGTACATTATATACACTCCTGGAAATGGAAAAAAGAACACATTGACACTGGTGTGTCAGACCCACCATACTTGCTCCGGACACTGCGAGAGGGCTGTACAAGCAATGATCACACGCACGGCACAGCGGACACACCAGGAACCGCGGTGTTGGCCGTCGAATGGCTCTAGCTGCGCAGCATTTGTGCACCGCCGCCGTCAGTGTCAGCCAGTTTGCCGTGGCATACGAAGCTCCATCGCAGTCTTTAACACTGGTAGCATGCCGCGACAGCGTGGACGTGAACCGTATGTGCAGTTGACGGACTTTGAGCGAGGGCGTATAGTGGGTATGCGGGAGGCCGGGTGGACGTACCGCCGAATTGCTCAACACGTGGGGCGTGAGGTCTCCACAGTTCATCGATGTTGTCGCCAGTGGTCGGCGGAAGGTGCACGTGCCCGTCGACCTGGGACCGGACCGCAGCGACGCACGGATGCACGCCAAGACCGTAGGATCCTACGCAGTGCCGTAGGGGACGCACCGCCACTTCCCAGCAAATTAGGGACACTGTTGCTCCTGGGGTATCGGCGAGGACCATTCGCAACCGTCTCCATGAAGCTGGGTTACGGTCCCGCACACCGTTAGGCCGTCTTCCGCTCACGCCCCAACATCGTGCAGCCCGCCTCCAGTGGTGTCGCGACAGGCGTGAATGGAGGGACGAATGGAGACGTGTCGTCTTCAGCGATGAGAGTCGCTTCTGCCTTGGTGCCAATGATGGTCGTATGCGTGTTTGGCGCCGTGCAGGTGAGCGCCACAATCAGGACTGCATACGACCGAGGCACACAAGGCCAACACCCGGCATCATGGTGTGGGGAGCGATCTCCTACACTGGCCGTACACCACTGGTGATCGTCGAGGGGACACTGAATAGTGCACGGTACATCCAAACCGTCATCGAACCCATCGTTCTACCATTCCTAGACCGGCAAGGGAACTTGCTGTTCCAACAGGACAATGCACGTCCGCATGTATCCCGTGCCACCCAACGTGCTCTAGAAGGTGTAAGTCAACTACCCTGGCCAGCAAGATCTCCGGATCTGTCCCCCATTGAGCATGTTTGGGACTGGATGAAGCGTCGTCTCACGCGGTCTGCACGTCCAGCACGAACGCTGGTCCAACTGAGGCGCCAGGTGGAAATGGCATGGCAAGCCGTTCCACAGGACTACATCCAGCATCTCTACGATCGTCTCCATGGGAGAATAGCAGCCTGCATTGCTGCGAAAGGTGGATATACACTGTACTAGTGCCGACATTGTGCATGCTCTGTTGCCTGTGTCTATGTGCCTGTGGTTCTGTCACTGTGATCATGTGATGTATCTGACCCCAGGAATGTGTCAATAAAGTTTCCCCTTCCTGGGACAATGAATTCACGGTGTTCTTATTTCAATTTCCAGGAGTGTAACAATCATTCCATTAGTTATCTAAAACCATAAGCAACAACATCGTTCAAAACTTCACATAATTAAAATAGGTATACATAGTCAAAGAATTTTCATAACAGATACAACATTCTACATAAGCAACAGTACAAACGGACATAAAAATATCGACACAGATACAAAATAGGTAGAAAATGGGTGTTACAAATGGAGTCCGCAAAATTCCAGTTACACGATAAATGACAAATCTAAATTTAGCTGAATACGTAGGGACTACAGTTAAGAATAACTTGAACTGGAACAATCACATAGATAATATTGTGGGAAAACAAAACAAAAGACTACGATTTAATGGCAGAACAGTTACAAGACGCAGTAAGTCTGCTAAAGAGACTGCCTTCACTACTGATCCGTCCTCTGCTGGAGTATTGCTGCGTAGTGTGGGATCTGCATGATACAGGATTGACGGAGGCTATCGGTAAAGTGCAAAGAAGTTACTATAGAGAAATATCGGAGAGAGTGCCACTGTTATGATACGCGAATTGAGGTAGCAGTTATTAAAAAAAAGTGTTTTTTGCTGCGGCGGGACCGTCCCATAAAATTTCAATCATCAACTTGCTCCTCCAAAGCGAAAATATTTTGTTGGCGCCCGCCTGCATGGGGAGAAATGATCATTGTAATACAGTAAGAGGAATCAGAGTCAACACAGAAAGATTTAAGTGTTCGTTTCTCCAGTGATCTGTTCGAGAATGGCATGGTAGAGGAATAGCTTGAAGGTGGTTTGATGAATCCACTGCTAGGAACTTAATTGTGAATTGCCGAGAAGTCATCTAGATGTTGATAATATGCAGATATTATTTACACAGGTGTAAACCTGAGATCCTGTAAAGAATCGAGCTCTCATGTATAAAATAGCTTCAGACCTCTGATTACTTTACAAATGAGTTAATATATTAAATGAGTATTTGACGAAACAATGTAAGCGAGGAAACGTTTAGGAAAGGTTTGAAATTTCGTTTAAAGATTGCTGGAAGTCGCTAAGTGCACTCATTATGGAACACAGGGTGAGTGTAGTCTGGGTAATTTGTGCTCCATTTCAAGCAAAACCTAGTTTCTCGAGCATCTCAAAGTTTATGACGTCATATCTCTTGAACTAAGTATCGTACAATGACGTAATTGCGCGGTTCATTCAGTGGTATATGTGGGTACTGCCTGAAAAATGTGGTACGATTGGAATTACTAATAAGAAAATAATAAATTACAATCTCACGCCTGATGCGGTAGTTTCATAGTACGAACAGTGAAAATGTAACTTTTTTCTTTTCATAATTTTGCAAGGGAAGTCTGAGAGGATATGTTTTGTAAAGGTTTGAAATGACGTATTGAGATTATTACAAATCACAAAGCGCTCTCATTCTCAAGCACTCATTAGTTCGTGTGAATAAAGAGCCAGTTGTGTTTCTGTAGAATGATACTTTCTGAATCCGTGCTGACTGTATGCCAGTAGATCGCTTTCTTTGAGGTAGTTCATAATGTTCGAACGCAGTACATGTTTCAAGAGTACACTGCGAATCGACGTCAGTGATATGAGCCTGAAATTCAGCAGATTACTTCTATTTCCTACCTCTCGTAATTGTTTGACCCGCGCAACGTTCCAGTCCTTAGGTATGGACCTTTTGTCGAGCAAGCGGTTGTATATGATCGATAAGTATGGAGCTACTACATCAGCACACTCTAAAAGGAACCTAGATGGTTTGCAGTGTGGACCAGAAGACTTGCCTTTATTAAGTGAATTAAGTCGCTTCTACTTCTAAGTTGCTTATGCTGGCAGCTGTTCTTGATTCGCAGTCTGGGATATTTGCTTCTTCTTTGGTGAAGGAATTTCGGAAAACGATGATAAGTAATTCCGCTTTAGTGTCACTGTCATAGACAAAATTACCATCGCTGTCACGCAGTGAAGGTACTGATTGTACCTTGCCGCTGGTGTACTTTCCATAGGACCGGAATCTCTTTGGATAGTCTGAAAGATTTAGAGGCAGATTTTAGTTATGGAAAATATTTAAAGCATCTTGCATTGAAGTCCACGCATTATTTAGAGCTTGTGTAAAACGCTGTAAATCTTGGGGATTTTACGTTCTTTTAAATGTGGCATGTTTTTGTCGTTGCTTCCGCAAACAGACCTTTGACCTGTTTTGTGTACTGATAGTTCTGTCTCTTGTAAATTTATTTGGTCTTATATTAACCCATTAAGTGCCATGATCCTCATTTGGGGATTTGTCTTTGTAACGGAAATTTTGCAATTCTAATAATGCTGGCAGCTAATGCTACCATTCCCCGTTGTTGTATACACCTTTGTCGATCGCTTGCATTGAAGTTTCGTCAGTTGTTAAACGAGTGAGTTGTACACTTTTATTTCTGTGAAGAAGCTACATTTTTCAGCGTTACAAGAGCTGCATATTTTCTAAACAGTGTAAGTTACATTATTATGTAAGTAAATTCCAATATCTGTGTACAGTCATGTTCTGTAATGGTTTGAAAAGATGTTTATGGATCATTTATTTCAAAGATCTATTGCATTTTTGCATGACACATGTGTGACCATCGATCCCCATTTGCGGCTCATGACAGTTTCTATGTAAAACTTTATTTCGCTTTTATTTGCTCCTCAGGCACAATGAGTCACTACGAAGCTCTTATTATGATGGAAATTGAAGAAATTGTAAATGACCCGAACTTCATGGCTTCTTGTGGTGATCATGGTGATGTGAATGAGACCATTGACATTGTCGAGCTCCCTCCAGATCGTGTAGATAAGATGTCTGACTGTGAAGATATCGACGAAAATATATTTGAAATTCTGTTCCATCTGATGTGCCAGGTTCCTTGGAAATTCATGTCAATGGAGAAAAGGAAATTGAGGAACATGAAGGCTAACGAAAGAAGAAAGTGAAGGCTATTATCACTTCTAACTGGACAACAGAAGTTGCGACTTACTCCAAAACCTATCCTGACACAGCAAAAATTGAACAGCGAAAAGCCAGTTTGGTAGCAGCACTAAAAGGAAAATCTGCTGTTGAATGCTTTGAGAAAAGGTATTGAAATTGATTCTCAGTGAAAGCATCCGATATGCTGCACAGAACAACAATCATAGCTACGAGTTATCCAAAGGATGCATAAAAAAGTTCATAGGTATACTACTCTTCACTGGATATCATGCTCTTCCACAGGAGAAACTATACTGGAATGAAGATGAGGACTTTGATACAAGGTGTGTAGCACAGTGCATGAATCGCAACAGATATCTGGAAATAAAGCGCCACCTTCATTTCAATGATAACACACATATGAACAGAATTCCACCTGACAAAAAGGATAAACTTTTTACAATTCGTCCGTTTGATAATTTCATGACATTTCAAGTTTTCTCCGAGGGTCTGAGCATTTATGAGTAAATGGTACGATATTATGGACACCATTACCTAAAATGGTTGATTCGCTGGAAATCAATGAGGTATGGGTTGAAACAGTGGGCCACGTGCTGTTCTCAAAGCGGTTTCTGTTACCATATGTCAGTCTATGAAGAAAAATCGAAGGATACAAGTGATGTATCAGTTCTGGGACTTGGCGGATCAGTTGCGTTGAATATGATTTCCTTTCTGCAGACTCTTGAACTTCACAAAATATATTTTCATAACTTTTTCACGAGCTTCCGTTTGATGAAAGAGCTCTCAGAAATGAGAGGGCAACTGGAACTACCTTTATGAACCGAATGAATAACTGTCCTATAGAACCTGAGAACAGCATGAAGAAGAAGTGGAGCATATGACCATCGATTTGAAAGGTATACGGAGATAATGGCAGGAATGTGGAAAGGTAACAACTGTGTAAAGCTCTTGACAAACCATGAGACAGTGCATCCAGTAAGCCAAGCGAAGGGATGGAGCAAAGCTGAGAATAAAGGTGTGCAAGTTCCACAGCCAAGAATGACTTCAGAATATAACAGTCATATGGTAGGAGTGGACAAACTGGACAGGAATGTGCAGAAATATCGTGCAAGAATTCAAGGTAAGAAATGGTACTGACCATTTTCACCAATGCATTAGATGTAGCGGTGGTCGCGCTTACGTCATATATTGCCTCTCGAATGAAAATATTCCACTGCTTCAATTCTGGAGGATGGTGGTAAGGGAATATCTTCTTCAATCACCTGTTGCTTCTGATCCGAAAAGGGCAGGACATCCATCATACCCAAAATCGTCCCTTTCACGTGTTCCAACTGAATTCAGGACTTCTGGAAACGGATATGTAATTGAATGCGCAACACTGGGGAAACAAAGAAAATATGCACTTTGCAAGAAAAATGTGAGGAAACAGTGTTCTGTATGCAATGTGGGACTCCATATTGACTGTTTTGCTGTCTAGCTCAAAAAATAAAAGAAAATGTGTAAAGAGATCGATTAATATGAATCATCTATTTCAAGGTTATTGAATTTTTTGTTTTATATTTCTTTTCCTCATCTCTATGTTAATCTAATAACACTGAAGTAAATGTAGATTAAAGAAAAAAATTGGCGGTTCATTTTTCTTTAGCATAAAAACGTTACTGAAATTTGATTTTAATCAAACTTCGCAGTCTGTATTCCTATGCTTATTCTAACATGTTGTGGGTATAACACGCACAACAATTATAATAGAAGACGAAAGATTTAAAAGGAGGAAAAAAAACTTACAAGGGATGGTATTGGTGAGAAAGAAGTACGTGTTGCAAAGTGGCCAACTTCACTTTTTGTTTCTTTTTCAAACACGGTAGGAGCTTAAGGCCAGGTTCTCATTCAATTGGGTAAAAAAATAGGCAAAGTTTGGAATTTGTTTTTTGAGGCAATGAAAAGACTTGCAGAGGATCTGTTATAGAATTATGATTGATCATACTTTGAAAATCATTTTAGATTTTCAATACAAAAAAAGCAATATTGCGCCCGTAATTATGGTTTGATCAAGGGCTTGCAAGTTTTAAGTAAGCAGACTGTGGGCAGTTTAGCTCGTCAGGAATTATCTTAAATCTAAAATGGATAACATCAGTCGATACTATGTTACGTTTACTCGAGTTTATAACTAACTTCGATGAGATGACCTTAAACTTAACGATGTGGTGCTAACTAGAACTTTGAGTTCGATTTTTGAGGATTTTCTTCATTCGTTATGGCTTTGTAGAAAATAGTTACTATTAACAAATTTCATATATTATTGCTATAAGCACCCAAGAAAAGTGCTTGCTTTTCAGGAATCAAAGGTAGAAGTTAATAGGTGGAACATTTTATATTTAATACTGCAAGCAGTTTTGAAAACTCTTTTCTCGAGAAAAACCTGTTTAAATTTTAGGAAAAACTTTTGTATGTATTATTAGTTCAATTTTCATAAAAACCACAAGTTATTATATATTTTTGATGTCGCTGAACACAAATCTCAAGTTGGATTTTCAAAATTCAAAACGGCTAATCCAAATAGGCGCACAAAAGTTATGTTTAGGCCACTTTTGACAAAAATTACTTACGCTTAGTCTGCAAGACCATTTTGATTGAGAACCTGGACTTAATTTCACAAAAACGTTTTTATTTTTTTCTCGTTTTAGCATGTACATCGTTTTTTCGCTTCATTTTCGATAGAACTATGCATAAATCTCGTTTATAGTCTCTCTAATCGTGATTTTTAATTTTATCTCGTACTTAGTATCTAACTAAATTACACTGTTCTATTCTGTGCACTGTATCTGCGTTCTGTTTGTTTATTTCCAGGCCCTTACGGACTTCTGGAACGGGCGTGACAGGTGGCTGCCCACGTGGAATCTCGAAGAAGGGGGTGCTTCTTCCCTCCAGGTTGATTACGTCAGGGTCTGGGCTCTCTAAAAATACTGAGTGCAAAACTCACACAACACAGTCAGTGTAACTGATTCAGCGTTTGCTAAGCACTCTGAAGGATTTATTATGCAGCAATATTATCAATTTGTTTTTCAAATTTTCAGGAACCCGGTACCTTTTTTTCTAAATTAGCAACAATACTTTCTAATCCCATCTGTACACTGACTGTTGCAAATAAAGGTTTTTAAAGACAAGAAAATTATATATTAAACTCATTAAAATGTGTAAGTAAACTGTTTTGTGATGGTGAATTTTCGTTTACTTAATGTGTAATTCATTACAGCTCAAGAATTCAGCTCACAAAATATGAGGACAGGCTGCCACTCACATGCAGTAAAATCATGGATTTAACTTCGTTCATCATATTAGATGATTCAGGAAAGTGCGCAGCTGTGCCACTGATGATTTAAATGATTAAAACTGCCCCAGTTACTTATGCTTTGGTGCTTAGGACAGCGCGCTTCGAGAATTTATTCTCATTTTCAAGTGCATATGTTTACATGAATAAGTCTGGTGATGTTTGCACGTGTAATTTTCTGTCTCTATCTTTTTTTTTTTTTTTTTTTTTTTTTTTTTTTTTTTTTTTTTGTGGTTAGGCCACAATATGAAAATCATACAAAATGAATCTTTGAATGTTTTTAAATGTTAATGTTAGAGATTGAATTTTTGTTGGTCTGCTTACAGGTATTGGTCCTCCTCCATTATGCAGAACATCACATACATGCAAATCATCATTTACACTGTTGGTTTACAAAACATGCTACAAAGACAATGGTGGTTGCTGTGTAAGAACACAAGAGATGTGAACACCCTAACTTTCGACACCCTGCAGATTTTTTTTTCTTTGAACGCTGTTAAACGTAACATAGATGCTGCAATCTGGAACATGTAGCACTTAAATCTGCCACACTACTGCTCCTCTAGACTCCGTGAAACTTGGCATCAGGGTCGCGAGCATAACTTCAGTTATGCACGTTTTGAGGAACTTTTGCACATGCGCAACTAGCGTGGCGTAAGTCACTGCCTTACGGGCCAAATGCATACAGATTTGATAAACAACGTGCACGATTCATGATGTGCACAGCTGGCCGTTACCACTCAACTAGAAGCTCACGTCGGTGCCACCAGGTGATAGCGCAGAAGGTATTATACATGAAAATCAGGTGTATTGTGAGCTGCATCTCTTACGTATTTAAACAATCATACATAAGGATTGTCTGTATCATGTATTGCTTGCAACGAACCATTATGTCCTGCAGCAAGGTACATTGGTTTTATTCTCTACGCGATGTTGTAAAGCAGAATCAAAATCTATAATTAAGAGGCCAGTTGGTGCAACTGCTGCAGGAGGTTGGAACTCCCTACCATAGGATACAACTGCCCAAAATGTCAGCTTATTGATAAACTGTCTAATACGAGGGTCGTCCAGAAAGTAAGTTCCGATCGGTCGCGAAATGGAAACCACACTGGAAACCAGAAACGATTTATTTGCAACAGTTAGGTACACCTTCCACCTACTTCTCTACATAGTCGCCGCTCCAAAACGCTGCAGGAGTGTCTTCATTGCCCCTGCAGTGTGCGGCCGAGAATTGGCATGAAGAAGGAACTGCTCAACAGTTGTGTTATGTGGGCTGCATGACACAGGTGAAATCTCTAACCGTGCCCTCTTACTTGGCGGGAGACGTTATTCTCTTCGCATCTTTACGTGCTCACTGTTCACTCAAAACTGAAGAGAGCGATGCGACACGATCGGCGGACATACTAGAGACACTGCCCAACACATCTGTGCAAAGCTTTACCAGATTTCCCCAGTGGTTTCCAATTCGCGACCGATCGGAACTTGCTTTCTGTACAACCCTCGTATTTTCTAGGTAGTTCTTAGTATAGCCAGTGTTCTGTTCTATGGGGTATTGAATCTCTTCTCTATGTTAACTTTTCCCTTGTGGCAACACATGATAGCTGAATTGCCACTGAATTACGCTGCAATTAACGTCGAAGGGCAATATTCTCACATCTGGTCTACATTACCAACACAGTGTGTTTCCACTTCATTGTCTTTAAGGAACAGACGATCAGAACAATATCGTTTTGGTAGTTTATGTAGTTGCCTTCTTGCACTGGTACCGGGTGATCAAAAAGTCAGTATAAATTTGAAAACTTAATAAACCACGGAATAACGTAGATAGAGAGGTAAAAATTGACACACATGCTTGGAATGACATGGGGTTTTAGTAGAACTAGGCGGTCCACCCCATATTGCTAGACGCGTGAGAGATCTCTTGCGCGCGTCGTTTGGTGATGATCGTGTGCTCAGCCGCCACTTTCGTCATGCTTGCCTCCCAGGTCCCCAGACCTCAGTCCGTGCGATTATTGGCATTGGGGTTACCTGAAATCGCAAGTGTATCGTGATCGACCGACATCTCTAGGGATGCTGGAAGACAACATCCGACGCCAATGCCTCACCATAACTCCGGATATGCTTTACAGTGCTGTTCACAACATTATTCCTCGACTACAGCTATTGATGAGGAATGATGGTGGACATATTGAGCATTTCCTGTAAAGAACATCATCTTTGCTTTGTCTTACTTTGTTATGCTAATTATTGCTACTCTGATCAGATGAAGCGCCATCTGTCTGACATTTTTTGAACTTTTGTTTATTTTTGGTTCTAATGAAACCGCATGCCATTCCAAGCATGTGTGTCAATTTGTACCTCTCTATCTACATTATTCCGTGATTTCTTCAGTTTTCTAATTTATACTGACTTTTTGATCACCCTGTATTTTGATGGGGGCGAAGTAGGTAAGTTGGTGACACAGAGTCTTCGTCTTGCACTAATTGTTGCCGTTGAGCTTTGAAGCGGCCTTGTCCGCAACCTCGGTGGGCCTCTTTACCTTGATGAAGTCGAAGTTGTCTTTGTTCGTCACTGTGTCTGGCACACCTTCTTCTGCGGCCTTTAACGCGTTCCAGTGGTATGGCACGCCCTCGTGTTGGAGGTCTCCCTCTCGGTCTGCACATTGTGTCCCGTGACATCGCGGGGACTTGAAACGCAGATGAAAAAAGTCAGCGGAGATTTGACAGTTTTCGATTTTTTTTGTAATTATCTACTTGTTAAGATAAATTAATAAGAAACAAATATTCCCAGCAACAAAAGTTTGTTTTACCTTCGCTCGTGATGCATATTAATGGTATTGAAATTAGGAAAAGTGTAACGTAACATTCCAAACACTGTAAGGTAATGAATTAAAAGTTAAATAAGTTATAAACCAAGTTACGAAAGTAAACCATACTTACCAGTGATCATGAACGTTGATACAACTCAGTTTATTCGCGCAGTACACGACGCTTGCTTAGAGAAAGTAAACAACCGCTGTTGTGCATAGTAGTAAAATTAGATTGTCCATAGACACCTCCTTCTAAATTCTTTACATAGACGTCTGTGGCCGAAACAGCATCGTAGACTGCGCTTGCGTAAAGTATAAAAACAACTGCAACAGCTCTCGTGCATGTTAGTTAAACAGATTGTCAATAGACAGCACAGCATACATTGCTTTTTTTATAAAATTGTTTTCAAAATAATTTTTTTTAACTGAAAACAATAAATTTAAACTTCAGGAGATAGACAAAATAATGTGAACACCTGTATTTAATTGGGAATGAATTATAAGGGGTTTGACCCCAGTTTTCCAGTAGTACAGTTGTGATTCATCGTGGAATACTAGCATATAATGATTGTATAGTCTCCAGTGGAATGTTATGCCACCATTCAATCAGAACCTCTTCTAACTCCTGTAGCGACGAGGGAGGGAGAAATCTGCTTCGGAGTCTGCGCTCCAATACCGCCCACAACGGTTCGATAATGTTCAAGTCCGGAGACTGTGCTGGCCAGGGAAGGCACTGCGGTTCAGTTACACGCTCCTCATACCACGATTGTACTGTCCTGGCTGTGTGAATGGGTGCGTTATCGTTCTGAAATATGGCATCATTGTTGAGGAACAACATTTGAATCATGGGGTGCACCTGATCACCTAAAGTGTTCAGATAGTCGGTGGCTGTAACACGGCCTTTGAGAGTAATGATGGGACCAGCAGAATACCATGATATAGCTATCCACATCGTCACAGTTGCACTTCCATGCTTGACCGTTGGAATCAAGCAATCAGGATTGTAGGCTTCTTATGGCGTTCTCCAGACGTTGGCTCTGCCCGAAGTTGACGGAAACGTTGACTCGTCGGACCATATGACGTGTTTCCACTGATCAACTGTCCAGGATTTATGTTCCTGACGCCGGCCGCGGTGGCCGTGCGGTTCTGGCGCTGCAGTCCGGAACCGCGGGACTGCTACGGTCGCAGGTTCGAATCCTGCCTCGGGCATGGGTGTGTGTGATGTCCTTAGGTTTAAGTAGTTCTAAGTTCTAGGGGACTTATGACCTAAGATGTTGAGTCCCATAGTGCTCAGAGCCATTTGAGCCATGTTCCTGACACCATGATTTACGCTTCTTTGCGTTGGTTGTCGTCACTAATAGTTTGGGTATAGCAGCTCGTCCATGAATATTCGCTTCATGGAGTTCTCGGCGGACAGTGTCGACAGGTGCGGGGTCTCGAAGATGACTATTGAGCTATGCAGTCACTTTAGCCACCATAGCTTTGTGTTGTTTAGACATAATTCGTGTTAGCGTATGACGATCTTTGTCATTTAGTTTTGATTTGCGCCCACTATTACGTTTACACGATGATGTCTGTCATGACTGTTGAAACAGTTGCTCTTGAAACATTGAATAAGTTGGCTGTCTTGGTTACTGATGCTCTAGCTAACCGGGCCCCGACAATTTGCCCTCTTTGGAACTCTTTTAGGTCTTTCTTTGGACATGACCTCGGCCTCTGAATGCAAATACGAAGTGTGCACTACCCGTAAACAACCTGCACCACTGCCTAGTCCATACTGAACACGCACAGTCCAGCAAGACACGTGCCTTCCCTGCGTTGTTGACCGTCAAACACAACCATCCGATTACTGTTCACATTATTTCGCCTATCCCCTGTATTTGTGTATCTTTCATCATTAGCGGTGAACGAGGACTCGAAATTGATGTCCCAGTCATTAATATTAATCAAGTAGTACGCGAGATATGGCTTACCGACAGAAATACCCCACTGAGAAATAATATACAGTTCATGGTCCCGAGTTCGAGTCTCGGTCCGGCACACAGTTTTAATCTGCCAGGAAGTTTCATATCAGCGCACACTCCGCTGTAGAGTGAAAATCTCATTCTGGAAAAATCCCCTAGGCTGTGGCTAAGCCATGTCTTCGCAATATCCTTTCTTCCAGGAGTGCTAGTTCTGCAAGGTTCGCAGAAGAGCTTCTGTGAAGTTTGGAAGGTCGGAGGCGAGGTACTGGCGGAATTAAACCTGTGAGGACGGGGCGTGAGTCGTGCTTGGGTAGCTCAGTCGGTAGGGCACTTGCCCGCTAAAGGCAAAGGTCCCGAGTTCGAGTCTCGGTCCGGCACACAGTTTTAATCTGCCAGTAAGTTTCATATCAGAGCACACTCCGCTGTAGAGTGAAAATTTCATTCTATATACGGTTCATGATTGCGGAGTGGGGCTGAGTGGCACTACGTTTTAACGAAAGTACTCCTCCAGCAGTGGCTGTGTATGGAAGCTCTTGAGGGCGTGTCCACGGCGATGCCCCTCACACGTTGCTGCGTCAACCGACTGTCTTTAAATGTGGTTCCATTGTGAGACACCAGCTTTGCCAAGAGACCTCGTTCTTCGGATGATACCACGCAGAGGAACATCGTAAATCGCGTTGAATTCAGTGTAATTATTGTCTTTCAACGAAACTCATTTCTATTCGTGTCACTGCGCATTTCTGTCAGTTACCTTCTGTAGTATACTGTAGCATTTATTTCTGTGTATGGTTCAAGTTTCATCGAACTACTTGAGCTGTTGAACTGTACAGAGTGGAATACAAATTTGAGAACGTAATGTGCTCCACAATTTAAATCACACCGTGAAATAAATGAATCAGATGAGTTTGTCAAAGGCGTCATCATTGGTTTGTATGAAGGAGGAAATATTGATATACGAGGTCTGTTTAAAACATTCAGGAACATTCGTAATTTCGTGCCAATGGCGTGTTCGAGCGAAATGCGGTTGGCATCCCTGCACGTTCCTGTTTTTAATGTATAACGGCCGGAAGTTTCATTGTTGTTTGTCTGTTAGTTATTGTTCAGTGATGTACTGAGTAGAGCGTTGCGTCGCACAATTTGTGAATTTCGAGATGACAGAGTTAGAGGAGCAACGCTTTTGCGTTAAATTTTGCTTGAAACTCAAGAAAAACATTACAGAGACACATCAAATGATGCAGGAAGCCTACGGTGATGAGTGATTAAGCATTAAGGTATTACGAATGGTTCACACGGTTTAAAAATGGCCGAACGGAAATTAAAGATGACCTTCGTTCAGGACGCCCTTCGACGTCTACCGATGATGCTCATGTCAAAGAATGTCAACGACATTTTGCGTGTCAATCGACTACTGCAGGAGAATTTAACATTTCAGTTGGGTCATGCCACGATATCCTGACACAGCGTCTTGGAATGCATCGTGTTGCCGCTACGTTGGTCCCACGGATCATGAGTGAAGACCAGAAAGCAGCAATCTGTGAAAAGCTTTTGGATCATGCAAATGAGAACCAGATTTTCCTTAAGAGAATCTTAGTGCTGATGAGACGTGAGTCTACGGTTATGATATCAAGACGTTGGAGCAACAAGATTTGCAACGATAGAGGAGATAAAATTCGCAGACGGCACTTCAGGTGATACAGCAAAAGGCGCACCAAGACTGCTCCTGGAAGTGGAAACCGCGTTGGGAGCGGTGTATCAATTATGGAGGAGAGCATTTCGAAAGAGACCATGCACAATAGATAAAAGGTAAGAGTAGAAGAATTTTGTGGACAAAATTCCGGAATTTTTTGAACAGGTTGCGGCGCTGCACGTTTCTTTTTACCGCCCTGCCAATGTCCATCAATGTTCATTTGTCTAGCTAAAAGCTGTAGTAGAAAATACTAGACCACTACTGTCTATTGCAGGTCGCAACATACATAGAATTGTCCGGTAAACGGGATGTGGCTAGTACTGAAATAAAAGTTTTAACTTGGCAATGTAAATTTTCAGGTGTATTTTTACGATAAAGATCACAGTTAATACTACCAAGTCCGTACTAAGTGTCTACACAATGTAAAACTCCCACGCACATCACAATCACACACGTAGCCAGTTTACGGTACTTACACCCGTTACCGAAGCCAATAGAGTTCACTAGATCGTTTAGTTATGAAAATGCTCATACAACACTCACACTGCTAATTACTACACATATAAAACAATGATAATTATGCAAATACATTAAATATTAATCAAACATAACTTTGCAACATTGTTTTGACTACGACTGCTAGCACTGTCCGTCAACTGCTGACCTCTACCGCCTACTAGTACAATTACGTGCAGCTCTGTAACTCAGGTCCAAGTCAGCTGGTGACATCTGTCGATGACTCATGCCTATAACGATATCGTCCTCACAAGTGACAGGAGCGATGCGAAGGCGCTACGCCTCAAGGTCTCGTAAACGTAGTAGATGCACTTAACATGCCGTTTATTGCGGTGTAGTACACCGTATGTGAGTATAAAAGCACATGAAATGTGGACAATCGCTGAAGACCAGGTCATCATAAGGTGATGTTTTTAAGGCATGAAATGGGTACCATCAGATCTTTGGCTTTGTTGTATTGTTCGTAAACTCCAAACACATAGAGATAAGCGTGTATGTTCACAAATTCCATAATGCTGTTTGCAGGCACGAAAACACTTCGTCAGTGAGGTAGATAAGCGGAAAGTGTTGCCTATGACCGTAGACACTGTCTGTTCATAAAATCAACCAAGCAAGCGCAAAATTTGTGTAGTAGGTTTAGTGAAAACCTGACATTCGTGGAAGTACACGATAGGACCTAACACGAACAAAAAAGTTCCAAAATACATGGGTCCACGAATGAACTGTTTTCGAGATAATTGCAAAAGTACTGAATGAAAGCTACAAAACTTTAGATTTCTTTATTATCCAGTGCTCTGGTATGAAATTATGCTTAGGTTCTACCAGGTCTGCAAAGTTCTTTAAGATTTACTGTAAACCGAATAAACCGATAGAGTGCTCTGGACAGAGACGACAATATTGGAATTTTTTCGAAGAACGAGGTATTAGAAGAGCGTATTAAGAGTGTGATGATGAATGCACAAATGCTTTTTTGCAAACCTGGATATCATTCAGGCTTCGAAAAATAAAATAAAATTCGTTCCAGGAGAATAAAGGATTGTTGTGACGTGCTCTCTACTACTGTTGAGCTGTGTCACTATTAACGACTGCATCAATGTAGCGTTCTGGAACTACTACACAAGTAAATTAATCCTAGTACAAGAATTCTTACTTATTGTCACTCACAAAGTTCCTTCACGTGAATTCTGGTAAACAGTTATTAAACACAGACAATAACTTAGTCCATGCCGAGTTATCACTTCCAGTGGTAAATATCCTCTAAAGGCTAAGTCTGATCTGTTTTGCAGCACTATGGCTGTGATGGTTTCAATAACAGGTCTGTTTACTACTATGGCGTCTCTCAGTGGTCCACGCACTTGATGGTAACTTCGTAACTGCGACTGCAACTCGATTCGGAGTAGAACCGCAACTGCCTCTGCGACCTCGGGCCACAGTTTGTAACACTGTGGGGACTGCTACATGGGCTACCGCTGTCTGAGATAAAAAGCTCCTCGCCCGTTGGCTCTTCCGGCCGGATGATACGAGGTGTGGCTAGAAAAAAACCGGACTAGTACTGGTGAAACAATAAAACGAATGCAATAAGGCTGAAAGTCGCGTGGCCTGTCACGTGACTCTCGCTCCGCCTACTGCTCGAGTTTCATCTGCCTCCTGCACTCAGTCTGCCCGTGGCGTCTGTTTTAAGTAGTTGACGTTTTGTCTGTGCGTCGGAAAATGTTGAGTGTACAGAAAGAACAGCGTGTTAACATCAAATTTTGTTTCAAACTAGGAAAATCTGCAAGTGAAACGTTTGTAATGTTACAACAAGTGTACAGCGATGATTGTTTATCACGAACACAAGTGTTTGAGTGGTTTAAACGATTTAAAGATGGCCGCGAAGACACCAGTGATGACACTCGCAGTGGCAGACCACTGTCAGCGAAAACTGATGCAAACATTGAAAAAATCGGTAAACTTGTTCGACAAGATCGCCGTTTAACAATCAGAGCAGTGTCTGAGTTAACAGGAGTTGACAAGGAAAGTGTCGAACAAGTTTACCGATTTTTTCAATGTTTGCATCAGTTTTTGCTGACAATGGTCTGCCACTGCGAGTGTCATCACTGGTGTCTTCGCGGCCATCTTTAAATCGTTTAAACCACTCAAACACTTGTGTTCGCGATAAACAATCATCGCTGTACACTTGTTGTAACATTACAAACGTTTCACTTGCAGATTTTCCTAGTTTGAAACAAAATTTGATGTTAACACGCTGTTCTTTCTGTACACTCAACATTTTCCGACGCACAGACAAAACGTCAACTACACAAAACAGACGCCACGGGCAGACAGTGCAGGAGGCAGATGAAACTCGAGCAGTAGGCGGAGCGAGAGTCACGTGACAGTCCACGCGACTTTCAGCCTTATTGCATTCGTTTTATTGTTTCACCAGTACTAGTCCGGTTTTTTTCTAGCCACACCTCGTATCATCGTAATCTGTGGTTGGTGTCCGTGATGGGTGTGGCAAAGTAGGCGACCTCTGCTAACAGCTGCTGAGGATTGTGCTGTTGAGAGGCTCGCCTGCAAAGCATGCATGCCGGAAAACAACATTGTTGGAAGGGACGTCTGTTCGGCAGGGAGAGTCGGGAGACAATTTACCTGTCTAACGATGAACCTTATGATGCAGGTGAATGAGAATGCTCCTTTAAGGTAAATTCTTTCTACCTTATTGTCGGTACTGCCATTTCCCACAAAAAGATAGATCTGAGTTTATGGACAGTCGTAGTAAGTATGCAATACTCATTATCTGCATGTGTGGGATTGTGGAAAACTAGAAGCTAGAGCCATGGCTCTTGAAACTGTGTTAAATGGTGAAGAAAGTGACACCAACGAAAAGGACCTAAATAATGAAATTTTTGTCTTAGTGGCATTTTTCTTTGGCTTTCTTCGCAAAAGTTCTGCAATTTCCGAATCCTCTTGACTTCACCTATATCCATAGCTATAACTGCAAGGAGTTCTTTTAAAAGTGAAATTGATAAAGACGTACCGGTACCTTACATCAACACTTTTCCCAAGAATGATTGTGTGAGCTGTCAATTTCAGCCAAGGAAAGCGATACCATGCAGTCAATTTATTCTGATCATATTTTGAAAGATTATGCTAAGACAAGACAAAATTTCAATATAATATTTTTAACCAAGGTATAAATTGTCTGTACAATTGGAGGAATTATACATGACTTTGTTAACAGAATATTTCTCTTTCGCATCAGACACAAATTTGTGTTTTACTTTACAAGATCCATATGTGTACAGGATACTGAAAAAAGTACTCCATATTTTGAGACGAAGTAGTATGGACCAAAATAAGGCGCAAATGTCGAATACACACAGGCTCTAAAATGCACATATTAAGTGCTATTATCACTTGTTCATCTTCGCTACTGTGAAACACTTCTCTTCTGCTGCACGCCCTTTGCGGTTGCGAACGACCGACAGGATGCAGCAAACAAATGAGTAAACAAATAAGAACACATTATTCTACAGCTGAGAAACAACAAAATTTCTAATGTAATCTGCTTACTGCTACACACGACCTGCGCTTGTGATCCATTGCTGAAGGAGGTGCTCAATTTGGTGTCCGAGAACACCTCACACAGACGTTTAACGCTCAATGGATTGGTCGTGGAGGTTTAGTACATTGGCCAGCTCAGCTCGTTCTCCTGACCTTAATCCCTTGGATTTTTGGTTGTGGCGACATTGGAAGTCATTCGTGTGGTGATGTACATTGGTCCGGAAAACTTAAGAACAAGCTAGATAAAGTAACATAACATATTGGAAATACACTACTGGCCACTAAAATTGCTACACCAAGAAGAAATGTAGATGATAAACGGGTATTCATTGGACAAATGTATTATACTAGAGCTGACATGTGATTACATTTTCACGTAATTTGGGTGCATAGATCCTGAGAAATCAGTACCCAGAACAACCACATCTGGCCGTAATAACGAAAAAAAATGGCTCTGAGCACTATGGGACTTAACATCTGAGGTCATCAGTCGCCTAGAACTTAGAACTACTTAAACCTACGTAACCTAAGGACATCACATACATCCATGCCCGAGGCAGGATTCGAACCTGCGACCGTAACGGTCGCGCGGTTCCAGACTGAAGCGCCTAGAACCGCTCGGCCACACAGGCCGGTCCGCAATAACGGCCTAGATACGCCTGGGCATTGAGTCAAACATAGCTTGGATGGCGTGTACAGGTACAGCTGCCCATGCAGCTTCAACACGACACCACACTTCATCAAGAGTAGTGACTGGCTTATTGTGACGAGCCAGTTGCTGGGCCACCATTGACCAGACGTTTTCAGTTGGTGAGCCATCTGGAGAATGTGCTGGGCGGGGTAGCAGTCGAACATTTTCTGTGTCCAGAAAAGGCCGTAGAGGACCTGCAATTTGCGGTCGTGCATTATCCTGCTGAGATGTAGAGTTTCGCAGGGATCGAATGAAGGGTAGAGACACGGGTCGTAACACATCTGAAATGTAACGTCCACTGTTCAAAGTGCCGTCAATGCGAAAAAAAGGTGACCGAGACGTGTAACCAATGGCACACCATACCATCACGCCGGGTGATACGCCAGTATGGCGATGACGAATACATGCTTCCAATGTGCGTTCACCTCGATGCCGCCAAACACGGATGCGACCATCATGATGCTGTAAACAGAACCTGGATTCATCCGAAAACATGACGTCTTGCCATTCGCGCACCCAGGTTCGTCGTTGAGTACACCATCGCAGGCGCTCCTGTCTGTGATGCAGCGTCAAGGGTTAACCGCAGCCATGGTCTCCGAGCTGATAGTCCATGCTGCTGCAAACGTCGTCGAACTGTTCGTGCAGATGGTTGTTGTCTTGCAAACGTCCCCATCTGTTGACTCAGGGATCGAGACGTGGCTGCACGATCCGTTACAGCCATGCGGATAAGATGCCTGTCATCTCGACTGCTAGTGATACGAGGCCATTGGGATCCAGCGCGGCGTTCCGTATTACACTCCTAAACCCACCGATTCCATATTCTGCTAACAGTCACTGGATCTTGACCAACGCGAGCAGCAATGTCGCGATACGATAAACCGCAATCGCGATAGGCTACAGTCCGACCTTTATCAAAGTCGGAAACGTGATGGTACGCATTTCTCCTCCTTACACGAGGCATCACAACGACGTTTCACCAGGCAACGCCGGTCAACTGCTGTTTGTGTATGAGAAATCAGTTGGAAACTTTCCTCATGTCAGCACGTTGTAGGTATCGCCACCGGCGCCAACCTTGTGTGAATGATCTGAAAAGCTTATCATGTGTATATCACAGCATTGTCTTCCTGTCGGTTAAATTTCGCGTCTGTAGCACGCCATCTTCGTGGTGTAGCAATTTTAATGGGCAGTAGTGTATATGGTAAGTTCCTATGGGGAAAACTGCTGAGGTCATCGGTCCCTAGGCTTACATACTACTTAATTTAGCTTAAACTATCTTACGCTAAGGACAACACACACACACCCATGCCCGAGGAGGGACCCGCACCTGCGACGGGGGGAGCCACGCGGACCTTGAAAAGACGCCTGAGACCGCGCGGCTACCCCGCGCAGCTAATATGTAAGAGGCAGTCAAGAGAAAACGAGACAGACGGGAAAAGGTAAGTAAACTGTTCATTTTCAAAGGTAATGCCATAACTGTTAACAAATTTATCCACTGTGAGACAAGATAGTCAGTGCCTCCACGGAAAAATGTCATAACACGCCCGGGAGGAAAGAGGGTAGATATGTAGTACTAAAAACAGCTAGCGTTCAGCACTCGAGACTGCACCACTCCCTAGACACAGGAACGGAGCTGGATATTAAACGACTGTGTGCCTAAGCCCACGTACCTGGTCCTTTCCGCGGCGGTTGACCTGCTCCTCTCTGCACTGCGTGCTATGGTGTGTTCTGTAATAACTCTTGTCTAGCAGGGAGAGGAGCCACTCACACCATCAATACCAAGTTCGTCTGGTAGAATTCACAGTATTCTGTTCAACACTCGCAAAGGGTGGGGCTGCACTATTCACAATAACATTATTCTACATCTACGTCTACATCAACATGACTACTCTGCAATTCACATTTAAGTGCTTGGCAGAGGGTTCATCGAACCACAATCATACTATCTCTCTACCATTCCACTCCCGAACAGCGCGCAGGAAAAACGAACACCTAAACCTTTCTGTTCGAGCTCTGATTTCTCTTATTTTATTTTGATGATCATTCCTACCTATGTAGCTTGGGCTCAACAAAATAGTTTCGCATTCGGAAGAGAAAGTTGGTGACTGAAATTTCGTAAATAGATCTCGCCGCGACGAAAAACGTCTTTGCTTTAATGACTTCCATCCCAACGCGCATTCCATATCTGCCACACTCTCTCTCTCCTATTACTTGATAATACAAAACGAGCTGCCCTTTTTTGCACTCTTTTGATGTCCTCCGTCAAGCCCACCTGGTAAGGATCCCACACCGCGCAGCAATATTCTAACAGAGGACGAACGAGTGTAGTGTAAGCTGTTTCTTTAGTGGGCTTGTTGCATCTTATATGTGTCCTGCCAATGAAACGCAACCTTTGGCTCGCCATACCCTAAATATTATCTATGTGGTCTTTCCAGCTGAAGTTGTTCGTAATTTTAACACCCAGGTACTTAGTTGAATTGTCAGCCTTGAGAATTGTACTATTTATCGAGTAATCGAATTCCAACGGATTTCTTTTGGCACTCATGTGGATCACCTCACACTTTTCGTTATTTAGCGTCAACTGCCACCTGCCACACCATACAGAAATCTTTTCTAAATCGCTTTGCAACTGATACTGGTCTTCGGTTGACCTTACTAGACGGTAAATTACAGCATCATCTGCGAACAACCTAAGAGAACTGCTCAGATTGTCACCCAGGTCATTTATATAGATCAGGAACAGCATATGTCCCAGGACGCTTCCCTGGGGAACAGCTGATATCACTTCAGTTTTACTCGATGATTTGCCTTCTATCACTACGAACTTCGACCTTCCTGACAGGAAATCACGAATCCAGTCGCACAACTGAGACGATACCCCATAGGCCCGCAGCTTGATTAGAAGTCGCTTGTGAGGAACGGTGTCAAAAGCTTTCCGGAAATCTAGAAATACGGAATTAACTTGAGATCCCCTGTCGATAGCGGCCATTACTTCGTGCGAATAAAGAGCTAGCTGCGTTGCACAAGAACGATGTTTTCTGAAGCCATGCTGATTACGTATCAATAGATCGTTCCCTTCGAGGTGATTCATAATTTTTGAATACAGTATATGCTCCAAAACCCTACTGCAAATCGCCCGCATCTCGTGGTCGTGCGGTAGCGTTCTCGCTTCCCACGCCCGGGTTCCCGGGTTCGATTCCCGGCGGGGTCAGGGATTTTCTCTGCCTCGTGATGGCTGGGTGTTGTGTGCTGTCCTTAGGTTAGTTAGGTTTAAGTAGTTCTAAGTTCTAGGGGACTGATGACCATAGATGTTAAGTCCCATAGTGCTCAGAGCCTACTGCAAACCGACGTCAATGATATAGGACTGTAGTTCGATGGATTACTCCTACTACCCTTCTTTAACACTGGTGGGACCTGCGCAATTTTCCAATCTGTAGGTACAGATCTATCGGTGAGCGAGCGGTTGTATATGATTGCTAAGTAGGGAGCTATTGTATAAGCGTAATCTGAAAGGAACCTAATCGGTATACAATCTGGACCTGAAGACGTGCCCGTATCAAGCGATTTGAGTTGCTTCGCAACCCCTAAGGTATCTACTTTTAAGAAACTCATGCTAGCAGCTGTTCGTGTTTCAAATTCTGGAATATTCCATTCGTCTTTCCTGGTGAAGGAATCTCGGAAAACTGCGTTCAATAACTCCGCTTGAGCGGCACAGTCGTCGGTAACAGTACCATCGGCACTGCGCAGCGAATGTATTGACTGCGTCTTGCCGCTTGTGTACTTTACATACGACCAGAATTTCTTCGGATTTTCTACCAAATTTTGAGTCAATGTTTCGTTGTGGAAGCTATATTTGTACTCCAAGTACCTGTCCGTTGTGACGTATAACGTTGCTGTCTAAATGATGGCATCAAACGCAAAAACACGATGCATAGAACGCAAAATAATCATTATTCAACGGATATTTTATCAGTCGACGTTTGGCACAGTTCTGCCAACAGTACTAAACAATTCAATAGCTTATAACACGAGCGTGCGCGTGGCCGAACCACGACGCGGATGCTTCGTAAAATTTCGCGTACGATATACAAACGAGAAAGTACCTGCGCTCGTGATATTCATTTAGTCAAAACGATTTGTGTTTCTTTCACTTAGAACTTATAGTTAGGATTATACTAGTCTACATTATTTTTCTGTAACCGTCGCGACGCGGTTTATTGTTATTCTCCTGACATGACACACGAAGCCGAGAAAAATCACCTTTTGGATAAACATTGATATTGCGTCGTGAATACTGACATTAAACGCAAAACTTGTGTGGCAAACATTTTCAATTACTTCACCATAACTTGTAAGATACGTGCTGCAACCCCAGCATCAACACAATACTCCGCCCACGCTCCACGAAAGCTACTCCACGACTCCCCACTGTAACTCTGCGCTCGGCAGAGAGGCGACTGTCGACAGTCAGCGACACAATTCTGTGCTTACAATGTTTGCGGCTGCCTGCGGAACTAATCAACAAATTTCTTTCTTCAGGACTTCAAGAATACGGAATCAGCATGGGGAGAGTTCGGGACGGTATGGAGGAACTGTAAGGGCTTCCCAGCGGAATTTCTGCAGCGTAGAACGAAACAACATTGACAGCATGTGGGCGGGCGTTATCCTGCAACGGAATGATGCCTACCGTCAATATTCCCGGGACTGATTGGACTTGATGCTATTCTTCAATTAAAAAAAAAAAAAAAAAAAAGAGTCCACATACCGCTGTGTGTTAGTTGTGGCGCCGTGTTGTAGACAGTCAGTAAGCAGCCGGTCTTCGGTTTATCGACTAGTGAAATCATCAGAAGATCAAAACAGATTGCAAGAGGAATTAGGAATGATATCTGTATGGTGCGAGGATTCGCAATTGATCCTAAATAACGAGAAGTGTGAGGTCATCTACATGAGTGCTAAAAGGAATCCGTTACACTTCGGTTACACGATAAGTCTGTCAAATCTAAAGGCCGCAAATTCAGCGAAATTTCTAGGAATTGCACTTACAAAGAACTTAAATTGGAAGGAACACATATAAAATGTTGTGGGGAAGGCTAACCAAAGTCTGTGTTTTACTGGCGGGGCATTTAGAAAATGTAACAGATCTACTAAAGAGACTGCCTACATTACACTTGTGCGTCCTCTTGTAGAAGACTGCTGAGCGGTGTTGCATCCTTACCAAATGGGATTGCCGGAGTACATCGAAAAAGTTCGAGAAAGGGTAGCACGTTTTGTATTATCGCGAAATAGGAGAGTGAGTGTCACTGAAATGATACAGGGTTTGGGATGGACGTCATTAAAACAAAGGCGTTTTTCGTTGCAGAGGAATCTTCTCACGATATTCTAACCACCAACCTTCTCCTCCGATTACGAAAGTATTTTTTTGACCCCGAGCTCCATAGGGAGAAACGATCATCATGATAAAAGAAGGGAAATCAGAGCTTGTAACGCCAGAAATGCATATCCTCGTATTTCCATCTATTGTACTATAATTTTTTTTCCTTATTTTGTTACCTGAATATATGACGTTTCTGTGTCTTTGTATATTGTAATTGTTTTACTATTTGTATATATATGCATTTATGTCGATGTATAATTGGTTTGTTGTGTAAAGATTATTTGTATTATTACGCTGGATCTGGCCTAGGGAAACTATGCTATCGAACCATTACATCGATAGGTCGTGTGGAGAACCAAAGTGTTTAGAATCTTTGGTAGTGTTAACTCTGCCGCATGGAGCGCGGTCAGAGCAGAGAGAGTCTGGCTGGGGTGGTGCAGTGGAGCAGGTGTGTTGTGTGAAGCTCCCGCGAGTTGCCGCGCTTTCGGGGTTTGGCAGCATGTAATTGCGCTCGACTTGCGATGGTAGTTTCTGACACGGTGTCGCGGACGGGAAGCATTAGCTGGCGCACATCAAGAGCCCGTTTCGTCTGGTGACCGTGTCGAGAAGAAGGCGCGCCAACATCCAGCTTCTGCAACAGCGACGGCCGACAATGAGTGACTGTCGCCACCTCCTCGATCGACGGCTTCAAACCTTCAATCAGCCAACAAGGAAGACTGGAAGCACGTAAAGTTTTAGAACTGAATGGCAGACCTCAGCTTTTTAAACTTTTAAAATTGTTGCATCACAAAATTACAGCAACTTAGCATGAACCTTTGTTGCTCATTGTCCCAATTGCATTGCCAAGCAGGGTCCCTTCCTTTTCCGAAATGAGCCCGAGTGTCATTGAAATTCAAACGCCAGCATCATTCGATTTCACTGCTTTAATTTCAAAGTTCAGTTAAGGTATTCATAGCTGGCTACAATATTTAGATTGCACAAGCACAAATTAAGAGTGCGAGTTTTGTTACCGTATTTTAGTTACCTGTGACTGCAGCTCAGCTTGGTACGTACTAAATTTTACTATTGTTAATTGTTCAGAATCATTTAATTCAAGTTCAAAGTTAAATCTCTTATTTTTAAACTGCATAGATTCAAGTAGCTTTTGAAATGATTGTTGAGGTAGTCCAAGACTAACCGTATTTTACTGAATTTCGATGTGCTTCAGAAAGAAAGCTCACTATTAACTTCAGTCACTAAATTAACTTTCGATTTTCCGGTTTTATTAATTCTTTTGCTAAATTAAGTCAGAGTGTAGCGAAATTTATTACTTCTGACAAACTTTCAGTTTTCACACTACACGTGTCAACCTTCAGTTGCCACGCTTCTAGTGCTAATTATATGTGTAATAACCTTTCTTTTTCAGTTACTATAGTAATTGTCCTTAGGACTGGCGACCGTAATTTCCCCCAAATCTCAAATATCTAATTACCGCTAGTTAATTGTTAACGTAACAGCCGCACATTTACTTTTTTATTAACTTTACCCCTTTTCAAAATTAATTTCCACCAGTTTCATTTGCATTTTTCCTTTCATTTAGATGTAACCCTTTCCTCCCTCTTTACCGACAAATTGACTTCGGTGACGATTGCTTTTCCCAAATTTCCATTAGGTACACGCGGTTTAATTTTTCACTGTCATTAAGGTCGATAAGTGAGGGGGAGGTTACAAGCTCACACGGAAAGATATAGGTGTTCGTTCTTTCTACCCGCTATACGAGACTGGAACAGTAGAGAATTGTGAAGGTGTTCGATGAACCCTCTGCCAGACACTTAAATATGATTTGTAGAGTATCCATGTACATGTCGATGTAGATGCCCGCTACGGTGGTCCAGGTGTAATGTTGTGGGGAGGCGTAATGTTATATGGGACTACTGACCGCCAAATCTTTGAACACGGTACGCACATCGGTCAAAGCTATTGTGACTCTGTACTCCTTCTCTACACGCGTCTTTTCGGAGACGCACTGAGCCCAAGCTTCATTATGGACGACAATGCACGAGTGCGCCGACAGCGCAGGTGTAGGAGCAGTTGAAGCGAGAAGATATTCGACAGATGTACTGGTCTGCCCACTTCCGAGACTTAGATCCCATTGAGAGCGTGCAGGATGCGTTGCGGAGACGCACTGCTTCACGTCCACGTCCACGACTGTCAACCACGCTGGTGGAGGAAGGGTTCCCTGTCACAAGAACTCCCTTCCAACCTTGTGGCCAGCATGGGAGCACGCTGCAGAGGGTGCACTGCCGTCCGTTCTGATAACTAGAGACCGGATTTTACGCATCACAAAAACCTTAAAATATGCATGCAAATATGCATGAAAAATGCTTAAAAATGTACGAAAAGTATCGAAATACCCAAGATCAAATAATAAAAAAAAATCGTAGTTACTGCCTGCATTATGTCTCAAAGTCGAACCTGTGCATATGAGTTACGAGGAAGAGCGCCTGCCACGCGAAAAATCGATACATTTACAACGCTGATATCATTTTCTGTATACCTTCTGGTAGGGGTTAGGAAGGGGGCTTTTCTGGGATTATTTTCTAAAAATTTGCAAAATGGGGACGCATAACGTGTTTCAAGAGTTGTCCCCTCTTTGCTAATAATCAGTAATTGTAAAAACAACATTAGTCCAAAAAAGTAAATTTTTCAGGAGAAGCAAAAAACTGTATACAGGCTAAATAATGAACAGAAGGATAAATCCATTAATTTTAATATTGACTGTGTATGTTAGGTAAGCTTTAACAATAAAACAAAGTACTTTAAATGTAATAACTTTGCATGAACGATTTTTTTTAATTGTACGGACTTATGTTGTTATTGCAGGATGAACATTTTGGACTGACATTTTAACATCAACATTTGTTTATGTTATCAAAAATTACTTTATTGTATAAATTTAATATACAATATTACTTGTACATTGTCTAATATTGTTTTACAGATAAATTGAAAAATATTGTTCATGTATGCACACACTGTATGGAAAGACTAAAGATATGACGATGTAAATCGTGACATTAGGAATTAAATTTCTTTTTTCACTTAACAGGACAATGAAGGATTAACACTACACTATACAGGTTATTTTATACCAAAAATGTATTATGAATCATCTTCAGGAGTGTCCACAGAAGGCCACTCAGTCAATTCCAGATAAAAGGCTTTGTGCTCATCGGGAATATATTGCATTAATTGTCCCACATCTTTCAATTTTTTGACATCGATTGCAACTTTGTTATTATATGCAATTTCTGCAGGCAACTTTGGTTCTGTCTGTAATGAATGTCGCAATGAAAAGCGGTGTTTTACGAGACCATCAATATGATAGTAACAGTCAACTTTACCTGGAAGCATTTCACTGTGATGGAAGCTCATAAATGAGGACACTGTGAATTTCACTTTACTGCTTTTGTCCACATTCGTCCCATAACTGTCGTCAGACAAACAGGATCGCTTATAAAATTTGGGCCACCATTTTTTGTAACTCAAAATCTCTTCCGAGGTAACAAGCTTTACATTAATATTTTGTTTTTTGGATGATGTCACCATACATTGAACATACTCATACAAAGAATATATTCTGTCTTTTCTTCTTATCACCCTCTTTATGGAAGCAAATGTACGATCACATGGTAAAAATGAATGGCCACGCACAGGAAAATACTGGAATACATCTTTGAATCTGCCAGAACTTACAAGGCAGTTCATTACCCTAACCACTGTGTTGTTCTTATTTTGTGCAGGGCACCCATCCGAGAACAGGTGTAATTCAGTAGCACTATCAGGTATATCTGTGTTGATGTAGTCAACCAAAAACGAGCATACTTCGTTAGGTCCTTTGTGGGCAGTACCTTCGTGATACATATATACCTTGGATTTGTTGCTCTTTAGGTCTGTAATACAGAACGCATTAACGTTAATTTGCCGTAAATAAAAAGCTTCCTGTACTGGGAGCTTAGGCAACTGCAGATTTTGCATATAATCGAAACACAATGCTACCACATGCTCATTTTCTGCACACTTCTCCTTAACAGCATCCATCTTTAAATAGAATTTTTTGCTTCTTCTTTTATGTACCATGAGTTCCGCTACAGCCACACGCTTTGCAGTATCGTTCAATGATGGACTCTTAATCTTCACTGAAAGTGACTCACAAGAGCAGCAAGTATCGACTTGCGGCCGCCCAAAGCGTAAGTTAAAACGCTCATTGAAAACCCTTAAATAAATTCCATATGACACTCTGGTATGAGGATATAACTTCATGAACAGTTCGTACATACTTTTTACAGATAATTCAGGATTTAAGTAATACATTTCTTTGCTTGAATAATGTGAGATTTTCGTAGGGAATGTTTTAATATGCTCCTCAATTATCGATAGGACTTCCTGTGGTGTTGCATTGGTTGAAGCAGTACGTCCTCTACTGTCACATGGGCGAACATTATTTTTCACACAGTTACAAATTCGTCACACACGTTCATTTGTAATGCCAAAAAGACTACAAAATGCCTTTTTGCACACTTCGACCCGCCCAGCATCTCCAGTTACCACGTGATATCGATAATTTAGTGCTCTTGGCTTAGGCTGGCCATCACTTTTCCGGGGTCTTCTGCGTACCACGTCTTCTTTTTCGATCAGCCCTGCAAGGTAACCATCTTGTGTGAAACTTCCTGGCAGATTAAATCTGTGTGCCCGACCGAGACTCGAACTCGGGACCTTTGCCTTTCGCGGGCAAGTGCTCTACCAACTGAGCTACCGAAGCACGACTCACGCCCGGTACTCACAGCTTTACTTCTGCCAGTACCTCGTCTCCTACCTTCCAAACTTTACAGAAGCTCTCCTGCGAACCTTGCAGAACTAGCACTCCTGAAAGAAAGGATATTGCGGAGACATGGCTTAGCCACAGCCTGGGGGATGTTTCCAGAATGAGATTTTCACTCTGCAGCGGAGTGTGCGCTGATATGAAACTTCCTGGCAGATTAAATCTGTGTGCCCGACCGAGACTCGAACTCGGGACCTTTGCCTTTCGCGGGCAAGTGCTCTACCAACTGAGCTACCGAAGCACGACTCACGCCCGGTACTCACAGCTTTACTTCTGCCAGTACCTCGTCCCCTACCTTCCAAACTTTACAGAAGCTCTCCTGCGAACCTTGCAGAACTAGCACTCCTGAAAGAAAGAATATTGCAGAGACATGGCTTAGCCACAGCCTGGGGGATGTTTCCAGAATGAGATTTTCACTCTGCAGCGGAGTGTGCGCTGATATGAAACTTCCTGGCAGATTAAATCTGTGTGCCCGACCGAGACTCGAACTCGGAACCTTTGCCTTTCGCGGGCAAGTGCTCTACCAACTGAGCTACCGAAGCACGACTCACGCCCGGTACTCACAGCTTTACTTCTGCCAGTACCTCGTCTCCTACCTTCCAAACTTTACAGAAGCTCTCCTGCGAACCTTGCAGAACTAGCACTCCTGAAAGAAAGGATATTGCGGAGACATGGCTTAGCCACAGCCTGGGGGATGTTTCCAGAATGAGATTTTCACTCTGCAGCGGAGTGTGCGCTGATATGAAACTTCCTGGCAGATTAAATCTGTGTGCCCGACCGAGACTCGAACTCGGGACCTTTGCCTTTCGCGGGCAAGTGCTCTACCAACTGAGCTACCGAAGCACGACTCACGCCCGGTACTCACAGCTTTACTTCTGCCAGTACCTCGTCTCCTACCTTCCAAACTTTACAGAAGCTCTCCTGCGAACTCTGCAGAACTAGCACTCCTGAAAGAAAGGATATTGCGGAGACATGGCTTAGCCACAGCCTGGGGGATGTTTCCAGAATGAGATTTTCACTCTGCAGCAGGAGAGCAGGAGAGCTTCTGTAAAGTTTGGAAGGTAGGAGACGAGGTACTGGTAGAAGTAAAGCTGTGAGTACCGGGCGTGAGTCGTGCTTCGGTAGCTCAGTTGGTAGAGCACTTGCCCGCGAAAGGCAAAGGTCCCGAGTTCGAGTCTCGGTCGGGCACACAGATTTAATCTGCCAGGAAGTTTCATATTAGCGCACACTCCGCTGCAGAGTGAAAATCTCATTCTGGAACCATCTTGTGTGTTCTTACTCTCAAAATCGTGAAATTTAGTGAATATATCTATCTGTTCATGTTCAGAGATCCTCTTGAAACACAGTTTCTTACATCTGAAACATATTAATACACGAATACCAATGGCAGGAATTGTAAAAGAGTTGCAAAAAAATTATTTACGTAAAATCAGTTATTTTTTATTGATAGAGTAAATTATCCATATGATATTTACGTACCATAAAACTTAGAACAGATGGGAACCTCTAAGAAGTAAAAAATACACAGACAGGAGATTAATTCACATAGCCTTTGAACTCACCCACAGTCAGGTCCTATTTTTACAGCATTAATTTCTCTTCCACTGTGATTCACGTAACCAATTCCCTTCGTTCTGGCAGCTTTTATGATATTTCTTTTATATAGTTCCGGTTGCGCACCTCTCTTCTTCGACATTGTGCATAGATAATCCAAAGAAACGTGTTCTATAAACAAAACTAAACGGCAATGTATATGCAGCTGCTACAACAATGCACACAGGTAATTAGATCACAGGCGTCAAATATGCTGCCACCTGGCATGCATTATATTCACTACATGGAAAAAGATCCGAGTATGTTCGTTTGGTGCTGCCATCTGCCATTTCTTGCAATAATAACGTAAGTCCTGGACTGATGTTGTTACTGCAAAGAACACGAAAAACTGTATGCCTGTAAAAGCATTAAATTGTGAAGGACAAGTGTGATTTTGACATAGATGCTGCATCTAAGTATCCTGAAGGCTTCTCTGCATATATCTAATTTTTGCCAAAAAGTGGACATGTGTTGTTTTTACAATTACCGATTCTATTGTTATCAGTAACAAGCGGATGCGATTCGAGTGGGGCGCAGCGAAACAATCGATATGTACAGGATCAACTTCGCACGTGGTGGGGCACGCTCAAAACCTCCGTAATGTTATATTAAAAAAATCACGAACTATTTTGAACAGCATTCACTTTTAATTAATACTATTGGACTAAAGCATAATTTACAATCTATTTTACATTTTTCTGCTACTGTAAACATAAACGATCAAGTACTGTTCCAAATGTTCGGTAGTAAGATTGTGTTTTCGATCACTCAAAACATATTTATAAGCATAAAAAGGGCCGTTCTACTTCTACTGAGGTAACTGGACAGTATTTGGGTGCTATGTTGGCTCTTAGTGTTTCTTGTAAAAGTTCACCTGCCCCATTAAAAAAACTACCAATTTGGCACAAGGGTTCAAAGCCTGGGTTATCGTTTAAAATGTTTTCAAACTTTTCTTTAAAATTTCTTGGCAATATCTCCGGCAATCAGGAGTTCACTAGAATAATTTTATTCATTAACTGAATAGATTCATTCAACACCAAACTTTGAGTTTCAGGCTTTTTAGTACTTGCAGGCACATGGGAAAAATGAGTGCTAATCACAGCATTTTTTTTTAAATACCGGAATCATTAAAAGCTTCCTTGCACTGGCAAACTGCCAAAGCCTCTGCACTATCGAAGTCGTTTACTACGCCTCTAATGGCCTCGAAACGTTCACTGTAAAACAACACAGCTTCGACCCACGTACACATCGAGTTACCATTGGTTCGGGAGATGAAGGCACATTTGGTTGTTTTCTTTGTAGGTCTCGATGCGAGCAGGAATCTTTAGAAACACTTTCTTTGTGGATGAAATCAGTTTATTTACATTCACAAACGTGGAACATACTTCTTCAGGAAGGCGATGTACTCCATGAGCAAAGCACGTCACATGAATCAAATTGGGATAAAATGCTCTGAGGAATGTTCCTGCTTTGATCGTATAGGCAGCAGCCTCTGAAATAAACACAAACACCCTTTCATCTGCAGAAGATTCTGGAAATATTTTTCTAATACCCTTATTCACAAATATGGCGATCGTAGAATGATTTACTTTTGAAGTTCTTTTCAGGCTGCTAAATAGGAGGAACAAGGTTCTTCTTTCAAAGCACCAACAATTAAATTTGCAATGTTACGGCCACAAGTATTCGTAATTTTGTCAACTGAAATCCAGATACTGCTGTCCTTGAGTCCGTTGCGTTTCTTCTATATTTACATAAATCGTCGATATGTAATTTTTACGCAATGTTGATTCATCTGGTATATTTTGATTAAAGCAATGTTTGCGCAGGAATCCTTTAAGGATAGGGTTTGTAAGTTTATGAAGAGTAATACTGCTTGCATTGAACGCTACACATAGATCCATGTTAAACCGACTTAATCGGTTACCTTTTGACAAATCCCTGCTACTGCAAATTGCCGTTGTCAGAAGTTGTTGTAGTGGTCCTTTCTTCTGCATTCCTGCGATATGAAGACTTGTCTTTACATGCTGGTCTATTTGAAACTTTTTTTGCACGAAACGTTTTTCTCGCAAACTCGATAATATAAAACAATTACGTCGTGTGTAAATGTTCCAGGATAGTCAGCTATTCACGAAACGACGTTTCTTTTTTCGGGCGGCATGGTGTACAGCACGTTACACATTACACGTCGTAAGCAAGTTCAACTGTGTACAAGTAAATAGAAAGCTAAACTGAAACAAAGGACGAGCGACTAGAAGCTTGCGTAGTTTAATTTAATTGTTGCCGACGCTTACTGTATGGCAGCGGAGGGGATTGAGCGGGGCCGCGCGGGATTAGCCGAGCGGTCTTAGGCGCTGCAGTCATGGACTGTGCGGCTGGTCCCGGCGGAGGTTCGAGTCCTCCCTCGGGCGTGGGTGTGTGTGTATGTCCTTAGGATAATTTAGGTTAAGTAGTGAATAAGCTTAGGGACTGATAACCTTAGCAGTTAAGTCCCATAAGATTTCACACACATTTGAACATTTTTTGATTGAGCGCGCGCGGGCGCCGGACTATTGACTCTGCCTGTACCTGTTACTGTTCTGTAATAATTCCGCTAGGCAGTGGCTTCTCGGTTAGCGATTGCACGCAGTTCTAGATTGCGGTCAATCTATGAGACATCAAAATTAGATCGAGCTAGAGGCCGCCTGTCTAAATTTTTAAAATATTGTAAACATAGAGCGAAAATATGCATCGTCACTAGTTTTTAGTTAAAATATGCAATAACTGGTGAAAAGGAGCCAAATATGCAAATGCATATGCAACATGCAAATGCATATAATACGGTCTCTAGTGATCACATACCCTCTTAAGAACTATGACTCGCCCTTAGTAGTGTCCAGGGGACGGTCATAAATCGCAGTGACTTTGGTGGAGTAACCGTCTTTGAATAAAAGCATCATTTCTGTTAGTGTCATTGCGGATTTCTTTCACTTAACCTTTGTACTACAGTGTAGCAGCTCTTTCTGTGTATACTCCACATTTCATCGGGCTATGTTACTTGGCAGACACACAGCACGCGGAAGTTCCTTTCGTCCTTAAATTTTTCGCACCAGTGTGCAAACACTACAAGATGCGTCTCAAAAATGGCTCTGAGCACTATGGGACTTAACATCTATGGTCATCAGTCCCCTAGAACTTAGAACTACTTAAACCTAACTAACCTATGGACATCACACAACACCCAGCCATCACGAGGCAGAGAAAATCCCTGACCCCGCCGGGAATCGAACCCGGGAACCCGGGCGTGGGAAGCGAGAACGCTACCGCACGACCACGAGATGCGGGCGATGCGTCTCAATACGTGCCAACGCATCCGTGACTAACCTGGAGTTTCTCCGAGAGTAAGTGCTTCCCTAAGGCTCGGACATTACATTATAAGCTCTGCTGTTCCACAGTAACAAAATAGACTACTGGCCATTAAAATTGCTACACCACGAAGATGACATGCTACAGACGCGAAATTTAACCGACAGGAAGACGATGCTGAGATATGCAAATGATTAGCTTTTCAGAGCATTCACACAAGGTTGGCGCCGGTGACGACACCTACAACGTGCTAACAAGAGGAAAGTTTCCAACCGACTTCTCATATACAAACAGCAGTTGACTGGCGTTGCCTGGTGAAACGTTGTTGTGGTGCCTCGTGTAAGGAGGAGAAATGCGTACCATCACGTTTCCGACATTGATAAATGTCGGATTGTAGCCTATCGCTATTGCGGTTTATCGTATCGCGAAATTGCTGCTCGCGTTGGTCGAGATCCTTAGCATACATGACATTAAAACACTAAGACGTTCATGTTGCATGTAATCAGTAAACACGTTAGTCGTTATTTATGCATAAGATGACAATGATGTTAAATAGCCATTATCAAAGTGATAACGACATGTATGCATGTAAGATATATTTTTTAAGTTCTAACATGTTGAAGCACAGTTTTCACAGAAAACTGTGCTTCAACATGTTAGAACTTAAAAAATATAAGAAGAAATTAAGGCAGGACGAGTTCAGAACCATTTCTTGCACACAAACGATGTATCATTTGACCCCCTCCCCTCCACTGATGTATACTTTTATACAGGGTGTTACGAAGTACTCAGTATTTTCAAGGGTTATGGTTCGTACGGATCAAATCAAGACATAAACGTCAAGTATACTTTAATAGCTATGAGCGCTTTTTCGTCTTCGCTAATGTTACACGCATCTCTTCTGCTGCTTTGCTATCACGAATTACCTACGGAATGCAGAGAACAAACGAGAACGTACACTACTGGCCATTAAAATTGCTGCACCAAGAAGAAGTGCAAATGATAAACGAGTATTCATTGGACAAATATACTAGAACTGACATGTGATTCACGCAATTTGGGTGCATAGATCCTGCGAAATCAGTACCCAGAACAACCACCTCTGGCAGTAATAACGGTCTTGATACGCCTGGGCATTGAGTCAAACAGAGATTGGATGGCGTGTACAGGTACAGCTTCCCATGCAGCTTCAACACGATACCACAGTTCATCAAGAGTAGTGACTGGCGTATTGTGACGAGCCAGTTGCTCGGCCACCATTGACCAGACGTTTCCAATTGGTGAGAGATCTGGAGAATGTGCTGGCCAGGGCAGCAGTCGAACATTTTCTGTATCCAGAAAGGCCCGTAGAGGACCTGCAACATGCGGTCGTGCATTATCCTGCTGAAATGTAGGGTTTCACAGGGCTCGAATGAAGGGTAGAGGCAGGGGTCGTAATACATCTGAAATGTAACGTCCACTGTTCAAAGTGCCTTCAATGCGTACAAGAGGTGACCGAGACGTGTAACCAATGGTACCCCATACCATCACGCCGGGTGATACGCCAGTATGGCGATGACGAATACACGCTTCCAATGTGCGTTCACCGCGATGTCGCCAAACACGGATGCGACCATCATGATACTGTAAACAGAACCTGGATTCATCCGAAAAAATGACGTCTTGCCATTCGTGCACCCAGGTTCGTCGTTGAGTACACCATCGCAGGCGCTCCTGTCTGTGATGTGGCGTCAAGGGTTAACCGCAGCCATGGTCTCCGAGCTGATAGTCCATGCTGCTGCAAACGTCGTCGAACTGTTCGTGCAGATGGTTGTTGTCTTGCAAACGACCCCATCTGTTGACTCAGGGATCGAGACGTGGCTGCACGATCCGTTACAGCCATGCGGATAAGGTGCCTGTCATCTCGACTGCTAGTGATACGAGGCCGTTGGGATCCAGCACGGCGTTCCTTATTACCGTCCTGAACCCACCGATTCCATATTCTGCTAACAGTCATTGGATCTCCACCAACGCGAGCAGCAATGTCGCGAAACCATCAACCGCAATCGCGATAGGCTAAAATCCGACCTTTATCAAAGTCGGAAACGTGATGGTACGCATTTCCCCTCCTTACACGAGGCATCACAACAACGTCTGACCAGGCAACGCCGGTCAACTGCTGTTTTTGTGTGAGAAATCAGTTGGAAACTATCCTCATGTCAGCACGTTGTAGGTGTCGCCACCGGCGCCAACCGTGTGTGAATGCTCTGAAAAGCTAATCATTTGCATATCACAGCATCTTCTTCCTGTCGGTTAAATTTCGCGTCTGTAGCGCGTCATATTCGTGGTGTAGCGATTTTAATGGCCAGTAGTCTACTTTCTGAGGTGCATGCTGAAAATTGAAAGGTTAATTTTGCTTCTTTTTATATATCCTGTATATCTCGTTTTTAGGGGAACCTGGAGTTCAACGGGCTGCGTATCTACCTGTATGCCTCGCTCTCGTCGTTTGTTACCCTTGATCTACAATGTGAAGGAAGTTGTGATATTTTACTAACATTGAATGACATTAACTGAAGCTGAACAAGGAAAGTTTAAGAAATATGGCATTGTGTAATAGTAGATTATTCACTTTGGAGGAATTTAGTGATCACAGCTCAAATGCTTGTGAAGCTATGTGTACCTAATGTCCTGAAAATGTAGTTTCAAGAAAATGAGAAAAGATTGTTGTCAGTGTTTTTGACTCACCGCATGCCTCTTTCAGAACATTCCAGCTGCATTATTCTTGCTGGCCAGCTACTTCTTCATCCTCTGTCTCTGTAGACATTTTCGTGAATCTTTTTCCTGCTCTTCTTTTTTTTTCTTGGATCGTTAGTGCTGACTTTCGCTACCCATTCTGTTTCAACTGTCTATCTTTGGCATTAAACACAGCTATCACATTATTTCCTGGTTGGGTGCCTAATTTGTCCATTAGCATCACTGAAACAGATGGCAGCATCCATTACACCTTAGTACTGTCAATCCAACTAACTCTCTTTTTGCTACTCTTTGCCACACACAGATTTTGAAACTGTCATTATGGTTTGGTGTATGGCCACGTAGACATCTGCTAAGTAATTTTGTATATCAACGTCCCTGTATATTGGCTTTATTGTTTAGATGACTGTGGCAGGTAATAAATGTTTGTGGTGATATTCCTTGCCTGTCGCATGAGCGTAGCTGGTTCGCAGACATTTGTTCAAATAGCGTTTAAGACTAAATCAACGATTTAAAAGTAGGTAAAAATACATCTATTGAAAAGGGAGAAATTTGTATTTCAGATGGTGACAGAAATATGTTTTCGAAATTTTCAATCATTTCACGTCCAGGTCCCCTTAAACGTCCGTCTATCCAACGTAGGCTTTATTACAATCGTTGCATTTGTTCTTTTAAGTGCCAGAATAGTTATATCACCATATTTTGCTTACTTTAAAAATAATGTTGGTGTCGAGTGTGTTTCTGTCAGAACGGCGATAATGTCTGCAATAAATCAGCCAGTGTAAACCAATGAGAACAAATATTCCACTGTATATAAAATATCGTTGTCACGCGGATCACATCGTGCTGGGTAATGAAGGTACCAAAACCATATATACACTCCTGGAAATGGAAAAAAGAACACATTGACACCGGTGTGTCAGACCCACCATACTTGCTCCAGACACTGCGAGAGGGCTGTACAAGCAATGATCACACGCACGGCACAGCGGACACACCAGGAACCGCGGTGTTGGCCGTCGAATGGCGCTAGCTGCGCAGCATTTGTGCACCGCCGCCGTCAGTGTCAGCCAGTTTGCCGTGGCATACGGAGCTCCATCGCAGTCTTTAACACTGGTAGCATGCCGCGACAGCGTGGACGTGAACCGTATGTGCAGTTGACGGACTTTGAGCGAGGGCGTATAGTGAGCATGCGGGAGGCCGGGTGGACGTACCGCCGAATTGCTCAACACGTGGGACGTGAGGTCTCCACAGTACATCGATGTTGTCGCCAGTGGTCGGCGGAAGGTGCACGTGCCCGTCGACCTGGGGCCGGACCGCAGCGACGCACGGATGCACGCCAAGACCGTAGGATCCTACGCAGTGCCGTAGGGGACCGCACCGCCACTTCCCAGCAAATTAGGGACACTGTTGCTCCTGGGGTATCCGCGAGGACCATTCGCAACCGTCTCCATGAAGCTGGGCTACGGTCCCGCACACCGTTAGGCCGTCTTCCGCTCACGCCCCAACATCGTGCAGCCCGCCTCCAGTGGTGTCGCGACAGGCGTGAATGGAGGGACGAATGGAGACGTGTCGTCTTCAGCGATGAGAGTCGCTTCTGCCTTGGTGCCAATGATGGTCGTATGCGTGTTTGGCGCCGTGCAGGTGAGCGCTACAATCAGGACTGCATACGACCGAGGCACACAGGGCCAACACCCGGCATCATGGTGTGGGGAGCGATCTCCTACACTGGCCGTACACCACTGGTGATCGTTGAGGGGACACTGAATAGTGCACGGTACATCCAAACCGTCATCGAACCCATCGTTCTACCATTCCTAGACCGGCAAGGGAACTTGCTGTTCCAACAGGACAATGCACGTCCGCATGTATCCCGTGCCACCCAACGTGCTCTAGAAGGTGTAAGTCAACTACCCTGGCCAGCAAGATCTCCGGATCTGTCCCCCATTGAGCATGTTTGGGACTGGATGAAGCGTCATCTCACGCGGTCTGCACGTCCAGCACGAACGCTGGTCCAACTGAGGCGCCAGGTGGAAATGGCATGGCAAGCCGTTCCACAGGACTACATCCAGCATCTCTACGATCGTCTGCATGGGAGAATAGCAGCCTGCATTGCTGCGAAAGGTGGATATACACTGTACTAGTGCCGACATTGTGCATGCTCTGTTGCCTGTGTCTATGTGCCTGTGGTTCTGTCAGTGTGATCATGTGATGTATCTGACCCCAGGAATGTGTCAATAAAGTTTCCCCTTCCTGGGACAATGAATTCACGGTGTTCTTATTTCAATTTCCAGGAGTATATATATATATATATATATATATATATATATATATATATATATATATATATATATATATGGTATGGACAGTTCTATTTATGTCGCCACACTTTAATGTATATCAGATCTGCGTTCGAAGATGTCAGAATTATATATACATGGTCAGAAAATGTGTGAAATGCTTGTAGGGATGCTACAGAGGAGATTGTACTGAGACATAGATGTTAACAAAGTAATTGGATACGTTGCGCCGTTTCCCGTTTCCGAGTTATTTAGCATTGAAGTTAGCCAGTCAGATCGTCGCGCGCGTAAATTCAAGTGTCAGCTAACGAGACAAAACACTCGGTGGGCAACACCGCCCCTGGCAGGCCGGTTGAGTCTGAGCTTGCGCCGCCCCGATTGCCTACATTCTATGCTAAATAACTCGGAAACGGAGCAACGTATCGAATTTCTTTCATAACATTTATGTCTCAGTACAACCTGCCCTGTAACATCCCTACAAGCATTTCACATATTTTCTGACCATATATATATATATATATATATATATATATATATATATATATATATATATATATATATAAAATTCTGACATCTTCGAACGCAAATCTGATGTACATTAAAGTATGGCCACAGAAATAGAACTGTCCATACCAAACACATCACAAATACAAAATACGTAAATACTTACCATATGAACCATATTATCTATGATACCTTTATTATCTACAATCTGCGCATCCACTCGTAACGGATTTTGTTCTGCGTAAATGTGGCTTGTGAAAATGGGCGAAGTCCGAAACTAGTCAACCAACATTAAATAATTAATTATCAAATTTGTTGTAAATATTTAAAACTGTATTTTCTTCCACATTTTTGAGCTGCTAGACGCGACGCACTGAAAAATTTTTTATCTTTAAAGTTTACTTCTCATCTGTATGCTTCTTAGTACAAGGCGTTTGCAATGCTTTGGTGGAAGGGTTCGAAGACTTTATTAAACTAGTATACCAGAGTTGACTAGAGTTATAGGGCGTGCAAAGTAATGTATATAACAATCGCAATAAAATAATAACAGTTGGCAAATTAATGCCAGCCGGCCGAAGTGGCCGTGCGGTTAAAGGCGCTGCAGTCTGGAACCGCAAGACCGCTACGGTCGCAGGTTCGAATCCTGCCTCGGGCATGGATGTTTGTGATGTCCTTAGGTTAGTTAGGTTTAACTAGTTCTAAGTTCTAGGGGACTAATGACCTCAGCAGTTGAGTCCCATAGTGCTCAGAGCCAAATTAATGCCCATTTAAAACGCGTGATGAAGCTTGAAAAACGTTCAGGCTTCTTAATAACCGATCTAGAATAAAATTTTTGTTCAGTACTGCAGATCTTCTAAAACGACAGCTGTGAGAACGTCCATTTTCAGAATTCGCTTTTTGTATACATTACTTTCAGTTTCTTTCGCTCTAGTTGTAGCTGTATTTATCACGTTCATGGATTTCTCGTTGGTTGTCTCGTTTGCCCAATTTTGAATACCTGTAGCTGCTTCTGAATTTTTGGAGCAATGGTTCGTGTAGTTCATTAGACGAACCTAATCTCACGTCTCACGTGACTTGACACATCAGCACTGTCGGCTGAAGAAGAAGAATGGAGGCTGAGAGTGAAAGGCAAACACATACCGACAAGAACTGAGGCGGATATGGCCTGGACGTTGACGCGTGGCAGCAATGTTGCTGGTAACACTATTGCGGCCACACATTGCCGTAAAATGAGACCTTCGGCTCTCCTACTTGCTGGCCGAGCGGTTCTAGGCGCTACAGTGTGGAACCGCGCGACCGCTACGGTCGCAGGTTCGAATCCTGCCTCGGGCATGGATGTGTGTGGTGTCCTTAGGTTAGTTAGGTTTAAGTAGTTCTAAGTTCTAGGGGACTGATGACCTCAGAAGTTAAGTCCCATAGTGCTCAGAGCCATTTGAACCATTTGAATCTCCTACCTGCCGAGCGGCGATTCTCCCTGCCGGGCGAAGATCAGACGGAGAGATTAGAGGACCTTTCCTAGACCTTTTCTGGGTTCGAATTTTACTGGGTGCGAATTTCACTGGTTACGACACCGTTTGACCAATGTCGAGGCCATGACAGACGTGGGCGTTTGGCTGATTGTAATTCCACGCGTGCACATTGATGTTAGTATTTAGCCTACATGCGATCATCGGACCTTGCTGTACGTCAATGATTCTACTGCAGGTAAGTGGCAGTTTGTCCTCCTATTTTGTGAGTTGAATTCTTCAGCTGTAATGAGTGAGATATTAAGTACATGACAATTCAACATACAAAACACAATTTGCTTACACATTTATTGTAAGTTAAATGTATAATTTTCTTGTCTTTAAAAACCTTTATTGGCAATAGTCAGTGTACAGATAGGATTAGGAAGAGTTGTTGCTAGTTAATACATTGTACTTGGTTCCTGAAAACTTGAAAAAAATTTGATAGTATTGCTGCATAATGAATCCTTCAGAGCGTCTAGCAAAGCCGGAATCAGTAACACTGATTGTGTTGTGTGAGTTTTCCACTCAATATTTCTAGAGAGCCCAGACTCTGACGTAATCAACCTGGAGGGAAGAAGAGCCTCCCTCATCACGGTTCCACGTGGACAGCCACGAGTTACGCCCATTCCAGAAGTCCGTAAAGGCCTGGAAATAAACAAACAAAATGCAGATACAGTGCACAGACTCGAAAAGTGTAATTTAGGAAGTTATTAAGTAATAGATAAAATTAAAAGTCACCAACAGAGTGACTACACACAAAATTTATACATAGTTCCAACAAAAATGAAGCCCAAAAACGATGTACGAGGGCGGACCCAAAAGAAACCGGACTCCGACGGCGCTGCCACTCGTAGACGTAGTGCAGGGTTCTCACGCTAGATGGTGTTAGTAGAGACTTTCATGAAATAGCTGTGCGGACGGCATCAGTGTAGAGCTGAACCTGCAAGTGTGATATTGTGTTTCGCTGACTTGGCGGGTTACCTCTGCGAAGTCGTTATGGCAACTTTAAAAGAACAAAGAGCGTGTGTAAAATTTTGTTTCCTGCTTAAAAAAAACTGCAACGGAGACACACCAAACGCTTCAGGAAGCTTTCGAGGAGGACGCTATGAGCCGCACACAGGTTTTCGAGTGGTTTGGGCGCTTTAAACGTGGTGAGATGTGTGTTGAAGACCAAGCTCGTTCTGGACGCCCTTCAACATCGCGAAATGAGGAGAACATTGAAAAGGTCCGCCAAAAGATCAACGAGGATCGTCACCAAACGATCGACAAAATTTCAGCAGAGACAGGAATCAGTTAGAGCTCGTGCCAGCGGATTTTGAGTGAGGATTTGCACGTGTGTTGCTGCTAAATTTGTTCCGCGCCTTCTCACACAGGAGCAAAAAACCATCCGCATGAATGTGAAAACAGAGGTTTCACGTAATCCAAACTTCTTGAACAAAGTCATTACAGGGGATGAGAGTTGGTGTTACGGGTATGACCCAGAAACCAAGCAAGCGTCAAGCCAGTGGAGGACTCCCAACTCTCCCAGACCAAAAAAAGCGAGGCACGTGTAGTCAAATGTGAAGACGATGATCATTGTCTTTTTTGATGTTCGTGAAATTGTGCATCGGGAATTCGTACCCCCTGGCCAGACTGTTAACCAGCACTTTTACTTGGATGTTTCAAGGCGTCTGCGAGAGGATGTGAGGAGGAAACGCCCGGAACTTTGGCGATCAGATGACTGGTTTCTGCATCACGACAACGCTCCAGCACACACGGCCTTACGAGTTACCCATTATTTGGCATCTCAAAGGTGGTCTGTCGCTCCCCACGCTCTGTATTCGCCGGACCTAGCCCCGTGCGACTTTTTCCTATTTCTACGAATAAAAAAAAACGCTAAAAGGGGAGCGTTATGACGATGTGGAGGCAGTAGAAACAGCTTCGCAAAGGGCACTGGACAATATCAAACTTGAAGAGTTCCAAACATGCTTCCAACAGTGGGAAACGAGACTTGACAAGTGCATCGCATGTAATGGAGAGTATTTTGAAGGTGACAGGTTCATCAATAAATTTTTTATGACAACAATCCGGTTTCTTTTGGGTCCCCCCTCGTACATGCTAAACCGAAAAAAAATTAAAAAACGATTTTGTGAAATTAGGGCCAGGTTCTCATTCAAAATGGTCGATAATTCGATTTTTTATTGCATTTTCTGAACGATACATGTGTCTAGAATGTTGGGACGACAAAGGTTTTTTAATCCTTGCGATACCAAGGTTTCTACAGCCCGTTTGTCGAAGCAGTGTCACGGCTAGCGTGGGACGCTCTCAGCCGGGGACCGCCGACTCAGCCACAACACTTCTCGTGCCGTGACGCACTTTCACAAAATGATTTATATTGCAGTATGCGTGCGAACACATTCCCCGAAAAAGCTGACGAACAACGTGTGCAGGGTGCCGGACGCTGCAAATCCACTTCAGCCAGATCGGCTTTTCTCGCCAAGAAGAACGTGGGAATTGCTCTCCGGGAACTGTTCGAATTGATATACGGTACAGGCATTGCAGACTAAACGTAGGAAACGAAAACACTTTTTTTCGGTCAAATTTTGGTCAAAACTGGTCAAAACATTTTTTTTGGAGCGCCATATTGCATTACCCATTTTGAATTTTGAAAATATAACATCAAATTTGTGTTCACCGACGTGAAGAATATATAATAACATGTAGTTGTTAGGCAAATTGAACCAATAATACGTTCTAAAGTTTTCCGTAAGTTTTATATAATTTTTCTCTCGAGAGACGATTTTTCAAAACTGCGTGCAGCATAAAACAAAAACTTTTCAACCTTTTAACTTTTACCTTTGACCCCCGGAAAGTGACCACTGTTTTTAAGAGTTTATACCTATAATATAAGAAATTTGTTAATATCACCTATTTTTTGGAAAGCCATAAAGAGTGAAAGGAAACCTCAAAAATCGAACTCAGAGTTCAAGCAAGCACTATATTGTTAAATTTAAGGTTATTTCGTTGTGGTTAGGATCAAACTACCATAAATTTAATGTAGCATCGACTGATCTTAACTATTTTTGATTTCAAGTAACTCCTGATGAGCTTCACTGCACGAAATCTGCGTACTTCAAACACATAGGCCTTTGATCAAACAATAATTATGGGCGCCATTTTGTTTTGTTTTTCTTTTTTTGTACCGCTGATCTAAAATAAAGTACAAAGTATGATCAATCACAGCCCCAAAACAGATATTTGTAGGTCTTTTCACTGTCTCAAATTTTTTTTGTCTGTTTTTTGCCCATTTGAATGAGAACCTGGCTTTAAGCTCCTAGGGTGTTTGAAAAACAAACATAAAATGGGGCTGGCCACTTTGCAATATGTACTTCTTTCTCACCAATATCATCTCTTGTAAATTTTTTGTCTTCATTTAAATCTTTCGTCTTCTGTTATAATTGTGCGTCTTATACAAACATGTTAGAATAAGCATACGACTACAGACTGAGAAATTTTGTTAAAAATCAAATTAAGTAACTTTCTTACTCTAAAGAAAAATGTATCTCAATAAGACCCAATAAATTCATAAGAGACAGAACGGGCAGCCCACAGTACACTAAACGGGTCAGAGCACTGTTTGCGGAAGCAACGAAAAAAGCATGGCACACTTAAAATAAAGTGAAATCCCCATGATTTTCGGTGTTTTACAGAAGCTCCAAATATTGCGTGGACTTCAATGCGAGATGTTTTACATAGTTTCCACAACGAAAATCTGTCTAAATCTGTGAGGAAATCCAAAGAGATTCTGGTCCTGTGGAACGTACACCAGCGGCAAGACACAATCAATACCTTCACATTTACATCTACATCTACTTGATTACTCTGCAATTCACATTTAAGTGCTTGGCAGAGGGTTCATCGAACCACAATCATACTATCTCTCTCTGGGCCGGCCGCGGTGGTCTCGCGGTTCTAGGCGCGCAGTCCGGAACCGTGCAACTGCTACGGTCGCAGGTTCGAATCCTGCCTCGGGCATGGATGTGTGTGATGTAGTTAGGTTTAAGTAGTTCTAAGTTCTAGGGGACTGATGACCACAGCTGTTAAGTCCCATAGTGCTCAGAGCCATTTGAACCATTTGAACTATCTCTCTACCATTCCACTCCCGAACAGCGCGCGAGAAAAACGAACACCTAAACCTTTCTGTTCGAGCTCTGATTTCTCTTATTTTATTTTGATAATCATTCCTACCTATGTAGGTTGGGCTCAACAAAATATTTCCGCATTCGGAAGATAAAGTTGGTGACTGAAATTTCGTAAATAGCTCTCGCCGCGACGAAAAACGTCTTTGCTTTAATGACTTCCATCCCACATATCTGCCACACTCTCTCCCCTATTACCTGATAATACAAAACGAGCTGCCCTTTTTTGCACCCTTTCGATGTCCTGTGTCAATCTCAACTGGTAAGGATCCCACACCGCGCAGCAATATTCTAACAGAGGACGAACGAGTGTAGTGTAAGCTGTCTCTTTAGTGGACTTGTTGCATCTTCTAAGTGTCCTGCCAATGAAACGCAAGCTATGGCTCGCCTTCCCCACAATATTATCTATGTGGTCTTTCCAACTGAAGTTGTTCGTAATTTTAACACCCAGGTACTTAGTTGAATTGACAGCCTAAAGAATTGTATTATTTATCGAGAAATCGAATTCCAATGGATTTCTTTTGGAACTCATGTGGATCACCTCACACTTTTCGTTATTTAGCGTCAACTGCCACCTGCCACACCATAGAGCAATATTTTCTAAATCGCTTTGCAACTGATACTGGTCTTCGGATGACCTTACTAGACGGTAAATTACAGCATCATCTGCGAACAACCTAAGAGAACTGCTCAGATTGTCACCCAGGTCATTTACATAGATCAGGAACAGCAGAGGTCCCAGGACGCTAGGGAACACTTGATATCACTTCAATTTTACTCGATGATTTGCCGTCTATTACTACGAACTGAGCCGGCCACGGTGGTCTAGCGGTTCTAGGCGCTCAGTCCGGAACCGCGCGACTGCTACGGTCGCAGGTTCGAATCCTGCCCCGGGCATGGATGTGTGTGATGTCCTTAGGTTAGTTAGGTTTAAGTAGTTCTAAGTTCTAGGGGACTGATGACCACAGATGTTAAGTCCCATAGTGCTCAGAGCCATTTGAACCATTTGAACTACGAACTGCGACCTTCCTGACACGAAATCACGAATCCAGTCGCACAACTGAGACGATACCCCATAGGCCCGCAGCTTGATTAGAAGTCGCTTATGAGGAACGGTGTCAAAATCTTTCCGGAAATCTAGAAATACGGAATCAACTTGAGATCCCCTGTCGATAGCGGCCATTACTTCGTGCGAATAAAGAGCTAGCTGCGTTGCACAAGAACGATGTTTTCTGAAACCATGCTGATTACGTATAAATAGATCGTTCCCTTCAAGGTGATTCATAATGTTTGAATACAATATATGCCCCAAAACCCTACTGGAAACCGACGTCAATGATATAGGTCTGTAGCTCGATGGATTACTCCTACTACCCTTCTTAAACACTGGTGCGACCTGCGCAATTTTCCAATCTGTAGGTACAGATCTATCTGTGAGCGAGCGGTTGTATATGATTGCTAAGTAGGGAGCTATTGTATCAGCGTAATCTGAAAGGAACCTAATCGGTATACAATCTGGACCTGAAGACTTGCCCGTATCAAGCGATTTGAGTTGCTTCGCAACCCCTAAGGTATCTACTTCTAAGAAACTCATGCTAGCAGCTGTTCGTGTTTCAAATTCTGGAATATTCCATTCGTCTTCCCTGGTGAAGGAATTTCGGAAAACTGCGTTCAATAACTACGCTTGAGCGGCACATTCGTCGGTAACAGTACCATCGGCACTGCGCAGAGAAGGTATTGACTGCGTCTTGCCGCTTGTGTACTTTACATACGACCAGAATTTCTTCGGATTTTCTACCAAATTTCGAGACAATGTTTCGTTGTGGAACCTATTAAAGGCATCTCGCATTGAAGTTCGTACCAAATTTCGCGCGTCTGTAAATTTTAGCCAATCTTCGGGATTCCGCGTTCTTCTGATCTTCGTATGCTTTTTCCGTTGCCTCTGCAAAAGCGATCGGACCTGTTTTGTGTACCATGGGGGATCAGTTCCATCTCTTACTAATTTATGAGGTATGAATCTCTCAATTGCTGTTGCTACTATATCTTTGCATTTGAGCCACATCTCGTCTACATTTGCATAGTCAGTTCGGAAGGAATGGAGATTGTCTCTTAGGAAGGCTTCTAGTGATACTTTATCCGCCTTTTTAAATAAAATTATTTTGCTTTTGTTTCTGGTGGATTTGGAAGAAACGGTATTGAGCCTAGCTACAACGACCTTGTGATCACTAATCCCTGTGTCAGTCATGATGCTCTCTATTAGCTCTGGATTGATTGTGGCTAAGAGGTCAAGTGTGTTTTCGCAACCATTTACAATTCGCGTGGGTTCGTGCACTTACTGCTCGAAATAATTTTCGGAGAAAGCATTTAGGACAATCTCGGAAGATGTTTTATGCCTACCACCGGTTTTGAACAAGTATTTTTGCCAACATATCGAGGGAAGGTTGAGGTCCCCACCAACTATAACCATATGAGGGGTATTTATTTGTTGCGAGAAATTTTCTCTGAACTGTTCAGCAACTATATCATCGGAGTCTGGGGGTCGGTGGAAGAAGCCAATTATTAGTATTAAGTATAACCTCCACCCATACCAATTCGCAGGGAGTATCTACTTCGACTTCACTACAAGATAAACCACTACTGACAGACACAAACACTCCACACAAATTCTGCCAAACCTCTCTTTCCTGAACACCATCTGAGACTTCGTAAAAATTTCTCCAGAACTTATTTCAGCCTTTAGCCACCTTTCTGTACCTATAACGATTTAAGCTTCTGTGCTTTCTATTAGCTCTTGAAGCTCAGCGACTTTCCCAGCACAACTACGACAATTTACAGCTACAATTCCGACTGTTCCTTGATACAAGCACGTCCTGTATTTGCCATGCACCCTTTGAGATTGCAGCCCACCCCGTACTTTCTCGAGGCCTTCTAAGCTAAAAAACCGCCCAGTCCACGCCACACAGCCTCTGCTACCCGTGTAGCCACCAGCTGAGTGTAGTGAAATCCTGACCTATTCAGCAGAACACGAAACCCCACCACCCTATGGCGCAAGTCAAGGAATCTGCAGCCAACACGGTCGCAAAACCGTCTGAGCCTCTGATTCAGACCCTCCACCCGGCTCTGCACCAAAGGTCCGCAGTCGGTTCTGTCAACGATGCTGCAGATGGTGAGCTCTGCCTTCATCTCGTAAGCAAGACCGGCAGCCTTCACCAAATCAGATCGCCGCTGGAATCCAGAGAGAATTTCCTCAGATCCAAAGCGACACACGTCATTAGTGCCGACATGTGCCACCACCTGCAGCTGGCTGCACCCTGTGCTCTTCATGGCATCCGGAAGGACCCTTTCCACATCAGGAATGACTCCATCCGGAATGCACACGGAGTGCACACTGGATTTCTTCCCCTCCTTAGCCACCATATCCCTAAGGGGCCCCATTACACGCCTAACATTGGAGCTCCCAACTAGCCCAACCTCTGCGATTGCCCAGACCTTGAAGGCTTAGAATCATCCTCGGAAACAGGGCAGACAGCTGCATCTGGCTCAGCCAGAGACAGTACCTGAAACCCGTTTGTCAGACGCACCGGGGAGGCTTTCTGATCAGCCTCCAGGGACGTCTTTTGCTGCCTGCCACGCCTTGGAACGACCTCCAAATCAACCACAGGCGAGTGCTCAGCCCCACTGCGGGCAGCAACCGGGGCAACCACAGTGGCAGACCAATCTGGGGACAGACGGTACGAGGTTGACATCCCCGTGATACCTAAGTCCGGCTCCCCACAGTGGTGCCCATTGGCAACTGCCTCAAGCTGCACGACCGAAGTCAGCGCCGCCTGCAGCTGTGAGCAAAGGGATACCAACTCAGCCCTCATCCGAACACAGCAATAACAGTCCCTGTCCTTTCTAATTGTGATAGCGATGGTAATGTTGTCAATGACTTTGTCAACAAAGCGGAGTTACTTATCATTGTTTTCCGATTTTCCTTCAGTGAAGAAGAAGATGCAAATGTCCCAGGATTCGAATCAAGAACAGCTGCCAACACAAGTAATTCGGAAGTAGAAACGACTTAATTCACTTAATAAAGGCAAGTCTTCTGGTCCGCATTGCATATCAACTAGGTTCCTTTCAGAGTATGCAGATGTCATAGCTCTATACTTAGCAGTCATATACAACCGCTGGCTAGACGAAAGATCCTAAGGACTGCAAAGTTGTGTGGATCAAACAACGAGGCAGGAAATAGAACTAATCTGCTAAATTGCAGACTCATATGACTGTCGTCGATTTGCAGTGGACGTTTTGAACATACACTGTGATCAAACATTTTCAGTACCTCGAAGAAAACGACCTACTGGCACACAGACAAAACTGAATCAGAAATTATTGTTCTTCTGAAGCACAATTAGCTCTTTATTCACGCAAACTAATGAGTGGTTGAGAGTATTTGAGAATGAGAGCGCTTTGTGATTCCTAGCAATCTTTACACGTCATTTCAAACTACTGAGTGGCATCGACACGGGACTTGCAAAATGATATCATATTTTTAGATTTCCAATAAATTTTTGACATCGTTCCTCAGAAGCAGATACTAATGAAATGACTAGCATGACTGTGAAGTCTCGTCTCGGCTGTGTGACTGGATTTGTGATTTCCTGTCATGGAGGTGACAGTTCGTAGTAATTGACGGAAAGTCATCGAGTAAATCAGAAGTGAATTCTGGCGTTTCCCCAGATAGTGTTATAGGCACTTTGCTGTTCCTTATCTATATAAACGATTTAGGAGACAATCTAAGCAGCCGTCTTTGGCAGACGATCCTGTCGTTTATCGACTGGTAAAGTTTTCACACGACCAAAACAAGTGGCAGAACGATTTATAAAAAATATCTGCACGGTGCACAAATCGGCAGTTGACTGTAAATAACGAAATGTGTGAGATCATCGACATGAGTGCTAAAAAGAATGCGTTAAACTTCACTTACACGATAAACCAGTCAAATATAAAGGCCATATGTTGAACTAAATACCTAGGAATTATAATTATGAACATCTTAAATTGGAAGGAATTTAATTCCTAGGTATTTAGTTGAATTTGCGATCTTCAAATTTGATTGATTTATAGTGTAACTGAAGTTTAACGGATCCCGTTTAACATTCATGTAGATGACCTCAGACTTTTCGTTATTTAATATCAATAGCCAATTTTTGCACCACACAGATATTTTTCCTAAATCGTTTTACAATTTATTTTGACCTTCTGATGATTTCACTAGTCGATAAACGACAGCGTCATCTGCAAACAATCTAAGACGGCTGCTCAGATTGTCTCCCAAATCGTTTATACAGGTAAGGAACAGTAAGGGCCTATAACACCACCTTGGGGAACGTCAGGAATCACTTGTGTTTTACTCGATGTCTTTGCGTCAGTTACGACGAACTGTGACCTCTCTGACAGGAACTCACGAATCCAGTCACATAATTGAGACGATATTCCATAAGCATGCAATTTCACTACAAACCTCTTGTGTGGTACAGCGTCAAAAGCCTTCCGGAAATCAAGAAATACGGAATCAATTTGAAATTCTTTGCCAATAGCACTCAACACTTCATGTGAATAAAGAGCTAGTTGTGTTTCCCAGAAACGGTGTTTTCTAAATCCATGTTCACTCTGTGTCAATAGACCGTTTTGTTTGAGTTAGCCGGCCGAAGTGGCCGTGCGGTTCTAGGCGCTGCAGTCTGGAACCGCGAGACCGCTACGGTCGCAGGTTCGAATCCTGCCTCGGGCATGGATGTGTGTGATCTCCTTAGGTTAGTTAGGTTTAACTAGTTCTAAGTTCTAGGGGACTAATGACCTCAGAAGTTGAGTTCCATAGTGCTCAGAGCTATTTGAACCATTTGTTTGAGTTAATTCACAAAGTTCGAACACAATATATGTTCCAAAATCCTGTTGCATATCGACGTTAATGATACGGGCATGTAATTTAGTGGAGTACTCCTATTACCTTTCTTGAATAATGGTATGACCTATAAAACTTTCCAGTCTTTGGGTACGGATATTTCGTCAACCGAATGGTTGTATATGATTGTTAAGTATGGAGCTATTGCATCAGCATACTCTGAAAGGAACCTAATTGGTATACACTCTGGAGCAGAAGACTTGCTTTTGTTAAGCGGTTTAAGTTGCTTTGCTGCTCAGAGGATATCTACATTTACGTTACTCATATTGGCAAGTGTTCTTGATTCGAATTCTGGAATATTTACTTCGTCTTCTTTGGTGAAGAAATTTCGGAAGGCTGTGTTTAGTATATCTTATCTGCTTTGGCAGCAGTGTCGTCGATAACATCTCCGTGGCTATCGCGCAGAGAAGGCGCTGATTGTGTCTTGTAGCTACCATACTTTACATACGACCAGAATTAGTTCAATTTTCTGCCAGGTTTCGAGACAAAATGTGGTTGTGGAAACTATTATAGGCATCTCGCACTGAAGTACACTCTAAATTTTGAGCCTTTGTAAAAGATCGCCAATCTTGGATATTTTGCGTCCGTTTGAATTTGTCATGTTTTTTTGTCGTTGTTCCTGCAGCAGTGTTTTCGCCCATTTTGTGTACCACGGAGGATCAGCTCCGTCGTTTGTTAATTTATTTTGTATAAATCTCTCAATTTCTGCCGATACTATTTCTTTGAATTCAAGCCACATCTGGTCTACCCTTACATTGTTAATTGGGAAGGAGTGGACATTGTCGCTCAGGAAGGCGTCAAATGAATTTTCATCTGCTTTTTTGAATAGGTATATTTTTCGATTAACTTTGGAGGATTTGGGGATTACAATGTTCAGTCGCGTGACGACAGCCCTGTGTTCTCTAAACCCTGTATCCGCTTTGATAATCGTTGCTAGCTCAGGATTATTTATTGCTAAGAGGCCAAGCGTGGGTTCACAACCGTTTACTATTCGCGTGGGCTCATGAACTAACTGCTCGAAATCATTTTGAGGGAATTCATTTACCACAGTATCGGATGATATTTCATACGTACCTCCGGATTTTAACATGTATTTTCACCTACATATCAAGAGTAAATTAATCATCAGCTGTAACTGTACGAGTCGGGTACGTATTTGAAATTAAACTCAAGAGTTCTCTGAACTTTTGAGGAATTGTATCATATTAATTGGGAGATCGGCAAAAGGGTCCAATTATTATTTGATTCTGGTTGCCCACACTAACTCATAGGAATTATCTACCTCAATTTCGCCACGAGATAAACTACTTCTAACAGCAACAAACACGCCACTGCCAACTGTGTTTAGCCTATCTTTTCGGAGCACCGTTGGGTTGTTTGCAAAAATTTCGGATGGGCTTATCTCTGGCCTTAGCCAGATTTCAGTGCCTGCAATGATTTGAGTATCAGTGCTTTCTATTAGCGTTTAGAGCTCTGGTACGTTCCCAACACAACTAAGACAGTTTACAACTGTTATACCTATGGTTCCTAGATCTACGTTCTTCCTGTGCTCGATCTGTACCCTTTGAGACTGAAGCCCTTTTTGTGTTTTCCCAAGACCCTCTGACCCAAAAAAACCGCCCTGTCCACGCCACACAGCCCTTGCAACCCGTGTAGCCGCCTCCTGCGTGTAGTGGACTCCTGATCAATTTTGCGGAACCTGAAGCCCAACCACCCTATGGCGCAAGTCGAGAAATCTGCAAAACAGTCAAAGAAGGCCGCTTATATTGTCTGCTAAACCGTTTATATCGGTTAGGAAAAGCCGAGGGTCTGTAACACTTCTTTGTGGAACGCCAGGTATCACTTCCGTTTTACTCGATAGCTTTCCGTCAGTTACTATGAACCGTGACCTTTCTAACAGGAAATCACTTATCCAGTCGCGCAACTGAGACTATACTCCATTTTCTGAATCTGTGTGGACTACTTGTCAATAAATCTTCTTTTTCTCGATGTAATTTATAACGTTCGAGCACAGTATATGTTCCAGAGTCCTATTGCAAATCGACGTTGGTGATAAGAGTCTGTGACGCAGCGGATTACTCCTATTTCCTTTCTTCGCTATTGGTGTGACCTATGCAATTTTCCAGTTTTTAGGTACAGATCTTTCTACAAGAGAGCATTGTAGGTTTATGACTGCTAAGTATGGAGATATTTGTATCAGCATACTTTGAAAGGAACGTAAAAGATGTACAATCTGAACCAGACGTCTGGCCTTTATTAATTGATTTAAGCTGCTTGGCTACATCGGGGACATCTACGTCTGTTACGTGTTAGCACTTGTTCCCATTGCCAGTTCTGGAATACTTAATTTGTCTTGTTTGGTGAAGGGATTTTGGAAAACCGTTCTTAGTAACTCTGGTGTAGTGGCACTATGATTAGCGACATTGTTATCGCGCTCTGAAGCTATTGATTGTGTCTTTCTGCTGGTGTATTTTCATACGACCACAATCCCTTTGGATTCCCTACCAGATTTCGCGACAGATATCGCTGTGCAAACTATTAAAAGCATCTCGCATTGAGATACAAGAACGAAGAAATTAGACGAACTCTTTCATACATTCCAACATAATGTTCCCTAGAGGAAACACAGTGCGAGGTGGAGTGTGATCAGCACACTGGACCCGCATTCGGGAGGACAACAATTCAAAACCCCGTTCCACACTCCAGATTTAGGTTTTCCGTAATTTCTCTATTTCTCCAAGAAAATGCCGGGATGGTTCCTTTGAAAACGAGCATGTCCGATTTCCTTCCCCATATTTTCGAAATCTGAGCTTGGGCTCCGTCACTAATGACCTCTCTGTCGACTGGATGTTTAACTCTAACCTTCCTTTTGCTTCTAGTGGAAACAGAATACTATTTAAAAGCATTATGTAAGTTTCAGGCATCAGCGAAGTGGATAGTTGCTAATGTTTCGCTCGTGGTAATTGTGAAGTGTTTGTTACGTCCTGGATGAGGGATAAAGAATTATGTCGGCTATAGACTCACATCTGTAATTTTTCGAAGTTACCATTTTCAGTTATTAAAAGATAAAGCGAGTTATCAGAATCTGCATAATGTTTTATGTAATAATAATACCTTTCATTCCTTATACTTGGACACAAGATCTTAGTACGTTCCGCCGCTGTCAAAAATTCACACACTGGATAACCTGAGGCAATGAATATTATAAAAAAAAAGCGTCATACCGTGGGTGACGAATTGATCCATGGCTTGTTTCCTCCTGTGTTCTGTGCATTGTCGGGGAAGTACCCATTTGTTCCTCCAACAGCCAGGTTAATGATGATGTAGTACTGAAAATATTTTATACAGGTAAGTATAAGCTATCATAAAAATAAAAGTCACTACTAAATAGAAATATTCACCTAAAACTGTTACTATGCTGCATAACATTTATAATAACATTGTTTTCATATGTGATGGGCTCGTATATTGACCTAAGAAGTATGTAGAAAAAATGTATTATCACTGAAGTGTACATTTATTACTGCTTCTATATAGTTATTATGTTTGTTAAACATTGTTAAATATTATTGGACCTTAATGAAACACTTCTGTTCATATGTAACTCTAGTAACAAGATTAGACAGTAAAATTCACCGCTATAGTTTAGAGAATCTTCTGATTATTTTATTATGTTATGAAGGAGATATTGTCCATAGCTCCAAACAGCACCTGTCAGTCTGGTAAAAGAAGAAAGAAAATGTATGCACAATGAGAAACGTAAAACCTACAAATGTCATGTATATGTCAAATCATTACATCTTTCGTATAGTGAAATATAATAATATTTCGTTAATACATTAATATTGTTCCATAGATCATGATTACGACATTTCGCAATGATGTGGGATGTGTCATTTAACGCAAGTTTCCTTTACACGTTATATATACCTTTTTTTACAATTACTACTTGATGCATTTCATACGTAATACAAATTCAGCTACTGAGTAGGAGTTGTCATTCAGAAATTCTTTTAATTTGTTTTTAAATTCTGGTTGGCTATCTGTCAGACTTTTAATGGTATTTGGTAAATGACCAAAGATTTTTATGGTAGCATAATTCACCCCTTTGTCTGCCAAAGTCAGATCTGACCCAGAATACTGAACATCATCCTTTCTTCTAGTATTCTATCTATGCACTTTGCTATTACTTTTGTGCCAAAGTTATATCTAACCCGGAATACTGAAGATCATTCTTTCTTCTAGTATTATATCTATGCACTTTGCTATTACTTTTGAATTTGGATGGGTTCATCATCATCACCATCATCATCATCATCATCATCATCAGCCAATTCAATCATTAAATGATGTGGCCTCTTCGAGTCGTGGATTCAGGTAAGCTTTTAGCAGTCTTCTCCAAGTGGGACAGTCTTGGGCAGTTCTCCGCCAGGTGTTACCAGCGATCTTCTTGATGTCTTTGTCTCATCTGTCTGGCGGTCTTCCTCTAGGCCTCCGGTGCTCTCTCGGACTCCACTCCAGTACTAGCTTCGTCCATCTGTTGTCTTATCTTCTTGCGACGTGGCCAGCCCACTGCCATTTCAAGGAACCTACTGTCTCTAAGATGTCGTTAACCTTCGTCACAGACCGTATGTCATCTGCTCTTTTCCTATCCTTTCTTGTATAGCCCAGCATTGATCTCTCCATGGCTCTCTGTGCTGTTCTAAGTTTCCCTTTTGTAAATGAGTTCAGTGTCCATGTCTCGCAGCCATACGTCATCACAGGACGAATGCATTGATCAAATACTGCTTTCTTCAGATTTACTGGCATTTTTGATCTGAATACTGTTGAATTCTTCCCAAATGCTTGCCAGCCAAGGTCGATGCGTCGATAGATTTCTGGCCTTATGTCTCCCTTCATATTTATAATCTGGCCAAGCTAGACATATTCACTGACCTCCTCTAATAGACTGTCCTTGACTTTCACATCTCCAGCTGGGACCCATTTGTTGGACATTACTTTTGTTTTGGAAAGGTTCATGTTCAAGCCAACCAGCTGACATTCCGATGCAAGATCTGTAACTAAGTTTTGGAGCTCTGCGAAGTCTTTGGCCAGTAAGGCAATATCATCAGCAAATCTCAAGTTCTACATTTACATCTACATTTATACTCCGCAAGCCACCCAACGGTGTATGGCGGAGGGCACTTTACGTGCCACTGTCTTTACCTCCCTTTTCTGTTCCAGTCGCGTATGGTTCGCGGGAAGAACGACTGCCGGAAAGCCTCCGTGCGCGCTCGAATCTCTCTAATTTTACATTCGTGATCTGCTCGGGAGGTATAAGTAAGGGCAAGCAATATATTCGATACCTCATCCAGAAACGCACCCTCTCGAAACCTGGACAGCAAGCTACACCGCGATGCAGAGCGCCTCTCTTGCAGAGTCTGCCACTTGAGTTTGCTAACATCTCCGTAACGCTATCACGCTTACCAAATAACCGTATGACGAATTGCGCCGCTTGGTAAGCCTTCTTCCATTAATTCTAATTCCCTTACCTTCCCAGCTCAATTAATAACAAATTTCGTAAGTGAACATATGTATAGCGAAATTACTGTGAATATCCTAACTCCATTAAATAAAGGTGATCTTGGGTGGGCTCCAGCTATTATTCTGATTACACGTTTTTGTGCAATGAATACTTTTTCTCTTAATGATGAATTACCGCATAGTATGATGCCACACGAAACCAGTGACTGAAAATAGGCATAATAGGTTAATTTACTGATATGTTTATCACCAAAATTTGCCAATAACCCTAATAGCATAAGAAGCTGAACTTGAATGTTTCAGTAGATCATCAATCTGTTTTGTCCAGTTCCATTTCTCATCAATGCAACACACCCAGGAATTTTGAATATTCTGCCTTAGCAACAAAATTCTGTTCGAAGTGTATATTTATCAATAGTGTAATGCCGTTTACTCTACAGAACTGTATATACAGTGTTTTCTCAAAATTTAGTGAGTCCTTTTGTAGAGAACCACTTAATGAATTTCCTATAGATATTATTCACAGTTTCCTCAGCTAATTCTTATCTTTTGGTTACGCCGGCCGAAGTGGCCGTGCGGTTAAAGGCGCTGCAGCCTGGAACCGCGAGACCGCTACGGTCGCAGGTTCGAATCCTGCCTCGGGCATGGATGTTTGTGATGTCATTAGGTTAGTTAGGTTTAACTAGTTCTAAGTTCTAGGGGACTAATGACCTCAGCAGTTGAGTCCCATAGTGCTCAGAACCATTTGAACCATTTTTTTTGGTTACGATTATATACTTGAATCATCAGCAAAAAGAAATGACTTTGCATCTTTAGGAACATAGAGTGGCAAGTCATTAATACACACTGAAGCGTCAAAGAAACTGGTATAAGCATGTGTATTCAAATACAAAGATACGCAAATATGCAGAATATCGCGCTGCGTTCGGTAACGCTTATGTAAGACAAGTTTCTGGCGCAGTTGAAACACTCTTCTGAGTTACAGACTTCCTCTGCCCACCAAACTTTACAGACATGAACATTATTGGGCATATCTGGGATGCCTTGCTACGGGCTGTTCAGAAGAGATCTCCACTTCCTCGGACTCTTACAGATTTATGGACAGCCGTGCAGCATTCATGGTGTCAATTCCCTCTAGCAGTACTTCAGATATTAGCCGAGTCCACGTCACGCCGTGTCGCGGCGCTCCTGTGTGGTCGCGGTGGCCCTACACGATATTACGCAGGTGTACCAGTTTCTTTGGCTCTTCAGTGTATAATAAGAACAATAAGTGACAGAAGACTGAAACCTGTGGTACACCATTCTTGATACCTCCACAACTAGAGGACTCTTCATTTTGGCACTGTCCCATTCACACCACAATATGCGAGCCTATCTGGAAGAATTTCATGATTCACACAGTCAAAATCCTTTAAGAGATCACAAAAAATCCCAGTTGGTGGTGTCTGGTTATTCAGAGCATTTAATATTTGATTTGTGAAAGCATATACGGCATTTTCTGTCGAAAAGCCTTTCTGAAAACCAAACTGTCACTTTGTTAGTACTTCATTTTTACAAATAAGTGAAGCTACTCTGGAATATTACTTTTTCAAAAATTTTGGATGAAGCTGTCAGAAATGAGATTGGACAGTAGTAGTTAGTATCAGACCTATCCCATTTTTATGCAGTGGTTTAGCAACACCATGTTTCAGTCTATCCAGAAAAGTGCCCTTTTTCAGTGAGCTACTACATATGTGGCTGAGAATCCTACTTATCTGTTGGGAACAAGCTTTTGGTACTCTGTTGGAAATGCCATCAATCTCATGCAAGCTTTTACTTGTGAGTGAATTTATTATTTTCCTGATTTCAGTGGGAGAGTTGCGTTGAATTTCTGTTTTATTGAATTGCACAGATATTGCCTCTTCCATATACAGGCTTGCACTTTCTAATGAACAGCTGGATCCTATTTTCTTTAGAACACTTAAAAATGATTGTTAAAAAATGTTGTTTAAGAATATTCCAAATCGTTCTAATTTTATCATCAGAGGCGCTAATCTTAGAGATGATGCACATACTTCTGGACTTCTTAATGCCTTAACTTTTCTTAATATCTGTGTTGAATCTACATTTGAGTGAACATATGAAGTGTTAGAATAAATTTCAAAAGTCTTTGTGACCATATTGTACTGAGCAAAGCAAACATCAACAACTTGTGAACTTCTATATTTAGAATGATTTTTCTGTCAGTTTCTCTTGATATGCATATGTGTTGAATAAAGATCTTATACACCACTTTCGTCGCAAGGAAGCTATATTTTCTCCAGACCCTTTTCCCTCTTGTTTCCTTTTCACCTTAGTTAATGCCTGTTTGTGAAAGTAAATGCTGTACATCACGTTCATTATTTGCCTCTATGCTCAGTATTTGTTCACCACATTTTAAATATCTTATTCTTCTTTGCGTTTGCAGTGATCTCACGATGTCTACAAATAAAATCTGACCATCATAATTTACTATCTTGTACTGAAACATAAAGCTTTTTGCAATATATACCTAATGTAATTTACATTGCAGTATATCTGACGACTGCTTAGGAAGTGTAAATCTGAAGTTATAGCTTCTGTTCCCTGTATAAAAACACAATACTGCATAGCCTTTGAACGATAAAATCCTGCACTATTACTGTTTCTGGATTTGATTGATTCTTCAATCTTCTACGAACTTGCATAATTATAGCTCCAGTGACGTTTCCTTTGATACACAGATATATATTTTCTTCGTTCCTTCTTCATTGTAGTTCCACATACACTATGCACCTCAGATAGTGTTCAAATTTTGCCTTCAGTGGTGTAGTCTGATGTATAGTGAAAGAACAATTTGAGAAGCTACAGAAAGGCTTATTGCAAAGTAAGTAACGTAAGGTCGTAAGAATCTTGAATGTAAAATATACCTATAAACCGAATGTACGTCTTACAAAAACAAGCGAAGCCAGAAACTGACTGTGTCTTACCTCTTGATCGAAAGGAGCCATTTTAGTAGCGTATCTCCATGGGTTTTCAGCCGTTGGTACATTTGTATTAAATCCTCCATAGGCCCAGAAACCTTCATCCGTAGGAGTAACCGTTCCTATCTCGGTACCATCAATGCTGAACTTTATGTAGTCTGTAGATTACAAAGAAAAACGTGCTAGAGATTGAAATATTGTTGTGAACATGGAACAATGATATAACAAAAATTTAATGGCAGGCTCAAGATATTTAATTCCTGAAAAGGTGTGTGGAATGTACATTATAATACAGTATCAGTGTGAGAATGGAACTGTCACTTGAATTTTATCACAAAGAACATTAATGTGGTATTTCATAGTTTGAAATGTGAAATTGCTATACTTAAATAGTAGACTTTTTCGAATGTCATATACAAAATACTATGTCTCACCTCTATAGCGAAATGCAAGGCTGATCAACATCCTTGATGGTTTTCAACAGGAGTAGCTTAGTACTGATGAAATAAAATAAAAATTGACTTGTGATAAGAACTCAAACTGTATGTGAAGAACTTTTTTCTTAGGCTCTCGGGAAACTGTAGAAATTTTGAGATAGGCGACTTTTAAAAATGTGAAATATTTCTTTCCTTCCCTTGCGTAGGAGTCTGCGTCACGGCTGCAAGTGTACAAAGTATTTTGATGATGGGTCACAGTTTCTTAAAGATAACACTAGGATGAGCAGTTGGACTGAATAGACAATGTTTTCAAAAGAGGACGTAAGATGAACATCAACAAAATCACGAAAGTGATAATGTAATGTAGTCGAATTAAATCAGGTGATGATGATTGAATTAGATTGGGAAATAAGACACTGAAAGTAGTAGATGAGTTTTGCTATTTGGGAAGCAAAATAACTGATGATGGTCGATGCAGGGAGAATATAAAATGTAGATCGGCGATGGCAAGAAAAGCGTTTCTGAAGATGAGCAATTTGTTAACATCGAGTTCAGATTTAAATGTCAGGAAGTCCTTTCTGAAAGTATTTGTATGGACGTGAAACATGGACGATAAACAGTTTAGACAGGAAGAGAATAGAAGCTTTTGCAATGTGGTGTTACAGAAGAACGCTGAAGATTAGATGGGTAGATCACGTAACTAATCAGGAGATACTGAATAGAACTGCGGAGAAGAGAAATTTGTGGTGTAACCTGACTAGAAGAAGGGATCGGTTGGTAGGACATATTCTGAGGCATCAAGGGATCACCAGTGTGGTACTGGAGGAAAGGGTGTGGGGTGAAAATCGCAGAGGGAGATTAAGAGGTGAATACAGCAAGCAGATTCAGAAGGATGTGATTTGCGGTAGTTACTTGGAATAAAGAGCTGCGTCAGACCAGTCTTTGGACAGAAGATTACAACAGCAACAACAACGCCTCATGAAGGTATTCGTGATTTAAAGGATCATGGATTAAGGTCCACTGAAAAATACTCCCTCTCCTAAATGTTTACTTTCTTGCAGCTGATTAAACGAATGATAATGAAGTGTGTGTGGCATCGGAAAAAAGTGGAGATAAGATATCCGTCGGTAGGTGATAAGACATAATTAGGAAATACCCGAGATTACGTCTGCATCATAATAGTGTGCGTAACAGGATGTTACACATTCAGTGGAGCAGTCAATATAGTCCAAGACTTTGAAACGTTCCCTTAGAAAAATTTATGAATTACTGTGCTGATGAACCTCTTACATTATTTGATTTTCAAACAGCTGAGCAGAACTGAACGTACTCAGACATTACTCTCTTTACTTATTCTGATCATCAATAAACTGACACGCAATATTTTTTAGCGCAACGCAATCTGACTTTCAATAATCCCTACAAAAGAATGGCCCTGACTAGCAATAACCTATACCTTTCATTAATCACTTACCTCACAAAAATCTTCATGACTAGAACTACTGCAATGCAGCGAGCGACAGTACTGCCAGCTAAATAAAAGATTCTAACTACTGAAGTCACTAACTACTGATAGGCATAGTTAGCAAATGAAAGCTTTTGATAAAGAAAAACAATGTATTTACCTTAATAATGTTCAAAAGTCATTATATATATATATATATATATATATATATATATATATATATATATATATATATCAGTTTATTACATTCAGCCTTACAAATTTACTGTCTCTGATGGACACACGTCCAGATCATCCGCTCTCAAAACTCCGCCATCTCTCTCCCCATATCCACCACAGCTGGCAGCTCACCTCCAACTGCGCAACGCTACGCGCTGTTAACAGCCAACTGCCCAACACTACAATAGCGAATTCCAACAATGCAAACCAGCCACAGACTGCACACAGCACAGTCAGTGATTTTCATATAGAGCGCTACATGGCGTTACCAACATAAAAACCTAAACAGCCTACTTACAACTTGACGAATTTTTGATCATATCTGTTTGCTCATTATTGACACATGTTTGTTAATTTCAGTCCAATGGTCTGCCATTTCTTACAAATCACGGAAATTTTCTGCATTTTCAGAAAATAATAAATGTATTTGAAAACAGCTTCCTTAACATTATATGTACAGTATGTATATAACTGAATTTCGGCAAACGTATACTTGTGTTTGTAAAATATAGATGATATACTTCAGAAAATGGTAAAAGCGTTGTGAAATTAATAAAAAATGTGACATGCAGCAAGGGGATTGCCAAGCCTTGAGGTTCCAATGTGTGAAGAGGTAGTTTAGACGCTCTGCTGAGAGGTTTTTTGATAGTCGTGCAATTTATTTTGTAAATTGCGCCGTTTACACGTGATATTGCTGTCGTTAGCGCGGCAGAGGTAGATAACTTCTTTGTTACAAAAGAATTTCACTGTCTTTGAACTTAGATAAAACAAAATAAATGTAATTTATTACTACCAAAGCCTTACCAAATCATTAGAAATAAGAGCATGGGAGAACATCAAAAAATAAAGAAAGATTAATCTAAATTGTTAAGTGGTTGTAGTGCTAAGAACACGAACTGTAAATCGCATTTACAGATCTCCTTAAACTTATAAGTTCTACAACTTTTGCACTAAGAATGATAGAAGAGTGGATATGAAATTCTAAAAAAAAAAAAAGACGTACTTTTCCCAAGGCCATTCACTGATTTTTTGTGGCGTCATATTCTGGGACAACTCCCTACTAGGGAAAGTGTTTGTTGCACAGACGCACGTAATGAGGTTAATATGTGGTGTCCAGTCTAGATTATTTTTCACTAGCAGTTTAAACAATAGTTGCGCATACTGACAACAGACTTGTCGAACATTACCTCCCTTATAAACAATGTTGCCAACAATCAATGACAGTTGGAAAACAACAATAATATGTACACTGATAAGGCCAAACATTATGACCACTGCCCACCGCGAGGTTAGATGTTGCCTAGTGACTTTGCGGGCACATGAAGCGCTATGGAAAGTACCTAAGCGCAGAAGAGACGGATGGGGAATTGCCCTGGCGAAAATATGGGCTGCAAATGGCGAAATCAACTGCGGTGAGCGACTTTGACAAAGGACAGATTATTATTATGCAGAGCCAGTGAGCGAGTATCTCGGAAATGGCGGTCGAATGTGCACCAGCTACTGTCGTGAGCGTTTACGGAAAGAGGTAGAAGGACGGTGAAACTACCACTACGCGATAAACGGTTGGACGTCCACGACTCTTCACAGAATGTGGGATTCGGAGGCTTCTCTGTTGTGTTAAGTGGGATATATTGTGATCTGTGGCATCCCTGCCGGAAGAGCGCAATGCTGGTGCCTGCACAAGTGTTTCGGAGCTCATCGTTCATTGTATGTTATTGAACACGGAACTGCGCAGCCGCGCGGGATTAACCGAGCGGTCATAGGCACTGCAGTCATGGACTGTGAGGCTGGTCCCGGCGGAGGTTCGAGTCCTCCCTCGGGCATGGGTGTGTGTGTTTGTCCTTAGGATAATTTAGGTTAAGTAGTGTGTAAGCTTAGGGACTGATGACCTTACCAGTTAAGTCCCATAAGATTTCACACACATTTGAACATTTGTTTTTGGAGCTGCGCAGCTCACATGTTGACCCAATGGCATGATCAGTTATGATCGCAGTGGGCACGGTCCATCGGGATTTTAGCGTCGGTCAATGGAAACGAGTCGGCTCTTGGGAGAATCACATTTTTGCTACACTAGGTCGCTGATCGGCTCCACAAACGCCGTCATCGAGGTGAACGGCGGCTCGAAACGTGCAGCGCGCCACGGACGCAGGATGATAGGAGCAGTATTATTCTATGGGAGACATTCTCCTGCGCTTGCAAGGGACCTGTGACAGTAACCGAAGACACGCTGACAGCTGCGAACCACGTGCATCTCTTCATGCTTGATGTCTTCCCCGACGGTGATGCCACCTTTCAGCAGTATATAATTGTACGTGTCTCGGATGCAGAATCTTGCTACAGTGATTTGAGAAGCATTACAGTGAACTCAAGTTGATGTCACGTTCGCCTGACGTGAATCCTATGGAACCCACTTGGGTCGCTATCTGGCGCCATCACCGCGTACGCGAGTCAGCAGCCCCTTACATATGCGAATTTCATGAGCTGTGCGTAGACATCTAGTGCCACATACTTCCACAAACCTACCAACAAATTGTCGGATCCCTGATACGCAGAACCAGTGATGCATTTCGGTTCAAAGATGGACAAACAAGCTATGAAGCAGGCGGTCATAACGTTTTGGCTCATCAGTGTATACACCAAATTGTACCCAGCTTTGGCAGAGTGCAGAATGTAGTGAGGTAGTTGGCGATTAAAATGTTTGGCCAGTTACCCAGTGATGTGAAACATCCAATAGATAGTAAAAGTACACTACTGGCCATTAAAATTGCTACATCATGAAGATAACGTGCTACAGACACGAAATTTAAGCGACAGGAAGAAGATGCTGTGATATGCAAATGATTAGCTTTTCAGAGCATTCACACACGGTTGGCGCCGGTGGCGACACCTACAACGTGCTGACATGAGGAAAGTTTCCAACTGATTTCTCATACAAAAACAGCAGTTGACAGGCGTTGCCTGGTCAGACGTTGTTGTGATGCCTCGTGTAAGGAGGAGAAACGCATACCATCACGTTTCCGACTTCGATAAAGGTCGAATTGCAGCATATCGCGATTGCGGTTTATCGTATCGCGACATTGTCGCTCGTGTTGGTCGAGATCCAATGACTGGTAGCAGAACATGGATCGGTGGGTTCGGGAGCGTAATACGGAACGCCGTGCTGGATCCCAACGGCCTCGTATCACTAGCAGTCGAGATGACAGGCATCTTATTCGCATGGCTGTAACGGATAGTGCAGCCACGTCTCGATCCCAGTGTCAACAGATGGGGACGTTTGCAAGACAACAACCATCTGCCCGAACAGTTCGACGACGTTTGGAGCAGCATGGGCTATCAGCTCGGAGACCATGGCTGCGGTTACCCTCGACGCTGCATCACTGACAGCAGCGCCTGCGATGGTGTACTCAACGACGAACCTGGGTGCACGATTGGCAAAACGTCATTTTTTCGGATGAATCCACGTTCTGTTTACAGCATCATGGTGGTCGCATCCGTGTTTGGCGACACCGCGGTGAACGCACATTGGAAGCGTGTATTCGTCATCGCCATACTGGCCTATCACCCGGCGTGTTGGTATGGGGTGCCAATGGTTACACGTCTCGGTCACGTCTTGTTCGCATTGACGGCACTTTGAACACAGTGGACGTTACATTTCAGATGTGTTACGGCCCGTGGCTCTACCCTTCATTCGATCCCTGCGAAACCCTACATTTCAGCAGGATAATGCACGACCTCATGTTGCAGGTCCTGTACGGGCCTTTCTGGATACAGAAAAAGTTCGACTGCTGCCCTGGCCAGCACATTTTCCAGATCTCCCACTAATTGAAAACGTCTGGTCAATGGTGGCCGAGCAACTGGCTCGTCACAATACGCCAGTCACTACTCTTGATGAACTGTGGTATCGTGTTGAAGCTGCATGGGTAGCTGTACCTGAACACGCCATCCAATCTCTGTTTGACTCAATGCCCAGGCGTATCAAGGCCGTTATTACGGCCAGAGGTGGTTGTTCTGGGTACTGATTTCTCAGGATCTATGCACCCAAATTGCGTGAAAATGTAACCACATGTCAGTTCTAGTATAATATATTTGTCCAATGAATACCCGTTTATCATCTGCATTTCTTCTTGGTGTAGCAATTTTAATGGCCAGTAGTGTAACTTCAGACAGAATCTGAGAACATATGTGCCGACAATTCCTTATAATGGCTAGAAGAACTTTTGGATGAAGCAAGAGAGTTTAGAAATAAAGATACATTTGTCGTCGCACGCTAAGAACATTGCCAAACAAGTGTGGCGCGTTGTCAGATGAGAGTACATGCTCCAGGGTTTGCTGCTGCCAGAGTTCTCCTGCGATACGGATAGCAGTGTGCAAGTGCGCGAGTGAAAAGGTGCGAAAAACGGAAACATATTCAACAGATGAAGTAAGTGGGACAGTACGATTCTTGTGAGGAAATGTCTAAATTGCACACAGAGTTGCTGTGAAATCCCGGCAGTACATGGACCAGTTGCAGCGCCGGGTTCAACAGTAGTGAAATGGTGGAAATACTTCACCGAGGCCACACAACTGTTGGTGATGTTGATCGGGAGGGAGGGCAATCATTTGGTCAGTCTCAAAGTACATATGAATGGAAAGATTATCCAACGATGAAGACGTTCACACAGCGGTTCTCGAATGGATCCGTGACCAATTGTCGAGGAAGCGAATTATTGCTAGAACGTTCCAACCGGTGTCTACAGAGACTAGGTGCTTATGTTTAAAGATAGTGTCATGACTCTCTGTCAATCAATGAAAGCTACTTGGTCAGTCATTATAATATTTAACTTAGTTTTTGGAGTCTCCTTCTATATACACTGATCAGCCAGAATATTGTAACCACCGTCCTACTATCGCTGTAAACCCATCTAGGCGATAGCAGCGTCACCTGGCGAGCACTGACTGCTTGTCAAACACACGCACGCTGCATGTTAATATCATTCAGATTGCTGTCCATGTGTAGAACGGGGAAGGTGGGCTATCTATCTGAATCTGATCAAGGGCAGATTGTGATGGCCCAGAGGCTTGGCATGAGCATTCCGAGAACTGCACAACTTGTCGGGTGTTCGAGCATTGCTCTGGTGAGTGCCTTCAACACGTGGCGAAACGAAGGTGCAACCACGTCCAGATGTCGTGGGGGTGGGTGGCGACCCCTCATTACAGATGTCGGACGTCGTAGGCTGGGCAGACTGGTAAGACAGGACAGGCGGCAATCTGTGGCGGAAACGCCATCAGGCTTTAATGCTGGGCAGAGTGCAAGAGTGTCTAAACACGCAGTGCACCGAACACTCGCAACGATGGGCCTTCTCAACCGATGACCCATGCATGTGTCAATGTTAACACAACATACGCAACCACGACTGAAATTGGCTTTTGATCATCGACTCTGACTTTGGCGCAGTTGCAGAGCGTTGTATGGTATGATAAATCCCGATATCTTCTTCATCATGCCGATGGAAGGGCGCATATCCGTCATCTTCCAGGAGAACAGCTCCTTGACACCTGTCCTGCAAGATGGAGATCAGATGGCGGAGGCTCCATAACTCTCTGGATAACATTTATATGGGCATCCATGTGTCCAGTAGAGCTTGTGGAAGACGGCCAAAAAGTATCGTACACTGGTTACAGACCATGTACATCCTTTCATTACGATCATGTTTCCCGAAGACAGTGTCAATCTTGAACAAGATAATGCGCCATATCACAGTTCGAGGAGTGTAAAGGAGCGCCTCGTGGAACACAGTGGCGCGTTCCAGTTGATGTCTTGGCTCCCCTGTTCGCCAGATCAGGACCCAAACGAACACATCTGGGATGTAATTGAGCATGGCGTCAGAGCTCTTCGCCCCTCTCCCTGTAATTTATGGAATTAGGTGACTTTTGACGAAAACTCCTTCTAGCGACCTACCAACGCTTTATTACTTACATGCCACGACGCGTCGCATTTGTTATCCATGTGAAAGGTGGACATACTGCTACTAATACGTAGGCTGTAATAATGTTCTGACTGATCAGTGTAAATGATTAGAGTAGCAATTCTGTGTATAGTGTTCTATGGCCGCTATGGACTGTTAGTGATGTTCGCCTTTAGTGTTAATACGAGGGCTGTCCAGAAAGTAAGTTCCGATCGGTCGCTGAATGAAAACCACAGTGAAAATCAGAAACATTTTATTTGCAAGAGTTAGCTACACGTTCCAGATACTTCTCTGCATAGTCTCCGCTCTGACTTAGACATTTGTCGGAGCGTTATACCAAATTTCCAGCACCATCGTCATAGAGGACAGGCGCCTGTGCTTTCAGATAATTCTCTACGATGGTCTATAGTGCGTAGCCTGCGCCCAAGTGTTGTCTTTGTATCCAGCGTGAACAGAGCCAATTAGGGCTATGTTGTGGGTGATAACTTCCCACCGAAAATGCTGCAGGAGCATCTTCACTGCCCCTGCAGAGTGCGGCTGAGAACTGCCATGAAGAAGGAAGTGCTTGGCAGTTGTGTTAAGTGGGCTGCATTCATTAAGGCGAAGCCTCTCAGCGGACCCTTCTACTTTGCGGGAGACATCGTTGTTTTAGGCACCTTTACTCGCTCACAGTGTGCTCACAACTGAAAAGAGTGCCTTGGTGCAATTGACGGTCATACTAGAGACACTCCCCAACACGTCTGTACAAAGCTTCATCAAGTTTTCACTGTGGTGTCCATTTCGCGACCGATCGGAACTTACTTTCTGGACAACCCTCGTAGTAACAATCTTTTAAAAATAATTTAGTCTCTTGATCAAAACATAATCAAAACCTTTCGTTTTTGCCCCTGGGACAATTTACCCTTTAGAGGAACCACTGCTCCAGAGCGACTTGTACCCACCTGGCGTCCACTCGAGCTGGTAGGAGTGGAAGTCCTTGTCGTAGCCCTGGCCGGCGGCGCTGTTCTGCGAAAAGCTGGCCGACTGGTAGGCGTCCACGGGGTAGTAGGGGCCAAAGTGCAGCGTCGAGGCGACCTGCTCGGCGCCGATGTTGACGTTGTCCACCGTCAGCCCCAGGTTGCCGCGCGACTCCATCAGGTCGATCTCGCCTGACGCCGGCCACCCGCCGTATTTGTTGCTGCGTGGCAGCAGCCAGATAGCTGCAAAACAGAAAAGTGAGTGCCCGGGAATACTACTTTATCTACTCGTACTTGTTTTCATCTGGTAAGAGGGCAGTCTACAGGCCTTCTGTTACATCTAACCTGTCTGCCCTAGCAGGGTGAAGCTACGATATCTTGTAAAGTACCAGATTAGCTTGCAACACGACCCTTTACAGAAATGAACGACTCGATCCATAAGTTGTGGATGTGATAATGGTCATAGCTGCAGTTGATAACTTTGTCATTCTTAATTTTAATACACTGCCGAGAGAAAAAGTAGTACACCCACAGAGTCGACGTGGATTTTGATACGATGACAACATATGCCACCTGGGGGATGATAGATGTACCGATAATGGTTTCAACATTGTCCGCCAACAGACTGCGCAGTGGCATAGCTACCAGAGTGTCATCTGTGTCTACCCTTCAATATGGAATGCCGACAGGAAGGAGGCTCAGTGTGGGGCAAATGTGTGCGGCAGGTAGGTAACCGTGCCACGGAAATGCACCCGTGCTTCTTACGCCCAACTGAGCAAGTTGGATCAAGTTGTTGCCAGACAACTAGCACGTTCTGCGTAATTTGTGTAACGATGCTGGTATCAGCACTCACGCGAAAAACATTCTCACACCTGCAGACGAGGTTCTGGACGTCTACGCAGCTCAAACGCCCGCCAGTATCGTCGTAGTGTAAGAGCAGCAGGGGCAGACCGTACAGCTACCACAGCAACGGTAAGAGGGTTTGTGAGCCCTAACATGTCAACACGAACTGTTGCGAACCGGTTATTACCAGTGGGACTACGGGCACGCACATCCCTAGCCCGTCTTCCACTCACGCCACTGCATCGACATGCATGGCTCGACTGGTGCCATCAGAGGATAACTTGGAAGATGGAATGGCGCGCCGTGGTCTTAAGCAATGAACACAGATTCTACCTGTATGCAAGTGACGGTCGTTGCACATACGATGTAAACCTCATGAGCACTGTCTCGTAGAGTGCATTTGCCCAAGACGTACACAGGCTTTATGGTCTGGGATGCGATAAGCTACAACTCTCGTTCATCTTTGGTGTTTCTGGAGGGGACGCTAACCAGCGCTCGCTAAGCGCAGAAAGTTGTTAGACCCGTTCTTCTGCTGTTCTTGGAACAGGAAGATGATGTGTTTTTCGAACAGGATAATATGGGCCCACCAACACCTCGTATAGAACAAACGTGAGCTGTTCGAGAAGGCGTGGCACAATGTATCCCAGGACAGTATTCACCATCTGTACGATCGCCTGGAGGTTACACCATGTAATAATATGTGTGCTTCAGCATGGTTCGAACCTGGACCACAGAACTGCTTGATCTGTAAATATAATCATTTAATGTACTCCATATGCACTGTTGCTGATGATGGTCGAAGTAGAGAGGGTATGAAATGTAGACTGGCAATGGAAAGGAAAGCGTTTCTGAAGAAGAAAAATTTGTTAACATCGAGTATAGATTTAAATGTCAGGAAGTCGTTTTTGAAAGTATTTGTATGGAGTGTAGCCATGTATGGAAGTGAAAAGTGGACGATAAATAGTTTAGACAAGAAGAGAATAGAAGCTTTCGAAATGTGGTGCTACAGAAGAATGCTGAAGATTAGATGGGTAGATCACATAACTAATGAGGAGGTATTGAATAGAATTGGGGAGAAGAGGAGTTTGTGGCACAACTTGACCAGAAGAAGAGATCGGTTGGTAGGACATGTTCTGAGGCATGTACTGGAGGGCAGCATGGAGGGTAAAAATCGTAGAGGGAGACCAAGAGATGAATACACTAAGCAGATTCAGGAGGATGTAGGCTGCAGTAGGTACTGGGAGATGAAGAAGCTTGCACAGGATAGAGTAGCATGGAGAGCTGCATCAAACCAGTCTCAGGACTGAAGTCCACAACAACAGCAACAACAACATGCACTGTTGCAACAATAAATCTTGAGTGAATTGGAAAACTCTAAAAGACTGTCCTAATTTTGTTTCCAGCAGTGTGTAACGCTAGTCAACAAATACACTGTTCAAAAGAATTAGAAGAACACGCGAATCAATGTTCAGTATGTTAAATTTACTCTGATACAGACAGTACCTTTGGTATTATTGCATTTCTTCACATCTTCGTTTGGAATGTATGTAACAGTTAAAATCGTTCGCCATGTATTGGCTGTTTCGTGTGTGACAGTGTAAGGTGATCTTTCAGAAGGTAGGGAGTACCATTGTCCTAGTGTTTTCTAGTGAAGTACACAGATGGCAGGTTTCATTTGTGGATGTTGTGTTCAACCAAGCACATGCAATGCGACAGCTTAATGCAATACAAGTTGCAATTGAGCAGTAGTAAAGTTAGCTTTGAAAAGCGCGCCGCAGCGCGTAGCGTGAAGCAGTCGCCCTCCGTTTTCTGGCGGTGGCACCGTTGTCGCAACTGAAGGCTTCGGTGTCTCCCTCTAGCGGGAAAGGGGAAAAGTGGGCTGTTCGCGTGGGTTTAAGAAGTGGCTGTATGGGCTCTCGTGGAGAGTTGGCAGTCGGGCATCAAGAAGCGACTTCTCTGCCGGTGATAGAGGGACAGCACGAAGACCGAGGCATCAGCGTAAGCGACGCGAGCAGCGGCTCCGTGGTATGGGGCATTAACTGGTCGTCGCGAAAGGAATATTCCTGAGCGTGGGTCCACAAGGGGCCTAATTTGCAGTTCGGCCGTATGCTGTCGACCGGCGAGGAGGATCTGAAAATCGGCGCGCCTTCCTGCGTCCGTTGAAACGGCTGGCAGCGGGCGGCTGTGTTGGTTCAGTCCTGGGAGTCGTAACGCACCAGAAGTTGAGTATTGATTGTTAACAGATTTTATGAAGTTTAATTCAATTCAATTTACTTATTCTCGTTAATTATACCAGCCGTATTATTGGGGGTTTCCCGCCATTCATTCTCGTCTGCCCACCCGCGGGAAGGTGGTAATATTAGAAAGGGTGGTCCGTTTGTCCCCTATTGAGGACGAAAGGGGGGAGGGGGGAGTGAGAGTAAATCTGTGGTTTGGATTGCTTCTTTCCCCTCCCAGCTTACCTACGGGTTATTCGACTGTTAGCCTCTGCCATGTCTGTGAAAGTCTAAGGCACCAATGGCTGTACTGTTATAATGCAAGGCACTAAGACCTGATCCATTCTCTCGCCTGCCATAACTACTATTACTAGACTCACGAGTAAAAGGTACTCTAAGAAAGAAGAAAATGCCTTTTGCCTCGTGGTAAGAACTAGTCAGTTGCATAACGAATTTCTGCTCATCTGGAAGCTGTAACTTACGTAAATTTGTGTTTATGTATATTTGAATATAATTAAGCAGGGTTGTTAATGTACGCCGTAGTGGATTTTTTTATATTGTTTCTAGTCAGCAAAAACTGTTGTGTTTTTCCAATTCAGTACCTTTTAAGGCTTTTACTCAACGTGCTTATGCGTTTTATACAGGTAGTTGGTTATTAGTGTGTTTTCTTGCCATGCAAAAGTTTGCCATTTCATTACGGGTAGAAATTATTGCCTTGAAAGGAGAATGTTGTAAAAGTTCGCAAGTCCTACCTTGCGAGCGTGTGTGTTTGCCGTAAGTTAACTGGCAGAAATTTGTAAAATTTGTTTTTTTATATATTTTGGAAATGTTAATACTTATTAACTGTGAGTCCCCCCCCCCCCCCCCCCCCCGTGTGCATTGTCTTTATATGTTGCAGACTAGTTAGATTCTGCGCCATTTAATTAGCCTGAGTGAGGCTGTTGTGGGCGGCTGTAGCTACGGTTGTTGTAACCAAATGGGAAATTTGTCTGCCCAAAGGTGAAGTCATATATATTCAAATTGTATTTATTTATTAATCGAGTTAAATTCACCTGTAATTTAGCTGAGCTTGAAATATTATTCAGCGTCGCGTTGTATACGTTAAATTGCTTGCTTGTACTTGTCTTTTACTGGCATGAAATTTTTTTATAATAATTTAAAGGTCCTTTCCTAACGTAAATTGTGACTTATTCGTTAAATGATACTTGTTTTTTTTTTTAAAAAAATATCGTAAGGTCTTGCACCAAATTTGAATAAAGAGTGTTACTGAAAATTGTGTGTAATTTCACCAGTTATTCCTTGGCACCTACTTCCACTTTACATTTTGTGTATTAATTGTGATTAATAACCTTTGGTGAACCAGTAGTAATTTTACGGTTCAGCAATGGCGGTCTGTTTGCAACGAAAAGGACAGACTTTCCGTCACGTTGCTGCAGATGGCTGTTTCTCTCCACCCCTCATCCAAGGTTGTGGACACTCTACACAGGGCGAGGTGGACAAGGTCACCGAAGCATTACAACCCCACTTCGAGACCGATACTCGGCCATCTCAGCGTTGCGGTGAAGCGCAGATACCTTCAGAGCAGTGCAGGACAGTCACAGAAAGGCCACTGGAGCCACAGTGTCCGATCAGACTGTAATGAACAGGTTAATAGGAAGGATGATCCAACCCATGCGTCCTGTTAGAGTACCCCTATTGATACAACAACATCTTACAGCTCGCCTTCAGTTCTGCCATCCCCATGTCAGTGGCGAAACGTGTTATTCACAGAAGAGTCCAGAGATCCTCTGACGCAAGGTGATGGCCGTGATCATGTGCAGAGACCTATGGTGAGCAGAGTGTCCCAAAGTTGTCCAGCAAATCGATAGATTTCCAAGGTTCTGTGATGGTGTGGGATCTTCAGTTTTGACAGCCATACAGATCCTGTCGTTGTCCATGGTCGCCTTACCGTCAGTCAGTACATCGAACAGATCCTGTTGAACCATGGGGTGACTGCTGTACATTATTCGAGGGCCCATGTGGGTAAGTGTCATCAGGGACGTCTTGCGAAGCCTTGGCACTGAAGTAATGGAATGGCCAGTGGTGAGTCCCAACCTAAACCCCGTCGTGCATATGTGGGACATACTTGACAGACTGGTTCGTGGTCGTCCTGCTCCACCCCAGACTCTCCATGTGTTGTGTAATGCTAGAACGTATTCTGACGTCAAACGCAATGAGGCATCTCGAACAGAATGACCTCCTTCATGGCAACAGACATGGATTCTAAAAACATCGATCATGGAAACCCAACTCGTACTCTGAGGATATTTTGGTAGCGAGGACGCCACATGCTGTCTTGGATGGAAACTCATTGCCAAATGTAGACGCAATTTCCGGTGTACCGCAAGGAAGTGTGTTGTGCCCCTTGATGTTCAAGTTGTATGTTAATGATCTTGTGGACAATATTAATAGTAACCCTGTAAGAGGTCCGAGCAGATGTAATTTCCATGTATTGCTCATGCGCTGCCTGCGATATGCAAGGTATAAGAGAATCTCTGACCAGAGAGCAGTGTTGACTGCAGTACGAACTGTGTAGCTGTAGCAGTAAGTTGTTGCTAGTCTGCAGTCTGCTCTGGTCTGGTCTGGTGTATCGTGTTGGCTGGGCCGGTCGCGGTGCAGCGATGCCGGAGCCTTCTTTCAGCTCAATAATCCATTTTGTATTTTTTCCAGGAGAAGCTAGCCGGCCGAAGTGGCCGTGCGGTTAAAGGCGCTGCAGTCTGGAACCGCAAGACCGCTACGGTCGCAGGTTCGAATCCTGCCTCGGGCATGGATGTTTGTGATGTCCTTAGGTTAGTTAGGTTTAACTAGTTCTAAGTTCTAGGGGACTAATGACCTCAGCAGTTGAGTCCCATAGTGCTCAGAGCCATTTGAACCATTTGAACCAGGAGAAGCTATTCATGAAATTAATGTGCCATAAGCAGTTAGTCGTTAAACCTGTTCTAGTACTTGCATTTTTTTTTTACCCATTTGTGTGTGTCATTCATGAATGTGATCACATATACTCTACTTGTTCATAACCTTGCTACAGCTGACTCATGACGAATGACGTTATTAATCCTTATTTCCAGCAATAAGTCAAAAGCAAATATTTTCATGCCCCAGCAATTAATTATCGATCTCAACGAAATGCATTGCTAGTACAAAAAAATGTATTACCAGTCACAAATAATGCTACCAGTTTAAGAGATATTTCTAGTTCTAAATATAATTCAAATTTCTCAGATGTATTGAATCCATTATATCTATGTGTTATTGGACCACAGACCTTGAGTAATAGTTACAGTGTGTTACATTTTAAATATGTCCTATGTCACTTGAATGATGAGTTCTGAGTAATACTAAATGATGTTTTGTAATAATGCATAAATGCTATGCCAATAATTTCTGTAAATAATATTTTTGTTATACTCTATAAATGCTATGTCAATAATTAACTCTCATTTTGAATGATGACTTCTGAATAAAACTATACGAATACTTTGTAACTGGCCAATGAGTGCCAATGATTACTATAATTAGATGAATTATGTAAATGCTATGCCATTAATTACCTCTTGTTTTGAATGATGACTTCTGAATTATGCATAAAAATGGTTTGTAACTGGCCAATGAGTGCCAATGATTACTATAATTAGATGAATTATGTAAATGCTGTGCCATTAATTAACTCTTGTTTTGAATGATGATTTCTAAACAATGCATAAAAATGGTTTGTAACTGGCCAATGAATGCCAATGATTACTATAGTTAGATGAATTATGTAAATGCTATGTCATTAATTAACTCTTGCTTTGAATGACCACTTCTGAATAATGCATAAAAATGGTTTTTAACTGGCCAAAGAGTGCCAATATTTACTGTAATCAGATGACTTATGAATAATGTTCTGTAATACTCCATACATAGTACAGAAATGTTTAGTAACTAGGCAATGAGTGCCAACAATTACTCAAATCGGTTGATAGACTAGTGTAATTCTCAATGATGACTAGCATAAGACTTAATGTCCTTCACCTTCTGACCTAATTACCAGAAATTACTGCAATATCCGTTTGTCCTGTCCATCCTCATGATCATGGAGCACTATATTTGGATTTTGCACTAATTCTGCGTTGGTGAAAGAGTATGGATTCTACAAGAATGTGGTGTTGACACATCAAGCTGTCCACCACCATGAACGATGGAGATGTTGTTATGGTCCCACTGTTTGGTGTACCTAATGTACTACCAAAATGATAACATTGAATATTAATACAACATTTCAGTGTCTTGGCTACACTGATTAATACTTCAGGGAAGAGAACTTCAGATTGTCTCACTTGGTGTTGTGCTTCTGTAGAAAGATATGGACTTTCAGTGCAACTACGTGCAACGTACTGTGCTACAACCATGACGCAATCCTTCCCATTCCTTTCCTAGTTCTTGTAAAATGGTAAAAATATATACAGTGCGTGTGCACTTTATGTCATTTGTTAATATGTTTTGTACTCATTGCGTATACATTTTGTGATTTCTTGATATGTTCTGTACTCAGTGCATGTGCACTCTATTTCATTTCATGTTCTGCACTTATATATATATATATATATATATATATATATATATATATATATATATATATATATATATATATACACTCTGTGACTGTAGACTTAGTTAATTAAGTAGATTATAGAAAAATTTGTTGCTCATGGCAAGTCCAATTGACTCACCATCGCTGCCAAATTTTTGCCCCCCCCCCCCCCCCCCCCCCCCCAGTGGAGGATTATGTAAGAGGTCCGAGCAGATGTAATTTCGATGTATTGCTCATACGCTGCCTGCGATATGCAAGGTATAAGAGAATCTCTGACCAGAGAGCAGTGTTGACTGCAGTACGAACTGTGTAGCTGTAGCAGTAAGTTGTTGCTAGTCTGCAGTCCGCTCTGGTCTGGTCTGGTGTATGGTATTGGCTGGGCCGGTCGCGGTGCAGCGATGCCGGAGCCTGAGCATTATTGTATAAGGTAAAAAGCAGCCTCGCGCTTATGTAGTAATGTTATCTGAAGTCCCATGTAAATGTTTTAAAAATGTCATAATAATAATCTTTCTCATATAAAGTAATTTTAACAACCATTCATTTCAATTTAAAGCATTTACTAATTTCTCCAATCCATGATCATCCTGATTGTTGCAAAACAAAAATCAGTTGTTTTCCTTTCACAAATGACAAATCTATCGGCCAGCATTGGACAGGGCTGTACCAGAAAAATTTATTGTAAGAGCAGGTATATATGCGTCATCCGGCGACTTCATTGAGGTAAGAATTTTTCTCTTTTTTATTCAGAATGATCTTTCAGGGCAATGACGCAGCACTGCTGACGTCCAAAATTTACCAGGTCAAATTCACAGTCAATTATTGAAAAGTTATAAGTGAGTGACAATTTAATGGAGAGGTTGGTTACATTGTATTATTACCAGGTTACTGAATTTATTTTTTTGTTGGGACGTTACACTGAATGTGAACGACATAATTATAATTTTTTACTGTTGAGAAGTTTAGGAATTTTCTGTTTTGAGGTTACACTAAATGTGAATGAATTTTGTGGGGAGGTTACAACCCTAGCCGTTTCACAGATGATGCAGATATCTGCAACGAAAAACAGTCTGAACGAAGTTATACAAATAAATCAGTCAGTCTTTGATAAGATTTCAAAGTGATGCAAAGGCTGGCAGCCTGTGCTCTTCACAATTATGACTACAGTATGAACAAGACGTGGCTGGAATAGCTCAGTTCATACAAACACATGGTATAACACTTTGTGGGGATATGAAATTGAATGACTACATAGGGAGAGTCGTAGGTAAAACAAGAGTCTTTTTTTTTTGTAGAGTGGTAGGGAATGCAAACAGCACACAAATGAGATTGCTTACAAATCACTCGTGCGGCTCATCCTAGAATATTACTCAAGTGTGTGGGACTCGTGCCAAATAGGGGTAACCGAGGATACTGAACGTATGCAGGGAAAGACAGCACGAATGGTCACAGGATGGATGACCCGTGGAAGATTGTCACAAACATGCTGGGTTAACTTAGACACTTTAAGATAGTCGCAAAATTTCACGAGAGAGCCAACTTACAGAGTCTGAAGAAGCGGCTTTAAATCTTGATCTAAGGAATTACTACAACCTCCTACATACGGCTCTCACACGGATTGTGAGGACACGATTAGATTAGTTACAGCGCGTATGGAGGCATTTAAACAATTATTGTTCCCACGCTCACGAAATGTGTGGTGCGGAAGAAGTCCTGATAACTGGTACAAAGCGGGGTACCCACTGGCATGCGCTTCACAGCAGGCAGCAGATTATAGTGTAGACAAAAATGTAGATCTTGAGTCACAGAAATAGGAATGCGTTCTCGTAAGCAATTATATCGCGAAATGACAATTTTATGTAGCTTTAATTACTATGAGGTCGGATGTGTTTCAAAACTCTTTATCCTCGGTAATAACATTTGAAATCAAAAACGCCCTGATGTTGTTTCATGGAAGACGTTAAGTTTTGCTTCATTGTAAAAAAGTAATACCGACATCAAACTTCCGTGTCAGAAATATCTGTTCTCGTCGAAAAGCAACATGTTCAACAGTTAATAATACCTAAGAAGAAAAAATATTTTGTAAACGTCATTTAAAATCGTACAAAAAGCAACTAAAGATGATAAAGATATTATACTGCTCAACAACACTGCAGTATTGTGCAGTAAATTAACTACTCTTTTCGACTGATAAATTACACTTGCAAAGTCTCGACATTTCCAGACAAGTGTTAAGTTACTGTCTGTTTCGCAAGCATACAGATAAGTCCTCAAAACAAAGATTTAAATATGGGCTCTGGGTATCCCTCAGGAGCAGCACGAATCGTCTGGCGGAACAGAATGCTCTTTACTACACGATCTGAAGGCTCTGACGGCGGTTCCTTTTGTTCTTCACGAACGGGTGTGGACATCGATCGCAGTATCGCACTGAGCTGAATAGCGAATGGCGTGCTGCCACTTGCTTACTTTACGTGCTTCTCGAGTGATCAAAGAGCTGAAGGACGCTAATGTAATGCAGAATTTGCTGTACGTGAACTGAAATTCAATTTTATTTACCTCTTGAACACGTAAGATGTTTGGAAATGAAACGACGGCACTGGAAACCTATACTATTTCTTACAAATTTTTTGTTTTTGTAATACGCTCTAAGGCAAGAAAAAACGACGCACAATGAAGGAATTATCTAAATTGGGCGACAATTGGTAAATGTGATGTACAGGCACAGAGTAAGAAATGACTACAATTTCAGAGAAAATGGGAGAGTCATTCAAACGAAGGAACTTCACAAATCGACCAAGTCAACAACGCATTGGTCCACTTCTGGCTCTTATACAAGCAGATATTCGGCTTGGAATTAATTGAAAGAGTTCTTGGATGTCCAACTGAGGCACATCATCCCTACCCAATTGGCGCGTTAGAGCGTCAAAATCCCGACATGCTTGGAGGGCCATACCAATAATGGTCCCAACGTTCTCAGTTGGGGAGAGACATTGAAACGCGTACGTTTCATATGTATTCATTACCAGCGATGGCGAGGCATGACAGAATCTCTGACCAGAGAGTTATTTATCGTTGCTAGTCTGCGCTTGACCGCGCGAGCGTTCAGTGGCGAGTTGCACTCTGTCTGTAGTAGATGTCGGATGCAGTTGCATGTACCGAGTCGGCAGGAACAGTTGCGAGTTGCACTCTGTCTGTAGTAGAAGTCGGATACAGTAGTGTGTGGCGAGTCGGCAGAGGGAGCAGACAGTTGGATAGTTGTACAAAAATTAAGGAATAATAATGGCCCAAATGTAAAGTCCCCACAAAATTAACGTTAAGATGATTGCTCATTAAACCCACAATAATATTAATTAAATGATGAACCGTGAACTGAATGTAACATCTCAACACAAATAATTAAACCTGATAAATTTTATAAGGGCAGCAACGCTGACCTTCGGCCCTGTGAAATAATTAAACATGACAAATTCTTACCTCAGTAAAACTGCATCTACATCTGCTCTTATTTAAAAAATTTCCGGCACAGCTCCGTGCAATGCTGGAGTATATTTAATTTTGATTCTTGGAGGAAATGCATAGGAAAAATTCTTTAAATTGAAATGATTACTTTTCTTTAAAAGATTTACTTTATAGAAAAATTATTATTGGTGAATTTTTTTGAACAAATTATTTACAATTAACATACATTATTAGCTGAGCGCAATGCTGCTTCATTACCTTCTACAATATTACACATCGTCCACCACAATCCTGACCAGATTCGGAAGAACAGCACGCCGTCGACGCATGCCGACTCCCGCAGACTAGCACCGACTAAGTACAACTATCCAACTGTCTGCTCCCTCTGCCGACTCGCCACACACTACTGTATCCGACTTCTACTACAGACAGAGTGCAACTCGCAACTGTTCCTGCCGACTCGGTACATGCAACTGCATCCGACATCTACTACAGACAGAGTGCAACTCGCCACTGAACGCTCGCGCGGTCAAGCGCAGACTAGCAACGATAAATAACTCTCTGGTCAGAGATTCTGTCATGCCTCGCCATCGCTGGTAATGAATACATATGAAACGTACGCGTTTCAACATGACGACCTTTCTGGCCAAGATAGGGTTTGGCAAGCAGGAAGACAAGCAGTTGAAACTCTCGCCGTGTGCGGTTGGGCATTATCTTGCTGAAATGTAAGTCCAGGATGGCTTGCCTTGACGGGTAACAAAACTGTGCGTAGAAGATCATCCCGCGGACGACAACCAAAGTGGTTCTGTTATGAAATGAAATGAAACACCAGACCATCACTGCTGGTTGTCTGGCCTTATGGTGGACGACAGTCGGGTTGGTATCCAGCCACTGTCCAGAACGTCTCCAGACATGTATTAGCTGGTCATTGTGGCTCAGTTCCAAGAGGGACTCGTCACTGAAGACAATTCTGCTCCTGTCAATGAGGGTCCAGGCCGAAGACGTGTCTAGAGTCGCCCCAGGCAGCGTTGGGATAACAACTTGATTGTCAAACGACATAACGTCCGACAAACAGTAACGATGGCTCTAATTTATTTTCATAGCAGGACCCCTTTTGTATGTCATCCACGTCACTACAGCACGTCGATGATATATCACATCCCGTTTTGTTGCCATTCATGGTAAGCTATCCTGGGCTCACATTTCAGCAAGATAATGACCGCCTGCTTGCGGCGAGAGCTTTTACTGGTTGTCTTTGTGCTTGTAAAACACCATCTTGGTCAGCAGGGTGGTCACATTTTTCCACAGCTGGGAACGTTTGTAGCATTACAGGCAGGGCCCTCCTATCAGCTCGGGATTTTGACGATCTAATGCGCCAATTTGCCAGAATTTGGCACGACATCCGTCAATAGGACAACTGGCAACCCTGTCAATTAATTGCAAGTCGAATAATTGCTTGCATAAGGGGCAGATTTGGAACAGCGCGTTACTGACTTCCACAATTAGTTAAGCTCTTTCTCTTGAATAAATCAACCACTTCTTCTGAAATTGCAATTATTTTTTCGTATGTATATGTACATCGCATCTGAGGATTTCTGTCCCATTCAGATACTTCCTTCATGTTGCGTCGTTTTTCGTCTTTATCTACACTGCACAGGGTGTTTCAAAAAGAATATACGTTTTACAAAGTATTATTTGGTCCAAACTATCGATCTCTGCACCTCGGTTAGGCTTTTGGAGAAACGAATACATGGTCTAGTTTATATTAATTGCCGCTAGATGTCAATTGTCTTCTGTTTTGCTTGGTAATCGTCATATCTTTAAAATGGCTACTCCGCAGCAGAAGTAATTTTGTGTTCTCGAGTTTGCGAAGTGCAATTCCGTGATTACAGTGCCAAGACGTTTCAGGTTGAGGTATCAAATTGATCCTCCGAATGGGTGAAACATTATCAGATGATATCGATAGTTTCTAGGTACAGGATGTCTATGTAAAGCAAAGAGTCCTGGCCTCCCTCGTGTTTCTGAAGAAAATGTTGTATGAATTCAAATTGCTTTCCAACGTAGTCCTTCAAAATCAACTCGTCATGCCAGCCGGGAATTACAACTGCCTACAACAACAATCTGTCGTGTTTTGAGACGTCGGTTGGTTCTGAAGCCGTACGAGTTACAGCTGTTACAAGCTCTGCGTCCTGATGACAAACGCAAACGTGTGACTTTTTGTAGAGAGATTCTTGATGCTATTGACAATGACGAAACTTTCGCACAACGCATCGTGTCCAATGATGAAGTGACTTTCCATGTTATTGGTCAGGTAATCAAACACAATGTTCGAATTTGGGGGCCTAAGGACCTACATACAGCCATGTACGAGATTCGACCAAAGTCAATGTGTTTTGTGCGATATCCCGATTATCTGTTTACGGCTCATTCTTGCTTGATGGAAACACGGTTAACAGTCAGCAGTATCTGGCTATCTTACAAAACTGGTTGCTTCCGAGGCTGCACGAAGGCAACTTCATTTTTCAACAAGATGGGGCACCCCCTCACTGGAGTCCTCAAGTGGTGAATATCTGAATGAAACTCTACCGAACCGTTGGATTGGTCGTCAAGGAGCTGGCGACTTACCATGTCTCAGCTGGGCTCGACGGTCACCGGATTTGACACTTTCTGACTTCTTCCTATGGGGTTTCGTTAATGACAACGTTTATATACCACCACTCCCACAGAACCTGGAAGAGTTAAAGAACCGGATCCGTACTGCCATAACATCAGTGACGGAGGACATGCTTGCCCGAGTATGCGAGGAATTTGAATATCGATGTGATACTGTTCGCGTTGGTGATGGAGGACATACTGAACATCTGTAATCTGAACTTGAGAGGTTCGTAAACATGTGTGTAAAGTTTCATATTCGTATGTCTTAAAGTTTATTAAATATATATATTCGAAATATGTATATTTTTTTGAAACACCCTGTATTTATTAGTGGAGAGGTTGTGAGATATATATATCTCACATGTTGGATTTGGTTGGTTGGTTTGGGGGGATTAAAGGGACCAGACTGCGACGGTCATCGGTCAACATGTTGGAACTTATGTTAAATTTACTTCCTAGTACAGAGAGTGAAGCACCCAATAGACATGGTCCGATAACAATGTAGCTTAGATTAGAATTGTTCGTAGGTGTTGTTCGTGGTTAGTGTCGTTATCAGACCTAGTAGGTTACGTAAGGGGCATGAACAACGTCAGATGCTATTACTGTGAAGGACATGGATATGTCATATACAGTGGTTTCAGCACCTGACTTAGGGATTTCTGTTGTGGGAATGAAGAAAACCGTAATCCTTTTTCATTTGCGTCTGCCGTCCAAGAACAAGTAATGGCCTCCCAGCAACATTTTGTGTCATTCGTCACCAATCAGCTGGACTACGTATTTACTGTCCCATGTATAAATTGCGGTCTTCACCACAACGCAAATGGCTGCATTCGGAGTTGTGTCATGACTGGGAAGAATGGAATATCGACGAGTTGCTTCCCATTGTGTCCAGTGATGAATTGCGGTTCTGCATACCCCATATGTCCATCTTTGAGTATGGTAGCGGCCCACAGAGAAATCCCATTCTCCCAAAGTTTTGGAGAGGCATGGTGCAAGGAGTCATTGTATATGAATTAGGGACACGTCTGGTAGTATTTGAGAGAACTCTGGCGGCGCAACAGTATGTTACACACATCATATGTCCTCATGTGTTACTTCTCACACAACAGTGTCTTGAGGCCACTTTTCAACAGGGCAGTACATGTCGTCACATGGCACGTGTCTTTGTGAACTGTCTATATGATGTTCAGGTGCTCTTTAGGCCAGAAAGATCCCCAGATCTCTCCTCAATAGAAAGTGTATGGGACCAGTTCGCTAGCCTGCTCCATCACATTGCCAGTATCCAGGATATCAGAGATCGGTTACAACAGTTGTGGGCCAGTTTGCCTCAGGAGAGGACACAACGGCTTTAATGCACCATTCACAGTTGAATTAGTGCATAAATCCAGACCAGAGGGGCTGCTACGTCATACTGGCAGGTTGGCTCACACTGGGAAGTTTTCTGTAACGTTGACTCGATTTTGCTATCACATAAATACATAAATGAAAGGATATGAAATACTCTGTCAACCTGTGAAGTTTCATTTCGTTTCCTCTTCCTGGGTGCATCATTTTTTTTTTTTTTTTGAATGGCATTGTATACAGGGTGTTACAAAAAGGTACGGCCAAACTTTCAGGAAACATTCCTCACACACAAATAAAGAAAAGATGTTATGTGGACATGTGTCCGGAAACGCTTAATTTCCATGTCAGAGCTCATTTTAGTTTCGTCAGTATGTACTGTACTTCCTCGATTCACCGCCAGTTGGCCCAATTGAAGGAAGGTAATATAGACTTCGGTGCTTGTGTTGACATGCGACTCATTGCTCTACAGTACTAGCATCAAGCGCATCAGTACGTAGCATCAACAGGTTAGTGTTCATCACGAACGTGGTTTTGCAATCAGTGCAATGTTTACAAATGCGGAGTTGGCAGATGCCCATTTGATGTATGGATTAGCAGGGGGCAATAGCCGTGGCGCGGTACGTTTGTATCGAGACAGATTTCCAGAACGAAGGTGTCCCGGCAGGAAGACGTTCGAAGCAATTGATTGGCGTCTTAGGGAGCACGGAACATTCCAGTCTATGACTCGCGATTGGGGAAGACCTAGAACGAGGAGGACACCTGCAATGGACGAGGCAATTCTTCGTGCAGTTGACGATAACCCTAATGTCAGCGTCAGAGAAGTTGCTGCTGTACAAGGTAACGTTGACCACGTCACTGTACGGAGAGTGGTACGGGAGAACCAGTTGTTTCCGTACCATGTACAGCGTGTGCCGGCACTATCAGTAGCTGATTGGCCTCCACGGGTACACTTCTCCGAATGGTTCACCCAACAATGTGTCAATCCTCATTTCAGTGCAAATGTTCTCTTTACGGATGAGGCTTCATTCCAACGTGTTCAAATTGTAAATTTTCACAATCAGCATGTGTGGGCTGACGAGAATCCGCACGCAATTGTGCAATCACGTCATCAACACAGATTTTCTGTGAACGTTTGGACAGGCATTGTTGGTGATGTCTTGATTGGGCCCCATGTTCTTCCACCTACGCTCAATGGAGCACGTTATCATGATTTCATACGGCATGCGCTACCTGTGCTGCTAGAACATGTGCCTTTACAAGTACGACACAACATGTGGTTCATGCACGATGGAGCTCCTGCACATTTCAGTCGAAGTGTTCGTACGCTTCTCAACAACAGATTCGGTGGCCGACGGATTGGTAGAGGCGGACCAATTCCATGGCCTCCACGCTCTCCTGACCTCAAACCTCTTGACTTTCATTCACGGGGGCATTTGAAAGCTCTTGTCTACGCAACCCCTGTACCAAATGTAGAGACTCTTCGTGCTCGTATTGTGGACGGCTGTGATACAATACGCCATTCTCCAGCGCTGCATCAGTGCATCAGGGATTCCATGCGACGGAGGGTGGATGCACGTATCCTCGCTAACGGAGGACATTTTGAACATTTCATGTAACAAAGTGTTTGAAGTCACGCTGGTACGTTCTGTTGCTGTGTGTTTCCATTCCATGATTAATGTGATTTGAAGAGAAGTAATAAACTGAGCTCTAACATGGAAAGTAAGCGTTTCCGGACACATGTCCACATAACATATTTTCTTTCTTTGTGTGTGAGGAATGTTTCCTGAAAGTTTGGCCGTACCCTTTCGCAACACCCTGTATGCATAACAAGAGCGGTCTAAATGTCGATCCCTGTGGAACACTTGCAGTGGTGGTTCGCCATCCTGCAGACTCTGCTTCCTCGTGTACATATGTACCCAGGGTGTGGTTAGCGGGCATCTGAGGAAAGCGGCGGCAAGCAGGCCTACTCACCGGGCCAGAGCCAGTCGCCGGCGGGCAACTTGGCGCGCACCTCGACGCGGCCATAGCGGAAGCTGAAGGAGTTGACGGTGCGCACGCGCGCCGACGTCACCGGGTTCAGGATGTTGGTAGCAGTGCCGGTGCGCGAGCAGCCGTAGAACGACGGGTTGGTGCACCTGCAACACCAACCGGCACTCTGCTTCAGACCAGTGGGCTTAACACTCAACTGGAGAGATAACATAAATGTGCTTTCTGCCAAGAAATCCGTAACGGTCTTTGGTGGAGCCGCCATATTGGAAAGTGGCATTCATGGCTGGTTGTAATTTTGCTGCTTGTGACTTTAGAGTGATTATATTTTGTTTTACAAAAATAGTGCTGTATACAAATGGACGACACGAAGTTGAATTCAGTTCGACAAGTAAGTTACATATGCTTTAAGGGGGGTAGGACGTCAAACGGGCCGACTTGGAACAGGAGAGGCATCACAGGACATTTTAATTTCCACTGTCTATACTTTTACAAATAAATTCATAAAACTTTGTCAGCATCACCAGGAAGGGTTCAGGATTCACACTCATTGCAGTGGAAGTTCGAAAACATGACAAAATAAATTTTTTTGCATGTGAAAGTTCATCATTTTTTCACTTACTAATGGCTGCATTTGTTGCTATAGGTACACTTTTCTTCATAAGTTAGAGAGATTCTTCGATGAATTTTGCACAGCATACATGTCATACTTACAGGTGCATGAAACTCTAGAATTTATTTAATTTATGAAAAACGAATGAACTGTTGTATTTTAAACTTCATGTTTAGAAAAAACACAAATTTTGTAGTTAATTACCTCAATTTTTACCACAGTTTTTAATAGATTTGGAAAATTCTAGAGTTTCATACAGCTTTAAGTATGGTTGGTATCCTGTGCATCATTCGTCGAAGAATCTCTCTTATTTATGAAAAAAAGTGTACCTATAGCAACAAATGCTGCTATTAGTAAGTGAAAAAATGATGAAATTTCACATGTAAAAAAAAAATTATTTCGTTACGTTTTACAACTTCCGCCGCTAAGAGTGTGAATTCTGAATCCTTCCTGGTCATGCTGACAAAGTTTTATAAATTTGTTTGTAAAAGTATAGACAGTGGAAATTGAAATGTCCTGTGGTGCCTCTCGTGCTCCAAGTCGGCCCGTTTGACGTCCTACCCCCCTTAATATATTGTGAAGGAAATTATGGTCGATAAACTACAAATATCTTTAAAGTCTTTTCAGATTTCGTCACCAGCGCCCAGTACTTCTAAGGGAATGGGCGTACGCAGAACGAAGATAATACTACACTCAGTTGAAATTTAGCGCCGTTTGCTACAATCATTTTACAAAAAAGCACCTACATCTTTCGACCGGGAGCTGACACACAGCCGCTAAAAGATGGTGCCATAAATAGTGTGTGTATTTTTCCTTTCGATTTGCAACCGAAAAAACTATTTATTGCTACTGGGTGTATTCATATTGGATACCTGCCTCCGTGGTTGAGGTCGCTAATGGATGCCAATTTGGTGGCACTGGTAAGCCGATTGGAATTCTGGTGGTGGAAGAAATTTTCACTGCCAGCATTTGGCTGGCAAGGGGAGGAGAGGTGGCAGCGTAGAGTTTCTGATCACCAGTTAGAGCGCCAACATCTTGAACTAGATTCCAGACCTCTCCGCAGTGTCTCGTGAAGTGAGGGCATGTGACGCTGTTGATGGTGATCCGTCCATCGGCTGGTGACGTTGAGCTCGGTGGTCCCATTGATGATCTCCGAGAAGAATATGCTATGTGTCGGCGCTGGGTTTCACCCTCTCTCTTCTCTCTTCATTCAAAGACGACATCACACTACACTACACTACACCCACCCACCCACCAACCCAACCACCCGCACAGATACACACATCACAGACACCTACACTTAACAGATACACTTGCGCATGCAGCTCTCATACTTTGCAGAGGAAAGGTGCCTACAGACGCGAAGGATAGGGAAAGTCCTTTCCAATTAGGCGGCTGAACCTGCCCTTCAGAGTCCCTGCTATTTGTGCCATACGACTTCACTTTACTTACTTTCATATTAGATTCAAAGCAAACACGAAGAAAGCTAATGGTGCTGCATTGTGCCACTATTGTTGTATGAGCAACTCTTAGGGAAACCAATTACGTTTGCCAATGTTTAAAATGTTGTACATACTTAATGAATGATGACAAAACAATAAACACAAAATAGAATTTAATGTTTACATGTTACGAGTTGACAACTTCCTGCTTCCTTCCCAGAAATTATTGTTTGTAAATTGTTTACAAGACAACCTCTTAAGTAATTTTAAAATCTTGAAATTGACTGCAATTCATACAAATGTTAAAGTTTTTTCCTATATTTGTAGGTAGTTTTATTCTTGGATGTTTTTAGCAGTTGTGCTGCCTAAAGATGCGAACATGACTTCTGTTCGTTAGATGTAGAGAGAGAAGTACACAACTGTGCAAGGACAAAAGTAACTTTCCCACGATATCTCACTGCTTATACCCAAACCTCCAGATTTCTGGAACTCAGATAGGTACCAAAAGTTGTAGGTAGATAGAATATCAACCAAAACACAGATTTAGTTCGTGCTGTCGTCCAGTAGAAGATGCGTAAACGGTAATTAAAAGTGACACCAGAACTATGGAGTATAGGGAGAGCGCAACTGTGAGAAGTTAATGTGAAGATCTGTGGTAGTGGTGGTAATTTTTTTTAAGATTACGCGTGAAATAGTTATATGGGAGAACATTTTATTGCCATGTTAAAGGACTTTTCGGAGTTTGTAGCAATGTTCTTTTGGCATTCTGCTTTCGCTTCGTTAGTTGAAACGTGTAGAGAACATTTGTATAGATAGGTGTGGTGTTATCTATACAGATACGAACTAAATAGGGGTTTTGGTTGATTATCGATACACAGCGTTTGGTACCGATCTGAATGTCTGACACCTGGACTTTTGGGTGTACTAGCTGAAGCATACATATAAATAGCTGTTACAGTATAGTACCTTTTTTCGAGTTATCGGTCTTCTGACTGGTTTCATGCAGTCCGCCGCGAACTGCTCTCCTCTTCATCTCAGAGTAGCACTTGCAACATACGTCCTCAATTATTTGCTGGATGTATTCCCTTCTCCATCTTCCTCTACAGTTTTTGCCCTCTACAGCTCCCTTAGTACTTTGGAAGTCATTCCCTTATGTCTTAACATATGTTCTGTCATCCTGTCCATTCCCCTTGTCAGTGTTTTCCACATATTCCTTTCCTCTCCGAGTTTGCGCAGAGCCTCCTCACTGCTTACCTTATCAGTCCACCTAATTTTCAACATTCGTCTATGCTCTCACATCTGAAATGCTTCGATTCTCTTCTATTCCAGTTTTCACTACCATACAATGCTGTGCTCCAAACATACATTCTCAGAAATTTCTGCCTGAAATTGAGGCCTATGTTTGATACTAGTAAACTTCTCTTGGCCAGAAAAGCCCTTTTTGCCATTGCTACTCTGCTATTGATATCCTCCACGCTTCTTCCGTCACTGGTTCTTTTCTGCCTAGGTAGCAGAATTCCTTAACGTCATCTACTTCGTGACCATCAATCCTGGACCACCAAAACGGTCATGTTCCACAGTCTTCCTGGGTGCGTTGCGTTCCCTCTTACGGCGAGAGGTGGCAGCACATATTGCCGCCAGGATCCTAGTCGAACATGATCGTTTTCGTGCACTAGGTGTTATGGTGTTGGCAGGCATATGTTGCACGGGCGTGCTGACCTCCAGTGAGCGGCCCCGTAAAAGGTGACACAACAAGCCACTGCAACCGTTTACGCAGCGCGTCAACTTTGCAGTGATAAAAAACAGACTTAGAATTCACTTAGAAGGGTGAAACTTGATTTGTTTTAATCAGAAAACTCCAAATAATTTTATAATTAAAAAAACAAAAAAACGTTAATTTTGTCATTTTCATCGTTCCGGCTTCCCTTAACAATCATTTTCTGAGCACTGCTGGTGAATTAATTAAAAATTTTGTTTCTACAGGGAATCGTATAATTCTCTTGGCAAATGCCTTTCCGAGATTGATGTATGAAATACTCCTCTGTGATACTGAAGAGGGAGAGATTGAATCAATAATTAAATCACTGAAGACTAAGGACTCTCATAGATATGATGGAGTGCCTAGCAGAATGTTGAAGTACTGTGCTGGACATGTTAGTCCTGTACTTAGCCATATTTGTAATTTTTTCTTTAAGAATTGTCAGTTTCCCGAACGATTAAAGTATTCAGTAGTAAAGCGGCTTTATAAAAAGGGAGAAACGGATGATGTAGACAATTTTAGACATATTTCTGTGCCATCAGTGTTTGCTAATGTTATTGAAAAGACTGTGTATTTAAGGATAAGTGAGCATTTTATTTCAGATAATTTGCTATCAAATGTGCAGTTCCGTTTTGGAAGTGGTTTAACAACTGAAAATGCTACATTCTCCTTTCTGTGTGAGGTACTGGATGGATTAAACAAAAGGTTTTGAACGCTAGGTATCTTTTTTTACGAGGGCCGTTCAGAAAGTAACCTCCGGTTGATTTAAAAAAATACACCAAGTTAAATAAAAATATTTTAATATATACATCTTACAACTACATCTTTGCACTATTTTTCTACATAGTCTCCATAGCGATTGAGGCACTTATCGTATCTCTTCACAAGCTTTGAAATTCCTTCTGCATAAAAATCACCCGCTTGTGCCTGGAGCCAGCCTGTGACCGCATCTTTGAGCTCTTCGTCGTCATCAAACCGCTGTGACCCGAGCCATTTCTTCAAATGCATGAAGAGGTGATAATCACTTGGCGCCAGGTCTGGGCTGTAAGGTGGATGGTTGATAACGTCCCACTTGAAGGACTCAAGAAGGGCCGTTGTTCTGCGAGCAGAGGGAGGACGGGCGTTATCGTGCAAAAAAACGATACCGGAAGTCAGCATACCACGGCGTTTGTTCTGTATAGCCCGTCGTAACTTTTTTATTGTTTCACAGTACACGTCTTGATTAATGGTCGTACCACGTTCCATGAATTCAACCAACAACACCCCTTTGGCATCCCAAAACACCGTTGCCATCAGCTTTCTGGCAGAAAAATCTTGCGAGGCTTTTCTTGGTTTGGTAGGCGAATTTGAATGTGCCCACATCTTTGATTGTTCTTTTGTCTCAGGGTTCATGTACTTAATCCAGGTTTCGTCACCGGTCACGATTCTGTTTAACAATGGTTCTCCTTCGTCCTCATAACGTGACAGAAAGTCTAATGCAGAGGCCATTCTTTGAGTTTTGTGGTGGTCGGTAAGAATTTTGGGCACCCATCGTGCACAGAACTTACGGTAACCCAATCTTGCTGTCACTATCTCGTACAAGAGAGTCTTAGAAATCTGTGGAAAACCAGTAGACAACTCCGACATTGAGAAACGTCGATTTTCACGAACTTTTGCATCAACTGTCTGAACGAGTTCGTCAGTCACCAATGATGGTCTACCACTCCTCTCTTCATCATGAACGTTTTCTCGTCCACTTTTAAATAAACGTACCCATTCACGGACAACTCCTTCACTCATAACTCTTGGTCCGTACACGGCACAAAGCTCACGATGAATAGCTGCTGCAGAATATCCTTTGGCTGTAAAAAACCTTATGACAGCATGCACTTCACATTTGGCGGGGTTTTCTATTGCAGCACACATTTCAAACTGCCACAAAAACTAAACTAGCGCAGGTACGACGTTCACTCGACCACGGCTTGATGCCGACTGACCTGTTGAGTGCGTGAACGCACAGATGGCGTCGCTACTCCCCCCACAACCCGCACTGTGACCAATCGGAGGTTACTTTCTGAACCGCCCTCGTATTTTAATAAGGCTTTTGATTGTGTTGATTACAAAATATTGCTCCAGAAGTTGGACCATTATGGAATATGGGGAGTAGCTCACAATTGGTTCACTTTTTACTTTAACAACAAATAGCAAAAGATCATCCTCCACGGTGTTGAGAATGGCTACGATGCGAAAATATTTTGTAGACTCCCATCTACATGAGGAAAACTTACCATCGTACTAAAATAAGAGAAATCAGAGTTCGCACGGAAAGGTGTAAGTTTTCATTTTTTTCATGTGCGATTAGAGAGTAGAACGGTAGAGAATTAGTCTGAAAGTGGTTCGAAGAGTCCTCCACCAAGCGCAGAAGTGTGGGTGTTCAAAAATGGTTCAAATGGCTCTGAGCACTATGGGACTTAACATCTGAGGTCATCAGTCCCCTAGACTTAGAACTACTTAAACCTAACTAAGGACATCACACACATACATGCCCGAGGCAGAATTCGAACCTGCAACCGTAGCAGCAGTGCGGTTCCGGACTGAAGCGCCTAGAACCACTCGGCCATAGCGGCCGGCGAAGTTTGGGTATGGGTTTTGAGTAATGATGTAGATGGGTTGCATATACGCCATGTAAGAGCCCAATGAGGTGCGTCCTACGTAACTTTTAAATCCGGCGTCCTGCATCCGTGGTCAGTTGCTCCTTGTTCTATTCATAGCGAACTTACTGAAGACGAATGTTGTCAGTTTAGACCAACAGCACCATACTCTTACTATTTTCCAGCCATATGTTGATTATGTTCTGGTGTTGTTAAAAAGACATAAAGGTTTTCTTTCGCAGTAGTTCTGTATGAGCGAGCTTCTTCTTCATGCAAATACATTTACCTGGGCACGAGTTCATTTTCACAGATACCATAGTGCAAGTTTTATAAAAGGCGATCAAAAAGTTTCCGTTTGAGGGCGTTGCTACTGCGTATAAGCAACGTAGCGCGACCCAGATGAGAGTGTATAAGCACTGACGTCTAGGTAAGGGGATAGTGTGGCATTCGTGTCCTTCCAACGTGCGGCTGGTAAATGCGGAAACGTGAAATACGGCGACGTTATTACCAAATATTCAAGTGCCCACTGATACCAGCATCGTTGCGCAGCTGACGCAGCACGTCCACCTTGTGTGGCAACTCTGTGAAAGGACCGTGCTGCCACTCGGAAGGCCACAGTTTGAGCCCTTTCAAACTCGCTCAGTTGGCTACAGGAAGCACGAGTGCGTCTCCGTGGCATGGTTTCCTGCTTGCTTCACACGTCTTCACCACACTGCGTCTTCTGGCTGCGAGCGTTCGTTATTAAAAGGGTAGACACAGTTGGCACCCTGGTAGATATGCCGCTAAGCTATCTGTTGAAGTTTCCAAACAGGACCAACGTGCTGTTGTTCTTTTCTTGGCTGCTGAAGGACAAACACCGGTAGAAATCCATAGAAGAATGTATATGGGGCGGCATATCTATCGAAAACCACCGTTCTCGAATGGTGCACGACTAGGTGTGCCGCTACTGCATGATAACGCCCATCCCCGTATCGCAGATGTCGTAACGCAGAAATTATGCCAACGCAAGTGGAAGTGTTTCGAGCAACCGCCCTATCGTCCTGATCTCTCCCTATGCGGTTGTCGCGTCTTCAGTCTCTTAAAAAAGGACTTTAAGGATCGGCGACTCCTGTCGGAGGAGGAAGTGCAGCAGATGGTTATGGATTTCTGCACGCAGCAGGACACAGTGTTTTACCAGAAGAGTACCGTGAACCTAGTGCGTCGGTGGGATTATTGCCTCAGTGCTCACGGAAATTTTTCCTGACTGACATACCGAGCCGGCCGCGGTGGCCATGCGGTTCTAGGCGCTGCAGTCCGCAACCGCGGCACTCCTACGGTCGCAGGTTCGAATCCTGCCTCGGGCATGGATGTGTGTGATGTCCTTAGGTTAGTTAAGTTTAAGTAGTTCTAAGTTCTAGGGGACTGATGACCTAAGATGTTAAGTCCCATAGTGCTCAGAGCCATTTGAACCATTTGACATACCGATTCTGGACTATACGGACATCGAACGCAAACTTTTTGATCACTCCTTACGGTGTGCTCACCCCATATTTTTCGATTCTCGGGTCACATAACCGGTTACGACTTCTTAGAAAGTCGTCATCAGCTGTTCTGTTAGAAAAAAACAAAAAACAAAATGGGCTCCGTAATATTCTAAACCGAAAACTGAAAGTGGCTTTCACACACATCTATACGCCCTTGAATGCGATATGAAGTTACACTTAAGCGCAACTGAAAGTGGCTTTCGCACACATCTATACGCCCTTGAATGCGATATGAAGTTACACTTAAGCGCCAACGAAACCGGTATGAGTATTCAGATACAGAGATATGTAAACAGGCAGAATACCGCGCTGCACTTGGCAACGCGTACATAAGACAACAAGTGTCTGGCGCAGTTGTTAGAACGGTTACTGCTGCTACAATGGCAGGTTATCAAGATTTAAGTGAGTCTGAAGTTGTGCTATAGTCGACGCACCACCGGTGGGGCACAGCGTCTCCAAGATAGCAATGAAGTGGGAATTTTCCCGTACCACCATTTTACGAGTGTACCGTGAATATCAGGAATCCGGTAAAACATCAGATCGCTGACATCGCTGCGGGCGGAAAAAGGACCTGAAAGAACCGTTCTACGTGACAGAAGTGCAACCGTTCCGCAAATTGCTGCAGATTTCCGTGCTGGGCCATCAAAAAGTGTCAGAGTGCGAACCATTCAACGAAACATCATCGATATGGGCTTTCGGAGCCGAAGGCCCACTAGTGTACCCTTGATGACTGCACGACAAAAAGCTTTACGCCTCGCATGGGCCCGTCAACACCGACATTGAACTGTTGATGACTGGAAACATCTTGCCTGGTCGGACGAATCGCGTTTCAAATTGTATCGAGCGGATGGGCGTGTACGGGTATGGAGACAACCTCATGAATCATGGACGCTGCATGTCAGCAGGGGACTATTCAAGCTGGTGAAGGTTCTGTAATGGGGTGGTGCGTGTGCAGTTGGAGTGATATCCGACCCCTGATACGTTTAGATACGAGTCTGACGCGTGACACGGACGTGATCATCCTATCTGATCATTGCATCCATTCATGTCCATTGTGCATTCCGACCGACTTGGGCAATTCCAGCCGGACAATGCGACGCTTCACACACCCAGAATTGCTACAGAGTGGCTCCAGGAAGAGTCTTCTGAGTTCCGCTGGCCGCCAAATTCGCCAGACATGAACATTATTGAGCATATTGAGCATTACTGAGTCAATTGATGTTTCAAAGTACTGCACTGAAAAGGTGTTTGAATGTTGTGCAGGTGTGGTTAAATTTAGTGGAGCTAAACTTCTTACTGTTGTTATTTATAGATCCCCAGACTCCAATTTCACAACATTTTTGCTAAAGCTAGAGGAGGTTCTTGGTTCACTTTATAGGAAATACAAAAACTTAGTTATATGTGGTGACTTCAATATTAATTGTATAAGTGATTGTGCAAGGAAAAGGATGCTGGTAGACCTCCTTAATTCATATAATCTTATGCAAACCGTATTCTTTCCAACGAGAGTGCAAGGGAACAGTAGAACATCCATAGACAAAATTTTTGTTCATTCGTCATTATTAGAAGGGCATTCTGTTAGCAAAAAGGTGAATGGCCTTTCAGATCATGATGCACAAATTTTAAGTCTAAAAGATTTTTGTGCTGCAACACATGTTAAATATAGTTACCAACTTTTTAGGAAAGCTGATCCAGTTGCTGTACAGACTTTTGTAAACCTTATCAAGGAACAAGAGTGGCAAGATGTTTATAGTGCTGATACAGTAGACGATAAATATAATGCTTTCCTCAAGACCTTTCTCGTGCTCTTTGAAAGTTGCTTTCCGTTAGAACGTTCAAAACAGGGTACTAGCACAAACAGGCAGCCTGGGTGGCTGACTAATGGGATAAGAATATCTTGTAGAACAAAGTGGCAATTATATCAAAACGTTAGAAACAGTCAAAATCTAAATGCAGCAGCCCATTACAAACAGTATTGTAAGGTGCTTAAAAATGTTATTAGGAAGGCAAAAACTATGTGGTATGCAGATAGAATAGCTAAGTCTCAGGATAAAATTAAAACCATATGGTCAGTCGTAAAGGAAGTGGCTGGTCTGCAGAGACAGGTCGAGAATATAGAATCAGTGCGTAGTGGGGATGTCCGTGTTACTGATAAGTCGCATATATGTACAGTACTTAATAATCACTTTCTGAATATAGCAGGTGAACTAAATAGAAACCTAGTCCCAATAGGGAATCATATAGCGCTCTTAGAAAAAAGTGTTCCGAGACTGTTACCTGAAATGCTCCTCCATGATACTGACAAGAGGGAGATTGAGTTAATAATTAAATCACTAAAGACCAAGAACTCTCATGGATATGACGGGGTATCTAGCAGAATACTGAAGTATTGTTCCACGTATGTTAGCTCAGTACTTAGCCATATCTGTAACTTTTCCTTTAGGAGTGGTCGGTTTCCTGACCGATTAAAGTACTCGGTAGTGAAGCCACTTTATAAAAAGGGAGACAGGGATAATGTTGACAATTATAGACCTATTTCTATGCCATCGGTGTTTGCTAAAGTTATCGAGAGGGTTGTATATACAAGGTTACTGCAGCATTTAAATTCACATAATTTGCTGTCAAATGTACAGTTTGGTTTTAGAAATGGCTTAACAACTGAAAATGCTATAGTCTCTTTTCTCTGTGAGGTTTTGGACGGATTAAATAAAAGGTTGCGAACGTTAGGTGTTTTCTTTGATTCAACGAAGGCTTTTGACTGTGTTGACCACAAAATATTACTGCAGAAGTTGGACCATTATGGAGTAAGGGGAGTAGCTTACAATTGGTTCGCCTCCTACTTTAAGAACAGAAAGCAGAAGGTAATCCTCCGCAATATTGAGAGTGGTAATGATGTTCAGTCCCAATGGGGCACTGTTAAATGGGGCGTTCCCCAGGGGTCGGTGCTGGGGCCACTGCTGTTTCTTGTTTATATAAATGATATGCCTTCTAGTATTACAGGTGATTCAAAAATATTTCTGTTTGCTGATGACACCACCTTGGTAGTGAAGGATCTTGTGTGTAATATTGAAACATTATCAAATAATGTAGTTCATGATATAAGTTCGTGGCTTGTGGAAAATAATTTGATGCTAAATCACAGTAAGACTCAGTTTTTACAGTTTCTAACTCACAATTCCACAAGAACTGACATTTTAATCAGACAGAATGGGCATGTTATAAGCGAGACGGAACAGTTCAAGTTCCTAGGCGTACGGATAGATAGTAAGCTGTTGTGGAAAGCCCATGTTCAGGATCTTGTACAGAAACTAAATGCCGCTTTATTTACCATTAGAACAGTATCTGAAATAAGTGACATTTCAACACGAAAATTAGTATACTTCGCATATTTTCATACGCTTATGTCATATGGTATTATTTTTTGGGGTAATTCTTCTGATTCAAAAAGGGTATTTTTGGCTCAAAAACGGGCTGTTCGAGCTATGTATGGTGTAAGTTCGAAAACCTCTTGTCGACCCCTATTCAATAGTCTGGGAATTTTGACATTGCCCTCACAGTATGTATTTTCTTTAACGTCGTTTGTTGTTAGCAATATTAGCTTATTCCCAAGAGTTAGCAGCTTTCACTCAGTTAATACTAGGCAGAAATCAAATCTGCATGTGGAATGCACTTCCTTGACTCTTGTGCAGAAAGGAGTGCAGTATTCTGCTGCATCCATTTTCAATAAGCTACCACAAGAACTCAAAAATCTTAGCAGTAGCCCAAACACTTTTAAGTCTAAACTGAAGAGTTTCCTCATGGCTCACTCCTTCTATTCTGACGAGGAGCTCCTGGAAGAGCTAAAAAATTAAGCAAATTCCAGTGTTACATTCTTGATTTTCTTTATTTAAACTAACGACTTGTCGCCTGAATATGTTTCTTATATTTCATTTTATCTGTTTCTACAATCGTGTTATAATTTCATGTATTGACTCGTTCCATGACCATGGAGACTTCTCCTAAATGTGGTCCCAAGGAACAATAAATAAATAAATAAATAAATAAAAAATCTCGGATGTCTTGCGACGTGCTGTTCACAAGAGATTTCCACCGTCTCGTACTCTTACGGATTTATGGACAGGCCTGCAGGATTTATCGTGTCAATTCCCTCCAGCACTATTTCAGGCATTATTCGAGTTTATGCCACGTCATGTTGCGGCACTTCTGCGTGCTCGCGGGAGCCCTACAGGAAATTAGGCAGTTAAATAAAATGTCATGTGACTGGGGCCTCCCGTTGGGTAGACCTTTCGCCGGGTGCAAATCTTTCGATTTGACGCCACTTCAGCGACTTGCGCGTCGATGGGGTTGAAATGATGATGATTAGGACAACAAAACACCCAGTCCCTGAGTGGAGAAAATCTCCAAACCAGCCGGGAATCGAACCTGGGCCTTTAGGATTAACAGCTTGTCACGCTGACCACTCAGCTACCGGGGACGGACATTAGGCAGGTGTACCAGTTTCTTTAGCTCTTCAGTGTATACAGGTACATAGTACCCATCTAACTTACGCAAGTCACTGGACACTGATTTCAACCCGAGTTTTCCTAAAAGCAGATAAAGTGTATTAACCAATGTGCTGTATAGACAGGTTGTGCAGAACGTAAGGACGCAAGTAGCTTTCGCTTGATCGGAGAACTACTACGGTATGGTACAGAAGCTACTTAGAGAAGTACGCAATGGGACAAACAAAAATGACACACATATTCAAAAACAATATTTACGTTGAAGTCAGCGCGATTTCGGATAGTCCTCTGGACATTGCCGCGCAGGGAAGCCGCGCTGTATGAGGCGCCTTGTCACGGCCCGCGCGGCTGTCCCCGTCGGAGTTTCGAGTCCTCCCTCGGACATGGGTATGTGTGTTGTCCTTAGCGTAAGTTAGTTTAAGTTAGATTAAGTAGTGTGTACGCTTAGGGATCGATTATCTCAGCAGTTCGCTCCCATAAGATCTTACCAAAAATTTGCAAAATTCCTCTGGACATTACAAAAGGCGGGACTGGTTCTTAATCAGGAGTGTGATCACAAACGACAATCCGTGCTCTGCAGCTTGTTCCCACATGGCCACAAGTTTCGTACGGAGTTCTTCTGGTAGGTCATTCCATTCCTCCACCAGCACGTCTGACAACTGCTGGATGGTAGTTGGTGCATGCTGACGTACTGCAGTACGTCTGCCCCAAAGCATTCCACACGTCCTCGGTGGGATTTAAGTATGGGCAACAGGCGGGACAGTCCATTCGCCGAATATCCCCTCATTCCAAGGGGTCCTACACCTGCGCAGTTCGACGCGGTCGCCCAATTATCATCCATAAAAACGGCTCCAGGACCTAATGCACCACTGAAACCACGCACATAATGAAGGAATACAGTGTCATAATAACCTCGAGAGGTTAGCGTACCGCTGGAGGTTTGGAAGTCAGAACGGTGCAATATTATGTCTGTCTGCTCACACCAGTTGGACCACCGATACCATTATGTTCGACCATGTTCCTGGGTTCATTGCGACTTCCCACCGCTCGGCATATGACGGTACATGGTATTACAGAGGCTCAGAGGTCCATTACTTTCCCCAAGTTGGGAGCTAGTTGTAGTTATTCAACCTAGTGCAGTAAGTTTCGTCGTTCTCTTCTGCTCTTGAGGTTATTCAATCCATTACTGGAAGACGTGTATACAAAACTTATGTTTTCCGAGACTTCTAGAAATTCGATTCATGTTCACGTATTCTGTCAGCCCCATGTGGTGCATAAATGTACCGTTTGATTGTTTCGAGGTTAATAGAGAGTACCAACTCAGTATTGTGGTTACTCATGTATCCTCTCCTTAGGCATTTATTAGCCGGTCGGGGTGACCGAGCGGTTCTAGGCGCTACAGTCTGGAACCGCGTGACCGCTACGGTCGCAGGTTCGAATCCTGTCTCGAGCATGGATGTGTGTGATGTCCTTAGGTTAGTTAGGTTTAAGTAGTTCCAAGTTCTAGGGGACTGCTGACCTCAGAGGTTAAGTCCCATAGTGCTCAGAGCCATTTGAACCATTTTTTTAGGGATTTATTTAATTATCGTACATAACCTTGATGCTCATCTACGCGGCTCCATCTAGGGCACAGCTGTTACTAATATTCCCTTCGACAACTCCCCTGACTACTGTCAAGCGATTGGAAGCTGCTGTGAATGGGTGTACTGAGAGGGTACTAAAGGTTTGCGTACCAAAGATACCTCAAGTACTCTCCTCTCCTGTGGACACCGTTTCTTTTGCAGGAAATACACGCCACATCATTACATCTACATCTACATCCACATACATAATTCACAAGCCACCATCTGGTGCGTGGCGTAGCGTACACTATAACGCTACAAATCATTTCGTTTCCTGTTCCATTTGAAGACAGAATGAGGGGAAAACGACTGTCTATGCGTCTCCGTACGAACCCTAATCTCTCTAATCTTATCTTCATGGTCCTTAGGTGAAATGTGCGTTACCCGTCCACTTGACTGTGATTGACGCTTCTTTGCGTGAAGGCCTAATACACCACAGTGAAGAGCTTATCCCGGCAGCGATTGAGTTTACAGTGTGCAACCAAATACAGATTGTGGCAAACGTTCGAATAAAATATGCTTGTCGTCTGGGCTCTGAGGTCATACCTGACATAGAGGTACGAGAATACCAGCATTGCTCACAGAGTTTCAACGAAACTTCCAATCTGCAGCATTGTCCCGGAACAGAACGTGGCCCGCGTTTCTGAGTCGAGTGGACCGACTGAGCCGGAGACTCCGAGGATTCTGTGACAAGCTAGGCTGTCACCTGATAGACTTGGTCCATAGCGTTGAGAACAGTACGTTCCTCCTAAATGAGTCAGCTGTTCACTACACATCAGAGGCAGCTACCCATTTACCGGACTGTGTGTAGGCGGCACACAAGGTTTTTTTTTTTTATATTACGCGACTCTCGATCCAATCCCGATAACGATAGCTGCGGGGAACCCAGAAGTTCCAGTGCAATATCCAGAGAAATGCCACCCGCAGATGAGAGCTTCAAAATGCTAGTCGTTAACTGCCGCAGCATTCGCAACAAAGTCCCAGAGTTTGAAGCGCTCCTAAAGGGCACTGAAGCTCAGTATTAGGTACAGAAAACTGGTTAAATATTGACGTTGAGAGTAGTGAGATCTTTGGCGAAAAGAGTATACCGAAAGGGTAGGGAAACGGGAAATGGAGGTGGTGTATTTGTCGCAGTAGAGAGGGAACTCAGATCCACCGAGATCGAAATTGTAATTGCATGTGAGACTCTTTGAGCTACACTCAGTATCAAAGATGGGCAAAAAAAATTATGTTAGGGTGCTTCTATCGACCACCAGATTCTCCTCCTGATGTAACCGAAAACTTTAGAGGAAACCTCAGTTCGCCTGTACATAAGTTCCCTAAAGATACTGTAACCACTGGAGAGGACTTTAATCATCCAACAATCAATTGGCAGTTGTGATAAATAAACACTGGTATCCAAAATTAAAGCAACAAACTGAAATTTTGCAAGATTGCATAAACAGGTGATAGTAAAGTAGGAACAATGTAAAGAATACAGAACATAAATAACTGCTATGTGCATAACGATAGACAAAAATGTTCTTCGCTTTTTCCAACTTAACAGATTTGCACGACATTTCGACAACTGGTTAATGTGCTCAGTATGGGGCGTGACCACATCTGGCAGCCATATAGGCCAGAAGACGATGGAGCATGCTGGGAATGACGTCATCAACCTCTTGTTGAGGCAATAACGCCCATTATTGCTGCAGAGCTGTAAGGTTTGGAGTCTGGTTGATGGATGCTGACGTGATGCAACCTGCATCCCAGACATGCTTTGTGGAATTCAGATAGGGAGAGCGAGCAGGCCACGCCATGCATGCAACATTATCCGCTTCCAAGAAAACATCAACTACTCAGTCTCTATGAGGTCGAGCATTATCATCCATCATTACGAAGCTTGGGTCCACACCACCTCGCAACGACCGCACACGTCCCAAAATCTCGTCACGATACCTGACAGCACTTAAACCTTGCCGATTCACGGGTAAAATTTCATAAAGATGTGTTCTAGTGGTCCATATTATCCCTGCCCATACTATTAAGGATCTTCCTCGATATCGACTTCTTTCCACAATGCTTGGGTCTCGAAATTGTGTTCCACGTTCCTTCCAGATGCGATTCCTTGGAGAATCACTCTCCAGACCAAAGCGGGGCTCATCTGTGGAAAGAACATTGGCCTATTTTCGACGTCCAGGTGGTATGTTGACGACTTCTCTCTTCTGTGGGGTATCAGAGGTACACATACAGCCGGCCTCTGACAATATAGGCCACTCTTCTAAAGCCTTCTGTCACCGTTTGTCTCAATAGAACACGTCCAGTGGATGATGTGAGGTAAAATGCCAGTTGCCATGCAGTACTAAGGCGGTACCGTCGTGCCCTTACAGCCAAATAACACTCCTCTCTGTATGTTATCACACCTGGTCGGCCCTGCCCTGGTCTTCGGTCTCCATATATTGTCGCCACATCCGAGGCCAAGCCAGTTTGCGACTGTCCTTCTTCCGTTCTTCTTATCGTCTTCCACCGCAGAGAGTCTGGTAAGGGCCATCTTTGTGCCATACCGCCCCGCCTGTGACTGCATACACAGCGATTGTGGATGTGGGACTACCCGGCACACACTACACCGTTTGATAAATGCCCTGACGTCATCGTTGGCGAGGTTTTCCGTTGACCGGAATGCAGCCTTCCGAGCAGTACACGATTGTACGGACATTTGTTGGCAGTTTGTGTGATTATACTGTGAATTAGACACAACACGGGGAAATAGAGGTATGATGCTTTCATTTTGGACACCAGTGTAGTTTTGTTGGTGGTGGGTGTGACAGGTCATCCTGCAAAGCGTTTTTTTTTTGTTTTTTAAATGTCTTCTCCTATAATAGATACTTTAGAACCCCTTTAATGATGAAAATGTACTAAATCTAATAGCAACATACAGACCTGACCTGTTTGTGGAAGTCCATATCGAAACTGCTATCAGGGACCACAATTCAGCTTTGGCAACAGTGAATAGCAAAACGCAAAGCGCAACTACAGCAAGCAGAAAGATTTATATGTTCAGCAAACTAGACAGAGGAACAATAGTGTTATACCTCAGTAAGTAATGTGGAACTTTTAGCTGGTAATAGGAGCATGTAGAGGAACTGTGGCTAAAGTTTAAAAGAATAGCTGATCATGCACTGGATAGATACGTATCCAGTAGGACAGTTCATGATGAGAGAGATACCCCATGGTATAGAGTCACTGTAAACAAACTTCGTAGAAAACAGACTACGGCATAGTAACTATAAAGAAAGCTTAGACCTATAGATAGAGAAATACTGAAGGAACCGCGTATGGCAGTAAAGAGGACAATGCAGGAAACCTCCAATGATTACCGTAGCAGAATATTGTCAAATCAACTTTCACAGAATCCTCGTACATACTGGTCATATGTAAAGGCTGTTAGTGGCACCAACGTTTGTGCCCTGTCACTCATGGACGAGACTGAACTGACATTGAGAGTAGCCAAACAAAAGCAGAAATGCTTAACTATGTTAAAAAACATTCCTTTCCAACGGAAAATCCAGGAGTATTGACGTAACTTAATTCTCATCCAGCTGAAAAGATGAGTCAAATAGATGGTGTTGAGAAACAGCTGAAATCATGAAATGGAACAAAACCCCAGGTCCTATGGAATACCTATCACAATCTTTACCCAGGTCACGGCTGAGTTAGATCCTCTGTTAACTATAATCTATCGTAGATCCCTCTAACAAATAAACTCTGGCCAGATGTTGGAAGAAAGGACAGGTCACACAGGTCTTCATGAAGGGTAGCAGAAGTGACGCAGAAAACTGCAGTTTAATATTCTTATCATCCATTACTTGTAGAATATTAGAACATATTATGAGCTCAAACATAGTGAGGTATCTCGAACAGAACGAGCTCCTCCAGGCCATCCTGCATGGATTTCGAGAAGATAGATAATATAAAAACCAACTCGCACTTTCCTCATACGACGTACTGGAAGCCATGGATCAAGACAGTCAGGTAGATACAATATTTTTCGATTTCCGAAATGCATTTGAATCGTACCACACCTCCGCTTACTAAGAAAAGTACGATCATATGGAGTCTCAGACGAAATAAGTGACTGGATTGGGGGATTCTTAGTAGTGAGAACGCAGCATAGTATCTTGGATGGAGAGGCACGGCAGATGTAGAAGTAAGTTCAGGTGTGCACCATGGAAGTGTGTTCGGACCCCTGTTGTTCATGTTCCGTATTAATTTCCTTGCCGACAATATTCATAGTAACCTCAGAGTTTTTGCAGATGGCGCAGTTATGTCCATCGGAGTAGAATCTGAACGAAGCTGTAGAAATATTCAGTCAGACCTAGATAAGATTTCAAAATGGCGCTATGATTGACAGATTGATTTAAATGTCCAAAAAAATAAAATTGTACACTTAACAAAACAAAAAACACAGTATCCTATCAATAAAATGTTAGTGGGTGACAGCTGGATTCTGAAAACTCATGCCAATACTTGGGTGTGACACTTAGAAAGGACATGAAGTGGAGCGATCACATATGTTCAGTCGAGGGTAAAGCAGGTTGCAGACTTTTGTTTATAGGAAGAATACTAGGGAAATGAAATCAGTCTACAAAGGAGATTGCTTACAAATCTCTCGTGCGACTTATCCTGGGATGTTGGTTCCGTACCAGATAGGACTACAAGGGGATATCCAACGTGTACAGAGAAGGGCAGCACGAATGCTGACAGGTTTGTTTGACACTCGGGGAGAATGTCACTGAGATGTTGAATGAACTGACCTGGCAGATTCTTAAAGATAGAAGGAAACTATCCAGAGAAAGCCTACTTCAAAAATTTATAGAACTGACTCTGAATGATGATTCCAGGAATATATAACCCCACGTATGGCTCACACAGGGATCGTGAAGATAAGGTGCAACAATTACAGCACGCGCAGAGGCATTTAAACAATGATTTCTCTCGCGCTCCATACGTGAATGGAACGGGAAAATGCCCTAATATCTGGTACAGTGGGATGTAGCCTCTGCCATCCACTTCAAAGCGTTTCGCAGAGTATGAATGTAGATGCAGATGTAGATCGTCTGCGATACAGATAATGAAGTTATTCAGTCACATACTGTTTCTCCCACGAATGAATAATAAACATCCGTATCTCCGCATGTAAAATTATCACATTGTGGAAAGCAAGTTTCGTAGACGAGACCAGGAAGAAGATTTGCTGTGGCACATTTTTGGAAATGTATATTTTGATGTTTCATGGAATAATTTGTGCTGTAACGGTAGTAAGGTCATAGCTTTTGTAGTAGTACGTGTCGATTTAATTCTTGTACTACCTCACTATTGAATTACTTGGTGAGGTGTTGTCTGTCCTAGTCCATTTTCAGGTTAAGGTATTCCGATAACATTCTAGGGAAGTCACCTCATGGCACTGTGTTCAGTTACAAGGTAATTTTGAGAGGATTTTGAGAGTGTCTACACACTGTTTGATGTTCAGGTACGCAAGCTGTGCATATTAATTTCACGTTGCGCCGATTTTCTGTACTGTGTGCTCCTGCCATTATTTCGACAGCAGATAGCATTACAAAACTGGCTATTGGTTCATGAACATTTATGTAACATTCAATAAATCAGGGCTTCGTCTATGTAAAAGCTCTCCGGAGTTTGAGTCTGTGTGGGTTCCCACCGTCGTAAACGGATTATTTGTCAAACGTTACAAGCTCAGTAGTAGACACAGTTAAACGGCCGTGAGCGTTTCGGCGCATACTCACTCATCGGCAGGCGAGCCGCCGTTGAGGTCTATGGTGCCGCTGGACAGGAAGGCCTCTCCGTACTGGTCAGAGGTCAGGGTGGGCCTGATGTTGAGGTAGCCGTCCCTGGCGAAGCTGTTGGACCGGTTGTTCACGTAGATCTGGAACTCCCAGTTCTGCAACAACGGACAAATTGTCTCAGGAAATAACCCATACTTTTCAAAATTTCAAACAATCTTTAAAACTGAAAACCTAAACAAGTCAGGACAAAGAACAGTCTCTCTCTCTCTCTTTCCTCCCCCCCCCCCGCCCCCTCCCCACTACCCCTCCTTACAAATGCCCACAAAATTTAACTCTAAAAAAAGCTTCATGCAGAGCTCCAACGTTGATCTCATAAATAATGAGCGATGTTTATATCAATGCCAAACGCAATTGCATTGTAAATAGATGTTATTTTTGCCATAATGAATATAATAAATATAAACTGATACACAATTACTGTCACCAATGTGCAATGTAAGTGCTAGACGAAGAAACTCTCTACCTCAACACAAACTCTTTGAACACAACTTTCGGCATGCCCTTTGGTTTATTTACATTTTGTGAACCATTCCCTCCCGGTGCAGGTTCTAGACCTCCCTCGGGCATGGGTGTGTGTGTTTGTTCTTAAGATAATTTAGGTTAATTACTGTGTAAGGTTAGGGACTGATGACCTTAGCAGTTAAGTCCCGTAAAATTTCACACACATCTGAACATTTTTTGAACCATTCCTGGCGAAGAGAAATCTACTAGTATCAAAAACTGCCCTTAATTTGAGGTTGAAATTTCTGAGAATGTTCAGTCATGCTCAAAAGTATCCGAACGACCTGAATTGCATTTCGACTGATTCGCATGCAACCTGAATAATGCAGCTGTCTAGCAGGTCCTCTAATCGCTCCTTGGCACAGTCGTTTGACTATTGAAAATGGTTCCAACACGTCACCACTAGAAAACACTACTCTGAATCGCAATAACTCTAGATGTAAAGTAATACTACGATACTACAAATACCAGGGAACACCTTATCACAGGTAAGACTGTCCTTAAGGCTTGTAAGCTCACATTTATTACAATAAATGACATACCTGAAATGTCACCACTCTCATTATTACGTCAGATAGGTAATGCACGTAGTAAGTTCGTCGCATTCATGATTTTCTCTTCAAAGTAACATACCGTACTTATTATTTAATGCAAAATGACATCAAAAACTTAAGTTATTCACGAGCAGCTAGATGAGAATATGCATGAACTTCAAATGACACGACGAACCGTCTCGTTCTGCATATGGATTGAAACCCAGACTAAGGAAAGATTTCGTGACTGACGGAAACTAACAGTCATTCCTGATTAGGTATACAGAGAGTGATGTACCTCCATTTTAGACAGTATCAATCAGCAGATACCAACTTTAAATTACATAACGCAAACATTTTTAACGGACGCGAATTCCTACCCAGCACCTATTGTCCCTGTTAACGAACTACGAGAGATGTTACATATTGCTTCTTAACAAGTAACTTACTTGAAATGCCGTGAGGTAAAGCTTTGTGTCGGACAGGGATTCGAACCCATAACCTAATAAGATAGATATCCAAGCACAATCAATTGTGACATATCGCATTTTCTCGGCAGTAGCTAGATGTTTTAACTGAAATGCCGAGGCGAAACATTAATTTTTTCCATCCCAGGATTCCAACCCAGCAGTTATCGCTGTTTTATTCTAGAGAAAACGAACGTTAAATATGGGTTTGTTGCACCAGCAGCGACATGTGAGCATGTTTGAACTAGAAATAATATGACGAAGAGTTCAGTGCTGACTGGGAATAGAGCCCCACACATATAGTTGTTGACTACACACAAAGATACGTCAGCTACCGAATTTTTCTCCACCAGCACCTCGGAATAACATCTAGAACTTACAGTGATCTTGCAAATAGTTCTGTGTCTCACTGGGAGTCAAAAACGTCAAATATCGTTAGTGTTGACAACGAATGAAAATACATTAAAAAACGAAATTATTATCCACCAGCAGATAGGTGTTCTCATGCTAGATCTTGATAATACATAATGAAATCTTTAGTGCCGGGCCAGGATTCGAACCCATTCACGCGCAATATGTGGAGATGTTGAGGAATCTACAGTTCTGAACAAACAACAAATTGTAGCCGAGCTGTATTGTCACGAAGGGAAGGAATTCGACGTTAAGGGCGATCTGTGTTGCATTCCCAGTTCGGAACCAATTTTACCGAGATACAGAAGCTCCGATAAAAGATGGAATAAGTGTCCTGTGAGCCTACATAGCGTTTGTTTTACCACTAGAAATAAATAACTAGTATAAGAAAGGCTACTGGTGATAGATTCAAATGGTTCAAATGGCACTGAGCACTATGGGAGGTCATCAGTCCCCTAGAACTTAGAACTACTTAAACCTAACTAACCTAAGGACATCACACACATCCATGCCCGAGGCAGGATTCGAACCTGCGACCGCAGCGGTCACGCAGTTCCAGACTGTAGCGCCTAGCACCGCTCGGCCACGCCGGCCGTCCTGGTGATAGAGTTCCTACATGTCGCCACTCCAGACTTTATTGTGGCTCAACCTAACGTCTACTTGGTAGAGAAGGAATATCATTTTTAATGTGAATTTCAGACCACAATGCCATTATATCTTTTTCACTTGGTGTAGCCAGAAGAAAATGGAATCTGTCTCTCCCTATCTAAAATCACTGACCGAAGTTGGAATCAAACTCACACCATAGATATATGAACCTCTCGTCAGCCCAACAGACCACCAAATCCTCTTCTCAGTGGCTCATTTTTCTATCATAACGCTGTTGTGCCACACTGGCTGAGAATTCCGAGACACAGGCTCCCTGTATCAATTTGCAGCATGTTCAGTAAATTCATTTACTTAGTTGACTGAATCACCATGAACTAGCTGTGTAGGCTACCCAGTGCATACATTCAACTTTATTTTGTAATCACCAAAATAAACTCACGTAACTGCCACCAACACAGAACTGCCAACAGTGTAGGATGCAGAAATTCAAATAGTGAAACACGTATGTATTCATTAACAGCGATGGCGAGGCATGACAGAATCTCTGACCAGAGAGTTATTTATCGTTGCTAGTCTGCGCTTGACTGCGCGAGAGTTCAGTTGCGTGTAGCGAGTCGGCAGGAACAGTAGTTGTGTGTGAGGAGTCGGAAGAGCGAGTAGTGAGTTGGGAGTTGCACTCTGTCGGCAATAGTAGTAGCGAGTAGACAGTTGTACTGAGCGGGCGTCGACATGGGTCGGCGGCGTGCTCTCCTTGCATCTCTGGTCACGGTTCTGGACGAGGTATATTGTTATCGAAGGTAATGAAGCAGCATTGCGCTCAGCTAATAACATATGTTAATTGTAATTAATTTGTTCAAGAATTGCCCCAATAATAATTTTTCTACAAAGTAACCCTTTTTAAAGAAAAAGATTCATTTCAAGTTAAATAATATTTCCTTTGCATTCCCTCCAAGAATCAAAATTAAACATGGGCAAGCATTGCACGAATCTGTGCCATAAAATAAGAGCAGATATAGATGCAGTTTTACTGAGGTAAGAATTTTGGTTTCTCTGTCGCGTTTCACTGGTTGCAAGGCAAAAAGCTTACTGACTAATTTCACAGAAGGAAAAGGGGGACGAAATGTCTCCCACTGGAAGATCATGTTGTTTTATTTAAATGACTACAAAACCACCTAAAACGAACAGCCAGGTTGTAAGTATAAGCACATTACTGTTGTCAGTATGATGTTGCACTGCCCAGGGCCTGTAATGAAAAGGGCCCGTTTAGGTCAGGCATATTGTATACAGAAGTTGGAAAGAGCAACACTAAATTCTAATTCGTATGCATTGCATACACACAGAAATTACTGTTACAGTGTTCTTATGGAGCCCAATGAGTGGATTGCGTAATTTCCAGTGAGAAAGAGCACTGGCAAACACTCTTCGCTACATTAGGTTACTTAAACTGGTGTCACTCTGAGCTAGAATTTATGGTCAGCGACTAAGTGTAAGGTCAATGAGTCGGATGCGAGTTTTGCTACTGCGAAATACTTTCCTACATGATAGGAGCGAATATTAAATTTGAACTAATATTGCGAAAATTTTGTACTTGGATAGCTTAGAATGAAAATCTTTCTGTTTATTGCAAAGGAAAACAATTGATTTTCTATAACATTGTTTATCATACACAACTTGAAACAGGTCATGTCGACCAAATCATAGGGAAGAACTGACAGCGACGTATATTGGAAGGCAGTAAGATCTCTTGCCTTTAGGTTTGGCAGTACTCGATAGCCATTTCTGGGCGCAAGTAAATGAAGAAAGGCAGCGCGTTTTTGTTACCAAGTAACGTCTTCATCAATTACTTTAGTTTTAATGTAATCTACGAGTATTTACTGATGTTCGATATTAACATGAAAAGGATTGCGTAGACAGGGAAAGAACCTGTTCTTGGGAAACTACTTCTATAGTGACCAAAAGGCATCACATGATCTTAAAGTACAGTGTCCCAGCAGTGGTATGAAGAAAATGATAGTAATAATGACGGTAATAATCGAATTATCCGGTAACTTCACACTTCCCAGTGGATTTTTTCGAACTAAGAAATTTGCTAAATTTGTGAAAATTTCAAAATGGCTTCACATCGAGCCTGTGGTGCCTATAAGAGTCTTTACATCCTGCTAACATGAGAATAGCATAATCTCCGCTTCAGAAGCTTGCTTCTACTTAACCATTTAATAGACTCGCGTTTTTTCCACCGTGACTAATTTTGTAAGCTAAGCACATCATCTGTTACAGCAAACTCCTGGGGCTAGGAAATGTGGCCACAATGGTCTGGCGGAACGAACTATCACAGGTGCAATGCGTGGGTCCAGGCATTTAATTTTAAGAGGCCCAAACAGATTCACTTTACCCCTGGTAACATCAAGAGAAAGACATTATAATCCAGAATCCGCATTAAACATCACGTTCCTTCATTACCAACCGGGCAGAGCCGGTTTACGTTGGGAAAGACTTAGCGGAAGTCATGGTAAACAGAATATAGTCGCCAGTAAACTTACTTACATTAGAAAATTTTATTTTATTTGATGAACCGATAGGCATTTAAAGGAACAGGGCTCTTACTTTACTTGTACTTGATTGAACTAGAGACGTTGAAAAATTTGGTGCTGGACTGTGATTCGTATCTCAAGGATCTGAATCTCTCGGAACAGTATAGTTCAATCATTTCGTTCCTTTTGTCAAGACTGCAATCTTCTCTAGATCTCCTCAAAAGGTAAGTATGTGGGTCCGAATACTGATCCAGTACAAAAATATTCATAATTTCATTTCAAGCCCTATCACGTGCACACCAGCCTGTTATTGAGAACTAACGTACATTTTTAATGTCTGTTCATGTGTTGCCAACAATCGCAATAGGTGTCGTTATTTCTGGTCAAACACGCACACATCTTACCGTTGGTGAGTACGCAACTGATATTTAAGCTATATTCGTGGATGCACAGTAGGTGTGCAGTTCGATTGTCGCTTAGGAACAAAAGTTTGTATCCCTATTTTAGATTAAAACACCTAGCAGCTAGCCGATACGTGACATTTGATTTTACTTAGTTAACAATCCATTTACGTGTTGGGTTCGTATCTCTGTCACAGGACTTTACATCATACACTTCACCTTTAAATGCATGCACACTTTATTACTTCAGAATGGAGGTATATCAGACATCTTTCGTGGTTAGTTAACAGGGGACGAAAGGGTATTGATAGAAATCCAGGTTTATTACAAAAATTGTCTTCTTTTATTTTCAAGTCTAGATTTGGTTACTGGTATTGGCAAAAATTTCGGTAATTCATGACTCTTCGTGGTTAGTCATCAATATGATATGATTAGATTAGATTAGATCAATTCTTTTATCATAGTTCATGAATACGATATTTCGTAATGAAGTGGAACGTGTCATTTTAATGCAAGATGTCTTTACATACCATGATTCAATTTCTTTACAACAATTTTTTACTCTCTCTCTCTCTCTCATTCTTTTTATTTGTATCTCTCTCCCTCTCTCTCTATCACACACACACACACACACACACACACACACACACACACACACACAATCATTCTTTTTTTTTTATTTGTTTGTTGTGCCCGACTATCGGTGAGGCACGAAAATGTGTGTGAATGAGTTTCTTAGTTTTGAGTGCGCTTACGAAACAAATAGAAAAACATCTATGAGAGTTACTAATGTATTATGCTTAGTTTGCAGTCAGATATGAGTATTATTAGTAACTACGCTCCAGTCCCTAAACCTAGTTACAGAAATGCGAATCAGACGCGTTACGTATTCCAAGCCGTTGCAGAAGCGATTTGGAGACACCAGCTATGGTCACTTCCCAGCCCACTGTAGGATCACATCGGTTCGTTTTCTTCCTACTGGTATTGTAACTGAGATTTGGCAACAAGGCAATGTATGTCTGGCAACTCTGTGATCGACGAGTTACTTCCTGGTGTGCACGGAATTAAGCCTCAAAGTTCACTTGATTTTACCTGTCATTTCCATTGAAAAATTTGAGTTATTATCGCTTGAGGTGTAACAAAAGATTGTAAATTTACGGTTTTCAGCCCAGGAAAGTCGTTGCACGTGGAAATCGCAACTAATCTCGTCTTTTAAATAGCAGTTTACGAGTTCTAGTCATTATTGGTTTCGTAAGAGGAACCTAAGACACATACTTCTTCGCCAGCTCTGTGGTTACGTGCTGAAATATGAAACCACGTCTGTTATGGTTCCCAGTTCCAGTCTAACTAAGTGTACCTTTTTTATCCCTCCTGTGAAAGAGCGACAAACATCGATAAGGAAATCGCAAGAAAATACTTTCGGCTTATAGTGCAATGGTGAAAAACTTACAATGCTGCACAACAGGTAACGCCTCTTTCCGCTGCTGACAAGCAAATTTTGGGTTTCTAGGAATACATAACTTTATTTATGAAATGCCACATTTGCATGCATCTTGAGTATGACACAGCATACCAATTAAACACAGACCCAATCAAAATCTAAGTGAGTAGTCTTTTACCAATTCGTGACGATAGAGGCACGCTTGTGTACAGATACTCAGTTTCATTAAAACAGACTTTCGTCGTAAGTTTTTCGTGGGTAGTTTTATTTCATTTTTTATAATACAGCTCACAATTTTCGTAAGGTTTCCTTTAATGTTGTTAAAACAGTAGTAAACGTGAGAGAGAAATTAATCATCAACGATATATGCAAATTCTCTGATGTTATCTATGTTGTTGTAGTTGTTGTTGTTGTTGTTGTGGTCTTCAGTCCTGAGACTGGTTTGATGCAGCTCTCCATGCTAGTCTATCCTGTGCAAGCTTCTTCATCTCCCAGTACCCATTGCAACCTACATCCTTCTGAATCTGTTTAGTGTATTCATCTCTTGGTCTCCCTCTACGATTTTTACCCTCCACGCTGCCCTCCAATACTAAATTGGTGATCCCTCGATGCCTCAGAACATGTCCTACCAATCGATCTCTTCTTCTAGTCAAGTTGTGCCACAAACTTCTCTTCTCCCCAATCCTATTCAATACCTCCTCATTAGTTATATGATCTACCCATCTAATCTTGAGCATTCTTCTGTAGCACCACATTTCGAGCGCTTCTATTCTCTTCTTGTCCAAACTATTTATCGTCCATGTTTCACATCCATACATGCCTACACTCCATAAAAATACTTTTAGAAAAGACTTCCTGACACTTAAATCTATACTCGGTGTTAACAAATTTCTCTTCTTCTGAAACGCTTTCCTTGCCATTACCAGTCTACATTATATATCCTCTCTACTTCGACCATCATCAGTTATTTTGCTCCCCAAATAGCAAAAGTCCTTTACTACTTTAAGTGTCTCATTTCCTAATCTAATTCCCTCAGCATCACCTGACTTAGTTCGACTACATTCCATTATCCTCGTTTTGCTTTTGTTGATGTTCATCTTATACCCTCCTTTCATGACACTCTCCATTCCGTTCAACTGCTCTTCCAAGTCCTTTGCTGTCTCTGACAGAATTACAATGTCATCGGCAAACCTCAAAGTTTTTATTTCTTCTCGATGGATTTTAATACCTACTCCGAATTTTTCTTTTGTTTCCTTCACTGCTTGCTCAATATACAGATTGAATAACATCGGGGAGAGACTACAACCCTGTCTCACTCCCTTCCCAACCACTGCTTCCCTTTCATACCCCTCGACTCTTGTAACTGCCATCTGGTTTCTGTACAAATTGTAAATAGCCTTTGGCCCCCTTGTATTTTACTCCTGCCACCTTCAGAATTTGAAAGAGAGTATTCCAACAGTCTGAAAATGCACATGCAGTTTATTGATTACATGCATGTAGAAAACTTGTTCTGAGTTAAAGCTGTCAAACAAGGTTTGAAGAAGAATAAAATGACACTACCAGACGACAGCTAATGTAGAAAATACTTTTCCAATGTATTTTGGCACGATACGCTCTACCCATACATAATACAAAAGTTTCGAGATGCGTCTACTGTCTGGCTGTCTGTTCAACCTGAAATGAACAAAATGTCGCAGAAGTTAGCCCTTTTTCCACATGTGACTATTTTGGGTTGAGAAGTGAAGTGAATTATGTTACAAGTTCCATTAGATTGATAACTTTAGTAGACAGCAGAATTACGTTTTAAAAAATATAGCAGTGAATGTACTCGAACTCGCGACATCTTATCTACCGTGCGTGACACCATTATGCTACTAGCCAACACACAGCTACAATGGCTCCGGAAGTCAACAACAATTCCTCCAGAACTTCTGCATTCCACAGCGCTGTGGGATAATGCATATGTCCAGAGACAAACAGTTATACCTTTTCTTTTGCACTGCACGACGTTTTCAACAAACAGATATCGCAATAGAGTAGCTCAAGTGGAAAGGAACACTTCCTATTTAAATTTCTGCATCCTACACTGTTGGCAGTTCTGTGTTGGTGGCAGTTACGTGAGTTTTTTTTTGGTGATTACAAAATAAAGTTGAATGTATGCACTGGGTAGCCTACACAGCTAGTTCATGGTGATTCAGTCAACTAAGTAAATGAATTTACTGAACATGCTGCAAATTGATACAGGGAGCCTGTGTCTCGGAATTCTCAGCCAGTGTGGCACAACAGCGTTATGATAGAAAAATGAGCCACTGAGAAGAGGATTTGGTGGTCTGTTGGGCTGACGAGAGGTTCATATATCTATGGTGTGGGTTTGATTCCAACTTCGGTCAGTGATTTTAGATAGGGAGAGACAGATTCCATTTTCTTCTGGCTACACCAAGTGAAAAACATATAATGGCATTGTGGTCTGAAATTCACATTAAAAATGATATTCCTTCTCTACCAAGTAGACGTTAGGTTGAGCCACAATAAAGTCTGGAGTGGCGACATGTAGGAACTCTATCACCAGGACGGCCGGGGTGGCCGAGCGGCGCTAGGCTCTACAGTCTGGAACTGCGCGACCGCTGCGGTCGCAGGTTCGAATCCTGCCTCGGGCATGGATGTGTGTGATGTCCTTAGGTTAGTTAGGTTTAAGTAGTTCTAAGTTCTAGGGGACTGATGACCTCAGAAGTTAAGTCCCACCATAGTGCTCAGTGCCATTTGAACCATTTGAATCTATCACCAGTAACCTTTCTTATACTAGTTATTTATTTCTAGTGGTGAAACAAACGCTATGTAGGCTCACAGGACACTTATTCCATCTTTTATCGGAGCTTCTGTATCTCGGTAAAATTGGTTCCGAACTGGGAATGCAACTCAGACCGCCCTTAACGTCGAATTCCTTCCCTTCGTGACAATACAGCTCGGCTACAATTTGTTGTTTGTTCAGAACTGTAGATTCCTCAACATCTCCACATATTGCGCGTGAATGGGTTCGAATCCTGGCCCGGCACTAAAGATTTCATTATGTATTATCAAGATCTAGCATGAGAATACCTATCTGCTGGTGGATAATAATTTCGATTTTTAATGTATTTTCATTCGTTGTCAGCACTAACGATATTTGACGTTTTTGACTCCCAGTGAGACACAGAACTATTTGCAAGATCACTGTAAGTTCAAGATGTTATTCCGATGTGCTGGTGGAGAAAAATTCGGTAGCTGACGTATCTTTGTGTGTAGTCAACAACTATATGTGTGGGGCTCTATTCCCAGTCAGCACTGAACTCTTCGTCATATTATTTCTAGTTCAAACATGCTCACATGTCGCTGCTGGTGCAACAAACCCATATTTAACGTTCGTTTTCTCTAGAATAAAACAGCGATAACTGCTGGGTTGGAATCCTGGGATGGAAAAAATTAATGTTTCGCCTCGGCATTTCAGTTAAAACATCTAGCTACTGCCGAGAAAATGCGATATGTCACAATTGATTGTGCTTGGATATCTATCTTATTAGGTTATGGGTTCGAATCCCTGTCCGACACAAAGCTTTACCTCACGGCATTTCAAGTAAGTTACTTGTTAAGAAGCAATATGTAACATCTCTCGTAGTTCGTTAACAGGGACAATAGGTGCTGGGTAGGAATTCGCGTCCGTTAAAAATGTTTGCGTTATGTAATTTAAAGTTGGTATCTGCTGATTGATACTGTCTAAAATGGAGGTACATCACTCTCTGTATACCTAATCAGGAATGACTGTTAGTTTCCGTCAGTCACGAAATCTTTCCTTAGTCTGGGTTTCAATCCATATGCAGAACGAGACGGTTCGTCGTGTCATTTGAAGTTCATGCATATTCTCATCTAGCTGCTCGTGAATAACTTAAGTTTTTGATGTCATTTTGCATTAAATAATAAGTACGGTATGTTACTTTGAAGAGAAAATGATGAATACGACCAACTTACTACGTGCATTACCTATCTGACGTAATAATGAGAGCGGTGACATTTCAGGTATGTCATTTATTGTAATAAATGTGAGCTACAAGCGTTAAGGAGAGTCTTATCTGTGATAAGGTGTTCTCTGATATTTGTAGTATCGTAGTATTACTTTATATCTTGAGTTATTGCGATACAGAGCAGTGTTTTCTAGTGGTGACTTGTTGGAACCATTTTCAATAGTCAAACGACTGTACCAAGGAGCGATTAGAGGACCTGATGGACAGCTGTGTTATGTGGGTTGCATGCGAATCAGGCGAAATGCAATTCAAGTCGTTCGGATACTTTTGAGCACGACTGTACGTTTGAAGCACAGCATTGTACGGTAGTGAAACATGGACTACGGGAAAACCGGAAAAGAAAGAACCGAAGCATTTGAGATATGATACTACAGACGAATGTTGGAAATTTGATAGACTGAGAAGGTAAGAAATGGTCAGGTTCTGCGCGGAATCGGAGAGGAAAGGAATATATGGAGAACACTGACGAGGAGAAGGGACAGGATGAGAGGACATCTGTTAAGACGTCAGGGAATAACTTTACGGTACGAGTACGGGAGGGAGCTGTAGAGGGCAAAAACTGCAGAGGAAGACAGAGACTGGAATACATCCAGCATGTAACTGATGGGCGTAGGTCGCAAGTGCTACTCTCAGATGATGAGGTTTGCACAGGAGAGGAATTAGTGGCGGGCCGCATCAAACCAGTCAGTATACTGATGACTCAGGAAGCATGCATGCTGTTGCATTTAAGACCTTAATGTCTGGAGCTCGTGCAACAATTAAAAGCGGAACATAATGGCCGGCGCCTCCAATGTTGTACCACAGTGCAGGAAGCGTTTGAGGATGAACGTTTGGCCTGCAAGCGGGCATTCGTTCCATTTATCTGGTTAGGTTAATCGTCACGACGTGGGAATGTGGGTAACTGAAAATCCTCGTGAAGTTATGTCCCACGGAGGAGATTTAGCGGACACTGATATTTTCTGTGCAGTGTGACCTGTATGGGCCGTTTTTCTTCCCTGAGAAGTATGTGACAGCTACCTCTTACGTTGCAGTTGTGGTCGTTTTCACAACTGACAGCAGATTCCAAGAATATTAGCTTCCCAGAAGACAAGGCACCTCCTCATTGGAGTATCGATGTACGTCGCTACCTAAACGACAAACATGCGCATCGCTGGATTGGGTGTAGTGATGATGATGTGGCCTTTGTTCCCTCTGCTCCCCCCCCCCTCCCCCCTCAGGTCTTCTGACGTAACGCTTTGTGCTTTTGGGGTACAGTAAGGACGGTGCTTACATACCACACGGCCTAGAACACTGAAAGAGCTCAGAGAAAGCATGAATGCTGCTGTGAGGGAATGGTGTTATATAAGATTTGGAATGAACTTCACTACCGCTTGGACGAGTAGCGTGCGATCAGAACGGAATTCGTAGAACACTTGTAGAGCGCATAATGCAAACTTGGTGAGTTTACGGTTGTATTCATGCGTCATTCATATTTGGGCATATAATACTTTGGAAAATATAGAGCTCTGAAAACAAATGAATTATTTATAGTAGTCCTGTACGGTTCTTTCAGCGTCGCGTATCCACAGCAGCACCAGAGGGTATTAATCTAGCTGTGGTCGGTGGCCACGAAAATCTGCTGTATTAGAGTGTTTTTAGAATACATCAATAAGCAACTGAATTAGGGATGAATGTTGCTAACGTGACAGCTCTCGTATAGCTACGGAGATAAGGATACTTCAGCGTATCACGTGAGCAATGTGTCGTCAAGACTTGCTTTGGTCAACGTAGTGGGCGTCGACATTGCAAGACATCCGATATCGATGCGTTTGATACTGATCAAATCGAGGTCGTGCACCGTATGGAACACTTCGTTTCGGGGTCTTTCGGACATTGGGATTCCCACCTGTCGCCATGTCGAAGGCATACCATAAGTAGCTCGATTTGAGGGAAAGCCCACTCCGGTAGAGTCGCCTGCCACGGGCGACATCGTTTTGAGGACAGGGTCGCCGCGGGCAGCAGCGAATTGCAACATCGAATAGACAGGCAACAGAGTAAAAAGTCCCTTGCGGGGTCAACGCAGGACAACAACCTGCAGGCAATCGTACTGCCCGGAAGCACTTCTCCGTCATTAGCCTTGCGAAATCCTCCTCGTGTTTTTCTCACGTGAAAACCTGAAAGCTACGATCAGAGCAGTCAGGCAGATATAGTTTTTCGACATCTACGTCCACATAGATACTCCGTCAGGCACCGTAAGGTGCGTGGCGGTGGTTATCCTGTAGCACTACTAGTCATTTCCTTTCCTGCTCCACTCGCTAATAGAGCCAAACAAAAACGACCATGTATATGCCTCCGTATGAGCCCTAATCCCCCCTCATGAAGCATGGACCTTGCCGCTCGTGGGGAGGCTTGCGTGCCTCAGTGATACAGATAGCCGTACCGTAGGTGCAACCACAACGGAAGGGTATCTGTTGATAGGCCAGACAAACGTGTGGTTCCTGAAGGGGGGAGCAGCCTTTTCAATAGTTGCAGGGGAAACAGTCTGGGTGATTGACTGATCTGGCCTTGTAACATTAACCAGAAAAGGCCTTGTTGTGCTGGTACTGCGAACGGCTGAAAGCAAGGGGAAACTACAGCCATAATTTTTCCTGAGGACATGCAGCTTTACTGTACGATTAAATGATGATGGCGTCCTCTTGGGTAAAATATTCCGGAGGTAAAATAGCCCCCCATTCGGATGTCCAGGCGGGGACTACTCAGGAGGACGTCGTTATCAGGAGAAAGAAAACTGGCGTTCTACGGATCGGAGCGTGGAATGTCAGGTCCCTTAATCGGGCAGGTAGGTTAGAAAATTTAAAAAGGGAAATGGATAGTCTAATAAAATCAGGTGATGCTAAGGGAATTAGATTAGGAAATGACACACTTAAAGTAGTAGATGCGTGCTGCTATTTGGGGAGCAAAATAACTGATGATGTCGAAGTGGAGAGGATATAAAATGTAGACTGGCAATGGCAAGAAAAGCGTTTCTGAAGAAGAGAAATTTGTTAACATCGAGTATAGATTTAAATGTCAGGAAGTCTTTTCTAAAAGTATTTTTATGGAGTGTAGGCATGTATGGATGTGAAACATGGACGGTAAATAGTTTAGACAAAAAGAGAATAGAAGCTTTCGAAATGTGGTGCTACAAAAGAATACTGAAGATTAGATGGGTAGATCACGTAACTAATGAGGAAGTACTGAACAGAATCGGGGAGAAGAAGAATTTGTGGCACAACTTGACTAGAAGAAGGGATCGGTTAGTAGGACACATTCTGCGGCATCAAGTGATCACCAATTTAGTACTGGAGGGCAGCGTGGAGGGTAAAAATCGTAGAGGGAGACCAAGAGATGAATACACTAAGCAGATTCAGAAGGATGTTGGTTGCAGTAGTTACTCGGAGATGAAGAAACTTGCACAGGATAGAGTAGCATGTAGAGCTGCATCAAACCAGTCTCACGACTGAAGACCGCAACAACACATGAGCCCTAATTTCTCGTATTTTAGCTTCGTGGTGCTTACGCGAAATACATGTTGGCGGCAGCAGAATCGTTCTGTAGTCAGCTTCTAATGGCGGTTCTCTAAATTTCCCCGATGGTGTTTCTCGAAAAGAACTTCGCCATCCCTCCAGGGATTCCCATTTGAGTTCCCGAAGCACCTCCGTAACTGTTACATGTTGTTCGAACCTACCAGTAACGAATCTGGCAGGCCGCCTCTGACTTGCTTCGATGTCTTACTTCTGTCTGACCTGGTATGGATCCCAAACACTGGAGCAGTACTCAAGTGTAGGTCGTGCCAGCGTCCTACATGCGGTCTGCTTTACAGGCGAACCACTTTCTCCTAAAATTCTTTCAATAAGCCGAAGTTGACCATTCGCCGACCCTGCCATAGTTCTCACATGCTCGTTCCATTTCATACCGCTTTGCAACGTTACGCCCAGATATTCAAACAACTTGTCTGTGTCAAGCCCGACACTAGTAATACGAGGTGCATTCAAGTTCTAAAGCTTCCGATTTTTTTTCTCCAGACTAGAAAGAGATAGAAACATGCGCATTTTTTAAAATGAGGCCGCGTTCATTGTCAATACGTCCCAGCACCGTACGGCAGATGGAATTTTACCGCCAGCGGCGAGAATGAGAACTGTTTTAAATACTTAAAATGGCGACGTTTCCCTTGCTTGAACAGCGTGCAATCATTCGTTTTCTGAATTTGCGTGGTGTGAAACCAATTGAAATTCATCGACAGTTGAAGGAGACATGTGGTGATGGAGTTATGGATTTGTCGAAAGTGCGTTCGTGGATGCGGCAGTTTAATGAAGGCAGAACATTGTGTGACAACAAACTGAAACAACCTCGGGCTCGCACAAGCTGGTCTGACGACATGATCGAGAAAGTGGAGAGAATTGTTTTGGGGGATCGCCGAATGACTGTTAAACAAATCGCCTCCAGAGTTGGAATTTCTATGGGTTCTGTGCACACAATCCTGCATGACGACCTGAAAATGCGAAAAGTGTCATCCAGGTGGGTGCCACGAATGCTGACGGACGACCACATGGCTGCCCGTGTGGCATGTTGCCAAGCAATGTTGACGCGCAACGACAGCATGACTGGGACTTTCTTGTCTTTGTGACAATGGATGAGACGTGGATGCCATTTTTCAATCCAGAAACAAAGCGCCAGTCAGCTCAATGGAAGCACACAGATTCACCGCCACCAAAAAACTTTCGGGTAACCGCAAGTGCTGAAAAAATGATGGTGTCCATGTTCTGGGACAACGAGGTCGTAATCCTTGCCCATTGCGTTCCAAAAGGCACTACGGTAACAGGTGCATCCTACGAAAATGTTTTGAAGAACAAATTCCTTCCTGCACTGCAACAAAACGTCCGGGAAGGGCTACGCGTGTGCTGTTTCACCAAGACAACGCACCCGCACATCGAGCTAACGTTACGCAACAGTTTCTTCGTGATAACGACTTTGAAGTGATTCCTCATGCTCCCTACTCACCTGACCTGGCTCCTAGTGACTTTTGGCTTTTTCCAACAATGAAAGACACTCTCCGTGGCCGCACATTCACCAGCCGTGCTGCTATTGCCTCAGCGATTTTCCAGTGGTCAAAACAGACTCCTAAAGAAGCCTTCGCCGCTGCCATGGAATCATGTCGTCAGCGTTGTGAAAAATGTGTACGTCTGCAGGGCGATTACGTCGAGAAGTAACGCCAGTTTCATCGATTTCGGGTGAGTAGTTAATTAGAAAAAAAATCGGAGGCCTTAGAACTTGAATGCACCGCATATTGTATCCGAACTTTACAGGTTTTATCTCCCTATTTATCCACATCAGCTTACGTTTTTCCACATTTAGAAGTAACTGCTATTTATCGCACCGATTAGAAATTTTGTCTAAGTCGTCATGTATCTTTCTACGGTCACTCAACGACAACATCTTAGCAGCGCGGTGTAGCCTCGTGGTCTGGGGCGCCTTGTCACGGTCCGCGCGGCTCCCCCCGTCGGAGGTTCGCGTCCTCCCTCGGGCATGGGTGTGTGTGTTGTCCTTAGCTTAACTCTGTATATTCGATTAAGTAATGTGTAAGATTAGGGACCGCTGACCTTAGCAGTTTGGTCCCATAGGACATACCACAGATTAATTAAACAACATCTTAGCGTACACGACAGGATCTTCAGCAAACAACTGCAGATTGTTGCCCACCCTGTACGCCAACAGCGCTCCTATCAGCCCTGTCACACTTCCGTGGGGCACTCCTGACGGTACCCTTGTCTCTGATGAACACTCGCCGTCGATGACAACACACAGTGTATTATAACTTAAGTAGTCGAGCCACTCACATACGTGAGAACGTATTCCATCCATATGCTCGTATCTTCGTTAACAGCCTACAATGCGGCACCATGTCGAACACCTTCCGAAAATCTAGAAATACCCAACTCTGCCTGTTCCCCTTCATCCATAGTTCTCAGTGTATCATGTGAGAAAAGGGCAAGCTGAGTTTCTCACGAGCGATGATTTCTAAAACCATGCTCCTTCGTGGACATACGGTTTCCACTCTCAAGAAAGTTTATTATAATGGAAGTAAGAATATGATTGCAGCAAACCGAAGTTACGGATATTGATCAGTAATTTTGCCGTTCAACAATGGTTCAAATGGCTCTAAGCACTATGGTACTTAACATCTGAGGTCATCAGTCCCCTAGACTTAGAACTACTTAAACCTAACTAACCTAAGGACATCAGACACATCCATGCCCGAGGAAGGATTGGAACCTGCGACCGTAGAAGCCACGCGGTTCCGCACCGAAGTGCCTAGAACCGCTCGGCCACAACGGCCGGCTTTTTTCTGTTCCCTTCTTCTGGAGTCACCTGCGCTTTTTTTCCAGTCGCTTGGGACTTTCTGCTGGGCGAGAGATCCACAATAAATGCAGGCCAGGTGAGGGGCTAATGCCATAGGGTACTCTTTGTAAAACCGAGTTTTGACCCCATCCGGATCTGGTGATTTATTTGCCTTCAAAACCTTTAGTTGTTTCTCTACGACAGGGATGCTTAATGTGGGAATCTGTCCGATGGTCGAATCACGGTATGTTTGTACGATTCTCCTGTGTGAACGATTTCTTGAATGTTATACTTAAAACGCCGGCTTTCGCTTTGCTGTCTTCAGCTGTTGCACCACACTTTTCAAGAAGAGACTGAATGGAAGCCTTAGACTCGGTTCATGACATGCTGAAAGAATTTCCCTCAGTTACACACGAATATTCGTTAACTAAGGTACGGTCTTTAGTGTATGAAATGAAATTCGTGGCTGCACTGAGGACTTATTGGGAAGGGAGGACGCAGCACGTTATTTCGGAAAGAAGTAAGTTTAGCCTTGCTCCAGGGTACTGTGTTGGGATCCTCAACGGATATATTATATAAGGGGTGATTGAAAAAGCCACGTTCGAAGGCCGTACAGTCTCCACAATCGGCATGCCAATCAGGCAAAATCGCTGTGAAGCATTGAGGCAACCATGCCACCTATGCACAAAGTTGAACATTCCCGTTTTGAAAACAGCGTGTCGTACTGCGTGAAGAAATTCTTAACTATCTGTTGCACATCCTCGCCCGACTGGAATTGCAGACCCTTGAAGACCTTTTTAGAGGTACCGAAGGCGTAAGATACGCATCGAGAGAGATCAGGACTATAGGGCGGATCCGCGCGTCCACCACTTGAGTTGGCGTAGCTTCCGCGTTCCGACATTTGCGATATGGGAACGTGCGTTATCCTAAAGCAACAGCATAGCTTGTCGCATCATTCCACAAAGGTGGTTTTTGACAGACGTGCTGCCCCATACACATTCTTCATTCTGCGTTAGATGGCTAGCGATATTTCGCCTTCCGCACCCAAGGCAAGACCCCCAAGTCGGTCCTCGTTGGACGCGTTTGGTAATAACGTCAACATAGTTTACGTTTCCGCATTTACCGGACGCAGGTCTGAATGAAACAAATGCCACACTAACCGCTTGCCTACATGTCGGTGGCTATATACCTGCATCGGAATAGCGCTAGGTTAGTCATACTCTGCAGCAACGCTATCGATCGAAAACTTTTCGATTGCCCCTTGTAATTACTAATTCGGCTGACAATATTTACAGTAACCTTAGGGTTTTCTATAATATCTCGTTGTTGAATCAAGATATCATCAGAAGAGAAAACACGTACGTGATACAAACTAAGAGCACTGTTTATCTGACGAAGTAGTAGTCGTCTTTGAAGTGTTTAGCTGAGATAACACTAGGTAATCTTACCTGTGTCTGAAGGACAAACAGTTGTCGAAAAAGATAACACTATAGAAGTTCCCTTGTGTGAAATTGTCACAGGTGCTGTTGTACTGGCGGAATGTTAAGTAAACTGCTAGAAACACATGCAGTGCAGAAGGCTAAGGAAAGCAGTTTCACTTCACTACTTTTGTCTTGTTTCTCACCCTTTCGCCCTTTTTGAGGAGCCACATGAGCCATGTCAGATATTTTTAATTCTACAACCGGTTTCCGTCCACAAAAAATCAAATTTCTTAAGTCCAGCGGCATCGGGACACAACTGCTATTTGTTTTCGTTTTTAGTGAGTCCGGTTGAACTTTTCCTCAGTGTACAAAAAATTATTTCGATAATCGAACAGTCGACGATCAACTAATACGCTGGGAGAAACACTAGACTCTGATTTATTTCGATGTTCAGCTCCTGTGCGATACATTTCAGGACTATAATAGTGTCAACTTTCTACTGGGCGATAAATCTTAGAGTGATACAAAATTAGCATATGTTGTGCTCCTGTGAACCATAATACGACCAACAATACCAAACTATAGGATGTAACTGGTCTGAATACAAATATTTTTATATGTGGTATCTCGATGTGTACACACATCAGTGAGTTGGTTCTTTCTTCTCTACCTCGAACAGTCTTTCCACAAACACATCACAAACTTTACCACCTGATGTTTTCAACACGGCCGTAACTGCACCACTAAGAGGATTACGTCTGTCAGTATAGACTACCGGTTTTACGGCCAAGCGTCCACTCTTCAACACCTGACCTGCCGCCCAGGGGAGAACAAGCATTAATATCAAGCTCTTGCCACATGTACTTGGAGGTACTATCAAACCTCAAACATAAGATTTTTAATAGCTATAATCATTACTGTACAATGCATATTTTTTAAGTAAGGTCCATTTCAACATACACTCCTGGAAATTGAAATAAGAACACCGTGAATTCATTGTCCCAGGAAGGGGAAACTTTATTGACACATTCCTGGGGTCAGATACATCACATGATCACACTGACAGAACCACAGGCACATAGACACAGGCAACAGAGCATGCACAATGTCGGCACTAGTACAGTGTATATCCACCTTTCGCAGCAATGCAGGCTGCTATTCTCCCATGGAGACGATCGTAGAGATGCTGGATGTAGTCCTGTGGAACGGCTTGCCATGCCATTTCCACCTGGCGCCTCAGTTGGACCAGCGTTCGTGCTGGACGTGCAGACCGCGTGAGACGACGCTTCATCCAGTCCCAAACATGCTCAATGGGGAACAGATCCGGAGATCTTGCTGGCCAGGGTAGTTGACTTACACCTTCTAGAGCACGTTGGGTGGCACGGGATACATGCGGACGTGCATTGTCCTGTTGGAACAGCAAGTTCCGTTGCTGGTCTAGGAATGGTAGAACGATGGGTTCGATGACGGTTTGGATGTACCGTGCACTATTCAGTGTCCCCTCGACGATCACCAGTGGTGTACGGCCAGTGTAGGAGATCGCTCCCCACACCATGATGCCGGGTGTTGGCCCTGTGTGCCTTGGTCGTATGCAGTCCTGATTGTGGCGCTCACCTGCACGGCGCCAAACACGCATACGACCATCATTGGCACCAAGGCAGAAGCGACTCTCATCGCTGAAGACGACACGTCTCCATTCGTCCCTCCATTCACGCCTGTCGCGACACCACTGGAGGCGGGCTGCACGATGTTGGGGCGTGAGCGGAAGACGGCCTAACGGTGTGCGGGACCGTAGCCCAGCTTCATGGAGACGGTTGCGAATGGTCCTCGCCGATACCCCAGGAGCAACAATGTCCCTAATTTGCTGGGAAATGGCGGTGCGGTCCCCTACGGCACTGCGTAGGATCCTACGGTCTTGGCGTGCATCCGTGCGTCGCTGCGGTCCGGTCCCAGGTCGACGGGCACGTGCACCTTCCGCCGACCACTGCCGACAACATCGATGTACTGTGGAGACCTCACGCCCCACGTGTTGAGCAATTCGGCGGTACGTCCACCCGGCCTCCCGCATGGCCACTATACGCCCTCGCTCAAAGTCCGTCAACTGCACATACGGTTCACGTCCACGCTGTCGCGGCATGCTACCAGTGTTAAAGACTGCGATGGAGCTCCGTATGCCACGGCAAACTGGCTGACACTGACGGCGGCGGTGCACAAATGCTGCGCAGCTAGCGCCATTCGACGGCCAACACCGCGGTTCCTGGTGTGTCCGCTGTGCCGTGCGTGTGATCATTGCTTGTACAGCCCTCTCGCAGTGTCCGGAGCAAGTATGGTGGGTCTGACACACCGGTGTCAATGTGTTCTTTTTTCCATTTCCGGGAGTGTAGTTATACAGTGAAAGGTTATTTAAAAAAAGTAAATTTATTTACAGAAAGTATATACTTCACTCTGTTTTTCGACATAGTTGCCAAGTTTGTTGAAACACATATCATACCTCTCAACCAATTTTAAAATACCCTCATCATAAAAACTTGCTTCCTGCTCCGTTATCCAAGAGTTCATTGTCGTTCTCACGTCGTCGTCATTGTAACGGTTGCCACTGAGGTGTTGTTTGAGGTCGAGCAGCAGATAGTGATCAGGACTGTGGGGTGGGTGGTCTAAAACTTCCCAGCCAAAACTGTCCAATAAATCGTGGGTCTCACCTGTGTGAGGTCTTGCATTGTCATGGAGAAGGACAATTCCCTTTGTCAGCATGCCCCGTCTTTTGTTTTGAATCGCTCTGTGTAGGTTTCTCAGGGTTTGGCAATATGCTTCTGCATTGATAGTGGTTCATCGTTGCATGAAATCGACCAACAAAACACCATGGATATCCCAAACCACCGACGCCATGATTTTGCGCTGGGGCAGAGTCAGTTTGGCCTTCGCCTTTACAGGCGAGTGTGTGTCTCTCCATTCCATGCTCTGTTGCTTCGATTCGGGCGTGATATGCAAAACCCATGTTTCGTCTCCAGTTACGATCTGACTCAAGAAGCCGTGACCTTCTTCATGATAACGAGTCAAGAACTTCATCGCACACTCAAATCTTTGGTTTTTGTGGTCCTCTGTTAGGAGTTTCAGGACCAAATGGGAGCACAATTTCCTAAACCTTAGGTGCGCAGGAACAATGTTGAAAAGCACTGATCTCGAGACGTCAGGAAGTTCGCTTGAGAGACCTGTTATTGTGAAGCGCTTCGCTTCAACTGAAGCCACCAAATCGTCTGTGTTCAAAGAAGGGCGACCGGAGCGGTCCTCATCATGGACGTTGTCACGGCCATCCTTGAATTATCGTACCCACTTACGCACTTTGCTTTCACCCATAACAGTATCACTGTACACTTCGCAAATCTGTCGATGAATTTCTGCTGTAGAGAGATTTCTTGCTGACAAAAACCGTATCGCTGAGCGAACCTCACACGCGGTGGGCGAGTTAATAGTCTTGAACATTTTGAAAGCACAGAACAGAACCATACAGGTTAGTTACAGAGCTGAAACTGAGCACAGTTATTCCCGAGGCATGCTGGTATACGACACACGCGCTCGTTGCGGTAAGCTTCCGAACTACTAGTGTCTAGAATAAAACGGACCTTACTTAAAAAAAACACGCCTCGTGCAAACGACGTAAATACTAATCTAATGTTGTTCGGTACACCGTCCTCCGTCACCAGTAGAAACATCTGCTCTTGTATCCCTAATATCCTGCATATTGCCGCGATCAGTGGTGCACGCAGTGTGGCGTAGCGGTTAGAGAGTCTGGATGGCGTGCTGCGGGTCGCCATCTCAAGACCTGACAACAGAAATATTATTTGTTTAGTGTTCATCGTTTCTGGTAGGTTCATGAAATTCCTTACTCCTGTAATGTTTGAATATTCTGAAATATTCGATGTGTGCTTCTGGGAGTTCAGTTGGAAATTCCTTATTCCTGTAATGTCTGAATATTCTGGAATATTCGATACGTGCTATGGGAGTTCAGTTCTCTTCTGTCTGTACTTTGGCGTTCGTAATAAGTACGTTGGCTACAGTAGAGTCGTTCTGTAGTCAGTTTCAAATGCCGGTTCTCTAAACTTCCTCAGTAGTGTTCCTCGAAAGGAACGTCGCTTTCCATTCAGCAATTCAAATTTGATCTTCTGAAACATCTCTGTAACACTAGCCTGCTATCCCGACCTACAGGGAACAAATCTAGAAACTCACCTCTCAACTGCTTCCATATCTTCTTTTAATTCGATCTGGTGGGGATCTCAAACACTCGAGCAGTACTAGTGTTCTATATGTGGTCCCCTTTACAAATGAACCATACTTCCACAAAGTTATTCCAATAGACCGAAGTCATTTGCCTTCCCTATCACAGTTCTCACATGCTCGTTTTATTTAGTATTGCTTTGCAGCATTACGCCCAGATATTTAAACGGCGTTACTGTGTCTAGCATGATACTACTAATGCTATACCCTATTATGAGGGGTTTGGTTTTCCTACCCGATCGCTTAACTTACATTTTTCTACATTTACAGATACCTGTCATTCTTCACACTAACTACAAATCTTGCTTAAGTCATCTTGAATCTTCATACATTCACTCAACTTTGACACCTTCTCATACAAGAAAGATTAGTGACTACGAGAGCAGTGATGTTACAATAAATTTGAAGAGCATTTAATTGCAGTGCACAAAAATTTCATTCTTACACTCAATGTTTTATTTGTATTTAATTATCAGCCCATTACTCGTGTCATTCCATATGGACGAAACAATTTCATTTATAGATTCTTCCATTACTTGTTGGTAGAAAACGTCCATATTTAAGGTTGATAACAAGTACACTGTTTTCATTCTACCAGTTTTTTTCCATTTCTAACTGGTTTTCGGTCCATTTCTAACTGGTTTTCGGTGTTTTGGGCCATCTTCAGGAATCCACTATCTAGAGTCTGAAAGGGACTCTGCTTCTTAGGTAACCAAACATTATAAGCAAAGGCACGATCCACTTGTATATAGTGTTGTGCATCAGTTTTGTTTCTTGACATTGACATTACAATTTACACAATGTAAATATCAAACACAATAAATAATTGAACTACACAATATTATAGGTTAAATGATTATAATGCTAAATTTTGTGAGGTCTTGACATTGGCTGAGAAACTGATAAACCGAGCTCTCTTCACTTACGTTGTGCGACAAACACGTTTTTTAAGACTGTAAACTTTAGACAACGAACAGTATTATACACAGTAATTGAAATGCGCAATCTTCTACAGTTTATATGGTTATGATAGTACAGTTTGTGAAGTCGTGCCATTGGCTGAGAACTACCTAAGTGCAGTAGTAATTTACGCTGTACAACAAACATGTTTTGCATTTTAAATTACATTTTCATGCAATAGGCAGTAATAAACGCAATCTGTGGTTAAAATAAACAATGTTAAAGTATTACAAGTTGTATTGTTCAAGTTTGTGAGGTAAGCAAGATAAGGAATAGGAAATTGTGTTGTGTTTTAATTTTGTGCAGCAGTATGTGGGCATTGTGGCGCTTTGTGGGTATGTGGCCGTTTGATTGCATCATATGAAGCAAACGATCAATTACAGCTGAGCACATCACAAATTTTAAGTGTCACATGATGCAGTCAACCAGCCCTACACCCAAAAACCACCACAATGACCACATATTGCTGCACAAAATTAAAACACAACAAAATTTCCTATTCCTTACCTTGCTTACCTTACACAATTCAACAATATAACTTGTAGTACTTTAACATCGTTTATTTTAACCAAGTAATGCGTTTAATATTGCCAATTTCATAAAAATGTACTAATAATTTACAATGTAAAACATGTTTGTTGCTCAATGTAAGTTACTAGTGCACTTGTATAATTCTCAGCCAATGTCACAACCTCATGAACTATGGCATTATAAAAATATAACGTCTAATACTGTAAGATGGTGCATTTTAATTGTTGTGTATAATACTGTTAGTGCCTCCAGTTTAACTTTTAATCTTAACAACATATTTGTTGCATAGCATTTATGAAGAGTGCTCAGTTTGACAGTTTCTCACCCAGTGTCAAGACCTCACAAAATTTAGCATTATCGTCATTTAACCTTTAATATTGTGTAGTTTAATTATTTACTGTGCTTAACATTTTCCATTGCATAAATTGTAATTTCGAAATTAAGGGGGCTAGGACGTCAAACGGGCCGACTTGGAGCAGGAGAGGCACCACACGATATTTTAATTTACACTGTCTATATTTTTACAAATAAATTCATAAAACTTTGTCAACACGACCAGGAAGGATTTAGGATTCAAACTCATAGCAATGGAAGTTCAAAACTATAACCAAATAAATTTTTTTTATGTGTGAAATTTCATAATTTTTTCACTTACTATTGGCTGCATTTGTTGCTATAGGTACACTTTTCTTCATGATTAGGAGAGATTCTTCGATGAATTTTGCACAGCATACAAACCATACTTACAGAAGTATGAAACTCTAGAATTTATTCAATTAATGAAAAAATGAATGAGCTGTTACATTTTAAACTTCATGTTTAGAAAAAACTGAAATTTTATGTTTAATTATCTCAATTTTTAGCACAGTTTATAATAGATTTAGAAAATTCTAGAGTTTCATACACCTGTAAGTATGGTTTGTATGCTGTGCAAAATTCATCGAAGGATCTCCCTTACTTATGAAGAACAGTGTACCTATAGCAACGAATGCAGCCAATAATAAGTGAAAAAATGATGACATTTCACATGTAAAAAAATATATTTTGTTATATTTTTGAACTTACACTGCTATGAGCGTGAATCCTGAACCCTTCCTCGTCATGCTGACAAAGTTTATGAATTTATTTGTAAAAGCATAGACAGTGGAAATTAAAATGTCCTGTGGTGCCTCTCCTGTTCCAAGTCGGCCAGTTTGATGTCCTACCCCCCTTAAGAAACAAGTCTGATGCACAACACTATATACAAGCGGATTGTATCTTTGCTTATAATGTTTGGTTACCTAAGAAATAGTGTCCCTTTCAGACGATAGTCAGTGGTTTCCTGAAAATAGGACAAAACACCGAAAAATGGCTTGAAATAAAAATCAGTAGAACAAAAACAGCTTACGTGTCATTCAACCTCAAAAAACAAAAAAAGGGAAGAAGTAATTGTTGGTTGCGAAGCATTACGTAGAGGCAGAATTCCGTCGTGCTACCCGAAAGGAGTAGGTGCTAGTGGTCGTTGCAGTAAGATGTTAGAAACGTCCTCTCGCTAATGTGGAGATTCACTGCGTGCGTCATTTTTTGCGCAGTGCAGGGACGTTCGCGCCGACACTCACCCCTCCGCCGGACATGGTGATCTCGTGCTGCCACACGCTCAGGTCGAAGTCCTCGAAGTCGTCGGCGAAGATCATGTCGCCGCTGCAGATGGTGGCGGGCGCCTTGGTGCCGGAGGCGGTGGTCTGTGAGGCCGTGCACTGCGCGAGGCAGCCGCAGGGCAAGCTCGCCGCCGCCGCCACCAGCACCGCAACCAACAAGGCGTGCGCGTTCCTCGACATCTCGCCAACGACTGACCGCTGCCGCCCGGCGTCCGCACTTTTCTACGTCGGCTAATCTCGCTCAGCGTCCGACGCATGCGCAACAGCGTTAAGGGAATCCCGCAGTCGGACGCGCATCGGAATACGTGAGACGACGCCGTCGTTACGTCATACGTCAGCGTGACATAGTGACCTCGACTCTGCATTGTAATTTATTTTCACCTTAGGCAAACCTTAAAGGTGGCACCGGTGGTAATAGTTTAAAGCGATGCTACCGTCGCTTTACGGTGTAGGGAACCATCGTAAGTATTGACATGCAGCTTTTACAGTCAAAGGGAAATCAGGATAAGACACAGAGCACAGTAATTTTTCGTGAGATCTTACAGTTGGCAGATACAGAAACTGGAGGCACATTTTTAATCTAGATAGACATTTGGATCTACACTGAGGTGGCAAAAGTCATGGGACGGCGACATGCATATACACAGATGGCGATAGTATCGCGTAAGCAAGGTATAAAAGGGCAGTGCACTGGCAGAGCTGGCATTGTACTCAGAAGATACATCTGAAAAGGTTTCCGACGTGATGAAGGCCGCACAACGGGCATTAACATGCGAGGTGCGACAATAATGAGATTGATTTTCTTTGCAATATGTGGCAACCCTGCAGGCTTCTGTAGGCACAATATCTTTGACCTTGGTGTATAAGCTCCTTCTAGTCGAAGCGACACATTGATGCAACTGCTCAGTCGTGAGTTGTGCTGTAATAAGTTAACAGGTGTTTGTGTCTCTCGTCACGGAAATGGAACCGCATAATATTGCGCAATGGTATGCGTTAAATTGCGTGAAAACGCGTATGAATGGGACAGTGCTCAAATGGTTTAAATCATACCTAACTGGAAGAGTGCAGAAAGTTGAAATAAACAGTTCACATAATATGCAAAAAACTGGTGATTTCTCAAATTGGGGACCAATCAAGATTGGGGTGCCGCAAGGTTCGGCCTTGGGTCCTCTGCTGTTCTTAATATATATTAATGACTTGCCATTCTATATTCACGATGATGCAAAGCTGGTACTTTTTGCCGATGATACAAGTATAGCTATCACACCCGACAGACAAGTATTAACTCGTGAAATTGTAAACGATGTTTTTCAGAAAATCATTAAGTGGTTCTCTGCAAATGGGCTCTCATTAAACTTTGACAAAACACAGTATATACAGTTCCACACAGTAAATGGAATGACACCATTAATAAATATAGACTTCGATCAGAAACCGGTAGCTAAGGCAGAATATTCAAAATTTCTAGGTATATGCATTGATGAGGGGCTGAACTGGAACAAAACACACTGAGGATCTGCTGAAACGTTTGAGTTCAGCTACTTATGCTATTTGGGTCATTGCAAATTTTAGCGATATACATTTGAGTAAATTAGCTTACCACACCTATTTTCATTCTCTGCTTTCGTATGGCATATATTCTGGGGTAACTCATGATTCAGTAAAAGAGTATTCATTGCACAAAAGCGTGTAATCAGAATAATTGCTGGAACTCATCCAAGATCATCCTGCAGACACTTCTTTAAAGAGCTAGGGATTTTCACTGTAGCCTCACATTATATATATTCACTTATGAAATTTGTTATTAACAATCCGAACGAATTCAAAAGTAATAGCAGTGTACATGGCTACAACACTAGGAGAAAGGATGATCTTCACTACTCAAGGTTAAATCTAACTTTGGCTCAGAAGGGGGTAAATTATGCTGCCACAAAAGTCTTTGGTCACTTACCTAGTAGCATCAAAAATCTGACAGATAGCCATATAGCATTTAAAAGGAAATTAAAAGAATTTCTTAATGGCAACTCCTTCTACTCATTAGATGACTTTTTGGATATAGTAAGTGGGTAATTTCCCCAACCCTCACAAAAAAATTAAAAATATTGAGTGCCATGTAATATTTTGTATAATGTAATATCTTGTATAGACACCTTTCATTAACCTGACACGTTCCACATCATTACGAAGTGTCGTATTCATGATCTATGAAACAAGTACTAACCTAACCTAATCTAATCTAACGACAACTTACAGTGAGCTTCAAAAGGCTTTCGGAGAGGAGGTTATGTCAAGAGCTCAAGTTTTTCGTGTGCATAAAATGTTTAGTGAAGGCAGAACGAATATTGAAGATCAAGATAGCAGTGGAAGACCACGCATGCTTGTGTACTTCTTTGATTCCAAGGAAATTGTTCATAAAGAGTGGGTGCCTCCTGGACAAACAGTTAACCAATATTACTACAAAGAAATTTTAGAAAGACTTCGTAAAAGAGTTCTTCGTGTCCGTGCCAACATTGCTGATAACTGGATTCTGCATCACGATAATGCGCCATCCCACACTGCTCTGTCAGTACAGCAATTTTTAACCTCAATACAAAGCTCAGTACTACCACAGCCACCTTACTCCCCAGATATCACTCTGTGCGACTTTTCTCTATTTCCAAGAGTCAAAACGGCGGTCGTGGGACGCCATTTTCAAACAACACAAGATGTCTAAAAAGCTGTGACGAGGGCTTGGAGAATGTTACAGAAGATGAGTTCCAGAAATGTTACCATTAATGGCAGAAGCGCTGGAAAAAGTGTGCGCAATCAGAAGGGAACTACTTTGAAGGAGACAACACTAAACTTGACTATAACGGTAAGTAACATTTTTTTTCACACCAGTCTCATTACTTTATTGTCGCACCTCGTACTTTGAGAGCGGAATGGTAGCGGGATCTAGACGCATGGGACATTCCGTTTCAGAAATCGTTAGGGAATTCAGTATTCCGATATCCACAGTGCCAAGAGTGTGCCGAGAATACCAAATTTCAGGCATTACCTTTCACCACCGACAACACAGAGGCCGACGGCCTTCACTTAATGACAGAGAGCAGTAGCGTTTGCGTAGAGTTGTCGGTGCTAACAGACAAGCAACACTGCGTGAAATAACAGCAGAAATCAATGAGGGAGATACGACGAACGTATCCGTTAGAACAGTGGGGTGGAATTTGTTGTTAATGAGCTATAGCAGCAGAAAACCGACGCGATCGCCTTTGCTAACAGCTCGTGACCGTATCTGTTGGACCCTAGATGACCGAAAAATTAAAGCCTGATCAGATGAGTGCCTATGTCAGTTGGCAAAACCTGATATTAGGGTTCTAGTGTGGCGCAGACCCCACGAAGTCATGGACCACAGTTGTCAGCAAGGCAATGTGCAAGCCGGAAATGGCTCCATAACGGAATGGACTGTGTTTACATGGAATGACCTGTTTCCACTGGTCCAACTGAAACACTGCAAATGATTATGTTCAGATTTTTAGATAGCATTTCCAGCCGTTAATGAAGTTCATATTCCCAAACAACGATGCACCATGTCACTGGGCCACAATTGTTCGTAAATGGTTTGAAGAACATGCTGGACCATTCGATCGATTGATTTGACCACCCAGATCGCCCGACATGAGCACCATCGAACATTTATGGGACGTAATCGTGAGGTTCACTGGTACACAAAATCCTGCACCAGGCTACACTTCCGCAGTTATGGACGGATATAGAGGCAGCATGGCTCAATATTTCTACAGGTGACTTCCAACGACTTGTTGAGCCCAAGTCACGTCGAGTTGCGGCCGGACACCGGGAAATAGAAAGTCTGACACGATATTAGGAGGTGTCCCATGACATTGTCACCACAGTGTACAGGGCATTAAAAAACAATTCCATATTTTGAGAGGTGGTAGTGTAACAACACCAACGCTATTCTATTGTACATATAATTTTTTTTTCTTCTGATTTTCGATAAATTAGTGTAAGCGATGTTCTGATTTCATTTCTTTTTTCTTTTCATGTCATTATGTTAAAGAAACTGTAAACAATTTTCGATGTGAATATTAATGTTTGTGTCAAATTGCAAGCAATAATATAACAAAATGGAAATGTAAGAAATGTTGAAACTGTTATAAGATGTTAAAGCTGTAATTGTGCGCCTGGTCCATACGTAGGCAATGTATTAGGATATGTGGAATGCAAAACCTTTGGTGAATACCCTGTCTGTAGGGGAGCGGTAAAAGGTGGATGGCAGGCGAGCGCGGGAAAACGCACACGGGCGCGGCACGGCATAACGGGCTCAGCAGTAGTAGTCGGAGTTGGGCATCGGTCTGAGTAACACGTTCTGGACCGAGGAGGCTCTCCTGGAAGCCGTAGTTTCATTGAGCCTCGGATGTGCCGTTTCCGACGACTATACAGCATGGCAAAATTACATAGGCACTAAATGGAAAAATATTGCGACGCTATGAAGAAGTAAAGTGCCGATACATCAAGAGCCATAGCTGTGGTTGTGTGTGTGCTCTGTGCCTCGCCATCTCACCGCCCGCCAACCGCCGCATCGACGCGAACAGGTTGAAACTTTTAGTACTGTATTCGTGTGGACCAGTGTTACTTTTGTTCCTGACTGTTCAATAACAACTTAACTTTTACCAGAACTGTCCTATCATTTAATTATCCTCATCACTAACCTAGACAGGGTCCTTTCCACATATTGTGCAATCCGAGTGTCCCGAAATGAAGATTTAAAGTTTATGTTAATAATACTTACCTGCAGACCTATCTATGTTAGAATGATGTTTAAAGAACTTTGTTGTTAATGAATATATAGGTCTGGCAAAGTTGGAAGATAATGTTGAAATTGGTTTAGTAATGAAGTTTAATTATTTGAGGCAGATAAAATGGTAACTAAATGAGCAGGAAATAAGACAAAAAGAGTACTAAATCATATATTGGAAATCTTGAGTGCTTCATGATCTCAATAATTAAAATTTCAGTACAGTGATCATAACAGTTTCAGGGTCCCCCCCTTTTTTTTTTTCTTTTCTATTCATCTAAATTCTGAAGTGTACTGAACTGATGTGACCAGCAAAGTTAAAGTCAATACAAAACCAAAATTTATTAGTGTTTTACCTTTTTCAAAATTGACATTGTATGTGTGTTTCGAAAGTGCTATTTCTAGGGTAACCTATGCCCGATTTTAATTAGATCAATGGACAGTACGAAGTTTGTAGTAAACATTATAGCGTATTGTTGTGTATTTTTGGCTTGTCCTTATTAGTACAGAAAGTGAAATTATTAGTTCAGTAGATTGTCTGGTTCTAAAAGTTACCATATTATGAAGTGTTATTACGTGTTGTTTTGTATGAAAGTACAGCAACTTGTACAGGGAAGAAACTCAGCTAATGCCTAATTAGGCTGGCGACCGTTTTATTAACAAATTGGTAGCATCTGATGTGTTGTTTCTTGTCCGTCATAACGTGTAGTTGCGCTTCAGGCTTGCTTGACGTATCATTGTTGTTACTGAGTGGGTGAAAGTCTGATTTTGCCTCCATTCAGGTACACGCGGTCAACATATATACCAAAATCCTTTCAAATGGTTCAAATGGCTCTGAGCACTATGGGAGTCAACTGCTGTGGTCATAAGTCCCCTAGAACTTAGAACTACTTAAACCTAACTAAGGACAGCACACAACACCCAGCCATCACGAGGCAGAGAAAATCCCTGACCCCGCCGGGAATCGAACCCGGGAACCCGGGCGTGGGCCAAAATCCTTTCTTATAAGGTGAAGCCCGTCAACTTACCATAGTACAGGCTTTAATAAGTATCGTGCGCAGTAGCGTAGTGTTACAGTAGGATGGACGAAAGCAAGGAAAAAATTGCCTGTTAAATCTGGGCTCTAAAATGCATAGCTTAAGAGTTATGAGCACATGCTAATCTTCTCTACTGTGAAACACGTCTCTTCTACTGCAAGGTCTCTTCTATTACAAACGATCTACAGAATACGGTAAACAAATAAGGAGACATTCCTCTGTTATTCTCCTTGGGTACAGCATGAAGGAAACATTTCTTAGTGCTTAACTTCTCACCCTGACACTTTATATAGACAAGCGTGTAAACGAGGTTTTAAAAAATACGTAGATGCTTCAAAATGTGTAATGTCATATCCGCTACCACTCGCAATGTATCTGTTCTCTTATTTTATGTAGTTGAAGATCGCCGGTTTTTATGTGATGTATCTGACCAGTTTTGTCTTAAATCATAAGTAACAACTTTTATCAATATTCTAGTGTATTTTACTGTAAAGAAAAGTTTATGGACTATAACAAGGGAAGAAAAGCATACGTCAATGTATTTTATTTTTGTATGTTTTATAAATGAAATGTAGCCTCGACATTTCATTGTATCCGAAGCTTATGATTTATTGTATCCATCTACTTCAACAGTAATTCATAGAATTGTACAGTTATTTTAGACGCTTACCGAAAACATTTTAAACAATTTCGATGGAATAGTATACATATTTACTTAGTCCTGTTTTCTATAATAGAGCCTGGTTGAAGGATGCATTAAGTATTTCTGCGGAGGCATTGTGGTGTTTTGTCAGAATTTGTGGTGCTGCACAGTGAACTGGATTGCTGGCGAGCGTTTTACGCCATTTATATTCGTAAAATTTATACGCATACAAAGTATTATACAGTGTGATTCAAAAAGAATACCAAACTTTAAAAATGTGTATTTAATGAAAGAAACATAATATAACCTTCTGTTATACATCATTACAAAGAGTATTTAAAAAGGTTTTTTTCACTCAAAAACAAGTTCAGAGATGTTCAAGATGGCCCCCTCCAGACACACGAGCAATATCAACCCGATACTCCAACTCGTTCCACACTCTCTGTAGCATATCAGGCGTAACAGTTTGGATAGCTGCTGTTATTTCTCGTTTCAAATCATAAATTGTGGCTGGGAGAGGTGGCCGAAACACCATATCCTTAACATACCCCCATAAGAAAAAATCGCAGGGGGTAAGATCAGGGCTTCTTGGAGGCCAGTGATGAAGTGCTCTGTCACGAGCTGCCTGGCGGCCGATCCATCGCCTCGGGTAGTTGACGTTCAGGTAGTTACGGACAGATAAGTGCCAATGTGGTGGCGCTCCATCCTGCTGAAATATGAATTGTTGTGCTTCTTGTTCGAGCTGAGGGAACAGCCAATTCTCTAACATCTCCAGATACTGTAGTCCAGTTACAGTAGCACCTTCGAAGAAAAAGGGACCAAAAACTTTATTGGCTGAAATGGCGAACAAATGTACAACTAAATGAAACTTTATAGCTCCCTTAATTCGCCGACAGATAGTGCTTAGCTCTGCCTTTTGTCGTTGCAGAGTTTTAAATTCCTAAAGTTGTGGTATTCTTTTTGAATCACCCTGTATATCAGAGATCTGTCTTCATCTCATTTACGAGCACTTAAGTCAATGTGAGAGCTTATTAACAGATAACACATGTATTATCCCCTATTAAACTCCGTCTGAACAGGCCGTGAAGGCCCAACGGTACTGACCGGCCGCCGTGTCATCCTCAGCCTACAGGCGTCACTGGATGCGGATGTGGAGGGGCATTTCGTCAGCACACTGGTCTCCCGGCCCTATGTCAGTTTACGAGATCGGAGCCGCTACTTCTCAATCAAGTAGCTCCTCAGTTTGACACACAAGGGCTGAGTGCACCCTGCTTGCCAACAGCGCTCGGCAGACCGGATGGTCACCCATCCAAGTGCTAGCGCAGCCCGACAGCGCTTAACTTCGGTGACCTGACGGGAACCGGTGTTACCACTGCGGCAAGGCCGTTGGCCATCCCGTATTGTGCAATAAATAAATATTCCCATCCTATCTTACAGCCCATTACAATCATAGCACTATTTAGTAAGCTGTATGATGTCGACAGATGAAAAGACTTTACGATATAAAGCTTGTGAGTTGTATCCTTGGTGTGCACTATCTTTGGTACGTTAACAGGCAGTATCTGTAGTAAATGTATTTTCGCGCCAACTGACTTAGCTCCACAAGTTGTCAGTGCACCTGAACTTGTATGTGTGATAAATTATTAGAACGATGGTAACATCGACAGTTCAGTATATATTTAACAACATATTACGATGTAATAAGTGTCGTACTCATCGGATCTTGTGGGACTCTCACAGTCAAAAGGCTGCATTTTGACGACGACACACGGCGGAGTTGCCATTGGTCACCACCGCCAGATCCCCGTTCGGCTCCAACCTCTCCTTCCCGACCCCACCGAACACCTGCTCCTTAGTCTCTTCTTCCCCGGCCTTACCGTTACCTGCGCCACCATATATGTCCGCCCCAACGCCCCTCTTCCTTTCGAATTCCTCTCCCACATCGACCGTACCTTCTCCTCCTACGTGATCGCTGCAGACCTCAACATCCATAGTCGCTCCGCTGCCCAGTTACGGCGGTGGCATCGGTTCCTCTCCTCCCTTCAAGGCGACCTAATTCCCATCCCCCAGCACACCCGTCCCGAATCCAACTCCACTCCTGATGTTATCCTCTCCTCCCCCAACCTCCTTGGTCGCATTACGGTGGATGTCCTGGAGCCTATTGGTAGCGACCATCTCCCTGTCCTCCTCACTGTTTCAGACGGTCGTCGCCCCCGCCCCGACCCTCGTAATGACCCTCCCCCTAAGTACGTCCATGACTATTCCCGTGCCAACTGGAATGCCTACCGGGATACCCTCTCCACCCAGGTCGATAGCCACCCTCTCACCTACCACCATCCCGATGATGTCACCCATGCCGCCTCCTTTCTCCAGCAGACCTTGTCTGAGGCCGTGGAGGCCCACGTCCCTACTGTTGCCCTCCACCCCCACCGTCCTACCTTACCCCCACAGGCCGTCCTCCTCCTCCGTGAGTCCCGTCGTCTCTACCGTGCCTTCCTCTGCACACGTGACCCGGACACACTACGACGCCACTGGCAACTCCAACGACACATTCGCAATTTGCTCGCGGCTAAGAAACGCCGGGACTGGCGACAGACATGCACCCGTTTAAATGCTACCCTCCCTATAAACTCGTCCAAGTTCTGGTCCGCCTTCCGTCGCCTTACCGGAACTAAGCCCTCCCCCTACTATCCTCTTCTCCATGATGATCACCTCTTCCCTGACGCCCTTAGTAAGGCCAATCACTTTGCCTCCTACCTGTCCGATGTGTTTTCCATCCCCGATGATCCCCAGTTCGATTACTCCCTCTTCCCGGATATCCGCGATTGAACTGACACCTCTGTCCCTCCCCTCACTCCTGGTTTCCAGTACTTGGACAACATTGCATACACGGAACTCAATGCCCCTATCACTACACGGGATCTCATTACTACACTCCGCACAAAACGCAACACCGCTCCTGGTCACGATCGTGTCACCTACCGTCACCTTCGTGAAGCTCCTGTCTCTTTCCTCTCCACCCTGGCCAGGCTCTACAATGTAGTCCTGTCCACCGGTTACTACCCCGACCTGTGGAAAACCTCCCGTATCCTCATGTTCCTTAAACCTGGCAAGCCGCCGTCCGCCGTCTCCTCCTACCGTCCCATCAGCCTTACCTCGGTCTTCAGCAAGGTCCTGGAATCTATCCTCACCCGACGCATCCACCAGCATCTCCGCCAGCACCGTATCCTTCCCGTTACCCAGTGTGGCTTTCGGCCGTCCTTCTCTTCCGACGATCTTCTCCTTCACCTCACTCATCTCCTTTCCGAACAGCTCAATTCCCGTCGCTCCGCAATCTTCCTCTCTCTTGACCTCGAACGCGCTTATGACCGCGTATGGCATTCCGGTCTCCTCTTCAAGCTCCAAACCTTCGCCCTTCCCATTAACTACGTCCGTCTGATCGGTTCCTTTCTCTCCCGCCGTCCTTCCTATGTCACCATCCATAACACCGATTCCTACACCTTTTTCCCCTCCGCCGGTGTGCCCCAAGGCTCCGTCCTCTCCCCCCTTCTGTACCTGTTGTACACGGCGGACATGCCGCCGCCGTCACCCCCCGTCCACCTTCTCCAGTTTGCCGATGACACCGCCTTCCTTGCCCTTGCCCCCACCCTGCAACGCTCCCAACACCTTCTCCAATCCCATCTTGACCGATTCACCGCTTGGTGCAACCAGTGGTTACTCAAGGTCAATCCTTCCAAAACCCAGGCGATCATTGTAGGCAAAACCACCCCTTCCTTCCGCCTCCTTGATTTATATCTCACCGTCTATGGCCGTCCCATCGCCCTCGCTCCCACCCTTAAGTACCTTGGCGTCACCCTCGACCGTCGCCTCTCCTGGACGCCCCATCTCCAGACAATCCAAGCCAAGGCACGTTCCCGACTCCGTCTCCTCAAGCTCCTTTCCGGCCGTACGTGGGGTCTGGACCCCTCCACCATCCTCCACACCTATAAGTCCCTCATCCGCCCTATCCTTTGTTATGCCCATCCAGCTTGGATCTCCGCCCCCCCTACCTTTTATAAATCCCTCCAAATCCTTGAACGTCATGCTCTCCGCCTCGCCTATCGCATCCGTCTCCCCTCCCCCACGCGGATCCTGTATGATCTCATCCCCTTCCCCCACCTCCTCCTTTTCCTTGAAAGGATACGGATCCTGTACACCTCCCGTAAACTCGACCCCCCTCACCCGCTCGTCTCCCCGATCCTCTCCCACCCCCGCCCGCTGCCGCGCCTGTATTCCCACGTCCCGCCCGGTCTCCATCTCTCCACTCTCCTTACGCTCTCCCAAGGTGGCTTCCGCCAGCTCCCGCTCCCTGATGATGCCCTCCTCCCCTCCATCTACCCCTCCTACCAACTTTGATCCTCCCGCCCTCCTCCTGTGCTTGCTCCTCTGGGCACCCTCCTCTCCCTCCCTCCTCCTTTTCTCCCCCCTCCTCCCCCGGGCCTCCCCTCCCCTGTCCCTCTCCTCCTGCCCCCGTCTCCTCCGCCATTGGCATCCTTTTTCTCCCCTCTCCCCACGGTTCCGGACTGCGCGCCTAGAACCGCGAGACCACCGCGGCTGGCTTCACTTTTGTATTTTTGTGTTTAGGTAACTTTGCAGTGTTACTTGAAAATGTCCATAAGGCCGAAATTGCAATAGTAACAATAAATATTTTATACAGTCAACGGCGACTATGATGTCTTTTAAGAAAAATTTCTTAGTGATGTTACTGTAAACCTATTCAAAGTTCTGGTTAAGCATAGTGCGTACATTAGCTGTAATGGAATTATTTGAGACTGACTAATAGGACCTAATATACTAGCAAACAGGTTGACTGGTGCGAGTTGTCACATTCTATGAAACTACTTCCCTGTACTGCTAGAGGAGGTACCATTCCAACAACGGCTTGAGTTGTGGTCCGTGCATTATGGAGCACGAGTCCTCAGAAACGTCCAAGAACACCTCACACAGATATTTAATGGATAACGGATTGGTCTTGAAGGTCCAGTACGTTAGCCAGCTCGTTCCCTCCATCTTAATGCCTTGCACTTTTGGTCGTGGGGACTCAGAGAGCGCATGATGACCTAAGATGTCGGACAGATGCGTGCCTTACTGTGAACGACCACCGTACTAAGAACCTCCTTTAGCGACGCATCACAGGTGCAGGTCGTGTGTAATAGCAAGTAGATTACGTCAGCAGCTCTGCTGTTTCACAGTAACAGTATGTGTCTACATTTACCGTTTCTGAAGATCGTAATAGGAAACAACATGCAGTAGAACAGATGCGTTTCACGGTATCGAAGTCGAACGAATGCTCATAGCTCTTAAGAAATGCATCTTAAAGCCCATGCTTACTAGACATAGTTTTCTTGCTTTTGTCCTTACTACAACTTCTCAAATCTTGGAATACTTTTTTTTGAAGATTCTGTATGTTCCACAATCCCTTGTGCAGAGCGTGATAGCGGGTACATCAAAGTAATATTTTCGATTTTGTTTATCAAATGGTTGTAATGGGTCTGAGCATTATGGGACTTAACATCTGAGATCATCAGTCCCCTAGAACTTAGAACTACTTAAACCCAACTAACCTAAGGACATTCGCATACTAAGCGAAGGAAACTGTCCACAGTCTTCTTCGAGTGCAAGCTCTTCCATTCATAGTCCCCGAATATTTCAGTTACACTTTCAGATGGCTACATCTACCTATTACGATCAGCAGAGCGTCTCTCAGTTCCTTTGTTGCTATCATGTCTACTTCGTAAGAGCTCCAAATACTGGAACGATACTCTGGACCTATTTGGTCTGGCGAATCGTTGAGTGCAGTTTCCATTAAAGTTGCATTGCGTTTTTCCTGAACCCTTCTGGCGTATGTGAACCTTCCATACTCTACCCTAATACTGAAATTACATGATCGGCCCCTTTTTCATCGTTTCTTAGTATTAGCGTCAAATGGTAACACGAACTGATGTATTAAAGAAGTTCACCATTTATTTTGTAATGGAACAGTAGTCAGTATTTATTCTTAGTTGTAGTCATTATCTTCCATTCATCCACATTTAAAGAGACGAAAGTTTAGTCCAAGTCTCCTTGCATTGCCTTACAATTTTACTTTCTTATAAAAAACTGTCTAGTTAGCCAAAAATCTCATAGTGCTGCCGACCTCACGTGACAAATCGTTTACGTAAAACATTACAGGACGATCTTTAGCTATTTGTTTTACAGTTTTTATATTATTTTCTGCACTATGAACGATGTTTATTACTTATGTCATTATCTAGAATATTGACAATTGAGCATATGTCAATCACTGTCTCGTCACTCTTCCCCTTTTTAACAATCTGACTTCTGTCGTGTTCTATTTCATTGCTTCTTATTACTGTAATGCCTTTTATACCTTATAAGCTCATTACAGACTTCAACGATTGTATCCCCCCACCCCCTTTATTCTACGCTGTCCAGTTAATCACTGAATCACTGAAAACTAGTGTATGCCTACAGTAACGGCATCAGGTGAACTTGCAACACAGACATATTGTGGCTACTGTACGGTGGCTTGTTTTGAACAGTAATGCTGCTGACAACATGACTCATGCATATGCTGTTATTTATATATATTTGACGATGCTGGTGCTAATTTTGCATTTAACATTTGACGATGCTACTATGGCTGCAGTACACTAGGACACTGTTTTTATAAAACACAGATATGCCCCTTCATACTTAAAGCGCACAAATGCATACACAGGGTGGTCCATTGATAGTGACCGGGCCAAATATCTCACGAAATAAGCATCAAACGAAAAAACTACAAAGAACGAAATGCGTCTAGCTTGAAGGGGGAAACCAGATGGCGCTATGGTTGGCCCGCTAGATGGCGCTGCCGTAGGTCAAACGGATATCAACTGCGTTTTTTTAAAATGGGAACCACGATTTTTTATTACATATTCGTGTAGTACGTAAAGAAATATCAATGTTTTAGTTGGACAACTTTTTTCGCTTTGTGATAGATGCCGCTGTATAAGTAAGTGGTATCACGCCACATTCCGCCAGTGCGGACGGTATTTCGTTCGTGATACATTACCCGTACGGTATTAAAATGGACCGTTTACGTCATCCGCTGCTCAGGGTGTTACTGACCCCCGCCATCTCCCCCTGCAACCCATCCCCCAGCCCCCTCTCCACCCTGTCGTGACCATAAAACCTTCCAAGCGCCCAAATGTTGACCCTTCCCCAAAATCTCCTCAAAGAAAACCCCTGATCCCTGTGACCCACCGACCCCCATGGACACGACCCCGACCCCAACCCCTGCCACGCCTGCCACCCACACCTTTGTCCTCTCCAATCCTGACCCTCAATTCCTTGATGCCCGCTCCCTCACCCTAGCCATCCGGAAATACTTCCCCAATGCCCCCATCTCCCTTCCGATTCCTTGCAAGGACTCGGTCCTCATTAAATCCCCCAATGCTTCCTTCCACACCGATCTCCTCTCCCGCATCCCTTGTATCCAATTTGGCCAACGTGCAACCCTCACCCCCTACCACACCCCATCCACTCCCCATCAGCCTCAACCTCCCTGACGTCCGCCAACCTTCACAGCTGTGATCACAAAGCTTAGCCCTGTGGCCACAGAGACTGAAGTGTTGGTGGAACTCAACTCCTGGCCCAACATCGAAATCTGCTTGGCACATCGCATCTTCAATGATGCCGGGCCGACTTATCTCATGTGGATATTCACTGAATCCTCTTCCTCCATTGACCGCCTCCTCACTGAGGGAGCCCTCATCTACAATCACTGTCATAAGGTGGACCCCTCCCGTTCCCCAGTCCAATCCTACCACTGCCTCACATACAATGACCATGTTACCTCTGCCTGCAAGAAACCCCCTACTTGTCTCTACTGCAAAGCATCCCACTTCCTCACGAACTGCCCCAACCTCACCTCTTCCCCCTCCTGCAACACCTGTAATGAACCACATCCTACCTACTCCTTGATGTGTAAAGCGAAACCTCTTCCAGTCACCCCTGAGCTCATGGTCCCTGTCCGTCCTGTTGATGACCCCATCCACCCCAACAACTCGCTCCGCCCTCTACCTGCTGCAGAGGACATCATCCGTTTCATCACCATTGTGCTCCAAAACATCCACCCCTTCCAGCGCTACCACACCCTTTCCCAAATCGCCTTTGCTGCCCGTTCCATCTTCCATCTTACCACCTATGCCACATACTCCCACAACAAGGCACACTTCACCTTCACCCCCTTCACCACCCTCGTCTATCTCTCCCCTCCCATGGTACAACAACCCTACCATATCCTGTACCACAATATTCGCTCCCTGCCCACCCACAATCTCCTCTTCCTCCACACCCTCCATCAGCACTGCATAGATGCCTTCGTCCTAAATGAAACCTTCCTTCAACCTCGTATCTCCATCTCCACAGCTCCTTACACCCTTCACCGCACTGATAACCCGTACCCTCTGGCGCGTGGCAGAGTTGCTATAGGCCACCTCAAGCACCTCCCTGTCCAGCCCCAAGCTCTCCTTAACAATCCTGCCGAGCATCTCACCCTCAGCCTCTTCTTCCCCACCCTTACCATCACCTGTGCCACCATTTATGTCCGCCCTCGCACCCCCATCCCATACGATTTCCTGGCCCACATTACCACACCTTCTCCACCTACGTGATTGCTGCAGTACTCAATATCCACAGCCATGATCCTGCCGACCTCCAACGGTGGCATCAGTTTATCACCACCCTCCAGGGAGACCTGGTTCCCCTCCCTCAGCACACCCGACCCGAATCCTACACCACTCCCGATGTGGTCCTTGCCTCTCCCAACCTCCTTGCGCGCATCACCGCAGATGTCCTTGACCTCATTGACAGTGACCATGCTCCTGTTCTCCTCACTATCTCTAATGGTCGCCCTCCCCGAAACGCTCCTCGCGCCGACATCCCTCCTAAACTTGTCCATGATTACTCCCATGCCAACTGGGATGCCTACCAGGACTCCATTCACACCCAGGTTGACGGCCACGACTTTACCCTCCAATCTCCTGGTGACATCTCTCGCACTGGTGCCTTCCTGCACCAGACCTTGTCTGACGCCGTCGCCACTCATATCGACACCAAAGCCATCCACCCTGACTGCTCCGCCCTGCCTCCACAGGCCGTCCTTCTCCTTCGAGAGTCCCGCCGCCTCTACCGCTCTTTTCTCCACACTCTTGACCAGGATACACTTGCCCACCACCGGCAATTACAACGACACATCCACAACCTGCTTACTGTGAAGAAACGCCATGTCTGGCGCCAGACATGTATGCAACTCTACACCACACTCCCCATAAACTCTTCCAAGTATTGGTCTGCTTCCCATCGCCTTACTCCGAACCGCCCCACTCCCCAGTACCCTCTCCTCCTTGATGACCGTCCCTTTCCTGACAACCTCAGTAAGGCCAACCACTTTGCCTCTCACATCTCAGATGTTTTCTCCATCCCAGATGATCCCCACTTTGATTATTCCCTCTTTCCTGACGTCATGGACCGTATGAATACCTCTGTTCCTCCCCTTGCTCCTAGCTTCCAGTACTTGGGCCACACACCACCATCTGAACTTAACACTCCCATCACTACACAGGACATCAGCCTCACAGTCCACACTAAACGCAACACTGCTCCAGGCCACGACTGCATTACCTACCACCACCTCAAACACTGCCCTCCCTCCTTCCTTTCAGTCCTTGCCACCCTCTACAATGCCACCTTGCCACTGGCTTCTATCCCAACCTGTGGAAAACCTCCCGTATCCTGATGTTCTCCAAACCCAACAAGCCTCCATCTGATGCCTCTTCCAATCGTCCTATCTGTCTCACATCGGTGTTCAGCAAGCTCTTGGAATCCATCCTTTCCCGGTGCATCCATCACCACCTACGCCAACACCACCTCCTCCCCGACACCCAATGTGGCGTTTGACCTTCCTTCTCCGCCTCACTCACCTCCTCTCCCTCCAGCTTAACTCCCGTCGCTCTTCCATTTTTGTCTCCCTCGACTTCGAAAAGGCCTACGACCGTGTCTCGCATCCCGGTCTCCTGTTTAAACTCCAAACCTACGCCCCTTCCTGTCAACTACGTCCGTCTGATGGCCTCCTTCCTCTCCCACCGCCCCTCCTGTGTTACCATCCATAATGCCAATTCCTACATCTTCTACCCCTCTGCAGGTGTGCCCCAGGGCTCTGTCCTCTCCCCTCTCCTCTACCTCCTGTACACGGCAGATATGCCCCAACCCCCCCCCCCCTCCTCCAGTATACCTCTTGCAATATGCCGATGACACCGCATTCCTCGCCCTCACTCCTACCCTCCAACGGTCCCAACGCCTTCTCCAGAATCACCTTGACATTTTTGCCGCATGGTGTAACCAGTGGCTCCTGAAAATCAATCCTTCCAAGACCCAGGCAATCATTGTAGGTCGTACCACTCGCTCCTTCTGGCTCCTGGATTTCTCCCTTACCGTCTGTGCCCGTCCTGTCCGCCTCACCCCCACCCACACCTACCTTGGCCTCACCATCTGGATCCCTCATCTCGTTCCATCCAATCCAAAGCCCACAACCGCCTCCAACTCCTCAAACTCCTCTCTGGCCGGACATGGGGTTGCACCCCTCTACCATCCTCCACACCTACAAATCCTTAATCCGACCCATCCTCTGTTATGCCAGTCCCGCCTGGATATCTGCCCCCCCCCCCCCAAATTCAGATCCTGGAGCGTCATGCACTCCGCCTCGCCTTCCGTATATGCCTCCCGTCCCCCACGCGGATCCTCTATGACCTCATTCCTTTCCCCCATCTGTTCCTATTCCTCGAACATATCTGCATATTCTACACCTCCCGCCGCCTTGATCCCCATCACCCCCTGGTTGCTCCTCTCCTCTCCCATTCCCACCCCGTGCCACGTCTTCACTGTTGTGTCCCCCCTACCCTCCATCTCTACACCATCTCCTTTCCCAAGGTGGCTTCCATCAACTCCCCCTCCCGGATGATGCCCTCTCTCCCTCCATTTATCCCTCCTATCAACTCTGATCCTCACCCACCCTTCTTTCCTCCATCCTTTTCTTGGGCTCCCTCTCCCTCCCATCCATCCTCTTTTTTTCCCCAACTATCCTCTCTCAGCACCCCTTCACCCCCGAGTCGTTTTGCATTTCCCTCCTCTGCCTTTTCCCACACCCTCTCGTGTCTGCCCTGCCCCTCCCCCCCTTATGGCTCCTCTCCCTCCTTTGGTCCCCCTCTTTCGTTTTTCCTCTCCTCCCTCCTTGTTTTCCCCCTCATCTGTCCGGGTCCACACCCCCCCCCCCCTATCCGCCCTAGGCTATAGTGTGTCCTCTTTGTGCCGACATTTTAGTGCAGTGTTTACAGTGAGTGTTCGGTGTTGTGTGTCTTTTCCGAAGAGTTGCGAACGGCCATCATACTGTTGCTGGGTGTGATTTTATACCTCTTGCGAACAGAAACCAGACTGTCGCCATGTTTTTTTAATTGTCTGTCTACTATGTTATCTGTCTGCATCCTGTGTATTTTATTAGTTTCGCGAACCCTTTGCTTTATGTTTTAACTTTCCACAATTTCCCGCCGTTTTACAATTTAAGTTCCCGTTTTATCGCCTGCTTTTATTGTTTCTTAACTTCTCCTTACATTTTAAAAAGTCTGTAGGATGCAGAGCAGCGTAATAATCTGCTGCCAGCCCGCCCCCTTCGGGGGGAATCGAAATACAATAAAGGAAAAAAAATGGACCGTTTACCAATTGCGGGAAAGGTCGATGTCGTGTTGATGTATGGCTATTGTGATCAAAATGCCCAATGGGCGTGTGCTATGTATTCTGCTCGATATCCTGGACGACATCATCCAAGTGTCGGGACCGTTCGCCAGATAGTTACGTTATCTAAGGAAACAGGAAGTGTTCAGCCACATGTGAAACGTCAACCACGACCTGCAACAAATGATGATTCGCAAGTAGGTGTTTTAGCTGCTGTCGCGGCTAATCCGCACATCAGTAGCAGACAAATTGCGCGAGAATCGGGTGTCTCAAAAACGTCGGTGTTGAGAGTGCTACATGCACCTGTACCATATTTCTATGCACCAGGAATTGCATGGCGGCGACTTTGAACGTCGTGTACAGTTCTGCCACTGGGCACAAGAGAAATTACTGGACGATGACAGATTTTCTGCACGAGTTCTATTTAGCGACGAAGCGCCATTCACCAGCATCTGTAACGGAAACCGGCATAATAGGCACTATTGGCCAACGGGAAATCCATGATGGCTGCCACAAGTGGGACATTAGCGACCTTGGCGGGTTAATGTAGGATGCGGCATTATGGGAGGAAGGATAATTGACCCCCATTTTATCGATGGCAATCTAAATGGTGCAATGTATGCTGATTTCCTACGTAATGTTCTACCGATGTTACGACAAGATGTTTCACTGCATGACAGAATGGCGATGTACTTCCAACACGATGGATGTCCGGCACATAGCTCGCGTGCAGTTGAAGCGGTATTGAATACCATATTTCATGATCAGGTGCGTTGGTCGTAGAAGCAGCATACCATGGCCCACACGTTCACCGGATCTGACGTCCCCGGATTTCTTTCTGTGGGGAAAGTTGAAGGATATTTGCTATCGTGATCCACCGACAACGCCTGACAACATGCGTCAGCGCATTGTCAATGCATGTGCGAACATTACGGAAGGCGAACTACTCGCTGTTGAAAGGAATGTCGTTACATGTATTGCCAAATGCACTGATGTTGACGGACATAATTTTGAGCATTTATTGCATTAATGTGGTATTTACAGGTAATCACGCTGTAACAGCAAGCGTTCTCCGAATTGATAAGTTCACAAAAGGTACATGTACCACATTAGAACAACAAAATAAAATGTTCAAACGTACCTACGTTCTGTATTTTAATTTAAAAAATCTACCTGTTACCAACTGTTCGTCTAAAATTGTGAGCCATATGTTTGTGACTATTACAGCGCCATCTATTACAATGTTAAAAAAGTGGTCCAACGAAAACGTTGATATTTCTTTACGTACTACACGAAAATGTAATAAAAATGGGGGTTCCTATTTTAAAAAAACGCAGTTGATATCCGTTTGACCTATGGCAGCGCCATCTAGGGGGCCAACTATAGCGCCATTTGGTTTCCCCCTTGAAGCCAGACAAGTTTCGTTCTTATAGACTACTTATTGTTTTTAAGTTGTAGACAATCTGCGAGAGTATTTATGTTTTTCCCATATTTTTTGTAGCGTATCTGAAGATGGTCATTATAGACCGAAACCGGTAATCTGTGAACAAAAAGTTTGTGACCATGGACGTAAATTAACGTAAATTTATTCTATATACGGGTCACTGTTTTATTCAAGACAGTGTCGCAGCTTGTGGATCTACGTTTCATTGAGGCACACGCAAAGTTACTTTCATGACTGTCGAACGCTCGTTTTCCAGTGTCGTGTACAGGGCTCTATCTGTCAAGTATTCTTGGACCTAACCACATAACTGCGAAAATACTCCCAATAATCCTGATTAGTGATCGACGGTTTCGTGTGGTGTTGAACACCTTTCGGAAGTCTGGGATGACAGAATTTACCAATTCATCCGCCTCTGTTGCCTGCAGGATGTCGTATACGAATACAGCGACCTGTGACGAGTGGTTTTCCCGTATTCGTGTTGATCAGATGAGAGAAACTTTATTTCCTCTAAGAACGCCTTAGAGTGTGAGGTTATAATGTGTTCTAGGTACCGCCACAAGCGGACGTCTGAAGTAGCACTGACGTATTTCTCTAGCTAACGTCACTTTGATTTTCCTCATCTTTTTTCCACACCATCTCACGCGAGCTGCGAAACGATTTCCTCATAAGACCACGGCGGAATACTTTTCTTCATTTGTCGTGAGCGTGAGGACTTTTTTGTAGGTTAGAGAAACTGCTCCAAAGGGCCGGTGATCTATTAAGTACCCCGTTCACAGAGAGGAATAGATCAGACACACAAGTTTATAGTCAAACATTCGTCCCAAAAGGACAGAAATCTGGTATCATCTTCAGAAGCGTTGGAGATAATGTCGCATAATCACTGTTATTTACGCAAAGATCGGCTGATTTCGGCCGTTAGCCGTTCACAAGTGCGTTCTCTTACATTCTCAAAGTACGAGCGAGAACAACTCCACGCTGCATCGAGTTATATCAGTCCATTAGGAGGCTATTAGGTAGGTAAACCATTGGGAAATTTGCGATAGGTAGCTCAAAACAATGATTTCAAACCACGAATAATACACAGAGTATACGCAGATAAATTGAAGAAGAGTAGAACGACAACTGACTTCGAAATCACCACAGCTATAGAAAATGAAGTAGTGAGGAAAACCAAGTGCGCCTCAGTACCGTAATTGGTAAAATCTAGGACAGAATCGGACGGGTTTTTAATGAAAACGAAAGTAAATGCAACTTTCCTTACTGAACATACGGACCACAAAAAGAGAAAAGTTGATCCTTTATCAAGGTCTTCAATCCGCGAAGTTAACTATGGCGGTTGCCTGAAATTTCGTATAGGTCAGACGGGACGTAATTTCAAGACCGGATTTAAAGAGCACACTAGATTGACTGAGAGCAACAAGGGCACAGTGCCAACGCTTCTGAAAGCGATCGCCCACACCATTTCAGAGGCTACCAAAGCACTACAAATTCTACACTCAGGCGAGTAAGGAAGAGTTATGAATGCACTCTAGCAAATACAAATATACACGCATCCTAAAAACAAGAACGATCAAACAGAATTTCCTAGCATAAGTTTTTTACAGAATTTGATGGAAAGGAAAGATATAAACGCAATTAAATATGTCCTGTTGTGTGACAACTTACAGTCTTGTCAACCTATGAAAGTTTTCAGTTTTAAAGCTTTACAAAGTTTGTTTTAAAGGTCTGGTTTATTTTTATAGAACGACTTAGGCATGAACGTATTTTTATGTACAAGGAGGAGTACATGTATAACAATAATTTCGATCACACCCTCAAAGGATTTATAAGTGTGCTACCAAGTCTACGACGCATACCAGTAAGAGCTATCAGCTAGGCTGTGGGGACTCCATGATGGTACCTTTTTTACCAGCTGTTGACTATAAAGTAGACAATGTCGAATCAACCGGGATATAGCAGCGCTCTGTGTGAGTAATGATGTGAGTCCTATGTTCAGGCTGGCTGAGAAACCTGGCATAGTCCAATCTTCTATTAGTCCATCTCCTCCTCTCTCCTCCATTTGTCCATCTGCCCCTTCTCACTCAATCCACCTTCTCCTCCCCACACTCTCTACCCAGCCCCTCTCTCTTTATCCAGCTTTTCTACCTCATCTCTCTATCCCTTTCCCTGTTCATCACCTCTACCACTCCCCCCTCTCTGTCCACCTCCACCACACCTTTTCTCTGTCCATCTCCTCCACACCTACTCTGTGTCTGTCTCCTCCTGTTCCTCTTCCTGTCTCCTTCTCTTCCTCCCCCCTCTCTCTGTCAATCTGCTCCTTCCCCCTCTGTCCATCTCTTTCTCCCCCTCAAATTCTATCTCCTCCTCCCCTCTCTCTTCTTCTTCTTCTCCTCCCCCTTTCCTTGTCCATCTCCTCCTCTCTCCTCTCTGTGTCCATCTCGTTCTTCTCCCTTTCTCTGTCCATTTCTTCCTCCCCCACTCTCTGTCCATCTCCTCCTTCTCCTGTCTCTACCCTCTTCTCCTCTTTCCTTTTTCTGTCCATCTCCTCCTCTGTCTATACGTTTTCCCCTCTTCTACCTCTGTCCATCTCCTCCTCCTTCTCTTCCTATCTGCGCCTATCTCCTCCTTCCCTCACATATATCCTCCCCTCTCTCTCCACCTTATCACACTCACCCCAATAGGAGGCTGGCGGTTCTTTCCCCCAGAGTATTTCTTTCCAGATTGTAAGTATCTTGTACCAAATTTGATTGAAAATTTCAGAATGAAATTTTCACTCTGCAGCGGAGTGTGCGCTGATATGAAACTTCCTGGCAGATTAAAACTGCATGTCGGTCCGAGACTCGAACTCGGAACCTTTGCCTTTCGCGGGCAAGTGCTCTACCAAATTTCCCGCAAAAGGCCAAGGTCACAAGTTCGAGTCTCGGTCCGGCACATAGTTTTAATCTGCCAGGAAGTTTGATTGAAATTGTTCGAGGGGTTTAGGATGAGCTTTATACGAGTGACTTTGCTTGTATACGCACATGTCAAATATATTTCACACGTATTTAACATCTTTCACACATATTTATAAACATATTTCACCTGTACGTCTAGCAAATTTCGACCTGCAGTTTAATTTTCACAAAGCTTAATGTTTACGACGTTGTATGCCTTGAACTACGTGCTGTTCAATTATATAATTTTGCTGGCACATCCAGTAGTCTACGTGCCTGCCGTTTGCAAAACGTGTTGTGAATAGAGTTAGTAAAAATGAGTAGTAAATTAAAACATCATGTATGATGCGGAAGTTTCTCATGCATCTCAGTGTTTATGAAATCGTATCTCCTGAACTATTTGTCGTAAAATGGTATATTTTTCTAGGTACATTCAGTGGCATATATTGATGCTGTCTTGCCGAATGTGTTACGAATAGTGTTAGTAGCAAAGTAGTAATAGATTAAAGCGTCGTGCATGATGCGGCAATGTTATTCTCGCTTCTGAGTATTTGACGTCGTATCTGCTGAACTACACTCCTGGAAATGGAAAAAAGAACACATTGACACCGGTGTGTCAGACCCACCATACTTGCTCCGGACACTGCGAGAGGGCTGTACAAGCAATGATCACACGCACGGCACAGCGGACACACCAGGAACCGCGGTGTTGGCCGTCGAATGGCGCTAGCTGCGCAGCATTTGTGCACCGCCGCCGTCAGTGTCAGCCAGTTTGCCGTGGCATACGGAGCTCCATCGCAGTCTTTAACACTGGTAGCATGCCGCGACAGCGTGGACGTGAACCGTATGTGCAGTTGACGGACTTTGAGCGAGGGCGTATAGTGGGCATGCGGGAGGCCGGGTGGACGTACCGCCGAATTGCTCAACACGTGGGGCGTGAGGTCTCCACAGTACATCGATGTTGTCGCCAGTGGTCGGCGGAAGGTGCACGTGCCCGTCGACCTGGGACCGGACCGCAGCGACGCACGGATGCACGCCAAGACCGTAGGATCCTACGCAGTGCCGTAGGGGACCGCACCGCCACTTCCCAGCAAATTAGGGACACTGTTGCTCCTGGGGTATCGGCGAGGACCATTCGCAACCGTCTCCATGAAGCTGGGCTACGGTCCCGCACACCGTTAGGCCGTCTTCCGCTCACGCCCCAACATCGTGCAGCCCGCCTCCAGTGGTGTCGCGACAGGCGTGATTGGAGGGACGAGTGGAGACGTGTCGTCTTCAGCGATGAGAGTCGCTTCTGCCTTGGTGCCAATGATGGTCGTATGCGTGTTTGGCGCCGTGCAGGTGAGCGCCACAATCAGGACTGCATACGACCGAGGCACACAGGGCCAACACCCGGCATCATGGTGTGGGGAGCGATCTCCTACACTGGCCGTACACCACTGGTGATCGTCGAGGGGACACTGAATAGTGCACGGTACATCCAAACCGTCATCGAACCCATCGTTCTACCATTCCTAGACCAGCAAGGGAACTTGCTGTTCCAACAGGACAATGCACGTCCGCATGTATCCCGTGCCACCCAACGTGCTCTAGAAGGTGTAAGTCAACTACCCTGGCCAGCAAGATCTCCGGATCTGTCCCCCATTGAGCATGTTTGGGACTGGATGAAGCGGCGTCTCACGCGGTCTGCACGTCCAGCACGAACGCTGGTCCAGCTGAGGCGCCAGGTGGAAATGGCATGGCAAGCCGTTCCACAGGACTACATCCATCATCTCTACGATCGTCTCCATGGGAGAATAGCAGCCTGCATTGCTGCGAAAGGTGGATATACACTGTACTAGTGCCGACATTGTGCATGCTCTGTTGCCTGTGTCTATGTGCCTGTGGTTCTGTCAGTGTGATCGTGTGATGTATCTGACCCCAGGAATGTGTCAATAAAGTTTCCCCTTCCTGGGACAATGAATTCACGGTGTTCTTATTTCAATTTCCAGGAGTGTATATGTCGTAGAATGATATATTTTTGTGGGTTGTAACGAGTCTTACCACGTCAGAACTTTAGCATCTCAGCTGAAGTGTTCAATTCCGTACAAATTTCGGCCTGACTTAATTTTTACACTTAAATTACACATTCCACATCCAAAGATAAGCTTGCATATACTTGCTCATCAACATACTACTTTTCTGGTAATATAATTTTATTTTTCATATCGATCCATTTACCAACATCGATCTTGGATCATGAAACTTACAAGGGAACCTCCCCATCGCACCCCCCTCAGATTTAGTTATAAGTTGGCACAGTGGATAGGCTTTGATAAACTGAACACAGATCAATTGAGAAAACAGGAAGAAGTTGTGTGGAACTGTGAAAAAATAAGCAAAATATACAAACTGAGTAGTCCATGGGCGACATAGGTAACATCATGGACCATATGAACTCAGGAGCGCCGTGGTCCCGTGGTAGTGTGAGCAGCTCCAGACCGAGAGGTCCTTGGTTCGAGTCTTCTCTGGAGTGAAAATTTTATTTTTGCATAGTTATTATCTGTCCGTTCGTTCATTGACGTCTCTGTTCACTGTAATAAGTTTAGTGTCTGTGTTTTGCGACCGCATCGCAAAACCGTGCGATTAGTAGACGAAAGGACGTGCCTCTCCAATGGGAACCGAAAACATTTGATCGCAAGGTCATAGGTCAACCGATTCCTCCACAGGAAAACACATATGATATGTTCTATACGACACTGGTGACGGCATGTGCGTCACATGACAGGAATATGTTGTCGACCCACCTAACTTGTACACTTGGCGAATGGGTAAAAAGATTCTTTTACCTTACCCGATTTAGGTTTTCTTGTGGATGTGATATTCACTCCCAAAAAAGTGATGAAAACATAAGAGTTTGCCACATAAACTGAAAATAAAAAATTAAACTTTTCACTCGATGGAAGATTTTGTTTTTAAAGAAGACGTGTAAAAATCAAATTTTTGGTCCAAATAGTTTTTGTGAAATCGAATGATAAGTGTGTCAAAGCAGTGGGAACACCATGTGTCTGCACAGGCGAGCAGTGCAGTGATGGCAAAATCGCGCACAGCGTGGAATGCGGGGAGCACGTGTCTGCAGCAGCGAAAGGGTTAATGAAGAGACAAAGCACTAGAAATTTTAAAAAATTGCATTCAAACGAATAAAATTCGTGAAGTAAGACACTACGATATTGTTTTTAAATAAAGAAAATACTAAACACTACGCAAGGTTTGAACCCACAACCTTTCGCTTTTTTTTATTTATTTTTATTTTTATTTATTTATTTATTTTAAGAAAGAAAATTACCTCTTCCACTTCAGGCGCTGGCCCCTATCACCCATACTACCCCCAAAAACCCATCTAGCCTATAAGCAAAAACAAAGCTAGTGCCACCGCCACTTTCATCCTAAAGCTAACTAGGACGGCCGTTCGCCGCCACTTCAGGTTCCGCCAACGAACAAAAATTAAATATGCCTCTGAACTTTGTATAAAAAAATAAAATAAAAGGAGAAAGGAAAGGGTATAATACTTTATTAAATTTTATTTCTTGTTCATTTTGTTCTTGTGTATTTATTTGGATTCGAACGCAGGTCTCCTAGATATCAATGTGCGAACAGTCACTAAGCCTGGAAAACTAAAACAGAATGAAGACGCCATCGAAGATATGAAACATAAATAGCATGAAAAGAAAGCTACCACGTCGTAGTGAGGCTTCCCAGCGACTGCGCCCACTGATAAGATTGTTCAATATATGGTCGTTTGCAGTTCGTTCTGACCTCATCTGCCACTGCCTGGAACATTCCAGCTACACGGCGGCCTGTGAAAGGCACTCCATAGGTAGTTTGCGAAGCACTGTCGATATCTGGTATGCCCGGAAATAGCATGATGTCTTTCTTGCAAATAGAGACAGAAGTCAAGGAAATCCTTTTGTCCGTCACGACAGAGGTAATGGACTGCATGTCCACGTATCCAGGTGACAGAGTTGGTTCGAGTCTTGGGGTAAAATGTCTCATCCGGAAACAATAACGTGCGTGCAGATATATGCTCCGGCCTAACTCGCAAGAGATAAGCCAGCATCTGCCGCACTAGGTGCCAAACCGGTTCCGCCTCTCCACAGCTGAGGCGGTGCTCGTCAGAATCTACTGTATTACAACCCACACAATTGGGAGATTCTGCCATGTGAATATTGTAGAGACGTTCTTGCGTCACGAGCTTCCCATTAACGACGACGTACCATTGAGAAACAACATCGGAATCAAGCATGGCATCGTGTACAGTCTTCCACACCACGCGCCACCGTACGTCAGGATATTTTAGTTCGACCACATTTAGGGGGCGGCATTGCAGCATGTCATGATATAGGCGTCGAGTTGTGGCCATTTGTGGTGTCGTGAGCGCGACACTGCAATAACTTTGTTCTAAATAGAAACGCCCTATATAAAAGAGGTGCGCTGGGATGTCCTGTAGTGGCACCGGCGCTCTTAGTGAAGCAGGGCGTAGCGCCGTCAGAAGCAGACTCGTGAGGCTCGTAGGACAACGGCGCAGCAGACATAAATGTGAGCTAACATAGAGGGCAATAGCCCTATCATGGACGTTAACTAGGCCGAGACCACCTTTTTCCTTGGGGAGGGTAAGAGATACGTATCTGATCTTCAGTAACATACCAGCGGTGACGAAGTATCCCAGCGCTGCCATAATGCTACGAGCCAAGGGCTTCGGAATGGGTAGCGTTTGGGCGACATGCGGTATGCGGGACGCAAGGTATACATTGGCATAATACGCCCGCTGAACGATGTTGAGGGATCGCAAGCGCTGATTTGCAATTCCGGCCCTAATTTGGTTAAGAAGGCGTCGATAATTGAGCGTCGTCGCGCGTCGCATGTCGTTCATGAAATCTAAGCCCAAGCAGCGTACAATCTCACTGAAGCGTAAGGGGGCAATGTGTTCCTGCGGTAGCCCAATCCCGATGCTCAAGGCGACGGACTTGTCAACGTTGATTTGGCTACCAGAAGCTGTACCGTAGGTTTCAATCCAGTCCAAAGCCGCGGCCATATCGTCAGCTCCTCGTATGACGATCATCAAATCATCCGCATATGCGGTGCAGCGATAGATGGAGCCGCCGAACTGTATCCCAGTGAGCCTGTCTCGCAGACCACACAACAAGGGTTCTTAGGCCAATGCAAATAACAATGTTGATAATGGACATCCCTGTCGTACTGATCGGCGGATCGGCATGGGTGCCGTCAGTCTTCCATTGACAAGAACTCGAGAAGTTGCACCATGTAGTAGGCGTGTCAACACTGTGATAAAGGGGTCGGGGTATTCCATGCGCCGTAGAACTGCCGTGAGGAAAGTGTGGCCCACACGGTCAAAAGCCTGGCTAAAGTCGATAGACGCGAGGGCTGCCGGCAAACGTCTCACCCGCGCAAGAGAGATGAGATCTCTGTAACTACATAACGCAGTGCTGATGTTGTTGGGTCCCCCCAAGGACGTCTGATCGCCGGACAAGACGTGCAATAGTGCGCCGCGAATACGTTCCGATAGCAGCCTCGAAAAGATCTTGAAGTCGCTGTTCAATAACGTTAAGGGACGAAAGTCGCGGACATGATTCCGTCCCTTCGGCTTATGGATGGGGACAATCATACCATCCAAGAATGGTGCAGGCAATGTTATACCCGGGGACATAAATTCCTGGCAAATTTCAATCAAACACGGTAGCAACAGTTGTTTAAAGGCTCGATAGAACTCTAATGGTAACCCATCGATTCCTGGTGATTTATGGGGAGCACCTTTACCAATGGCGTCGAGCACTTCCTCTTCTGTCACTTCTCCCAGTCAAGTCGGTACCATGTATGGTGGAACTGTACCGTGGACATGTGCTGAAACGGTGTCTACCGTCGCCATATCAGGGAGCACTGCTGAATAAAGTTGAGCGTAATGCCCATAGAAGGCTTCTGCTATATCTGCTTGTTCTACCACATGTCGACCATCGTCGGTTATCATGTCGGTTACCAGTGCCCTACGGCGCCTCCTGCGTTCTATGAGCACGTGGTGCATAGATGGCCTTTCTGATTGTATCATGTCTGGAGCACGCGACCGTATAACAGCGCCTTGTAAATGATGGCGTGCTAAGGAGACGAGCTGCGCTTTCGCGCGATTGACTGTGATCTGCCTGTCAGGTGAGGGCTCCATAGCAAGACATTCCCGTAGGACGGTGTAATAAAAGTTTTCCGTGCTCCTCCTCCATGCCGCTGCTTCCCGGCCGTAAGCCATGAAGGTGCGTCTAAGAGCAGGCTTCGCACATTCAATCCACCAACTGAGGGTCGATCGGTAACGACCACGACGCCGTAAGGACGCGTTCCACGACTCTTCGACAGCACCTTTACATGCCGGCTCGTCCAGATGGGCGACGTTCAGTTTCCAGGGGGGCCTACTGCGCCACACACGTGCAGGTTGGAGGGCAATGGTGCAAATATAGGCTGTGTGGTCGGTGAATGCAGTGGGCCAGAGCTCTGCTCCTCTCGTCGCCGTCGAAAGGGTGCTTGTGACATAAATCCTGTCCAACCGACTTGATGAATGGCTTGTATAATGGGTGTAACCAGGAGCTGGGCCATGGATGTGGCGCCACGTGTCAATCAGGTGGAGGTCACGCACTAGCATTTCCAATTCCGCACACGGGACGTGATGTGGCTGCTGATCAGATGGAGATAATGTACAGTTAAAATCTCCTCCGATCACCATATCGTCTATGTGGCCCATAAATAGACGCGTAATATCTTCCGAAAAAAAGCGGGCCCGATCTCTCCGTCTCCCTGATCCTGAAGGGGCATATACATTGATGAGTCGTACACCGTTGACAGTTACTGCCATGGCTCTTGCACTCGGTAAGTACAGTACGTCCGTAGCTGCCAAACCGTCCCGTAGCAGAACAGCCACACCACAATCGGTAGAAGAGGCGTGGGAGATGTGGGCGGTATATCCGTAGAAGTCAGGGAAACTAGCGACACATACTTCCTGTAAGAGGGCCACGTCGATGTCCGCCGCATCAAGCATGCGTTGTAGCATTGTCAGTTTGTGTGGTGCCCTTATCGCGTTGATATTGACTGTGGCAAGGCGAAAGGTGTGCTGCCTAGCCTCTTCACCTAGGGTAGACGCCATGGCAATAAAAGCTAACCGCAAGAGATGCCGGACCCACCAAACCCGTTACAAATTATGAGTCTTTCACGCTAGGAGTGGCATCCCCAATGCCGCCCCCTCCCCTGTCACCCGTGCCCTCTTCAGGAAGTTCCTCAACATCGTCCGACCACAGTGGGTGCAACACGATGCTGTGTACCTGATCGGCACCTAAATCTCTCTCACGTACGTCGTCTTTGGTAGAGGTAGACGGAGCGCCATCCATCGACGCGACCTGCCGCGTTTGTGGTGCAAGAAGTAACTGGGCACTCGTAGTATGGGCAAGTGAACCGTCTACACCACTTAGATCCTCAGCAGGCGCAGCATCCATGCTGTCTGATGAGATGTCACCTTCTTGACCGGCCGTGTGTAGGAGGCAATCGTCAGAAGGGGTCCGCCGACGTCGCTTACGTCGTCGGGGCGAACGTTGCTTTGGAACGTGGACATCCGTATCCGAATGTGGGAGGCAATCCAGCGTCGTATCACCTTCCGCTAGGAAAGCCGCGGTCGGGACAATGTTCGCGTCCACGTCCATCGCGTTCTGAATTTTATGTTGCGTCTGGAGTCCGTGGGACTGTTGCTGCTGTTGTTGCTGTGGAGGGGGCGACAGATGGGTTGGCACCGAGGGTCCTTCCTTTTCCTCCCTTGGTACTTCTGGCGTCGATGGATGTGTCTGATCGCCCGTTTCGTCCTCAACTATGGTGCGCATCGTCGTCTGAGCGTACGTGAGGGGCAGGATTGTCGTCCCCGTCTGGGAAACGGAGTCTCCCACTGGTATCTGCGTAATTCTACGTTGTAAGCAGCTCAATCGAACATGGCCTTCCTGCCCACATCCGGAACAGGTACGCGGTTGACCGTCGTACATGATGATCGCACGACAACCACCGATGTTCAAATAGGATGGCACATTCGTGAAATCTTCTCGGGTGATCAGCCGAGTAAAGGCGTCGTCTTCTCGCATTGTTATCCTGCTTCTTAGTTCTGGGCCTAGTGCATAATCTAGAGCTGCTATAAAGATTCCAGCACTAATGTTGAGTCCGAAAGGAACTACAGTAAATTGGTAACTTCTTCCGGCATAAATGAAAGCTGTATATTTCCTTGATAACTCATCCAGCTTGACCTGCCAATAAGAACTCCGCAAATCAATGCTCGTCAAATATTGGACATCCTGGAACCGTTGTATAAGTTCGTCTATGTTCTCCGGATGTGTTCTCACTGGAATTATGATTTTATTTATTTCCCTGGCGTCGAGTACCAGTCTCACAGTCCCATTTGCTTTTGGCACGACCAACAATGGGGAGCAGTATGGGCTTGTAGATGGTTCGATCAAACCCCATTTCAACATGCGATCTATTTCCTTTTGAACTTGAGCCTTTAACCTCCAGGGAACAGGATAGAAAGTTCTACAATACGTTTCGTGCGGCTTAACGTGGAGATGGCATATGTATCCCTTAATAACTCCTGGCCTTTCATCAAACACGTTTTCATACACTAATAATAATTCTTTGAGCTGCTTCTTCTGATTTTCAATAATGCAGTCAGATTCATTTAACTTCTCATACACTAATTGACCGAAATCTCCTTTAACTTGGACCTCATTATTTACGTGCGGTTTAGAATTTTGTGCAGTCCTAATTACTTGCACACTGATCCCACTATTATAATTTCTGGTAAGGCTTTCTTTTTTTCAACAAGTCCAACTCAATTTCTTGTTTATTTACATTTAACCAAATTTTTCCTGTTTTAAAATCTATTCTGCATCCGTATTGACGTAGGCTGTCGACTCCGATAATGCAGTCTACCACCAAATTTTTCACAACCAGGAATGTGCTTAATATTGCTACATTTCCGACTTCTACACTAAGTAGTGACTGCACTTTTACATTAGCCGATCTAGCCCCAACGGCGCTTATTATTCTGCAATTTTGAACTGGAAAAATTGGTACTCGTCTTATATTTCTGATCTTGTTGAATAGGGCCTCCGAAATAACATTTGTGGTTGCAGCTGTGTCTAAAACCGCCACTGTAGGTACAGTCTCCAAAATGACTTGCACTTCGGCTACTGCCACCTGTTCCTTATCCTCATCTCGGGGTTCTAAGTCCTCGGTCAATTCATCTGCCAGTAATCGTCCATCATTATACGTTAGCATGGGTACACATATCCTGTTGCCCCTCAACCAATTGTTGACCGCTCCTCCGGGGCACGAGTGGGTCCTTAGAAGTTTGTTGGATTTTGATTCGCCTGGTGGTTGACATCATCCGTCACTTCGGTAATTACCGGTTGATTCGTAGATGTCCGTCCCCACTGATGTTGGTTATTTGAGTTTACTCCCCCCGGTTGGTTCCACTTTCTATTACTGTTATTGTTCCAGGCTTGCGGTCTGAAATTGCTTTCGTTCCCCCATACGGGATTGTATCTTTTCCCATTCCGGTTGTTCCTTGGATAGCCCCTCGCAAGACTATTGCCGGTATTATTATTGAGATTTTGAGGGGTTTCTCCACTATTTATCGATCTCTGTGCGTTCCCTTGCCTACCATTTGGCGGAGGTTCTATCTCCCTATATTGGAATCTGTTGTTACGGGCTTTCTGGTTGTTCTCTTCTATAATGTCTATATGATCTAACGTCGTGAGGAACGACTCCAAGTCTTTATCGTTCCCGTAAATTAATTGATTCCGGATGCTAGTTGGTAGTCTTGCCTTAAGTATGTTTATTATGTCTGGCAAGGGCATAGGTCTGTCCCAATATCTAGTTTTATTTATATATTTCTCAAAATACTTCCTAAGGCTTCCTTTTGAAAAAGAGAAAGGCTCTGGGTAGAGCACCTCCTGCCTTAGGCGTTCCTGTACCCCTTCTGACCAGAACTTTGCTAAAAACGCTTTCTCAAAATCGTCATATGTCGAGCATACAGAAGTCATGTCCGAGGCCCAGATCGCCCCCGAACCTTGTATATACCCCGTAACGAAACTGATCTTCTGCCACTCCGACCAATTTCTGGGTAGCACTCCTCTAAAACTTCGAATAAACACAATCGGATGGACCCCCCCCCCTTTTGTCAGTGTTGAAAATCTGGAATTGCCGATGCTTTATCATTTTTTCTTCGGCATGGCAAAGGCTTTCGTAATCTCTGTCCGATAAAACTTCACGCGAACAACTAGCTCGTGGCAATTTAATATTTGAGTTACTTACACAAGTCGGTATTGTGTGCGAATGTGCAGTAACTGGCTCTATAGTCGCTGCCAACTTCTGCTGCTGGCCTGTATTCATTTGTTCTGAGCCTTGTTGTGAAACGCGTATCGACTCTGCTATCGTTTGTTTCCAATGCTCGAAATCAGCACCTAACTGCTGTCGCACTTCCTCAAGTCCTTTCGCAAACAAATTCTCTTCCTGTTTGCCACATAGACTCTGGAATGCTGCTTTAACATTTTGCTCAACGTTTTCACACATTAGCTTTTTGTTTTCTAATGTGATTTCGGATAATTTACCCGTTAATACATTAACTTGGTGGTCTATAACGTCTTGACGTTCCGTCAGATGTTCCACACTTTCCTTTAGGTTCGTCTGCGTACGTGCCAATTCAGGAAGTTGCGCAATTGCACATGACATGGCATCTTGCTTTTGTACTAATTGCGGAACCATTTCCACCTGTTCGCGTACGGTATCTATCTTAATAGCCACATACTCCTTCATTTCTACACGTACGCGGTGAGTAGATTCCTCACATTGAGCTTTCACCAATTCTATTTGTGCAGTTAATTTTCGTTCCGTCTCTTCGGCCTGATCTTTAAGTTCCTTTGTCTTCGCCTCTATCCGCTGCTCTAATTCGGAAAAACTGTCGTGTAACTGCTGCTTAATCTCAGCTTTCAGCTTTTCCTGCCCTTCCGTAACTGAGGCTAACTTCGTATTCAAATCATTTTGCCCCTCGGTAACTGAGGCTAACTTCGCATTAATGTCAATTTTCAGATTTTCTTGCCCTTCAGTAACTGAGGCTAATTTCGTGTTCAAATGATTTTGCCCTTCAGTAACTGAGGCTAGTTTCGCGTTAATGTCGGTTTTCAAATTTTCCTGCCCTTCAGTAACTGAGGCTAATTTTGTATTCAAATGGTTTTGCCCTTCAGTAACTGAGGCTAATTTCGCGTTAATGTCGGTTTTCATATTATTCATGCTCTCGGTTATCATCTGCATCTGTCTCATGATAATTACTAATGGATCTAATCCATGTTGCATACTTGCTGTTACATCTCCAGCCGTGTCTACAGGGCGTTCTATTGCGCTATCTGTAGCGATCGGTTCTACAACACTTCTTACTACATCATTATTCTCAGTGCTAACAGCTGAAGGCTGTTGCGTGTTGCTCTGCTCTGCTTGACTCATCTTAAACATTGCCCTAGTTAAAACCATATAAATGTTCTACCGGCAATATGTATATATCTCCCTTCACACAAGAATACTTCTGGGCTACTTTCTTATAATACTTATACAAGTAAAGGCAACTAGGGCAGGTCAATCAAACTACCTCTGGCATAAACACAATTAGTAAATGTTCAAATCTACGTCTACTCCCTCAATACAAGTAAGCTTTAATAAAAAATTATAGATCTGGCCTCTTCTCTGCGCCCAGCGTGCTATTTATATGTGTAGATCCACTTAATTTGACTGCGAGAATTTCTTCTCTTTTCCAAGTTAAGTTGTCTCGTCGTAGTTCACATGAAACAGAGAACAAAATTATTTTAACAACGTCCTAAAACGTGTCCTGTCACGGATTGGCCATTATAATGAATTCTCTCTACTTTAAATGATGTAAGTATGTGAATGCAGCTTGCCGCTAACTTGGTGTAATGTTTTGTCTGTACAGAGGTGTATCAGTCGCCTTTATTACTCCTTCACTCTCACACATAAATCGGTACAATAAAGTCAGGGCTTCGTGGTTTATATGTAGGCTGATCCGTGAAAAGACAGACAAACAATTATGCTAATGGAGGATTCAGAGTAATTTCTCGAATTTCATTCGCTCTCTCTCTCTCTCTCTCTCTCCCTCTCTGTCCTTTATCTGTGTACAGTTTAAATATATTATTTACGTGAAATCAGCCTAGTAGAATCTCTGGTGGAGCCCTTCGCCTTAATATTCAGCGGCTGGCTTGCTGGAAAAGATCTTTACATTTGTTATTTTTATTAAGCGCTGCATTCAGTTGGGAAAATCGATCGTTTGAACAATTCGTTCAGTTTACGACAGATCTAAAATTTCAGATGTGGACGAAGCCTTTTTGGACGATTTATAAAAAAAACTCAGAGATTGCAGGCTCTCTTCGTCACAGCTGAAACTTCCCAATTAATTACACTCGACGGCTTGCCGGTACTGCGCTTGTTGATCTGACAAGGGTAGGCCGCCAATTGTGAAATTCAGATTCGATTCATACTGCGCATAATAAAAGCTCATGGCCAGAGGTGTAATGTGGCAAAGCACCAAGATGCACTTCTCAACCGTTGTCGAGAAAATCGACAGTTAAAAGAAACCGTTGCGGTGAAATACTCTCTACGATTAACAATTTTCTACAGCGTCGTGGTGTAGCGGTAAGCGCTCGGGTTTGTAATCAGAAGGTCGCCGGATCGACTCTCGAGCCATGCAAACTTTTTTTTTAGTATTTGTTTTATATATATATATATATATATATATATATATATATATATATATATAATTCCCGGCAATCAGTTGCAACTATTATGCATATAATAAGTTGTTGAAAGTTGTTTGTCGTGGAAAAACTGGCGACTTCGAACGTCATTATGTTTTCCGCAAACAAAGTTGTATTTCACAAATGTTATTGTCTTCATAATGTTAACTACGTATAGTTAACGGAAGACGTAGAAACGATATTCCGAAACGAATACGTATAGCGTAAGTCAAACGTTCGAATTAGAATAGAGACCCCACGAACACAAATTTGTTGTGGCAGGTATGAAATATAAACTTCGTTACTCGCTCGTTACACTTGAAGGACAGATGTTGAATGGGCCGAAACAAGCCGCCGCATAACAGCGTATTTGCCTGTTAACTTCGAAGGAAGGTAGATGCGGTCCCTAGCGCAACTTATAACATCGTAGAAAATCAGTGCGGACGGGAAAGCTTTGGTACACCCTGTTAAACAAACGGAAAAATGGAGGCGGTACAATTGGAGAGCGATCCGCCTTCACCAACATGCATAAGCAATTCATTATATATATATATATATATATATATATATATATATATATATATATATATATATATATTTGAATTTCAAAAAACTAATAATAAAAAAAAAGTTGCATGGCGCGGGTTTCGATCCGGCGACCGGATTACGAAGCCGAGCGCTTACCGCTGCGCCACGACGCTGTAGAAAATTATTAATCGTAGAGAGTATTTCACGGCAACGGTTTCTTTTAACTGTCGATTTTCTCGACAACGGCTGAGAAGTGCATCTTGGTGCTTTGCCACATTACACCTCTGGCCATGAGCTTTTATTATGCGCAGTATGAATCGAATCTGAATTTCACAATTGGCGGCCTCCCCTTGTGAGACTAAAACAACATGGTCGTTGAAATGAATGTCGTCGACATGGACTCCATCGTTCCCATTGACCTGAACCGTTCACCCCCACTTGGAGCTGGGGCTCAGGTATTTAAAGAGCTCTCCGTAGTTCTGTGACGTGTGGTTTACTAGCGACGACCGCATGTGGCCTCGTTATTCTGCTACCCTTGCTTTAAGGTCCGTTTCACACTGGGACACTGGTGACGGTCAGCCGCGACGGTCACCAACAGAGATACATTCGTTTGAACTGGAGCATGCACACCGGGGCACTACACTGCCTCATCGACCCGCTGTGACCCGGCAGTGACCCTTGCCACGTGTGACGGACAAGGTCACTGTGTTTACAGCAGTCACCGCCAGACATGTACTAGTTTGAATTGGAATGTTCGCACTGGAACACTGATCGCAGACACAGCGCTACGGATTTTCCAACCGACAGGCAGTCATTTCTGAGACAGTGACGCGAAACAATCCTTGTACATTATACTATACGCACTGTAGCCATCAGTTTGGATTTTATTAACACGGAAGATTTTGTAAGTGAAGTAGAAAGTCGTCCTGCTGTATGGGATGTGAAAAGCGGTGACTATTAGCAACAAAGTGATGAAAACGAATGCTTGGCAAGAAATTACAACGAAGTTTGTGCCTGATTTCAATGAGAAGAGCATGGATAAGAAAAACAAAATACGTAAGCTGTATGTTCTTTTTCCAACTTTAATACCTTATTTTTCGGACTATAAAAGGCTAGCGAAATTTAGTTGCTACTCCTGTACGAGTCCATTTCACTAACTAATCAGATGGCAATACCTGTGGTGTCGGACACTGGTGATCCGAGAGTGTTCACCACAGTCACCGGTGACCATCACTGGCGACGTCACCAGTGTCCCACTGTGAAACCGGCCTAATTCTCTCCTAGCAGCTAGTGAAATTGGTCTATTAGTGTTTTCCCTATCCGTGTCTACTGCTTCTTGCGGCATTACGCCGCGAGGACGAGCGTGCGTGTTATTGTGCTTCGTCGTTGTCTTTTCCTGTTTTCCCGCCCGCCGCGTTGCTCTCTCTCTCTCTCTCAGCTACTGCAGAGTTGCAGATTGTGTAGCCCATCTGTCTTGCATCACCGTGCTTCCTGATCCTTCGTTAATCGTGGTGTAACCAGCCAATCTTACGTCAAGGTGTTTGAATTCCGTCAAAAATTTTACATCTTGGAACCCATACTATCTGTGCCGTAATAGAACTACATTCTGTTCTAGAAGGATCTGCAAGCTATACACACAATACTTACAGAAATTTTAATCGCCAAACGCGCCATAATAGTTTAAGTGGTTCTCGGGATTGGTCAATTTAACTATCATGTTCTTTGAGTTGTGCTGAAATGTTGCACAATGCATTTACTTAATAAGAGGTGTTTTTTAAAGTGTGAAGAATTTATGAATAAAAACTGATGATGTCAAAAAGCAACAATATTCTAGTGGCTTTTACTGAAACAAAAAACCTTTGACCTATTACTTGGAAAGTATGAACAAGAACCGATACCCTAGACAACAAGACAGGCGTAGCAAGATAAGTAACATTTATATGCCAATATAATGTTTGTACCCTTCTGAAATTATATAAACTTTTACAACACTAGTATAGTTACTTCAATGCAGGATATTTACTTTATGCACATCTACAAACAGTTTGATAGTAAGGGTTATGTAACATTGTGGGATACACGGAGCGGCACACTGTTCACGAAGAGTGTTGCGAATAGACTTAGCAATGAAGTAATAAATTTAAACGTCTTCTTGTATAATTTGGTAGTTTTCCACGCATTCAGTGTTTATGTCGTATACCCTGAAGCAAGTGCGATACAGTGATGTAATTTTTCTGGTCTACGTGAATACTGCCTGAAAATGTGTCAGGAATACAGTTCGCAGTAAACAAGTGATAAATTAGAACGTCATACTTCATGTGGCAGTTTTACTGCAGTAGCAACGAAAATGTAGTGAGCGATAAACGTTTCTCCTTTCACCAGGTTGTGGGGGTCATCAGCGAAAAAAAGTTGCGTGTAGGCTTTAAATTATGCGTAAAGATTATGGAAAAACTCTAACCACTCTCAATCTAAAATACTGGATGACTAAAGTACGGCTTCTGTCACGTCGTGGGCTACGCTGCTTTTTCACCCCCACACCCACGCCTTTAATAATTAGGTGGTTCTTACCCCCTAGCGATTATTTCCAGACAGTAATTGATGTGTGTACCAAGATTGGTTGAAATCGGTCCAGTGGTTTAGGAGGAGACTTGGAGCAAACATGCATACATACATGCACATGCAAACATTTTTATAATTTGTACAGCTCTACAGGAGTAGTTATTTTAAAGTACTGACAGGCGAAAAACGTTGTTCACTGCCTTTTTTTTTTTTGGACAATACCCACTTCAAAATAGCTAACGGCCGAAATCAGCTGATCGTGATTAAAATGAAATTCTACAACAACCAGAGTAAGAAATGGAACTGCGCTTCAATAAATTTGTGGCTGTGTGGGCCGAAATGGTGAAATAGGCATATCGCTAGAATGCAAGCCACAGACGAAAATAAGTGAGAAACTTGGTCATGACCCCGAGAAAGAAGATGAATCTAAAGCTTGTCTTAGTCACACCTTTGTATCTGCACAGTGAGAGTACTAATGTGTGCAAACTTACCTTACGACTTAGCGCGCAAATGGGCAAAACATCTGAACTGCCTTCTCAAGCCCAGGGTGTTAAACAGACATTCTAAATAAATATGAACTTGACCCTGTAAGGCAGCTAATATCAGGTGTGGATTGTAACAAAAATAATCAGAAATGCAGCTGTCACGTAACTAGAATGCATGAATTAATAAAGGAGAAAGTTTGGGGTCTATTCTAGAAAGACAAAACAGCTATTCCCTTTTTTTATTCTACATATAATTTATTAACTGTGCTTTCGGGAGTCAAGTGATACACAACAATCATGTTTAATTACTTTTGACACTCAATAACAAAATATTTAACTTCTGGAGATATTGAACTGACGATAATGAAAATCGTTATCTCTACACATAAAAATTTTTATCACAGGAAATAATGATTAAAAATATTCATCAAGTCATTTACATCTACATTGTCGAGGCTTGGTCAATGCACTGAGTTGCCAGAAAATAAATTTTCTTTTTGTACCAATGAAAAGACTCTCATGTACTCAATGTGAGGGTAGGTTAGTATCCTAGCTTTTGATATTCAATGGTCAAAGCGTACGCAAGTTGGAGTGAGCAATTCTAGACTCGACATTAACTGTGTCCTAATGCACAATAGTGCTTTACCAAACAGCATCTGCAATGGTGTTGTCTCCGTGCTGGATCTGAAACGCTAATTTCCTACTCTGGCCTTGACTGAATTCACTTAGTCTCATCTTTCCTCCGTTCTGTAGAACGTTAATCTTTCCCTAGACGAAATAATGGTTATTGCACTTTCGCTAAGGGTTGTAGCGATGTGCACAATTTCTTTGAACACAAAAATTCCCTCAGGAATAATTATCTACCTCTTTTCTATCAAAGCAAAGCTCTCAACACCCTCGCTTATTTCCACACACTTGTGCGGTCCGCTGCGAGATGAGAGAGATATTTTAATTCTCAAAATGCTTTTATCTAATGGGGATCCCCCACCATGTCGCGTCTTCATCTCCCAGTATGGCTTCAGCCAATCACCAACTCATTAGAAGTAATTTTATTTTTCTTGCTGGGTCGTACCCTAGCCCTGTTAATGCCATGCAGCCACTTACCATCAGTCCTGGCTGTATTTAAGTTAAAGGGAATAATGTACTGTAGTGGCCTTATCCCTTTCTACGCTGAAGCTCGCTGTTCTCTTGTTAAATGGGGTTTTCCAATGCCATTAACCACCTGCTCGGTTGTTCTCCATAATGCGTTTCACTTTAACTTGTTTATTCATGCACCTGCCATATACTGGTAGATATTATTTTGTCAGTTTTCTGTACATGAGATAAACTGCAATTGCCTTTGGTTGATATAATGTAATTACTGTTTTCTGAGGGTATCGTACTGTATCGTACTGTTGTTGTGAATCAAGCTCATGTAAGGTACATAAAATCCGGAAGCCTTACACGTGCCGTCCCTTCCGAATTAATTTTGTGCTGCTGTGATCAATGGTTGAGGCGCTGCTCATTGCAGTGAAAATTATAAATCCAATTAATTTTAATCATTGTCCAGCTACTTGTCTCTCTTGTGCTAGATGATATCGTCTTAACACTACTTTTTTTTATTCGAAATGTATTGCTTTACATATCATTTTCTATTTAGATGATTATTATGTGGCTTAGAGTCCTTTATAGTTACTTGAGTAATCTTATAACATTTTTCTCTCTAGTACTTGTGGTTAAATTCTATTAAAATGGTTCATCCACCCTTTAGATTCTCTCTTTTCAATAACTTCAGGCACTCCACAATTCTGAAACATTCATGATACTGATGATTGTGAAAGATGAGTGAAGTTAAGGAGAAGTTTGTTTCCCTTATATCTATTCTCAACACTTAAATGCTACATCAATATTACAATTTATTCTCATAAACAGACACGTATTTACTTAAGTGAAATTATATATGTAAAAGAGTTAATTTTTTGCGTATTTTTCTACACATTAACACCATTTTTATATTCACTGTCATTATTTACCATTAAAACATTACTTTCCAAAATATCTACGATTCACAAATTCTTATTAACATCTATTTAGACTGAATGGACATTTAAAAATTACACATGTAATACAGAATATGAAACATGGTAAATTTATGAATATACTTCAACAATTTACAAATCTAATTATAGAATACAAATGAAACACATAATTTACAAATTCTCAGTGGTACAGATGGACTGCTTATTTACAGGCATCTCAACTCCTCGCTGAGGTGATTATCTTTTGCAGTCTTTAAAATATTACTATGAATTTATCACACATATCACTTTCTTCCTTCACACACTTTACACTTTAAAATTTTGGGCTGAGTTTGCTTCCTGATGATGCTGTCCATCAGTGGTCGTTGATGCTGCTAGTCTGTTGTAGACTCTGCACGATGTTCATGAAGATTATTGTCTTTTACAGTTCTGAGTGATCAGGCATGAATGCCATTACATGGCCAATTCCATGTTACATTGTTATGACAACAACTGCTCGTCCAAGGCAATGCCATGATGTGACAACATAGGTGGTATAGTCTTTTATTGGTGTCATTGCCATCGAGGTTAATGAGTGTAGCATCTCAATGGTTGCTGCATTTTGATGTCCCCATTATGCATAATCTGTTTGATGATTTGGTCCCATCTTTGGTTGATTTGATAGTTATAATGAAATAACTGCCACGGTTTTGTTGAATATTGCTTTCTGTTGCTTCTGCCAAATCTCATACTGGTTTAAGGTATATGATTTAGAAAGGAATCTTGCTGTCTTCTGCCCTCATCTTGGGACTCTTTCTTCTTGCTGTGTCTTCATGTCTTCTTTCTTACAACTTCTCGGGCATAGGGATAGGATATGTTATTCAGTGACAGTTATTAGAAAGGATTATCAGTAGTGTTGTTATGAGATATGGTCAAGTCTGAATAGATAATTTCGGAAGTGATATATCTATTTTAAGTTATTAGCTTCTCCATCTGGTATTGAGAGAAATATTCTGAGTTTATAGTTCCAGGCTGATGTACTAATGAGCTGTTGCCGACAGTTTGCTGTTGTGTGTTGCTGCTATTGTGCATTGCCGTTAGTGGGGTTGCTTCGCCTTCCTTGTAGGTGTGCAGCTTTTGTCCCTCGCTCCTGCTGGGTTTTCCCATCCTCTGGCTGTTGGGGTGAGGCGTGGGACAATATTCTTCAAAATACATGTGACTTGGTCTTCGAACTAATGTGAAGTGTGACACAGTGAATTCCTTACTTCGGTCTCCAGTTTGTCGCCAATGCAATATTGTGCAATCGTATAAATTCTCACACTCAGACTATAGCTTCCCATCGACTTCCTGCTTCTGTCGTCAGCCTGGCTTTCTTCCCCAGACAATTGTAGTGCCATTGTTTGTTCAAATGGCTCTGACCACTAAGGGACTTAACATCTGTGGTCATCAGTCCCCTAGAACTTAGAACTACTTAAACCTAACTAACCTAAGGGCACCACAAACATCCATGCCCAAGGCAGGATTCGAACCTGCAACCGTAGTGGTCACACGGTTCCAGACTGAAGCGCCTAGAACCGCCGTTGTTTGTGTGTCTTCTTTGTTTCATTTGTTTACAATGAATTTTGCTTAATGCTACTACTTACAAGTTTCTTTATCTATATTTACAATGAGCTTTACATTTGAATATTTACATGAATAATACAAAATGAACGGTTAAATAGTTATTTTCAGTACTTTATAGAAGAATTATATCCTTTACACGTTAAGTTACTTCATTTTATAACGGTTCCTTTACTTCTTGAATGAGCATGGATTGATGATGTGTAAGTTAGTTAGTTAGTACAGCATGCAATTAGTTTTCTTTTATTTTTTTTCTAACCTACTTTGATTATTTACTTGATTAGTATTATTGTACCTATATTTAAATACTTACGTGTTTGCAGCTCATCCTGTCTGCCTCTTGAGATCTGCTGCTACCTGAAACATATCTACATTCTTTTGCTGTATCTTCTGTGATCCATTTATATTTTAGTTTTCAGGGCTAATTGCCGTATGACTACTGCTTCTGTAGAACAGCACATCATTCTTCAGCATATAATGATGACGAACGTCAACCGAGTTCTTGTTTTTCCACTTATGTTTGACCCTTAAAACGTCTGGTCTTTGTTCTGTTAGTTTGATACATGACCCTGGCAGTCAAATGCAAGTCTTGTTTGCCTTGTGACGTTCGACGAACGTCCCATAATTGGTCCACGTACTTCGACCTTTTGTGCTTTTAACACTAATAAGTCATTGTCACTATTGCAACGATTGTAAAACGGCTCTGATATCGCTGTTAACTCACTCCCACTATCTACTATTGCGTTAACGACAGTAACCTTGACTGGTACACGAATTATCGGACTTGCTACAGACAACACACAGCCATGCCCGAGGGAGGACTCGAATCTCCGACGGGGGGAGCCGCATGGACCGTGACAAGGCGCCTCGGATCGATCAGATCGAGTGGCTACCCCACGCAGCTCTTCGACTTCCTCCATTAATATGTCCTCACTTACTTCGCAATTTAACAGATGTATGTGTGTTTGTTCTGTCATAACAGGATGTCATTTCCCATTAACATTTGATGGTCTTCATCGAGAGTTTTTGGAGTACTTCCCTTTTTTAAATTGTCCAACTTTAGTCTCGCTGCTTCTAGATCAGCCTCTAAACTAACCAATCTAGATTTTAAATCCTCATTTTCATGCCTTCCTATTTCCTTTAAGTTTGTCTTCTCGTCACACATCCGTGTAATCGTGTTCAATTTGGATTTTAGAGCCTGGCAAGCATTCTTTAAGTGTGACAGTACTTCACACTTAGATTCTATGGATGCGTCAGATTCTACGTTAAGTGTATTTGTACCCGTACCCTGATTAAACTCGTTATCATATTCGTTATCTGCCACTGAGAGTTGCAGATTCAAATTTTCAGCTATGTCATCATTTATTACGACGCTGTTTTCTGTGTCTGATGTGATGGTTACATAGTCTCGGTAATACTGCCTTACTATGTCGTCGTATGTGCCAGAATTGTATACATTTGAATCTGATTTATCAGACTGCTCACATACTTTATTATCTGGTTCGTTTTCCAATCCAGACGGCATATTTTCCCTGTCATTTTCCTCTCCCTTATCGACTTGTTCCTCCTGATTTTGTTCGATTCCCGCTATCCACAATGCATCAGACTATTTCTGCTTTTCTTCCAAAGTTTTGTGGAAGGATTTTAGTAGATTTTGTAGCATGTCGAACTTTTGATCAGGTGTACTTATCCGTTCTTCCTTCTTTTTTCTAAGACCGGTATTAGCCGTATTTTGTCGTTTAATACTATCTTTTGATGAATAGTGGAGTTACAGGTTACATTATTATATGTTTTATCCTTCTCAAAATCATTTTTCGTTTGTGTAGAATCAAACATCTGCACTGTATACATTAATGCTTCGTCATAATCAAATGGTTCATCACTAGATAATGTTGGGAGTTCATCCTCATCGTCAGTGTCAATCCAACATATCTCGTCCCAACACTTTAGTTGTAACTTCCTCTCTATCTGTTCAGATACCTTTGACGATCTTTCTGTCGTTCCTGTTACCAATTCCGACTCTTCTTGTCATCCGCTTCTGCAGAAAGTGTTCATCTGCTTGAACTCCTACAATACCTAACGTCAGTCAATCCTCACGCTTCCCAGGATTTGGTGGTCGTAATTCAACCTCCATCTGTGGTTCGTTTCTCCGGTAATTATCCGAAGTATTTGCCTGTGGGTGCGTTATCACGCCACCTTCTACCTATCTGCTTACTCTCTATGAACCTGGAGATCGCTGGTTATAGTCAGTCTGTTGGTTATCCCGAGTTCTCCAGTTTCCATTCCTGTTTTCGTCTATATTCCGCCTGTTCCAACCACAATTAAAATCGTATCCATTACTCTGTGGTCTAGTGTTTCCAGTATTCCCATTTCCGTAACTATTCCCATTTCGTCCAGAATTCAATCCCAATACCGGACTACCATCGATACTATTATTTTTATTCTCCTTACTATTACGTATTCTTTCAAAATTATTCTGTCCTGAATCGCGACTCTTTGAGAGTCGTTTTCATACATGAATTCTACGTCTCTCAAAACACCTTTCCTATTAAGGTTTGTTGATACTTCATTGGCAGTTTCGTTTTGCATATTTGAATCAATCCTCCGTCGCTATATGGGTTATCTAAGTATTGGTTCCTTTTAGCCATATTCTCAAAGAATTTGACTGCTGTTTTCTCACGCGAATTTTCGAATGAGTCATTTCGTAATAATCCATATTTTATTCTCATCTGAGACTCAGGCGACCAATATCTTGCTATCAAGACAGTTCTAAACGAATTATACGAATCGCAACTTTCTGCTATCTTCTGCATAGTTTCAGCAACACTTCCATCCATATGTGCACAAATGAATCTAACTAATGTTTCAATGGCCAATGTGTCGGTATTCCTACTTTAAATTGGTCATTAAATGTGCGGGGATGGTGAATATTTGCATCTTCCTTATAGTGCTATTATTTCCGCACTATAAGAAAGTGGTTATTGTGAAAACCTCTCGCTTCTCTCTGTGATGTATCTGATGGGTTTTGAAGACTAGAATTCTGTCCTTGGTTTACGTGAAATCTACGCAAACGTGTGTAACTTGGTTCATTCTGTGACATTTGTACCATAGAATCACTTGTAGGTCTCATTGCGCAATATGCGTGCAAAACGCCCGCTACAGGCTCTGTATCTTGACGTGTATGTAATTCTGGCTCGTTAGACGCTGTACTGCAACCCGTCGGTATTCGTCCTACAGGTTGTGGCGTTGCATAACGCGTCTCTGTGGTTTGATCAGCGTATGTCACGCTTTGTGCATAACGTACTGAAGCTTGCTGTAAAACACACTATTGTATTCCCGATTGACCCGTTATTCTTTCTTGAACAAGTGGTCGCAAACCAAACTGTTCCCTACGGTTAACGTGATGTTCTGGCATACGCTGGTTTGGACTAATTTCCCGTTCGCGGTTTGCCGTTTCGGACTGGCATCCGCATATGCCTTTCCGTCTTACGTACACGTAATTTCGCGTACCCTTTCTGTCGTATTATCGGCTACTGTTGATTTTGCAGTCTTCACAGTAGTATCTACCGACACTAAAGCGGATTCTGTCGTCGTCTGCGACTCCTCACTAAGGCTTTCTACGTCACCACTACTTTCGTTCGAACGTACAACTTCCGATCTCAGCCGCTGAAATTGGAGTTAGTTTTTCTCTTGTATTTTTAAAATACGAGCATCGAATTGCTTTAATGCTGCTTTTGTCCTTCTTTTGCGTGACGTCGTGTCAGCAATGACATGTTTCGCCTTCGCCGTCGCTTTCATGGCAAAAAAACGTGGTTCAAATGGCTCTGAGCACTATGGGACTTAAAATCTGAGGTCATCAGTCCCCTAGAACTTAGAACTACTTAAACCTAACTAACCTAAGGACATCACACACATCCATGCCCGAGGCAGGATTCGAACCTGCGACCGTAGCAGTCGCGCGGTTCCAGACTGTAGTGTCTAGAACCGCTCGGCTACTCCGGCTGGCTTTCATGGCAAAAGCTTCGATCTGTTGTTTAAAACATTTTTGACACTTTGTTGCGTCATTTCACGCAACGCAATCATCTATTTTTTGGACAGTGTCAATATCTGTTATCAGTTGTTTGTGCCCTGTAACGAGCGTCTGAAGCGTGATTTGTGCTTCTTTAGATTCAGTTCGTATTTTATCTAATTGGCCTTGAATATTGTCACGCGATTTTTGTTTTTAAAAGTTTTATTCTTGCTTGTTTATTCTCTTTTTCTTTGTATTATATGTAAGTTTTGTTAAACTAAATGTTCTTTCTGCAGTAATTTGATTTAATTATCAAGTGATTTTGGATTTAGCAATTGATTTAGTATCGGCATAATTCGTGCCATCTAATTCCTTTTGTCCTTGTCTTATGGGTCCTTCTATACGCTTTTCTGATTCCTGGGACTGTTGTAATAAACGCTGCGATTCCTGAGATTGTTGTAATAAACGCTACAACATTCCAAATATGTTGGCGTTTTCATCTACACCATTTTCGTCAGTTGCCATCTGATTTTACCGTTCCCTTCACTTCCGAACATAGTATTGGAGCACTAACACTCGTTCTTTCATGCAATTGCAAAGCCTGCCTGATTCAATATGCTTACTTTTGTTTTAATATCCTGTAAATTACTATCTGCAGACTCAACTTCCGATTCATTAGCAATGCCGTTCTCATGTCAATTCTTTGGACCGTATCGAACATCATGTGTCGCATTTTCGGTCTCGTTCGGTATTTTTACGTGTTCTGTCTGGTGTTGTTCACGCTGATCTACCTGTTGTGTGTCCAACTTGATCTGCCTAGATCTTCCATGGCTTCTCTTTGTCTTAATCGATTATTTTCTGTCATCTTTGAGCGTTCCACTAAGTGTTGCTGTTCGCGAATTTTCCGAACCTGACTACGCGTTAACATCACAGCAGAAGACTTGATTCTACCCCCAAATATCATCCACGCTCCCATATTCAATATCTGAACCCGTTTCCTCGTCTTTTATGTAGCCTTTTGGTTACTGGAGTTAAGTCAGAACTCAACACAACCCAGTTCAACGATGTGGTGCGCCAGCAAATAAGAATCCAATTCTATCTACATTTACTGCACAGTTGAGTCACATTTACATTTACATTTACATGTTTTCTCCAATTTGCGTCAGCTTATTGTTTGGGAGGATTGCGTGTTTTGTACCTATCAAAAGCAAACCCGCAATATGTCAGAATGCTGTAATTTCGCATCGTGGTAGTGTCGCAATTTTGTCATGGTTCTACCTTTGTATCTGCACAGTGAGTGTACTAATGTGTGAAAACTTAGCTTACCACTTCTTAGTGCGCAAATGGACAAATAATCTGAACTATCTTCTCAAGCCTAGGGTCTTAAATAGACATTCTACATAAATATGAACTTGACCCTGTAAGGCAGCTAATATCAGGTGCGGATTGTGACAAAAATCATCAGAAATGCTGCTGTCACGTAACTAGAATGCATGAATTGATTAAGTTGAAAGTTTGGGGTCTATTCTAGAAAGACAAAACAGCTATTAGCTTTTTTTATTCTACATATAATTTATCACCTGTGCTTTCAGGGGTCAAATGATACACAACAGTCATGTTTAATTACTTTTGACACTCAGTAACAAAATATTTAACTTTTGGAGATACTGAACTGACAATTATTAAATTCTTATCTCTACACATACAAATTTTTATCACAGGAAATAATGATTAAAAATATTCATCAAGTCATTTACATCTACGTTGTCGTAGCTTAGCCAATGCACTGAGTTGCTAGAAAATAAATTTACTTTTTGTGCCAATGAAAAAACTCTCATGTACTCAATGTCAGGGTAGGTTAGTATCCTAGCTTTTGATATTCAATGGTCAAAGCGTACGGAAGTTGGAGTGAGCAATTCTAGACTCGACATTAACTGTGTCCTAATGCACAATGGTGCTTTACCAAGCAGCATCTGCAATGGTGTTGTCTCCGTGCTGGATCTGAAACGCTAATTCCCTACTCTAGCCTTGACTGAATTCACTCAGTCTCAGCTTTCCTGCGTTCTGTAGAACGTTAATCTTTCCCTAGACGAAATAATTGTTATTGCACATTCGCTAAGGGTTGGAGCGATGTGTACAATTTCTTTGAACACAAAAATTCCCGCAGGAATAATTAACTACCTCTTCGCTATCTGTACCCATGATACGTGAAGCACATCATCCTCACTTCTCAGAAAGCAAAGCTCACTATTCTCTCGCTTATTTCCACACACTTGTGCGGTCCGCTGCGAGATGAGACAGAGATTTTCGTTCTCCAAATGCTTTTATCGAATGGGGATCTCACCTGCGTGTCGCGTCTGCATCGCACAGTACGGCTTCAGCCAATCACCATCTCCCTAGAGGTGAATTTTATTTTTCTTGCTCGGTCGCCGCCTAGCCCTGTTAATGCCGTGCAGCCACTTACCCTCAGTCCCGGCTGTATATAAGTTAAAAGGAATAATGTATTGTTCTGGTCTTATCCCTTTCTACGCTGAAGCTCGCCGTTCTCTTGTTAAATCGGGTTTTCCAATGCCATTAACCACATGTTAGGTTGGTCTCCAAAATGCGTTTCACTTTAACTTGTTTATTCATGCACCTGCTATGTACTGGTAGATATTATTTTGTTTGTTTTCCATACATGAGCTTAACTGCAGTTGCCTTTTGTTGATATAATGTAATTACTGTTTTCTGAGGGTATCATACTGTATCGTACTGTCGTTGTGGATCAAGCTTATGTAAGGTCCATAAAATCTGGATGCCTTAGAAGCTTACTCCAAAAAATGAAGCAAAGACTTGATTTATGATGTTTGAACCCTTCTAGATAGCTGACCCACTCTCTGGCCGACGAAGGTACACATGTACTGGCATCGAAAGATACGAACGTGTCTGTGTAGAGGATGGCATTTCAGAGCACACTGTATGGTTTTGCCCTCAGAATATGGGCGTGGCCTGTGCTGAGGGACAGCAATGTAGTCAGCATATTAAAGGGATTCTGCAGCACCTGTGAGCTTCGGAGATCCTAGACAACATTGCTGATGCGGCTTCGAGAAGGGATTGGACAGCACATAATCGTTTGAGTCAGTATGCTTCGGCTGTAGTAATTGGACTGCAGCGCCACTATAGCAAGGTTTTGCGCACCGAATGAATCGGAGCGAACGGAACTAATCGAGCTGTCATTAGGCAACAGTCGATAACGGATATCGCACCGTGTTCCAGAAAAACGGACAAAGAATTCAGGTTATTTTAGAACACCCTCTGCGGCGTTCACGGAAATGACATTGCATCTGTGGAGCAAGATGCCACTGAGTGAAAAGAAAATGGTTCAAATGGCTCTGAGCACTATGGGACTTAACTTCTGAGGTCATCCGTCCCCTAGAACTTAGAACTACTTAAACCTAACTAACCTAAGGACATCACACACATCCATGCCCGAGGCAGGATTCGAACCTGCGACCGTAGCGGTCGGGCGATTTCAGACTGTAGCGCATAGAACCGCTCGGCCACTAAGGCCGGCACTGAGTGACTGTAAGGAATCTCTCGTGCAAGAACTGTTTAATAGCTGATCGTATTAATACGGCAGTGATAGACAGAATTTCTGTAATTATCCATAATACAGCACTGGCCATTAAAATTGCTACACCACGAAGATGACGTGTTGCTGACGCGAAATTTAACCGACAGGAAGAAGATGCTGTGATACGCAAACGATTAGCTTTTCAGAGCATTCACACAACGTTGGTGCCGGTGGCGACACCTGCAACGTGCTGACATGAGGAAAGTTTCCTACCGATTTCTCATACACAAACAACAGTTGACCGGCGTTGCCTGGTGAAACGTTGTTGTGATGCCTCGTGTAAGGAGGAGAAATACGTACCATCACGTTTCCGACTTTGATAAAGGTCGGATTGTAGCCTATCGCGATTGCGGTTTATCGTATCGCGACATTGCTGCTTGCGTTGGTCGAGATCCAATGACTGTTAGCAGAGTATGGAATCGGTGGGTTCAAGAAGGTAATACGGAACGCCGTGCTGGATCCCAACGGCCTCGTATCCCTAGCAGTCGAAATGACAGGCATCTTATCCGCATGGCTGTAACGGATCGTTCAACCACGTCTCGATCCCTGAGTCAACATATGGGGACGATTGCAAGACAACAACCATCTGCACGAACAGTTCGACGACGTTTGCAGCAGCATTGACTATCAGCTCGGAGACCATGGCTGCGGTTACACTTGACGCTGCATCACAGACAGGAGCGCCTGCGATGGTGTACTCAACGACGAACCTGGGTGCACGAATGGAAAAACGTCATTTTTTCGGATGAATCCTGGTTCTGTTTACAGCATCATGATGGTCGCATCCGTGTTTGGCGACAACGCGGTGAACGCACTTTGGAAGCGTGTACTCGTCATCGCCATACTGGCGTATCACCCGGCGTGATGGTATGGGGTGCATTTGGTTACATGTCTCGGTCACCTCTTGTTCGCATTGACAGCACTATGAACAGTGGACGTTATATTTCAGATGTGTTACGACCCGTGGTTCTACCCATCATTCGATCTCTGCGAAACCCTACATTTCAGCAGGATAATGCACGACCGCATATTGCAGTTCGTTTACGGGCCTTTCTGGATACAGAAAATGTTCGACTGCTGCCATGGCCAGCACATTCTCCAGATCTCTCACCAATTGAAAACGTCTGGTCAAAGGTAGCCGAGCAACTGGCTCGTCACAATAATATGTCAGTCACTACTCTTTATGAGCTGTGTTATTGTGTTGAAACTGCATGGGCAGCTGTACCTGTACACGCCATCCAAGCTCTGTGTTACTGAATGCCCAGGTGTATCAAGGCCGCTATTACCGCCAGAGGTGGTTGTTCTGGGTACTGATTTCTCAGGATCTATGCACCCACATTGCGTGAAAATGTAATCACATATCAGTTCTAATATAATATATTTGTCCAATGAATAACCGTTTATCATCTGCATTTCTTCTTGGTGTAGCAATTTTAATGGCCAGTAGTGTAGTAGCAGTAGATATAATAATGGTCCAAGTAGACACAGCGAGATGTAAAAGCACCGATAGCGGTGGTGGTGGCATGACAGTAACAGCAATACTTACTTAATATTTAACACTGGCATCGTTATTTATTAAGATAAAATAAAAGCAGAAATACGGGGTGAACGTTATTGAAACCGACAAACTGCAGGGACGGATTCGTGACAGGAAATGGATGCAAAAATGTCCTATGAAGATGTTAACAGAAATGCATCGTTGCCACAGTTGACGCCGCTGACGAAGGAAAGTTCGCCGGCCGAAGTGGCCGTGCGGTTAAAGGCGCTGCAGTCTGGAACCGCAAGACCGCTACGGTCGCAGGTTCGAATCCTGCATCGGGCATGGATGTTTGTGATGTCCTTAGGTTAGTTAGGTTTAACTAGTTCTAAGTTCTAGGGGACTAATGACCTCAGCAGTTGAGTCCCATAGTGCTCAGAGCCATTTGAACCATTTGAACGAAGGAAAGTTCCTCTGACCACGTGCGGTGTGTCCCTTGTGTGTTTCAGGCTGTGTAATTGACGCAGCGTACTGCAAGCAGCAGAATGGTCCGGCGTTCACGTCGGGATCAAACCGAGATGGTGTTTGTGCACGGCCAAGCAGATGGAAAATGTCGAGAGGCGACACAGATATACCAAAACAAGTACCCTCACAGACACCAACCACATCAGACGACGTTTCAATGCCTTTCTGGGCCTTTGTGTGACCATGGGTCGTTTCAGACAGACGAATGTGCAGGGAGACGATGGTCGGTGCGTACACATCAGACTTGCAGGACCAGGTTCTACAGGATACTGAAACGAACCCTAGTACAAGCTCCAGGCAAGTGGCCCGAAAACAAGGCGTGAGCCAAAGTACGATAATATCGATCCTGACTGACAACACGTACAATGCATCCCATGGATGCCACTTTCAACATCTGTTGTGGCATGGATGTTGTTCAGCTCTGTACTGTGTTCTGGGACGATCTGTTGTCATTGCACGCACACCGTCCATTACGGGACACATAAAGGACTTATTTCAATAGTAGTACAAGCCCATTTTTGTTCATTCTGAGATACAGAGTCCTAAAGTGAAATGAACGCTGAAAAATCTGCAGATTTTTCAGCGCTCGTTTAACTTTAGGACTCTGTATCTCAGAATGAACAAAAATGGACTTGCACCACTATTGAAATAAGCCCTTCACTTGTTCATAGAACTTTTTTTGTTGTGGACTGACAAGACAGCCAGTCCACAGTGACGGGTAACCGAAAGGCACGCGCCTAAACTCACGCAGGCTGGCGTGAGGTCTGAAACAGGATACGTAATGTATGCCATAAAGAAAAGTACGTAGCTTCTGGAATACTTAACTTTAATCCACAATTGGTGAACATTGGTCTTGTTACTGTACATGCTTCATTAGATACATAGCAAAGGATAAATGGCGCCTTGCTAGGTCGTAGCAATTGACTTAGCTGAAGGCTATGCTAACTATCGTCTCGGCAAATGAGAGCGTAATTCTCAGTGAATCTTTCCTAGCAACGTCGGCTGTACAACTGGAGCGAGTGCTAGTAAGTCTCTCTAGACCTGCCGTGTGGCGGCGCTCGGTCTGCAATTACTGACAGTGGCGACACGCGGGTCCGACATGTACTAATGGACCGCGGCCGATTTAAAGCTACCACCTAGCAAGTGTGGTGTCTGGCGGTGACACCACATTTTTTTCCTCCATCTCCAGTCATCAATCGGTCCCTGCTGTTTGTCGGGTTTATTATGTTCGCCCTCTACAATAGTATTATGAAGTCTTCTCGGGCTATAAGCCTGGTCAGGCGTCGTTGTGCCGCATCGTTTCGACCAGTTTCCTACTCGTCATCTTCAGGTGAAGTGTCGGGTTAATGTCCAGTTTACGTTTTTATAGCCGCTGGACCGCCGGCTCCTCTGCCTCGTCTGCAACAGATGGGCCAATCGTGCTGCTCTAGAACGGTTGTCGCGGACGGTTGAGGGGGGGTGGGGGTGGGGAGGGGGCGGACTCCCGACGTATTGGAGGGTCCTAGCTTTCCATCCTCGTGTTGCCTGTCTGTTCCTTACACTGACTTCGCCGCTTTACATCAGAGCGCTCGTCACGTATTCTTGCTATCGCTAAAATCTATGCAGAGCCCAGTTGGAAATCGTTATCCCGGTTGACAAGATCATCATGGACACGTATCTCCATTGCCTCTTTAATGACTGAGTGCCAGAACTAGTTCCTCTGGCACAGCACCTCTGTCTGTTCAAAATCAAACTTCTGACATGCGATGAGACTGTGCTCTGCCATTGCAGATGTGTCCGTTTGGCCGAGGTGAACGCTTCTCACATGGCGCTGCGAAATACACCTTTGGTCTTGCCGACATGTTTCTCGGCACATTCGCAACTGATGCTGTAGACTCCAAGTGTTCGCGGTCCTAGACTGTCTTACATTGAGCCAAGCATATTTTTGATTTTAGTCGATCAGTGGAAAATCGTTTTAAAATTGGTCTCCAGTATCCTTGCAATCTTGGTTGTAAGCGGCCCAGAATACGGAAGCAATGCCAGACGCTTTATGTCTCCTTCCGGCTGGAGAGCGCGTCTTATGTGTCTCTCCGAGTAGCCGTTGTAGTAGCAGGGTTTTGGAACATACGTTGTGCTCGAACATTATGAATTACCTCTAAGAGAACGGTCTATTGACACGGATTTAAACATTGTTCATGTGAAACGTAACTGGATTGAGTGTTATCGAGAAGGAATTTCATATTGACTCAGTATTTCTAGATGTAAAGAGGGCTTTTGACACCGTACCTCACGAGTGGCTTGTAATCAAATTGCGTGCTTATAGAATAACGTTTCGGTTGTGCGCCTGAATTCTAAATTTCCGTCAGAGAGATCACAGTTCGTAAAAACGACGGAAAGTCATCGAGTAAAACAGAAGTGATTTCTGGCGTTCCCCAGGGTAGTGCTATAGGCCCTCTGCTGTTCCTTATCTATGGAACCGATTTAGGTGGCAGTCTGAGCAGTCGTCTTAGGTTGTTTGCAGATGACGCTGTCGTTCACCGTCTAAAAAAGCCATTATAAGATTAAAGCAAATTGTAAAACATTTTAAATAAGATATCTATACGGTGCGAAAATTGGCAATTGACGCTAAATAATGAAAAGTGTGAGGTCATCCGCATGAGTGCTAAAAGGAATCCGATAAGCTTCGGTTGCACGATAAATGAATCAGATCTGAAGGTCGTAAATTCAACGAAATATCTAGGAATTACAGTTACGAACAACTAAAACTGAAAAGAACACATAGAAAAGGTTTTGGGAAGGCGAACTAAAGACTGCGTTTTATTGGCGGAGATGCAACAGATCTACTAAAGAGACTGCCTACACTACACTTGTCCGTCATCTTTTGGAGCACTGCTGCACGATGTGGGATCCTTACCATACAGGATTGACGCAGTCCTTTCAGAAAGTTTAAAGAAGGGCAGCACATTCTCTACTATCGAGAAATAAGGGAGGGAATTTCATGGACATGGTACGGGATATGGGGTGGATATCACTCAAACAGGCGCTTCTCGTTACGGCGTAATCTGCTCACAAAATTTGAATCAAGAACTTTCTCCTCCGAATGCCATAATATTTTGTTGACGCCGACAAGAGAAATAACAGAGATTTATTGTGTAGGTGGTTCTATGAGCCCTCTGCCAGGCACGTAAGTGTGATCTGTAGAGTAGCCATGCAGATGCAGATATAGATGTAGATGGGGCACCTCGGTGAATAGACCCTCCTTGACGCATATGTTTCTTGCTGAAAAGTCTGGCGTTCTTGCCGTATGCTGGGCCGCCCGTGGTCAAGATTGCCAGAGTATGTGAGAAGAACAATATTATAACCATTTTTGGCTCATCGACAAAAATAAATAATATGCTTGGCTCAATGATAGACAAACTAGTACTACTCACACCTAGAGTGTACAGCATAAGTTGAGAATGTAGCAAGTAGTACAGGGGCAAGACGCAAAGGTGTGTTTTGCAGTGCTGGTCAGAATATGTGAGAAGCATTTGCCTCGTTGAAACGGACAAGTCTGTAATAGCAGAGTTCGGCCTCAATGAAAGTCATACGTTCGATTTTGAACAGACAAAGGTATTGTAATAGACGAACGAGTTCTGGAACTTAATCATCAAGGAGGCAATGGAGATACGGTTCCGAGATGATCTCATCAACCGGGACAGCGATTACCAGCTGAGCTTTGCGTGGTATGTAGCGACAAGAATACATCAAGAGCGCTCTGATGTGAAAGCGGTGAAGGCAGTGGATGGAACAGACAGGCAGCACCAGGGTGCGAAGCCAGGACACTCCAGCATGCCGGGAGTACCCCCAGCACTGTCTGCGACACCTCCTCTGGGGGTGAGTGTTGGGCTCAGCCGTTGTAGACAAGGCAGAGCCGGTGGTCCAGTGGCTATAAAGATACGAACTGGAGATGAACCCAGCATTCGCTGGCCCGATCTACTGCAACAATAATTTCCTCTGCAGAAGACACCCTCATCGATCATCACGTCCAGCCCATCATCATCACCGACATTAGCTCGACTAGCATACCACTTTCTTTTCGTTTCAGGTAAACATCACGCCTATCCATTAACGAGAGGTCACCAAACTCCGGCCAACAGAAGAACCAGCAAGGGTCGCTCCTAATGAGCGTGAACTGCAAACGCCTCGTGCCAAGGAATGACTCGTCATTCAACGAACAAACGAATGAACCGCACTTTCTGCTGAAACGTGGAATCGAAAACTTGGCGAAAAGTTGTCGCAGAAAGACGCCTCGGCTCGGCTCATAACACGAGAAGGCTTCATCATCTAAATTCGCTGAGAAAGCCTGCATTCTCAAATATTATAGTAATCAAAAAATACAGCAAATAGTAGAATATGAGGTGTAGACACGGTAATGCTGCTTGCAGAGTGCACATTTGGATGTAAATGCAGACTGTCGTCTGCCTGCAATGACTGCACAGTCGACGGGACGTTACGCTCTGTAATTCTGTTATGTCTATATACTATGCACACTGTTTCTTGTTTTTAGGAGTTCGCAGGTCATATTCATCCATACTACACTGCCTGAGAAACAAGTGAAGCATCAAGGATGGGAGGAAAAACTTTAACTTCTCAAGGGAGATGAAAACTCATTTATAATATTGCATTGTTCTTTATATTGACGGAGAATATTCTGGAGTAATTTTAAAGGTATCTATGTTTGTAGTTTCTTTGTAATGAGAGAATTTTGTAATTATAGAATCTTCTTATGTTGTGCAGTCTTTTTGTTAATAATCAGTGTTTGATATTCATAGTGAAGTTGTGTAGATTTTGTCGTTGTGTGATTTGCACTTTACGCCACATGAAGTCACAGATGCTTTCAGACAAACAAATTTAGAGTGGATTGTTTATCTTTAGCTGCTGCATCTACTGATTTGTATTTGCTTTCGAGAACGTGAGTACTCCAGACACAAAAACAGTGTGCTGAGCGAGAGCTAAGTCAGTTTTATTTTAGGGCAGATAGCATCTTGCATTCTTGAGCAAACAGTGTGTAGTCAGAATTTCCAGGTGTCGTGCTAGCAAGCAGAGTGATTTTCAGTGAACAGTGTTGGTAATTTCATACAGTTATTCTCTTCCAAATAGAGTAGTAATTTATTTTTGTAGATATTCTAAGTTAAACATTACATTTCACATCAGGCAACGTTCTTAATATACTCCCGTGCTGAGTTTTAATTAGGTTTCGTTGAGCACACAATTAGTTTCTTTTAGCACTTAATTAGATTCATTTTCCTTATTTCAATTTTCTTTTTATTTTGTGAAGTTCAAAGATTTATTTCACGACACTGTTCACATGCACAACACAGGGCCAATCAACAGTCAGTTTTACTCAACAACTGAACACGATATCTATAGTACACGTTACATGAGGATAAAGTACAGGGTGATTATAATTAAAGTTAAACTTTCAAAACGCTGTAGAAATAACACCACTGGTCAGAATGACGTCAAATTGCAACGGAATATTATCGGAGAAGGGGCAAAACGTATGGCAGAAGAAAAAAATTAGTGTGAAAATTGATCAATAGATGGCGCTGTATGTGTCAGAGCACGTAAATGAAAACACCTGTTATGCGCACAACTCAGCGAAGTTGGTATAAACACGCCGGGTACATGGCTTTTCCTCCTATCGCGTCTGCGACGTTCGCCATGACGCAGGATGGCTCTGTGCATGTAAAGTTGTATTACAAGAATGATGACTGTACACACGTCGCTCTGAAGAAGTCGCGGACACTGAAGGGTTTGAAAAAAAAATGCATTGGTCCGATGAGTGCCGTGGGTCTGGAGAAAATTATTTGCAAATTCGAAAAGACGGATTCTTTTGGTGTGCAACCTCGTAGAGTGAGGAAACGAATTGATTCGACGACAGTGGAAGCAGTGTCCATAGCAATGCAGGAGGAGACGAGTGGTGGTGTGCAAACGTGTAGTGCACGGAGAATTGCCCGAACATTGGACATACCCTTGAGCACGGTGCGTAAAATCCCACGAAACATCCTTCTTTGCTATCCATTCAAAATTACCCATGTACACGAGTTGCTTCCTTTTGACCTGCCAGCAAGAGAGACCTTTGCTTTAGAATTTCTTGCTCGCATGGAAGTAGACAATGATTGGCCATGGAAGATTTTGTGGAGAGACGAAGCCCACCTCCATCTGACAGGATATGTCAATACACAGAATTGTCGAATATGGGCAACGGAAAATTAACACGCGAATCAACCAGTACCACTTCATCCTGACAAGGTCTCTGTGTGGTGCGGTTTACGGCATCATTTATCAATGGGCCATATTTATTCGAAGAGACAGGTGCTTCCGGTCTTGTTACCTGTACCGACACTGGTAAGCGCTATGAGTGCCTTTTGCGGAACCAGCTTGGATGTGTGGATGGGATCATTTTTATGCAAGATGGCGCACCTCTGCACATTGCAAATCCAGTTAAGCCGCTGATGAAGCGCCTAGCGCCATTTCGGAAATTATAGAATTATCAGCCGCCATTTCCCTACACACTGGCAGTCCCTATCAGCTGATTTTAATTCGTGTGACCTCTGGCTGTGGGGCTATCTGAAAAATGTTGTGTTCAGTGTTGCGACTGAAAACTTGGCTACATTGAAGGCACGCATTGCGCAACACATCCTGAACGTGACCCCGGAGACACTCCGATCAGTTGGGCTTGTGTTTAGGCTGCGTCTGTGTGTTGCGGCGCGGGTTGTGGTGGGTGTTGTGCTGTGAATTTCTGGTGCCTGTATCGCGTATCTGGGTGCCAGAATTCGGTCACCGTGATGTGAATGTCGTTCCCTGTCTGCGTCACCTCAAAGTCCTTTTCTAGGATTTGCCTTGTCGCATGTCGCAGCGATTTTTTGACAGCTTCCCTGCGGTCCTGGATTAGGTCCAGCAGGGTTGCTGCAATGACTCGCACCATGTCTTCTTTCACCACTATTCCGTGGCCGAGATCGTCGTCGTCGGTTGGGGCTCGCGCTGGTTCGTTGATGATCTTGATCGGCGCCCGCGTTTCCTCGCTGATGGCTTCTTTGGGGCGCCAGGGGCTCATGTATGAGAGGTCGGAGTGGAAGCCCGTGCAGTTGCGCACTGTTCTTTTTAGTTGGCCTTTAGGTTGCAGCGAGACAGCTCGTGGGCCCCACTGCCTCTGGGGCACTTCTCCTGTTCCTTGCAGTTACGACTGGCGCATCGTACTGCGTCTGCAGCAGAAATCTGAGCAACATTTGACACCACAGCGACACAACGGACCGATACAAAATGGTTATCTCATGGACAGTTCCGAGTCAGGTGCCCTGTAGCGTGCGTTCCATTGACCCTAAACCACCATCATTTGCTATGTCAGTGGTGTCAAGGAAGGGCACATTAGAGGGCAGGATAGAGGTCTGTTGTGTTTTCTGAAGAAATCTGGTTCTGCCTCCGTACCAGTGGTGGGCGTGTTTTGGTCACAAGGAGGCCAGTTGAGGACCTGCGAGCAACCTGTCTGCGTGCTAGACACACTGGTTCTACACCTGGAGTTGAGATCTGGGGAGCGATTTCGTATGTCAGCAGGAGCACACTAATGGTTGTCCCACGCACCCAGACAGCAAATTTGCACCTCAATCTGGTGATTCGACCTTTTGTGCTGCCACTCATGAAAAGCATTCCAGCGGATATTTTCCAACAGGATAACTCTCACCCACATACCGCTGTTGCAACCCAACATGCTCTACTGAGTGTCGACATGTTGCTTTGGACTGCTCAATCATCAGATCTGTCTCCAATAGAGCACATGTGGGACATCATCAGATGACAACTCCGGCGTCATCCACAACCAGTATTAACCGTCCCTGTATTGACCGACCAACTGCAACAGGGATGGAATTCCATCCACAAACTGACATCCGGCTCCTACGCAACACGGTGCTTGCACGTATGCATGCTTGCATTCAACATCGTGGAGCTTACATCGGGTATTAATGAATCAGCATTTCACATTTGCAATGGCTTATCTCGCGGTTACATTAACCTGTGATCTTGATTAGTTAATCATTTAAATATGTCAACTAGATAAATGTATTTCAAAAATTTCATTACTCTACATTAATTATAATTTGTTACTGAGATTTTTTCCGTCACTATATTTTGGTATGCCGGCCGCGGTGGTCTAGCGATTCTAGGCGCTCAGTCCGGAACGGCGCGACTGCTACGGTCGCAGGTTGGAATCCTGCCTCGGGCATGGATGTGTGTGATGTCCTTAGGTTAGTTAGGTTTAAGTAGTTCTAAGTTCTAGGGGACTGATGACCACAGATGTTAAGTCCCATAGTGCTCAGAGCCATATACACTCCTGGAAATTGAAATAAGAACACCGTGAATTCATTGTCCCAGGAAGGGGAAACTTTATTGACACATTCCTGGGGTCAGATACATCACATGATCACACTGACAGAACCACAGGCACATAGACACAGGCAACAGAGCATGCACAATGTCGGCACTAGTACAGTGTATATCCACCTTTCGCAGCAATGCAGGCTGCTATTCTCCCATGGAGACGATCGTAGAGATGCTGGATGTAGTCCTGTGGAACGGCTTGCCATGCCATTTCCACCTGGCGCCTCAGTTGAACCAGCGTTCGTGCTGGACGTGCAGACCGCGTGAGACGACGCTTCATCCAGTCCCAAACATGCTCAATGGGGGACAGATCCGGAGATCTTGCTGGCCAGGGTAGTTGACTTACACCTTCTAGAGCACGTTGGGTGGCACGGGATACATGCGGACGTGCATTGTCCTGTTGGAACAGCAAGTTCCCTTGCCGGTCTAGGAATGGTAGAACGATGGGTTCGATGACGGTTTGGATGTACCGTGCACTATTCAGTGTCCCCTCGACCATCACCAGTGGTGTACGGCCAGTGTAGGAGATCGCTCCCCACACCATGATGCCGGGTGTTGGCCCTGTGTGCCTCGGTCGTATGCAGTCCTGATTGTGGCGCTCACCTGCACGGCGCCAAACACGCATACGACCATCATTGGCACCAAGGCAGAAGCGACTCTCATCGCTGAAGACGACACGTCTCCATTCGTCCCTCCATTGACGCCTGTCGCGACACCACTGGAGGCGGGCTGCACGATGTTGGGGCGTGAGCGGAAGACGGCCTAACGGTGTGCGGGACCGTAGCCCAGCTTCATGGAGACGGTTGCGAATGGTCCTCGCCGACACCCCAAGAGCAACAGTGTCCCTAATTTGCTGGGAAGTGGCGGTGCGGTCCCCTACGGCACTGCGTAGGATCCTACGGTCTTGGCGTGCATCCGTGCGTCGCTGCGGTCCGGTCCCAGGTCGACGGGCACGTGCACCTTCCGCCGACCACTGGCGACAACATCGATGTACTGTGGAGACCTCACGCCCCACGTGTTGAGCAATTCGGCGGTACGTCCACCCGGCCTCCCGCATGGCCACTATACGCCCTCGCTCAAAGTCCGTCAACTGCACATACGGTTCACGTCCACGCTGTCGCGGCATGCTACCAGTGTTAAAGACTGCGATGGAGCTCCGTATGCCACGGCAAACTGGCTGACACTGACGGCGGCGGTGCACAAATGCTGCGCAGCTAGCGCCATTCGACGGCCAACACCGCGGTTCCTGGTGTGTCCGCTGTGCCGTGCGTGTGATCATTGCTTGTACAGCCCTCTCGCAGTGTCCGGAGAAGTATGGTGGGTCTGACACACCGGTGTCAATGTGTTCTTTTTTCCATTTCCAGGAGTGTATTTTGGTATCACTTTCGCGTGACCTACGATGAGATGATAAGTAGAATACACAGTCTGTCTGTGAGCCCTGTCTCAGCTTCTCATTTGCCGAAATCTTCGTAGGGAAGCACCTAATTAGCACACCCAGACTGGCCAATTAATCGCAATCGTAACGAGACGTGCATTCTCTCAGCAGGTAGTTAAGTACGCTTAATTTCGTCTGCTGATCCGTTCGGGAAACGATGGAACACGAGTGAATAGCTCCTAACACCTTATCTTCCGCTACTCGGTCTTCTACGAAAGATGAGAGTCTATTTTATCCTAATAGGAAATTTAAGTATGATATTAGGAAAAACCACATCGTCTATTTTTGATCTATTTATCAATATTGTTTCATGGTGGAATTCTCAGGCACTCTCTCATTCGAGATAAAAGTAAAATTTCGCACAACCACTGTCAGATATTTCTAACTGGGTCTTGTTATAGCGTTCTGCAAGCGCCGTCTGACCACCAGGCAGTAAGGAGTCGAAAGCTACCTCAAGCAAGAGTAAATATTTCATCGCAATAAAAAGCGACTGGTTTTTGTTTCTCTTTGAACGATCCAGTATCAGAGACACACCTGCAGTAAATTCTGCGACTGAAGTGGACAAGATAATCAGGACAACGCTATTTACCTACTGATAGCATCAGCCAAATAGTCCCTGTTTGCTTGTTGTCGCCAGATGGCCTGTTATCTCCAGCAGTGCTAACGAATGTTAACAGCAGTCATCACGAGCCCAGCCCAAGATATTTCTCGCAGTTTCTACAGAGCCATATGGTGCAATGACTAAGGCACAGAATTCACATTGCACTATTGGTTGGAGGGGAAAGTGAGAGGGGAGAGTGGGGAAGGGAATGAATTCAGATTTTCTTTGCAGCATCTTTCTGACACAGTAGGTGAATGTCGAGAAAGTTCAATGAGCGATATCACACTCTAAGCAGGAGAGGACGTCCATTAATTACTTGAGCTCAAAACGGGTGTGGGGGAAGTCATCTAGCAATATTTCACCAAATCAAAATACACTATGTGGTCAAAAATATCCGGACATCTGGCTGAAAATGACTTACAAGTTCGTGGCGCCCTCCATCGGTAATGCTGGAATTCAGTATGCTGTTGGCCCACCCTTAGCCTCGATGACAGCTTCCATTCTCGCAGGAATACGCTGGAAGGTTTCTTGGGGAATGGCAGCCCATTCTTCACGGAGTACTGCACTGAGGAGAGGTATCGATGACGGTCAGTGAGGCCTGGCACGACGTCGGCGATCCAAAACATCCCAAAGGTGTTCTATAAGACTCTATGCAGGCCAGTCCATTACAGGGATGTTATTGTCGTGTAACCAAACCGCCACAGGCCGTCATTATGAAAAGGTGCTCGATCGTGTTGAAAGATGCAATCGCTACCTCCGAATTGCTCTTCAACAGTGGGATGCAAGAAGGTGGTTAAAATATCAATGTAGGCATGTGCTGTGATACTGCCACGTAAAACAACAAGGCGGGCAAGCCCCCTCCATGAAAAAAACGACCACACCATAACACTATCGCCTCCGAATTTTACTGTTGGCACGACACACGCTAGCAAATGACATTCACCGGGCATTCCCCATACCCACACCATGCCATCGGATCGCCACATTGTGTATCGTGGTTCGTCACTCCACAACAACTTTTTTCCACCGTTCAATCGTCCAGTGTTTACGCCCCTTACATCAAGCGAGCCGTCCTTTGTCATTTACCGGTGTGATGTATGGCTTATAAGCAGCCACTCCACCATGAAATCCAAGTTTTCTCACGTCCCGCCTAACTGTCACAGTGCTTCCAGTGGATCCTGATACAGTTTAGAATACCTGTGTGATGGTCTGGATAGATGTCTGCCTATTACACATCACGACCCTCTTCAACTGCCAGGGGTCTCTGTCAGTCAACAGACGAGGTCAGCCTGTACGCATCTGTGCTGTACGTGTCCCTTCACGTTTCCACTTCACTACCACATCGGAAACAGTGGACCTAGGAATCTTTAGGAGTGTGGAAATCTCGTGTTAGACGTATGACATAAGTGACACCCAATCATCTGACCACGTTCGAAGTCCGTTGAGTTCCAAGGAGCGCCCCATTCTGCTCTCTCGTGACATGTATTGACTACTGAGGTCGCTGATGTGGAGTACCTGGCAGTAGGTGGCAGCACAATGCACCAAATTATTTAAAACTTATGTTTTGGGGGGTGTCCGGATACTTTTGATCACATAGTGTATCATGTCAATTTTTCAATTCAGAGAATAAACATTATTATAACGGATAACATTTTATTTTACATAATTAACCTCGAGCATAGACAATGTTAAAGGGCCCACCAGTCTTCATGGCCTCTCTGAACTGAACTGGAAGATTTACAGGTGTGAAACAATTGCCGCAAAAATACTCTTCGCCAAGCAGGTTGAAATCACTGCAAAGCGTATGAAGATGATGTTATTGTATTTAACATGAATTTTTATCAAAAGTTTTACAATGTATATGTCAAGCAGCTTACGGACAAGTCGAGACACACGTGCGAGAAATAAGTTAACCGTTTACGGAAGGAAGCTAAGCTAAAGCTCACCGTCAATAATGCTCTTAGTGAACATATAAATCAAGTGATTAAAAGCTACGTAATCATACAGTTCAAAGAAAGGTGCAGACTTTGATGTGTTTCGTCTGCAATGTAAGTGAAGGTTCAATGATATTTAATGGATGTAATAAACCGGTAAAAGATCAATTTTTTTAATGGATACATCAAAACGGTTAATACAACAAATACTTTAGTGGAGCCTTTTATCTGTCTGTCTATCCTTGTGATTATTATTCAGGTTTAGATTTTTTTAAAATACAGTATTTTTAATCACTTGTTAAAAATACTGTTTAATACGATTTATAGATAAAGACAGATTTAGTAAATGTTTTAATCAATGTATAAAACAAATATCAAGTTTTTTGCATATTTTTACCGGAATATTCCACCAAAGGGAGAGGGAGGTCCAGATTAAAAAAAAAATCCTCACGTAATTAATGGATGTCCCTGAAGCAGTTGAAATCCGTTTGGCGATGAATTAATAGAGACAACGGTTTCATCTTGCACAAGTCATGGAATCCGGCGTTTACTTTATTAACGTGCAAAGACGTGGCAACAGTACAACTCGCAGTGATACACAGATTTCCCACCGTGGATCGGCCCCGTAATTACTGATCCAGTTCATGCATATTACGTGTATTTCTTCGCCGCCAATCAAAGTCCCTGGCGCTTGTGTATCTGTGGGCGCATGCGCAACGACGCGATTCGCGTGTGAAAGGAGCGAGTGTTGACTCTTAAGATGACCGAGCGCTACTTGACCGAAATATTAGAAGAAGAAGAAGAAGAAGAAGAAATGGAATTTATACGACTGCACGCACAAAATGTAATGCAGCAGTCACAGTGCAACAAAAATATGAAGACGCTTATCCAAGACTTTTATAGCACCAGGCGTGCTACATCTCACGAAGTGAGATGCCTAAGAGACAACACGTTGCAGAGTAACGAGAGGAAAGTTTATTAATAAAACAACAGGAAGCTGACAGAACAGAAACATTTTCTCACAAAAAATTATACAGAACTCTCTGTCTTGTGCCAGGCGTGTGCCTGGAAAACAATGAAGAAAATTGAGATGACGGGACGCAGAAACTAATCTAAAGAAGTTTCTCACGGGAAAAAAGTAGAGTGTACTCGGTTTAAGATACTTATCCGGGACGATGTCGGAGAGGTCCGAAGTCCACCTGCGGTGGCCGCTACGCGGCTCAGATTGAAGCTCTGATTAGCCGGCTGGATATCCTTCGTGGATGGTCAAGGTGAAACTTCGTCTTTATTGCAATCTTGATAAGGGCACTTGGCTTTGTGCCCTTTGGCCGTTATGGCGTGTAGGTGAAAGTCGATGTGGAGGGGTCACTATTGGATGATCGCTCAGGCATCCGGACCCTCTGCCAACGCTCAGGAGCTACTGATCAAACATACACCCTGCACCCTGCACTTTCGCAGACATAAGTTCAGTCAGGTGCTGGAAGGGTTCTTGGGGAATGGCATCCCATTCTTCACGGAGTGCTGGAGGATAAGTACCGATGTCGGTCAGTGAGGCCTGGCACGAAGTCGGCGATCCAAAACATCCCAAAAGTATGAAGGCTTTCACGACCGGATGACATATCTTCTGGTAAACCTTCCGGGATGTAAGCAGAACACGCTTTTCAGTCAGGAAATCATCAAGTGAGGTTTTCCGAAACAAAAATTTTATCTACGACGACGAACTATTAACCACGGCTTTGTAGAGAAGCAATTGAAATATATAAACATAGGGATAATTTTAATCGGAAAGAAGAGACCATGAAACTTAGTGATATTTGGACAGTAGCACTACAGAATTGCTAGACAATTTTATCCGTGACGAGATTACGATCGATAGTTAAGTTTTATCTTTGACAAAGATTATCTCTGCATATCACGTGTAACTCTGGTCACGCCCACTTTCTACGATATATAAGTCGCTCTCAGACGTCCGACCCATCAGACAGCAAGACTCACCGGAGGAGAAACACCCCTCTGAAGACGTCCAGCGCAGCTCTGGACGAAACGTTAGGAGCTGAAGAGTTTCATGGACCACGACCTTACATCCCGGAAGGTTTACCAGAAGATACATCCCAAAAGTGTTCTATAAGCCTCTGTGCAGGCCAGTCCATTACAGGGATGTTATTGTCGTGTAACCATTCTACCACAGGCCGTCATTATGAACTGGTGCTCGATCGTGTTGAAAGATGCAATCGCCATCCCCGAATTGCTCTTCAACAGTGGGAATCCAGAAGGTGCGTAAAACATCAATGTAGGCCTGTGCTGTGACAGTGCCACGCAAAACAACAAGGGGTGCAAGCCCCCTCCATGAAAAAAAACGACCACACCATAATACCATCGCCTCCGAATTTTACTGTTGGCACTACACACGCTGGCATTCTCCATACCCACACCCTACCATCGGATCGCCACATTTTGTACCGTGATTCGTCACTGCACATAACGTTTTTCCACTATTTAGTCGTCCAATATTTACCCTTCTTACACAAAGGGAGGGGTCGTTTGGCATTTACCGGCGTGATGTGTGGCTTATGAGCAGCCGCTCGACCATGAAATCCAAGTTTTCTCACCTCCCGCCTAACTGTCGTAGTACTTTCAGTGAATTCTGATGCAGTTTGGAATTCCTGTGTGATGGTCTGGATAGATGTCTGCCTATTACACATCACGACCCTTTTCAACAGTCGTCGGTCTCTGTCAATCAACAGACGAGGTCGGCCTGTACGCTTCTGTGGTGCACGTGTCCCTCCATGTTTCCACCTCACTATCACATCGGGAACAGTGGACCTAGGGATGTTTAGGAGTGTGAAAATCTCGCGTTCAGACGTATGACATAAGTGACACCCAATCACCTGACCACGTTCGAAGACCGTGAGTTCCACGAAGCGCCCCATTCTGATCTCTCACGACTTCTAATGACTACTGAGGTCGCTGATGTGCAGTACCTGGCATTAGGTGGCAGCACAATGGACCTAACATGAAAACCTTATGTTTTTGGGGGTGTCCAGATACTTTTGATCACACAGTAAATAAATGTAATTGTCGTGTGACTAGGGCCTCCCGTCGGGCAGACCGTTCGCCGGATGCAAGTCTTTCAATTTCACGCCACTTCGGCGACTTGGGCGTCGATGGGAATGAAATGTTGATGGTGAGGACAACACAACACCCAGTCCCTGAGCGGAGAAAATCTCTGACCCAGCAGGGAATCGAACCCGGGCCCTTAGGATTGACATTCTGTCACGCTGACCACTCAGCTACCGGGGGCGGACGATCACACAGTGTATTCTAGGAGACGTGACGTGGATCGTAAGACTTCTATTCTGTCGGGAACTTGCTTTTGTGTTGGATGTCAGTTTCCTGGATGGTTTGTTGATTAAGCTCTTAATGTAGGTCGCGGTATCTTTCCCATCTGGGTGCCCCAAGCACGAGTCGAAAACATCGGTTGTTTCAAAGTCTAGATGGTTTACAAATTAGAGAGGCTGGGTGTGCTCCGAGTGGAACTACAATAGAAAATAGCTGGGAGGACTGTTGGTCTGTAAAGGCGAAATTTCGTATTGACTTTCATCTGCGAGCTAGCCAGTGGCCAGCGGAGGACATAGTTGGCGGGGGGTTATAAAATCTTGATCCTCTTATCCTGTATACGCAGTTTAAAAAGCAACTTATTGTCGATTTTGACCCCAAGGTAGTTGACCTGTTTGCTCCTCAGGATTTCCTGATGATAATGATGTTTGGTTTGTGGGGCACTCAACTGCGTGGTCAGCAGCGCCCTTGTAAAGTTCCAGTTCGTACACAGTCCAATTTTTACACACTACAATGTAGCTACGGTCACGAATGATGATGATGAAATGATGAGGACTACACAAACACCCAATCCCCGGGCAGAGAGAATCCTCAATCCGGCTGGGAGTCGAACCTGGGGCCTTCTGATCCAGAGGCTGCAACGGTAGCCCCTGGACCACGAGATGCGTACTACAGGATTTTCTGTCTATGAAATCCGGGTGGTGACGGATAAACATTACCGCTCTCGAGTTTGCTTGCGTGACCATCCTCAGCAGCAAGCATGAATTATTTGTTTTGTAAATAAAAAAACGTGATCTCCTGCTGCGTTGTCCTTCATTCTCCCAGATGCTTTTCGCATTTTTTCACTTCGAGGCATCATAACTGGGATCTATAATGATAGAGTTATGATACACTTTTTTATATGCATTATTCGTAGTTCATAAAACAGTTCACTTCTCGCTTTTAATGTAAATAAGTGATTACTTACAGTTCTTCTCGTTTTTAGTTGGCATCTGCGTTTCCTCTCATCTGGTCACATGCTGGAGGTCTCACTACCGCTCTATTTACGAAACATAAGCATGTTTTTGTGTTTCGAACATTTTTCTTCCCATTTTTCATTTTTTTTGTCCTTGTTGTTGTGATACACCATCAGTCTTCTGTCGGTGATATAGACATATGATTGAAAACTGTGACGTCAAGACATAACTACATTGAGTTTACGGTGTATCTCATCCTGTTTGGTTTGTTTACGTTCATGTTGCCAACCCAATGAAGCATATTCTGAATACTAACAGCTGTTCATTTCTTTTGTGTTTGTATCTGTGTGTGTGTTTTATATGTATGTGTCTGTGCGTCTGTGTGTGTGTGTGTGTGTGTGTGTGTGTGTGTGTGTGCGTGTGTGTGCGTGAGAGAGAGAGAGAGAGAGAGAGAGATAGATAGAGAGAGAGTGAGAGTGAGAGTGAGAGTGAGAGAGACAGAGAGCGAGAGAGAGAGTATACATGCTTGGATTTTTTTTTTTTTTTGTTTAGCTGTAAAACGTTGCATGTGAATGTAATAGCGAATGGTTGAAACCTGTTGTGGTCAGTTGATTTGAGTTTTGTGGAGAGGTTCGTGGACAAGTGATTGGAAAGAGGGCTTGAGCGATATTATTTTTATGATAATAGTCATCTGTTGTAGAGTTACTCTATTATTTTATCTATTAGTGCAAAACAGTGAGTTGTTGGGTACATGTATTTGGTCATTGAACATGGTTTTCTTTTCTGCTTTGGTTTTCTGTATGTTCTCTGACAGCTGTTATATGACGTTAGTTTTCAGCTATACTTCGTTAAGTTGGCAACACATGCGTAAACAAACCAAACAGGATGAGATACACTGTGAACTCGATGTAGTTACGTTTTGAAGTCACACTTTTCGATCAAATGTCCATATTAGCGACAGAAGACTGATAGCCGGCCGGTGTGGCCAAGCGGTTAAAGGCGCTACAGTCTGGAACCGCGTGACCGCTACGGTCGCAGGTTCGAATCCTGCCTCGGGCATGGATGTGTGTGATGTCCTTAGGTTAGTTAGGTTTAAGTAGTTCTAAGTTCTAGGGGACTGATGACCTTAGAAGTTAAGTCCCATAGTGCTCAGAGCCATTTGAACCATTTAGAAGACTGATAGTGCATCACAACGACAAGGGATGAAATATGTTCGAAACACAAAAACATGCTTATGTTTCGTAAACAGAGCAGTGGTGCGACCTCTAGCATGGGTGACCAGATGAAGGGAATCGCAGATGCCAACTAAAATCGCGAAGAACTGTAAGTAATCACTTATCTACATCAAAAGCGAGAAGTAAACTGTTTTATAAACTACGAATAATACATATACACTGAAGCACCAAAGAAATTGGTATAGGCATGCATATTCAAATACAGAGATGAGCAAACTGGCAGATCCGGCTCTGCGGTCGGCAAAGTCTATCAAGACAACAAGAGTCTGGCGCAATTGTTAGTTCGGTTACTGCTGCTACACATAATCCTGCAAGAACGGGACCGAAAAGAATCGTTCAACGTGACAGAAGTGCAACCGTTCCGCAGATTGCTGCCGATATGAATGCTGGTCCATCAACAAGTGTCAGCGTATGAAACATTCAACGAAACATCGATATGGGCTTTCGGAGCCGAAGGCCGACTCGTGTGCCCTTGATGACTGCACGACACAAACCTTTACACCTCGCCTGGGTCCGTCAACACCGATACTGGACTGTTGATGACTGGAAACATGTTGCATGGTCGGACGAGTCTTGTTTCAAATTGTATCAAGCGGATCGACGAGTACGGGTATGGAGACAACTTCAATGAATCCATGAGCCCTGCATGTCAGCACTGGACAGTTCAAGCTGGTGGAGGCTCTGTGATGGTGTGGGGCATATGCTTCTGGAGTGATGTGGGACCCCTGATACGACTCTCACAGATGACGCGTACGCAACCATCCTGTCTGATCACTTGCATCCATTCACGTCCATTGTGCCTTCCAGCAGCACAATGCGACATTACACACGTCCAAAATTGCTACAGAGTGTTCTTGGAACACTCTTCTGATTTTAAACATTTCCGCTGGCCAACAAACCCCCACACATGAACATTATTGAACGTATCTAGGATGCCTTGCAACGTGTTGTTCAGAAGCGATCTCCGTCCCCTCATACTTTTACCGATTTATGGACAGCCCTGCAGGATTCATGGTGTCAGTACCCTCCAGCACTACTTTAGACAATAGTCGAGTCCTTGACACGTCGTACTGCGGCACTTCTGCTTGCTCGCTGGAGCCCTACACGATATTAGGCAGGTGTAACAGTTTCTTTGGCTCTTCAGTGTAAAAAAGTGTATTATGACAGATCCCACTGATAATGACTTAAAGCAAAAAAAGGCGAAACGCGTCTGGGAGAATAAAAGACGGTACACCAAGAGAAGGCGTCTTTTATTTACAAAACAAATACCACTGGTCCCACTTCTGTGTTGATAGTGATTGTATGTTTAATGGCCCAACTTTCTGCAATGCCGATGAGTGAAACTTCGCCGCTGTAAACAGTCGTTGTGTGGGGGTACACATTTGGATCTATTTCGGTGCACAGGACTCGGCAGAGGGAAGTAGATCTCCATGGAGGAGTACCAATAGCAGCGCTTGCCCAATCCTCTACCGGTTTCGATATGACTGCCGCCGGTGTCTTGCGAGGCGACGCCTTGAAGGTATGTATGTGTGCGATATCTCTCCATCTGAAGGGTTGCCGACCCTTTAGACGTAATGCTCGTACTGTGTATGACAAAGTGAAATGCCTATGAGGAATCCATCGACAGCCATTTCGTCATCTAGCCACATACCGTTTAATATCCCAATGATGTACTTGATACCTGTTCCTTCCTTCAGCAGGCCTTGTTAGGAGCCACATCCACCCACATCCCTAAAAAACCCATCCATCCTAACCGCCCTACCCTCCCTCCACTTGCTCTACTGAACCTATGTGAGTCCCGCCACTTATACCACTCGTTTCTACAGACTCAGGACCGGGATACATTCACACGCCATCAGCGGTTACAGAGACGTACCAGCAACTTACTCAAGAAGAAAAAACGCCAGCTAGGAGGATGCAGTAACAATAAAGGGACAAAAATGTAGAAGTCTGAGATAAAATTTTTATTTTATCAAACGGTATTTCGCATTTATTTGTGAGGTTCTGTTGATGTTCCACGTAATAGTTGGAAACAGTGCGGACGGACTGACCTGTATAGTCGTTCCGGCACTCATAGGGGACATTATAAATCCCAGAGATCAGGCGAATGAGGCGTTCTGCATCACGATGTGATTAACCCACAGCGTACGTTCCTAGAGTGGTCAACCAGTGCATTGCTTTCTCCTACGTACATCTAGTGAGAAGACCATGAAGATAAACTTAAGGGAGGTAGGACGTCAAACGGGCCGACTTGGAGCAGGAGAGGCACCACAGGACATTTTAATTTCCACTGTCTATACTTTTACAACTAAATTCATAAAACTTTGTCAGCATGACCAGGAACGATTCAGGATTCACACTCGTAGCGACGGAAGTTCAAAAACATAACAAAATAATTTTATACATGTGATGTGCTTAGCTTACAAAATTAGTCACGGTGGAAAAAATGCGAATCTATTAAATGGTTCAGTAGAAGTAAGCTTCTGACGCGGAGATTATGCTATTCTCATGTCAGCAGGATGTAAAGACTCTTCTAGGCATCATAGGCTCGATGTGAAGCCATTTTGAAATTTTCACAAATTCAGCAAATGTGGAGTTACCGGATAATTCGATTATTACCGTCATTATTACCATCATTTTATTCATACCGCTGCTGGAATACACGTGCTTGAAGATCATTTAATGCCTTTTGGTCAATATAGAAGTAGTTTCCCAAGAACAGGTTCTTTCCCAGTCTACGGAATCCTTTTCATGTTAATATCAAACATCAGCAATTACTCGTAGATTACATTAATACTAAAGTAATTGATGAAGACGTTACTTGATAACAAAAACGCGCTGCCTTTCTTCATTTACTTGCGCCTAGAAATGGCTGTCGAGTACTGCCAAACCAAATTATTTTTTTATTTTTATTTGTTTGTTGTGCTCGACTATCGGCGAGGCACGAAAACGCCTGTGAATGAGTTCCTTAGTTTTGAGTACACTTGCGAAAGAAATATAAAAACAACTATGAGAGTTAATAATTTATGATGAGTTTGCAGTCAATTCTGAGTATTTTTAGTAACTACGCTCCAGTCCCTAAACCTAGTTACAGAAATGCATTACGGATTCCAGGCCGCAGCAGCTGCGACTTGGACACACCAGCTATGGTCACTTCCCAGCCCGCTGTACGATCACATCGGTTCATCTTCTTCCTGCTGGTACTGTAACTGAGATTTGGCAACAAGGCAACGTATGTCTGGCAACTCTGTGATCGACGAGTATCTTCCTTGTGTGCACGGAATTAAGCCTCAAAGTTCATTTGATTTTACCTGTCATTTCCACTGAATAATCTCAGTTATTATCGCTTGAGGTGTAGAAAAAGATTGTAAACTTACGGTTTTCAGCCCAGGATAGACGTTGCAGGTGGAAATCACAATTAATCTCGTCCTTTAAATAGCGGTTTATGAGTTCTAGTCACTATTGGCCTCGTAAGAGGAAGCTCACACACACACATACATGTTCGCCAGCTCTGTGGTAACGTGCTGACCTGTAAAAAAGCGTCTGTTATGGTTCGCAGTTCCAGTCTCACTGACTTCAACGTTTTTACCCCTTCTGTAAAAGAGCTACAAGCAGTCAGATCAAACATCAATAAGGAAATCGCAAGAAAATACTTTCGGCTCCTAGTGCAATGGTGGAAAACTTACAATGCTGCACGACAGGTAACGCCTCTTTCCACTGCTCACAAGCAAATTTTGGGTTTCTAGAAATACATAAATATTTATTAAATGCCACATTTGCATACCTCTTGAGTATGACACAGCATACCAATTAAACACAGACCCAATCAAAATCTAAGTGAGTAGTATTTTACTAATTCGTGTCGATAGAGGCACGCTTGTGTACAGATACTCAGTTTTATTAAAACAGACTTTCGTCGTAAGGTTATCGTGGGTAGTTTTATTTCATTTCTTATAGTACAGTGCACAGTTTTCGTAAGGTTTCCTTTAGTGTTGTTGAAACAATAGTAAACATGAGAGCGAAATTAATCATCAACGATATATGCGAATTCTCTGATGTTATCTGACAATGCACATGCAGTGTATTGATGACATGCATGTAGAAAACTTATTCTGAGTTAAAGCTGTCAAACAATGTTTGAAGAAGAATAAAATGCCACTACCACACGACAGCTAATGTAGAAAATACTTTTCTGACGTATTTGGGCATGATGCGCTCTCCCCATACATAATACAAAAGCTTCGAGATGCATCTACTGCCTGGCTGTCTATTAAGGGGCTCCGGAACGCCCTATACTTGCAATGTTAAAATAACGCTTATAAATTGCATCTTTCCTCACAAAGTATTTGAGGTAGGAAGTTGAATATTTTACAGATTATTTATTGGAATATGGGCTACAACTTAACACAGGGGTTTTTACAAAATTGTAGTTCAGTTATTAAAGATGATTTTTTTTCAATTCTAATGAATATACACAACATTTTTTGCAATTTTTTATTTATATATTCAAAAATATACAGTTTTTTGGAAAAAGGCTGTGTTAAATTATGCAGAAGGTACTGTGTAACATTTACTGAAAGTTTGAAACAAATATGTTTGGAAGATCCTTAGAAAACATGTAATTAGTATGAGAAAATAAAAGTTTTGGGAATCGAGCGACAAAGATTGGATTAACTTTTTAGTGCATTCCAGGTCCATAGGATGGATTATCTTCATCCTCTGCAAACTCCTCCTCCAGCTTCCTCTTGTTCCTCCTCCTGTTTACTCTTGCTTGTATTTCTAGACTCTTTACAGCCCTGTCTGCAGCCCGAAGGCGTTCCTTGTCTAAAGCAAGCATCGCTCGTACCATGTTAGAACCTATCTTCATTCCCATATTTCTAAATACCTTGCACCTTACAATGTTGCCATCATTGAAAGTCGCAACAGCATCATACACACCAAAGTGAAGTGTTTCTATTCCAACAAATACAGTCTTGGGGATTCTCGACCATATAACACTATTTACACTTTTTCAACAGTTCAGGTGCTGCTAAGTCTCTGAAAATAGGTTTTATCACCTCCATTATTTCATGAGGCAGACTATGCTTATGAGTGTACACTTCACCAGTTAGCAATCCTTTGTTATATTTACACCAACTGTCTTCTTCTTTGGGACAAAAGCTATTTTGGGGATTTTCAACGTCTTTATTGTTTACAGTAATAACACATACCTTTGGCTTTCCAACATTTCTCCTTTTCTTAAAAGCCTTCAGAGGATTTCTAATAACTTTACTTTTACTCATTATTATACTTCAACAAAACAGAGACTCAAGAAACAGAATTAATTACGAATATTTTCGAGATAACGACAGAGTAAATAAACATGAAACAATCGACAATCACACCAGCGATATATATTGAACCATCACAGGTTAGCCACAACACATACTTTATCTCACATCACTAAAATGTACCTGATGAACACGGACGTTAATAATAACACCATTTGACAGCAGTTTAACAGCGCCACAGTGGGTCACGCCCATGTAGAACACATTTCAAAAAAAATTTAAAAATAGTTGTAGTCTTCGGAATTGAATAAATTATATATCTATTAAAAGGTAATAGTCTGCAGATTCAGAAAACGCAAAAAAGTAAAAATTGAACTTTTCATGATTTTGAGCCTTTCCGGAGCCCCTTAAACCTGAAAAGAACAAAATGTCACAGAAGTTAGCCCTTTTTCCATATGCGACTATTTTGGGTTGCTAAGTGAAGGGAATTATGTTCAAAGTTCCAGTAGATTGGTAACTTCAGCAGACAGCAGAATTGCGTTTTAAAAAAATTTAGTAGTAAATGTATTCGAACTCTGGACATCTTATCTATGGTGCACCACACTTACCGTTACGCTACTTTTTTTTTTTTTTTTTTTTTTTTTTTTTCCTGGACCTCTTCCACTTCAGGCGTTGGCCCCTATCATCCATATCACCCCCAAAATCCTATCTAACCTAAAAAAAAAAAAAAAAAAAAAAAAAACTGTTGCCACCGCCACTTTCACCCTAACTTAGCCTACTTTTTTATTTATTTTTTTCATTATTTTTTTAAATAATATATAAAGGAACTGAATAAATCTTCTTGCCGTGACAATCTGTCTAATACCCGTGAAACAAAAGAACACGAAATCAATCAAGCACTTCTGATTTGTTGTATGTTACGGCTTCTGGCAAAATGAGTTTTCCTGAGGCACTTTCACCTGCTGTACTATAAAAATAACTAAATAAATGCCAACTTAATTATAATGAAGCACAAGTAGTATCAACTCGCTGTAGTGTTGTGCACAAAAAAAAAAAAAAAAAAAAAATTACTGCTTCATTATGGCAAAGTGTGAAGTAAGAAATTTTGAAACAAAGCTTTGTATTTCCGACTCGTTTTAAGGTTGTGGTGCTCTTCCATTATATACTGTATGTACTCGTCTATACTCGCATGTGTATTCGTAACCGCAAAATATGCAAACTGGCCGATAATCCAAGCATAGCTATTGTGCTTTGTTGCAGGAAAGAAATGCCAGTCTGGTTGAAGTACATCTTTGAGTGTTATAGCAGAGTCTGTGGTTCTAGTAATTATTGCGAGTTTTTTTCTAGTCCAGTTCCATATGTGGTATTGGTCGCGGCAGATGAGAATGTGTGCCAAGGTATCTACAGTATGGCAATGATCGCAGTACGGACTCTGCTTCATTTTGATATTGTGCAACTTTTCACCTGTGGGGACCTTCTCGTTCACAATGTCATACCACGTGGACACTACTTTGGAGTGGAGGATGGGATTGTTAATGTTTTTCCAGACGTTACTCCAGTTGACCGCTGGATATTTCGCTTCAATTGGGTTTTGCCTATGGTGTCTCGTGAGGTGGTAATAGGTCCTTTTGGTGTTAAACAGCTGTGAAGTTTCTTGAATATAGCTCATTTCCAGGTAATAAGTCCGGACGTGATCGAGTTGAGCGCTGATGCGACCAACATCGACTGGGGCCTTTTTGCTCGTTGGGGCTAACCTGTTGAATAACGTTTTCGTAATTGTCGGATGGGGTGACTGCAGTATTTTGCGGATTCGGTCCACATATACGGCAGTGCATTGTTTCTTGATGTCTTTGACGCCCAAACCACCAGCGGCGCGGGTTAACACTATGGTTGGCATGGCGACTTTAAAGATGTTTCCGCTCCATATGAACCAATACGCTGCAGCTAAAAGCTTTTGCGCTGTATCCTTGGGTACTGGTAACACTGCTGCGATGTGATATATTTTGCTTAGCGCATAGCTGTTAATCAATAGAGCTCTCTGTATCCGATTGAGCGTTCTAGTTTTGTGTTCACGGAGAGTAGCCCTGAATATATGTAGTTTATGGTCCCAGTTGGCTAATGTCATCTCTCTTGGGTTGGCCATTAGAATCATACCTAAGTGGTTCGTCTTCTCTGTTCTTTGTAGCCATGTTCTTTGAATGGTCTCCATATGGGGTCCGACAGGTAAAATTTTCGATTTTTGTTCATTGAGTTTGGCTCCGGAAGAAGTGGCGTAAGCGTGGATTATTTGTTGAACGACTTCCATTTCTGAGTGCGTGTTAACTACTACACTGACGTCATCAGCATAAGCGTGACACACGGTTTTTGTACCCAACACCTGTAGACCTTGTAACCTGTGATGCAGGTTTAACAGTAACGGTTCTACGGCGATTGCGTATAGTGCCATAGAAAGGGGGCAGCCTTGTCTCACTGATTGCTTGATCGGGACGGGTGAACTTAGCTGACCATTAATTTTGATTCGAGAGGAAGTACCGACTATGCATTTGCGTATGATCTGAATAAAATGAGCACTGAATCCCATCCGTTGCATTACAGTTAGTAGAAAGTGGTGGTTGATGCGGTCAAAAGCCTTATCGAAGTCTAAAAACATGAGACCAACATTGCATTTGCATAGCCACGACAAATATATTATGTCTCTATATTCACATAATGCATTCGACATTGATCTCCCTGGGACAGCACTCATTTGATAAGGGCCGAGTACTTTCGGCAGTACCGTCTTCAGTCTACAGTTTATGAGTCGGGTGAAGATTTTATAGTCGGAATTGAGGAGTGTTAGTGGTCGAAAATCCTTCAGCGTAGCGCTACGTGGTTTTTTGGGGATCAGTACAATCATTCCTTCGGTAAACTGAGATGGCATCTGCACGTCTCCCAATAATTCATTGCATATTTTGGTGAATTCCGGTCCTATGATGTGCCAAAAACAAGCATAAAATTCTATGGGTAGGCCATCTAAACCAGCAGATTTCTTTGTAGGCGAGTCTTTGATTATGGCACATACTTCTTCCTCAGTTATGTGGGCTACAAGGTCGGCGTTGTCAGTCGGATGGACCGTGGATTGAATGTTGGATAAAAGCGGCTCACTTGCCGTCGCGTCAGTCGCCGATGCGGAATAAAAATCTGTATAATGTTGCACCACGTAGTTTTTAACTGTGACTTGTTGATCGTATTCGTTCCCCTGTTCATCACTGAGAGTTGGGATTAACTTTTGTTTACCTCTCTTGGCTTCCCGTATCACGTGATATACGGACGTATTCTCCTGCGTCAGTTCAATCGGAGGACGCGATCGAACTTTTTTCCCCTCTAGTGATTGTCGTACCAACGCCGTTATTCTTGCTTTAGTGCGTTTTATTCTAGAGCTGTTTGCTACTAATCCCATGGGGTCATCATATAGTTCGCGGAGGCAAAGAAAGTGATACTCCAAGGTGCGTTTTCGCCAGTACGCTTTCATGCGACCATATCGTGCGATGCATTTTTTTATCTGCGGTTTCGCAGACTGTATCCACCACATTATGCGTGTTGGATATCTGGATTGCGTCCGAAGACAACGCTGCCATGTATCATGAATCTCCTGTTTCAGTACTGCGTCCTCCAAAAGTGACACGTTTAGCTGCCATACGCCCCTTCCCAGGAATGTTTTTTGTTTAGTATGCTTCGCGGTTATATGAAATGCGCAGTGATCCGAAAAGTTAAGAGGCCAAATTTCACAGTCAGTTACATTATGGATAAAACCTTTCGTTACATACAGCCTGTCTAGTCTGCTTGCCGATGTACTGGATACGTACGTGTATCCTCGGGTGTGCGGGCGAAGGTGGCACCAAGCATCTATCATATCTAGCCCGTTAATTAACAGTAACAGCTCCTCACAAAAGTTGAAGTTCGGGATTTGATCTTCTGGACGCAATACACAGTTAAAATCTCCACCCAAAATGATGTGCAGTCGAGGATCCGTTAGTAATGGAACAATTTCGTCCCGGAACAGGTTGCCCCTTGCTCGTTTTCCGCTGGATCCAGAGGGAGCATATATATTAACAAGAAGCAGATCATATATTTGTGCAGTTATGCCTCGTCCAGATTCAAGTATTGCTTTTGCTGTACATGGTATGCCGTGTTTGAACAGTATTCCTGTTCCACATTCATTGCCTATGTTTAAGATCGCCTCATATCCGTACACATCCGCTATTTTGGTCGTAACTACCTCTTGTAACATCGCTATGTCAATGTCGGCGGCATATAAGTAGTCCTTCACAGATCGTAACTTTACGTCCGAAACTATTCTGTTTACATTGAGCGTGGCGATTTTATACGCCTGCGTCATTCGGTAGTCCAACTAAGCGCATTCAGTGTCGTCAGACCATGCTGTCCCCGTATCAGGTCCACAGCGGTCAACAGTGTCCATTGGTTCTTCAATTGGAGGGGCGAGGTTCATCTGTACGTCCTCATTCGGGTTGGGAATGTCCGGTTTTCCGATGTCTACCACGCCTTGCTTTCCGCTTCGATCTGTTTTAAGAATTTTTTTGGTACGGGAGAGTTTTTTCTCCAGTGCTTGAATCTCTTCAGGGCTCTGTTTTCGTGTTTGCCGTTTAGGTTTCACCGGCTGCTGTCTGATGTTGTCTTCCTCAGCATTCTTCAAATCTTCTAAGCGGGTGGTGTTTCGAGCTAAATTGTCGACCGTGCTCTTGGTGGATGATGGTGTCAATAGAGCAGTCGGTTCACTATGAGGTTGCTCATTCCGGGATGGTTCTTGCATGTCATTCTCAACAGCGGAGGAATCGGATAATTTGCTGTGGCTCCCAATATCTTTCGGTGGCTGTTGTGTTGAAACCGTTACAGCTGTCACGATTTCCTTAGGTTCGGGTGGTCTAGCTTCTGTTGTGTCAGTGGTGGCAATCTGGGCTTCTTCTCGGGTTGGATGGTTCTCCAAATTCACATCAGGGCTTGGGGTCAAGACTTGGCCGCGGGCAGCCGTAGCGTAAGTCGCTGGCAGCGCAGTCATAGCCGGCGGTCGCGGCGCCTCGCCAGCCGGCAGCTGCGCCACTCGCCGCTGTAAACACTCAGCGCGGACGTGGCCGGGAGAGTTGCACGCCGCGCACGTCCTCGGCTGGCCGTCGTATATAACGATACCTCGGTATCCACAGACGCTGATGTATGACGGTACATGTTTGTGCAAATCGACCTTTAATTGCCTCACTCCGTTGAGAACTTGGAATTTACGCGCGTTGGACCACCGTTCGGCAACATTGCTGAGAACTTTACCGTACGGCGCTATCACTGCGTTTATTTGTTCCGCCGGTACTTCGAATGGTAGTTCGAATATCCTGATAGTTCTTATTCCAAACCCTGCATGTGTTACGGTGACTTCGCCTACGTTTCCATCACAATGTTTAAATTTCATAATTCCTCCGCAAGACTCAACTATTTTGTCACATAAGTTAGCATTCCTCAATTTCACAAATACAACGCTGCTCACTATCGAAAGATGCATTCCAATCACATCCTCTGAATCAACTTTCACTTCGTATTCCAACCAATCTTCGATTTCGTGTAGTTTAGGTCGGGCGTAATTACGATCAAACGAGAATTTCAAAGTATCTTGTCTGTTCAAGTGGGCCATCACGGATTCATATTTCAAATTTCAATATGCGTAGAAGTTCTGCAACGATGCAAGAAGCACTGCGACTTACCACGCCGAAGCACAGCAGACCGCGGCGCACGAAACTCAGCTCACGTCCGCACAGCACGGCTGACGCGGCGAGACTGTCTACTAGCTGACACATAGCTACAACAGCTACAGAGCTGAACAACAATTCCTCCAGAACTTCTGCATACCACAGCGCTGCGAGGTAATGCAAATGGCCGGGTCTAGACTTCTGACAATGAGAGAAACAGTTACAGCTTTTCTTTTGCGCTGCACGATGTTTATGACAAACAGATAGCGCAATAGAATAGCTCAAGTGGAAAGGAACACTTCCTATTTAAATTTCTGCATCCTACACTGTTGGCAGTTCTGTGTAGGGTGCAGTTACGTGATTTTATTTCGGTAATTACAAAATAGAGTTGAATGTATGCACTGGGTAGCCGAGGCAGCTAGTTCGTGGTGATTCGGTCAACCAAGTAAATGAATTTACTGAACATGCTGCAAATTACTACAGGCAGCCTGTGTGTCAGAATTCTCATCCAGTGTGGCGCAACGGCGTCACAATAGAAAAATGAGTCACAGAACAGAGGGTTTGGTGGTCTGTAGGACTGATTGTAGGTTCTTATACCTGTAGTCTGGGTTCGATTCCCACTTATGTCAACAATTTTAGTTAGGGAGAGAAAGATTCCATTCTCTTCTGACTATACCAAGTGAAGAAGATATAATGGCAGTGTGGTCTGAAATTCACATTAAAGTTGATATTCCTTCTCTGCCAAGTAGACGTTAGGTTTAATCACAATAAAGTCTGGAGCGGCGACATGTACAAACTCTATAACCAGTAACCTTTCTTATACTAGTTATTTATTTCTAGTGACGAATCAAACTCTATGTAGAGTCACAGGACACTTATTCTCTCTTTTATCTGAGCTTCTGTATGTCGATAAAGTTGGTTCTGAACTGAGAATGTAACTCAAAACGGCCTTTACGCGGAATTTGATCCCTTCCTGGCAATACAGCTCGGCTACAATTCGTTGTTTGTTCAAAACTGCAGATTCCTCTACATGTCCACATATTTCGTGTGAATGGGTTCGAATCCTGGCCCGGCACTAAAGATCTCATTATGTATTATCAAGCTCTAGCATGAGAACACCTATCTGATGGTGGATAATAATTTTGATTTTTAATGTTTTTTCATTCGTTGTCAACACTAACGATATCTGACGTTTTTGACTCCCAGTGGGACAGAGAACTATTTGCGAGATCACTGTAAGTTCAAGATGCTATTCCGAGCTGCTGGTGGAGAAAAATTCGGTAGCTGACGTCTCTTTGTGTGTAGTCAACAACGATATGTGTGGGGCTCTATTCCCAGTGAGCACTGAACTCTTCGTCATATTATTTCTGGTTCAAACATGCTCACATGTCGCTGCTGGTGCAACAAACCCATATTTAACGTTCGTTTTCTCTAGAATATAACAGCGATAGGTGCCGGGTTGGAGTCCTGGGAAGAAAAAAATTAATGTTTCTTCTCGTCATTTCAGTTAAAACATCTAGCTACTCGCAAGGAAATCCGATATGTCGCAGTTGGTTGTGTTTCGGTATCAATCCGATTAGGTTCTGGGTTCGAATACCTGTCCAACACAAAGCTTTACCTCACGGCATTTCAAGTAAGTTACTTGTGAAGAAGCAATATTTAACATCTCTCGTAGTTCGTTAACAGGGACTAGAGATGCTGGGGAGGAATTCGCGTCTGTTAAAAATGTTTGTGTTATGTATTTTAAAGTTGATATTTGCTAACTGATACTGTCTAAAATCGAGGTATATCACTCTCTGTATGCCTAATCAGGAATTACTGTTAGTTTGCGTCAGTCACGAAATCTTTGCTTAGTCTGCCTGACCTGGGTTTGAATCCATATGCAGAACGAGACGGTTCGTCGTGTCATTTGAAGTTCATACATATTCTCAACTAGCTGCTCATGGATAACTTAAATTTTTAATATCATTTTGTGTTAAATAATAAGTACTGTATCTTACCTTGAAGAGGAAATCATGAATACGACGAACTTACTACGTGCATTATCTATCTGTCGTAATAATGAGAGTGGTAACATTTCAGGTATGTCATTTATTGTAATAAATGTGAGCTTACTAGCCTTAAGGACAGTCTTGTCTGTGATAAGGTGTTCCCTGATATTTGTAGCATCGTGGTATTACTTTACATCATGAGTTACTGCGATACAGAGCAGTGTTTTCTAATGGTGACTTGTTGGAACCATTTTCAATAGTCAAACGACTGTACCAAGGAACGATTAGAGGACGTGCTAGACAGCTGCGTTATGCCGGTTGCATGCGAATCAGGCGAAATGCAATTCAGGTCGTTCGGATACTTTTGAGAATGACTGTACATGGTGAAAGTTACTGAACTACATGAAAAAACGTCACTGCATATATTCAGATCTAGGTTATGACATGTTCGATATGCCTGCCATCATTGGCGGTGATGTGACCCAGACGAATAGCGAAATTCTGCATGACGCACTCTGAAGTGTCGGAGCATCGATGCTGTCGATGATCTCCTGAATGACTATTTTCACCTCAGCAGTGGTTTTGGGGTTGTGGTTCTACACGTTGTCTTTAATATAGCCCATAAAAAGGAGTCGTATTTTTTCAGATCCGGAGAATATGGCGACCAATCGAGGCCCATGCCACTAGCCTCTGGGTACCTCAGAGTCAGGATGCGGTCCCTAAAGTCCTCCTCCAGGACATCAAACACTCTCCTGCTTCGGTGGTGTCAAGCTCCGTCTTGCATGAACCACATCTAGTCGCAATCAGGGTATTTTTTGGATAATGGGGATGAAATCATCTTCCAAAACCCTCACGTACCGTTCGGTAGTCACCGTGCCATCAAGGAATATGGCACCGATTATTCCGTGACTGGACACTGCACACCACACAGTCACCCGTTGAGGGTGAAGAGACTTCTCGATGGCGAATGCTGATTCTCAGGCCCTCAAGTGCGCCAATTTTGCTTACTGACAAACCCATCAAAATAAAAGAGGGCTTCGTCGCTATACCAAACCATACTAATTTCCATCATGCCCCGCGGCCAGTTTGAACGTCCTAACGCTAACCGTTCAGACGTTACGACGATTTTATTCCATATAGTTCAATAGTTGTCACCCTGTATATGCAGATGCAGATGCAGTTACCGGTTTCGCCCAGCCATTGATCATCTTCAAGCTAAGAATAACTTCAGAATAAAATCATACCTAAAGACGGATGCTGCAAGCCGTTTCCGTTGCCTTTTTAAGAATGCTGGAAATAACAGTAGGTACAAATCGAACTTTTCGTCTAAATTCGCGAATATACCGAAGCAGATAATCGTTCCACGATCATGGAGAAAGAGTAAACTTCATTCCGTCTACAGCACCTCGATCTCTGTCTATTGTTGTACGTAGCGTTGTGGATAACGCAACAGTTACCGCTCGCACCATGTGCCTTGAGACTTATGCTCTCATTCTTTTACCACGATTACAGAGATAGTTACTTACAGTTTTTACATATTATGCAATGATACTTCGTGTCCTCTTTAGACCTATTGACGGCCGGAAGGTGACCACCGTTAACGTGTGTTGTGAAACGTTCATTTGATTGTGACGAAAAAATATAAAAATAGATTATGCTAAATCGATCAGTTTGTTCTGTTAGGCAGTATGCAGTTTTTCAAAAGTTTCACGAGATCTGGGAGCAGGTTGCTGTGCCAGTAACTTGCCACCAGTAGACGACGACTGCCGGTTTTTACGCTGCAGGATAGCGACTGCGCCGGCCGGTGTGACCAAGCTGTTCTAGGCGCTTCAGTCTGGAACCGCGCGACCGCTACGGTCGAAGGTTCGAATTCTGCCTCGGGCACGGATGTGTGTGATGTCTTTAAGTTAGTTAGGTTTAAGGTTTAAGTAGTTCTAAGTTCTAGGGGACTGATGACCTGAGATGTTAAGTCACATAGTGTTCAGAGCTTTTTTTAATTTTTTTTTATTTTTTATATAGCGACTGCAAACCAGTAAATCGCAAAGCAACTAACCACATACCTTTGGAGGAGCAGTCGGCGTACTGAGTGCCACCTGGTCTTACGTCTTGCCTGCGAGATAATTTCCTTTAACTATTCTATGCTTTTTCGCTACTGACAAATGTTGAAATGCTTTTCTTCTGAATTATCCTCTCTTTGCGACTCTGGAAGACAATTTGACCTGTTCCAGAATATATATATATATATATATATATATATATATTTCTGTCAATGCGAAACTAAGGCATTACAACACAGTAGTCCTACCAGAAGCACTTTATGCTGCAGAAACTACAGTGATTCATGGTCATACTAAGATCAGAGAGATTGAAAAGCAGGGAAGAAAAATTCTGACAAAAATTTATGGACCAGTGTTTCGGGAAGGAATTTGTATGAAGAGGCCAACTCGAGAGATTTACAAAGACATAGAAACAGTAACAGACACCATTAGAAGGAGAAGGATGAAATTTTGTGGACATATCAGCAGGATGAATAAAAGCAGGCTCACAAGACAAATCTTTGAGATAGTAAACAAGGGCAAAAACAAGACAAAGTGGATCACTGAAGCAGAAGAAGATATTAAAGAACTGGGGATCACACAAGACAACACAAACAGTAGAGAACAGTTTAGAAACATCATTCAGAAACACACACTTAAACAAGAACATACGGAGAACACAACGGGAAAAAGATGGGCGGAAGAACGCAAGAGAGAACACAGTGAATGTGTGACGAGAATTTGGGAAGAAAGAAGAAAGGAGAAGAAATCATGACTACTCAAGTGCTCTCCCAAAAGGGAATAATCGAAAATAATATGATGTGTTGACTGACTGACTCACTGACCTCTCATCGCCCAGCCCAGACCGCTATGAACAGAAACTTAACATTTGGAGGAGGTGTAGATTTTTATACGGGAGGCATAGTTTCAGAAGGGCTTTTTCGGAATTGCAACCCTATCGGGCCGAAATAGGGGATGAAGACTTTTTTTGATGTCACTATTAAGGGAATTTTGAAACTAGACCTACGAAAATTGGTATTTGGTTTCTCGGTCAGAAATAAAGAAATATGTGTTCCAGCCTTTTTGGAAGTTAAACCTATGGGCGTGAAATTGTGGGTGAAAGTGCTTTTTGAAAATAGATCATTATTAAATAACTATTGACGTATTTTTAAAGCTACAACTGTGAACATTGGTATTTGACCTCTCGAAATAAAAAAAATACTTGTTTCACTCTTTTTGGAAATTCATCTCCAATGGGGGTGAAATGGGGGGCGAAAGATTGTATGGATGTATTTCATTGTGCTACCATTTTTGAAGCTAAATCTTGATAATCTGTATTTGGGTTTTCTGTCAGAAATAGAACACACATATGTCGCTGTTTTAGGAAATTCAGCCTCTAAGGGGTGAAATAGGGGGTGAAACGTTTAATGAAAATATTGCGAAAGCGTTTTTACAGCTAAATCTTTAAAAACTGGTTTCTGGCTTCTCGGCTGGAGATGAAAAAATACCTCTTTTACTGTTTCTGGAAATCCAACCCCTAAAAGGGCGAAATAGGGTCAGACTGATTCACTGACTCATAACCGCAAAACTCAGACCGGTAAGGATAGAAACTTGAAATTGGGAGTGAGTGTTTATCTTATACCGTAGGCATCGTTTAAGATGGGGTTGTCCGAAATTCCACTCCTACGGGAGTGAAATAGGGAATGAAAGGCTTTTAGAAAGTATGTCGCTCTTAAGGGAATTTTAAAGCTAGAAGTAAGAAAACTGATGTTTGGTTCCTAAGTCTGAAAATAAAAAAAATAGGAGTTTTAGCATTTTTGGAAATTCAGTCACCAAGGGGGTAAAATAGGAGGTGAAAGTTTTTTTGAAAATAAGTAATTACTAAAGAACTACTAAAGGATTTTTAACGCTACAACTATGACAGCTGGTTCAAATGGCTCTGAGCACTATGAGACTTAACTTCGCAGGTCATCAGTCCCCTAGAACTTAGAACTACTTAAACCTAACTAACCTAAGGACATCACACACATCCATGCCTGACGCAGGATTCGAACTGTAGCGCCTAGAACCGCTCGGCCACACAGGCCGGCGAAAACTGGTATTTGATTTCTCGGTTAGAAATAAAAAAAATACGTGTATCACTGTTTTTGGAAATTCAACCCCTAAGGGAGTGCAATAGGGGATAAAAATTTAAAAAAAAATTATTTAGTTACATTAAATAAATTTTAAAGCGAAATACGTGAAAATAGGTATTTCGCTTCTCAGTTATTTATAAATACATAATATTTAGGGGATAAAAGTTACTCTGAAAATATGTCCATAAGAACGCAACAGATATAAGATATGCTTAACGAAAACTTCGGCCTCCAGCTACCAGATTTCCTTTCTGGTCAGCAGTACATTCGGAAAAGACCATGCTGATACAACCTTAATTAGCGTGAAAAGCTTAGAATGTGGTGAAATTTGTGAACAGCATAAAAATTCGATTAAATAAAACAAAACAAAAAATCTCTGCTGGCCGTACAGTCGTTGGGAGCGAAGCAGGGGGCACTGAGATGGAGAGAGAGAGAGATGGTTCAAATGGCTCTGAGCACTATGGGACTTAACTTCTAAGGTCATCAGTCCCCTAGATCTTAGAACTACTTAAACCTAACTAACCCAAGGACATCACACACATCCATGCCCGAGGCAGGATTCGAACCTGCGACCGTAGCGGTCGCGCGGTTCCAGACTGTAGCGCCTTTAACCGCTTGGCCACCACGGCCGGCGGAGAGAGAGAGAGAGAGAGAGAGAGAGAGAGAGAGAGTGTAAGTGAGTAGCCTTTACTTGTGTGTGTATTATCGTAAATTCAAACCTGGGAATGTGAACTGACAACCTAAATGTACTACCGTGCTCAGAGCAAAGTCACTTACATGGAACTGAAAAGAATCCTGCGTGTGTGTGTGTGAAAACCGATCTCTTTCATAAGGAAATAAATAAACAAACCAATAATTTCACACTCAGTACACTTAGTCGGTGCGAAACGTAACAATATAAAAACAAACCAAACTGTAATGTCTGAAACACACGAAAATTTCTGCACTAACATATGACCCTGGTAAAATAAAGAAACTGGCAGAAGCTACATTGCGCAAATGAAACGAAACAATCTCGTATTGTGAATCTCACCCCGAAAACCAAGTACTGGCAGAAACAGCAACACAACAAGACTCCGCAACAGCGAAAAAAATAAATCTGCTTTACGTCTATGGCCACAAGTTTTATGTCATCAGACTACTGGTTTCGGTCTAGAATGACCATCTTCAGATCTGTTTTATCAAACTATGTCCTGAAACAGATCTGAAGACACAGATACTGTTGCGTAACAACTGTTTCTATGACCACAATTCTTCAGATATGTCATTTTCCATTACAAATATTAACACATCCCATAACACCATCAAAGAATAGATGAAATTTATGAAGAAACCATTTGCCAAAGTTTCACGGATTAAAAGCAGATAGAAATGATGGTTAATCTACTTGGTTTATGAGATTTTTATGTGGAGAAAATGGTTCAAATGGCTCTGAGCACTATGGGACTCAACTGCTGTGGTCATAAGTCCCCTAGAACTTAGAACTACTTAAACCTAACTAACCTAAGGACAGCACACAACACCCAGCCATCACGAGGCAGAGAAAATCCCTGACCCCGCCGGGAATCGAACCCGAGAACCCGGGCGTGAGAAGCGAGAACGCTACCGCACGACCACGAGATGCGGGATTTATGTGGAGAAACTGAAAAACTTGAACAACTTGTAACACAAATACACACAACACTATATACTTCTATGTATAAAATAATCGTTTCATTTTTTATGGCCAATAAAATGATTGCCATCAATTTGTAATATTTATAGAATGTAACTGATATAGTGAAGTTGTTTACTTTGAGAAATATAGTTATGTGTTTATTGTTGACACTGGTACTTTGTCAGGCAAGACTGATCAGACTTGTGTTAGTGTCTGGGAGACGGAGTGGACAGATGAGGTAAGCACGGCGCTCACGGGTTGTCGGCAGGGCGCAGCGATAAGGCAGGGCAAGAGGAAGTAAGACGGACGGCAGCGCCTGAACTGAGCTAACGGGTATGGCGGTCTCGAAGTGTGCCAAAGTTTTAAGAAATTAGTGGCATGATTCAGTATTTAAGCTCCACAGATGTGCGATCGTTGGAAGGGTGATGCCACTGTAGGTCTTCTTGACGTTACCAACAGTATCTATGTGTGGCTGCGTAGTGTAATAAATGAATTTGATACGTTTAGTCACAAACCTAACTGTATTAAGTGTTTTTGTCACCATTTAACATACCTGAAGTAGTTTAAAAAACTATGCAACAGAATTTAGAGAAAAGCTCCTGAGGCACGACCTTTAAATATACTCTGCACATTGGTGTCAAAATGTACATCGATTGTGCCATGCTTCGTTTATTGGTGTGGTTTCGCATCACATCTCGCTGTCTGTTCAAGGCTACAAGTCAGCACATGCACACAAAATTCATGGCTAATTCCCTGAGCAGTTTGCGGAAAACTTTATGCATTTTGCCCTATATCGGGCACAATTTTCTTTGTACGGTGTCGCTTCCCATTACAGGAGATGTCATCACCAACAACATGCGTGTATGTCTGCATTTAATTCCATTAGCTCCAATAGTCTGCAACTAGTTTTGGTGTAAAGCGATATGTGAGTGTTCTGTTTACTTACGTGTGGTTTGCTGTTCCTGTTATGATCACAGACCTATGGACTTTGAGTAAGATTATCACCGTTGATTATCGAAAGATAATAGATCCTAGATAAAAATGTAAATGCTTGTTTATCAAATGAAGCAGGTGGCGTCTTCGAGATGTTTGCTTCATTGTGTAGTTATCACTAAATGATATATGACTCATTGATAGAGGTTTGAAATGGATAAACAACTGACAGGAAGGATAACACTGGACATACGGACGTCCGCAAGGGGTGGGTTGGAGAGGGGAGGGGGGGAGTGGAGCGTGGTGGGTTGACACCTCTCCCTGGAATCTGCAGTGTAGTGTTTTTAATTCATTACAGAATTCTCATGCACTTCTAGAAATTATTGTCTATGATACTGCTAAACCAAAGGTTTAGACAGTACTAGCCTAACGTGAACAAGGTAGAGTGCAGCGGGTAGATGTGACACGGATTCAACAAATCATTGGAAGACCTCTGTAGAAATACTGAGAGATGCTGCCTCTATAGCTATCCATAATTGCGGAAGTGTTGCCCGTGCAGGATTTTGTAAACTAACTGATCTGTCGATTATATACCACAAACGTTCGACGGGATTCATGTCGGGCGATCTGGGTGGCCAAATCACACGCTCGAATCGTCCAGAATGTTCTTCAAACCAGTGGCAAACAATTGTGACAGGGTGAGTATTCTGTCGTTGTTTGGGAACATGAGGTCCACGAATGGCTGAAAATCGTCTCCAAATAGCCGAACATGACCAATGATAGCTTCGGTTGGACCAGAGGACCCAGTCTGTTCCATGTAAACGCAGCCCACACCATTGTGGAGTCACCACCAGCTTGCACAGTGCTTTGTTGACAAGTTGGGTCCACGGCTTCACCGGGTCTGCGCCACACTCGAACCCTTCCACCAGCTCTTACCGACTGAAACTAGGCATTCATCTGACCAGGCCATGGTTCTCCAATCGTCTAGGGTCCAGCCGATATGGTCACGCGTCCAGGGGAGGCGTTGCAGGCGATGTCGTAAAGTTACTTTTGCTGCCCTGCCCTAAGGGATGCGTTTCTCGTACGCCCCACATTGATCTCACGCAGTGTTGCTTGTCTGTTAGCACTGACAACTTTACGCAAACGGCACTGCTCTCGTCCGTCGGCCACTGCGTTGTCCGTGGTGAGAGGTAATGCCCGAAATTTGGTATTCTCGTCACAGTCTTGACACTGGGGATCTCGGGATACTGAATTCCAGAACTATTTCCGAAATGGAAAGCCCCACGCATCTAGCTCCAGCTACCATTCTACGTTCAACTACTGTTAAGGGGCTCCGGAACGCCCTATACTTGCAATTTTAAAATAACGCTTAAAAATTACATCTTTCCTCACAAAGTAGCCGGCCGAAGTGGCCGTGCGGTTAAAGGCGCTGCAGTCTGGAACCACAAGACCGCTACGGTCGCAGGTTCGAATCCTGCGTCGGGCATGGATGTTTGTGATGTCCTTAGGTTATTAGGTTTAACTAGTTCTAAGTTCTAGGGGACTAATAACCTCAGCAGTTGAGTCCCATAGTGCTCAGAGCCATTTGAACCATTTTCACGAAGTATTTGAGGTACGAAGTTGAACTTTTTACAGATTATTTATTGGAATATGGGCTACAACTTAACACAGGGATTTTTACAAAATTTTAGTTCAGTTATTAAAGATGATTTTTTTTCAATTCTAATGAATATACACAACATTTTTTGCAATTTTTTATTTATATATTCAAAAATATACAGTTTTTTGGAAAAAGGCTGTGTTAAATTATGCAGAAGGTACTGTGTAACATTTACTGAAAGTTTGAAACAAATATGTTTGGAAGATCCTTAGAAAACATGTAATTAGTATGAGAAAATAAAAGTTTTGGGAATCGAGCGACAAAGATTGGATTAACTTTTTAGTGCATTCCAGGTCCATAGGATGGATTATCTTCATCCTCTGCAAACTCCTCCTCCAGCTTCCTCTTGTTCCTCCTCCTGTTTACTCTTGCTTGTATTTCTAGACTCTTTACAGCCCTGTCTGCAGCCCGAAGGCGTTCCTTGTCTAAAGCAAGCATCGCTCGTACCATGTTAGAACCTATCTTCATTCCCATATTTCTAAATACCTTGCACCTTACAATGTTGCCATCATTGAAAGTCGCAACAGCATCATACACACCAAAGTGAAGTGTTTCTATTCCAACAAATACAGTCTTGGGGATTCTCGACCATATAACACTATTTACACTTTCATTGGGGTTTTGAGTTTTTCCGTGAATACACTTTTTCAACAGTTCAGGTGCTGCTAAGTCTCTGAAAATAGGTTTTATCACCTCCATTATTTCATGAGGCAGACTATGCTTATGAGTGTACACTTCACCAGTTAGCAATCCTTTGTTATATTTACACCAACTGTCTTCTTCTTTGGGACAAAAGCTATTTTGGGGATTTTCAACGTCTTTATTGTTTACAGTAATAACACATACCTTTGGCTTTCCAACATTTCTCCTTTTCTTAAAAGCCTTCAGAGGATTTCTAATAACTTTACTTTTACTCATTATTATACTTCAACAAAACAGAGACTCAAGAAACAGAATTAATTACGAATATTTTCGAGATAACGACAGAGTAAATAAACATGAAACAATCGACAATCACACCAGCGATATATATTGAACCATCACAGGTTAGCCACAACACATACTTTATCTCACATCACTAAAATGTACCTGATGAACACGGACGTTAATAATAACACCATTTGACAGCAGTTTAACAGCGCCACAGTGGGTCACGCCCATGTAGAACACATTTCAAAAAAATTTAAATATAGTTGTAGTCTTCGGAATTGAATAAATTATATATCTATTAAAAGGTAATAGTCTGCAGATTCAGAAAACGCAAAAAAGTAAAAATTGAACTTTTCATGATTTTGAGCCTTTCCGGAGCCCCTTAAGTGCCGTCGAGCTGCCACGGTCATGTCGGAAACCATTTCAATAACTCACGTCATTACAAATGACAGCCCCGCCAATGCACTGCCATTTTATACCTAGTGTACGCGCTACTGTCGCCATCTGTATGCGTGTATATCACTATCCTATGACTTTTGCCACCTCAGTGTTGTTTATTTGGTTGTCACACCTTTCACGAGAAACTACAACACGGCCACAATATTATTGCACCTGGCCTGTCGTGATCGTTATCGGAAAGAGACGGTGACGTTGCAGTAGAACAAGTAGAGTGGTGACTAAAAAAAGCCCATCTCACTTCGAATGATTTTAAGACAGGTGTGCATACACTACGAAGTGGTCCAGCGTGATCTCGTGAAAGATCACGATAAAAACTCGCGATAAGCCGACCGAAGCACCCACACTCTGGAGACGCCGTGATATTGTGATCGACTAACGCTCCGTTTCCTTCGGCCCTGCTGCGTCTTTGCGCTGACCTAAACTCAAGGCAGATGCCAAACTTCGCGTATCACTGCTGAAACAGAGCCCCCATCGTTTCTTCTGTCGATTCCTCATACTCACAATTAATAGACTACAGACCTGTCGCGTAGAGGCTACTCACTTGTCAGTTTTACAGGCCAAATCGATGGACTGGCCCCGGAAGATCGCGGCTATTCTGTACAGTAGCTGTGATTTTTTCAAATGTAGGAAATCGTTTGTGCAGAATATTCATTTGTCTGAAAGGTAAGAGATATTTGCTTAAGCAGTAATTGACATTCACTGGCTCGTAGTGTATAGTATGTGAGAAATTTATTGTAGGTAAAATTCTGTATAATTTTAGAATTACTTATACAACCTGTGGACTGTTGAGGCATACTTCGCTGGTCGTGTACCATTACGAACCTTATAAAGGAAGAACGTCTTCTACCATGCAACATGTGTTATTTGCAAATCAACTGAGTTTCTTTAATGTCTTGACACTTTTACCTGTCTTGAAAGTACAAAACTATGTTTGTTGCCACTATCTTCTGTTTCAAATTGTTGTTGTTGTTGTTGTGGTCTTCAGTCCTGAGACTGGTTTGATGCAGCTCTCCATGCTACTCTATCCTGTGCAAGCTGCTTCATCTCCCAGTACTTACCGCAACCCACATCCTTCTGAATCTGCTTAGTGTATTCATCTCTTGGTCTCCCTCTACGATTTTTACCCTCCACGCTGCCATCCAATCCTAAATTTGTGATAACCTTGATGCCTCAAAACATGTGCTACCAACCGATCCCTTCTTCTAGTCAAGTTGTGCCACAAACTTCTCTTCTCCCCAATCCTATTCAATACCTCCTCATTAGTTACGTGATCTACCCACCTTATCTTCAGCATTCTTCTGTAGCACCACATTTCGAAAGCTTCTATTCTCTTCTTGTCCAAACTAGTTATCGTCCATGTTTCACTTCCATACATGGCTACACTCCATACAAATACTTTCAGAAACGACTTCCTGACACTTAAATCTATACCCGATGTTAACAAATTTCTCTTCTTCAGAAACGATTTCCTTGCCATTGCCAGTCTACATTTTATATCCTCTCTACTTCGACCATCATCAGTAATTTTACTCCCTAAATAGCAAAACTCCTTTACTACTTTAAGTGTCTCATTTTCTAATCTAATTCCCTCAGCATCACCCGATTTAATTTGACTACATTCCATTATCCTCGTTTTGCTTTTGTTGATGTTCATCTTATATCCTCCTTTCAAGACACTGTCCATTCCGTTCAACTGCTCTTCCAAGTCCTATGCTGTCTCTGACAGAATTACAATGTCATCGGCGAACCTCAAAGTTTTTACTTCTTCTCCATGAATTTTAATACCTACTCCGAATTTTTCTTTTGTTTCCTTTACTGCTTGCTCAATATACAGATTGAGTAACATCGGGGAGAGGCTACAACCCTGTCTCACTCCTTTCCCAACCACTGCTTCCCTTTCATGCCCCTCGACTCTTATAACTGCCATCTGGTTTGTGTACAAATTGTAAATAGCCTTTCGCTCCCTGTATTTTACCCCTGCCACCTTCAGAATTTGAAAGAGAGTATTCCAGTTAACATTGTCAAAAGCTTTCTCTAAGTCTACAAATGCTACAAACGTAGGTTTGCCTTTTCTTAATCTTTCTTCTAAGATAAGTCGTAAGGTTAGTATTGCCTCATGTGTTCCAACATTTCTACGGAATCCAAACTGATCTTCCCCGAGGTCCGCTTCTACCAGTTTTTCCATTCGTCTATAAAGAATTCGCGTTAGTATTTTGCAGCTGTGACTTATTAAACTGATAGTTCGGTAATTTTCACATCTGTCAACACCTGCTTTCTTTGGGATTGGAATTATTATATTCTTCTTGAAGTCTGAGGGTATTTCGACTGTCTCATACATCTTGCTCACCAGATAGTAGAGTTTTGTCATGATTGGCCCTCCCAAGGCCATCAGTAGTTCTAATGGAATGTTGTCTACTCCCGGGGCCTTGTTTCGACTCAGGTCTTTCAGTGCTCTGTCAAACTCTTCACGCAGTATCCTATCTCCCATTTCGTCTTCGTCTACATCCTCTTCCATTTCCATAATATTGTCCTCAAGTACATCGCCCTTGTATAAACCTTCTATATACTCCTTCCACCTTTCTGCCTTCCCTTCTTTGCTTAGAACTGGGTTGCCATCTGAGCTCTTGATATTCATACAAGTGGTTCTCTTCTCTCCAAAGGTCTCTTTAATTTTCCTGTAGGCAGTATCTATCTTACCCCTAGTGAGATAAGCCTCTATATCCTTACATTTGCCCTCTAGCCATCCCTGCTGTTTCAAATTGTGTTTAAGTTATAACTGGTTTTTGATAATACTTCTTCTTAATTTCATTTCACCTACTGTTGATTAGTGTGCAATGGATTAATAACGTAACAAGTAGATGATTAAATACAATACTGAAAATATTTTTTCCCATTGCAACACTTTGGAATTTCAATTGAACATTTGTCCCTAGGTACATAGCCATATTGTACCTTAGAACACGTTTTCATATTTGAAAAAAACCTTAATTTTCATATGCAATTTCTGTAATTTGAGAAAAAGGCTGCAGAACATAAAAATTGAATGCCAAAGTTAAAAACATATGGAACTATGAAATATGTTAAACTTCTGTTACAGGTCAGGTTAGAGGCGATAGACTGAGGAGTGTACCAAGTTGCAAGACTCTCACCTCTGTTGGTACAAGATTTAGAGATATTTAACGTTAACAGCTCAACTTGACTACCAGCGCCAGAAGTATGTATGCACTGAAGAGCCAAATAAACTGGTATGGGCATGCCAATTCAAATACAGAGATATGTAAACGGGCGGAATAAGGTGCTGCTGTCGGCAACGTCTATATAAGACAAAAAGTGTCTGGCGCACTTGTTAGATCGGTTATGGTTACTTCAGTCACAGATTATCTACATTTAATTCAGTTTGAGCGTGGTGTTATAGTCGGAGAACGAGCGATGGGACACAGCATCTCCGAGGTAGCGATGAAGTGGAGATTTTGCCGTATGACCATTTCACGAGTGTACCATGAATATTAGGAATTCGGTAAAACATCAAATCTCCGACATCGCTGCGGGTGGAAAAAGATCCTGCAAGAGCGGGTCCAACGACGACTGAAGAGAATCGTTCAACGACACAGCTGTGCAACCCTTCCACAAACTGCTGCAGATTTCAGTGCTTGGCCATGAAAAAGTGTCAGCATGCGAACCATTCGGAGCCGAAGGCCCACTCGTGTACCCTTAATGACAACTCGATGCAAAGCATTACGCCTCGTCTGAGCCCGTCAACACCGATATTGGACTGTTGCTGACTGGAAACATGTTGCCTGATCGGACGAGTCTCGTTTCAAATTGTATCGAGCGGATGGACGTGTACGGGTATGCAGTCCATGGAATCCATGAACCCAGCATGTCAGCAGGGGACTGTTCAGACTGGTGGAGGCTCTGTAATGGTGTGGGGCGTGTGCAGCTGGAGTAATATGGGACTAGTGATACGTCTGACGGATGACACGTACGTAAGTATCCTGTCTGCTCACCTGCACTCATTCATGTCCATTGCGCATTCTGACGGACATGGGCAATTCCAGCAGGAAAACGCGACACCCCACACGCCCAGAACTGCTACAGAGTGGCTCCAGGAACACACTTCTATGTTTAAATACTTCCGCTGGCCACCAAACTCCCCAGTCATGAACATTATTGAGAATATCTGGGATGCGTTGCAACGTGTTGCTCAGACATGATCTCCACCTCTTCGTACTCTTACGGATTTATGGACAGCCCTACAGGAGTCATGGTGTCAGTTCCCTCCAGCACTACTTCAGCTATTGGTCGACTCCATTCCACGTCGTGTCGCGTTTCTTCTGCGTGCTCGAGGGGCTCTACATGTTATTAGGCAGGTGTACCAGTTGCTTTAGCTCTTCATTGTATTACTCTTCGACGAACCTGTCCCAGTCATCCGATGACATGCTTCTCTCCTAATCTCTTTGGCAACAACAGTGGGTAGTGTTGAAAACACTTCATTCGACAGAGTTACAAAATCAGTGGCTGGTAATCCCTTGGGCGTCGTATTACAGCTAATTTGCCCATGGAACGTTTCGATGAACGTGGCTTGGAGCCGACTAAGTTGAAAGCAGTGTGTTTTTAAGATATGTAGACGATACGTTTGTTGTTTATCCTCAAGAAGGTGAGAGTTTAAACGGCTATTTACGACGTCTGAGTTCAGTCTACAGAATATTCGCTTCACGATGGGTCTGGGAAAGGATGTGTTGATCGTGAGAAAAACTGAGGGTACATTTTAACATGTCGCTTATAGGAAATCAACTCACACTGATTCATATCTACAATCTAATAGCTGTCGTCATCCGGCTGAGAGTGATGCAGTACATCCTATTTTCGTTCTCAGGGCCCACGTCATCTCGGAACACGGCGGTTGCTTAGCAACGTATATTTGGACCTCAAAATGCCATAAAATTTTAGTAAAGAAGTAAAATCACTCGCATCTACGAGTGCTCAACGGAATGTCTTCTCGACGGAAAATACGGTTTCGCCCCGACACACGCCGTGGCGGACTTGTATCCTTGAGGTATGGTTTATGCAAGTAATATTATTTCCGATCTACTGGTACCGCACGTGCTTGCCACATTCTGCAGCTTTCATAACGGTATCTGTCGCCTGAAAGCAATAGCAAATATGTAATTAAAGTCTAACATTCGCATGGCACGCCTTGAAATAGCGATCATTGTCTTCTTGCTAGAGGTTTATTTTTGCGAGGGCCATTCAGAAACTAGGGCATCGTTTTGTCACATATGAATGACTGTTTTTAGTTGCTGACTATTCTTCCTTCTCTGTGTTCAGTGAGGTGTGGCGGCTTTCACAATAAATTTCATATCGCCGATATATTAACGTTGTAAGACGCGATTCGTATTACCGATGTCGGAAATGTTACTCACAGTAAAGGCCGTCACAGATGTAGTGTAGTGTGGTGAAGTGGTTATGATTGTGGACTTTGTCAAAAAGTGTACCTTGGTTTCCGAGTGTTTTTGTTCCGTTTTCGCCTCAGTATCATCTTTTATAACGTACTGTGCTTTTGCCACCGTTTCTTGTGGAAATGAATTTTATATACAGAACTGCACCAGATATATTTATTCTTTTCAAGTTTTTATTCCTAAATGTATCTTCGGGGATCTGAAATTACATAACAATTGTAGACAAGTTTGTTGTTATTTTTTTTATAAGCTATTGGATACATTTGTTAACCTATTAGGGTCGAAACAGTTTATTTTGTTCGATGATTTGTGAAGATTGATACTTTAGTTTTACGTCTACCAATTATTGCTCTTTCGTAAGCAACTTGACTGTTCTTTTATCTCGGAAATGATTTCAGTTACTTTGTGCACCCCGCGCTTGCATTTTCCGTGATTTATATACAATATACGTGTATAATAAGCATCAAAATACTCCTCGGAGCCTTGTTGATTAGCTAAAATACATTTCCTGAATTTACTTGCAACTTTAGTTTTATGATGGACAGTGTGTTAAGTGTGTTGAAATATGACACGTAGGTAAACATTAGACTACGCTATAGCTCAGTCTCTTAACACAACTTTTATTTGGCAATTACATTCGTTGGCTTCACCAATTTTCAGCCAAGTTATCACCTATCCTAGACCTCGGGCTACGCTTCAGAACTAAGATTTCTGGAGGGGAGTGTGTGTCTGTGTGTGTGTGGGAGGGAGGGGGGTGTCCAGTATCACACTCTAGCTTCGAAGGCAGCAGTATTTTACTTATATCCATACGCACGGTTCATACAGTGCAGCACAAGTTTGCCAGGCGTTAATAGGAATGATTTTGGTTTGATTTACGACATGAGAGTCTCCGCAGCACAGAGTACATCGCATTTTGTAATGTTATTCTTATGAAATTCATTACAGGATAATAAAATACGTTTCTGTGATTCATATATTTAGTGCATTTACACTTTGTGCTTTGCACACTTGGTGATAAAAACTTATGAGACACATTTAGTTAAATAAATATGAACTAACAAAGCTTTTCGTCTGCTGGTCTCTGTGTTTCAACTCAGATTCGTAAAGATTTTGTACTTTTCTATACTGGTAATTTCCAAACCACGAGCACAGATCGCGACTTCCAGCAGTTACGAGTATTGGAGCTCTGGAGCACTATTTAATCGAAGGGATGAAATGAAATGACGATGACTCGCAGATAAAATCAGAAACACTCTTCACTATGCAACATAAAACCCGAAACTGATTAGAAGTACTAAAATTGCTGGCAAGCCATATTTAGAATCTACAGTCTTCTGCTACATATAAATTCCACATTCGTCCCATCTTAGTTTATATCAAAGTTGCCTTGCTCTTCGGCTTTCTTGGGTTATAGAATTCTCTGAATTTGCAGAAAGATAACGAGTTCGCCTCGCTTCCACATCTTCCTGCCTTCCCCGGTTCGCCTCTTATACTTATTAACCCATTACACACATTTTAATCTCTTCCTAGTGTGTCCTCGAACCCATCAAACTAACCAGAATGCCCAGAAACAGCATTAAAATTCATACCTCCTAGTCACCTACCTAGGTACCCTCCTGAACCACATTTTAACTTCCGTATACCGTGATGACTATGTCTAGAAACACACACACATTTCCAATCTCGAAATCAGTCCTTATTTATACCCTTCCTATCAGCTGTAATCAATAATACTGTGTCCTAGCCTCTCACAACTTTGTCGTTGAAAAATGTTTTATCGCACTATCCTGGCTGACAATAATAGCCACAAACCTTTTGCAGATGATACATTTATCCATAATAAAGTACTGTTTAAAAAACTGCACAAATGAACGGTTAAATTGCAAAACGACTGAAGTCCACATTTTTACGATTTTGAGTTATGGGTATAGCAACGTTCAGTTGCCCAAGTCGTATCGTTTAGTACCGAAATTAATTTATAGCGCACCTTCTATATATTATTTCCAGTAACAGAATATTAGCGTTTGCTGGCAAAACAGCGTTAGTCCAGGACTTAATTTGTTTTGCTTAAAAAATCCATACACCGCTTTAAGTAGGTAAAATGCCTATATTACTTTTGTTTCTGAGGTAGACCTGTTCTATGAAAAGTTCAGAATGAAAATGGCGTCTAATAGCAGTGCTCTATGTACTGTAGTTGTTGGAAAAAAAAAGCACGTATAACTGCAGCAAAGTTCCTAGTTCACAAAAGCCGCAGCAAACATTTCTACAAAACACTGGAATATGCAGCTAAATTATGCACTGTGAGAGGGGATTATCTTACTGTAACGTTTGAATATATGCCAAATGTGTGCTTAAGATACCAGTACAAGATACCTATTATTGTCTATGCATAATATCAAAACTGATTCGGTATCCTTTTCTGACTACCCATAGATAATCTTCAAAAAGTGCAATTGAGGTATGCAATTTTCTCCCCCTTCCTGTGTTTCATCTAGGGTTAAATAACTGTGGCTGTTTTGTGATGGCTGTCCGGGCCGGACGAAGTGACCGAGCGGTTCTAGGCGCTACAGTCTGGAACCGCGCTACCGCTACGGTCGCAGGTTCGAATCCTGCCTCGGGCATGGATGTGTGTGATGTACTTACGTTAGTTAGGTTTAACTAGTTCTAAGTTCTAGGGGACTGATGACCTCAGAAGTTAAGTCCCAGAGTGCTCAGAGCCATTTGAACCATTTATCCGGGCCAGAACAAGAATCACACTAGTATCAGGTTCTTAACGGCTATAAATCCTCAGAGGCGGTTTTTGAACGTCAGACTTTTTTTTTCCATATCAGAGAACACTCCTTTCTGCCATCATATGGGTGCTCTGCAGTAGTGACAAGAAGACTGTGGCATATGGACGGATTCTGCATAATGGGGCACGTGTGTGAACACACAATTATTTACCTCTAGTACCCAAGGAAATTCTACTGTTACTATAGCTGGAAGTGAGGATTTTTACGATTACCTCCAGGTGGCCAAATTATTACAAAAGAAATGACGGTTCCATGAGACTTCTGTTAAGGACATTCCTAGACATAAAAAGATGTCGTTCAAAATTCCTATTTTTATAGAACGTCGCTTTTCTGAGGAACGGACTGGAATAGTTGTGGAAAACCCTACATATGTGGAATAATTCAACATTCTTTCATCCATGGGGCAGATATCCTAGTACTTTGAATCGTGCTTATCCGAACGGGGTGCGTGTAACCATCGGAAACAAAATTAAAAGATATACGCAAAATGATCAAGTCCGTTCCCGACTAAGATGAATTCAAAGCATTTTAACTAAAAAATTTCCGCTTGGGAAACAATGATAAATAGGTAAAATTGCAATTTCATTTCGGGAAGTGTGTTTACTTCCACCGATGATTTGCTGCTCTGTGTAGATTCAGAATGTGTTTTTTGCCGGCCGGAGAGGCCGAGCGGTTCTAGGCGCTACAGTCTGGAACTGTGCGACCGCTACGGTCGCAGGTTCGAATCCGCCCTCGGGCATGGATGTGTGTGATGTCCTTAGGTTAGTTAGGTTTAAGTAGTTCTAAGTTCTAGGGGACTGATGACCTCAGCAGTTAAGTCCCATAGTGCTCAGAGCCATTTGAACTATTTGTGTTTTTTAATAAACAAAATTTGTATTATGTATTTATTAGATAAGAAGCTTAACTGAGGTCAAATTGAAAAGCGGGTTAAGTGCTGAGTTTTTGGAACAAAATTTAAACGTAATGAAGGTAAAAGGTAATTTTTAATGACAGTTTTACGTCATTTATTTCATGTCATACAATAATGTAGTGCAATACTCGCTTCCGTAAGATAATAAAGTTTTTTGTTGCTTCTGAAAATGTATCTCTAGGGATCTAGGTCGTTTTGCTAATTCACGATTCAGATATCCAATCCCGATCTTTAGAAATTTCAAAGTAATACAACGACGTCCTACTATTCGTACTGTTACCACTGCTTGCTTGCTTGCTTTAAATGTTTGTAAAAATTGAATAGCGCGCTTTTCTAAACGCTAAGTGAGTACAACATCAGTGAGTTATAGCAGGACTCACTCAACCCATACAAATAGCTTGGTGTAACTGGTTTTAGGTATGTGAAATGAAATAACTACGTAGGCCGTTAGAATGGCTGAGTTTCGCTCTGTTGGTCGGCTAGTCGGAAAATGCAAAGAACTTTACTCGCAAGACATGTGTGCGACCGGTCCTACAATATTTTTCAAGTGTTAGAGACACATAGCAAGTACGACTAACACGAGATACTGAACATATGCAAAGAAGAACAGCACGAATGACGAACGGATTGTTCGACACACGGGAGAATGACTTAGAGGGTGATAAACTCAAACTGCTGACGTCAGCAGTCCCATAGAAGCCTACATACAAAGCTTCCAGAAACTGTTTCAAAAGAAGAATCTAGGAACACACTACAACCACCTGCGTATGGCTCCTCTGGGGACTGTAAAGGCAAGATTAGTTTAATTACAACGGATACAGATGAATTCAAACAGCAATTCTTCTGGCGGCTCACACGTTATTGTAACACGAACCTTAATGCAAGCTAAAACAGAAGTACTCTCTGCCATGCATTTCACTGTTCGTTTGGAGAGTTCGAATGCAGATATAGACTCCTAGGATCTTACGCGTATATGCAGACAGTTTACGTGCGTAAATTCGACTGTGCAGTAGGACAAGTCCAGAGGGGAAGCAGTTGCGTGGCAACGCACCAGTCATCCATTGTCGACGTTTACAGAAGTTTCGCTTACAGTTCGAACTGCTTGAGAGAACATTCCTTTCCACGAAAGCATCGTGAAACTGAAGCTCGTTGACGTCTTGACGGATCTCGCCCTGTCTTCATCTGCTCGGTAAAGACATCCTCTTAACAGCACCCGTAGCTTGTTTTGTTTTGGTAGCTAGCAGCACGTATCAGACATACTGACGAACTGAGCGGCTCCCACAAGGATTCTGTTTGTGGCACTCAGACGTGACACGAACTTCGTGAATGCTGGAGCCGTTTCTGGAAAGACTTACACTGCAAAAGAAAGGGTGTCTTTTTCTTTCCTAATGTCGTAGATGTTTGGGAATCACTGAAGAATGGGATACAACCCATCGGCTTTGACCAATGACGTATAATATACCACAGATTACGTATTGAACAGATTTAACAGCTAAGACGAATGTTGACATACAAAAGACTGCAGGACAGACAAAAAAGATGTAGACATATATCACGTGCATTCATATTTCGAACATAATTTTAAGTATATCGCTTCTTTGAGTCCTAGTATCTTCTTTGAGTCCTAGTATCGTATTCTTCAGTTGACATATATAGCTCAACTGAAGAATGGATACTAGTGCAAAAAAGAAAGAAAGAAAAAAATGGGACAGAAGTAACGTTAGCGTGGGGTACCTCAGTTGACATATATGAGTTGTATCCCGAACTTCAGCTGATCTTTATAGGGTAGCTGCAGTATGGGATACAAATTTGAGGTATGTCGTTAAATTCTTCAGTTGACCTTTTCAGACGTTGCTTTTTTCACCTCCACTACTACTAGCGTCCTATTCGTCAGTCGATACAAGTACTAGCGAAAGCGAAAATACCGACATACGTAAAATTTGTATCACATACTTCAGTTGACCTATATACGTCAACTGAAGAATAGGGTACCAATGCCAGCGAAGACGAAAAATAGCGACATACGTAAGATTTATGTCCCTTACTTCAGTTCATCTATACAGCTCAACTGAAGAACAAAATACTATCTTTGTAGTTCAACTGAGGTACATGATGCCAATGTTACGTATATCGCTTTTTTAGTCTCTGCTAGTACAAGTATCCTATTCTTCAGTTGATCTATAAAGATCGACTGAAGTACGGAATACAAACTTTTCGTATGCCTGTCTTTTCGCCTTCGATAGTACTAGTGTCGACTGAAAAATATCGTAGTAATAGCAGTGTTAGTGAAGGCGAAAAAAAGCGACAACTGTAAAGTTGCTTTGCTTGCGAGCCAGAGATGCGTTCAATTACTCTTTTTAGGGAAGATAATATTGCGTTCACTGTGTAGGAATTATTGGTCTATCTTTCGACTTGTTACAAACAGTAGGTTTCCTATGATTTTTTAAATGAGTTACCATCAACCCATTTGATAGAATGTCCCAAATTATTCTACTCATGAATTTGTCGTGGATATCACGATGCAGTGTAATGTATGTGTCCTACAACATAACGATCCTTTCGTTTCGTAATTGTTTCGCTACAGCCTCCAGCATCACGAACTTAGCGCCCAGCTGCACTTGATCCACGCTATAATGTTACTGTATGACCTCCATCTGATAATGAGCCGGCAGTGCTCTGAAAGCTAAATTGTAGCTTCAGTTTGTCATCTACAACAGATACAATGAATTATATGAATTGTAATTTCTTATTCTTAAGTTGTCCAAAGTGATCCACGGATGAATAAAACTATTTGCTACTGCTACTAATACAGCTGCTTCTACATAATACTTCTAACTACTACACAGTGCACAAGTGACTGAGTCAGATTGGTTTGTTAGTTAGTTTCATTCTCCAGCTATCATTTAAACCAGTCTTTTATCGAAATGATGTGGAACGAGTCAGCTTACAGTATACGTAGACATGATTAGTGTTAACATTACTGAATATATTATTTTTAGTTCTCCTCATACAACTGCAGTTAAGAACTAGTTTGTTTTACAAATTACCAGTTTTTAAATAAAATTTCTCCCACGGAATGAAAGAAGTTAAGTGTAAAAATTTTTGTTCTTGCCAATGGATCTCCTTTTGAGCCATTGACAGCTTTAACAACGATTAATAAAGGGCATATTTTCCTCTAGAATTGTGGGTATGAACATCACTATTGTTCTCAAATTGTGATGGATTGTATATGATCAATTTATCTAACGAATATATGTGTATTGCGATTGTGCAGTTAAAATGCATAATTCCTTGAAGCGGTACCTACGTAACGACTGCGGGTGAATTTTTACCGCTCTCTTTTTTTGCAATCAGTATTTTGTTTCCAAGTGATGATTTAGCCCAGAAAATTATTCGATAAGACCTTATTGAGTGGAAATATGCAAAATATGTCAGGATGTTGATTCATTTGTTTGCAAGACAACCAATTATACGGAGAGCAGAACTAGGTAATTGTGTTGTATTGTATGTTAACCAGGGGCCTAGAAATGACGGAGAGGCTCCGTGCCCGCCAAAGCCGCAGTGGTCCACAACATCACGACGACTACCGCAGTATACTTCTCCCCTCCGCCACCCGACACCGAACCACTCTTTCAGGGTTATTGTGCGGTTCGGCCCCCGGTGGACCCACCTGGGAACGTCTGATACCAGACGAGTGTAACCCCTATGTTTGCGTGGTAGAGTAATCGTGGTGTACGCGTACGTGGAGAACTTGTTTGTGCAGCAATCGCCGACATTGTGTGGCCGAGACGGGATAAGGGGAACCAGCCAGCATTCGCCGAGGCAGTTGGAAAGCCGCCTAAAAACCATCCACAGACTGGCTGGCTCACCGGATCTCGACACAAGTCCGCCGGGTGGATTCTTGCCGGGAACCAGGCGCTCCTTCCCAATCCGGAAAGCCGTGTGTTGGATCGCACGGCTAACCGGACGTGCCAAACTTGGTCAACTTAATTGTTTGAGCCCCTTAGTTACATATTTCTTCCAGTTCAAGTTTTCATCAATAAGGTCAGTCAAAAATTTGGAGCATTCTATCCTGCTTACTGACTCCTGTTCAGGTGATTCATCAATTATTGGTATAACTCTATTTGTTGTCCAGAACTAAATACTGTGTTTTCTCAAAATTAAGGGAGAGCTTATTTTGAGAGGATCACATAACAGTTCTTTGAAAAATACCATTAATAAGCTCTTCTGTTACTTTCTCTCTAATGGGATGTATTATAGCACCATAGTGGTCGCCACGAAACTAGATAGATGCCGATCATCTCACCTTCTCACAGCATTGTCAGTTAGTGATAGTATCAAAACGTTAGTAAAAATTCCTAAAAAATGTTATCAATCTGCATTTATAGCCTAGAATATGATGGAGAACTTTACAATAGAAAATTCTCTCCAGTCGTTGCGAGAAAAAAGTTAACGTTACAAGAAATTTCAAGGGAAAATAATTTTTTAGTTCAGAATGTGGAAACAAAAGGAGCATTAACATATTTAGAGTGAAAAAAGTCAACTTTCTAGAAGTTTCAAGATGGATGTGATACGTATTTTGTAGTGAAATTATAAAATAATTTCGAGATAAAAATTAAAATACCGTAAGAGGTGTGAATCTGTTTCGCCTTGTAATGAAAAATGTCGTCACAGATTAATTTTGCGTTCTGTTTGACCTTGTAGAAACTTTCAGGGAGAAAGTTGTTAAGAAAACTATAAAATTAATTTTGCTAACATCTGAGACATCATTACCGTATCGCGTCAGCTATTGATGCAATTTAGTTACGAGAGACTCCGTGTGTGGCATCGTTCGAGTACTTGTATGTCAACGGTAGGATTTCTGTTACGACGGCTCGCCATCGTAGCACCGAGAATATTCCCTACCTCCCGAAGATTTTTTCATTTTCAGCTGCTACAGACCCTTAATCACTGCATCCATCATACGAGACGCTGATATACGGTCAGGAAAGTAATTGTAGGTAGTTTCCGGCCACTATCTCCGTTGATGTCAAGTAAAATATATCTGTTTCTGTGATTTTGTGAAACCCAAGCTTCATGTAAGTATATACAAGACTACTGTCCTCAGCACACAAGAAGAGCATTGCACTCAAAGACTGCGCTCTTGCCGGCCAGGGTGGCCGAGCGGTTCTAGGCGCTACAGTCTGGAACCGCGCGACCGCTACGGTCGCAGGTTCGAATTCTGCCTCGGGCATGGATGTGTGTGATGTCCTTAGGTTAGTTAGGTTTAAGTAGTTCTAAGTTCTCGGGGACTGATGACCTTAGAAGTTAAGTCCCATAGTGCTCAGAGCCATTTGAACGATTTGAAATGCGCTCTTGTCGTTGTAATGTCTCTGCATTCCATTAAAAATTTTTGTCCGTCATTACATTTTCTGAATCGAAAACCAAGTGAGTGGAGAAGACGAAGAACAGAGGTCTCTGAGCCAGCACAATTATTATTATTATTATTATTATTATTATTATTATTATTTCCACGGAGGTTTCCTTCGTAGATTTCTGTTCTCATTTATATCCCTTTCTTGGAGGACCAAAACACGTGCTCACATCCGGAGATGCTGCCGATGTTAATGCACTGCTAATACGTCATACAGTTGATTCGAAACTATCACTAGATTTTGCTATCAGTTTATTAATTTGAGCAATTCTTACCGTCTTCACTGTTAGCCAGATCAGTGAAAAAAATTTCACGATCTTGTGCACGACAACTTTTAGTTTTTTGTCGGATGTCTTGTCGCCCTTTACGCACACTGACCACTGAGGTAGCCTACTATATGTATGCCCTTGCTCCTGAATTACGCTCACTGCAAAACACAAGGCAATACACTTTCCAGGGGGAGACTGAAATCACAAGTGAACGTGCTGAACTAGTGTAAATGGTTGCGAAAACATACTTGACCTCTTCGCAATAAAAGTAAATTCCATTCGAACAGACCATGAAGGCCCAGCGGTACCGACCGGCCGCCGTGTCACCCTCAGCCTACTGGCGTCACTGGATGCGGATATCGAGGGCCATGTGGTCAGCACACCGCTCTGTCAGCCGTTGTCAGTTTCCGTGACCGGAGCCTCTACTTCTCAATCAAGCAGCTCCTCAGTTTTGCCTCACAGGGGCTGAACGCACCTCGCTTGGCAACAGCACTCGGTAGGTCCGGACGGTCACCCGAAACGCAAAATTAATCTGTGATGACATTTTCATTTCACAGGCGAAACAGTTTCACTCCCCTTACGGTATTATAATTTTTTCCCCGAAATTATTTAATATTTTCGCTATAAAATACGTATCAGCTGCATCCATAAACTTTTAGAATTTTGATGAACAGGGTAAAGAAAAATACGCGCACTCTGATTTCACAGCGCGATTCCTCACATAATAGCAATACAAAAACGTTGTTGTTGTTGTTGTGGTCTTCAGTCCTGAGACTGGTTTGATGCAGCTCTCCATGCTACTCTATCCTGTGCAAGCTTCTTCATCTCCCAGTACCTACTGCAACCTACGTCATACTGAATCTGCTTAGTGTATTGATCTCTAGGTCTCCCTCTACGATTTTTACCCTCCACGCTGCCCTCCAATGCTAAATTTGTGATCCCTTGATGCCTCAAATCATGTCCTACCAACCGATCCCTTCTTCTAGTCAAGTTGTACCACAAACTTCTCTTCTCCCCAATCCTATTCAATACCTCCTCATTAGTTACGTGATCTACCCACCTTATCTTCAGCATTCTTCTGTAGCACCACATTTCGAAACCTTCTATTCTCTTCTTGTCCAAACTATTTATCGTCCATGTTTCACTTCCATACATGGCTACACTCCATACAAATACTTTCAGAAACGACTTCCTGACACTTAAATCTATACTCGATGTTAACAAATTTCTCTTCTTCAGAAACGATTTCCTTGCCATTGCCAGTCTACATTTTATATCCTCTATACTTCGATCATCATCAGTTATTTTACTCCCTAAATAGCAAAACTCCTTTACTACTTTAAGTGTCTCATTTCCTAATCTAATTCCCTCAGCATCACCCGATTTAATTTGACTACATTCCATTATCCTCGTTTTGCTTTTGTTGATGTTCATCTTATATCCTCCTTTCAAGACACTGTCCATTCCGTTCAACTGCTCTTCCAAGTCCTTTGCTGTCTCTGACAGAATTACAATGTCATCGGCGAACCTCAAAGTTTTTATTTCTTCTCCATGAATTTTAATACCTACTCCGAATTTTTCTTTTGTTTCCTTTACTGCTTGCTCAATACAAAAACGTCTCTCACAAAATTTCACCCTGCCTGCGCATATTTCCGACAGTAAACGGACGTTAAAGATTGACAACCTGACAACACTGTAATCAAGTGTATGGTAACTACCTCTGACAGGATATCGCTGTGGTGCTGTGTAGTTGGTGCAGTGGGTGGCGTTTTGGGCTAGTATGCAGGAGTTCGAGGGTTCAAAAAATGTTCAAATGTGTGTGAAATCTTATGGGACTTAACTGCTAAGGTCATCAGTCCTTAACTTTACACACTACTTAACATAAATTTTCCTAAGAACAAACACAAACACCCATGCCCGAGGGAGGACACGAACCTCCGCCGGGACCAGCCGCACAGTCCATGACTGTAGCACCCAAGACCGCTCGGTTAATCCCGCGCGGCTTTGGAGGGTTCGATTCTGGGTCTAGGCACATTTGTTTTTATTTGCCAATTTCATTCTGCCATATAATACAGTAGTATACACTGTTTCTTATGCTACATGTTTCCTACATTTACATGGTACTTGCTTGGAAACTGTTTGCAAAGCACGTTGCTAACCCTACTGCTGACGTGAGGCCATAACGAAATTTAATGGTCGTCAGCGTGGCAAGAATAATAGTTGGTATTAATCGATGGGACCACTTGGGTAGGGTACAAAGAAAACAGATTTGCAGTGGTGTGAAACAATTCGCGTCCACGACGTGCAAAAGGCTTCTCGAAAAGCTGACTAGTCAAAAAAATTATACTTCAATTTCTGTATTGCTACCCAACCCAGACAGGGCTTAACTTCGGTGCTCTAATGAGAACCGATGTTACTGAAACGTCCCCTTTGAACAATTATACATGACTGTGCTTAAACTGACACACAATATTTTTTAGCGTAACGCAATCTGACTTTCAAAAATCCCTACAAAAGAATGGCCCTGACTAACATTAACCTATACGTTTCATAAATCACTTACCTCACAAAAATCTTCGTTACTCGAACTACTGCAATACAGCGAGCGCCACAACTGCCAGCTAAATAAAAGATTCAAACTACAGAAGGCACTAACTACTGATAGGCATAGTTAGCAAATGAAAGATTTTAATAGAGAACAAACAATGTATTTACCTTAATAGTCATAATATATATAGCAGTTCATGACATCCAGTCTTACAAATTTCAAAACTCCGCCATTTCTCTCCCCACATCCACCACTGCTGGCGGCTCACCTCCAACTGCGCAACGCTACGCGCTGTTAACATCCAGCTGCCCAACGCTACAATGGCGAGTATTACAACGATGCCAACCAGCCACAGCCTGCACACAGCGCAGCCAGTGATTTTCATACAGAGCGCTAAGAAAACCTAAACAGCCTACTTACATAGCCCCCATGCTCCCCACAAAAAATTTTACAAATTGTTTTGGGCACTGGCCAATACAGATTTGAAAAAATTTTTCATAATTACAATAACAAAGAAATCAAATGCACACACTTATTGATACAATGTTGGTCAAAAGCTAAAATTTTCTTACAGTCCATAAAGACAGTCCTGATCATTGCAGTATTTTTTTTTTTGTTTTCTCAAAGTTTGAGCAGTAAAAGAAAATGCACACAGAAGTAGTGGATTTCCATGCAGTCTTGAAGAAGTAGTGTTGTCCTTCCAACAGAAAGACAGTGCTGACTCTCGACATGCAGACAGGTAATGGGCCACAACAGAGGAAACCCACAGCAGAGTCATTCGACGTTCTGAAGAATATTGGTAGGTAGGTCATCACAGAGCAGACCCACTGTAGTCCTGGTAGAGATTACGGTACTGGTGGGCCACCAGAGGTGCTGACCCACTGCAGTCCTTGTAGAAATAATGGTATTGGTGGGCCATCAAAGATGCAGACCCACTGTAGTCCTTGTAGAGATGGCCAGCAGCCATCTGTTGTGACTGTGCAGGTGTACAATCACCATTGAAGAGTCTTGCGGATAATATAGCAAGTCCATATACCACCACTTGTGCACTCACAAAGTTTTTGGAATTGTCCTTAGAACCAGCAATGCTGTTAATCAGTCCCTTGCTGAATTATTAACACACTTGCAAACACTATCAGTGTGCAGTGAAATGTAACTCACAAGTTACTTAATTTGATGAACTGGTGTCAATTACAATTTTATAACATAAGAATACAATAACAAAGGTACAAAATACATCATTAAAATCATAATAATACAGATAACATTTGTAGTAATACAGGCTTTACAAAAGAATAGAAATATACATATAAATCAGTGTTACAGGAATTATGACATGAGTACATACATAAAAGATCAGAATAACTTTCGAAACATCAACTTCACATATGAGCAGCAAAACAGAATAAATAATGTCTAAATATCTTTACAAAGTAAATAACATAGTATTAGAAAAATTCTACAACATAACTCTCATCAGCTAAACACATAAAGACAGGAAAACACAAATACCCAAGGGTACACAAACACATAGCAGAATAACACAAGAGGAAAGGGCAGGGTTTGTTTTCAGTGTAACATTTGGTACTGCAGTCCAACCCAAAACTTCATTCCATAGATCTTTCGTCTTATTTCAACATTTGTTTCCACCAAAAAAATCCTATCCAAGCATGCTTTCTGTATTTATATGTTCACATATTTCTTACCTCATTATTTATTTTCCATTATCTTACTTCATCATTTATTTCCAAGAAAATCCTACCTAAACCTGTTGTCCCTAAACCCTACTTTTTTGCTCATATCCTCTTTCAAAATACTTTTTTTGCCAAACCATTTTCTTATAGCTTCTCAATGCATTTCTTCCAATTCATCACAACTCATTCTCTTATATAGCCTACCCCATCTTAAGCTAACTTAAATCTACTGAGCTCAGATGCTAAACTAAGGAACGAGGCAATGCAGCAGCACAAAACAATTAACACAAACAGCAATGATAAAAAATACAAATGGCAAAGGAAGCAGCATAAATTAGCAAAGCAAATGCAATATTACAACTAATATACGGCAATGCGCAGTGAACAAGAAAAATAAATTCGTAGTAAAACTGGCTTAACAGAGTAATGTAAAGTGAAATTTAGTAGCACTATGCCTGGCAAACAGCAGCAGCAAATGCAATAACTTATATCCAAACATGACATAGCTCAAGCAGAAAAAATATTACACTAAAAATGGCCATGTCTAATACCTATGTCACATATTAACACTAGAGTGATGCATCACAAAAACTTACTCTGCAAGAAAGTTACCAAGTCATTAAAAAATTATTTATGCAATTCCTGTGAAGGGAAATGTCTGTTTGTGCTCTCTTTTCTAAGAAAGTATATGAGAAACGTATTCTTTACTGGGTCTGTAGAAAAAAAATAGTGATATTAGTACATCTATTAAATTTTATAATAACCAATGCTGCAGTGCAGCTAGAAACTAGATATTAAAGAAAATGAGCAAATATGTACAAAGGAAGGCATGAAACATCATTCATTAGCCATACGGCATTTCATAAGGTAGTAAAAAAAGATCTCTCAACTAGAAAGACAGTAATCATAATCAGGTGTATAGACATAAAATGTTTCTCATCATTTCATTTCAGTAAATATCATAAATTAAGAACTCTACAGTGTAATCATGTTTTTAAGTTTGAGCGTGTCATTTTTGCGATGCTTTCTACAAAGAAATGTCAATAGCGAGGATAATGGCCTCTTTCTTACCCACCTAATGGCTTTTTCTCAAGGCGGCTGGCACACCTGGCCGCTCGCAACGCATTACGTCACGGTCACTTACCTTTCTTACCGAAATATTTACGACAGCAGTTTCCGCTACAGTGACAGTCTCATGCAAATAGCATCAGCTTATTGATCATAAACATACCTCAACAGCATAATACACATCGTCGTCGTAAAAATAACATCATAACACCTCAGTCAAATCTCAAAATCGTCGTAGCTTTCTGCAATAATTTCAAAACCTAAAAAAAAATTCTCTGCTCATTTCAATAGTGCCATCTACCTCAAACGTACTTTAAAATCATGCTCCCTTACCAAATACATCATTCAAAGCTCTCATAGTATCACAATGGTTCCGAAAAAATATAAACAGTTCACAAAGTACAGACAAAATACAATTTCATAAGTGTGAAGTTACCCAACTGTGTAATTGCGTAAACATGTGTCACTGATGTAGTAAAAAAAAGTTTATCTCTCAGTTAAATGATCAGATAGCTGTGTAATTTGTGTGTTAGAGAAATACGGTACCGATGTGTAAAGTTGTATAAGCAATACCATATTAGCTAGGGCTCCTTGTGTTTGCCACACACATGGTACACAAAGTAAGCGTGTACCCCCTGAGGATTAATGTAATTATACCCTCAGGTGTTACAGATTATTGCAATGGAATGAAATGTATCACGGAAAACTTTCTTTGTAATTCAAAAATCTTTAAAAATAAATGTTTTAAGTATAAAATTAATCACTCAAATACGTGTCCTGTAGCGCGAAATGTGCGTCTTGCTGTAAGATAATTCTGTGGAACTGTCGTAGTTATCGTCCTCTGTAAGCAAAGTTCTGCTGAAGTCAATGTACTTACCTCATCATAAACGAAAGTGAAATGCTTTGCGTATAGATATCTTAGTTATTACGCTTATTGCCCTGATGAAGAAAGTACTGTGCTGTAACATATTGTTGTGCTACGGAAAAGACTGTCTCATTGTAGCTATACCACAAAAGTTATTACTAAAACATATTTTACTTTCCAGAATAATTCAGAAAAACTGTGCAGATATAAAACAGAAACACCGCAAAAGCAACATTGTAAATTGTCACTCATTAGTAGCATCGTGATAAAATCGTGTAGCTGTCACATAAACTAACCACTGTGTCATCTGGTATCTCACAGAAAGTACTTTAAATCCAGAATGTATTTTCAAGTAAACCAAAATGTTGCATTAAAATCTCATTAGCAGTACCAGTATATGTTCTAAGTTTGTAAGCCTTATAGTCGTTACGTAATCATGCAACTAACAAGCAAGAATGTACAAATAACAACACTGTGTCGTCTGTTCACTATAACAATGCATTCGTAATTTCTGTTTAAAAATGTTCCCTAGGTTAAAGACTGGATAGTTAACTTCAAAACATTGTTGCATGTTAACAGTTTCTCAGTGTGACAAATTGTACTAATGTGTGAAGTGAAAGTTTTAAGGCAAAGACTAAGTTAAAAAACAGATTATCTTTCAATAAACGGCTTTACATGAGAAATGTGGTGGAAACCTTTACTCTTCCTAGTACGCAGAGTTTCAACTTCAACGCAATTATCGTGCGGTATACGTCGCTAAAGAATACTGGAATTTTTCTCAAGGTTAGCGTCTATGTTATTTTTCTCTGAGCCAGCCGGTGCACGCGGCTGCCTGCGGTGCGAGTCATTGTCTGTCTCTTTGTTGGCACGCGTCGTTATTGGGATTAGGAGACCTAACTTCTACAAATTCACCTTGACGAGAAGGCCCTGCCCTGTTTGAAGCTCGCCAGTTCTGATGGAATTCAGGTCTGTCGTTTTGTCGGTAGTTTACATAGTTTCTTGTTTGTCGGTCATGTGGTGGAGAATTTCTCCCAGAATCGTAACTGCGTGGTGGACCGTTGCGTCTGAAGTTGTTCTGTCTCCCTTGATAATAATTATTTTGGTTCCCATATTGTCTGTTTCTATGGTTGTCTCTGTCACATTCATTACTACGAAAATGCGATCTTTCTCTGTAACTATTACTCTGCCACTGGTTGTCATATGGGTATTGTCTGTTTTGGTCACGATTTACGTTGTAAGAATAGCCTTGTCGCGTCCAGTTATTATTTCTGTCATCGCGGAATTGTGACGGATGTGACCTGTAATTGTTGTGTTCCTGTTTTCGCGTCCCGCAATTGTCAGTGTCGATTTCCAATTCTTGTAAATGTCCCTGAAAAGCTTCAATGTCGTCTTTGCAACGTCCTGCAAAAATAATATGTCGTAAATTTTTAGGCAATTTGATTAAGCAAATGCGGATGAGTTCTGAGGGGCTGTATGGGTTTGACAGGTACTGATTCTTGTGCAACATGTCTTCAAAATATTTCACAAGACTGGAAAATTCAGATTGTTTGAAATGTTTCATCATTATGATGCCATGTTTTACTCGGTCTTGTGTGGCTTGAGACCAATATGCTAAGAGGAAGGCATGGTAAAATTCTCCTTCACTGTGGCAATCGTGAATGACCGATCGCATTCTTACAGCTGGTTCATTCTCTAAGTAGCCACACATAAATTCTAATCTGTGCTCTAATGACCAGTTGGGAGGAAAACAATGAGAGAATTGATGGAGCCATGCTTGTGGATGAATGTCGTTGTCAGAATTCTTAAACGTTTTGAATTTACGTGTAGTAATGAACAGCTTATAGTCAAAATCATCGTGTCGGCGAGTCGCACATCGCTCATGGTTACTTCATTTCGGCGGTTCCATCTCAAAATTCAATGCGCCTTGCCAATTTCTTTCATAATTTCCGAAGTTTCCTGTGTTATTATTATGTGGTTGCTCCGTATTTCTATGTCCCTCTTCCCGTACTGGAGCGCGAGTGTCCTCTGAAATATGTAATTCTTGTATTACTTGTGCCAACTGCTCTTGTACTTCCCGGATTTCTCTTTTGTACTGTGTATTGATTTGATTTTGATTTTGTTTGAATTTTCTAATTTGTTCATACTCTTCAGTGTCAGTGAAGGCTACAGGTCTTGTGTCATTCAGATCATCATCTACCTTTGTAGATAAGTTAGTGAACTGATCTGAAAGTTCGGCTACTTTATCCGATAGTGAAATTATTTCCTCTGTGTGTTTTTCTGAACCAAGTTTCAGAATGTCCATTTGTGTTGAAATCGTATTTACTGTGTCCTTTAAGTTTTCCTGAGTTGCGTAACTGAATCGGTAGATGCAACTGAGTCAATTTTAGCTTGCAAGGTCTCATGATTTTCATGAACAATAATTTGCATTTCTTTTATGGCTGCTTCGTTATTCTGTAATGAATTTTCATGCCGCGAAAAAATAGGTTGAAAATGCTCACAAATTTGCGTTTTTACGTCATTACAGGCTTTTTGACATTTCGATTCAATGTTATGTAACTCAGCAGTTAAATCTTCACGTGTTTGTTCAACCGTGGTGTGAAGATTTTGTTCCATTGCGTCTAACTGTTGCTGTGTTTGTCTCTGATGTTGTTCCATTGTGTCTAACTTTTGAAGATTTTGTCCCATTTGTTTCTGATTTTGTTCAAGCGTTGTGTCTAACTTTTGAAGATTTTGTTCCATTGTGTCTAACTTTTGTACCCTTTGTCCCATTTGTTGCATTAACTGTAATAACAATGCACTGGTGTCTGAAACATGTTCCTCAGTGCTATTCGGCAGTGCATTTGAACCGGCAAAATTCGCATTTTGAAAAGCAGTAAATGTGTCTCGACTTATTTGAGAAAACGGTGAGGACCCAAAACCAGAATCTACAGTATTTGCGAGATTGTGTCCTCTCATTTCGGATTCCTGAGGCGAGCTATTGCCGACCGATGCTGGCGGCTCACCTCCAACTGCGCAACGCTACGCGCTGTTAACATCCAGCTGCCCAACGCTACAATGGCGAGTATTACAACAATGCCAACTAGCCACAGACTGCACACAGCTCAGCCAGTGATTTTCATACAGAGCGCTAAGAAAACCTAAACAGCCTACTTACATTACTACTGCTGCAGTGCCATGGGTCTTAGCAACAAATAATCCCGAGCAAATAGCAAGCATGATGATGGATACAAGTATTAGTGTGCGCAACGCCTTTGTAGCAAGACTGATTACTGTGGCGACCAAATCCACCGACAATCGCGCAAAATACATCTATTTAGAAAAGCAGATAAAGATACTCTTCACACATTCCTAACAGAATGTCCCCACTCCTTCGAATCTAAAAATGACTCCAAGCCCTATGGGATTAACATCTGAGGTCATCAGTCCCCTAGACTTAGAACTACTTTAACCTAACTAACGGAAGGACATCACACACATCGATGCCCGAGGCAGGATTCGAACCTGCAACCGTAGCAGCAGCGCAGTTCCGGACTGAAGCGCCTATAACCGCTCGGCCACAGCGGCCCTTCGAATATGGCTGCGTGAGCGTAGACTAGATATCTGAATTGAAAAGAAATGGTATCGATGGCAATTGAAAGATATTTACCAAAAAAATTAATAAGCGATGGTACTGTTCCCCTATGGTACACAAAACAGGTCAGAACACTGTTGAAGAAGCAACGAAAAAACGTGCTTAAAACATCAGTGTAGGCCTGTACTGTGATAGTGCCACGCAAAACAACAAGGGGTACAAGCCACCTCCATGAAAAACACGACCACACCATAACACCACCGCCTCCGAATTTTACTGTTAGCACTACACACGCTGGCAGATGACGTTCACCGGGCATTCGCCATACCCACACCCTGCCATCGGATCGCTACATTGTGTACCGTGATTTGTCATTCCACACAACATTTTTCCACTGTTCAGTCGTCCAATGTTTATGCTCCTTACACCAAGCGAGGCGTCGTTTGGCATTTACCGGCGTAGAGTGTAGCTTATGAAAGCCGCTCGACCAGGAAATCCAAGTTTTCTCACCTTCCGCCTAACTGTCATAGTACTTCCAGTGGATCCTGATGCTGTTTGGGATTCCTGTCAGATGGCCTGGATAGATATCTGCCTATTACACATTACAACCCTCTTCAACTGTCGGCGGTCTCTGTCAGTCAACAGACGAGGTCGGCCTGTACGCTTTTGTGCTGTACGTTCCCTTCACGTTTCCACTTCACTATCACATCGGAAACAGTGGAGGTAGGGATGTTTAGGAGTGTGGAAATCTCGCGTACAGACGTATGACGCAAGTGACACCCAATCACCTGACCACCTGACCTCGTTCGAAGTCTGAGTTCCGCGGGGCGCCCCATTCTGCTTTCTCATGACGTCTAATGACTACTGTTGTCGCTGATGTGGAGCTGCTGGCAGTAGGTGGCAGCACAATGCACCTAATATGAAAAACTCATGTTTTTGGTGGTGTCCGGATACTTTTGATCACATAGTGTATATCCTCGACATAGTGAAGTATTTAAATCACTTAATAAAGGCAAGGCCTACGATCCACATTGTATTCCAATGAGATTCCTTTCAGAGTATGGTGATACAATATCTCCATACTTCGCAGTCATATATAACCGCTCGCTCGTCGAAATATCTGTATTAAAAGACTGAAAAGTTTCATAGGTCATACGAGTACTCAAGAAAGGGAATAGGAATAACCTGCTGAATTACAGACCCATAAAACTAACGTCAATTTGCAGTGGTATTGTGGAACATGTTCGTACATTATGAATGTCCTACAAGAAAACGATTTATTGAGAAACGGCCAACACGGATACAGAAATTACCTTCTTAAGAGACACAACTTACTGTTTATTCACAGGAAGTAATGAGCGCTATAGACAGGGGATGTGAAGATGATTCCATATTTTTGGATTTCCAGAAGGTCCTTGACATTATTACTCACAAGCGACTGTTAAGCGAATTACGTGCCCACGGAGTACCGTTTCAGTTGCGCGAATGGATTCGTGACTTACTGTCACAAAGGTCACAGTTCGTTCCTAACTGACTAAAAGTCATCGAGTGAAAGAGAATTGATATCTGGCGTGCCCCGAGCAACTGTTAAAGTCTCTCTGCTGTTCCTGACCTACGTAAAAGACTTAGAAAAATGGTTCAAATGGCTCTGAGCACTATGCGACTTAACTTCTCAGGTCAACAGTCGCCTAGAACTTAGAACTAATTAAACCTAACTAACCTAAGGACATCACACACATCCATGCCCGAGGCAGGATTCGAACCTGCGACCGTAGCGGTAGCTCGGTTCCAGACTGTAGCGCCTAGAACAGCACGGCCACTCCGGCCGGCACGACTTAGAAGACAATGTAGGAAGCCCTCTGAGATGTTTTACAGATGATGCTGTCATATACCGTCTTTTAAACTCACGTGATGATCAAATCCAGTTGCAAAATGATTTACACAAGATATCGGTGTGGTGCGAAATGTGGCAATTGATTCTAAATAATGGCCGGCCGCGGTGGTCTAGCGGTTCTAGGCGCTCAGTCCGGAACCGCGCGGCTGCTACGGTCGCAGGTTCGAATCCTGCCTCGGGCATGGATGTGTGTCATGTCCTTAGGTTAGTTAGGTTTAAGCAGTTCTAAGTTCTAGGGGACTGATGACCACAGATGTTAAGTCCCATAGTGCTCAGAGCCATTTGATTCTAAATAATGAAAGGAGTGAAGCCACCCATATGAATACTAAGAGGAATGCGCTAAATTTAGTTAGACGATAAATCACAAAAATCCGAAGACTTTGAATTCAACTAAATACTTATGGACTATAGTTGCGAATAACTTACATCAGAACGATCACATCGACAATGTTGTGGACAAAGCGAATCAAAGAACGCTATTTATTGGGAGAACGATTAGAAAATGCAATAAGTCTACCACAGAGCCTGCTTACTCTACGCTTCACTATCCCCTTTTACGGTATTGCTTCTTGGCGTGGAATCAGCATCAGATAAGATTGACGAGTATATCGAAGAACGGCAGCTTGTTCTGTATTATCGCGAAATATGAGAGAGAGTGCCACGGATACAATACACGAGTGGGGATGGCAGTCATTATAACAAAGTAGTTTTTCATTGCAGCAGGACCCTCTCATGAAGTTTCAACCCCCAAATTTCCCCTCCGAAAGCGAAAATATTTTGTTAGTGTCCATGTGCGCAGAGAGAAATGATCATCATAAATAAAACAAGAGAAATTGGATCTCGCACAGGAATACGTAAGTATTCGTTTTCTCCTGCGTGGTGTTCGAGGGTGGAACGGTAGAGAAGCGGCTTGATGATGGTTCGATGAACCCTCTGATTAGATTTAGAGATTCGATTACATTAGTACTTGTTCCATAGATCATGAATACGACACTTCGTAATGATGTGGAACGTGTCAGGTTAATAAAAATTGTGTATGCAATATATTACATTACACAAAATATTACATGACACTTAATATATTTAAGTTTTTTTTGTGGGTGTTGGGAAATTACCCACTTACTATATCCAAAAATTCATCTAATGAGTAGAAGGAGTTGCCATTAAGAAATTGTTTTAATTTCCTTTTAAATGCTATATGTCTATCTGTCAGACATTTTATGCTATTAGGTAAGTGACCAAAGACTTTCGTGGCAGCATAATTTACCCCCTTCTGAGCCAAAGTTAGTTTTAACCTTGAGTAGTGAAGATCATCCTTTCTCCTAGTGTTGTAGCCATGTACACTGCTATTACTTTTGAATTCGTTCGGATTGTTAATAACAAATTTCATAAGTGAATACATATATATTGTGAGGCTACAGTGAAGATCTCTAGCTCTTTAAAATAACTGTCTGCAGGATGATCTTGGATGAGCTCCAGGAATTATTCTGATTACACGCTTTTGTGCAATGAATACTCTTTTACTGAATGATGAGTTATCCCAGAATATATGCCATACGAAAGCAGAGAATGAAAATAGGCGTGGTAAGCTAATTTACTCAGATGTACGAGGTGCATTCAAGTTCTAAGGCCTCCGATTTTTTTTCTCCGGACTGGAAAGAGATAGGAACATGCGCATTGTTTTAAAATGAGGCCGCGTTCATTGTCAATACGTCCCAGAGATGGCAGCACCGTACGGCAGATGAAATTTTACCGCCAGCGGAGAGAATGAGAACTGTTTTAAATACTTAAAATGGCGACGTTTCCCTTACTTGAACAGCGTGCAATCATTCGTTTTCTGAATTTGCGTGGTGTGAAACCAATTGAAATTCATCGACAGTTGAAGGAGACATGTGGTGATGGAGTTATGGATGTGTCGAAAGTGCGTTCGTGGGTGCGACAGTTTAATGAAGGCAGAACATCGTGTGGCAACAAACCGAAACAACCTCTGGCTCGCACAAGCCGGTCTGACGACATGATCGAGAAAGTGGAGAGAATTGTTTTGGAGGATCGCCGAATGACTGTTCAACAGATCGCCTCCAGAGTTGGCATTTCTGTGGGTTCTGTGCACACAATCCTGCATGACGACCTGAAAATGCGAAAAGTGTCACCCAGGTGGGTGCCACGAATGCTGACGGACGACCACATGGCTGCCCGTGTGGCATGTTGCCAAGCAATGTTGACGCGCAACGACAGCATGAATGGGACTTTCTTTTCGTCGGTTGAGACAACGGATGAGACGTGGATGCCATTTTTCAATCCAGAAACAAAGCGCCAGTCAGCTCAATGGAAGCACACAGATTCACCGCCACCAAAAAAATTTCAGGTAACCGCCAGTGCTGAAGAAATGATGGTGTCCATGTTCTGGGACAGCGAGGGCGTAATCCGTACCCATTGCGTTCCAAAGGGCACTACGGTAACAGGTGCATCCTACGAAAATGTTTTGAAGAACAAATTCCTTCCTGCACTGCAACAAAAACGTCCGGGAAGGGCTGCGCGTGTGCTGTTTCACCAAGACAACGCACCGGCACGTCGAGCTAACGTTACGCAACAGTTTCTTCGTGATAACAACTTTGAAGTGATTCCTCATGCTCCCTACTCACCTGACCTGGCTCCTAGTGACTTTTGGCTTTTTCCAACAACGAAAGACACTCTCCTTGGCCACACATTCACCAGCCGTGCTGCTATTGCCTCAGCGATTTTCCAGTGGTCAAAACAGACTCCTAAAGAAGCCTTCGCCGCTGCCATGGAATCATGGCATAAGCGTTGTGAAAAATGTGTACGTCTGCAGGGCGATTACGTCGAGAAGTAACGCCAGCTTCATCGATTTCGGGTGAGTAGTTAATTAGAAAAAAAATCGGGCGCCTTAGAACTTGAATGCACCTCGTATATCGCCAAAATTTGCAATGACCCTAATAGCATAAGTAGCTGAACTCAAATCATGTAGATGTAGATGTAGAACACACGATATCGCACGGGATCGCTGAAACTACACTGCGGTGACTTCCTTCACTGCTACAGTATGTGTGTGGCAACAAAACTGCGAAGCAGACAAATCACAGCGCTTAATGCCTGAAGACGTCACGACACAGGTCTGACACTGAACCACCTGTTTTGGTAACAGCCACTATAGTACCATCAGCAAAAAATATCAGTTTTTTTTCTGAATGAATGTCAAGTGGAAGATCATTCACATATGCACTACCGGAAAAAAAAATGCAACACCCTCAACGACAGTGTTCAGTGCCACGGGGATATAATATGTGCATACTGAGCGGTTGTAGTGTTAGTGGTTCATTTGTCATGGTCATCGGCGATTGGTTGGCGTTCAAGATACTTCTCTGTTGACCGTCTGTTTTGACTTTTCAGGCACCAACTCTGGTGGGTTTAGAGGTAATCAGTGTTTACAACATTCATTCTAGGGTACAGCCATGCCCCACTGATGAGTACATACTCCTGTTGATCAGCTTCAGACATTTGAACGTGTTCGCATTTCGGGCCTGTAGAAAGCTGGATAGGTGTATCGACGGGTTGGTGGACACATTGTACTGGTGGTGTTCAGTGCCCTGTAGTACATTCTCACACCTGTAGACCAGGTTCTGGACGTCCGCGTCGTACAGACGCACGTCAAGGTCGATTCATTGTGTGAGCAGCACTGACCATCCGGACATCATCCAGGGTCCACCCCCTTAGCTGAGTGCTCAGCACATCTGACTGCCATGCAGCAGTCTCAGGTTTGATTCCCGGCCAAGGGGCTGGGTGTTGTGTTGTCTTCATCATCATTTCATCATCATCGACACGCAAGTCGCCAAGTATTTGTGTAAACTGAAAAGACTTGCAACTCATTTACCGACTGTCCCCAGTGGGGTCTCCCAGTCATCGATGCTGTGGGATCCTGCCCACTTGTCTCTTATAGGGTGCCTGAGGAATGCTGCTTTCTCATATAGTTATACAACAAATCAAACAAATCACATTAATGGTTTTGTTTTATTAAAATAAAGTCAATTGACAATACTTCGGTTTACAATGGTGTGGCAAGCGATGGGTGACATGCAAATAATCAATGTTCTTCACTATATACAATGTCCATACAAGCAATTAATGTAAGGCACAAGTCTCAGTATAACAGGTAGGATGACGCTCTTCTATGGCCTCTTCTAATGCCGGTTCTACCAGTGTCCGTCTTCTACTGTCCGGCCGAGGCTGGTGCTTATACGCTTTTCGGCTAGAGGCCGCACCTGTCGTGGTGCGGTCCTAGTCAGCAGGCTATTGGCTGACCTCACCTCACAGCCCTCTCGGCTCTTGCATTCTTCATCTTCGTGCCGGCGTTTGTTGATGCGCCGGAACAGATGCAATGTGATCATCATCATCATCCATGGACGAAATCTGCGCACATGACGCAACTGCATTGTCACTGGGTAGAACTGGGAACCGTTTGCACACAGTAGGACTTTTTAATACAAGTGAATGTGGCTGGGCTACCGCTTATACCACAATTATGCCAATCACGGTGACTCTGGTGTCGTGAAAGAGTGACTGGAGAGAGGAATGGTACTCTGTTGTCATCAGTGATGAGAATAGGTTCTATCTGTATGCAAGTGATAGACGTAAACGTGTATGCCGTAGATGTGATGAGCTACCTGTCCCAGAGTGTATTTGGCATTACACACAGGTCCCATCCCAGATTTCATTGTGGGGGGGGGGGGGGGGGGGGCAAATGTTACAACTCGCGGTCACACTTGTTGTTCCTGCAGGATAAAGTAACCGATGCACGCTACATTGCATAGGCTGTCATCTCCATGATACTTACATTTTTGCGACAGGAGAGTCATGTCCATTTTCAGCAGGACAATGCACATCCACATATGGCTGCTACGAAACATCTTGCTCTTCTTGGTGTACAACAACTTCCCTGGCCAGCAAGATCACCATTTCCCTCACTAATTCAACTCTTATCGGGCATGTGAAGGGGGAACGTACTTGTTCTCCAGGGCCTGCAAGAACCATTGCCGAAATGTGCCAAAAGGCCCAAGATACTTGAGACAATCCCTCGCAGAAAGCCAGAGGGGGCTAGTCTTTTTTAATGATACAACTGTGTGGGTACCCTTTACTGTGACATGCGAGTTAAATTTGTTATCATACAGTACACTCTCTGTAAAGACATTGCATTACCCGAAAGTCGATAATATTTTTTTTCTTTTGTGCATTACCTTGTCATAGTACGTATGTATCATTTATTTCAATTATTCTTTATTTGTTAATAAGTCACATTGTTTCTTCATTCATTTTGCTACTGTTTTATATTTTATATTGTACGAATATCAATGCTCTGGTTTTATATCCTTTGTAAATCTTTGGTTAGGCTAGAAAAAGTACTGTGTCAGAGAGAGAGCGAACGACTATCGAGAGAAAATGTGCGAGTTTGTGTGGTATCGTGGCCGGTTCGCGGGTGAAAAACGTTGCAAAGTTCGGCATGAAAGACGGTGATACGCGGAGGAACAATTAATTACAGTACGTCCGCTGTGTTAACAGGAGATCGTGCATTATTAAGTGAACAGTAAAACCTGAAAAGTATATCGAGTGTTTGCGGTGACGATTTTACGTACTGTGTGAACTTGTGACAATTAGCCGTGAACCAGACACCATTGTCGTGTGGAGACACTAACTGTTAGAATTGCGTGAAAGTTGAACAAACCAAAATGTTAAGTAAAAGAACAGTGCTGTGATTTGATCAAGAAACATTTATTATATCATACAAACTGTCTTAAAGACGACGACGTAAATTGAACTGATGTTTAACGGACTGTTATAGTGATAAACACATGTGACTGTTTTCCTGTGGCAACACGGTGAAAGAACTGGGCGAAGTATTGGCATTAACCGGCTGTACATCGTAAATACTGAAGACATTGATTAATTCCGACCTACCCGCACCGCGTGATTAGTAAACTTTTGCCGGCCGGAGTGGCCGTGTGGTTCTGGGCGTTGCAGTCTGGAGCCGAGCGACCGCTACGGTCGCAGGTTCGAATCCTGCCTCGGGCATGGATGTGTGTGATGTCCTTAGGTTAGTTAGGTTTAATTAGTTCTAAGTTCTAGGCGACTGATGACCACAGAAGTTAAGTCGCATAGTTCTCAGAGCTATTTGAACCATTTGAGCCAATAAACTTTTAATAATAAAACGTCGCGCGCGTAACGACAACGCACACACTGGAACTATTATTATCGCGCCAGTACTGTCAGCTGATTCGACTACAACGGAAACGTGAACCACCGCCATAACTGGAATATTAATGAGACAGGAGGATCCATCATTATCTTCACGCCACGAACCGGGATTAACTTCACACATCGTCCGCGCGGACAACCGCTGACGTCATCGCACTGCCTGCAGCAACAGTTAAGACATTAAAAGAAAATTATTACGCTCTCTCTCATTTCAAAATGAAAGACAATTGCAGTTAACTTATCTATTTTAAAAATACTGTCACAATATCTCAATTTTGTTTGGTTCCAATAAATATTCTTTCCATTATTTCGTTTTGTTGACGGTGTTAAAAACCCGCCAAATTAAAGTTCAGTTAATAATTTTATTTCAAAATTCTTTTCAGACTTTTTGCTGCTCATTATAATTTTATTTTAATGTTTGTTTGTAACTTCTTTTGGAGGGAGTACATATTTTATTTTTTGTGTAGTAAAATTAGCTACCATAAAATTACGTATATTACCAGCTGACGCTGTCCGCCATTGTACTGCTTGAAAACTGCACCTATTTTCTCATTGGCTGTCAGCTTCGAAACAAAATTACGTATTTCGTGGGCATCTAGCAGATGCGCGATGTCTATGTAGGCCCCTACAATAATTTGTTTTTACTTTTGCAGGTTTACTGGAATTAGCCTATATTGACTTTAACTGTTCATTTGGCACCCGTTAAAGTGATTTATCGCATCTATATAATAATTGTACTGAATTACCTATTTTTTATTACGTAGACATTGGCGCACCATATTTAGATTAAAATTGACGTCTTATTGGCCTCACATAAGATTCTGCACGTTCTGACAAAGACTATGCCAATTTTTTTTTCTTTTCGTCCATGACTAACAGGGGTAATCAGATTCCTTGTATAGGTCATGTTTTATTATTTAAAAGGTTTTTTTTCAGAAGTAGAGGACCAGTTTCTTTACATCTCTCAGTGATGAACAACCTGTCACACGATTTGTAAACAGAAGGCCCTTGTCCTTGAGTATGCTGCATTTTTTTCGGAAATGTGCGCTGCCGAAAAGAAAATCGCATCTCATAAAAAATAATTAATGTAGTGTAATGAAATTCCGGGAATATATTTCTCTCGGTACCATATTTAAGTGGTTAACTTGGTAAGATAACATGTTAGTATAAGAGAGAGAAAAGCCATTGCAAATATAAAATGCTAGTACATTAAAATACTGTGTAACCGCCAGAATGTTGAATGCAGGCATGCAAAAATGCATGCATTGTGTTTTACTGATGCCGGATGTCGCTTTGTGAGAAAGAGTACCATACGTGTTGCTCTAGGTCGGTCAATACCGGGACGGTTAAGGCTGCTTATGGATGACGCTAGAGTTATCGTCCATATGTGCTCGATTGGAGACAGATCACGTGTGCTCGATTGGAGACTGATCAAGCCAAAGCAACGTGTCAAAACTCTGTAGATCATGTGGGGTTAGAACAGCGGTATGTGGGTGAGCATAATCTTTTTGAAAAACACCCCCTAGAATACTGATAATGAATGGCAGCGCGATTGGTCGAATCACCAGACTGACATACAAATTTTCAGTCAGGGTGCATGCGACAACCACGACAGTGCTGCTGCTGTCATATGAAATCGTACCCAAGACCGTGACTCTTGGTGTAGGCCCAGTGTGTCTACCATGCAGACAGGTTGGTTGCAGATCCTCCTAACCAATAGACAGTCATTACTGGCACTGGGGCAGAATCAGCTTGACACCACCGACGTCGCAAATGGCGGTTGTTTGGGGTCAGTGGAATGTACGCTACAAGGGGTCTGGCACTGAGCTGCGTAACTGTTGTTCCAACTGATGTCAAATTTGCTGCAGCAGATGCAGTACGACGTGCTAGAGCCTTACACCAAACATAGTGGTCTACCCTCTCGGTAGTGCCACGTGGCTGTCCAGAACACGATCTTCTTGCGACTGTACATTCTCGTGACCACCGCTGCCAGCAGTCATGTACAGTGAGAACGTTCCTACTAACAAGGGAACCTCCCCATCGCACCCCCCTCGGATTCAGTTATAAGTTGGCACAGCCGATAGGCCTTGAAAAACTGAACACAGATCAATCGAGAAAACAGGAAGAAATTGTGTGGAACTATGAAAAAATAAGCAAAATATACAAACTAAGCAGTCCATAGGAAACATAGGCAATATAAAGGACGCTGCGAGAACAAGAGCGCCGTGGTCCCGTGGTTAGCGTCACTAGCTGCGGAACGAGAGATCCTTGGTTCAAGTCCTCCCTCGGGTGAAAATTTTTTATTTTCAGACAATTATCAGAGTTCAGGCACTCACACATAATCAACTTCGCTCTCCAAAATTCCAGGACATGTTAAGATTTGCTTCGACATATGCAGGATTTGACGGTCTACACATGGAAAAATTTGAAAACCTTAAAAACATATGTTTTGACAGAGCACAGAGAAAACTGTGCGACTGTGAAACTGTTGCATTCATTTGTTGAAGTTTATGTGACACACTCTTATGTTTTCATCAATTTTTTGGAAGTGATTATCACATCCACAAGAAAACCTAAATCGGGCAAGGTAGAGGAATCTTTTTACCCATTCGCCTAGTGTGCAAGTTAGGTGGGTCGACAACATATTCCTGTCATGTGACGCACATGCTGTCACCAGTGTCGTGTAGAATATATCAGACGTGTTTTCCTGTGGAGGAATCGGTTGACCTATGACCTTGCGATCAAATGTTTTCGGTTCCCATTGGAGAGGCACGTCCTTTCGTCTACTAATAGCACGGTTTTGCGGTGCGGTCGCAAAACACAGACACTAAACTTATTACAGTGAACAGAGTCGTCAATGAACGAACGGACAGATCATAACTTTGCGAAAGTAAAGAAAGTAAAATTTTCAGTCGAGGGAAGACTTGAACCAAGGACCTCTCGCTCTGCAGCTGTTCACGCTAACCACGGGACCACGGCGCGCCTGTAATCATATTATCCTTGATGTTGCCTATGTGGCCCATGGACTACTCAGTTAGTATATTTTGCTTATTTTTTCATAGTTCCACACAACTTCTTCCTGTTTTCTCGATTGATCTGAGTTCAGTTTTTCAAGGCCTATCCACTGTGCCAAATTATAACTAAATCTGAGGGGGGTGCGATGGGGAGGTTCCCTTGTAAGTCTTTTTGCAGTATTGTACAAGGAACATCCAGCTTCTCTTAGTCCTTTCACACGACCACGTTCAATGTCAGTGAGGTTTTCATAATGGCGTCTTTGTCACTAGCGTCACTCTTATGCTACTGACGCGAAATTTGAAAGGACGTCATCTTTCAGACAAGAAAGTCGACTACCAACTTTCGTTTATGTCGCACAATTCCTCTTGGTGTTGCAACTTTTTATCTGTCAGTGTTTAAGAAATAGGAGAGAGAGAGCACTCCGTCGTCAGGCCACAAGTGGCCCATCGGGACCATCCGACCGCCGTGTCATCCTCTGTTGAGGATGCGGATAGGAGGGGCGTGTGGTCAGCACACCACTCTCCCGGTCGTTATGATGGTTTTCTTTGACCGGAGCCGCTACTATTCGGTCGAGTAGCTCCTCAGCTGGCATCACGAGGCTGAGTGCACCCCGAAAAATGGCAACAGCGCATGGCGGCCCGGATGGTCACCCATCCAAGTGCCGGCCACGCCCGACAGCGATTAACTTTGGTGATCTGACGGGAACCGGTGTATCCACTGCGGCAAGGCCGTTGCCATTAAGAAGTAGGAGTGGACCCAAAATTGAACCTTCTACATCTACATTTATACTCCGCAAGCCACCCAACGGTGTGTGGCGGAGGGCACTTTACGTACCACTGTCATTACTTCCCTTTCCTGTTCCAGTCGTGTATGGTTCGCGGGAAGAAAGACTGCCGGAAAGTCTCCGTGCGCGCTCGAACCTCTCTAATTTTACATCCGTGATCTCCTCGGGAGTTATAAGTAGGGGGAAGCAATATATTCGATACCTCATCCAGAAACGCACCCTCTAGAAACCTGGACAGCAAGCTACACCGCGATGCAGAGCGCCTCTCTTGCAGAGTCTGCCACTTGAGCTTGCTAAACATCTCCGTAACGCTATCACGCTTACCAAATAACCCTGTGACGAAACGCGCCGCTCTTCTTTGGATCTTCTCTATCTCCTCTGTCAACTCGACCTGGTACGGATCCCACACTGATGAGCAATGCTCAAGTATAGGTCGAACGAGTGTTTTGTAAGCCACCTGCTTTGTTGATGGACTACATTTTCTAAGGACTCTCCCAATAAATCTCAACCTGGCACCCGCCTTACCAACAACTAATTTTATATGATTATTCCACTTCAAATCGTTCCGCACGCATACTCCCAGATATTTTACAGAAATAACTGCTACCAGAGTATCATATAATCATACAATAAAGGATCCTTCTTTCTATGTATTCGCAATACATTACATTTGTCTATGTTAAGGGTCAGTTGCTATTCCCTGTACCAAGAGCCTATCCGCTGCAGATCTTCCTGCATTTCGCTGCAATTTTATAATGCTGCAACTTCTCTGTATACTACAGCATCATCCGCGAAAAGCCGCATGGAACTTCTGACTCTATCTAGCAGGTGATTTATATGTATAGTGAAAAGCATTGGTCCCATAACCCTCCCCTGTGGCACATCAGAAGTTACTTTAACGTCTGTAGACGTCTCTCCATTGAGAACAACATGCTGTGTTCTGTTTGCTAAAAACTCTTCAATCCAGCCACACAGCTGGTCTGATATTCCGTAGGCTCTTACTTTGTTTATCAGGCGACAGTGCAGAACTGTCCCGAGTTCGAGTCTCGCTCGGGCACACAGTTTTAATCTGCCAGGAAGTTTCATGCACGTTCGGAAAGACTCCCGAGCGTGCTATTCCATGCTGTGACGTCAGAAACTCGGCACGCTCAACGCTCAACGTTCGGGTGCACGGTCCGTGTGCCGACGGCTTTATGCTAACCTTGTGGGACTTCCTTCGTGATTTCTCCCGAGTCTCTAAAATTTCTCTCCTTTCGACATTGTCTGAACTATTCAGAACAATTTTTTTCATTGTGGTCGTTAAATATGATTCAAAGCAGTTGTGTGAACTAATATAGTGGCTTCACTCCTGCAGGTGGCACTGGGATGGCTTTGTGAGGGATGAGTGACCATTTGAAAGGCGAGGATGAGGACGAGGTGCTTGCCGAGCTGGGCTACCGCGTCAGGCGGCTCCTGGGCAGGGGCACGTACGCCAGGGTGCTGCTGGCGGAGCTGGCGAGGCTGTCGGAGGAGCCGGAGCGCCTGCGCACGGCGGTGAGTACCCTCGCCAGCGGGGCTGGCGCCAGTGTGGCTGGCGCCAGTGCCAGCAGTGGCGCGTCCCGGCGGTCGCGGTCGCCCGCGGCGCGGCCCTACCCCCAGCTGGCGTGCAAGGTCATCGACACGACGCACGCGCCCCGCGACTACGTGCGCAACTTCCTGCCGCGCGAACTGGAGATCCTGGGCCACGTGCACCACCCACACATCGTGCACATACACAGCATCTGGCAGGTCAGTGCCCTGGCTCTGCGCTCGCAATACAGTAGTGGGAATCACTATAAAGGCATGCACAGTTGTAGGAAAATTAACATTGTCAGTTCCAATAATTGTGCACAGTATACAGGGTGGTCCATTGATCGTTACTGGGCCAAATATATCACGAAATATGCATCAAACCAAAAAACTACAAAGAACGAAACTTGTCTAGCTTGAAGGGGGAAACCAGATAACACTCCGGGCCGGAGAGGCCGTGCGGTTCTAGGCGCTGCAGTCTGGAATCGAGCGACCGCTACAGTCGCAGGTTCAAATCCTGTCTCGGGCATGGATGTGTGTGATGTCCTTAGGTTATTTAGGTTTAATTAGTTCTAAGTTCTAGGCGGCTGATGACCTCAGAAGTTAAGTCGCATAGTGCTCAGAGCCATTTGAACCATTTGACACAGATAACGCTATGGTTGGCCCGCTAGATGGCGCTGCCATAGGTTCAAATGGTTCAAATGGCTCTGAGCACTATGGGACTCAACATCTTAGGTCATAAGTCCCCTAGAACTTAGAACTACTTAAACCTAACTAACCTAAGGACATCACACACACCCATGCCCGAGGCGGGATTCGAACCCGCGACCGTAGCAGTCCCGCGGCTCCGGACTACAGCGCCAGAACCGCTAGACCACCGCGGCCGGCACTGCCATAGGTCAAACGGATATAAACTGAGTTTTTTTTAAATAGGAACCCCCATTTTTATTACATATTCGTGTAGTACGTAACGAAATATGAATGTTTTAGTTGGACCACTTTTTTCGATTTGTGATAGAAAGCGCTGTAATAGTCACAAACGAATAAGTACGTGGTATCAAGTAACATTCCGTCAGTGCGGACGGTATTTGCTTCGTGATACATTACCCGTGTTAAAATGGCCCGTTTACTAACTGTGCAAAAGGTCTATATCGTGTTGATGTATGGCTATTGTGATCAAAATGCCCAACGGGCGTGTGCTATGTATGATGTTCGGTATCCTGGGCGACATCATCCAAGTGCCGAATGCACCCCTGAAAAGATGCACATAGTGAAGAAGTATACAGCGTGGTCCATCGATCGTGACTGGGCCAAATATCTCACGAAATAAGCGTCAAACGAAAAAACCACAAGAACGAAACTTGTCTAGCTTGAAGGGGGACACCAGATAACGCTATGATTCGCCCGCTAGATGGCGATGCCGTAGGTCAAACGGATATCAACTGCGTTTTTTAAATAGGAACCTCCTTTTTATTACATATTCGTGTAATACGTTAGGAAACATTAATGTTTCAGTTGGACCACTTTTTTCGCTTTGTGATCGATGGCGCTGTAATAATCACAAACATATGGCTCAAAATTTTAGACGAACAGTTGGTAACAGGTAGGTTTCTTGAAATAATATTCAGAACATAGGTACGTTTGAACATTTTATTTCGGTTGTTCCAATGTGGTACATGTACCTTGGTGAACTTATCATTTCGGAGAACGCATGCTATTACAGCGTGATTACGTCTAAATACCACATTAATGCAATAAATGCTCAAAATGATGTCCGTCAACCTCAATGCATTTGGCAATACGTGTAACGACATTCCTCTCAACAGCGAGTAGTTCGCCTTCCGTAATGTTCGCACATGCATTGACAATGCGCCGACGCATGTTGTCAGGCGTTGTCGATGGACCACGACAGCAAATATCCTTCAACTTTCCCCACAGAAAGAAATCTGGGGACATCAGATCCGGTGAACCTGCGGGCCATGGTATGGTGCTTCGACGACCAATCCACCTGTCATGAAATACGCTATTCAGTACCACTTCAACCGCACGCGAGCTATGTGCCGGACATCCATCATGTTGGAAGTACATCGCCATTCTGTCATGCAGTGAAACGTCTTGTAGTAACATCGGTAGAACATTACGTAGGAAATCAGCATACATTGCACCATTTAGATTGCCATCGATAAAATGGGGGCCAGTTATCTTTCCTCCCATAATGCCGCACCATACATTAACCCGCCAAGGTCGCTGATGTTCCACTTGTCGCAGCCATCGTGGATTTTCCGTTGCCCAATAGTGCATATTATGCCGGTTTACGTTACCGCTGTTGGTGAATGACGCTTCGTCGCTAAATAGAACGCGTGCAAAAAAATCTGTCGTCGTCCCGTAATTTCTCTTGTGCCCATTGGCAGAACTGTACACGACGTTCAAAGTCGTCGCCATGCAATTCCTGGTGCATAGAAATATGGTACGGGTGTAATCGATGTTGATGTAGCATTCTCAACACCGACGTTTTTGAGATTCCCGATTCTCGCGCAACTTGTCTGCTACTGATGTGCGGATTAGCCGCGACAGCGGCTAAAACACCTACCTGAGCATCATCATTTGTTGCAGGTCGTGGTTGACGTTTCACATGTGGCTGAACACTTCCTGTTTCCTTAAATAACGTAACTATCCGGCGAACGGTCTGGACACTTGGATGATGTCGTCCAGCGGACACTTGGATGAAGTCGTCAAGGATACCGACCAACATACATAGCACACGCCCGTTGGGCAAAAAAATGGTTCAAATGGCTCTGAGCACTATAGGACTTATCTTCTAAGGTTATCAGTTCCCTAGAACTTAGAACTACTTAAACCTAACTAACCTAAGGACGTCACACACATCCATGCCCCAAGCAGGATTCGAACCTGCGACCGTAACGGTCAAGCGGTTCTGTAGCGCCTAGAACCGCTCGGCCACCCTGGCCGGCCCCGTTGGGCATTTTGATCACAATAGCCATACATCAACACGATATCGACCTTTTCCGCAATTGGTAAAAGGTCCATTTTAACACGGGTAATGTATCACGACGCAAATACCGTCCACACAGGCGGAATGTTACGTGATACCACGTACTTATACGTTTGTGACTATTACAGCGCCATCTATCACAAAGCGAATTAAGTATTCCAACTAAAACATTCATATTTCTTTACGTACTACACGATAATGTAATAAAAATGGGGGTTCCTATTTAAGAACACGATGTTGGTATCCGTTTGACCTATGGCAGCGCCATCTAGCGGGCCAACCATAGCGCCATCTGGTTTCCCCCTTCAAGCTAGACGAGTTTCGTTCTTTGTAGTTTTTTCGTTTGACGCTTATTTCGTGAGATATTTTACCCGGTCACTATCAATGGACCACCTTGTATATGCAATAGTATGAGATCAAGTATACTGACCAACGCAATCAAATGGTAGTGCATTTGATATCAGTAGCACAGTACACTGGGCGAACATTAATACAACCGACAAACTGCAGCGACAGATTCCTGACTGAAATGGAGGAGAAAAGGTTGTGTGCACATGTGTCCAGAAATGAATCTTTGCCACTGTAGATGGCGCTGAAAAATGAAAGTTCGTGTGACCACGTGCCATGGGTTCCTTCTGTGTTGCAGGTTGTGTGATTGGCCCAGCGTATTGTAAGCAGCAGAATGGCCTGATATTGATGCTGGCAACACGCCGAGATCGTGTTTGTGTACGGCCAAGCAGGTGGAAACGATCGACAGGCAGCATGGCTATACCAAAACAAGGATCCTCACACACAACAACCAATTTACAGAACGCTTCAAGCCCCATTTGGGCGTTTGTGTGATCATGGGTCCCTTCAGATAGAAGAACGTGCAGGGAGGTGGCTGACTGTGCACACATCAGCTTTGAAGGACCGGGTTCTACAGAATATTGAGATGAACCCCAGTACAAGAACCAGGCAACTGGCCCGCCAACATGGTGTACGCCAACATACTATTATGTTTACCCTCCATGTCAACCGCTAAGTGCAAGGATTATCAGCAGTGGATTTGTCTCTAGGGGGGTATTCTGTCGATGGGGTTTGCTCCAGACCATCACAACTATAGGATTTCTGTTATCTGCCCTCTTTAACGACGAAACAACTTTTACCGGAACTGGCATCATAAATTTGCATAATCGTCAACTGTGGGCTACAGGCAGTCCTCAGGGAATGGCTGAGGCGTCTCATCGGCATCAGTTCAGCGTCAATGGATGGGCAGGGGTTCTTGCCGACCACATACTTGGACCAGTTATTGTTCCACAATGCCTCAGTGAGGTAACTGCATCATAATGTACCTTTATCGATACGACAGGTGATGTGGTTTCTGCATGATGGATCACCAACCCACTTCCGCATTACAGTTTGCCGACACGGCATCTTCCCCAGACGTTGGATATGACACGGACGCCCCGTGGCATGGCCTGCTAGATCATTCGAGCTAAGCCTTCTGGATTTTTACCTTTGCCGCATCTGAAAAGCGTTGTGTAAGCTGAACCAGTTCCTGATGTGCAGACTGTTCAACAGTGTGCACACAACGCCTGTGACGCTATTCAGAAAGAGGCCGGAACGTGTGAAAGAGCGCGACAATCCATGATGCCACCTGTGAACGCATTCGTTGCATCCCACGGAGAACACTTTGAACGTGTGTTGTGATGTGGATGCGATGCAGCTCTGTATTGTGATCTGGGACGATTTGTTGTCGTTGCATGCACATTGTCCATTTCTGGACACATTTTCATAGGGCCTTGTCCTCTATTTTCAGTCAAGAATACGTCCCTGCAGTTTGTCGGTTTTATTAATGGTCACCATGTATAACAGCACATTAATGTCTCCGGTGATACAGGGTGGAACTCGGTATAAAGGCAGTCGGCTCTGTGCATTATTAGTGTGTGTATGTGTGTGTGTGGCTTTCCTGCAGACAGGTCACCGACACCACGAGTGACAATGTTTATGGGGTGTGTAAAACATGGTTGTGATAATGCCACATGGAAAACTGGTATCACATGATGAAAAAGCAAAAATCGGTGTGTAGAAGGAAATGAGGTTCTCTAATTATCAAAGCCCCAAGATATCGAACCGTTCAAGCACAGTGATTTATAATTTCCTTTCAATGGGTGCACGATATGGCCAAAACGGAAAACTTCGACAAAGTAGAATATTATCTGAGGCATATAAGCGGTTTCTTTTACGTAAAGCAAGGGCCACAAACCGTTGTTCTTCTCAACCTGATACTGAGTTACAGTTATTAGTACCTGCTAGACGTGTACGACAAATTTTGTCACATGAAAAACACCTCGCATTCAAGAAACGATTGCAGAGAACTGTCCTAACATCGAAACATCAACAGGCTGGATTGGAGTTTCCTGAAAAACATATGCGATAGACTGAGAGTGGGATAAAGTGTTCTTCAGTGATGAGAAGAAGTTTAATTTAAATGGTGCAGATGGATTTCAGTATGACTGGCACGATCTGAGAACTGAGCAGCAGGTAAGAATGAGCAGAACTAGAAGTGGCCTGCCTTCTGTGCTAAACATGAAGTATGCATTGCTTGGGTGAACGCTAGAATGAACCCTGATATATACACTGATATGCTAGAGACAGAATGGATTAGAATGTATGAGGACCTAGGAAACGAAAGGGTAATGCTTCCCCAAGATAATGCATCTGTCCATGTTTCTGCTTCAACCAAAGATTGGTCTGAAGACAAGGACATCGATGTCTTGCCCTGGCCTACACGTACCCCAGATTTGGACCCCTTGGAAAACCTTTTGGGAGATAATAACAAGGCGTGTTTACCGCAATGGATGGCAATTTGAGGCCGTATATGAGTTGAAAAGAGCGATACGAGAAGAGAGACAATTTCACTGCGAGAACTACAAACCCGAAGAAAATTAATGCCGAAGAAGCTTTTTCACGTAATCAGGAAGAACGAGGGTTGGACAAAGTACTAACAACTAACACAACAGTACAGTGAGTGCCTTTCTACCAGTTTCCATCCAGGAATTGCGAACGCCTTATTTTGTGGCTTGTGTTATGAAAGAAACTATGTAATTACACCATGAATGTTTATACCTTATATGTATCTACTACTTTCATAATAAACTCGATAATGTATGCTTCAGACGTTGTGTATTAGTTTCTTAGTACCCCTGCCTTTATATTGATTTCGACTTCTGTAATAACGAAACACTACCCCACAAAAACTCTGAAGCACCCAGGAGGGAAGGAGCAATCAAAATAAAACTTTATAGTTGAGAGGGTACCCAGTGTTACTGCAGTGATTACAAAATCGAGTCAAATTTGCAAAGAACTTGGTAGTATTAGTCCATTTATCAGCATGACGTTGCACCCCCTGTTGCCATGAAGCATGTACCGATTCAGTTGGGAAGGGTGTCATAAAGCTAATTACATCCTGTTTCGAGGCAAGCCAGATCACGACTACGGTATCTGGTCCTTGATAAGTTGGATACCTCCACTTGGACAGAATTGACTTCCAAACAGATCTTGCACACCTTCTATTGGGAACAGGTCAGAGGAACTTGCTGGCCATGGCAGTACCTGGAATCATGCACATTGTTCATAGAGAAACGTGTAATTTTTGGATGAGCATTATACTATTGAAAAATGGCATCATGATACTGTCACATGAGAGGTAACACCTAAGGATGCAGGGTGCCTATGACACACAATTCTACCAACAGATTTCCCTGAATCACTACTAGCCGTAATATTACGTCACACTCAATGGCTCTCCACAATGTGGCACCAGGAGTAACGGTGCTGTGCCTCCCCAGAATATTGCAAGAATCGGATTTATCCCAGGTCGACTACATAGTCACCGACAGTATCATCTGGAGTAATGCAGAACTGTGATTCATCAGCAGCCCACGCTTCCTGGTCATGGCATTGCTCCAAAAGCAGCCGCTTGTGATGTCGTGTTAATGGCAGCCTACACTTTATACGGTAATTTCCTTCTCCAGCTGCTGCTGACCTCCAATCCATGATGAGGGATTATACGGAACGTTACAGGTATTCCATTACTGGCAGGTTCAGACGTGAACAGGTTATGATATGCTTGCTGCACGATACAACGATCATCCCTTGAGATGGTAAGACGTGGTCGACTGGTACCTTAATGAAGAGTATTCTTCCCCTTAAGTTTGCATGTAGACTAACAGTGGGCCATCATCACGTCTGAACGCCTCATAAATCTGGATATTGGACGATTCAACCAACTGGCCAAATGGAGACCCCCAACGAGGCCCCTTTCGAACTCTGTTAGGTGTTGACAATGCTGTCTCACAAGCATGTGGCATCTACTTGTCACTCAGCATCTGATGTTCAGCCTCCTTATATACTGTACTAGGCCCAGTAACAAAACTAAATTCGAATAACACCAATTTCTGACTAGCTCTCTAAAATTTTAGGGGGAAGTTATGTATTATCAGGGTGATTCGGTCATCCATGTTTCTTGTACACGGTCAGCCAGCCAAATTCAATTATGCAATTATTTTAGCTCTTCTCTTATATGTTTTAATTGCATTTCTACTACATTCGATCGATTTTACCTTACCTTAAGTCATGTAACGTATTTTGATTTTGTGGCTGTCTGTGATTGATAATGGGAGTGAGTGAGTGTTTATTCCTTTTTGTCTGACATTTTTAGCCATTTTAACCACATAACTTTGTACTGATTTTCGTACAAGCCTTGTCGTTGAGGCTCTCTCTAAACATTGGGTGTGGGTTGGAATTGATTTAATCAATAGGAAAGGTTGAAAATTTGTGCCAGTCTGAGATTCGAAACCAGCTCTCCTGCATACTAGGGAGATACACTGACTACTCCACCATCAATACACAGTGGTGACCGCAACTGCATGGGGTACCCTAGCACACCTCCCGTCAGACCCAAATTCTCAACTTGCACACACACACACACACACACACACTACTGACGTAATGGCCCTTGCCCATTACCCTCATTACCCACAGCATTTTGCTGATTCCTGTGTGAGTTCGAGCCTGATGTGCATCTGCGCTGAAGAAATTGTTGACTGTCTTCATGTGTGTGAGTTGGTGTCTTTTCTTTTGGACATGTCCCAGAGAACAGTCACCACATATGTATAATTAAGACAAAAATGGCTAATCTCTTCAGTTCAGATGCGCATCAGGCATATATATAATCATTTATCTACCTATTAATGGTAAAAAAAATATCGTTTGGCGTCAGTGGCCGGGAGTTCCCAGGTGCGGCCGCCAAGTGGAAGTCTTATTGACTGCGACGTCACATTGGACGACTTGCGCGTCGACAATGCGGATGAAATGATGATGATGAGGTCAGCACAATGCCCAGTCCCTGAGGGGAGAAAATCTCCCACCCCAGCCGGGAATTGAACCCAGACCCCTGTGAATGGCATTCCAACGCACTGACGGTTCAGCTAATGAGGCGGACACATATTTATGGTGTGTAAGTGTATGTAGCTCCCTTAACATCCAAGCACGTCTTCTGGCTGTTTTACTTATTTGTCCGCAACTGTATTTTTTTCATCCCTTCACCATTTTGTGCACGTCTCTCCAAATACACACACAAGCATCTTAAACTCAACCCCCCGCAACTCTGCAACCCACTGTGGTATCCGTCATAGTATTTTCGCTGTAGATCAACTCCTTCACTCAATTCAACTCCTATACTAACAACACTTGTTCCATACATTTTTATATTTATTTTTGGTCCACCCTTTTTTCAACTGATTTGATGTGACTCGTCACGAATTCCTCTCCTTTGTCAACCTCTTCATCACTCTGTTTTTCGCTGCAGTTGACCCTCTACATCTCCTTCAAGATCTACAGTACTTACTCCTTGATGTATTTACACATATTCTTTGAGCCTTTCCCTTTTTGTTGTCATTGTTTTACACATATTCCTCTCCTCACTGATTCTGTAGAGAACCTCCACACTTATTATCCTGTCAGTTCACCTAACATCCACAATCCTCCTATAACACCGTCACATCTAAAACGTTTCAGTTCTCTTCTTTTCCACGTTTCCCACAGTCCATCATTCACTTCCATATAATCTTGTACTCAGAATGCACATTCTCAGAAATTTTTTCCTCAATTTAAGGCGAATGTTTGATACTAGAGGTCTTCCTTTGACCAGGAATGCCCTCTATGTTGTGGTGATCTACTTTTTATGTCCTCCTTGCTTACCTCGTCATGCGTTATTTTGCTCCCCAGGTAGCGGAATTCCTTCACTTCATCCCCTTCGTGGTACCCAATTTTAATGTTAGTTTATCGCAAACCTCATTTCTGCCATTCCTCATTACTTCCATCTTTCTTTGATATATTCCTATTCTGTCCTCATTAGACTATCGAATCCTTTCAGCAAGTCGTGGAGTTCGTCCTCACTTTCACTAACAGTAGCAATGTTATCAGCGGATCTTATCACTGGTGACAACCTTTCGTCATGAATTTTAATCCAATTTCTAAGACTTTCTTTTACTCGTATTTCTGCCAATGCTTCAGTTGGGGCGAAAGTCTGCTGTCCATTGTTATGTCATTTTTAATCCAAGCACTTCATTCTTAGTCTTCCATATTCATTGTTCCCTCTTGGTTCTCGTACATGTTGTATAATACCCGTCTTTCCCTACAGCTTGCAGCAACAGTCCTAAGATTTTCGAACCACTTGCAGCACATTAAATCGTCGAGCGCTTGTTATAAGTTGATAAATTTTTGTACTTTCAACATTACAGCCCAGTCAGCAATCGTGATAATCTAATATATAAGAAACTATTAGCCTCTATTGCGGTAATGAAACAAACCTTTACCTAGGTTTCAGCCCAAATAACTGAGCCTTCTTCAGAAGATATACCTGAATCTATAATTTGTCTAAGAAGGCATGGTCTAGAAATAAAACTAAAACAGCCTAAATAGGGGTAGTCAAATTTTAAAAATGCGGTACATACGTAATAAGTGTTATCTAGTCCTACTTAGTTTCACGTGAGCTCCCGAGGCCCACCGTACGGAGTCCATGGAGACGAGGCGCACGCCAGGGCTTAAGTCTAGGTGTTGACTTAGTACGTATGAACCGCATTTTAAAATGTGGCTACGCCCATTTAGGCTGTTGGAGTTTTATTTCTAGACCATGTCATCTTAGACAAATTATAGATTCAGGTATATCTTCTGAAGAAGGCTCAATTATTTGGGCTGAAACCTAGGTAAAGGTTTGTTTCATTACCGCAATAGAGGTTGTGTAAAGGTTGGTTTCACTACCGCAATTGAGGATGATAGTTTATTATATATAAGCTGATAAATCCTGTGAAAGTATCTTGGTTTTTCTGCTCTTTCTCCAGCCATCTAAAAAGCCTACGATCTTGCCTAGCATTCTGGTTCACAGTTCATATTCCACACTTTCGCGCTCCCTGTCAATTACATCCATATAATCGAGTCCTTGCCGGCCGGAGTGGCCGTGCGGTTCTAGGAGCTACAGTCTGGAACCGAGCGACCGCTACGGTCGCAGGTTCGAATCCTGCTGCGGGCATGGATGTGTGTGGTGTCCTTGTGTTAGTTAGGTTTAAGTAGTTCTAAGTTCTAGGCGACTGATGACCTCAGAAGTTAAGTCACATAGTGCTCAGAGTCATTTGAACCATTTTGAACCAATCGAGTCCTTTCTCACTAACCATCCATCTTACATAACAACCAAAACTCCTGGAATAATCTTCCAAATACAGGTGTGTCTCAAGGATAAGTCCTATCATTGCTGATATATCTCTAGCACACAGCTGACATCTCTAAAGACTTCCTCCTATGTAACTATTCCAATGTACCGGAGACACCGTCATGTTTATAGTTCATCCTACCCTCCATTCATGCCAACAATCTCCTCTAACTCTGTCTCGGCAACTTCACCTCCTGGATTACCTCCCCATCAGTCATGCAACAATCTAGGCAATATTTATAGGAACAGTCACCTGAGCATCCAGTCCACTTAATTGAAACACTAAAATATCATGGACAAATACTCGATCAAAAAATAGCCTAAAACCCTCATTCCCCTGGCCATCCAAAACAGTCCATGACTGACTAATACTATTAACCCTATGAACACGTGGTTGAAGCCCTGTGACCATTATCATACATAAAGAAACCCTTATCCATCCCATCCTTACTAACGCCGATGTAGTATGTACCTCTAAAACTAAACTCTGCCCGAACAGGCCATGAAGGCATTACGACCACTGCCCACTGTGGGACTGAATGCCGCCTGATCTGGATTGCTCCGAAGGCCAACAAGATCCCCAGGTCTGTCCATGGTAGAAAATGGGTGGGAGCAGTTTGGGTGACAACTCCATCACAGGGCAGTATCAGGGACTTTAATGACTAGTTACTGGCCTCATCAGTGGATAAAACGCCTTTATGACACCCACCCCAATCTATCATTGCATGCATCAAGGTAGGAGTGGGTGTAACGTCATACTGTCAGGTGCGCTCATACTGTGCCCTTCTTTGTAAAGATGTTCGATTTTGTAATCACTGTATGGGGGCTGAATGGAGACACCTCTACGATGTTAGGGTGGTGTCGTGGAACCTGCAGAATGTCTTTTGGCGCCAATAAAACATAGTTAGGAAGTTAATACTTATTCATTCAGATTTACAGTTCTGTAACTTCTTGTCAGCCTCTGCCGATGCTTCATGCCAGTGACATGGTGAAATTATGTTGTCCTGTTGTTGGCTTGGCTGTCCCTTTTCTACCCTGTGGCATAACATCACTGAAATAACATCACATTCTCTCAATCAATGAAGTTTCGTTTTATTTCCCTCCCACATTCTGAGAGACAATGCAAATTAAAATAAATGCAACTATGCAAACTATTCGGTGATTTCAGTGTACTTCGTGGCCTACATGTGATGCGCTCAAACTGGTGTTTCAGCGTCGTGCCAAATACTACATCTTTATGCGGTTTGTGGAGCGTGGCGACTTGTTGGACTACGTGCTGAAGAATGGTGCCGTGTCTGAGGAGCAGGCTCGCATCTGGATCCGGCAGGTGTCGCTGGCCGTGCAGTACCTGCACGAGATGGACGTGGCTCACCGCGACCTCAAGTGCGAGAACATCCTCATCAGCATGAACTACAATGCCAAGCTGGCGGACTTTGGATTCGCGCGCAGAGTCGTGAACTCAAACGTAAGAGTGAAGTCGAGATAGCTACCTGTTGTTTCCAAATGTTTTGTGAGGGTTGAGGGAGGCTAGCAACGGTGCTGATCTCACCCTAGAATACCCCACCACTTGTAGGATTTGAAGGTCAGTGCCTTTACATCAACCAGAAAATTGAAGAGGCCGGCGTTGTGACATCTACTGTTGCAGGGTGCAGTGGGGCAATGTGGAATGGGCTGATTCCTGTCTGGCGCCCGAGAGGCTTTAGTAAAACACTATTACAGAACAAAATATTCATTGTTCAACAGTACACAAAATGATGCATCTACCGATGTGGTGCAGTGGTTAGCACACTGGATTCCCATTCGGGAGGACGAAAGTTCAAATCCGTTTCTGGCCATCCCAATTTAGGTTTTCTGTGGTTTTCCCAAATCGCTTCAGCAGGTCGCTGTGGCCGAGCGGTTCTAGGCGCTTCAGTCGAGAACCACACGCTGCTGCTACGGTCGCAGTTTCAAATCCTGCCTCCGGCATGGATGTGTGTGATGTCCTTAAGTTAGTTAGGTTTAAGTAGTTCTATAGGGGACTGATGACCTCAGATGTTAAGTCCTATAGTGCTTGGAGCCATTTGAACCTAAATCGCTTCAGGCAAATGCCAGGATGGTTCCTTTGAAAGGGCATGGCCGATTTACTTCCCTAATCCGATGGGATCAATGATCTCTCTAATTGGTCTCCCCCCTAAATCAACCAATCAACCAACAAAATGATGCGGTGGCGTTCCAAGCAATGGGCACTGGAAGGTGCCCACTAAGCATGTGCTGACTGGTTCGTGGCTCACAGCCACAGGTAACGAGAGAGTCAGTCGTGTCTGTTCGAGTGACATCATCAAGCCGCTAGCCATGCACAACTAACATGCAGAGTCGACCGCACTATCCAGGCCGGCCGCGGTGGTCTAGCGGTTCTAGGCGCGCAGTCCGGAACCGCGCGACTGCTACGGTCGCAGGTTCGAATCCTGCCTCGGGCATGGATGTGTGTGATGTCCTTAGGTTAGTTAGGTTTAAGTAGTTCTAAGTTCTAGGGGACTCATGACCACAGTAGTCAAGTCCCATAGTGCTCAGAGCCATTTGAACCACTATCCAGGGTCGCTAATAGCTTCGGAAACAAGTGACCAGGACATGCACGATCACGCTGTAGACTGCACACATGAAAGGCAGCCATCGGTAGTAGAGTTTCTATACGGGAGCGGGATGTGAGCAATCCAAGACTGTGCACCCCCGTGATGACAGAGGTACAGCTGCACCTCCTCAGATGGGAACCAGACCCCCTTAGGCAGCAGAAATTGTTGTAAGGCTTTAAAGTGACCCCCTGATCGAAGGTGCCTAAGTCCTTCCCACGACACGGATGGGGAGTGCTGTGGCTAATACCATCAAAGTCCTCAATATGTGACTTGCTGTTCATAGTAGCTGGCAGACAGATGGATGAGCAGGTGTTAGATAGACATCGGTCCTCCACAAGGATGGTTCAACGCAGATTGGGATACTTCCATTGGGAATTAGCAAAATTTACCAGCTGAAAAACGCTCCTGTCGAAGCACAAATGGGGCGAAAATGTTCCTCGTTAAAAGACTCTGACAGAAAATTTGAGAACCAACGGGTGCAATGCTCATTCCGCCTTCCTTACCAAAAATTTTGGCATGCGAAGGTATTCTAAATCATTTTCCCCAATCTCACTTTGTAGTGAAGCTTTCATACTCAGCACCTCCTTTTCACTGCCACTGTCTATATACTCGTATGTCTCTCTCCTACTGTTTCCTTTCTCTTCTATTTGTACTTTCTACTATCTGTCTCTCCCACTGCCATTGTCTTCATCCCATTTTCCCACTCTACCTTACCACTGTCACCTTCTCTATAACTTTCATTGTCTCTCTGTCTTACTCCCACTGTCCTTGTCCATTCTTTTGCTCCCACTGCTAGTCTCATCCATCTCTCTTTCTCTTTTATTGCCCCTGTCTCTCACTAATGGTCAGTACCTCCTCTCTCTTGTCTCCCAACGCTATCGTCTTCCATTTCTCTTTCACTGCCACTTTTTCTCTGCCACCATGACTGTTTCCTCTCTCTTTCTCTCCCACTGTCACCGTCTCCTTTCTTTCCCAACCTCACTCTCACTCTCTGGTACTTTTTTTCAGAACAAAAAAGTGCGAATATGTAAGAATGTCACAATTTTTAGTAAGGAAGGCGGAATGCGGATTGAAGCAGCTGGTTCCACGCTTTTCTGTAAGTATTTTAAAGAGGAGCATATTCGCCTTTTTGTGTTCCAACAAGGGCATTTTGAGCTGGTTCCATTCTTTTCCCCGTTACAGCAATGTGTGGTTCTTATATGAAACAACTTCTGTAAGTCAGTGAAGGTTTGACAGTTAATTTACGTACGTCGACACATTTATATACTTTGACACATATAAACAACAAATAAATGTGCACAATATAAGGTTAAGACAAAATTGTTTTCTTTACATCTTTCCTGGAGACTTCGTTCATCGATCGCAATTCATCGAAAAGGCCCTGATAATGCTTTCTGTCATAAAAGAGTAAAAATGTTAATACAAATATATTGGTGCATTTCCAGTCTTTCCAATGTTACCTAAGTTTTGAAAGTCATTTTAAGTTATTTTCAGGCATGTTAAGTCCGTTTTTAGCCAATTTATTGTCACTGTAGTACCAATTTGGGCCTATTTACATAGGTACCAAATGCCCATTGTAGAGACAGCGCATAATAAAGTTTTATTGGCGAAAAAATGCTATCTCGAAACATGGTTAAGTGACCTCGGAACCATTTTGATGACACCAGAACCACTGCCATTTCTTCAATACGTAAGTTGAAACTATGTTAACGCATTAGACCGGATGTTACGTGCGTATTGTCAAAGTGCGTACATACGATAACTTTGGCCCTCGGGTCTCGGTTACGGATAATGATATCAAAAAATGTTTCGCGATTCTGCGATAGCATCATCTTAACAACATATGATCAAAATTTGGACGATTTGCTACGAATAAAAATTATAGAGTTGGTCATCCCCACAATTAGCACTTTTGGTACTCAAAAATCAAGATTTTTCGGGTGTATCTTGATAACTGATACAGATTTTCGAAAAGGAGAGAATGGCGTTTCTGTTGAATATCTAAAGAATGTACCGTTAAAATCTGAGCCGTTTGCTACCATTAGTTATCTAGACAATTGCGACTAACGTTGCAAAACTTCTTATATCCGTTTTTTGCGGTTTTCTTCATAAGTGCGGCAACTCTGAATCTCTCAATGTTGGCAACGGGTAATGATATCGAAAAACGTATCGCAGTTCCGCGAGAATGTTAGCCTTTGAGCAAGTGGTAAAAATTGCGATGTTCTGCTATGAATAGAAATTGTAAAAGTGGCCATCACAACTGGTACTTTCCGTACCCAAAAATCATGATTTTTTCGGGTTTTCTCAGGAACCGTCCATCAACAATCGGTGCTTTTGTAAGCCATCTTATTTCCACTCTAGAGCACACCTAATGAAAAGAAACAACCAATTCGCCAAGTTTGCCTGGGTTGGAGGAAGTATGCATTATTTAATTTTGAACACGCACTCTTCCGATAGTTATACAAACAGTCGCTAAGAAATGGGTTATCCAAAACACTTGACCCCTTATCTGTTTCATCAATAGAATCCGAGATATGACCCTTCGAAAAACCGTATTTTCATGCGTGGCTGTCCAGAAAGTACGTATTTGTACCGTAGATGACCGATAGAGGACTGGCTCTCATTCCTTATCTTACGGTGAGGGAACAGTTACATCACTTCACATCCTTTTCCCGTCTGGCCAGCTTCCCAGAATGCCGAGTGATGTTCCAACTTTACACTTCAGGGGTTATGGCTGGTGTGTCTTGCAGTGTCAGTGTATTGAACAGTTAGTCGTGCGACTGACTTACGCTTTCTCACTGAACCGTGCACGGTCGCCATAATGACAGTACCTCTCTCCTATGACGTCATTTTGCTACATTGGCATTTCAGACCGCCCAGCTCATACGGTGTGTAGCAATCGGCTCGGTAGCGAGGCCGTAGTAGCTGCAATGTTAGTGGCCCCTCCCTGTTGAAATCCCAACCGAATATTGTGGCTTGACGCGCTTTCCTATGCTTGTTGCGTTACGAGGGAAGGTGTCTGAATCTTTTAGGTGGCTGCACCAATACTCGTATATTATTTTGTGGAACACAAAAGTAGTTCTGTACTGACATTCAGAGACGCTATCTCATAAAAAAATCTACATCTACATATATACTACGCTAGCCACTAAGCGGTGCGTGGCGGAGGGCACAATTCGCGCCAAAGTCATATTTTCCCCCCGCTGTACCACTCGCGGATCGCACGAGGGAAAAACGACTGTCCGAACGCCTCAGTACGGGCTCTTAGTTCCCTTATCTTTGAACGGTGATCATTACGCGATTTAAACGTTGGTGGTAATAATATATGCTCTACATCCGCGGTGAAGATAGGATTTCGGAATCTAGTGAGCAGCCCCTTCTATTTAGCGCGCCGTCTATCTGCAAGTGTGTCCCACTTCAAACTTTCTATGAGATTTGTAACGCTCTCGCGATGGCTAAATGTACCAGTCACGAATCTTGCCGCTCTTCTTTGGACCTTCTCAATTTCTTGAATCAGACCCAACTGGTAAGGGTCCCATACAGACGAACAATACTCCAAGACTGGACGAACTAACGTATTGTAAGCTATTTCCTTTGTTGAAGGACTGCATCGCTTCAGGATTTTACCAATAAACCGCAATCTACAGTTCGCCTTACGCGTTACTTGTGTAAGACAGAAACAGTTTTAAAGTAGCTGATTTTCGGAAACGAAATATTTGTACTTGCTACACTGACATGGTAAAAATAATGAACAACAGGTAAACGATTATCGACGTTATATACATTAGGAAAATACTACATTGGATCTACTATAATAGACATTCCTCGCATGCAGTCTATTAAATTTTTCTCAACAATAAATCATGGCCACAGATTAAGGAAGTGATAAATACCTAGAAAATAATGGATCTCAGCATGGACTGAATCTAAGAACTTTGGATTCTTAGCCAGTGCGCCAGTACACATACGCTGAAATATAGCATGAGTTACCCATGATATAAAATGTGTTATCTATTGTATGAATACTTTTAGCGATGGGTGTGAGTCTCGAAAATTACGGTATGTTAACTGTCTTTTAGTAAAAATATTGATTTTCATTTTTACTCTTGTGCTGATGGTATACAACTTCTGTACCACAACACTAACAATGCCCTGAATAGTGGCAGATAGAACGAAATGTTATTGATTAGAAATTAGTTGTGGCGTATCACACCACAATGTACATACTTCACAGGAAAGACTAATTTGTTAGCTATGGCATATCAGGCCACGATGTAAGTACTTCACAGGAAAGAATAATTTGAAGGTATCAAAATGGTTCAAATGGCTCTAAGCAGTATGCGACTTAACATCTGAGGTCATCAGTCCCCTAGAACTTAGAACTACTTAAATCTAACTAACCTAAGGATATCACACACATCCATGCCAGAGGCAGGATTCGAACCTGTGACCGTAGCAGCAGCGCGGTTCCGGACTGAAGCGCCTATAACCGCTCGACCACAGCGTTGTCGGCATCCACAGGTAAACTTTACAATTCGCGTCTTTCCAATTAACTTTCACAGCCCGCTGTCAGCGTCTTTCTTCGTTTCTTGGAAATAGTAGCATCATATAGCCATCTTCACTTCCGTGTCTCCAGATACAATTAATGTACTTCACTGTAACGTGTGTCCACCCTTCGTCTTCATGATGGCTTGAACTATGGTTAAGGCACTTGTAATGGGGGTTCTGATTGGCTATGGAGGAGTAACAGCCCATTCTTCCTTTGAAGCGGAAACCAAAAAAAGAAGTGATGTTTTGGTCGGAACCGGGGTGAGGTCAGGCCATTTTAGGAATGTTTTTTCTCGCGACCTATTGCCTCACAAAAGTGCATCCAGTGGTAAAGATCTCAAGCGCTTTATGTGATCATTTAGTTTCACTTCTCTCGTCAGTTGTGTTTTCCAGACCCAAAGCTGCGAATCATATATTTCACCGGACTTGCAGCAACTTCATCACTCACGATGGCGATGTTTCCTGCATAACGACCAATTCGAGTACTCCCCGAGGACCAAAAATCGAACTTGTTTTCACAGGTTTAGCAGTCAGTCTCAGCACAGCTGACATGTTAGGTGCATTACGTTTACCAAACATTCCACGTAGTTGTCGAACAGTCTGTGTACAACATTTACCACTTTTGTAGTACACTGGTGCGCAAAACCAAAGGAGGAATATAACTTTCGCGTGATGTATCATTGACAACTGTCATAGCTCTGTGAAACTGGAACCTTACATACACTACTGGCCATTAAAATTGCTACACCACGAAGACGACGTGCAATAGATGCGAAATTTAACCGACAGGAAGAAGATGTTGTGATATGCAAATGATTAGCTTTTCAGACCATTCACACAAGGTTGGCGCCGGTAGCGACACCTACAACGTGCTGACATGAGGAAAGTTTCTAACCGATTTCTCATACACTAACAGCAGTTGACCGGCGTTGTCTAGTGAAACGTTGTTGTGATGCCTCGTGTAAGGAGGAGAAATGCGTACCATCACGTTTCCGACTTTGATAAAGGTCGGATTGTAGCCAATTGCGATTGCGACTTACCGTGTCGCGGCATTGCTGCCCGCGTTGGTCGAGATCCAATGACTGTTAGCAGAATATGGAATCGGTGGGTTCCGGAGGGTAATACGGAACGCCGTGCTGGATCCCAACGGCCTCGTATCACTAGCAGTCGAGATGACAGGCATCTTATCCGCATGGCTGTAACGGATCGTGCAGCCACGTCTCGATCCCTGAGTCAACAGATGGGGACGTTTGCAAGACAACCACCATCTGCTCGAACAGTTCGACGACGATTGCAGCAGCATGGACTATCAGTTCGGAGACCACGGCTGCGGTTACCCTTGACGCTGCATCACAGACAGAAGCGCCTGCGATGGTGTACTCCACGACGAAACTGGGTGCACGAATGGCAAAATGTCATTTTTTCGGATGAATCCAGGTTCTGTTTACAGCATCACGATGGTCGCATCCGTGTTTGGCGGCATCGCGGTGAACGCACATTGGAACCGGGTATTCACCTCCATACTGGCGTATCACCCGGAGTGATGGTATGGGGTGTCATTGGTTACACGTCCCGGTCACCTCTTGTCGCATTGACAGCACTTTGAACAGTGGACGTTACATTTCAGATGTGTTACGACCTGTAGCTCTAACCGTCATTCGATCCCTGCGAAACCCTGCATTTCAGCAGGATAATGCACTACCACATGCTGCAGGTTCTGTACGGGCCTTTCTTGATACAGAACATGTTCGACTGCTGCCCTCTCCAGCACATTCTCCAGATCTCTCACCAACTGAAAACGTCTGGTCAATGGTGGCCGAGCAACTGGCTCTTCACAATATGCCAGTCACTACTCTTGAAGAACTGTGGTATCGTGTTGAAGCTGCATGGGCAGCTGTACCTGTACACGCCATCCAAGCTCTGTTTGATTTAATGCCCAGGCGTATCAAGGCCGTTATTACGGCCAGAGGTGGTTGTTCTGCCTACTGATTTCTCAGGATCTATGCACCCCAGCTGTGTGAAAATGTAATCACGTCAGTTCTAGTATAATATATTTGTCCTATGAATACCCGTTTATCATCTGCATTTCTTCTTGGTGTAGCAATTTTAATGGCCAGTAGTGCATATATATTTTCACAATCAGATTAATATTTACGAGTCAAGATACACATATTTGCGCTTTGCAGTGGATGCGGCCACAAGCTAAGAACTGCAGCGACTGTGAGTCCTTTCACACACTGTTCTGACTCCGGCCGCTTCGAATCTACTGTTGAGTGCTGTTGGGGGATGGGGGGCCATTCTCGTTCAGGTGCAGATACTTCCAGAAAGGGCTGGACTCTCCAGAGACTTGGTCGAATCTAGCGACCGAACATTTAGTGCTGCCATTTCACTAGAACAGAAATGGCGGGCATTTTAGAAGTAGCGTTCTTTATGCGAGATCCGTTGTCACCCACAGACTGTGACGAAGCGTCGACGCATAAATTTTCACGTAGGCCGCGAGCCCCCCCAGCCAGGGAGTCTCGGCCCTCACGAATTCTGGGCTACTGCAGACTGTGACGGGACCGCACCTCTGCTGCACAGGGCATTCTGATGCCCAGCACTACGTACTGCGGCTCGCTGGCGTACGCACCGCCGGAGATCATCGAAGGCAAGCCGTACAACCCCAAGGCGGCGGACGTGTGGTCGCTGGGCGTGGTGCTGTTCGTGATCCTCAACAAGGCGCTGCCCTTCGACACGACCAGCGCCAAGAAGCAGCACCTGCAGCAGGTGACGCGCGACTGGCGCTTCCGCTCCAAGGTGGTGCCGCTGCTCAGCGATCACGTCAAGCTGCTCGCCGCACAGATGCTCGAGCCCGTCACCACGGGCCGGCCCACCATCGACCAGGTGTGTCTACTGTACCAGCCAGCACCACTGTGGTTTTTGGGCGGTGGCTTCATCCTTTCCTACTGGTGATGTCTAAAAAAGTGACCTGTGCCTTTCGCGGGCAACGGCTCTACTGACTGTTCTATCCAAGCAACCGAGCGACATGGTGCAGTGGTTTGCACACTGGAATCGCATTCGTGACGACGACGGTTCAAACCCGTGTCCGGCCATCCTGATTTGGGTTTTCCATGATTTCTCTAAATCGCTTCAGGAAAATACCGGGGTGAATCATTTGATAGGGCACGGCCAACTTCCTTCGTCATCCTTTCCCCATCCGTTGGGACTGATGACGTCGCTGTTTGGTCCCCTCCCCCGAATTAACCAACCCATCTGCCCAAACACGACTCAGGACCCGTCCTCACAGCTGTACTTCTGCCAGTGCCTCGTCTCCTACCTTCCAAACTTCACAGAAGTTCTCCTACATAGCTTAGCGGACTAGCAGTCCAGGAGAAAGAATATTGTGGAGACACGGCTCAGCAAAGGGCTGGTGGATGTTCCTAGAATGAATTTTCACTCTGCACCAGAGTGTCCGCTAGTACTATGTGTATGATAAAAGTAAAGAGACTGAAACTTCCCGGCAGATTAAAACTGTGTGCCCGACCGAGACTCGAACTCAGGACCTTTGTCTTTCGTGGGCAAGTGTTCTACCGACCTTTTTTTGCATTTTGTTCGTTTTTTTGTTGTATTTGGTTGTAGGGGACGTCACATGACATTCATTGAAGTTCGTTTTGATTCTTTCACTCATTTTTTTTTTTAATTACAGAGACCAACCAGGTCTCTGACTGAACACGCTGAGATACCGTGCCGGCAGCCCGACTGAGCTATCCAAGCACGACTGACAGCTTCTGTGAAATTTGGAAGGTATGAGACGAGATACTGGCAGAACTAAAGCTGTGAGGAGTGGTCGTGAGTGGTGTTTCTGCAGCTCAAATGGTATTTATGTGGTCATTGTACGTCTCTAGATACGATACGACATCGCTTTACTTGTGGCGGTCATATGGCAAACTGGTCTTGGATCAGGACACAATTAGCCTTCCTTACTCGATCTTCTGAGGCTGCGTACACTAAAGGCATTATATTTCGCCCAGATTCTTCTTTCTTTCCACGTTCGGAAACCCATACCATTATGTGGTTGCTGGGACACTTCGTTCATTGTGTTCTAGAGTGCGAGGGGGAAGATCACATGAACTTCATGCAGTACATGTTCACTACCTATTGGACATGCTTGCCAATGCCTCTATATCGAGACCTCTTCGCCAACATGTCTAATCTTGTTTTCTGTCGGCAAGGTGTCGGTTAATTTAATTTTTCTGGTAAGTGGTTTCTTTGTTATGTATGTTCCCATCTGATTTGCTTCGCCTTGTCCTTTCCTGATTTCCCTGTTAGTTTGGTTTTGTGTATTGACTCACATCGCTCCAGTTCTATTGTAAAATGTGTATAGATGAGCCGGCCGCGGTGGCCGAGCGGTTCTAGGCGCTTTAGTCCGGAACCGCGCGACTGCTACGGTCGCAGGTTCGAATCCTGCCTCGGGCGTGGATGTGTGTGATGTCCTTAGGTTAGTTAGGTTTAAGTAGTTCTAAGTTCTAGGGGACTGATGACCTCAGATATTAAGTCCCATAGATCTCATAGCCATTTGAACCATTTTTTGTATAGATGAAGTATAGATACACATGAGCGTCTACAATCCTTGTAGTCAAATTGGGATTTTTCTTAGCTTGCTATTTCGAATGTAATATAGTTACATTTTCGTTCTACTTTTGTATTCCATTACAAACTTTTTTTTTTTTTTTGGTCATCAGTCTACTGACTGGTATGATGCGGCCCGCCACGAATTCCTTTCCTGTGCTAACCTCTTCATCTCAGAGTAGCACTTGCAACCTACGTCCTCAATTATTTGCTTGACGTATTCCAATCTCTGTCTTCCTCTACAGTTTTTGCCCTCTACAGCTCCCTCTAGTACCATGGAAGTCATTCCCTCATGTCTTAGCAGATGTCCTATCATCCTGTCCCTTCTCCTTATCAGTGTTTTCCACATATTCCTTTCCTCTCCGATTCTGCGTAGAACCTCCTCATTCCTTACCTTATCAGTCCACCTAATTTTCAACATTCGTCTATAGCACCACATCTCAAATGCTTCGATTCTCTTCTGTTCCGGTTTTCCCACAGTCCATGTTTCACTACCATACAATGCTGTACTCCAGACGTACATCCTCAGAAATTTCTTCCTCAAATTAAGGCCGGCATTTGATATTAGTAGACTTCTCTTGGCCAGAAATGCCTTTTTTGCCATAGCGAGTCTGCTTTTGATGTCCTCCTTGCTCCATCCGTCATTGGTTATTTTACTGCCTAGGTAGCAGAATTCCTTAACTTCATTGACTTCGTGACCATCAATCCTGATGTTAAGTGTCTCGCTGTTCTCATTTCTTCTACTTCTCATTACCTTCGTCTTTCTCCGATTTACTCTCAAACCATACTGTGTACTCATTAGACTGTTCATTCCGTTCAGCAGATCATTTAATTCTTCTTCACTTTCACTCAGGATAGCAATGTCATCAGCGAATCGTATCATTGATATCCTTTCACCTTGTATTTTAATTCCACTCCTGAACCTTTCTTTTATTTCCATCATTGCTTCCTCGATGTACAGATTGAAGAGTAGGGGTGAAAGGCTACAGCCTTGTCTTACACCCTTCTTAATACGAGCACTTCGTTCTTGATCGTCCACTCTTATTATTTCCTCTTGGTTGTTGTACATATTGTATATGACCCGTCTCTCCCTATAGCTTACCCCTACTTTTTTCAGAATCTCGAACAACTTGCACCATTTTATATTGTCGAACGCTTTTTCCAGGTCGACAAATCCTATGAAAGTGTCTTGATTTTTCTTTAGTCTTGCTTCCATTATTAGCCGTAACGTCAGAATTGCCTCTCTCGTCCCTTTACTTTTCCTAAAGCCAAACTGATCGTCACCTAGCGCATTCTCAATTTTCTTTTCCATTCTTCTGTATATTATTCTTGTAAGCAGCTTCGATGCATGAGCTGTTAAGCTGATTGTGCGATAATTCTCGCACTTGTCAGCTCTTGTCGTCTTCGGAATTGTGTGGATGATGCTTTTCCGAAAGTCAGATGGTATATCGCCAGACTCATATATTCTACACACCAACGTGAATAGTCGTTTTGTTGCCACTTCCCCCAATGATTTTAGAAATTCTGATGGAATGTTATCTATCCCTTCTGCCCTATTTGACCGTAAGTCCTCCAAAGCTCTTTTAAATTCCGATTCTAATACTGGATCCCCTATCTCTTCTAAATCGACTCCTGTTTCTTCTTCTATCACATCAGGCAAATTTTCACCCTCATAGAGGCTTTCAATGTATTCTTTCCACCTATCTGCTCTCTCCTCTGCATTTAACAGTGGAATTCACGTTGCACTCTTAATGTTACCACCGTTGCTTTTAATGTCACCAAAGGTTGTTTTGACTTTCCTGTATGCTGAGTCTGTCCTTCCAACAATCATATCTTTTTCGATGTCTTCACATTTTTCCTGCAGCCATTTCGTCTTAGCTTCCCTGCACTTCCTATTTATTTCATTCCTCAGCGACTTGTATTTCTGTATTCCTGATTTTCCCGGAACATGTTTGTACTTCCTCCTTTCATCAATCAACTGAAATATTTCTTCTGTTACCCATGGTTTCTTCGCAGCTACCTTCTTTGTACCTATGTTTTCCTTCCCAACTTCTGTGATGGCCCTTTTTAGAGATGTCCATTCCTCTTCAACTGTATTGCCTACTGCGCTATTCCTTATTGCTGTATCTATAGCGCTAGAGAACTTCAAACGTATCTCGTCATTCCTTAGTTCTTCCGTATCCCACTTCTTTGCGTATTGATTCTTCCTGACTAATGTCTTGAACTTCAGCCTACTCTTCATCACTACTATATTGTGATCTGATTCTATATCTGCTCCTGGGTACGCCTTACAATCCAGTACCTGATTTCGGAATCTCTGTCTGACCATGATGTAATCTAATTGAAATCTTCCCGTATCTCCCTGCCTTTTCCAAGTATACCACCTCCTCTTGTGATTCTTGAACAGGGTATTCGCTATTACTAGCTGAAACTTGTTACAGAACTCAATTAGTCTTTCTCCTCTTTCATTCCTTGTCCCAAGCCTATATTCTCCTGTAACCTTTTCTTCTACTCCTTCCCCTACAACTGCATTCTAGTCGCCCATGACTATTAGATTTTCGTCCCCCTTTACATACTGCATTACCCTTTCAATATCCTCATACACTTTGTCTAGCTGTTCATCTTCAGCTTGCGACGTCGGCATGTATACCTGAACTATCGTTGTCGGTGTTGGTCTGCTGTCGATTCTGATTAAAACAACCCGGTCACTGAACTGTTCACAGTAACACACCCTCTGCCCTACCTTCTTATTCATAACGAATCCTACACCTGTTATACCATTTTCTGCTGCTGTTGATATTACCCGATACTCATCTGACCAGAAATCCTTGTCTTCCTTCCACTTCACTTCACTGACCCCTACTATATCTAGATTGAGCCTTTGCATTTCCTTTTTCAGATTTTCTGGTTTCCCTACCACGTTCAAGCTTCTGACATTCCACGCCCCGACTCGTAGAACGTTATCCTTTCGTTGATTATTCAATCTTTTTCTCATGGTAACCTCCCCCTTGGCAGTCCCCTCCCGGAGATCCGAATGGGGGACTATTCCGGAATCTTTTGCCAATGGAGAGATCATTATGACACTTCTTCAATTACAGGCCACATGTCCTGTGGATACACGTTACGTGTCTTTAATGCAATGGTTTCCATTACCTTCTGCATCCTCATGTCGTTGATCATTGCTGATTCTTCCGCCTTTAGGGGCAATTTCCCACCCCTAGGACAAGAGAGTGCCCTGAACCTCTATCCGCTCCTCCGCCCTCTTTGACAAGGCCGTTGGCAGAATGAGGCTGACTTCTTATGCCGGAAGTCTTCGGCCGCCAATGCTGATTATTTATCAAAATTTAGGTAGTGGCGGGGATCGAACCCGGGACCGAAGACGTTTTGATTATGAATCAAAGACGCTACCCCTAGACCACGGATAAATAAAAACACAAAAATTAAAAATTACTCAAGAAGCATACAATAATAATTGTTGATACATATCATGTGAGCTTGGTGGTCGTTTGTCACCTATGTTCTCGTTTTTTTATCATAATTAATTTTTTCTCCCATTTGCAGCTTTTATTACATGATGATTTGACTATGGTCTACTGAAGTGTCATGACAGTACCAAGTCGTTCCGATAATTTAAAAAAAAACGGTTGATCACTTACCGGCGAAAGGCAAAGGTCCCGAGTTTGAATGTCGCTCCAGCACAGTTTTAATCTGCCAGGAAGTTTCATATCAGCGCACACTCCGCTGCAGAGTGAAAATCTCATTCTAGAAATATCCCACAGGCTGCGTCTTAGTCATGTCTCCGCAATATCCTTTCTTCCAGGAGTGCTAGTTCTCCAAGGTTTGCAGAAGAGCTTATGTGAAGTTTGGAAGGTTGGAGACTAGATACTGAAAGAATCAAAGCTGTGAGGATGGGTCCTGAGTCGTGCTTCGGTAGCTCGGTTGTCAGAGCACTTGCCTGCGAAAGGCAAAGGTCCCGAGTTTGAGCCTCGGTCCGGCAGAGAGAGTCAATTTGCCAGGAAGATTCATATCAGAGCAAGCTCCACTGCAGAGTGAATATTTTATTCATGTAAAGAGACTGATTATTTATCGAACAAAATTTTTATTTTATTTTTTCAAATAACAGTATTGCCCCTTCAAGGCAGTTCCCTTCAGCAACATACACTAGCCGAGACAGTGTTCCCATTCCTGGTAGCAGCAGGAAAAGATTTCAACTGGTATGGCCTTGAACATGTCAGTCACATTCTCTTGAACGTTCTTCGCAGTCTATACGACGTTCTTTTAAAACATTTTCCAATTTCTGGAAAAGAAAAACGTCGCAAGGCTTCAGATCATGTGAATAGGGGGGGGGGGGGGGGGGGGCTGTGGAACAACAGGAATGCCTTTTGAGGTCAAACATTCCGTGATGGAAGTGGCCGTGCCGCGTGGGGCGTTGTCATGATGCGGCATCCACTTGTCTGCGGTGTCTGGTGTCACTGCACTCACCCCTTTTCCTGCGCCTTTCGAGGACATCTTTATAAAACGCTTGGTTGACAGTTTGTCCTGGAGGAACCAATTGTTTATGCCCAATACCACGACTATAAAAAATGTAGATAGGCGTTGTTTTGATCTTTGACTTTCTCGTTCGAGGTTTTTTTTGTGGACGAAATGTTGTGTGCCACTCGCCACTTTGCCGCTTTGTCTCAGAATTGTTCTCGAAAGTTCACGAGGCATCACCTGTGATCACATGACAGAACCGTTCGTAGTCATTGGCATTCCTCTCAAGAAAGTCACCACGCGCGTTTCTTCGATTGTCCTTCTGCTCATTTGTGAGGTTTTTCGGCACCATTTTGGCATAAACCTTTCGCATTTGCAAAACGTCAGTCAAAATCTGATGTATGGTGAAGGTGTTTAAGGTTACCAGGTCATTCATCATCCTTACTGTTAAATGTCGGCCTGATCTCACAAGACACGCACACGTTCGACATTTCAGTCTGTTCTTAAAGTTAAAGGCCTCCCTGAACGAGGTTCATCTTCAACGTGTTCTCGTCCTTCCAAAAACGATCTGTGCCAGCTAAAAACTTGTACTCTTGATATGAAATGTTTCCCATAGGCCTGTTTCAACTTTTCAAAGGTCACACTCTACTCTTGGAATGCCCAATTTTAACATAAAATGCGATGGTATAACTTTGCTCTAAACGCTGCTGTTCCATTTGCGTAACACACAGCAAAAATACAACTTCAGCTATGCCCTCTCGAAAATCACATGATAACTGTACACGAAGCTGGAACTCGGACTGAGCCTCTGGAAGGGATGAACACACCAGTCTACTCAAGCAGAACAACACAGAGTTGCCAGATCGCTCAGAGTGTTGTCAGTCTCAATACTTTTCTCACACATCTTCTATGAAACTTTGTGACAGATTAAAACTGTGAAGCGGACCGAGACTCGAACTCGGGTACCGCAAGTTTCGCAGAAGAACGTCTGTGAAGTTTGGAAGGCGGATGACGAGGTACTGGAGGAATTAAATCAGTGAGAACAGGTCGTCGCTCGTGCTTGAGTTGCTCAGTTGGTAGAGCACTTGCCCGCCTGAGGCAATTGTCCCAAGTTCGAGTTTCGGTCCGGCATGCATTTTCAGTCAGCTAGGAAGTTTCATATCAGCGTACATTCCACTGCAGAGTGAAAATCTCATTCTGGAATGTCTAAAAGCAGCGGCAGTAATGGTCTGAGTCGGTAAATCTTTACTGATGTTTTATCTCCTTTATGGGGATGTGGCTTGACAAACTCTATCTGCAGAAATACCATTGTAAAAAGATTCATTTCTTTAACTATTTAACTACAAATTTCATCACTTGAGTATTGTGGCTAGGGCGGTCTCACCCCAGTTTCCATTGTTGCCAGATGTATCGAAGATGGCGGCGATGACGTCATCCAAGATGGCAGCATGTAGACTTACCAACAGCGCAGTATGTAATCCAAGATGGCGGCCATGACGTCAGATGATGACGCAAGTACCATTATCCAAGATGGCGGCTTTTGGCTGGAAAGTGCCACACCCCCTCCCTCAGAAATGTGGTGGGAAGGTCAAATTCCAACAGGATAATGCATCACACCACAGTTATCTATACTAAACTAAGAAAATCACGGAAAGATAAGTCACTTGGGCTACCTTCACTAACCTAAGTCATCTGACCGACACATCTTCCTATGAACTGGCCCAAGTTTGAATTTTAGGGGTAAACAAAGGTCAATTCGGGTATCACTACTAAGCTAAGAAAATGGTGAGAAAGAAAGAATACTTGGACTAACCTCAGCCACCCGACCACCACCTCTTCCTATGAACTGGCACCAAGTTTGAATTTCGACAGTAAAGAAAGGTCACTTTGGTTTTCGCTACCAACCTAAGAAAATTGTGGGAAACAAAGCTCACCTCCACTAACCTCAGTCACCCAGCTGCCACCTCTTCCTAGGGGTTGGTGGGGAAAAGACTCAGCCTGCACCCTGCCTGATAGAGAGAGGAAGGAGTTTTCGTTATTTATGTTGGAGTAATTTATTTAGGGATGGAGTGTATTTATCACAGTGATACAGAACACATAACCCATGTATAATGCTCTACACACACACTTGCTAATTGTAAACTGTCAAAAATAATGCATTGCACAACCTACAGACATGCAAACCACTCATAAATAATGCAATACATTTACATCCAGAGAGCCAAACAACTCGTAAATTTTCTAAATAATAATCCATCTAAAAGGCTCTCCAAACATGCTTGCTAATCGTCAACTGTCGAAATCACGCACCAGTCTTTATTAAACAATTAGAGACAGCACCACCATCCAGTGTGTTCGCCATGAGGTCTACACTCCAGTTGGCCTAGTACACAGCGCCACCGCCAGATGGCACTGTCTTCCAAGATGGCGGCCATGATGTCAGGTGATGACGCAAGTACAGTTACCCAAGATGGTGTCAAACAGTGTGTTCACCACAACATCTGGACCTAGTACTAAGTACCACCACCAGAGAGCACTGTCGTACATTCCGTGATGTAATCCAAGATGGTGGGAGGAAATGGCGGGAAAACGATTCTGCCTATGATGGACATAACTTTTTATTTTGCAGGCAGTGTCTCCACCACGAAATCTAGACTCCATCTGACCTAGTACTACACAGTGTCACCACCAGAGAGCACTGTCGTCCATTTTGTGACGTAATCCAGGATGGCACAGAGGGGGGGGGGGCGTGAAAACGACTCTGCCTGTGATGGACCTAAGTTTTTATTTTGTAGGCAGTGTCTCCACCACAAGATCTGGACTCCAACTGACCTAGTACACACAATACTGCCACCCGAGTGTGCTGTCATCCCTATTGTGATGTAATCTAAGATGGTGGTCTGGAGAGGGAAAACGTCGCGAAAATGACTCAGCCTGATCTGGACTGCTGGGGAGAACATTTTATTTAGGGATGGAGTATATTTATCACTGACGCAAAACACTCACCCTGATGTGCTTTGGGTCACAATACACAGTCTGCAGACCTGAAAACTACTTCTAAATAACGCTCTCCAGACACGCAAACAACTCCTAATTTTCCGAAATAATTTCATTACAAACATGCAAACTGCTCCTAAATAACGCAGTACACAGTTGTGCAGACACGAAATCAACTCCTAAACTGTCAAAATAGCGCATGGCACAACCTACAGGACCACTCGCAAAGCCGGCCAAGGTGGCCGAGCGGTTCTAGGCGCTACAGCCTAGAACCGCGCGACCGCTACGGTCGTAGGTTCGAATCCTGCCTCGGGTATGGGTGTGTGTGATGTCCTTAGGTTAGTTAGGTTTAAGTAGTTCTAAGTTCTTGGGGACTGATGACCTCAGAAGTTAAGTCCCACAGTGCTCAGAGCCATTTGAACCATTTTGAACCACTCGCAAAATAATGCAATCAATGCAGACAGACACTGTCCGCCATCCCCTGTCCAGTAGAGTGCACAGGAGGTTAGCAGCAACCCCCGCAGAGTGACTGTGTCTTACAAAGCAAGACGTAATCAGCCAGATGTTAAAAAATAACCGATCCCAACAACTACTGCATGTTACTGTCACAAGCGATCTTGGTTCTACAGGTTCACACAAGTATCCATGTTAAAAGCAATACCCACTTTACGAATCGGGGTGCACCATTACCTCTGAATGAGGTTGTTTTTTTCTGGACGAATACCGTGACGGTGATCATAGTAATGTGTATTATCAGCCCACGATGCAACCTCGTGATAAAGTAACCACAACTGAAAGTGATTCACTAAGGAACGTGTTATGTAAGCGATATATGCGACTCCCACACATGGCCCCATCTAGATAATTCTATAGTATTTGTAGCACATTCTGTCTAGAGACCATACCATACCAGAGGTTAACCGATATACCCCCTGAGTTATAGAACACAAACAGTAGTAGTAGATAATGTGTCGATTGAGGTCGTAAGAAAATGTACACTAGCTTCCCAGATCTCTAGTGTTACGCTATTTGCTAGAAATGATGTCCATGATTTCGAATCGTGTCTTTCCATTCAAGCACATAACTGCATTGGATCCTATAGACAATTCGTTTAATGATTGCAACCACTACTCAGTCATATTTCTGGCACTGTCATATCCCGAAATGAGTTACCTTCCCCCAAACTAGCTGCTACAGTAAAATTCCAATGTGGTTTTAGTCACCCACTATGCATCTTGCAACTGCTCTCATTTCTTTAGCTTACTGCATGTGATTGTTCCAATTTAAGTCGGAACTGTACACAAGTCTGAGAAAGACATATCCACCACCTTCTGTAACGCATGTAGAAACAGAACGACTTGAGTTACTGCAACAGGACCGTGTTTTGACTGTACTGTGGAAATGCGTGCAATGTGTTACGTCTCCAAACTAGATACAGATACTACAGCCCAAAGCAGATCTGCGTCCATTCAAATCTATCACCACCAACGTGCTATCATCGTTATTCTCTACCCTCAACAGAGGAAAATTACAAACCATAAAAGCTCATCCGATTTAAAAGTTAACATGGCACCGATGCTAGCACAATGACGCATAGCTGTGGTGCGGTCCAGCATGGAGAAAGAGATTTCACAATGCTCCCCAGAATAGCGCAGCATGCAGCCATCCAATCATTGCTAACGGTATGTCCAGTACCTCACCGAATTTACACCCGCTGCTGCCTGTATGGCACGATCCTGTTAAATATACAGGCACCACAGAGGCCACTTTAAGTTTGATCACCTATACTCTTGGCGAATGATCATACCTACAGACTATACTAAATCGCATGAGACACTCCCATTGTCCTGTTTAGTTGTTTCAAACACTGTTTTCTAGCACGCTTTCGTACAATGCCAAACATTTCCTTTTTTCTGCTATGACTTCGAGAACAGTGCCAGGTTCTAGACTGATATTAAGAAGTTGTGATCCATGGCCTTTCACAGGAAAGTAGACGTTGCACAGTGTGTATCATATTCTTACAGCAGATAGCATAACACGCCACACATTGGCTGATTTTAAATTAAAGACAGTTACAACGTAATCAAACTGGAAGAGTTTTAAGGCGTTGACATAGGTTTCCAAACTACAGTCCAAAGGTGATTCACGAGCACTACATTTAGACTCGTCTCTCACACTGACGGAATAGCTGATGGCTCTGCCTTCCCTTCGACTGATTCCTCATATTGCACACATGTACGCGATCAGTGTTTCAGCGCTATCCACCCCAGAAGGTGCTGTCCAGCCACCAAAACTTTTTCCCAAACTGAAACAAACGATATCAGTCAATCATGATGTGGTGATGTGACACTGCAGGTCTTACCGAGTGCCAGCAGTCATCTCCGGCTCGGGGAGATTAACTATTTCAGCCGAATTAGATAATTTTTGACAGCGTGTTTAAAGGCAAGCAAGTCCTTGACAGCACACGACAAAATTTAGACTTTTTCAATTGAATATTGATTTCCCGTTGTCCCTGATGGAGCCGGGAGTTCGCGAATTGTGATGAACAAGCTGACTAGTCACAAGTTCGTTGAAGCGCCCGTATATCAAGTTGACACCGGTGCCGTCCGTGGCCAACGATAAATACAGACATGAAGGCACGTCTGCGTGACGTCAGCGATACATATTTATCAAAGCTCTGTAGTCATATCTTTGACAGTGTAGTAGGTAAGCTTTTAGCAAAGATCTTTGATCAAAGCTAGAGCGACGGCCGTTGTTTACCTTTCGATTCGCTTGCTGTAGTGTAATTAAGCTATAAAATGACGAAGTATATTTGGTGGCGCGGCTGCCACCATGTGATCATTGCAAAGTGTCAAGAATACGAAATTGTTCATAACGCAAAGCACTTAGACTACAAAAACCATAATAAGCTGTTGGAATCTTACAAAGAAATCGTCGCAGCAATCAGCTGCATTCGAAGTTGCTGCAGTGTGGATGGTGTTAAGCTTACATTTAAAAAGATAGGATGTGGAAGGAGATGGAGATGAAAAGTCAAGTGTGCTCAAAAAGTACAAAAGTGAAATTAATCTGTTTATTTGTTCTCCGAATAACCTAACTTAACCTTAATACATTCCTCCATTAGGTGACTTCTAGGATGACAGTTATTGAACTATATGAAAAAAACGTGAATTAGTTACAAACTAGATCGTGCACACAAATTATTCAACATATAAACATCACTACAGATATTCCGATTTAGGTTATGACATGTTCGATAAGCCTGCCATCATTGGCGATGATGTGGCGCAGACGAATAGTAAAATTCTGCGTGGCCCGTTTAAGGGGATACGGAATCGGATTTTGGGTTAAAAAATCGAATTTTTTTTTATTGGCGTATTATATTCTGCCATGTTTCCTCTTTAAAATGACGTATCATACATAGCTCTACTACAATTATAACTATTTTATTTTTATATATTTGTGAGATCGGGTATTGCGCTCTTCACAGTGGTATAATGTTCGCTATGTCAAATATGTGGGAGATGGTGACTCTAAAGCATTCAAAGAAGTTTTGGAAAGCAAACCATATGGGAACAGTGTAAATATAAGCAAACTTGAATGTATAGGACATGTGCAGAAGAGAATGGGTGCCAGGCTGAGAAGGTTAAAATCAGTTATGAAAGGGAAAAAACTAGATGATGGGAAAACCTTGGATGGCAGAGGAAGATTGACTGATTCCATAATAGACCACATTCAGAACTGCTATGGCCTTGCAATCAGGCAAAATACAGGCAATCTTGAAGAAATGAGGAGAGCTATATGGGCTTTATATTTCCACACCGCATCCACGGATGAGCATCCACAACATGGTTTGTGCCCCAAAGGTGAAAACAGCTGGTGTAAATACAATAGGGGACTAACAACAGGAGAGAAATACATTCACCACCACAGTCTACCATCAGCCATCATGGCAGAAATAAAGCCCATTTTCAGAGATCTGGCTGACAGAAGTCTTCTGATGAAATGTCTTCACGGAAAAACGCAGAACCCCAACGAGTGCTTGAATAGTGTGATATGGCATCGTCTCCCAAAAACAGTGTTTGTCGGAATTAATACACTACATTTTGGTGTGTATGATGCTGTGGCAACCTTCAATCTTGGAAATATAACTAAATGCCAGGTCCTTCAAAAGTTGGGTATGTGTGTTGGTTCCCGTACGGTACGTGCTATGTTCTTTTTAGATCAGCACAGACTAAGGCATGCTGATAATATAATCAAGACATTAGTGAAAAAAGCAAGACAGGTGCAGAGGGGTGCCAAAAGAAGACTTGAAGATGATTATGAAGACTGTGAAGGGGGTATTAGCTACGGATCAGGAATGTTTTAATCTTCTTTCTCCGTTTCCCGTAAGTTTACTTTTTACTTCATCTAGGAACATTATCTCAGGTACTGGTCAACCTAGAAGTCTGAAATTTTTATGACGTAGTGACATAGGTCCCTATTACATACTGAAACAACGATTTTTTAATTACTTGATTTACAAAAGACTTAGGGGTGATAGTCTAGTAAAAAGCGATGGAAAAAATTTACTTAAAAATAAATGTACAATATCTCTGTAAGAAAATACATTGACAATAAACTGTTGTTTCAGTATTGTTGTAACATATGAATGCACATACAGTAAAATTTTTACCTCTCTGTCTCCAGTAGTTTGTGAGAAAATGTTCCCTATAGTAGGCATATATTAACATTGCGGGGATAGGTGATTCCGTATCCCCTTAAGTGTCCGAACATAGATGCTGTCAAGGACCTCCTGAATGGCTGTTTCTAGCTCAGCAATGGTTTTGGTGTTATTGCTGTACACCTTGTCTTTAACACATCCCCACATGTGTTCCGATCTGTAGAACATGGCTGCTAATTGAGGCCCATGCCACTGGCCTCTGGGTATCCCAGAGCCAGAATGCTGTCCCCAAAGTGCTCCTCCAGGACATCAGAGACCCTCCTGTTTTGATGGCATCGAGCTCCGTCTTGCATCTTGCCGAAATCGGGTTTACTTTGGATAATGGGAATGAAATCATCTTCCAAAAACTTCACGTGCCGTTCGGAGTCACCGTGCCATCAAGGAATATCGCACCGATTATTCAGTGACTGGACATTGCATACCAGGGTGAAGAGACTTCTCTATTGCGAAATGCGGATTCTCAGTCGCCCAAATGCGCCAATTTTGCTTACTTACGAGCCCATCCGAATGAAGCCCACTTTGATCCAAATGAAAGTGGACTTCATCGCTAAACCAAACCATACTAATTCCCATCATGCCCAGCAGCCAACGCAAACCGTTCAGGAGTTACGTCGATTTTATTTCATATAGTCACGCTGTATACAGTGGTTCGTGTGTTTCTGGACTAATAGGTAAAATGGTATACAAGGATTCGAGTACTATATTGCAAGCCGGAATAGCTTTCATCTGTTGCTAAAATCTAACTTAGCAGCCATTAGACGGTCTTTAGCAGAGATAGCGTTCATGATTTAAACGATGAAACAGTATACCAGTTACGTTTTATTCCACGACGCTTTGCGAGAATTTATTCTCATGATCAAGTACGAATATTTACATAGGTATTTTAGGTGGTGTTTCGGGAAATCTGACCATAGAAATCTATCTGATTGCAGTAAACCATAAAACGTGACTGCAAGGCAGAGCAAGACACATACAGATACAACATAAAATATCTGTGTGAATATTTCATTTTGACAAAGGGAATAAATTCTCGAAAAGCGTCATTAAGCATGAAAAAATAAGTAACTAGCGCAGTGTTTCATCATTTAAATCATGAACGATACAGTTGAAGGCCCTCCAAATATAGGGTGACAATTATTGAACTAGATGAAATAAAATCGCCACAACTTCTGAGTGGTTTGCGTTAGGACGTTCAAACTGCACGGTTGGCCATGGGGCATGATGGCAATTAATATACGCAGTTGGTTTGGTTTAGTCACGAGGCACACTTTCATTTCGATGGGTTCGTCAATAAGCAAAGTTGGCGTCTTTGGGGGGCTGAGAATCAGCATTTCGCGATCGAGAAGTCTCTTCACCCTGAACGGATGACTGTGTGGCGTGCAATGTCCAGTCACAGAATAATCGGTGGGACATTTCTTGATGGCACGGTGACTACCGAATGGTACGTGAAGCTTTTGGAAGATGATTTCATCCCCATTACCCAAAGTGACCCTGATTTCGACATGATGTGCTTCATGCAAGGCGGAGCTCGACCCCATCGAAGCAGGAGAGTGTCTGATGTAATGGAGGGGCACTTCAGGAAAGCCATTCTGGATCTGGGGTACCCAACGGCCACTGGCATGGGTCTCGATTTGTCGCCACGTACTCCAGATATGAACACATGCGATTTCTTTTTGTCAGGCTATACTACAGGTAAGGTGCACAGCAATAAGGCTAGAACCATTGCGAGCTGAAAACAGCCGTTCAGGAGGTTACTGACAGCATCGATGTTCCAACACTTCATCGCCAATGATGGCAGGTATATCGAACATGTCATAATGTAAATCCGAATACCTGTAGTGACGTTTACATGTAGAATAAAGCATATGCATGCCGTAGTTTGTAACTAATTTACGTTTTGTTCATATACAGACATCAAACATGTTTTGCATCACCCCGGTTCCAAAAACTCTTGAAGATAGACGTTGACTGTGGATATAGTATCACAGACACAGTTCCTTTGACTGTTTAGATATGTCACTAAAACCGCCAAAAGATGTAAACAACCATGCATGAGCAGCGCCTATTAGACGGAGAGGGTCCGACAGCCGATCAGTTACAGTCATTCCACCAGGAAGGAAGTACACAGCTCGTGTTGTCTGTAGTTCAACCATGCCTAGACGTTCAATACCGCTGTTCGATCGCGTCCGCATTGTTACTTTGTGCCAGGAAGGGCTCTCAACAAGGGAAGGGTCCTGGCGTCTCGGAGCGCACCAAAGCGATGTTGTTCGGACATAGAGGAGATACAGAGAGACAGGAACTGTCGATGACATACCTCGCTCAGGCTGCCCAAGGATGATCGCTACCTACGGATTATGACTCGGAGGAACCCTGACAGCGACGCCTCCATGTTGAATAATGCTTTTCGTGCAGCCACAGGACATCGTGTTACGACTCAAACTGTGCGCAATAGCTTCACTCCCGACGTCCATATCTGGGACCATCTTCGCAACCACTACACCGTGCAGACGTTACAGATGGGCCCAACAACATGCCGAACGGACCGCTCGGGATTGGCATCACGTTCTCTTCACCGATGAGTTTCACATATGCCTTCAAACCAGACAACCGTCGGAGACGTGTTTGGAGGCAACCCAGTCAGGCTGAACGACTTAGACACACTTCCCAGCGAGTGCAGCAAGGTGGAGGTTCCCTGCTGTTTTGGGGTGGCATTATGTGGAGCCGACATACGCCGCTGGTGGTCATGGAAGGCGCCGTAACGACTGTACGATATGTGAATGCCATCCTCCGAGCGACAGTGCAACCATATTGGGCATATTGGCGACGCATTCGTCTTCAAGGACGACAATTCACACCCCCATCGTGCACATATTGTGAGTGACTTCCTTCAGGATAACGACATCGCTCGACTAGAGTGGCCAGCATGTTCTCCAAACGTGAACCCTATTGAACAGGCCTGCTTATGAACGATGTGACCCACCAACCACTCAGAGGGATCCACGCCGAATCGCCGTTGAGGATTGGGACAAACTGAACCAACAGTGTCTAAATGAACTTGTGGATTGTATGCCACGACGAATACAGGCATACATCGATGCAAGAGGATGTGCTACTGGGTATGAGAGGTACCAGTGTGTAGAGCAATCTCTGAAGGTATGATGTATGGTGGTACAACATGCAATGTGTGGTTTTCATGAGCAATGAAAAGGGCGGAAATGATGTTTATGTAGATCCCTATTCCAGTTTTCTGTACAGATTCCGGAACTCTCGGAACCGAGGTGATTCAAAACTTTTTTTGATGTGTGTAGTTTTGTAATTGTCACCTTGTACAGCGATTATGAGGCATGAAATTAAGATATGGAATTTAATAAATGAGTATCGTGTATGCGGATATGAGGGGCCATTTTCATGAGGGCAAATGGAAATGTTTTGTCGTCCAATCTCAAATAATTTTCGTTGTTCTTTACGTCCTCGCACTGTGTTTCATGCAGCTGGTTCTGGTGAACACTTGTAGCTCCTCCTCTGTCTATTGGCGGTTCCACCCACTACTGTTTCCATTTATCTTTATTTTCAAGCAGTGCAGTCTGCCACCATCATATGCTGCCATCAACTGTTCGGCATCCATTCCTGAACAAGTGTGATGAAGTGTCTGCCTGGTTAGCTGAGTGTGGTAGCTCAGCGTGCTCGGTCAGAGAGCTGCCTGCTCGCAGTAATTGAAAAAAAAAAACTGAGTGAAGGGATCAACAACGAACTTCGAAATGAAAAAGAAAGTGGTAACGTGCTTGCCTCCCATGCAGCGGGCCCCAGTTGGATTTCCGGCAGGGTTGGAGATTTTCTCCGCTCATGGATTGGATGTTGTGTTGTCCTCATCATTATTTCATCATCACCGGCACGCAAGTCGCCCAATGTGGCGTCGACTGAAATAAAACTTGCACTCAGCGGCCGAACTTATCCGGATGGGGTCTCCCGGCCAACAATGCCACATGCCCTTTTTTTTTTTTTTTTTTTTTTTTTTTTGCGACGAAGTATTTTGCGGTCACGCGATGGCTCCAGTAAAGTGATTTAGGTGAAAGTTTCCCGTCTAACCTCCTTCTCTAGGGACGCCAGATGAAAGTTGATGTCGTGAAGCCCTGAATGAAAACTGCGCAACGGATAACTGGGGAGGGGAGCTTGAGAGCGCTACCTAGAGAGCGTGCCCTTTCTGTTCGATACTAGGCAAGGGGCTGGAGGGCTCACACGCTGATGTGTGGGTCCCTGCATTCTATAGCTTTTATTTTAAATGAATTTCTTTAACTTGACTACTTTGTGATTTTTAAGATATGTTAAAGATTGATGACAATTGATTACCGATTTATTTTCAGCATTATCACTCGATTTTACAGTGATTGCAGCAATTGCTCCAGTTTACAGATATTCCAATTTTACAACTTATAGTTCGGGTATATTATATACTAATCTGCATGCACATTTCTATGGGCAAGACGGAATTGCGTTGGCCAAATGTATACCACCAAAGTCTCCCAATATTTTACATATGACATCCATTATGTGAGGAGGATAACGGGCAAACTGGGGACCAGATACATTAACAAAGGGGTTGTAACCTCTCAACAAAAATATTCCGTAACCTCCCTACAGAAAAAATATAATTATTTATATCATTCACATTCTGCGTAGCCTACTAACAGATAAATGAATTCCGTAACCTACCAATAATACAATGTGACTAATCTCTCAATAAAATTGTGGCTCACTTATAACCTTTCAATAATTGACTGTGAATGTAAACTGGTAAATTTTGGACGTCAGCAGTGCTGCGTCATGGCCCTGAATGATCATTCTGAATAAATAGAAAATGCTTACCTCAATAAGGTCGCCGGAGTAGCACAGTAGATTGCACATAGCTGCACTGAAAGTCTATATCTTTCTACAGAAGCACAACACCAAGTGAGACAATCTGAACATCTCTTCCCTGAAGTATTCATCAGTGTAGCCAAGACACTGAAATCTTGTATTAATATTGTATGTTATCATTTTGGTAGTACATTAGGTACACCAAACAGTAGGACCATAATGACATCTCCTTCGGTTGACATCAAACTGTCCACCACCGTGACTTTTACAGTGCGTGTGCACTTTATTTCTTTTCTTAATGTTTCCAGTTCTTGTAAAAATGAGAGACTTTTAAGTGCATGTGCACTTCATTTCATTTCTTAACGTATTCAGTTCTTGTAAAAAATGCTAAAGACTTATACAGTGTGTGTGCACTTTATGTCATTTGTTAATTTATTTTGTACTCATTGTGTATACACTATTTGATTTCTTAATATGTTCTGTACTCTTTAACATTGTATAAGTACTGAATACATTAAGAAAAGAAATAAAGTTCACACGCACTATAAAAATCTTTAGCATATTTAGGACAACTGATCATATTAACAAATGAAATGAAGTGCACACGCACTCTAAAATTCTATCATGACTGTGAATGTAAACTGGTAAATTTTGGACGTCAGCAGTGCTGCGTCATGGCCCTGAATGATCATTCTGAATAAATAGAAAATTCTTACCTCAATAAGGTCGCCGGATAACGCATATATATCTGCTCCTATAAGAAATTTTTCTGGCATAGCCGAGTGCAATGCTGGCCGATAGATTTGTCATGTATAAAAAGAAACAACTGATTTTTCTTTTCAATAATCGGGATGATGAAGGATTGCAGAAATTAGTAAATTCTTTAAATTGAGATGATTGATTGTCAAAAGTTACTTTTACAGTGCATGTGCACAGAGTATATACATTATTGATAAGTGCAGAACATATTAAGAAATGAAATAGAGTGCACACGCACTGAGTACAGAACATATCAAGAAATGACAAAATGTATACGCACCACATTCTGGTAGAATCCATACTCTTACATCAATGTAGAATTAGTGCACAAACCAAATATAGTGCTCCATGATCATGAGGATGGACAGGACAAACGAATATTGCAGTAATTGCTGGTAATTAGGTCAGAAGGTGAAGGACACATTAAGTCTTATGCTAGTCATCATTCAGAATTAGTGTATCAAGCGATTTGAATAATTATTGGCACTCATTGGCTAGTTACTAAAGATGTAGTAAGTATTGAGTATTACAAAACACTATTCATAACTCATCTCATTGCAGTAATTATTGGCATAGCATTTATGGAGTGTAACAAAATATTATTTACAGAATTATTTACATAACATTTATACATAAGTCATCACATAACAGTAATCATTGGCATAAGCCATCTCATTACGGTAATTATTGGCACTCATTGACCAGTTACAAAGCATTTGTTATGCATTATTCAGAAGTCATCATTCAAAACAAGAGTTAATTATTGGCATAGCATTTATGCACAAGTCATCGTATTACAGTAATCATTGGTATAGCATTTATGCAGTGTTACAAAACATCATTCATAATACATCTCATTACAGTAATCATTGGCATAGCATTTATGCATTATTACAAAACATCATTCAGTATTACTCAGAAGTCATCATTCAAGTGACATAAGACATATTTAAAATGTAACACATTGTAACTATTTCTCAAGGTCTGTAGTCCAATAATACATAGATATAATGGATTCAATACATCAGAGAAATTTGCATTATATTTAGGACTAGAAATATATCTTCAACTGGTAGCATTATTTAGTTGTATACTGGTAATAATTGGGACTGGTAATAATTTTTTTTTTTTTTTGCTAGCAATGCATTGCGTTCGGATCGATAATTAATTGCTGGGGTACGAAGGTACGAAAATATTTGCTTTTGACTTATTGCTGGAAATAAGGATTAATAACGTCATTCGTCATGAGTCAGCTGTAGCAAGGTTATGAAACAAGTAGAGTATATGTGATCACATTCATGAATGATACACACAAATGGGTAAAAAAATGCAGGTATTAGAACATGTTTCATAACTAAGTGTTTATAGCATATTAATATCATGAAAATCTTCTCCTGGAAAAAATACAAAATGGATTATTGAGCTGAAAGAAGAAATGCATATTATGCTGAAAAGTAGTGAACTTCGAATTAACAGGTAATGAAACGTGTACTCAATATGTATGTACTCTAGCTGTCTTTTCCAAAACATTCAGTCATTATACTATGCGACATAAGATATGCTGTCAAAAGGAACTGCAACAAATACTTAAATAACTACATAGCATTTCTTAACTAACAGTAAATATATAAACGTCATCATTATCATCATCTGCAAAGAAAAACTTCATTATTCATATTACCGTATTCTTCATATAAGTATTCATCATCATTTATTATCATGTGCAAAAAGTAGACACTTCAATATTCATATTCATATTACCATTTACTTCATACATCTATTCATAGTATAGAGTTTCTTATTTCTAGCATATTTCATCACTAAAATTGACATGTGTAGTTCTGTCTGACAGCTTGCATCAATCGCTTCGTATTCTGAAAGGAAAATAATTAGTTAAGACTGTTATTATACAGTGTGTATAGTATATTCTTGTTAATGCTTGTTAATTCTGATCAATTTACTCTTCATGACAAGGTATTGCATTTTCTTTCTTTCATTCATTCCAGTTGTTAAATTTCTATTTCATAGTAATCCACTGTGGTTTGTTTAATTTATTTCTTTTACACGTTATTGCTTTCTGAAAATGATGAAAATGGATTAATATCTTGCATTTAAATCATATACCCATGAAATAAAAACTTGTTTCTAGTGATATAATTAAGCATACAGCATAGCATGACAAATGGTTCAAATGGCTCTGAGCACTATGCGACTTAACTTCTGAGGTCATTAGTCGCCTAGAACTTAGAACTAATTAAACCTAACTAACCTAAGGACATCACACACATCCATGCCCGATGCAGGATTCGAACCTGCGACCGTAGCGGTCACGCGGTTCCAGACTGAAGCGCCTTTAACTGCACGGCCACACCGGCCGGCCATAGCATGACAGAAAACGTATTAGGTCAAAAACATAGACAGTTTTCAAGTGCAAAAAATGTACACACAGTATCATAATGCAGTAGCAAAAAATGTAAAATAGTCACGATGTTAAGATATCATAAGACAAAATGTCAGTGTCAACTGGTGTTTGTTACATATTAAAGATTTCATAGTACATACAGAGAAAAATTCTACTTTCGATAGGAAAACAATCATACATACACAAATAATATAAAATGTGCACGGTCTGATGTGTAACAACAAGAAAAGCGACCTGATAACTTTACCTTGCCGGGCACTTGCCAAGAAAAAATATGATAATCATCAGTAAGTGGTCACATAAATATAATTGCATAAGTGGCCATATAAATATCAGGAAATGGTATTACAGTGTGATAAATCATTAAGTATGTTCATTCAATAAAGGGTTTAATATTGGAGACATGGTGATTGCCCTTGCTTTTTCTGGTTCTCAAAGTTTCGACGTGCACTACATTAGGGTGAGAAATGCTTCGTATTCTATATGGACCTGCGTATAGAAGCTCAAATTTACTGCATCTACTCTTTCCTCTGTTGGATAAATAATGCGTGCGTACTAATATCTTCTGTCCAATGTGAAAGTCACGGCGTGTACAAACCTGTTTCTGCTGTCGTCTCCGGCGCTCTGCGGCACGTTTGATGTTGTTGAGCGCAATCTCAATTATGTCATGGTGACGTAGTCGACGAGATGTAGGAAAAGATACTAATTCTTTAATTTTGTTAGGTGGTTCAACATTTTTTAATATAACAGTCGGAGATAGCATAGTAGATTCATTTGGTATGGAGTTAATTACGTCCTGGAATGAGAGTATGTGTATGTCCCAATCAATATGTTTTTTATGGCAGTATATTCTACATAGTTTACCAATTTCTTTCATCAGTCGTTCACAAGGGTTCGAAGAAGCGTGATACTTGGATATATAGATCGGAGAAATGTTTCTAGCTCGTAACATACTGGTCCATATCGCAGATGGAAATTGTGGTCCATTGTCGAAAATTACTTTCAATGCATGCCCTACATGAAATAGAAAATGTTTTACAAATGCATTCGAAACAGATTTAGCAGTAGCTTTGCGTAACGGAGTGAAGGTAACAAATTTCGAAGTAAGTTCAAAAGCGACAAAGATGTAACAAAAACCTCTATTAGATCTGGGAATCGGACCAAAAATGTCTACAGCGGCTATGTGACTCAATTTAACGGGTACAATGGGATGTAACGGAGGAATATGTGAAGTCGAGTCTGATTTAGCTTTCTGGCAGATTTTACTTGACGCTAAAACTCGTCGAATACGTTTCTCCATGTTGGCAAAATAACAGTTCTGTCTCAGTATAAGAAAACATTTTCTGGCTCCGTAATGTGCGTAACTTAAATGAGTATACCAAATTTATTTGTTAACAAGCTCGTCAGGAATACATAGTAACCAGTTGTTGCTGTCAGGGTGAGAGCGGCGAAACAGAATACTATTGCGTACAGTATAATGGTTTCTAATGGTAACATTATTCTTATCTTGCCAAAGGCGTTTAATTCCTTTCCACACGTTGTCTTTGCTCTGCTCCTGTGCTATGTCTCGTAATGACGATGAAATGAAATTTTCAAATGCGACTTGCATATACATGACGCTAGAATTTGCTCCGCAGAAGTTGGTTGCTATGTCTTGCTGATTGTTGCTGAGAGAACGGGATAGTGCGTCTGCTACAATATTCTGTGTACCGGTAATGTGAACAATTGTAAAATTAAATTCCTGTAAATAAAGTTTCCATCTGCTTAACCTGTCGTGTGTAAATTTTGCGGAAAGTAAAAACTGTATAGCTCTATGACCTGTGTAAACGGTCGTATGTCTTCCATAAAGAAAATGCCTAAATCTCGTAAATGCCCATACAACACATAATGTTTCAAGTTCTGTGACAGAATAATTGCGTTCAGCAGGTGACAGAATGCGACTTGCAAAGGCGATGTTTTTAATTACTGTAGTAGCGTCTTCTTCAATTTCCTGAAAAATGTGTACGCCTAAAGCGGTGTTAGAACTGTCGGTGGCAATGGAAAAAATTCTAGTAAGATCTGGGTGTGATAAAAGTGGTGCATTCAACAAGGCATGTTTCAGATTAGCAAATTCAGACTGTGCTTGGCTATCCCAGGACCAAATAGCGTTTTTACCCGTCAGCTGGCATAATCTAGGTGTATCTAAAGCAGAGTAATGAATAGATTTGCGGAAAAAATTAATTCATCCCAAAAAACTGCGTAATTGTTTCTTTGTCGTTGGAACAGTAATGTCACGTAAAGCTTGAAGTTTTTCCGGGTCAGGCGCAATGCCTTCTGCTGAAATTACATGTCCAAGAAATTTTATGGAAGTTTTGCCAAAGTGCGATTTGTTAAGATTAACTGTGAGTCCTTGTGCACGAAAAGTTTGCAACAGTTGTTCCAGAATCAGATTATGTTCAGACCAGTTAGCTTCTGCAATAAGAATGTCGTCTACATACGTTGTGATTCGGTCTTTAAGTTCTGTCGGAAGTATAGTATTCAAACCGCGAATAAATGCAGCTGAAGAAATTGTTAGACCGAAAGGTAATTTGCAAAATTGATAACAATCACCAAAACAGAGAAACGCTGTGTACTTTCTGCAGTTCGGATGGAGCTGGATTTGCCAAAATCCCGATTTCAAATCTAATGTGGAATAAATAGCAGTATCATGAAATTTCTGTAAGAGTTCTTCTAGTGTCTGTGGGCGATCTGTTTCATTAATAATAATGTCGTTGACATGACGCGAATCAAGCACAATATGGAGCGGGTTTATGTACGGACTAACTGCCGGTTCAATAATTCCTTGGTCTAGCATAGCTTGTAATTCTTTCTTAACTTGTTCTCTGTGGATATAAGGAATGGGATAATGTTTAGCTTTAAATGTGTCGTGCAGTTTAACTTGAAATTCATAGTACCGGATATAGTACCAGGGACGTTGTCAAAAACTGGAGCTTGCTGTAAAAGAATATTGCGTAGTTGAGTACGTTCGTCGTCTGTATTTGCACTGCTTTGTTTTACTTTATCAGAAATCATTTGCATAACGTCATAGTCGGCTTCGTCTGGTGTATTATAGTTGTGTACGTACGTATCTGTGAACAATGTGGAATGACAGTCCGTGTTACGCGATGTAGAAATGACCTCTGTTAGATTAATTGCCTGTTCATCTGCAGATAAAGAGTGCTGAAATTCTAATGCCAGTTGTACATTCTCATCCTTTAACATTAAATAGGAATTTTGAAAGTCAATAATTGCGTCATGTTGTACCAGAAAATTCGTACCTAAAATAACGTCTGTTGTCAATAAGGGAACAATCCAAAAATTTGAGTGGAACGTATGACCTGCAATACAAAACGATAAGTGTGTCTGTAATTTTACATCTACTCCTTTACCAGATACTGCTCCTTTTACTTTAATTTTGCCTAATGGTAACGTAGGATAGGTATTCTCTTTGTTACATTCGTTGAAAGTTTCCTCATTTATAACTGACGTAGGTGATCCAGAATCGATTACTGCTGAAAATTTGGATGATCCAATCTTTACTTCAATGACAGGGTGGGAAATGGTTTTTTGTATAACTGGTTTTTCATGTAAAAGAGTGTCTCGGATGTCGTCAAAAGTAATAACATTTTCGTAAACAAGATTCTGTGTGTCAAAAGTAGTGCTTACGTTACTGGAAGATTCATTCTGCACTGTATCTAGTCAAATTCTTTCTGACGTGCTGTTATTTGCGGGAGGATGCTGTGGCGTCTCGACTATTTGTACTGTTCTGTTATTTCTTCCTGACGTATTAGGTTCGGGATTATACCGACTGTCTGGTTCATTCATGATAATCTGTTGTTGTGGTTGATTATGCTGCTGGTAAGACCGACTGTTATTAAACGTACGCTGAAAACTGTGCTCTTTACTTTTACGTCTGTCATAATAATCGTTGCTACACGGCGCATTGCGATATGAGTTGAAATGGTGTGTTTTCTGTACATAGTGATTTCCTTGTTGCTATGCGTTACTATTTGGTGGAGCCGACGCTATACGTGTAGGCGGCGAAACATTAAAGCTTGGTTGACCTTTCAGACTACATTGTTGGTTAGGTATGCTAACCGACTGGTTTTGTTGATGTTGTGGGGAAAAGCCTCTATTGTTGCCAAATTGTCTTTGCTGTTGCTGATAACCATGAGGATATTGATAATTAAAGTTTTGTCTGTTATTAAAGTTCTAGTGGTTGTCATTCCTGGACCGTCTATCACCTTTGCTATTAAAATAGTGTGACTGATCGTAATTTCCGTACGCTTGTTTATGATGTGAAAAATTTTTGTTAATGAAGGAATAGTCTGATTGCTGAACTTCCAAAAGCTGTAACAGGTCTCTGAATGCCGAAATATTTTATTTCTGCTGACCTGTTAAAAGTGACAATCTTAATGATCGTGGTAATTTAGAAATTCATAATTGAATAAGTGCTGATTTACTGTATGGCTCACTTAAGTATTGGTTTTGTTGGACCATGTGTTCAAAAAATTGCGTGAAGTGGGAAAATTTGAGTTCTCATAATTTGGTAAGCTAATTAATTGATCTTTGATTCCGCGCTGTGTCGTCTTCGACCAATACGCTGACAGAAAAGCATTCTGAAATTCTTCTACCGAGTAGCATTGTCTCGCGATCGGTCTCATACGAGTTGCCGGTTCGCCTTCCAAAAAACTGCAAATAAATTCAAGTTTGTGTGTTACGGGCCAAGTTGGTGGAAAAACAAAGCTAAATTGTTGTATCCAATCCAAAGGGTGAATCTGTGTTCTGTCATTTTTAAATACCTTAAATTTCCTAATGGATAGAAAGTGCTTGTAATCAAAATTATCGTCTCCGTATGTCTGAACGGGTTCAGGATTGAATGATAATCTGTTTGTCTGTGACTGTTCGGAATCTAAGTCACGTACTCTCTGTAAATTACCTAAATTATACTGGCTGTGTGAGTGTGAGAAATGTTCGGAATGTGGCGTATGCTGTGCCGTGTTGGGGGCTGAAACATTTTTCATCTCTGTCACTTCTTGCTGTAAAGATGACAATTTTCTACGTAATGTATTATTGGACGAACCTATCTCATTGATTGTCTGCTGTAAGTTTTGGAATTCGGGTGTTTGATTGAACGAAATTGGTGACGTATCGTCTGATTTAGTGTCGTTGTTATTTTCGATAACCTCAGTACGACTGGCCAATTCATCAAATTTTTCAGTCAATGCTTTAACCTGATCATCATTTTTAGTGTCACAAGCATTAATTTATTTTTTGATTTTACGTGTGGTTTCGTTTAATTTCTTAACGTCTGCTTTGACGCCATCGGGATCCTGTATTAATTCTTATTGTTCAAGTCTGTTGGTCACTGTGAAAGTCTACTGTGTGTGTGTCTGTTTTTGTTTTAAGATCGGAGATTTCATCATGCAATTCGGTGTTCAACTGTTTGATTTCGTCTGATACTGTAGCAATGTTGTTGTCTACGTATGTTTTTGGTTTCGTAAATAACTTACGCTTATCTTCCTGTCTCTGTGCCGTAATTGTTTCCATGACTTGTTTCTTTACTTTATTCTGTTCCTGTATAAATTTACGGTAACGCGTTTCACTGTTTTGTAGGTGGTGATTAAAACGTTCGTCAATTTGGCTGTTCTGTTGTTCGAATTTCTTGTCTACTTTCGCATCTAGTGTGCGTGAAAGTTCTGCTGACATTAATTTAAACTCGTCGCGTAACTGTGTTGCGTTTTCTGAACATTGTTTAGCAACTGCACTAATTTCATCTCTAAGTAATTTTGTTGTGGCTGCATGTGTATTACATATTTCTTGTGCAACGGATCTAATTTCTTCACTACTATTCCTAGCACTAGCCTTAATTTCCTCACGTAACTGTTTTTTAGTTTCGTTACATTGCTCGGCAACGGCTGTAATCTGTTCAGTAAGCTGATCGGTAGAGGTGTCAAGTTTTTCATTAATCTGTTTGAGATTTTCATTAAGTTGTTTGTAATTGTTGTCTTGTTTTTAATTCGACTGCTTGAGATTTTCATTAAGTTGTTTGTTCGATTCATGAAGTTGTAGCAATAATGCCATAACTTGATCCATGCCAATATTACCTACTCTATTCTCTGTGCTGTGTGATGGTGTATCTGCATTTGTCACGTTTTCTGTAACTATTTGGTCATTCTCTGATTCTTGAAAAGGTTTGCCAATTGGATGTGCACTGTTGGTCACTACACCGGAATCAGATAAATCTGACATATTTTGAGTACATTGTTCACCTTCGTTAGACACAATTATCTGTTCGCTATGTAAATTTTCCAAATCAGGCGTGTCAAACTGGGCAGCGTTCATTGTAACGGAACGTGTCGCGTCATCAAATGTCGTTAAATTGAGCGTGGACAAATTTGAATTTGTTTGTTCATCATTTGAAATAAAATCTTTACTTGTGGTCGGTACGCACTGATTATCTGTAATTAGAGGATTATCATTATGACACTGAGTGTCGCTAGTATTATCAGTCAAATTATTCGAGTCAGCTTTTACACTCATTGCGCATCGCGATGTACTATTAGCAGTTTTTCGCGGCATTTTCACAAGTCAAAGCTAAGCACAAAATCAAACAAAGACAAAGCAAAAATAAAACAAATACAATTACAACAAAGAGCAATAAATTGCCGATGATCTGTGGAAGAAAGAGTGACAAGTTAGTAAATGCGTTGCGCCAGATGCAAACTCCATGTAACATTAAGTAAATAAGAGCAGATATATAACTGACTACTTCTCAGAAATTCACAAAAATACGATCCTGGCCGGTTGTCGACAAGTGTAACCTCTCAACAAAAATATTCCGTAACCTCCCTACAGAAAAAAATATAATTATTTATATCATTCACATTCTGCGTAGCCTACTAACAGATAAATGAATTCCGTAACCTACCAATAATACAATGTGACTAATCTCTCAATAAAATTGTGGCTCACTTATAACCTTTCAATAATTGACTGTGAATGTAAACTGGTAAATTTTGGACGTCAGCAGTGCTGCGTCATGGCCCTGAATGATCATTCTGAATAAATAGAAAATTCTTACCTCAATAAGGTCGCCGGATAACGCATATATATCTGCTCCTATAAGAAATTTTTCTGGCACAGCCGAGTGCAATGCTGGCCGATAGATTTGTCATGTATAAAAAGAAACAACTGATTTTTCTTTTCAATAATCGGGATGACGAAGGATTGCAGAAATTAGTAAATTCTTTAAATTGAGGTGATTGAGTGTCAAAAGTTACTTTTTTATAAGAAAGATTATTATTAAGAGATTCTTTAGACACATTTACATGGGACTTGATATAGCAATACTAGATATGCGCGAGGCTGCTTTTACCTTATACTACAACGCTCAGGCTCCGCCATCGCTCACCACGACCGGCCCAGCCAACTCCATACACCCCGACTGCTCGCTAGCAACTACTACTACACAGTTCCTACCGCATACAACACTGCTCTCTGGTCTGAGATTCTCTTATACCTTACATATCGCAGGCAGCGTGTGAGCAATCCATCGAAATTACATCTGCTCGAGTGTGCTAGCAACAAATTCCTTAATCATGGACCTCTTACAGTGCCAAATTTCCAAAATTAAACGAGAACATCATTTCCTTACACAGTCCAAAGGTGGAAATAAAAGAATTAGTACAAATATTCAATTACCTCTCTTCCAGGCGTGAACATTGAGACAGACGCGCTGAGGGCACGTCTGCTCACTTACCCGTCTTCTGTAACACTCCCGGAATATGGCGAGCACACGGCGGTGTTCCTGAGCCCCAGTGGAGGGGATGGTCGAACCACTTGGCCGTGACCAACCTCTCCACCCCAGATCTTGTGACACTGGAACGTCTTTGATTTTTCCCTGCCTCTGATGTCTCTCTGATCCCCAATCAAGGAGTGAGGTTGGCACTACTATTCTACAGAACTATTTCCCAACTAAGATTTGGCCACGCTTTACGGAAAGGTGTGAGGAGGATTAAGAAAGTTCATGTGCAGATTCACATTCACGTACAAGAAATGCATAATATACGACACATATAAATACGTATTATGAAGCCTGACACATTTCTTTCCACCCTTCCACATGGGTTCTGCTGCACCCGCGGCCGGCCGCGTCGTCAATAAAATTGGCGGCAGAGCCGCCTCTGTATTTCTCAGCGCGAGCGAGCAGCGAAACCTGCTGCTTATATAGCGGAAACTACTGTACCGTTTGAAGTTCCACGCTGGTCCTCAGCTCGTGGTCTAGTGGCTAGAATTGCTGCCGCTGGAACACGGGGCCCCACGTTCGATTCCTGGCCAGGTCTGAGATTTTGTCCCCCTAAGGACTTGGTGTTTGGGTTGTCCTCATCATTTTATCATCATTCGGGAATGTGGCGAGACTGGAAAGTGAAGAGATTGGGGATTTGTATGGGCGCTGATAACCGCGCAGTTAAGTGCCCCACAAACCAAATATCACCATCGTCGTCAACACAGCTCGACGAATTCTTCGATAAAGCGTGTGTTTGTGCCGGGCGACAGTTGAACATTACAGTGATGACGTCACACCGACGTGTGCTTCGGCCTGAATTAATCGTCGGCCACGGGTGCCGTCGAAATGACGTCACGTGTCGTGAATGTAGTGTTACCCTCGTTTACGTACGTCATCGGTTCCCACCTCCCTGTTTTACGTGCGACGCGGCCCTGACGCTAGCGCCTACGCCACGTGATCGGGCCCGCTGCGCAGGTGCTGGAGTCGCCGTTCTTCGCCATGGAGCCGCGCATGCGCTCTCTGACGGTGGACGAGGCGAGCGCCCTGCAGACGGCGCGCGATTCGCGAGTGCACCGCGTCCCCGTGGCCGCGCCGCAGTCGTCGTCGCGGCTGCTGGCGCCGTCGCCGGGGAATGACCGGCCGCCCGACCTGCGGCCGCTGCAACCGCCGCCCACGCACGACGTCTCCGTGCACTCAGAGGTCGACCCTGAACGCTCGAGCCACTTCCGGGCCAGCAGCGGGTCCGACTCGTAGCGTCCCCTCTGCCAAACTTTGCCGGCAGCCCGCCGTCTCCACCGCTCCGGAGGCGCCCGCCGCTTCCGCACACACCGTCGTCAGCTGAGGGGCCCTCCCGTCCAGCAGACCTTTTGCCGCTTCTCGTGCGCCGCCACGTATTCCCCCGCCGCCTCACCGAGTCCCATAACGCGCACGCGCAGCGCCTATCGTGCCTCTACTCGGCGCTTCCTTAGTTGGGAAACACTTCCAAAGAACTGCGGAAAAGTTCCTCCGCAGCCTATCCAGCCACTGAGTCGGCTTTCTTCTACTCCTGCAGCCACTTCTCTGTCGCGACGTATTCCTCCACTCAAATTACTCAACCGTCTGCCCACACATTTCACTCTACATTTACAGTCATTTATGATCGGCCAATTAACGAAAACGCAGTGTGATTCCACGTGTTGGTCTCGTACGACGTGCAGCTTCTAAATAAAGCGTCCGGTCTATTAACAAAAGTAAGAGTTTTTTTTTTCTACGAACACATGACTTCATTGCGATATCGATACATTGGAATGGCGTTTTAAATGCAACAATTTTTTTTTGTCTCTGCCAAATTCGATTGATAAAATGCAAAACTGGTTCTGGAACATCATGGAATATTCCACCTTCAGCTCGTGTAATTTCATTAAGCTGCGATTGGTAGCGGTGCTACACGTAGCTTCCAAAGTGGCGCCTGTAACAGAGCTGCATTCCAAGCAGACAGCTGCCACTGCGTTTCTTTTGGCGGTAAACCAGAGCACCGCAGTTATTCATATGTGCCTGCAAAATCTCTACGGAGACCTGGCGGTTAACAAAAGCGTAGTGAGTCGTTGGGGGAACCGTCTGTCGTCATGGCAACAAAGTCCGATCTCCCACTTGCCGGCCGGCCACACACAGCTGCGAGTCCTGCAATGTTGGAACATGCGGACACTCTCATTAGAAGAAAATGAAACCGCCCACAGCCTTCCCTATGATGTTATTTATTGTGTAGCTACCAGTTTCGGCGCTTCAATGCGTCATCTTCAGGCCCTAGTTCATGCCGAAGGGGTTATCACGATCCATATATACGCCGCATCAATGTGAGTTGGCAGTTGACAGAGTTCTGACATCAAAGTTACAGATAGTCTGCGTAAACCAGTTACGTCTGCCACTGATGCGGCATATATACAGGGTGATCCATTGATCGTGACCGGCCCAAATACCTCACGAAATAAGCGTCAAACGAAAAAACTACATAGAACGAAACTTGTCTAGCCTGAAGGGGGAAACCAGATTGGCACTGGGGTTGGCCCGCTAAATGGCGCTGCCATAGGTCAAACGGACATCAACTGCGTTTTTACAAATAGGAACACCCATTTTTTATTACATATTCGTGTAGTATGTAAAGAAATATGAATGCTTTAGTTGGACCACTTCTTTCGCTTTGTGATAGATGGCGCTGTAATAGTCACAAACATATAGCTCACAATTTTAGACGAACAGTTGGTAACATCTAGGTTTTTTAAATTAAAATACAGAACGTAGGTATATTTGAAAATTTTATTTCGGTTGTTCCAGTGTGATACATGTACCTTTGTGAACTTATCATTTCTGAGAACGCAAGCTGTTACACCGAGATTACCTGTAAATACCACTTTAATGCAATAATTGCTCAAAATGATGTCCGTCAACCTGAAGGCATTTGGCAATAAGTGTAACGACATACCTCTCAACAGCGAGCAGTTCACCTTCCGTAATGTTCGCACGTGCATTGACAATGCTCTGACGCATGTTGTCAGGCGTTGTCGGTGGATCACGATAGCAATTATCCTTCAACTTTTCCCACAGAAAGAAATCCGGGGACGTCAGATCCGTGAACGTGCGGGCCATGGTATGGTGCTTCGGCGACCAATCCACCTGTCATGAAATATGCTATTCAATACCGATTCAACCGCACACGAGCTATGTTCCGGACATCCATCATGTTGGAAGTACATCGCCATTCTCTTGTGCAGTGAAACATCTTGTAGTAACATCGGTAGAACATTACGTAGGAAATCAGCATACATTGCACCATTTGGATTGCCATCGATAAAATGGGGGTCGATTATCCTTCCTCTCATAACGCCGCACCATACATTAACCCGCCAAGGTCGCTGATGTTTCTCTTGTCGCAGCCATCGTGGATTTTCCGTTGCCCAATAGTGCATATTATGCCGGTTTACGTTACCGCTGTTGGTGAATGACACTTTGCCGTTAAATAGAACGCGTGCAAAAAATCTGTCATCGTCCCATAATTTCTCTTGTGCCCAGTGGCAGAACTGATCACGACGTTCAAAGTCGTCGCCATGCAACACCTGGTGCGTAGAAATATGGTACGGGTGCAATCGATGTTGATCTAGCATTCTCGACACCTACGTTCTTGTGATTCCCGATTCTCGCGCAATTTGTCTGCTACTGATGTGCGGATTAGCCGCGACAGCAGCTAAAACACCTACTTGGGCATCATCATTTGTTGCAGATCGTGGTTGACGTTTCACATGTGGCTGAACACTTCCTGTTTCCTTAAATAACGTAACTATCCGGCGAACGTTCCGGACACTTAGATGATGTCGTGTAGGATACCAAGCAGCAAACATAGCACACGTTCGTTGAGCATTTTGATCACAATAGCCACACGATATAGACTTTTTCTGCAATTGGTAAACGGTCCAAATTAACACGGGTAATGTGTCACGAAGCAAATACGGTCCGCATTGGCGGAATGTTAAGTGATACCACGTACTTATACGTTTGTGACTATTACAGCGCCATCTATCACAAAACGAAAAAAGTAGTCCAACTAAAATATTCATATTTCTTTACGTACTAAACAAATGTCTAATAAAATATGGGGGTTTCTATTTAAAAAAAAAAAAACCAGCTGATATCCGTTTGACCTACGGCAGCGCCATCTAGCGGGCCAACCATAGCGCCATCTGGTTTCCCCCTGCAAGCTAGACGAGTTTCGTTCTTTGTAGTTTTTTCGTTTGACGCTTATTTCGTGAGATATTTGGCCCTGTCACGATCAATGGACCACCCTGTACGGACCGTGATAACCCTTCAGCACCTAGTAAGAGCCAAAGACAGCGCATTGAAACGCCAAAACTGATAGCTGCACAATAAATAAGATCACAAGTACGGCTGTAGGCGTATCATTTTCTTACAATATTGAATGGGCGTGGTCTCCAAGACCTCCACTCAAAAGGATGGACATACCAAAACTCTCATTCGAGGTGAAAACGGATCACAATTAAAACACCTCACTACTCAACTGGACGTCTTTGGTAGTAGCCGTGACACACTCGTACCCCAGTTGCGATCTCACTACTCAACTGGACGTCTCTCGTCGTAGCCATGACACACTCATACCCCAGTTGCGACCTCACTACTCAACTGGACGTCTCTCGTCGTAGCCGTGTGACACTCGTACCCCAGTTGCGACCTCACTACTCAATTGGACGTCTCTCGTCGTAGCCGTAACAAACTCATATCCCAGTTGCGACCTCACTACTCAACTGGACGTCTCTGGTCGTAGCCGTGACACACTCGTAACCCAGTTGCGAACTCACTACTCAACTGAACTTCTCTGGTCGTAGCCGTGACACACTCGTACCCCAGTTGCGACCTCACTACTCAACTGGACGTCTCTGGTCGTAGCCGTGACACACTCGTAACCCAGTTGCGAACTCACTACTCAACTGAACTTCTCTGGTCGTAGCCGTGACACACTCGTACCCCAGTTGCGACCTCACTACTCAAATGAACGTCTCTGGTCGTAGCCGTGACACACTCGTACCCCAGTTGCGACCTCACTACTCAACTGGACGTCTCTGGTCGTAGCCGTGACACACTCGTAACCCAGTTGCGAACTCACTACTCAACTGAACTTCTCTGGTCGTAGCCGTGACACACTCGTACCCCAGTTGCGACCTCACTACTCAACTGGACGTCTCTGGTCGTAGCCGTGACACACTCGTAACCCAGTTGCGAACTCACTACTCAACTGAACTTCTCTGGTCGTAGCCGTGACACACTCGTACCCCAGTTGCGACCTCACTACTCAAATGAACGTCTCTGGTCGTAGCCGTGACACACTCGTACCCCAGTTGCGACCTCACTACTCAACTGGACGTCTCTGGTCGTAGCCGTAACACACTCGTACCCCAGTTGCGACCTCAACTGGACGTCTCTCGTCGTAGCCGTAACAAACTCATATCCCAGTTGCGACCTCACTACTCAACTGGACGTCTCTCGTCGTAGCCGTGATACACTCGTACCCCAGTTGCGACCTCACTGCTCAACTGAACGTCTCTGGTCGTAGCCGTGACACACTCGTACCCCAGTTGCGACCTCACTACTCAACTGGACGTCTCTGGTCGTAGCCGTGACACACTCGTACCCCAGTTGCGACCTCACTACTCAACTGGACGTCTCTGGTCGTAGCCGTGACACACTCGTACCCCAGTTGCGACCTCACTACTCAACTGGACGTCTCTGGTCGTAGCCGTGACACACTCGTACCCCAGTAGCGACCTCACTACTCAACTGAACGTCTCTGGTCGTAGCCGTAACACACTCGTACCCCAGTTGCGACCTCACTACTCAACTGGACGTGTCTGGTCGTAGCCGTGACACACTCGTACCCAAGTTGCGACCTCACTACTCAACTGGACGTCTCTGGTCGTAGCCGTGACACACTAGTACCCCAGTTGCGACCTCACTACTCAACTGGACGTCTCTGGTCGTAGCCGTGACACACTCGTACCCCAGTTGCGACCTCACTACTCAACTGGACGTCTCTGGTCGTAGCCGTGACACACTCGTACCCCAGTTGCGACCTCACTACTCAAATGAACGTCTCTGGTCGTAGCCGTGACACACTCGTACCCCATTTGCGACCTCACTACTCAACTGGACGTCTCTGGTCGTAGCCGTAACACACTCGTACCCCAGTTGCGACCTCAACTGGACGTCTCTCGTCGTAGCCGTAACAAACTCATATCCCAGTTGCGACCTCACTACTCAACTGGACGTCTCTCGTCGTAGCCGTGACACACTCATACCCCAGTTGTGACCTCACTGCTCAACTGAACGTCTCTGGTCGTAGCCGTGACACACTCGTACCCCAGTTGCGACCTCACTACTCAACTGGACGTCTCTGGTCGTAGCCGTGACACACTCGTACCCCAGTTGCGACCTCACTACTCAACTGGACGTCTCTGGTCGTAGCCGTGACACACTTGTACCCCAGTTGCGACCTCACTACTCAACTGGACGTCTCTGGTCGTAGCCGTGACACACTCGTACCCCAGTAGCGACCTCACTACTTAACTGAACGTCTCTGGTCGTAGCCGTAACACACTCGTACCCCAGTTGCGAACTCACTACTCAACTGGACGTGTCTGGTCGTAGCCGTGACACACTCGTACCCCAGTTGCGACCTCACTACTCAACTGAACGTCTCTGGTCGTAGCCGTGACACACTCGTACCCCAGTTGCGACCTCACTACTCAACTGGACGTCTCTGGTCGTAGCCGTGACACACTCGTACCCCAGTTGCGACCTCACTACTCAACTGGACGTCTCTGGTCGTAGCCGTGACACACTCGTACCCCAGTTGCGACCTCACTACTCAACTGAACGTCTCTGGTCGTAGCCGTGACACACTCGTACCCCAGTTGCGACCTCACTACTCAACTGGACGTCTCTGGTCGTAGCCGTGACACACTCGTACCCCAGTTGCGACCTCACTACTCAACTGAACGTCTCTCGTCGTAGCCGTGACACACTCGTACCCCAGTTGTGACCTCACTACTCAACTGGACGTCTCTGGTCGTAGCGGTAACACACTCGTACCCCAGTTGCGACCTCACTACTCAACTGGACGTCTCTGGTCGTAGCCGTGACACACTCGTACCCCAGTTGCGACCTCACTACTCAACTGGACGTCTCTGGTCGTAGCCGTGACACACTCGTACCCCAGTTGCGACCTCGCTACTCAACTGGACGTCTCTGGTCGTAGCCGTGACACACTCGTACCCCAGTTGCGACCTCACTACTCAACTGAACGTCTCTGGTCGTAGCCGTGACACACTCGTACCCCAGTTGCGACCTCACTACTCAACTGAACGTCTCTGGTCGTAGCCGTGACATGCTCGTACCCCAGTTGAGACCTCACTACTCAACTGGACGTCTCTGGTCATAGCGGTAATACACTCGTACCCCAGTTGCGACCTCACTACTCAACTGGACGTCTCTGGTCGTAGCCGTGACTCACTCGTACCCCAGTTGCGACCTCACTACTCAACTGAACGTCTCTGGTCGTAGCCGTGACACACTCGTACCCCAGTTGCGACCTCACTACTCAACTGAACGTCTCTGGTCGTAGCCGTGACACACTCGTACCCCAGTTGCGACCTCACTACTCAACTGAACGTCTCTGGTCGTAGCCGTGACACACTCGTACACCAGTTGCGACCTCACTACTCAACTGGACATCTCTGGTCGTAGCCGTGACACACTCGTACCCCAGTTGCGGTTTTCAAAATTTTGTGTGTGTCCTCTGTGTTCCTCACCGCGTAACAGTAGACCTCAAAGATCAAGGAAGGACCATCTGTGCGGAATTGCTTGTTCATTACGGGGCTGAGTGAGGCAATACTTTATCCAACGTGGTCACAGGTGATGAGACATGGGTTAATTCAGTTTGAACCGGAAACAAAATGGCAGTCCGTGCAGTGGCGCCACACCACCTCTCCTCCGAAGAAAAAGTTGAAGACGCCGGTAAACTCATGGCATCGTTCTGCTGGGACTCTGAAGGAGTTATTCTGTTTGACATCCTGCCTCATGGTGGAACGATCAACTATAAAGTGTATTGTGCTACCCTGAGGAAATGAGAAATGACTTCAGCACGTTCGTCGCCGCAAAAATGCAAAGGAACTTCTTCGTGACAACCCAAGGCCTCACACAAGCCTGTACAACCGAGAGGAGTTCACAAAACTTCATTTGACAGTCCCATCTCATCCACCCTGCAGCCCGGATTTCGCACCTCCCGATTTACATGACTGAAGCGCCTAGAACCGCACGGCCACACCGGCCGGCGCACTCAGAGTGACGCAGTGCATGGATGATGCGGAGGTTACCAATTCACCAAACGTTGTTTCGGATGTCGACCAGTACAATGATATTATGCAGGCATACAGGCCCTCCCGCCGGCCGAAGTGGCCGTGCGGTTAAAGGCGCTGCAGTCTGGAACCGCAAGACCGCTACGGTCGCAGGTTCGAATCCTGCCTCGGGCATGGATATTTGTGATGTCCTTAGGTTAGTTAGGTTTAAGTAGTTCTAAGTTCTAGGGGATTAATGACCTCAGCAGTTGAGTCCCATAGTGCTCAGAGCCATTTGAACCATACAGGCCCTCCCGATAAGGTGGTGCAAGACCGTCGCATTGAACGGAGATTATAATGTAAAATAGTCTCATGTAGCCGAAGGAGTGGGACATAATACAGTGTGCCGGAATCCTGGATAAAATCAATCTCCTTTCAGAAAATAAAAGTGCAGCATTACTTATCGAACGCCCCTCGTACTATGAAAGTTTATCTATGTGTGTATAAATGTATGTATATATGTCTCACATCTCGTCCTAAACCACTGGATCCATTTCAACCATAGTTGACACACACATTATTTACTGTCTCTAAAGAACCACTGTGGAGCTAAAACCTTCTACCTCTCAAAAGGGTTGGAGAGGGGGTTAAAACGAGCATAGCTGGCTATTCGCAAATAGCCGCAAGATATTCATCCAGTATTTGGGAATGACAGCATCCAGTGACAAGCAACAATTTTGAAACCGTAGCAAGACATTTTCTCGCTGACAACCTCCACAAAATGATGGAAGAAAAATGTTTACCTCTTTAGTTTTTCGCTGTTCATGCAGCGAAAATGCCCCATCAGGCATCACGTTTTAATTTATTACTTCTCTACTACTAACTCTGTTTGCCACACATTTTCTTCACCGTATTCACATATTACTCTGAATATAACTGTAAAAGTATTTCAATATACACTACTGCCCATTAAAATTCCTACACCACGAAGATGACGTGCAACAGACGCGAAATTTCACCGACAGGAAGAAGATGCTGTGATATGCAAATGATTAGCTTTTCACAGCAGTCACACAATGTTGGCGCCGGTGGCGACACCTACAACGTCCTGACATGAGGAAAGTTTCCAACCGATTTCTCATACACAAACAGCAGTTGACCGGCGTTGCCTGGTGAAACGTTGTTGTGATGCCTCGTGTAATGAGGAGAAATGCGTACCATCCCGTTTCCGACTTTGTTAAAGGTCGGATTGTAGCCTATCGTGATTGCAGTTTACCGTATTGCGACATTGCTGCTCGCATTGGTAGAGATCTGACTGTCAGCAGAATATGGAATCGGAGGGTTCAGGAGTGTAACACGGAACGCCGTGCTGGATCCCAACGGCCTCGTATCACTAGCAGTCGAGATGACAGGCATCTTATCCGCATGGCTGTAACGGATCGCACAGCCACGTCTCGATCCCTGAGTCAACAGATGGGGACGTTTGCAAGACAACCACCATCTGCACCAACAGTTCGACGACGTTTGAAGCAGCATGGACTATCAGCTCTGACACCACGGCTGCAGTTACCCTTGACGATGCATCACAGACAGGAGCGCCTGCGATGGTGTACTCAACGACGAACCTGGGTGCACGAATGGCAAAACGTCATTTTTTCTAATGGATCCAGGTTCGGTATACAGCACCATGATGGTCGCATCTGTGTTTGGCGACATCGCAGTGAACGCGCATTGGAAGCGTGTATTCGTCATCGCCATACTGGCGTATTACCCGGCGTGATGGTATGGGGTGCAATTGGTTACACCTCTTGGTCACCTCTAGTTCGCATTGACGGCACTTTGAACAGTGGACGTTACATTTCAGATGTGTTAGGACCAGTGGCTCTACCCTTCATTCGATCGCTGCGAAACCCTACATTTCAGCAGGATAATACACGACCGCATGTTGCAGGTCCTGTACTGGCCTTTCTGGATACAGAAAATGTTCGACTGCTGCCCTGGGGCAGCACATTCTCCAGATCTTTCACCAATTGAAGACGTCTGGTCAATGGTGGGCGAGCAACTGGCTTGTCACAATACGCCACTCACTACTCTTGATGAATTGTGGTATCGTGTTGAAGCTGCATGGGCAGCTGTACCTGTACACGCCATCCGAGCTCTGTTTCACTCAATGCCCAGGCGTTTCAAGGCCGTTATTACGGCAAGAGGTGGTTGTTCTGGGTACTGATTTCTCAGGATCTATGCACCCAAATTGCGTGAAAATTTAATCACATGTCAGTTGTAGTATAATATATTTGTCCAATGAATACCCGTTTATCATCTGCATGTCTTCTTGGTGTAGCAATTTTAATGGTCGGTAGTGTACAAAACATAGTCCACAAGATACCATATCATAAACACTGAGCTGCATGAAGAAGAAACTTTAAGCCGAAACTCGGTAGAGGTACAGATGCAATATGTGCGCAGATAAGTGTGAAATACGTTAAATATATCTTAAATGTGCGTGACCATGCGTAAAAAGCTTCTCCTAAACTCCTGGATCGATGTCAACCAAGCTTGGTACACATTTAGCCTGTCACTGATAAATACATGTGAAGTGCCCCAACTTGCACCAAAAATATAATGGAATTTACTGCCAAGAACAGTTACTTGAAATTTAGAGGGTGCTTACACTATTTCAACATAGACTTAATTCTTTAAAAAGTCGATTTCCCACAAGTATTGGATTGTTTAGTTGTGGATCGTTCCATGTCAATTCACCTAGGCCTCCCTGCTCGACTATCACGGATTTCGATGAAACTTTATGTGAACGTACGCCCAAGCCGCAATGAACATTGGTAAGGTTTGCTTTTCTAGCAAAAGGCATTTGTAAAACAAGTGTCGAATATACCGTATTTGCCGCGCTGGGTAGCCGCGAGGTCTAAGGCGCATTGCCACAGTACGCCCGGTTTCGCCCCATTGAATGTTCGAGTCCTCCCTCGGGCATGGGTGTGTGTGTGTTGTTTTTATCGTAAGTTAGTTTAAGTTACATTAAGTAGTGTCTAAACCTAGGGACCGATGACCTCAGCAGTTTGGTCCAATTGGAACTTATCACCACCGATGCCCTATTTTTTACCTCTTTACAAAAATCTTCATTTTTTTTGACGAATTTGTAGATTATTGAGAAATAGTAGATGAATGAAATTTTGTATTCCACATCCTTATGCAACCAACCTATTGCATATCTAAGCTTCATATTCAGCAAGCGTTTACTCTACGAGCTATAAGAATCCGAAGTTTACATTATTTTCGTGCCACGACTTTCGCTGCCAGCTTTGATCCAAATTATCTACATTGTTAGCTCGAATGGGATAATCAAATACATCTTTTTGGCTGTTTAAACAATGGTCCTTCTAATTATTCCTGTTGGAAAAGTTTTACGGAGCACAGTTATATGCAAAACCAGGTTGAGAATACCACATTTTATATCTTTTACAAAATGTTCAGTTTTGCACTTTATTTATTCAGTACTGGAAAGTGGTACATAAATGCAACTTTTTATATGAGAGCTTCGTGTCGTTATGTTACTACATGCCAACTTTCACGTTGGTCAGGTATTTAGTCCTGAGATATAAGAAGCCGAACTTAGAAATTTCTCGGTCGATTTTGTATAAAATTTTCTGGCTGAATATGGTTAGTAAAATTCTTTTCGTTATTTATAAGAGAACGTATGAAGTTGTACAAGATTGCCAAATTTCATTTCTTTTGACCAAACATTGCCCGAGATACAACAACTCCAAAAGTCGCCAGAAATTCACATTCGCTCTGCCCGAAGTCACGCATGGAGTCAAACTAGTGTCTATATCTCGGCTATTATTGCTTCGACGAACGTTAAACTTTACCGGTGTTCATTGGGGACATAAGCCCGAAATCCGTGGTGGTCGACCAGGAAAATGTTCCAAAGTTGGGTGATTTGACATGGAATGACCCTTGTGGCTCTGTTGTTGCTCGGTTTCTATGTTACTTACTATATGGAAAGAAATGCTGTGGGGGTAGGAACCAGCAACCTCCTATTTGGGTAGAGTGATAACGTGGAGAGGGAAGGCGGTAGGAAGCCACAGTTAGGGAGGAGAAGGAGTTGGACAGAGAGTCCTTAGAAAATGTAGTCCATCAACAAAGGAGGTGGCTTACAAAACACTCGTTCGACCTATACTTGAGTATTGCTCATCTGTGTGGGATCCGTACCAGATCGGGTTGATGGAGGAGATAGAGAAGATCCAAAGAAGAGCGGCGCGTTTCGTCACAGGGTTATTTGGTAAGCGTGATAGCGTTACGGAGATGTTTAGCAAACTCAAGTGGCAGACTCTGCAAGAGAGGCGCTCTGCATCGCGGTGTAGCTTGCTCGCCAGGTTTCGAGAGGGTGCGTTTCTGGATGAGGTATCGAATATATTGCTTCCTCCTACTTATACCTCCCGAGGAGATCACGAATGTAAAATTAGAGAGATTCGAGCGCGCAGGGAGGCTTTCAGACAGTCGTTCTTCCCGCGAACCATACGCGACTGGAACAGAAAAGGGAGGTAATGACAGTGGCACGTAAAGTGCCCTCCGCCACACACCGTTGGGTGGCTTGCCGAGTATAAATGTAGATGAATGTAGATTTAGATGTAGAGAGGAAGAGGGAAATGAACTGAAAGCGAAGAGGATGGGACGGATAGAGAAAAGAAAGAGGAAGAGATGTACAGAGCGAGGGAGAGGAGAAGCTGGACAGGGATAGGAAGAGAAGTAGTTGGGCAGACAGAAGGGGAGAAGTAAATGGACTTAGAGAGGGTGTGGAGGAGATGAGGGGTGGGGTGATAGAACGGGGGAGGAGTCGATGGTCATAAGGATGGAGAAGGAGCTGATGAATACATGGAAGAGGAAGGAAGGAATGAATTGAGAGAGGGCCAGGATGAGATAGACAGAGAGTAAAGGGTGGAGGAGGTTGAAAGAGAGAGAGAGAGAGAGAAGGACGATATGAACTAATTGGAGATTTGAATAAATAGGTACCCAGGCAACGCCGGGTACCGTGCTATTTTGTTGATAAAATTCCCCTCGAGCTTCCAGTGGAGTAAAGTGGTTAAATGTCCACGAGCTTTCGGCCGAGTGCACTTTGACCATTGCGAAGTGGTGACCGTTGTGTGACTGCTGCTGCCGGCCTTCCGTAGCCGTACTACCTATAGCCTGTGACCTCTCTGGTGACCACTCCAGCGCCAAATGAATTAATGTTTTGGTTGTAAGGCCGCTGTGTCCGCTTAACCCTTCCGCTGGCCATACCATGCTGTACTTACACCCAAACATGTCAGTCAGTCAGAGCCATACCAACCACTGTGTATCGATAGAGTGTCAACCAAAACATCAATGTGCACTGGTGTCTAAACTTAAAGCAACAAATGGAAATTTTGCAAGGTTGCAAGTAGAAGCAATATAAAGAATACAGAACGTAAACGGCTGAAACATGAAAAACGGTACACAAAAATGTTCTTCGTTTTTGCACACACATTCTGAAAACTGGTAAATGTGCTCAGGCAGCAATACAGGTGGGACAACGACGGGGAACGCTGTGACTGAAGTCATCAATCGCATGTTGAGGCAATAACGCCCATTCATCCTGCAGAACTACTTAAATCTAACTAACCTAAGGACATCACACACATCCATGCAGGAGGCAGGATTCGAACCCGCGAGCGTAGCGGTCTCGCAGTTCCAGACTGTAGTGCCAAGAACCGCTCGGCCACCACAGCCGGCACACCAACAAAAGCGCGGCACACGAATATTCCTCAGTTTGCGTCCGAGACGCCCAAAATGACCGTCTCCATGAAGGATCGCTAGCTGCTGGTAAGACTCCATTACAAGAACGGTGACTTTGCGCAATTAGTCCTGCAGAAATTCTGGACACTCAACGCTATGAAAAAAGGCATTGGTCCAATGTCTTCTGAGGGACGGGAGAAATGATTACAAGAGACAACTTCTTTTGAAGTGCAATGTGGCAGAGAGATGAAAGCAGTTCACCCGATGTCTGTCGAAGATGTGGCCACAGCACTGCAGTAGGAGTGGAGCGGTGGTGTGAACGGGAAATTGAGCGAAAGTTGTATGTGTCTGCAAGTGCGGTGCATAAAAACCCACAAAATGTCCTCCATTGCTATCCATACAAAGTCACTCATGTTCATGAGTTTCTTCCTGAGGACATGATAGCTCTGGAATATCTTGCTCGCATCAAAGCGGACAATGAATAGCCATGGAACATTCTGTGGACAGGCGAAGCCCATTTCCATCTCCATGGACATACTCCGAATTGCACAATATCGGCCACAAGTCAGCATGCCCATTAACCGGTACCATTCCATTCTGCAAAAGTGATTGTACAGTGTGGGTTGATGGCATCTATTATAGGAGGGCCTTACGTTTTTGAGGAGATGAGTAGTCCTATTACCTGTACCATCACAGGTAAACACTACGAAAGTCTTTTGCGCAACCCTTCAACAGCATGCATGTGTGGATAGGATCATTTTTATGTACACCTGACAGCAAAACAAGTGGGTCACTGCCGAATACAACCAACATAATGTAGCTGTGTTGCAGGTCCTCTAAACACCAAAACCCTGTGGGGTACAGTGGTTTTACTACACATAATGGGTACCGCAAGAGACTACTAGCGACCAAAGGTCTTTATGGCAGTCAGTCTAAGCGTCAACTAATATCGTCATACAAAACATATTAGAAAACACGTTCTTAGCGATGAGACATCCCATAACACTCATAAACTAACCTTAATTACAACAAGTGACTTTCCAAAAGTTCTGAGAAAACGGATTATTTTACATATATCATACAGTAATCTTTAGTTAAAATTAAATACTTGAGACAATATATGGAGTTACAAAGCTGTACGGCAATTGGAAAAAAGGTTTTTCGCTCTCAAAAAGGTTTTCCATCCACATGCTGAACATCGCTCAACGGCGAATGGCTCTGGAAACTGGATATTGGACGAACCAATAAAACAACGCGATTAACGGCAACAACGGAAATCTCAACGTGAACAGAGAATCACCAGTAATATCACTGTTCTCGTAACACATCAACAGCTACGTGTACACAAATTTTAACTTTAATGACATGACCAGTGTCGTCGTTCTGGACCTGGATTAAAACCCAGCACCTATGGCCATTGCTAACTAAGCTAAGCTTTGTTTGTGCCTTATTGAATCCCGATCACTTGGCATAAAGAGACGTGAAGTATAGACGTTGGCACCAGTATCAGTTATCAATTCAGATCCTGAAAATAAATGACGAAAATGTTTGTACTGAACTGGGAATCCTGTCGTAACAGTTACCTTCCTGGGAACTACCCCCAACGACGTTTAATATGGTGTCATTCATAAGGAACAAGGTATGCTCACGTTTCAAATTGAAATGCCATCATGTAAAGCATGTGACAGGGATGTGAACCCAGCACCTATTCGGATTGTTAACGAAGTACGTAAAATCAGATGTTAAATATCAAATGGTTTCACCAACAGCGAGATGATAGAACCTTAAATGGCGATAGAATTGTTTTTGCCTGACTGGGATTCGAACACAGCATCTAGCGACGTCGTTTTCTAGCCAGGAACAGACGATAAATAGCTATTGTTGGTTCACCAGTAGCGAGATGTGTGCATGTTTAGCTAGACATCAGGCGACGAAAAGTTCTGTGCTGAATGGAATTCAAACCCCGCACACGTGGTCATGAAGACACTTCAACTATCAAATTCTTTTCCAATAATAGCTAGGAGTGGCATGTTTGTACTTTCAATGATGTGCTGGAAAATACTCTGCTGGCTAGAAGTTGAATCCACAACATATCGCCGGCCGCGGTGGCCGTGCGGTTCTGGCGCTGCAGTCCGGAACCGCGGGGCTGCTCCGGTCGCAGGTTCGAATCCTGCCTCGGGCATGGGTGTGTGTGATGTCCTTAGGTTAGTTAGGTTTAAGTAGTTCTAAGTTCTAGGGGACTTATGACCTAAGATGTTGAGTCCCATAGTGCTCAGAGCCATTTGAACCACAAGATATCGTTGTTGGTGATCACAATGAACACAAAGTCAAACCCAAATCCGTTTTCGCCAGTAGGATGGAGAGGAATGTTTAAACTTGAAAAGATGTAAGGAAACGTTTGGTCTTGTAATGCTGTGATAAAAAGCTCGTCATGTGGCTGTGAGTTGAAACGAACACGTTACAGCTGACAACGCACGAAGAAACGTTGAAAATGCAACTATTTTTCACTTGTAGTTCGGAGTGCACATGCTAGGGTTTGAAATTAAATAATGAATATTTTGTGCTGATCAGGATTCGAGGAGGCCTAGAAGAGTTTGCAGTCTTGGGGAACACAGTGAAATCATATTCGAATCCCAGTCCAGCACCACAATTTTCAACGTCTCAGTTTCAAATAAAGTAAGAGCCTTGTGAACTTACATGGCCATTGGTTCATTAAATGAAATACGTTTTCTAGTTTACGACGGCTTGCTGGTGACAGAGTCCATCTAAGCTCATTAGTTTGTAAGTGTCTAGACGGGGTATAAATGAAATCAAAATAGAATATTTAACAAACTGTATATTCAAAAGAAACCCACTTGAATTAAAAAGGCAACTTAAAGGAAAAATAACAGACATCTTATCTTCTCTGTTGTCACATGATCTTCCGCTAGCTCCCAATGAGGAAAAATGACGAAAAAGAAGATATAACAAAACATTTTAAGGACTCCAATATTTTATCCAGAATCCTTCATTATTTTGTACCTCTATCATTCGTCTTGGCATAGAATGTTGTAACCTCCCCGGAAATAATGTTAATCAATGACAATAAATGTGAGAACTATCAATCTGAGCCAAGTGTAAGCTCCCCACAAAAATGAAAGTCAATTCAATGATAATGAAATTTAAGTGACAATGAAAACGCAAATAGACCGAAATGTCGATCTTAGGCCCTGGGCAATCGCAAATATTCTTTGAATTTAAGTGAAACTTTTCTTTAAGGAAATGCATGGGAAACTTTCTTTCAATTCAAATGATTGTTTTCTTAAAAAATTGCTTTGAAAACAAAATTATTATTGGGGCGATTCTTGAACAAATTAATTACAGTTAAGATACATTACATTCTCAGATGTGCGCAATGCTGCTTCATTACCTTATTTATAAAATATACCTCGTCCTGAATCTTGACCAGAGGGCCATGTCGACGCCCGCCGACTCCTCACACACCACTGCAACTGTCTCTCGCGGGCTACTACATGCTCTCGTGACTCGCTACGTACAACTGAACTCTCTCGCAACTGCCCTGAACTCTCGCGCGGTCAAGCGCAGACTAGCAGTGATAAATAACTCTCTGCTCAGAGATTCTGTCATGCCTCGCCATCGCTGTACTGAATACATACGCGTTTCATAACCCTCCACCGGGGGGGGCAAAAATTTGTCAGCGATGGTGGGTCATTTGGACTTGCCATGAGCAACAAATTTTTTCTTAATTAATTAACTTTTACAATTTACAGAATATTCAGATGTAGTACATGAATTAAATGTGGTGCACATGCACCGAGTACAAAACATATCAGATAATGATAATGAGTACAGAACATATGACATAAGTGCACAGTTACTGACGTTCAGCACAAAACATATTAACACATGACATAAGTGCACATGCACTGAAGAATTCTTCAACGTTTTCATAGCAAAAAATCATCAAATCACAAAATGTATATACAATATAAATGACAAGAGTGCACATATACTGTACTTCAGAATATATCAACAAATCAAAAAAAAAGGTACATAGAATGGGTAGAAATCATGTTACAAAAATGACAAAAATGCACATGCACTGAAAAAACTCTTTAGCATTTTCATAAGAAATAAACGCAATGGTAAAAATCATGTTGACAAGTGACATAAGTGCACATGCACTGCAGTTGAGAATATATCAGCAAATCACAAAATGTATATACAATGAATACAAATCATATTGATAAATGACAAAGGTGCACACGCACTGTAGTAGTGAACATATCAGGAAATCACAAATGTATAGGCAACGAGTACACATCATATTAACAAATAGCATAGAGTGCACACGCACTGTAATGCTCTCTAGTATTTTTCTACAACAAACAAGCAAATCAAGGAGAGTAATAAAGTGCACATGCATTATAGAAGTCTTTAGTAATTTCAGGACAACTGATCTTATTAACAAATGAAAGGAAGTGCACACGCACTGTATATAACTTTTTCATTTTACAAGAATTAGGAAAGGAATAGGAAGGATTGCATCATGGTTGTAGCACTTTAGGTTGCACGCATCTGCACTGAAATTCCATATCTTTCCACAGAAGTACAACATCAAGTGAGACAATCGGAAGTTCTTTTCCCAGAAGTATTTATCAGCGTAGCCAAGACACTGAAATGTCGTAGTAATATTCCATGTTATCATTTTGGCAGTACATCAGGTACACCAAACAGTGGGACCATAATAATGTCTCCATCGCTCACGGTGGTGGACAGCATGTCGTATCAACACCACGCTCTTACAAGGCACACCAACGTAGAATTAGTGCAAAAACCAAATATAGTGCTCCATGATCATGAGGATGGACAGGACAAATGGATATTGCAGTAATTCAGGGTAGTTAGCTCAGAAGGTGAAGGACATTAAGTCACATAGTAGTCTTCATTGAGAATTACAGTAGTAGTTTGCGGCATTCATATTCCAGTTATTGAACATTTCTGTACCATGTATTTAGTATTACAGAATAATTTTCATAAAATTAACTGAATATAGCAATTATTGGCATCATGGGTAATCGTATTACAATAAACAGTGGCAGTCCTTGGCCAGTTACAAAGCATATTTAGTGTGACACAATAATGTTCATAAAATTAAGTGATTATAGTGAACATTGGCACTTATTGGCCGGTTATAAACCATCAGAAGTCATCATTGAAAAGAGAGTCAATTATTGGCATAGCATTAACATAATTCATTTAGTTATACTAATTATTGCCACTCATTGGCCAGTTACCAAAACATCAAAAGTCATCATTGAAAATAGGAACTAATGAATGGCATAGTATTAACATAATTCATTTAGTTAAACTAATTATTGGCACTCATTGGCCAGTTACCAAAACATCAAAAGTCATCATTGAAAATAGGAGCTAATGAATGGCATAGTATTAACATAATTCATTTAGTTAAACTAATTATTGGCACTCATTGGCCAGTAAGTATTGAATCAGTACAAAACATTGTTCATCATTCAGTATTATTCAGAACTCTCTTAAATAGGTAGCATTATTTGGAACTGGTGATACATTTTTTTTTTTGTTAGCAATGCATTGCTTTGGATAATTATAAGGGAAAGCAAGAAGAGAAAAAGAAAAAAAATTTGCTTCTGGGTTGTTCCTGTAAATGAAAAATGTGTAACGTCATTCGTCATGAGTCAGCTGTAGCAAGGTTATGAAACAAGGAAGTATATGTGATCACATTTATAAATGATAGACACAAATGGGTAAAAAAATGCAAGTACTAGTACAGGTTTAATAAGTAACAGGTTTAGTAAGTATCATGAAAAGCTTCTCCTGAAAAAAAATACAAAATTGATTATTGAGCTGAAAGAAGAAACGCATACTATGCTGAAAAGTAGTGAACTTCGAATTAACAGGTAGTGAAATGTGTATAAAAAATGTGTTCCATAGCTGTCCTTTCCAAAACCTTCAGTCATCATACCATACGATATAAAACATACTGTCAAAACAAACTGCAACAAATACTTAAATTACTACATAGCACAAATACATAAACTTCAACATCATCCTCATCTGTAAAGAAAAAACTTCATTATCTATCACTTCATTATCCATATTATCATAACTTCATTATTATCATCACCTGTAAAGAAAAACTTCATTATTCATAGTAGCATATTCTTCATCATTAATCATCAGCATTCATTATCATCTGCAAAAAAAAGTCACCTCATTACTCATTACACAACTATTCCTTATCTCTAGCATATTTCATCACTAAAACTAAGATGTGTAGTTCTGTCTGACAGCCTGTATCAATCGCCTTGTATTCTGAAAGAAAAAATTAGTTAAGACTGCTATTCTACGATGTATAGTATATTCTTGTTAATGCTTGTTAATTCTGATCCATTTACTCTTCCTCATAAGGTTTTTGTATCTTCTTTCGTCTATTCCGTAGTTGAAATTCCCATTTCTGTTAATTTACTTGTTTCACGCATCATTTCTTTCTGAAATTGATGAACAAAGATTAATGTCTTGCATTTAAATCATATACCCATTAAATAATGACTGGTTTATAGTAACATAATTTGAGCATACAGCAGACCATGACAGAAAACGTAATATGTCAAAAGCATAGACAGTGTTCAAAGGCAAAAATGTACACAGAATATCACAATGCAGCAGCAAAAAAAAAAAAAAAAAAAAAATGTAAAACAGTCACGATATTGAGATATCATAAGGCAAAAATGTTAAAGTCAACTGGTGTTTGCTATGTCTTAACCATTTCATATTGCATACAAACAAAACATGAAACAATCGTATATACATAAGAAAGACAAAATGTGACGTTCGTTGTGTTCAGCTTGTATGTAGTGTAGTTAATAGAGGCGAGAATTAAAGACCTTAATGGAGAGAGAATTTGATAAAATTAATACGTCACTACATAGAATTGCATAATTATTCATAAAATACGTAAGTTTGTCTGGAAAAATATGCACCGTCTGATGTGTAACGACAAGAAAAGCGACCTGCTAACCTCACCTTGCCGGGCACTTGCCAAGAAAAAAAAATACGATAGTCATCAATAAGTAGTCACATAATTATAATTTCATAAGTGGTCATAAAAATTAGTAAATGGCATCATAGCATGTTAAATCATAAAGTGGTTTCATTCAACAAAGGGTTTAATGTTCGACACACGGTGGTTGCCCTTACTTTTCCTGGTTCTCAAAGTTTCGACGTGTACAACATTGGGGTGAGGAATGCTGCGAATCCGATACGGACCTGCGTATAGAAGTTCAAATTTACTGCACTTACCTTTTATTCTGCTGGATAAATATTGTGTACGTACTAATATCTTCTGTCCAATGTGAAAGTCACGGCGTGTACAAACCTGTTTTTGCTGTCTTCTCCGGCGCTCTGCGGCACATTTGATGTTGTTGAGCGCAATCTCAATTATTTCATGGTGTCGTAATCGACGAGATGTAGGAAAGTGTACTAATTCTTTAATTTTGTTAGGTGGTTCAGCATTTTTCAGTATAACAGACGGAGATAGCATAGTGGATTCATTTGGTATGGAATTAATTACATCTTGGAATGAGAATATGTGTGTATCCCAATCAATATGTCTTTTGTGGCAGTATATTCTACACAGTTTACCAATTTCTTTCATTAATCGTTCACAAGGGTTCGAAGAAGAATGGTACCTGGATATATAGATCGGAGAAATGTTTCTAGCTCGTAACATGCGTGTCCATATAGCAGAACGAAATTGTGATCCATTATCGGAAATTACTTTCAACACATGCCCTACATGAAACAGAAAATGTTTTACAAATGCTTTCGAAATACTTTTAGCAGTAGCTTTGCGTAACGGAGTGAAAGTAACAAATTTTGAAGTGAGTTCAACAGCGACAAAGATGTAGCAAAAACCTCTGTTAGTTCTCGGAAGTGGACTAAAAATATCTACTGCGGCCATATGTCTTAATTTAACAGGTATAATGGGATATAATGGAGGAATATGTGAAGTGGTGTCTGACTTAGCTTTCTGGCAAATTTTACATGACGCTAAAACTCGTCGTATACGTTTTTCCATGTTGGTAAAATAACAGTTCTGTCTCAGTATAAGAAAACATTTTCTGGCTCCGTAATGTGCATAACTTAAATGAGTATACCAGATTAATTTGTTAACCAGTTCGTCAGGAATGCATAATAACCAATTGTTGCTGTCAGAATGAGAGCGGCGAAACAGAATGACATTGCGTACAGTGTAATGGTTTCTAATCGTAACATTATTCTTATTTTGCCAAAGGTGTTTAATTTCTTTCCACACATTGTCTTTACTTTGCTCTTTTGCTATGTCCTGTAATGACGACGAAATAAAATTTTCAAATGCAACTTGCTGAATGTACATGACGCTGAAATTTGCTTTGCAGAAGTTGGTTGCGACGTCTTGCTGATTGTTGCTGAGAGAACGAGATAGTGCGTCTGCTATAACATTTTGTGTGCCGGGAATGTAAACTATTGTAAAATTAAATTCCTGTAAATAAAGCTTCCATCTGCTTAATCTGTCGTGTGTGAATTTAGACGAAGGTAAGAATTGTATCGCTCTGTGATCTGTGTAAACGGTGGTATGTCTGCCATAAAGAAAGTGCCTAAATCTCGTAAAAGCCCATACAACATATAACGTTTCCAGTTCTGTAACGGAATAATTTCGTTCAGCAGGCGACAGAATGCGACTTGCAAATGCGATGTTTTTGATTACTGTAGAACCATCTTCTTCAATTTCCTGAAAAATATGTACGCCTAAAGCGGTGTTAGAACTGTCGGTGGCAATGGAAAAATTTCTGGTAAGATCTGGGTGCGATAAAAGTGGAGCATTCAACAAAGCATGTTTCAAATAACATCCTCGTGAACAAGATTCTGCGTGTCAAAATTATTGCTTACGTTACTGGAATATGCAATCTGTGCTGTATCTGTTTAAATTCTATCGTACGTGTTATTATTTTCAGCAGGATTCTGTGGCATTTCGACTATTTGAACTGTACTATTATTTCTTCCTGACGTATTACGCTATGGATGACACCTATTGTCTGGCTCATTCATGATAATATGTTGTTGCTGATGTTGTTGCTGCTCATAAGATCGACTGTTATTAAATGTACGCTGAAAATTGTGCTCATCATTTTTACTTCTGTCATGATGGTAATTTCTATACGGCGCATTGCGATAGGAATTGAAATACTGTGTTTTCTGTACGTAGTTGTTCCTTTGCTGCCGTGCGTTACTATTTGTTGTACCTGGGACTATACGTGTACGCGGCGAAACATTAAAGCTTGGTTGACCTTGTAGACTGCATTGTTGGTTAGGTATGCTAAGCGGCTGACTTTCATGCTGTTGTGGTGAAAAACGTCTATTGTTACAAAAATGCGTTCGCTGTTGCTGAAAATTTTGTACATACTGATGATTAAAATTTTATCTGATATTAAAATTACGCTGGTAGTTCTGGAGTGCCTAATGAAAATTGTCACTTTCGGTAAAATTTGTCTTATCGGGTATTCATTATATTTTACTTAATTCTAGGTAGAGCAATAGTTAAAGAACTGTTTTGATAGATATAAAGGATAGTAGAAGAGAAAGCAGCAGTGCAGAAAACTAGAGATGAAACAGCACTACTACAGCTCGGGGCCCTATGCACGCTACGGCACATATTCATTAAAGCGTAATGAATCCCCTGAGGTCAATTACGCACTGCAAATAAGTTTTAGTTTTTGCGTTGCAGGCAATGGCGGTAAAAATCGAAACCAAAATTGCTGTATTCTTGCTAATTCTAGTTCCTGCATTACAGGTAATAGCGGTGAAAGTACCAAAATAAATTGTCGTATACGGTGAAAATCGTGTATCTGTGCTTTGTCATTATTAAATTCCTTAGATTTTCTTACAGATAAAAATTGCTCGTAATCTACGTTCTCGTCACTGAATTCGAGAACACGTTCAGGTTTGTGTGAGAATCTGTTTGTCTATGTCATTTCAGATTTCAAGTTGCGTAGCTTTTCGGATTTTAAGTCGCGTACTCTCTGTTGATTACTTAAATTATACGCACTGCGTGAGTCTGACAAATGTTCGCAAAGTGGCGTCTGCTGTGATGTGTTAATAACTGAAATATTTTTCATCTCTGTTACTTCTTGCTGTAAACTTGACAATTTTCTACGCAACGTGTTATTAGACGAATCGATCTCATTAATTGTCTGCTGTAGATTTTTAAATTCAGGTGTTTGATTAAATGAAACCGGTGAAGTATCGTCTGATTTGCTGTCATTATTACTTTCAATAGCGTCAATACGACTGGCCAATTCATCACATTTTTCAGTATTTTCACCTGATCATCGGTTTTAGAATCGGAGGCATTAATCTGTTTTTGCAGTTTACGTGTAGTTTCGTTCAGTTTTTTAACGTCAGCTTTGACGACGTCGGAATCCTGTGTTAGTTCTAATTGTTCGAATCTGTCTGTCACTGTTTGAATATCTACTGTGTGTGTATCTGTTTTTGATTTAAGGTCAGAAATTTCATCACGTAATTACGCGTTCAACTGTTCGATGGTATTAATTTTGTCGGACACTGTAGCAATATTGTTGTCTACGTATGTTTTTGCTTTCGCAAACGTTTTACGTTTGTCTTCTTGTCTCTGTGCAGTGATTGTTTCCATTACTTGACGTTTTACTTTATTTTGATCCTGAATAAATTTGCGGAAACGCGTATCACTGTTTTGTATGTGAAGATTAAAACGTTCGTCAATTTGAGAGTTCTGTTGGTAGAATTTCGCGTCTATCTTTGCGTCCATTGTACGCGAAAGTTCTGCCGTCATTAATTTAAATTCGTCGCGCAATTGTGTAGCTTTTTCAGAACATTGTTTAGCGACTCCGCTAATTTCGTCTCTAAGTGTTTCTGTTGCCGCTGTTTGCATTTCCCTTAATTCTTGCGCAACAGATCTAATTTCTTCGCTACTTTTTTTTGAACAAGCCTCAATTTCCTCGCGTAACTGTACCTTAGTATCATGACACTGCGCGGCAACGGCTGTAATCTGCTCGCTAAGCTGTCTAGAATTGTTGTCTAATTTTTCATTAAGGCTGTCATGTTTTTCATTAAGCTGTTTGATCTGTTCACTAAGCTGTCAGGAATTGTTGTCTAATTTTTCATTAAGCTTGTCTTGTTTTTCGTTCTGTTGTTTGACCTGTTCACTAAGTTGTTTGAGATTTTCATCATTGTTGTCTAATTTTTCATTCTGTTGTTTGAAATTTTCATCATTATTGTCTAGTTTTTTGTTAACTTCGTTCTTAAACTGTAGCAAAACTGTCAAAATTTGATCCCAGCCCAAATTATCGGCTCTATTCTCCGTGCTGTGTGATGGTGAATCTGCAATTGTCACGTTTTGTGTGACCATTTTGTCATTCTGTAATTTACAAAATTGTTTGCCAGTCAAATGTACACTGTTGGTCACTATTTCGGAATTAAATAGATCCGTCCTACTTTGTGTATCCTGTTCATTTTCATTAGACAAATTTGTGTGTACGTTACTTGAATTTCCCAAACTGGGTGTGTTAAGCTGGGCAGCGCTCATTACAATAGTGCGCCCCGCGTCATCAATTGTCGTCAAATTAACAGAGGAGACAATTGAGGTCGTTTGTTCATCAGTAAGATAAGAATCATCATTAGTGGCCGGAACGCACTGATTGTCAGAGAACGCAGGATTGTCATCATTACACTGCGTGTCACAATTACTATCGGTGAAGTTGCTTAAGTCGGTAATTTCATTCATTATACCTCGCGATGGCCTATTCACAGTCTTTCGCGGCATTTTTACAGTAGTCACAATTATTCACAAAACAAATAAGCACAATGCAAAAGCAACACACAAATACAACAGAGCAACGAATTGTCGATGATCTGAAGAAAGGAAGTCATAAAATTAATAAAAGCGTTGCGCCAAATCCTAATTATATTTAAGCAAATAAAAGCAAAATCTGACTACTTTTCAAAAGATTCTCAACGAAATACGATCCTGGACCGGGTGTCGCCAAGTGTAACCTCCCCACAAAAATGATGTTAAAGACAATAAATGTAAGAACTATCAATCTGAGCCAAGTGTAAGCTCCCCACAAAAATGAAAGTCAATTCAATGATAATGAAATCTAAGTGACAATGAAAAAGCAAATAGACCGAAATGTCGATCTTAGGCCCTGGGCAATCGCAAATATTCTTTGAATTTAAGTGAAACTTTTCTTTAAGGAAATGCATGGGAAACTTTCTTTCAATTCAAATGATTGTTTTCTTAAAAAATTGCTTTGAAAACAAAATTATTATTGGGGCGATTCTTGAACACATTAATTACAGTTAAGATACATTACATTCTCAGATGTGCGCAATGCTGCTTCATTACCTTATTTAAAAAATATACCTCGTCCTGAATCTTGACCAGAGGATCATGTGGACGCCCGCCGACTCCTCACACACCACTGTAACTGTCTCTCGCGCGCTACTACATGCTCTCGCGACTCGCTACGTACAACTGAACTCTCTCGCAACTCGACCGCAACTGCCCTGAACTCTCGCGCGGTCAAGCGCAGACTAGCAATGATAAATAACTCTCTGCTCAGAGATTCTGTCATGCCTCGCCATCGTTGTACTGAATACATACGCGTTTCAATGCACACTCCTGGAAATTGAAATAAGAACACCGTGAATTTATTGTCCCAGGAAGGGGAAACTTTATTGACACATTCCTGGGGTCAGATACATCACATGATCACACTGACAGAACCACAGGCACATAGACACAGGCAACAGAGCATGCACAATGTCGGCACTAGTACAGTGTATATCCACCTTTCGCAGCAATGCAGGCTGCTATTCTCCCATGGAGACGATCGTAGAGATGCTGGATGTAGTCCTGTGGAACGGCTTGCCATGCCATTTCCACTTGGCGCCTCAGTCGGACCAGCGTTCGTGCTGGACGTGCAGACCGCGTGAGACGACGCTTCATCCAGTCCCAAACTTGCTCAATGGGGGACAGATCCGGAGATCTTGCTGGCCAGGGTAGTTGACTTACACCTTCTAGAGGACGTTGGGTGGCACGGGATACATGCGGACGTGCATTGTCCTGTTGGAACAGCAAGTTCCCTTGCCGGTCTAGGAATGGTAGAACGATGGGTTCGATGACGGTTTGGATGTACCGTGCACTATTCAGTGTCCCCTCGACGATCACCAGTGGTGTACGGCCAGTGTAGGAGATCGCTCCCCACACCATGATGCCGGGTGTTGGCCCTGTGTGCCTCGGTCGTATGCAGTCCTGATTGTGGCGCTCACCTGCACGGCGCCAAACGCGCATACGACCATCATTGGCACCAAGGCAGAAGCGACTCTCATCGCTGAAGACGACACGTCTCCATTCGTCCCTCCATTCACGCCTGTCGCGACACCACTGGAGGCGTGCTGCACGATGTTGGGGCGTGAGCGGAAGACGGCCTAACGGTGTGCGGGACCGTAGCCCAGCTTCATGGAGACGGTTGCGAATGGTCCTCGCCGATACCCCAGGAGCAACAGTGTCCCTAATTTGCTGGGAAGTGGCGGTGCGGTCCCCTACGGCACTGCGTAGGATCCTATGGTCTTGGCGTGCATCCGTGCGTCGCTGCGGTCCGGTCCCAGGTCGACGGGCACGTGCACCTTCCGCCGACCACTGGCGACAACATCGATGTACTGTGGAGACCTCACGCCCCACGTGTTGAGCAATTCGGCGGTACGTCCACCCGGCCTCCCGCATGCCCACTATACGCCCTCGCTCAAAGTCCGTCAACTGCACATACGGTTCACGTCCACGCTGTCGCGGCATGCTACCAGTGTTAAAGACTGCGATGGAGCTCCGTATGCCACGGCAAACTGGCTGACACTGACGGCGGCGGTGCACAAATGCTGCGCAGCTAGCGCCATTCGACGGCCAACACCGCGGTTCCTGGTGTGTCCGCTGTGCCGTGCGTGTGATCATTGCTTGTACAGCCCTCTCGCAGTGTCCGGAGCAAGTATGGTGGGTCTGACACACCGGTGTCAATGTGTTCTTTTTTCCATTTCCAGGAGTGTATAAGCCGTCGGACGTAACAGCCTGAAGATGCAACTTCCTCCCAGGCTTCCAGGACGCAGTCCCAAAGAGCGTCCGCAGTAGTTAGTTGGTTTCGTGGCCAGTTCTCTGTTAATGTTCTGGCGACCTCAGCCCACATGTTTTCCATCAGCCTCCCGTGGCGGCCAGTCCATGACGTTGACGCCAATCGTGGAGAGCCGCTGCTGAACCAATGCAGACTTGTGAATGGGAAAATGGTCCTCTTGGAATGTGACGTCCCCTTCTGCGTACAGCATTCGCACTGACGGAAGCATCACATTTTCCAATATGTGGGCATACTGCACGCTGTCAAGAATTCCCACCCCTCTCGCAGAAATCCAACCCCAGAAGGTAACAGATAGCCGGCCACTTCTTCTCGTCGTGGTTACATATTCGCGTCGATGGCGAGTACCTTGCGGCCTGTAAACGATTCGTGGACCGTCGTTACTGGTGGAAAACACCTTCTCATCAGTAAAAATGACGTTGTCCCACGACCCCCTCAGATGGAGCTCCGCAAATGCTAGCCGGTATAAAACGTTGTCTTCGCTGAGCTCTTGATTCACGGCGGATCGTCGTGCATGCAGACCAGCGTCCCTCAGCCTTCGGCGAATCGTGTCACTGGTGCCGGGGAAGTTGGTCTCCCGCCGCAAGTGCTTCGCGCTCAGAAAGGGATTTTCTCTGCTCCTAGACACTAGGTCCCTGTCTTCCGCCGGCCGGAGTGGCCGAGCGGTTCTAGGCGCTACAGTCTGGAACAGCGCGACCGCTACGGTCGCAGGTTCGAATCCTGCCTCGGGCATGGATGTATGTGATGTCCTTAGGTTAGTTAGGTTTAAGTAGTTCTAAGTTCTAGGGGACTGATGACCTAAGAAGTTAAGTCCCATAGTGCTCAGAGCCATTTGAACCAACCCTGACTTCCTGCTGTGAGTTTACTCTCTTCCTGCCTGAGCCAGGAACCCTGTTGGTGGTGCCTCTTTCAAGGCAGATCCTCCACCATCTCGTTGCAGTGGTATGTGGTACGCCATACCGTCTGCCAGCTTCTCTGATGGAACATCCTCCTTCTTCAATGAGAGCGACGACTCTATCTCGAATAGACCTCTTCCAGTGAGCTATTACGGCAGACTGCCTGATGTGTATTTCTGCTTGCCGCTCTTATACTGATCCCAGGAGAGAAGGCAAAAATATTTACGTCAAACGGAGCGGCAGAGGCAGAGGCATGCGGCGCAGCCGTGCTGGCTCGTCCGGGGCTGTTGGCCCACCAACGCCACCGCCAGCTCACTCACTCCCGTCTCGCCTCGGCCAGCCTGGCTGGCCCGTAGCTCGCTAGTACGGACCCGGGCCGCAAGGCCACGATCACCCCTTGAAGGATCAAAAGTTACACCTAACCTACCCAACTCTGTAGTATAAACTAACGCAGCTACAGCTGTTATGCTATAACATGTGCAGGCACACCTACAGTTGACGATTCATTCAAATATTTGACGAACAATACGTTCAAAAATACATTCATTTTTAACATAGCTACCACAAAATATTTCACCCAGCTAGCAATAGCATGACGCAGGAAACTATTCTTTCTTGTAAGCGCTGTGCATTAGATGTAGCCTTAAGAAAACGTGTATTCAATCACGACAACTAAGCGGAATGTAAAAGTAAACAGGTTTGGCGGCAGCTTCTCCAAATAATAGTATATACATAGTATATAATACACGATTTGTGCACTTATAACATGTACTCAGTGTCTCTGAAACAATACGTGCTGCACAACGGAAATTACTTTCTGCTGAGGCATTTCATTTACATCTCAATGATACATGACTACTAGAGAACATTGCTCTTTACAGCAGTCAATCAAAAATGGCTCTGAGCACTATGGGACTTAACGTCTATGGTCATCAGTCCCCTAGAACTTAGAACTACTTAAACCTAACTAACCTAAGGACATCACACAACACCCAGCCATCACGAGGCAGAGAAAATCCCTGACCCCGCCGGGAATCGAACCCGGGAACCTGGGCGTGGGAAGCGAGAACGCTACCGCACGACCACGAGATAGCAGTCAATCCACTTGTAAATTAACACCATGATATCGGAGATATTAGGCAACACGTTACTAGGGATGAGAAAGGCCTTAAGGTTAGCAACTAAACATGCTACTCCCAGCTACTACTGAATAAGAATTTGATTATTAACGTGTCTTCATAACCATGTGTGCGGCGTTCGACTCTCAGTCAGCTTAGACGTTTTCGTCGCCTTATTTCTAATTAAACGAGCGCAGATCTCGCTAATGGTGGACCAACATTGGACATTTCTCGTCTGTTCCTGGTTAGACAACGACGGCGGTAGGCGCTGGGTTCGAATCCCAGTCAGTCAATACAACTTCAGTCGTCATTTAAGGTTCCAACCTCACTGCTGGTGACAATCTGTGATATCTACATTCTGATTTTACGTACTCATTCAACAATCCGATTAGGTGCTGGGTTCGCATCCTTGTCACCAGCATTACATGATGGCATTTCAATTTTAAACATGTGGATCCTTTGTTCCTTGACAATGCAACAATATACAACGTCTTTCGAAGTTAATTACCAAGAAGGTAATTGTCATGTTAGGATTCCTGGTTTCGTGCAAACATTATCGTCATTTACGTTCAAATCAATATTTGATGTCTCTTTCTGCCTAGTGATCGAGTCTCGATAAGGCACAAAGCTTTGCTTGGTTAACAATGGCTTTACGTTCTAGGTTTGCATCCGGATCCAGAACGAAGACGTTGGTCATATCATTTAAAGTGCAACTTCATGTACAAATAACTGTTGATGAGTAATGTGAACAATGATATTACTTGTGATTCGCTGTTAATGTTGGGATTTCCATAGAGTGCTTGCCGCCGTTAATCATGTTTTCTTTTAACTGCTTAGTATTACATAAAGTTGATGCGAAACCACTCCCTGTTGAACTTTGAACGACATTCAGCATGTGTTGGGTAAACCTTTTAGAAAGGAAAGAACTTGTTTCCAATTGCCATACAACTTTATAAATCCATATACTCTCTCAAATATTTAATTGTGCCTAAGGATTACTGAACGATTTATGTAACAAAATTAGTTGTCCCATAACGTTTGAAATGTCACTTATTGTAATTAAGTTTAGTTTACAAACGTTAAGGACTGTCTGATCTCTTCTGTACTATCGTGGTGTTACTTTACACTTGGACAGACTGTCATAAAGACTGGTGTTTTCTAGCAGTCTCTAGCGGTACCCATTGTGTATCTTACAACGACTGTCCCAGGTGCAGCCTACACGTTGGAATTCAGGCGTGACCCACTTTTTTTGCTGTCTAGTGTATGTTGGCGCTGCTCCGCACATTGCGCAACCAGTGAAGTGGCTGCCACAGAGGCATTTCGGAAATGCTACAATTACCATCTGTTGTTTCGCTACAGCCTCGCCATCCAGATCACCTGATGTTAAGCGGTGTTGAATTCTGGCTGTACATTTATATGAAAGATGCTGTGTTCAGTGCTCCAATTACGATCGTAGCTGAATTCGAAGACACGCACTGCGCAGCACATTCTTAACATGATCCCCGAGACACTCTGATCTGTTGTGGAACATTAGGTTTCTCAATTTCAGTTTGTGGCAGAAAACGGTGGGTAGCATGTTAAGCATATTTTACACCAGAGGTACAACGATTAGAAATCGATGTCAGTTTGCTTTTTATGCGGTTTTTGGCTTCAGGACAGTTAGAAACAGTTTTTTCCCATCCGATGTGGTATGACCCTGCTTATTTGGATGAGCTTACCTAACTGACAGTGACACAACTGTTAACTGCTGAACTTTTGCAGTCATACACATTGAAGAGTACAGATGGTGTAACGTGCAACACAAACCATATCCGTCTTACTGCGATTCATCTGTTATTTGTGACCGACTCCATTTGCATTGAGATGTTTAAAGCACCAGCTATCGATAAAATTTTAGTATTTTTTATTTTTATTAATTAATTTACTTTTTTCCATGACGTTTCTCTCTGCATCAGTAATATTCTGTTCAAATTTGATGTCATTCTGAACATGGCTTTGAAACTGGAACTTTGATCATGGACACCTTGTATTATGGATCTGAAATTGCCATCCTAAAATGAAAAAAAAGTGAAAAACATGAAGTACTGAGTTGCAGTATTATAGAATGAGTTTGAAAGAGCCTCCATTGTGTGTCTGCAGTTGGCTGGCTGGTCGAAATGTGCATTATCCAGATTTATGGGGCTTTCGAATATGACGGTGGCGCCATGTTGCAGTGATGGGAACGGATAGCAGTCGTCAGGGTTCCCATCGACAATATTTGACCACCACGAGGCAGGGTCGTCGTACTGTTCACCCTTCAAATCACCGCCTGACATCCAAGAACAAGCAGTGTGTTCCCTGCATTATTCTGTGTCATCCTGCAATATCGGCTGGAGACTAGCAACAGCCAGACAGGGAATTACAACCCAATACGTAGATTTCCGTTATCACCACAATACTGATGGCTACGTCTGGAATGATGCCATAACTGGGAAGCATGGACTGCCAACGAATGTGTCTCTGTGAACTGTCTGTGTGGTGTTGAGGTACTGCCGTGCCTAGCGAGGTCCCTAGATGTGTCCCCTGTAGAACCTATGTGGGACCAGCTCAGACGTCAATTCCATTCCAGTACCAGTAGACAGGATATCTAGGGCCACCTACAACAGCTGTGGGCCAGTCTGACTCAGGAGAGGCTACACTGATGAGCCAAAACATTATGACCACCTGCTTAATAGCTTGTTTGTCCCACTTTGGAACGAAATACATCACTGATTCTGCGCATCAGCGACCCGACAGATTGTTGGTAGGTTTTCGGATGTATGTGGCATTACATATCTGCACACAGATCGTGTAATTCGCGCAAATAACCACCTGCTGACTTGTGCACGCGGTGATGGCGCCCGATAGCGACCCAGACGGGTTCCGTAGGATTTACATCAGGCGAATGTGGTCGCCGAGACATCAACGAGAGTTCAATGCAATGTCCCTCAAATAACTGTAGCACCGTTATGGCTCCAAAACAGGGACAGTTATACTGCTGAAAGATGACATCGCCGTCGGGGAAGATATCAAGCATGAAGGGATGCAGGTGGTTCGCAGCTGTCAGCGTGTCTTCGATTATTAGCACAGGTGCCGTGTAAGTGTAGGAGATTGTCTCCCGTAGCATAAGACTGCTCCCACCACCTGCGTCTGTGCTGTATCAAGCCGCCGTTCACTTCGATGACGGCATTTGTGGAGACAATCGGCGATCTAGTGTAGCAAAAATGTGATTCACCTAGGATAGGGCTTAACAACTGGCCCGTTTTGAGCACGAGTACTCGCGTCTGCTCAGGCACGTGCTCGCGAGCAGCTGCGTGGTCGCGGAGTAGGGAGGGAGGGGTGGGAGGGGAAATGCGCGCGCACGTTTGAATAGGGCCGCAGCGTGCCTATTGAATTCGCGCCGACTGTGTAACGTTTAAAGTACTACGATCAGCTCTTAACAGTCACTTCGCTGATTAAGAATCATGTGAAGTCGCCGTTGTGTAACCCCAACCATGCTTTCGCAGTTCAACCCCCATTGGGAAGAATTGTATCTGTTTACAGAAAAAGATGGTGTTGCAAAATGTTTAGTATGTCACAAAACGCTGAATTCTTTTACGAAATTTAATTTGCAACGACATTATATGTCGTACCACGCGAAAGACTACGGACGTGGAAAATGTGATTGACCAGATCGTGCACAGGAAGTTATTAAACTTAAAAGGAAGCTATCCGAAGAAGATCTGGACGACGAAGAAAAATCAACTGAGGCAGCTCTCAGAGTGGGTTACAAAATTGCTTTGCTTTTAGCAAAATCCCTGCGCCCCTTAACTGATGGCGATTTAATAAAAGAATGTTTGGTAGTTGCAGCGGAGCATTTGTGTCCATCTCAAGTTGAACAATTTCGGATTGTGCCATTATCTAACATGACCATTATGCGTCGCATACAGGACATGGCAGACGACGTCCAGAGCCAGCTTGCAAATATCTGTAAAGATTTTATGGCGTATTCTCTAGCTCTGGACGAAAGTGTTGATATCACTGGAACAGCGCAGCTTGCCATATTTATTAGAGGTGTTAATAGAGATCTTCAGGTGAGGGAGGAGCTCCTCGATGTAGTAGCCATGAAGAACACTACAACCGGAGGTGATATTTTAAGTAGCGTTTAAGAAAGTGTTGAAAATATAGGAATTTCGTGGAATTCTTTAGTTTCAGTGTCTACAGATGGTAGAGGCATACACTAAGCTAGTAAAATTATGTGGCACGTCTACATTCTCCTTTATTTGTTTTATTTGTCGCAGTAATAATTCGTGAGTGATATCACTGCAGGTGGCCGCGGATTTACGTCTACTGGCGGCAGCTGTTGTGTACCCCACGTGACTCTCCCCACTCTCCGCTCTGGTCCGGTAGTGGGGGTAGCGTGCTCGCGCTGCTCCGTGCTCGCGCCTTGCTGCTCACAGCTTGCTCTGCGAGCACGTATGTTGTGAAGCCCTGACCTAGGAGCCCACACGTTTCTATTGATCAGTTGCTGAATTCCGGTGGTCAAGTGCCCACCCACTGCGTTGGTAACTGGCGATGTCGTTGGCTCAACATGTGAACACGTAAAGGGGTGGTCCGCTGCGGAGCTCCGTGTTCAACAATGTGCGATCAACGGCGTGTTCCGAAACACTTGTGCGTGTGCCACCATTGTGCCGTTTCGGCAGAGATGCCAACAGCTCACCATCTGTTCTGCCTTGCAGAGCAGCCACGCCTACGAACGCCGCATTCTGCGAACGGTTGTGGACATCCAACCATTTAGCGCCTAGTGGTAGTTTCACTGTCCTTCTACCTCTTTCCGTAGATGCTCACGAGGTAGCATGCAAACATTCGATCAGCTTCGTCATTTCTGAGATACTCGTTCACAGGCTCTGCGTAATAATAATCTGCCGTTTGTCAGAGTGGCTTTTCTGAACAGATTTCCCCATTTGCAGTCCATATCTGCGCTAGGGTAATCCCCCGTCCGTGTCTGCTCGGCTTACATGGTTTTGTTACCGCGTCACGTGGCCGCAACGCCAATGTAGCCGTGGACAGTGATAATAAATGTTTTGGCTGATCAGTGAACACCGACTTTATGAGAGCCTTCCCAACCGATTCAGTATACGCATCCAGGCCTAAGTGGGTACAACGTCATACTGACAAGTGTGCACATACTGCAAGCTCTCTGTAAATTTTATTCGATTTTGCAATCACCGCAATAACATCAGATACCCTCTCATCCCGTAAGCTTTCATTCCTTTTCCTCCTCTCCTTCTGACTGGCTCACTTTCTTTGTTTGACGGTGTATTCTGGTGTGAGATACATTGTGTTTTCTGGCAGAGGGTTCAGGTTGACTTCATAGGAAGACAGATGATATTTATGTTTATCTACAAGGTAAAGATAATTGAAGTAGCAACAGAAGAAGGATTGCTGCAATTATTAGCTTAAAGGTGTTTTATTATTTTACGCTAGATTCGCAGCGAGCCTATTCCGGAGACAAACAAATAGGGCAACAAAGCAATCGATTTAGCGTCTAGCACGATTGTTGAGGTAACTAGGCGCTCCAAAAGGTGTTGAGATGACCTGTAAGTGCTTATCAGTGATAAATTACAAGCCTTTCACATAAAACTACGAAAATTGGCACTCAGGCAAAATATTCATGAGAGATGTTACCACACAACTCGGCACGCAGATTACATCTCACCATTTCATATCCCGAAATTGCTTAAATCTTTGTAACCCCGGAGTTGAAGCACGTTTACACATTGTGAACTGATATTTATTAAGCTACCCAGAACATGACTTACGCTTTGTTAAACATGTTGTAAATGACTGCCTTGTTAACTGGTATTAGTAGGGAACTGAAGATAATCTTCTTATTATTCCTATTGTTATTAATATTATTATCATTAGCATTACATATTTATTATTTTCTCTAAAACTTGTCCTGCTGTATGAGTAAAGCAGGAGCTACCATACGTTATTGCTCTAGGCATAATAGTATTTTTGAAGTTATTAAGTCTAATAATGCAATACTAAAGTCATTAATTTATAGTATGTAACTTAACAGTAAGTAGTGAACCGTGTTAGACTTTGGAACAATTTTCATACTTTCGCCTCTAGCCAGCTCTGTAATAGAAGATTAATGTACTTTCTTATTGCATTTTTAAGTGATAGTATTCACTTTTTCTTTGCTGCAGCATTTTTCTGAAATTAAATCGGAAAAGTAAGGTTTTCCGAAATGTGAAAAAATATTCCAAGTTACCATATGCTCAGGTGCCTCGGAAAAAATATTCTCTTGACATTTCAAGTATTTAACTCGAGAAAATCTTGTCGTTACTGTGTTTAATGGTCTATCTGTTACTTACATTATTACTTTACCAGACACCAGGAATCAGCAAATTAAATCATTTAAGAAGAAGCATTATCAAAAAGCAGTCACTAGTTATACATTTTGAAACGGAAGCTATTGGCAGCTATTAAAAATTTCCATTTTGAAGAGATGGAAAAGTGCTGAGTCTCTGAAGAAACTCAATTCATATGCAAATATCACATGGTCACTGGTAGAAAACCTTCCGTTCCAAGGAATAAAATACAGCACGATCGATGAAGATCGCTTAACCGTCCACTGGCTATATCACTGGTTTTGAAAATATACAGAATTATATTCACCATAAAATTTTGGAACTAAGCAATTAAGAATAGTTTCCAAGTAGTTTAAACATATTATACAGCGCAGCAAATGTTTAGCGGTCAAAACACGCTCTAAGAGAAGAAGAAGAAGAAAAACACACACCATGAAGGAGTCATGAAAACTGGTCAGAAAACTGATATTCATACAGATATCGGTGGAAAATGCGAGCGATGGATGAAGTGTGGCCCTGCAGCGCAATTTCACCGCGCAGTTGTCAAGGATAGTAAACAGGGAACACGTCGACACCAGACATAAACTCTTCGAAAATTTCATTCCGCGTACTCAGTTGGACAATAATTACGCCTGGCCGACAGACACGTGAACGATATACGCAGGGGCCAGCATTTGAGAGAGGGTGTACAGTTGGTCTCAGAGAATCCAGTTGAAGTAATCGGCCAATCGCTCGCCACTATTCGATGACGTTGGCGGGACTGGGTGAACTATGATCGAACACAGGGTCAAGAAGGAAGCGGTCGACCTTAGAGAGACGACAGAACGTGAGGAGCGTGCAATCTTCGAAAAGGCAATCAAAGCCCCGGATTCATTATTATGGTCGATCCGACGTGAAAGTGGAGCTTCAGTGACCACAGGGTCCGTTAATAGGCGGCTCAAAGAAAGGGGCGTGATTTAGGGTTACCAGATTATCTAATGGAAATGTAGGACACATTGGTAAAAAATGTAGCACATTTGTCAAAAATGTAGGACATTATCTCTCAATGAATAAAAAATGTAAATTTCAAATTTAAATGCTATTTATAATACCCACAGGCATATATATATATATATATATATATATATATATATATATATATATATATATATATATATATTCTGACACATACAATGTTAAATACGATAATCAACAGCAGTCAGTTATTCTCTGAAGAACTATTCCTAATCAAAACATTTAGCTTCTTTGAAATATAATCAAAAAATTCCAAACAACTTTACAAAAACAATACCTTTGACCGAATCAACAGATAATCTGTTCCTTTCATCTGTCCACTGTGATCTTATTACTGAAAATACTCTTTCAACATTATCATTATGTGCATGAATAGCAAAAAAATACATGAATTAGTTTCAACAGTCCAGAATGGCAGTCCTCATGCTTGCTACCACTAAAATATCTAACCCATTTATCATTAGAGGACAATTTCTCTAGTTCAGAGGTATGATGTGGCAAAAACTGGTTCAAAATTACATATCTCATCACAACACTTGACATCATCTCTTACAATGCCTTTATCACTCAAGAACAGTACACACTTTTGTATATCATCCATGCATACTTTATCATTTAAATTTAACCACCTAAAACAACAGAGGTCTTACAAGAAACACACCGTTTATCTAAATAGCCCAGACATTCGCCATACAACGAAACGGCCTCCTGCTCAAAATTGTCAGCTTCTTTATCAAGGCCCGGCCCTCCTTCCAAGCACTTATCAAGACCTTTTTCGTCTTTAGTGACATGAAATTAGTCTCTAATCTATTCTTAAGAAGACAACACGCATTATCTAAAATTGCGATCATCTCAACAATGGATGTTTGTTCACTTTCAAGTTGTATCCCATGATGGAACACAGACATCAATGAATGTAAGTCATATAAATAAGCCTTACTCAAACTGTTTTCAAAGAAAGTCTTTAGAACTTTAGGAGCATTGGATGTAGACAAACAGTAAGATTTCAAAGCCTCATAAATTTCAATTATTTTGTCAAGCGCAGCAAACAGAAATAACCACCTGGTTTTACTGGGACTAAGAAGCTGTTTGTAACTAATTTATACAAACCTACAATAACGCTTGAGTTCCTCAGTTCTTACTGTATATGTAGAAAATAAAGTGTGAAGCCTGAAAACAATACACTCTAAATCCACAATTAAAATATCCGACTTATGCTGAATGGTATAGTTAAGAATGTGAGCTGGGCAACCCACTCCAACTAAATTTTCATTAATGTAGGACTTTAGTTTGGTGAATACATTTTTGCCCTGTGGTCGACTTAAACCACCAAAATTTGTGTTCGTATCGTCAGCACCAAATGCGACACATTTCTTTTACATTCCTACCCCTATTAAAGCGTCTCGAACATATGATGATATTGTTTCTGCACGTTCATTTGATGTAGTTTTAATTTCGATTATCTTTGTCTGCATACCGCCAGCTTTAACGTGAAAATACTGTATTAAAATAGGAAATACTTTGTGGGAACCATAATTACTGCTGTCAGTACCAACCCAAAAAAAAATCTCTTCTAGACGTTGTATCGCCACGTCAACAGAATGTGGTGCAAGGACTTTGTTAATAATAGCTTCGGTCTTTGTTCTTGCGCACGAAACTTTCTTCGCAATTTTAGAATCACCGTATAGTTTTGCGTTTAGTTTCGGCGTGCTGTCCATGGATTTGTATGATGCATGGTGATTAACAGCGTGAAATGCAAGCGTTGCCACTGCAGCGGTAGTACTATGTGCTGACTGTGTGGGCTGAGCAAAGAAACCTTTGATATCTGACGTACTGACAGAATTTTGAGATGTTTTATGTTTCTTGGAAGATAAGTGTACTTCCAAATCTTGTGCACCTACAAGAGAAACGTCTCCGTCTTAATATAGTGATAATATACTAAAATTGGCAATTATTAATTAAAACTCTTTAAATAATCGCCATAGCACTATGCCGATCAAAGTCAGACGAAAGATAAAAAAACTGTTTGATAACCTTACCTTTGTGTGCAACAGAAACATATATTCCTGGAGGACAAATAGGGCATTGTGCTTCACATTCGCTTCTTCCTGCCTTGAAATGCTTATACTTTAACGACAATGCGACACTGAATTTGCATTTTCTTTCCGGCGTTTCGGCTTGTAAAAAAAGCACTGTGAATTAACTGTTGACTTTCCACAATCTTAATCTTCGATAACCAAACTGCAAATGGAAGAGAGAGCAAATCAAGTCATTAGCTCTTCACATCTGTATTATGATTCGTTGTCTCGATTTCCCGTCATCGCACCGTTACCAACATCTGTACAACACGCAGACACTGCCGACACCGAAGTCCGTTTTAACCCAGAGTGCAAATGCTGTGTAGCTAGATCCATCGTTCTTTGTTACTGCTGTTGTTGTGGTCTTCAGTCCTGAGACTGGTTTGATACAGCTCTCCATACTACTCTATCCGCTGCAAGCTTCTTCATCTCCCAGTACCTACTGCAACCTACATCCTTCTGAATCTGTTTAGTGTATTCATCTCTTGGTCTCCCTCAACGATTTTTATCCTCCACGCTGCACTCCAGTACTAAATTTCTGATCCCTTGATGCCTCAGAATATGTCCTACCAACGGATCCCTTCTTCTAGTCTAGTTGTGCCGCAAACTGCTCTTCTCCCCAATTCTATTCAGTACCTCCTCATTAGTTATGTGATCTACCCATCTGATCTTCAGCATTCTTCTGTAGTACCACATTTCGAAAGCTTCTATTCTCTTGTTGTCCATACTATTTATCGTCCACGTTTCACTTCCATACATGGCTACACTCCATACAAATACTTTCAGAAACGACTTCCTGACACTTAAATCTATACTCGATGTTAACAAATTTCTCTTCTTCAGAAACGCTTTCCTTGTTCCATTCTACATTTTATATCTTCTCTACTTCCACCATCACCAGTTATTTTGCTCCCCAAATAGCAAAACTCCTGTACCACTTTAAGTGTCTCATTTCCTAATCTAATTCCCTCAGCATCACCCGTCTTAATTGGACTACATTCCATTATCCTCGTTTTGCTTTTGCTGATGTTCATCTTATATCCTCCTTTCAAGACACTGTCCATTCCGTTCAACTGCTCTTCCAAGTCCTTTGTTGTCTCTGACAGAATTACAATGTCATCGGCAAACCTCAAAGTTTTTATTTCTTCTCCGTGGATTTTATTTAATACCTACTCCGAATTTCTCTTTTGTTTCCTTTACAGCTTGCTCAATATACAGATTGAATAACATCGGGGAGAGGCTACAACCCTGTTTCTCTCCCTTCCCAACCACTGCCTCCCTTTCATGCACTTCGACTCATCTAACTGCCATCTTTTTTTTTTTTTTTTTTGGTAAACATTTCTGGAATACAGTGATCAATTAATTGTTATATTTAGATTAAAGTTCAGTCTTGATCACGTTATGTCTGTTTTAATGAGTAACCGGTTTCGGTTTTTTCTATAAAACCATCTTCAGACCCATTGGCTCCTTTGGGCTGGTAGGTGGAGCTCCCCTTGCTGCTGTGCAGTCAACTGATCAGTTGACTGCACAGCAGCAAGGGGAGCTCCACCTACCAGCCCAAAGGAGCCAATGGGTCTGAAGATGGTTTTATAGAAAAAACCGAAACCGGTTACTCATTAAAACAGACATAACGTGATCAAGACTGAACTTTAATCTAAATATAACTGCCATCTGGTTTCTGTACAAATTGTAAATAGCCTTCCGCTCGCTGTATTTTACCCCTGCTGCCTTCAGAATGTGAAAGACAGTATTCCAGTCAACACTGTCAAAATCTTTCTCTAAGTCTACAAATGCTAGAAACGTAGGTTCGCCTTTCCTTAATCTATTTCCTAAGATAAGTCGTAGGGTCAGTATTGCCTCACGTGTTCCAACATTTCTACGAAATCCAAACTGACCTTCCCCGAGGTCGGCTTCTACCAGTTTTTCCATTCGTCTGTAAAGAATTCGTGTTAGTATTTTGCTGCCGTGTCTTATTAAAGTGATAGTTCGGTAATTTTCACATCTGTCAACACCTGCTTTCTTTGGGATTGGATTTATTACATTCTTATTGAAGTCTGAGGGTATTTCGTCGGTCTCATACATCTTACTCACCAGATGGTAGAGTTTTGTCAGAGCTGGCTCTTCCAAGGCTATCAGTAGTTCTAATGGAATGTTGTCTACTCCCGGGGCCTTGTTTCAACTTAGTTCTTTCAGTGTCCTGTCAAACTCTTCACGCAGTATCATATCTCCTATTTCATATTCATCTACATTCTCTTCCATTTCCATAATATTGTCCTCAAGTACATCACCCTTGTATAGACCTTCTACATCTACATCTACATCTACATCCACACTCCGCAAGCCACCTGACGGTGTGTGGCGGAGGGTATCCTGAGTACCTCTATCGGTTCTCCCTTCTATTCCAGTCTCGTATCGTTCGTGGAAAGAAGGATTGTCAGTATGCCTCTGTGTGGTCTCTAATCTCTCTGATTTTATCCTCATGGTCTCTTCGCGAGATATACGTAGGAGGGAGCAATATAATGCTTGACTCTTCGGTGAAGGTATGTTCTCGAAACTTCAACAAAAGCCCGTACCGAGCTACTGAGCGTCTCTCCTGCAGAGTCTTCCACTGGAGTTTATCTGTCATCTCCGTAACGCTTTCGCGATTACTAAATGATCCTGTAACGAAGCGCGCTGCTCTCCGTTGGATCTTCTCTATCCCTTCTATCAACCCTATCTGGTACGGATCCCACACTGCTGAGCAGTATTCAAGCAGCGGGCGAACAAGCGTACTGTAACCTACTTCCTTTGTTTTCGGATTGCATTTCCTTAGGATTCTTCCAATGAATCTCAGTCTGGCATCTGCTTTACCGACGATCAACTTTATATGATCATTCCATTTTAAATCACTCCTAATGCGTACTCTCATATAATTTATGGCATTAACTGCTTCCAGTTGCTGACCTGCTATATTGTAGCTAAATGATAAGAGATCCTTCTTTCTATGTATTCGCAGCACATTACACTCTATATACTCCTTCCACCATTCTGCTTTCACTTCTTGGTTACTATGGAATGTATATGCTGTATCACTGTAGCTTTGTTGCCATAGCGACTTGCAGCTGCGGCTAATAACCAATTATTCGTTTCTATTTTCACAGCTGCCAGTTCATTTCTAACGATCACTGTTTGTTTCTGAAAATATAGGACATTAGAGACTTTTCAAAAATTCCCCCCGGACGCCGGACAAACGGTTAAAATGTAGGGCATGTCCGGGAATTTCCGGACGTCTTGTAACACTCGGGATGAGCTCATGACACCCCTGTGCAAGCCCATTTGCAGCTGTGTCGAGCACATTGTGCCTGGAATGTCATTGACTTCAGTGATTGGCCCCTCTTTTAACTGAGCCCTGACGACCAGTGAACACGTGTCTGGATACACCTCTGTCAGCGATGGGACACCAATGTGACTGCCATCCGGCACACGGCCCGACACTCAGGAGTAATGGTATGGGGTGCCACTTCATTTCATAGCCGGATCCCTTTGCTTGTCATCTGCGGCAGCCTTACAGCACATAGATATGTCGACGATATTCTACACCTCACGGCAAGCCATTCTGGGCTTACATTCCAGCAAGATAACGCCCGTCCGCATACGACGAAAATTTCTGCTGGTCGTATCCGTGTTCGCCACGCCCCAAGTGAAGAAAGTTTGGAGCATTATGGGCGGGGGCCCTCCAACCATCTCGGGATTTTGACGATCTAACTCGGCAGTTGGACATAATTTGGAAAACACCCAGGAACTCTGTTAATCAATGCCAAGCCAAATAACTACCTGCATAAGAGCTAGAGGTGGACAAACACGTTACCAAGTTGCTCAGTTTGTGAAGCTCTTTCTCTTGGATAAATCACCCAATTTTTCTGAGATTGTAATCATTTGTTCGACTGTACATGTACGTCACGTCTATCAGTTGCTGTCCACTTCGGATAATTTCTTCGTGCTGCGTCGTTTTTATTGTCTTAGAGAGTATATTGCACAAAATAGTCTAATGTCTCATAACGACAGAAACAGTAGAAAATTCCAAAAACTGCTTATGGCGGTCTCGAGTGCGGATTCCTTCATTTGATTCTAAAATCTGTCACTAGGTTGACATACCGACCAGGAAACATCATGTGTTCCTAGGTATACTAGCCTCTCGTCTTTACAAAAGTCCTAATTAATGAGGGAGAATTTGAAACGAAAATAGAGGATGAAACAAAAATGATTTGTTAAGTTGTTTCTAACGTTTCCGACTACATGGATTTCTTTTTGTCGCTTTTCAATCCTTTTGCCTCGGTATCTCCCAGAGTCATGTTTGCAATGAGTCGAAAAGTAGTGTACTCTTACATCCAACAGTGCATTTACTAGAAATGTAATCCCTATGTAGATCATTTGTATCCTACTGTATGAGTAACCCTCCGGTTCGTATGTGAGCCCGTAAGCCAGCACAACTCCGCATAGGATTTACATACAAAATCAATTTGATACTGCACTAAACTTACTATCGTAATTATAACAAATTTCCCAACTACTGAGCTTTCCGTAAAACACAGTCATCACAGTTCTTTATAGATGACCATGCTATCCCATTACTAGTTACTAATGTATTTACATTGAATAACTTTACAATTACGTTTACTGCTATATAATAGACAACATAACATTTCACTGATCTCACAGTGTTTCCACGTTACTTGTTGAATAAAATTAAGTCATTTGTTCGTGGTTAGTATCACCTGCATATCACATCGCGACACTCTTTCCCTCACCATAGGCGTTATTGCAGCTGTTTACACTTCATCACAGGCATCTTCGTCCTCATTGAACACCTCTGGTCTGTTAACATACCTCATCTTTGTTTCTATTTCTGATATCTACTCTGAACTTGTTGAGTCCATTGCTAGATGTGTTGTCAATAACTAAAATGTATCGACCTTCGTAATTAACAGTTGTGTGTCGCCCTGAAGAGGTTCATCTCTCCTAGTTCCCACTAAGCCACTAAGGCGTGGGATGGGGGGGGGGGGGTGTCACTGTACTTTTCTTCCTTACTTTTGTCCGCCCATAGCTATCCTTTACTGTAACATAAAACTGATTTTATGACACATATATAAAAATGTATCCAAGTACGCAACATTGACATATGTGAAATTTACTTAATAGGAAATATTATCTGTTGGTAAAATTCTGATACTCTGCATCGATAATCAGCTTCTTGCTGGATATTAAACAATTCACCGTTAATTTACTGCCAGGTACAGGTTTTTATTCCGCTTCTAGATTGAGTCTTTGTAACCATTTGATCACCCACACTCCCGAACGAGCAAGTAAATATAATAAATATTCGTGTAATTTCACGATCGAGAATGTTTCTAAACAAATGCCTTGTTCTGTTAAATAGATAATGAAGTTTTGAAACTGTATATTGTTCAAAATATAAATGCTTGCTACACCCTGGAAGTATACATAGCAGAGTTTAATTGTTCGCTTCTGCTGACTGACATAAACTACCGCTCTTAATTTCAATACACTCTGGTATTTCAGATTTACAACACAAGTCAAACGTTATTTCTCACAAAATATAATTATATTAACTTCCACATATATAATACAATCACAATCATCATATTTTACTTTCATCGAAGTATCCTCCTTTGGATTTAATGACTGCCTCACAAACTCGAGGCATGTGTCAATCAGTTTTTGAAGGTATCGTGAATCTATATGATTCCACACATTCTTAATAATATTCCAGAGATGTTTCTTGCTGGATGTATTAACTTCCCTGATACGTCTGTCCACTTCATCCCAGACCATTTCAATGCGATTACAATAACGGCTATGGGACGGCCATACCATATCATTCAGTACTTTCTGTATTTCCTTTGATGCAATGTAGTTCGCACAGTATGCCGACCGATGTTTTGGGTCATTATCCTGTTGTAAGGTGAACCCATTCCCTATTAAGCGCAATCCATTTCGTATTGCATGATACTGAAGTATGCGGTGGTATTCCTTCTTATCCATACATCCTTCTATTTTCACAATGTCGCCAGCTCTATCTTCGGCAAAACATCCCCAAACCATAAGAAAACACGGTGTTTAACTGTAGGTAGAACACACTGCTGGGCTACCTTTTCCCCTGCAAATCGTCGAACGAATATTCTCCTTCTGGTTCCAAAAATCTCGAACTTCGATTCATCGGTGAATAACACCTTCGTCCGCTCTTTTGATGTCTAATTACGATGTTTTCTAGCCCATTCAAGTACCTTCTGTTTATTTATGGGACTTAGAAGGGTTTATCTTGCTGTGCCACATCCTTTTAAACCGGATTCAGTCAGTCTCCTTTTTACTATTGCAACAGATATTGTTGTATTAATTTCTACCAATTCTGCACGAATTTGAAGCACTGTTTTGAATCTATTTCTCTTACTGGTAATTCTGATATATTCATCATCACTTTTAGTTTTTTTACGAGGTAATCCTGGTCCTGGTGTGTCCTTATTGCTACTTGTTGCCTTCTGGCGGTGAAGGGTTTATTGCACTCCCCCTATAGACACACTACACTGTTTCGCAATTTGACGCATAGATAAACCTGCTTGGCTAGGTGCTAAAATTGCAGCACGTTTTCCTATGGATATCTCCACTCTTGGAGCCATACTAGCGACGTGCACATTTCAGTGTCACGAAGGAACTTTCGTACAGGAACTAAAAGTTATGTATCGTAGTAATGCTTGCCGTTCACTGCGGACATCACATTACTACAGGGAACAACACAGGTGCACCATATGCGGTCTCAGTCGGGAAATAGGTAAACAAACATATGGGATAGGTACATAACGTTTATGTGCACAATATTGTATCTGTATGACCACAAACAAAAATCATGACATGTGTACAGCTGTTGTACTATTACTTTGCTTCCTCAACCGTCCCCACGGTATTAGATCTTATCTAAAGAGAACTAGATGTCATTTATTGGGTGTATTGAAGTTAATGAGCGGTAGTACTATTTTCGGTGACCAAAGAAGTAGGCAAGGTACGTTTTTAATATGATAAAATTCGCTGTTAAAGTTGTGGATTTCTAGTAAATGAGTGATGAATCGCTGTAATTTGTCATTTTCTGAAAATCAGTTGTATGACGTGCAGGTTATGCCAGGATGTTCACTGAGCTGCGCATTAAACTCAGACGAGCACTGGTTTGACTGGTACAGGTCACACATTCAGTTTCTTTCAAAATAAAATGATTTATTCATTATGAACTGTGTTGAATTCCACGTACAACTCCCTGACTTACAAGTGCTCTTATTTGCGCAACACTGTATGCATGATATTTCAAATAACTTGCAGCTTACTGGGTACACATGTTCTTTACTAATTGCTTTTAAATGTTACCTTTCGAACTACGAAAGTGTAGACTCATTTTCAAATGGTTCAAATGGCTCTGAGCACTATGGGACTTAACATCTGAGGTCATTGGTCACCTAGAACTTAGAACTAATTAAACCTATAAACCTAACTAACCTAAGGACATCACACACATCCATGCCCGAAGCAGGATTCGAACCTGCGATCGTAGCGGTCACGCGGTTCCAGACTGAAGCGCCTAGAACCGCACGGCAAAAATCGTTGAAATGGGGGTTTTAGCTGTACTAATTTCTGAGATTTGCAATTCAGTTGCTTTATGTTCAGGACATTTGCCGTAAAATCCGTTCGGACGACAGTAATTTCACACGAGAAACAGCATATTCGCTTGTCAAGTAATACGAGGGGCAGTTATCTAGTTTTAATTATAATCTCGAAAACGTAAAGTCTCGTAATTTATTTTTAGGGTTCCGTATCCCTATGGGTAAAAACGGAACCCTTATACGACTTGTTGGTTGTGTGCCTGTCTGTCCGACTGTTTAAAATCCTTTTCCTCGAGAATGGGTAGACATATCAAGCTGAAAATTGTCACAGGTCTGCTGCAGTCAGTGCACTCAAAACTACAGCTACTTATGTCAGATATTTTGATACTCACAAACACATTCATCAAAACCTGTAGGGTACTTCCTGTTGGCGTAGAATCATGAAATTTGGCAAGAAGTAAGATTTTACTGGAAAAGTAAAGGAAAAAATTCGAAACATGAAATTTGTAATTATGTCACAGGAAAAAAAAATTCTCATTTGCTGTCTAACTGTCTGTCTGTTTGTCTGTCCTCCTGTTAAGAGTCGTTTTTCTCAGGAACAGGTAGACAACTTCAAATTGAAAACAATCTTAACAGTCTTGGAATCCGTGAGGCCTATATCTTACCTGCGTCATTGTCGAGATTTTCGATTCTCGGAACGGATGAACTGTCTGTACACACGTCTGTTTGTAAAAAGTGGAACACTGAAAATCAGTAGTTTGCAACACGCCATGGTGAGAGAACGTGTAGGACAGAGAAGCCATAATAAGTAATTTAAATGGCAGAGAGGTGACGTGCATGTAGGCCCAACAGCAAGCTCTTTTATGTGACCGGACAGGTCACTGGTACTCAACGATTAGAGGGCATGGAGCCGTCATACGGAGAGGAAATGTGTAGCCAAGTGGCAATAGGCCTAGCCTACATCACACGGTGGAACATCGGCATGCGAACGATTGGTCCCCGACGGGCGGGTTGTAAGTAGGCTGTTTAGGTTCTTATATTGGTAACGCCACCGTCACCTAGCGCTCTGTATGAAAATCACTGGCTGTGCCGTGTGCAGTCTGTGGCTGGGTGGCATTGTTGTAATATTCGCTATTGTAGTGTTGGGCTGTTGGCTGTTAACAGCGCGTAGCGTTGCGCAGTTGGAGGTGACCCGCCAGCAGTGGTGGATGTGGGGAAGTGAGATGGCGGATTTTTGAGAGCGGATGATCTGGACGTGTGTCCATCAGATTTGTAAGAATGGATGTCATGAACTGCTACACATATTATGACTTTTGAACACTCTTAAGGTAAATACATTGTTTGTTCTCTATCAAAATCTTTCATTTGCTAACTATGCCTATCAGTAGTTAGTGCCTTCAGTAGTTAGAATCTTTTATTTAGCTGGCAATAGTGGCGCTCGCTGTATTGCAGTAGTTCGAGTAACGAAGATTTTTGTGAGGTAAGTGATTTGTGAAAGGTATAGGTTAATGTTAGTCAGGGCCATTCTTTTGTAGGGATTTTTGAAAGTCAGATTGCGTTGCGCTAAAAATATTGTGTTCTACCGTATCTTCCTTTGCCGTCGGCGTTGTCGTTGTTACCGTGAGACACCGTTATACCAAGAGGAAAGGCGCGTCGATCTTTGAGCATGAGATATGATGACCTTAAGCCATTGACAACACACAACGGTCACGGTAGCACCTGATTCCAGAATAGCTGCAGTAGTTAAGATCTACGAACTATCCCCTCTTGACCAGGTCCCCAAAACTTAACTCGTAACGAGATCCCTTCAAAGCAAATTGTCATGACGATCGTCTATAAAGGCTTCGTACAACGAGAAGAAATGTTACAGTCTATGGAATAATAATAGATACGACCAAACTGTCTTGTCTCTTCTGCTTTATTTAACATAACTTCGTTCACAGTTTCATTTCGCATTCACCACTCATTCACCGAAACCCTTTGATGAACAGTTTTGGTTGCTTGACACCAACAGTCAATGATAATGATACAGCTTTTCTCCTTTTTATAAATTGAAGCCCGCTCTCCGGGATGTAATAAAAAAACCGGTCTCAATACCGCGTCCCTCGTGAGATGCGAATATACTTATCCCGGAATTTACCGCCCTGTAGGTGTACTTAATTTAGTGACCACACTTCACTGTCCGCTATTTTACGTAACTGAATGTCCATTTTTTAGTCTGATTATACACTGTAGCTATTTAAAATTCGCCCCTATATTTTTCACAACGCACAATTAGCACTTCGTTACTTGTTTTCTTTTTTTTCTTCTTCTAAGAGTAAACGGAAAAAAAAGACGCCGTATCATCGGCTTAGTCGATATAAAGCAAAACACCTTAATATGCCCAATTTTACCTCTTCTTATAGGATCGGCTACCTTACCCATGAATTTATTACATACTATTTCCAATAACGCTAAACAGATATCGCCGTTATATTTTAATTGTATTCAAAAGCATGTTACTACTATTATGACCGACCAAATCGTAACAAATCGCGCGGCGTGCGTTTTTAACGATAACTTTACGCTATTCAAAGTTCCGTTACAGCTGTCTTGACTCGTAATGTTACACGGCCCCCCAGACTGTGATGTCTTGAAGAGGGTTCCAGACAGAACAGGCTTTTTTTTGTGTGTACTGTGACAGGAGAGGGTATTTGTTTCGACGAATACACTCACTCTCAGATTCACTCAACAAGTCAGTACATACATTCTACAATATTTAAGTTGAGTTAATGGGCCTAGACAAAATGCCCTTAACTAAATTCCACATTTGTTTATAGGTTGTCTTAGAAACACTTCGCACTAATCACTTCATATTCACACCACATTTTTTTTTTCTTGGATGAAGCCCTCAGTTCTTCAACCGACTGTGCAAGGCAGGGATCACAGCCGGGTTCGACGATTGGCATCCCAGGCCAAAACCCTTATCAGGCCACTTGTTTAACCAGAGAGGATTTGGTCCTTTTTTTCCTCTTAATTCCACTTTTAAATCATCCATCCTCGCTGTTCGGTGAGATGATAAATCATATTTCAGCGTCGTCATTGTTGCTGATACCAAGAAGGTATCTCATGGAAATCGTCGGTACATTCTTTAATTTTCTTTGTAAGTTAGTATAAGTACGTATTTATCCACTGGTGCTTTTATTTAGTCCACTGAGTGTAGTCTTGGTATCATTCAGTGTTTCTTGAATCTATATTTTGCTCATTATTGATAATACTTCTTCAGGTCTATGTGAGGGAACAAGCCTTTAATTACATCAGTATCACAATCTGCCAGGAGGTAGCTCCCTTCATGAGGTATTTTCATTATTTTATATGGACCTGTATATAAATATTGCCATTTCTTATTCAGTCTTTTCCTGGTTGATGCTTTTGGGTGATTTCTCAATAAAATTTCTTCCCCTACATCATATGTGACTACTTTCTTCACATTTTTATCAAAACGTGTTTTTCTCAATTGTGCTTGATGCTTCAGGTTTTCGTAGACCTTCTTCACCATATCTTCTTTCTTGGTAATCTTTTGTTCTATCGCAGGTAATTTCTTCATCCATTCTGGCACAATACTTTCACCAAATACTATTTGGTTAGGTGAATAACCTGTCGATAAGTGTGGTAAGTCATTATACACTTTCTCAAATTTATAAATCCAATCGATCCATTTATAATGTTGTTTGGGTATATACGTCCGTAAAAATCGGTTCAACTCTCGGAAGATTCTTTCAACCGGATTTCCACAAGGGTAAAATCTTGAGATGTAAATGTGCTGGATTCCTTGTTCTTTCATAGTGTCTCTCCATACTTTACTTGTATAATAAGCAGCATTGTCTGTCAAGATCATTATAGGTTTGCCAAGCTCAGTTATATAGTTGTTGATAAATTTGCGTAACATGGGTCGAACGTGGAGATTTTTCAAAGGATATAATTTCACATATTTTGAAAAGAGATCATAGAAAGCCAATACATATTTGAACCGTCCACGTGTCACGGGACATGGCCCACAGACATCACATGACACCAACATTAAAGGTTGTTGTGGGATGATAGGATGTAATTCTATCTTCCGACAATAGTTTATGGGTTTCGCCTTCTGACATATTTTGCACTTCTTAATAATATTTGTAGCTATACGTCCCAAATTTGGATGATAGCAGTATTGTGCTATTTTGGCTGTACATTTAGCGGAACCAAAATGACCCCAATTCAAGTGAGTGTACCATACCAGTGATTCTAAATATTTATTTGGAACACAAAGTTTCCAAACATCTTCTTCATCCTTCCTCCGATACAATATTCCGGATTTTAATTGATACTGTTCTTGAGAGTGACTTAGCGTTTTGCTTTCAACAGCATGCCTAATGGCTTTCCACAACTTATCATCTTCTTGCAGTTGTGGAAGACTTCGAGATAGCTGTGAAATCTGCCTCTCACAATATTGCCTTGATAAATTCATGACTTTAAAGTCAATAGTCCGTTCTTCACACTCGTTGTTATTCTTTCTTTTCGGTAGTCTTGAAAGAGCATCAGCTATGATGTTGTCTTTCCCTCTGATGTATTTGAGCGTAATATCATATTCTTGCAGTAGCAAGGCCCACCGGGTTAAACGTGAATGGAACATCCTTCCTGTTAAAATAAAAGATAAAGCTTTGTGGTCGCAGAATACAATGATCTTCTTTCCATATACAAAATAGCGAAACTTCCTAAGGGACCAGACCACGGCCAGTACTTCCAATTCAGTAGTACAATATGCACGTTCACAGCTAGAGAGTGTTCTGCTGGCAAACCCAATTATTTTGATGGTACTGATATCTTCTGGATTGTCCATCTGGAAAAGAGTGGCACCCAATCCTGTTTCAGAAGCATCCGCAGCAATATAAAAATCTTGATCAAGTCTCGGATGATGTAGCAGTGGAGCATTAGTCGAAGCATTGCGGATGTTATCAAAAGCTTGCGTGCATTCGGAATTCCACTCCCACATGACATTTTTTCTTAACAGCCGTAACAAACAGTCTTGGCTTCCTAACTGATTGGGTAAAAATCGTCGAAAAAATGAAACTAAGCCGATAAATGACTTTAATTCCGTTCTATTCTTTGGATAAGCACATCTGTTAATCGCATCCATCTTTTTAGGATTTGGTTTTATCCCTTCAGGAGTGATTATATGTCCAAGAAATTTCAATTGGTTATGAGCAAACTTGGATTTTCTCAAATTTACAGTAACTCCGTATTCCAAAAATTTCGCAAAAACTCTTCTTAATAAGTCCAAATGTTCCTCCCAAGTTTCAGAAGCAATTAGCAAATCATCCACATATAAAGTAACTTCATTCAAAAGGTCTCTGCCCAGTACGGTATCTAAGGCCGATATGAAAACACCACCGCTTATTTCCAACCCAAATGGCATGACAGTAAACTGGTAACTTCGGCCCAGAAAAACGAATGCAGTATATTTTCTAGATTCATTCGATATTCTAGTTTGCCAATATGAACTACGCATATCCAAAGAAGTTAAGAAGCGGGCACCATAAAACTTTTGTACTAACTCTTCTAGGTTCTCCGGTCGCGTTTGTACAGGTATAATGATCTTATTGATCTCTCTGGCATCCAACACCAATCTGATGTCACCATTGGGTTTAATTACCGCCACAAGAGGGTTACAATATTCAGAATCTGAGGGCTCAATAATACCCCATTCTAACATTTTATTGATTTCCTTTCTGACTGCTTCTTTCTTTGTCCATGGGATAGAATAGGAAGTACGACAAAAGGGTTTATGTGCATACGTCTTTATATGGTATTCAAAGTCTTTTATTATACCCGGACGTTTACTAAAAATCGACTGATATGCTTCCAACAAGTAGTACAGTTCATCCCTTTGGATAACAGATAAATATTCTGATTCTAACACCTTTTCCTGCAATGATATTTTATCCATCATTTCTTCAGAACATTCAATAAGGCATATATCATACACATTTTCATCATCAATACTGACATATTTTACCATTAGATTCATACACAATTGATTTGGAATTACTCGGCCCTTTCTCAGGGTGGTTGTCAAAACATTACCATTGGAATTAAATATACATTCACCTTTCTCTAAATTAATGATTGCACCGGTCTCACATAAAAAATCCAAACCCCAGATACATGGTACTGTCATTTTAGGAACAACCAGGAATGTACTTTCAATTTGAGCCCCCTGTATTGTAACGTCAACACGTACCTGTTTCACAACTTTTTGCATTTTTGCGCTGAACGCGCCAGACACGGTACATCCTGTGATAGGAAAAGTGGGCATTTTTACCCCTCGGCTTATCTGTTTTAAACAGTCCATCGTCATGACACTAATAGTTGCTCCAGTATCAATTAATATTTCAACATCAACATTATTTATACTTGTTGGAATTATTGCCTGTAAAATTTGTCCACATTTATTAGAAACTTCAGGTTTTTCTTCAATTAACTCATTCCTTATATCCTGATTATTATTGTACCTTAATACTCTCACTTCAAATTGATGCCTGCCTTCCTTCTCCTTTCCAGTCATCCTAGGAAGGCATTTGGTGACTGGTATTAGTTTAATCTATCTCGTTGAGTCATCGGTGGGGGTTCATGAACTTCCACAATCCGTACAGTATGATCCGAGTTATGGTATTCACCCCGTTGCACATTGGAGGCTCCTTCGCCCATTGGTATAACTCCTTGTGCTGGATGAGGACTCGAGGCATTTGTTCCATCCTGCCGATGAACATTATGCTTCGGATTATCTTCCCAAGGTCGAATGCAATTGGGTTCATCACTTGGGTACCTGTTACTCTTATTAATATCACTACTATGCACATTCGCGTCACCATATCGAGGTTTACCTCTAGCACAGTAAGTATCTCTTCTATATTTATTATAATCATTGTTTTTATTGCAACCATAGGATGAAGATTGTCCACGCTCCTGTGATGCGGGTTTGACCTGGTTTTCGGTATTATTATTATCATACGTTAAATTATTATTATAATTATTCGTATTACTATGAGTGTGAGTCGACATTTGATTACTACTCATTTGTCTTGCGTCTTCCATAATCATATCTATAGAGTCAATCACCGACAAGAACTGTTCTACATCGTGGTCAGGAACATTTATTAACTTTTCACGTATATTTATGGGCAACCTTCCCTTCAAAATTCTGATCACTTCCTTGTGAGAAATTGGATCACTCCAATAACGTGTCTTATTTATGTACTTTTCAAAATATTGCCTTAAAGTACTCCTTTTACTGTTAAAATACTCAGGTTGGTAAACCTCTTTTCTTAATTTCTCTTGTTTACTCGCCGACCAGTATTTAGCCAAAAAATGTTGTTCAAACTCAGCGCAAGTATGGCAACTTTCACTTACTTCGGCGGCCCATAATGCGGCTTCTCCGGTAATTTTGGATACTATAAATTGAAGTCGGTCGTGTTCTGACCAGCTACGTGGAAATATTCTTTTGAAATTATTGATAAAGATTTTCGGATGCAGGTTGTTCTTTTCAGTGGAGAATGTTGGGAATTGTCTACTTTTAAAAATGCAGTTCTCCACCTTTAAAGAAGACAAATATCCTCGCTGACCAAAAGAATCATCATCTTTACCAACCGAATCATCAACTTCCCAATGCAAATTTGCACCACAATTGTACTTCGTATTATCACATGTTCGGTTGTTTTTCGACCTATTCTCCGAACGTTCGTCCTCTGTCAACAAATTTTGTGATGACTTTCGTTCTAACTCCGCCAATTTATGATTGGTTTCCTTTTGCCATTTAGGTAACTCATCAACTATTTTGTCTTTTATTTTCTGAAATTCGCTAGTGAAGAGCTTAATTAATTCATCATTTCTACTTAGGTGATCATTGATATTTTCATTTGGCTGGGATCCAATAGTAGTCTTAACCTTGTCTACAATTTCATTTCCTTTTATTTCTATCCATTCAGATAGATCTTCGTCAAGTCTTTTAGTTTGATCTACTAAATACTTGTCAATCCCCTTACGAGCATCGGACTCAAACTCGACTATTTGTTTAGAAAGCTCTTCTATCTGTGCGCTAGCATTGAAACAGCTGCTTTCACACTTAACCATCCTATTGGACAGGCCATCATAACTCTTCGAAACTACCTCATATTTCTTTTCTACGTCATGAAGTTTTCCCATTAAATTATTATATTGCCTTTCTAAGGTGTTAGAAAACTCTACATCTAGTTCTCCAAATTTCGCATTTAATTGAGTCTCCCAGTCCGTCTTTAATTCTTTCTTAGTATTTTCTAGTTTACAATCAAAGGTGTTCAGCTTGCTTTCCAAAGAATCCATTTTAACTTCTAATGAACCAAATTTGGCCTCAAATTTTTCATTTAACTTTTGATTGTCCTCTTTTAATTGCTTATTATCTTTTTCTAGTGAACCAAATCTTCCATTCATTACACCCATTTGAGTATTTATTGATACCAGCATATCAAATATTTTTTGATTAATATTTCCATTTTGAGGATCAACTTGCTGATCTACTTCCGAAACCTCAAGATCTTTATGTTCTCCCACGCTGCTTACCTTACTTATCATTGTATTTGAATCTCCTAACGGCTCTAAATCAATAACTGTATTATTATCTGTACATGTATCCTGTCCCACATTGAGCTCATGGGATGCATCATCCCTATCCTCTTCACTTTCCTCTCTCTCTCTACTCATTACTCTACTCAACTGCACATTATCATGTATTCTTTTCGTTCGTTTTGACATGATTATTCACTACCAAGACATACACTTATTTTCACTATGTATTTATATATATTTATCTACCGAAATCACAAGTCTCAACTTCCTTTTTTTTATAATTATACAGTTATTTTAATCATACCTGGTAGTATCGCTCACTTTTAGCGATTATTGAAGTATACCTCTTTCATTGGACAGACTCACTGGCTGCTAAAATATTTTCCAACTCTAGGGTTCGTGAATCCGGATAACACTCGACTCGATGCAGCAATCCTCCTCGATCGAGCCGCACGTTGTGGCGCCACTTCTACCGTATCTTCCTTTGCCGTCGGCGTTGTCGTTGTTACCGTGAGACACCGTTATACCAAGAGGAAAGGCGCGTCGATCTTTGAGCATGAGATATGATGACCTTAAGCCATTGACAACACACAACGGTCACGGTAGCACCTGATTCCAGAATAGCTGCAGTAGTTAAGATCTACGAACTATCCCCTCTTGACCAGGTCCCCAAAACTTAACTCGTAACGAGATCCCTTCAAAGCAAATTGTCATGACGATCGTCTATAAAGGCTTTGTACAACGAGAAGAAATGTTACAGTCTATGGAATAATAATAGATACGACCAAACTGTCTTGTCTCTTCTGCTTTATTTAACATAACTTCGTTCACAGTTTCATTTCGCATTCACCACTCATTCACCGAAACCCTTTGATGAACAGTTTTGGTTGCTTGACACCAACAGTCAATGATAATGATACAGCTTTTCTCCTTTTTATAAATTGAAGCCCGCTCTCCGGGATGTAATAAAAAAAACCGGTCTCAATACCGCGTCCCTCGTGAGATGCGAATATACTTATCCCGGAATTTACCGCCCTGTAGGTGTACTTAATTTAGTGACCACACTTCACTGTCCGCTATTTTACGTAACTGAATGTCCATTTTTTAGTCTGATTATACACTGTAGCTATTTAAAATTCGCCCCTATATTTTTCACAACGCACAATTAGCACTTCGTTACTTGTTTTCTTTTTTTTCTTCTTCTAAGAGTAAACGGAAAAAAAAGACGCCGTATCATCGGCTTAGTCGATATAAAGCAAAACACCTTAATATGCCCAATTTTACCTCTTCTTATAGGATCGGCTACCTTACCCATGAATTTATTACATACTATTTCCAATAACGCTAAACAGATATCGCCTTTATATTTTAATTGTATTCAAAAGCATGTTACTACTATTATGACCGACCAAATCGTAACAAATCGCGCGGCGTGCGTTTTTAAAGATAACTTTACGCTATTCAAGTTCCGTTACAGCTGTCTTGACTCGTAATGTTACAGTGTGTCAGTTTAGTGTTGATCAGAATAGGTAAAGAGTGAAATGTCTGAGTACGTTCAGTTTTGCTCAGCTGTTTGAAAATCAAATAATGTAAGAGATTTACCAGCACAGTAGTTCACTAATTTTTCTAAGGGGACGTTTCAGGGTCTATCCTTCCGTACAGGGCACGTTGCAAGAACAGTGAGGCTTACGTGTAACGAAAGGAGAGAAGGAGACCACGCACGACGATAACATGGTGCCGGAAGAGGCAGTGTGACCACTGGTTGAGAAGAGCGTCATCATGCAACTTTCACAGTACGAGGCACTGCTCCTGCTGATGGCTTTGGTTCAAATGGCTCTGAGCACTATGCGACTTAACTTCTGAGGTCATCAGTCGCCTACAACTTAGAACTAATTAAACCTAACTAACCTAAGGACATCATCACACACATCCATGCCCGAGGCAGGATTCGAACCTACGACCGTAGCGGTCGCTCGGTTCCAGTTTGTAGCGCCTAGAACCGCACGGCCACTTCGGCCGGCCGCTGATGGCTTTCCACATTCCATATTTCAGGACAACGCCCGGCCGTGTATGACAAGAAATGCGGAAGCCTTTTTTGAAAAACCACATTTACCACAGCTTCTATGGCCTGCACGTTCGACGGACATATCGCCTATCGAACATGTCTGGGATACGATCAGTCGGCAGCTTGTTCGTTGAGGCCCTCCTGCAGCCACAGTTGATGCTTTGTAGACGCGCCTACAAACCGCATGGCAGAGTATTCCCCAGCAGCAGATTCAGGTGCTCTCTTATTCCATGCAACGACGTCTATAGTCTGGGAGACGAGTCTTTGGTATTGACAGCTCGGTAGCGTCTTTCCGTTGCCTAGCGACCGCAGGCAGGCAGCCAATGACGGCCTGACTTTGAGCGGGTAGCAAGGGCCACGTTGCCGCTCTGAAACCCGGTCGCGCGCGCTTATGAAACTTACCAGTGTCTCGCGTCCAGGCGGTGCGGTCGTTCGTCGTTTGTCTGAAGTTGAATTCGCAGTTTATTTCGTTTTTGTTGTTTTTAGTGTTTCTTTGTTTATGTTTCGTTGTAAACAATGTCTAGTGCGGCGGGTAGTACCAGCCCAACACAAGAAGTGAAACGGAGGAAGAAAAGTGTGCTGCACACCCAGGCCCGTGAATTCGTGTGCTCTGCGAGGGATTACTTTGAGAAAGAAAAGGACAAAGGTGGACCCTTAGTTCCTGTTGTTCAGGTTGTGAAGAGAACTGCAGCAGCATTGAAAATAAGTAAGAACACTGTTGTAAAGATAGGGAAAGAACAGTACAGTGTAGATTGTGACGAGAGTGGCACAACAAAGCTGCACACACCAGGCAAGAAGCGACCGAGAAATAAGCAGGTGACAGCTTTGGACGATTTTCAGAAAGACGCTATTCGTCGTCATATATACAGCTATTATAAGAGAAGGGAAGATCCCACTCTATCTAAATTACTGGTGTCGCTTCAGAAAGATGATCTTTCTAAAGAGAGCAAATTTTCATTGCGTACAGTGTTGAAAGACATAGATAGGCTTCAGCTATTCACTGTTTAACGGACGCAAAATATTAATGGAAAGGACAGATGTAGTTGCATGGCGGTGCAGATTTCTGCGCAGGATCATGGGTGTGGAATTCGAAAGTATAGTGTGGTTAGATGAAACTTGGGTCAATGCCAGCCATTCTTTACGTAGAGGCTGGAATGATGGAACGCCCGAGGGGACAATGGCAGTGCCTGTTGGCAAAGGAGGGAGTATTATTGTCTTACATGCAGGAACATCGAAAGGTTTTGTGCCAAACTGCTTCAAAATGTTTCGGTCAAAAAAGACGGGAGATTACCATGAAGAAATGAACAGTGTAGTATTTCAAGAATGGTTCGAGACATTGTTTATGACGAATCTGACAAGTCCATCAGTGATTGTTATGGACAATGCGCCTTATCATTCCGTTGTTCACGATAAGGCACCAACCTTGGCAACAAAAAAAGACGATATCATTCAGTGGTTGAAACGGCGAAAAGTAGATTTCAGAGAAGATTTAAGGATGGCGGAACTGCTCGAAATTGTGGCACAAAAGAAACCCCAATTTCCAACATATGTAATTGACGAGGTTGCTAAAAGGCACGGGCATGAAATCGTTCGGCTTCCTCCATACCACTGTCACTTCAATGCAATTGAAGGAGTGTGGGCGCAGATAAAAAATTACATTGCTGCAAACAATAAAAAATTCACGATCTCTGAAGTGGAAACTCTCCTTCCAGCAGCTATCAATAAAGTGACAAGCGAGACGTGGGCTAAAATTGTAAACAGCACTGCAAGTGCCATCAGAGAGGCGGCCAAAACCGAAGGGGTTGTGGAAGAAGGCATCGAAAATTTAATTATACATCTGGGAGAGAGCAGTGATATTTCGAGTAGTGCTGAGGAAGACAATGTCAAATCAGATTCTGACAGTGATGTGAGTGGTGTTTTTCCATTACAGTAACTACAACGTATTCAGGAATGTAAGGAGGGAGTTTGCTATCGATCTACAACCAGATCATCATATTGTGAGTACTTTCTTCAGATTATAACTCTTAATACACTGACCAATTATTCTGTAGCTTGTAGTAGAACAAATTAATAATGCTAATACTTAACAATGGAAACCAAAACTGCTAATGTTCAACAACTTGCGAAAATAGTTTTCATTTCAGTTGTGAAGTTTAACAAATAACTTTATTATGTTTCAGCATCTTAGATACTTGTACTAAATAGCTCTTATCAGTTTTCGAGTTAATATATTTCAAGCATCAACTTTAAATAAATTCACGCGTACCAATACGACTTGTATTTTGTCTCGCTTTTATTTCTGCTGCTAGAGAATGCGTGTAGCAGACAGGGCGCCGCGTGCTGTGAGCCGCGTTCGGCAACAGCGCCGTCTGCCCGCCGGAACTGTCAGTACCAATCACTCGTCTCACGGACTATAGCCACTCTGATTGCAACAAATGATGGCGCTACTCTGAACTGAATTTCCACAGTCACCGTGCATGTACAGATATGTAATGCTAATCATTTGAGTAGTGTCATGTCCCTAACCGGTAGAATAAATTTAAGTACTATCACATCTCTCGGTCACGGTGTTTCATTTTTTCCATACAGTAGTGTACATAATAAAGTTTGCACGGAACCCTCAGCCCACTAGTCCATTTCGCGCCTGGCCATTTTTTATTACTTCTTTACCTGCAGGTACATGTCTGCAAACCCTGGTACACATCGAAATTTCATTGCCATTGTTCCGTAGCACGCGGCTAAAGGAGTAAAAAAAAATGGTGCAGCTCACTGATAAAACGAAGTATCTTGTGGTAGTCCATTAAATTTCGGGAATGCAGCCGCGCAAACAAAATTTCCTCCACTGATATTTCGGCCGCGTATCGTCCGGCCATCCTCAGAGTGAGTCACAAGACTGACAAGATGCCAAACACGGCCTTATATGCTCCACCGCGGCGGTACTGCGCATGCGGGTCACAGATACTGGTCGGCGGCGGAGAAATACGTTTACACATACGCCGCCTGTGGCAAAGGCGTACAGACATTCGATTCGGTTATCGATGTATGATCGGCGGCGGTGAGACCATGACCACTTCTCTGCAGTTTAATTACCCCAAGAGCCGGATTCCATGCTTTGTCCAAATTAAAACCATTATGTCTATTTATTAAATTATCAGCTAATCTAATCTCAACGCTTCCTTGAAGACAGATTCCCAAAAAGAAGAGGTGGATGTTAGAATCTTCACATCACTGTAATTCATGGAATGAATGCCCTGTATCAATACAACGTACGGCCACAGCTGACTTGTCTGGCTATAATAAGTGTGTGTATCTTCGATGCTCCACACACCTCTCATGAACGGTGCGCGTTGTTTGACCTATGTACGACTTCTCAAAATTTCCGCAAGGAATCTGATACTCACCAGCTTTACGAAGCTGTAAATCGTCCTTCACAGAGCCGAGTAAAGCTGTAGTCTTCGTGCTTCGTGGGGGAGGGGGGGGGGGGGGCGGAAGATCAAGTGTTTCTCAAGAATACGGCCTATCTTCAACTAAAGAGCACCCACATAGAGCAAAAACGCACTATATCTGAAGGAATTACTATCTTCTTTCCCATCACATACCTGCATTTTAGGTTTTGCATCGAATTCTCTACGAATTTGTTGCGGAGAAAATCCATTCGATTTAAAAAATGCTCTTTAGGTGTGTGAGCTCTTTTTGCAAATTGTCTTTATCGGATATACAGTGCGTCCGATGCACTAAGATCTTAAGGACACCTATGGTCTGTGAATGGGTGACGGCAGCTACTGGCATGAAGATATAGATTTGTGTGTGTTGGTTTCCGATATACGGCACGTCCTAATGTGCCATCACCTTTACGGCAAACGACAACATCCAAAAATAGGAGGCAGCCGTCTTCTTCTATCAGTGGAGGAAATGTTATTTGCGCGGCTGCATGCCCGAAATTTAATGGACTATTCATTACGCCGCGAGAAGCTGAAAATGCTTATCTTGTAGTAATTCATTTTCTGCAATCGAAGGGAATCAACACTGCTACGATCCATGCCGAGTTGGTGGAACGGAACGACAACAGTGCAGCATAATATGGCACAGTGCTTAGGGGGCCGCAGACTCTTCCAGTGTGGTCAAAGTAAGTCTGAATGGTGAAGAACGAAGCGGCAGACCATCTCTCTCTGTGAAGAATAGGGAACCGCAAGAGAAGTGGAGGACCTCGTGTTGGAAGGCCGGCGTGTCACTATCGATGCGACGATGGAAAAAATGAAATTCAGTCATGGGTCAATTGCAAACATTTTGCACGACATGTTGAATATGACAATGGCCACCATTCGCTGGGTTCCGCAACTACCGACAGCCTTTCAAAAAGTACGTGGAGCCGTGCCAGCAGTGAAAATGTTGCTACTGTATTAGGCCAGCCCAAACGAGTTAATTAGCCACCTGGTAACCGCGAACGAGTGCTGTGTACATCACTATGATTCCTAGACAAAGGAGCGGGGCAAGCAATCATAACCTGTGGATTCACCGACAAGGGGCTGTTGACTGTTGTTCGGGTCTGTCATGGAATGGTTGTAACGGACTATGATCGCGAGAGGCAAACCGTTACAGGAGCATACCACCGAAATCTGCTGACGAGGTTACGGGGGCTGTCAACTCCAACTACCGCAGGAAGCTGTCAAATCAAATGTCGTTGGTACAACGACAAAGTCGCAGTCCATTCCGTTTATGACACAGACACACAAGCCGCTTCTTTGTGCTATCAAAATTTGCCTCACCACTCGTATTCGTATCTGGCATTTCCACATTAACAATTAGGTGAATTTCGAAGTAGAATGCTCCCTAAAGAGCCAAAATGCAGACTTCTACAACCAAGAACAGAGGAAGTCGCAACTCCCTTCCTTCTTGTAGCCTGGATATTTTATAACTACATCTGCGACCACACCCGCAAATTAAAGCTGGCCCTCGAAAAGTCATAGGTAGCCCTTCTGAGGGTAGTTTAAGTCTATCTACAAGCACCTGCCAGTTCAGTTTCTTTATCATCTCTACATCTACATCTACATCTACATGGATATTCTGCAAATTACATTTAAGTGCCTGGCAGAGGGTTCATCGAACCACCTTCACAATTCTCTATTATTCCAATCTCGTATAGCCCGCGGAAAGAATATCTTTCCATACGGGCTCTGATTTCCCTTATTTTATCGTGGTGATAGTTCCTCCCTATGTAGGTCGGTGTCGCATTCGGAGGAGAAAGCTGGTGACTGGAATTTCGTGCGAAGATTCCGTCGCAACGAAAAATGCCTTTCATTTAATGATTTCCAGCCCAATTCCTGTATCATTTCTGTGACACTCCCTCCCATATTTCGCGATAATACAAAACATGCTGCCTTTCTTTGAACTTCTTCAAAGTACTCCGTCAGTCCTATCTGTTAAGGATTCCACACCGCGCAGCAGTATTCTAAAAGAGGACGGCCAAGCGTAGTGTAGGCAGTCTCCTTAGTAGGTCTGTTACATTTTCTAAGTGTCCTGGCAATAAAACGCCGTCTTTGGTTAGCCTTCTCCACAACATTTTCTATGTGTTCCTTCCAATTTAAGTTGTTCGTTATCGTAATACCTAGGTATTTAGTTTAATTTACGGTTTTTAGATTAGACTGATTTATCGTGTAACCGAAGTTTAACGAGTTCCTTTTAGCACTCATGTGGATGACCTCACACTTTTCGTTATTTAGAGTCAACTGCCACTTTTCTCACCATTCCGATATATCTCCGTCTGTTATGCGTCAGACAAACCTGTGATCATTCGTGGCACCACCTCACGTTGTATACACTCTAATTCTCCTGTTAATCGTATCTTTTAAACGTCCCACGCACTTGTACGATGTTCTCGGATGGGTCGCTCAAGTATTTTGTAAGCTATCTACTTTGCAGACTGATCGTATTTTCTTAGTATTCTACAAATTAACTGAAGTCTGCCACCTGCTTTATTTACAACTGAACGATCTCACGTGAGAAAAGTGAGATTTGGGTTTGGCATGATCAATGTTTTCGGAATCCATACTGGCTGGCATGCAAGGGGTCATAACACTGAGATGACAACAGTCATGGGATTCCCCCTAATATAGTGTCGGATCTCATTTTGGCCGGCGTAGTGCAGCATCTTGACGTGGCGTGGACTCAACAAATGGTTCAAATGGCTCTGAGCACTATGGGACTCAACTTCTGAGGTCATCAGTCCCCTAGAACTTAGAACTAGCTAAACCTAACTAACCTAAGGACATCACAAACATCCATGCCCGAGGCAGGATTCGAACCTGCGACCGTAGCGGTCACGCGGTTCCAGACTGCAGCGCCTTTAACCGCACGGCCACTTCGGCCGGCTGACTCAACAAGTCGCTGGAAGTGCCTTGCGGAAATACTGAGCTGTGCTGTCTTTACGGACGTCCATAACTGCGAAAGTGTTGCCAGACAAGAATTTAGTGCACGAACTGACCTATCGATTATGTCCCATAAATTTTCGATTATAATCACCCCACTCATTGACTGCCGTAGAGGCATTGGTGCAGCAACCGTCATAAATCTTTAGAACAGAAAGAACGGTCTTGGTTGTACGTGACGTGTTTCGCCTGTTCTAGACATCATCAGACACTCTGGGGAAATTACAATCTGGTGTCAGTATAAATTACTATAAATGAATAATTACTATAAATGAATAAATTAAAAATAACTGGAGGAAGACATTCACCGATTGGTCTATGGAACACAGAGCCACATTCGTGTTTCAGGGGATGATGAGCTGTATAAATATCAACTCACAAAATATTGGACCATAACTCAGCTTACCGATAAACATTCTTGCTAATCGTGACTGAAACGTCGAACGTAATTAAGAGTCCCATAGAACTGGAAGGTAACAGCCAGATAGACAGTATCAATTCTTCATTACATCACCTAGGAAAGGTAATGACAGTAGAGAAACTAAAGCTAATAAAACATGCAAGGCGTGCCTAACTTAGGCGAATAGGCACATTCAGTGAACAGAAAAAACTCACGACTGCAAAATTCACCCATACAATGACTAGGCTAATACACTTTCGGCAAATTACTGGGCTCTAATAAGAATAAAGAAACGACTAAAATTTTTTAGTGAAAACATGAAGCAACGAAGCCAGACGCAACGATAAACAGGAGAAGTAACTAATGATGATATCTTACCCATGAAGAAACTACCCCATGAACACAAATGTGATCTGTTTACAGTACTGTGAGCACGTTCTGTCATGCCGGAAACTAGACTGGTAACCAAGTGTCAAGGCCCCGTCGAACGAAAGTGAGGGCAGGCTCACAAGGTGGGCGCGCTAAGATTTAACTTGTGGTGTCACCGCCAGACACCACACTTGCTAGGTGGTAGCCTTTAAATCGGCCGCGGTCCGTTAGTATACGTCGGACCCGCGTGTCGCCACTATCAGTGATTGCAGACCGAGCGCCGCCACACGGCAGGTCTAGAGAGTCTTCCTAGCACTCGCCCCAGTTGTACAGCCGACTCTGCTAGCGATGGTTCACTGACAAATTACGCTCTTATTTGCCGAGACGATAGTTAGCATAGCCTTCAGCTACGTCATTAGCTACGACCTAGCAAGGCGCCATTATCATTTGATATTTATCTTGTGATGCATGTACCGTCAGACCGATGTTCACCAATTATGGATTAAAGTTAAGTATTCCAGAAGCTCCGTACTTTATTTACTAGACTCAACTCCTTTAACTGTTCCAGACCTCACGCCAGCCTGCGTGAGCTTAAACGCGTGCCTTTCGGCTATCTCCTAGTGGCTTGGCTGTCTTGCCAAGTCACAACATAACTAACTGATGGTTAAGGTTTAAACAAAATAAACTTTCGTCAATCAATCAATCGTTGAAAGATACGTACATGTTTGATGTTTCGAAAAGACTTGTTCATTTATTAGATTAGGAAATTTGAAGAAGACATGTTCCAGGGGGCCTTGATACTTGGTTGCTAGTCTAGTTGCCGGCATGTCAGAACGTGCTCACAGTACTCTAAACAGATCACATTTGTGTTCATGAAGCGGTTTCTTCATGGGTAAGATATCATCGTTACAGTTAGTTTCCCTTTTATCATTGCTTCTCGTTTCGTTGCTTCACATTTTTACTAAAAATTTTTAGGTATTTCTTTATTCTTGAGACTGCGCAGTCATTTATCAAATGTGTGTCAGCCTAGCCATTATATGGGTATATTTTGCACTTGTGAGTCTTTTTTTTCTCACTGAATACGCCTATTCGTCAAGGTAGGTACACTTTGCATGCTTTAGTATCTTTCGTTTCTCTACTGTCATTACCTTTTTTTCGTGTTGCTTCTAGGTGACGTACTGAATCATAGAGACTGTCTATCTGACTGTTACCTTACAGTTCTATGAGACTCTTAATTACGTTCGACGTTTCAGTTACGATTAGCAAGAATGTTTATCGGTAACCTGATTTATGGTGCAATAATTTATGAGTTGATGTTTATACCGCTCACCATCCCCTGAAACAAATGTGGCTCTGTATTCCACAGTCCAACCGGTGAATGTCTTCCTCCAGTTATTTTTAATTTATTCATTTATTATAGCCTTTAATAGCAATTTATACTTACACCATTTTGTAATTTCCCCAGATTGTCTGATATGCTTAGAATACGCGAAGCTTGTCACATGTGAAAATCAAATAAACCTAGCTTGTGCTACCAAAACTGCTTTTTCTGATCTATAAATGTTCTGTGGGCTTCATGTTGGGCAATCTGCATGGCCAGATGATCCGGTCCGACAGTCCAGAATGCTCCTCAAATCAGTCGGGAGCAATTGTGGCCAGGTGACGTAGCACATTCTCATCCATAAAAATGCTATCGTTGTTGGGAATATGGAGTCCATAATGGCTGCAAATGGTCTCCAAGTACCTGAATATAACCACTTCGAGTGAACGATCCATGTAAACACAGCCCACATCATTAATGAGCCATCACCAGCTTCCACAGTGCCTTGTTGATAACTTGGGTACATCATTTCGAGGGGTCTGCGCCACACTCGAATCGTACTATCAACTCTTACCAACTGAAATCGGGACTCATCTGAGCAGGCCACGGTTTTCCAGTAGTGTGGGGTGCAACCGATATGGTTTCTAGCCCAGGAGAAGCGCTGCAGGCGATGTCGTGCTGTTAACAAAGGTACTCGCGTCAGTTGTCTGATGTCATAGCCCTTTAGCACCGAATTACCTCTCACTGTCCTAATGGATACGTTTCGTCGTACGACCCGCATTGATTTCTGCGGTTATTTCACGCAGTGTTTGAGTGAAGGCCGTCGGCCACTGTGTCGTCCTTGGTGAAAGGTAATGCCTGAAATCTTGTATTCTCGGCACACTCTTGACACTGTGGATCTCGGAATATTGAATTCCCTAACGATTTCCGAAATGGAAAGTCCCATGCATTTAGCTCCAAGTACCACTGCGTCTTCGAAGTTTATTAACGCCCGTCGTGCGGCCATAATCACGTCCGAAACCTTTTCACATGAACCACCGGAGTACAAATTACAGCTCCGCCAACGCACTACCTTTTTATGCCCTATGTACTCGAAGAGCAGAACTTTCTATGCTAACGAGAATCAGGGTAGAGAGTGTCACGGACATGATACAGGATTTGGGTTGGACATCATTAAAACAAACGCATTTCTCATTGTGGATGAATCTTCTCACTAAATTTCAATCACCAACTTTCTCCTCCGAATGCGAAAATATTTTGTTGACCCCGACCTACGTAGGGAGAAACAATCATCATAATAAAATAAGGGAATTCAGAGCTCGCACGGATAAATATAGATTTTAGTTTTTTCCACGCGCTGTTAGACAGTGGAATAATAGAGGATTATGGTAGCGTGGCTCGATGAACCCTCTGCCAGGCACTTAAATGTGATTTGCAGAGTATCCCTATAGATGTAGATGTAGTTTCGCAATGGAAAAAAATAAATGGTATTCATATGATGCGGGCTATGGATTGAAATTAATAGCATATGCAGGAGGACATGAAAACGGCATTTCGGCCCTCCACGAACAGAAAAAAAAAAAATTCGCGATTGGCGGGTTCATAAAGAAAAACTGAAAAAATGGGGAGGACTAAATGAAGGACTGAATGCAAAATGGCCAAAACTAGAAGCTGACGTATTGAAATGCATTCAAGGGCATCATAAAAATTGAAAGGTGGCTACACTGAGCCACAGCGCCAGAGATCGCTAGAGAGCATTGTTCCGCCGCCTCCACGGGCTGTCATTATTGAGATGTGCTAGAGGTCACTGCTTGGGGAGAGCTCGTAGTAGTCAGTTGGTGTTCAGATGTGCTAGTAGGGAGTGCTTGCTGAGATGTGATACTGAAAGGTTCTTGTTCAGATGTGGTAATAGCGAGGCGGTGTGGAGATATATTGTAATTATGAGAGTGATTTTGGTCAATATATGAAGGTAACGAAACTTGATTTATTTTTCATTATTTCCATGTTTTAAATAATGTGTCATTACAGGTTCAGTCAACAAAGCATCTGGCTTGGGTTCTTGGATTAGAGTGTAATTGTGGTTCTCTTGAGTAATTATGGTATTTGTATTTTCTTTAATTCAGTATAATGTTATTTAAAAATTGTTGTGTTGTTGAAGAAGAACCGTGCCAGATGCGTACGTTGAGTCACACTCCCACACACAGAACAGTTACTCTTGTGCTTGTTGTTGCGTTGGTTTTATAGTTGCTGGGGGCTTAATTAATTAACTGTGTTAATGAAAATTTCCATTTCATTCTTTGTTATTGTTCTAAGCAGTCAGATTGCGTAACAATAACAGTCAGGGCCAACCGTTACGAGACTTCGTAATCGGACAGACAGCTACTAAAGCAAAAAAAAAAAAAAAAAAAAATTAAAATTATTTGCATTAATAATATTTTTATTAAGCCCCCATGCACGTGGCGTCCACTGCTTCGGATCGTCCCTTGGAATTCTTCTGATTGTAGAAATAGTAGACAGTAGGATTGTTGTAGTAATTTGTAGTTAGTAATTGTAGTCTATATTGCATGTGTAGATTTGGTAATTAGCATTCTTCTAATGGTATTTTTCAAAATTTAATTTTTATTGCCTTGTATACGCGTTTGACAATTTAATGCAATTATTTCAATTGTTCGTTAATCGTGTTTGAGGGAAGCATTTCGTGTGAAGGGTATTGTTGGAGATAAAGAGTCATTGTGTGTAATTTTCATATAGTGACGAGTTTTGTATATTTTGTAAATGATTACGCGATCAATGAAAAAGGCAAAAATGATGAATAGTGAGAATGACGAAATTGTTGACATGGCGAACTCGCCAACACAGGAGAACAGTATGTTGAATAATGAAGTGGAAATCAATTTAATAAGTCGGGAAAGTAGTCCGGAACCATTTCAAAATTTTTCTCAATCAGAAAATTCACAGAATACGAGATTAACGATAGAAAATTCTGGAATAGCATCAAACACAGATAGCTTTACAGCTATGACGAATGAAACTGGTTTTGCGGGAAATGTTAGGGGCGAAAGGAATTGCGAACAAGCTAATATGGAGCAGTTGATGGGTGCAATATTAAATTTGGGATCACAAATAGGAACAATTAAAACACAGATGGGAACAATGGAAACACGGTTAGACTCACTGGGATCACAGTTGGGATCACAAATAGGCACAATTAAAACAGAGATGGAAACAATGGAAACACGGTTAGATTCACGAATAGGGACATGTTTCAAAAATATGAAAGATGAATTAAAGAAAGAAATCAGAGAAGAAGTACAACCGATTTTGAATGCTCACAATAATAGATTAATTGCAGTAGAGTTTAGACAAAGGGAACAGGATAGAGAACAGGAGGAGAGAGATCGCGTGATAGTACAGAAATTTTCAGAGTTAAATTTACAACGTGCACACGATAAGGAAGAAATATTTGAGAGAATCGAGGAATCCGTACCAAATGACAGAATAAATAAACTAACACAACAATATGAACAGTTAACTACCAAATGTGTTAATACTGAAACCCGAGTCGCGACACTTACGGAAGACGTAAATAGACAGAAAGAACAAATAGGTGATTTATCGGAAAGAGTTGAGGAGATTTCAGATAAATTGACAAGTCTTAGTTTAAATGGGGATAGAGATTCAGATGATACAGCTCCATTACCATTTGCAGAAACCGAAGAGTACCAGAACATAAATAAGCATGTTGAAAATCAGGGAAAATTTAATGAATGCGTTAAAAGGGAAGTTGAGGCATTACGAAAGCAAGTCAAACAAATTGAAGGCGAAATCGTAGGAAAAGACAGCAGAAGAAATTTAGAATCACAGATAGCAGAGGGGTTTGAAGAAAGTAATTTATTTCATTTACGGGACACAACAAGAGAGCGCCAGGCGCGCGAACTTGACAATAATCGACATTCAAACTGGGACAGACGCGGTAGGTCTTTGTCGCCACGAGGCGAAAACTTTGACTATAAACACTTTTTGACTGTTCGGAAATTTAAGATCTTCCGCAATTCTAAAAATGACATACATCCATGTGCATGGTTAGATCAATTTATGTATGCACTCCCACCAAATTGGCCACTAAGTCACAAACTGGAATTTATGTGTGGATATTTAGAAAACGAACCGGCGACGCGGATGCGTGCACTCATTAGAGATTGTAATAATCTGAATGATTTTTATCATGCATTTCTATCGGCATATTGGTCCGAAAACACGCAAGACAGAGTCAAACACAGTCTTATTATGCAGCGTAATTTCAAACAGTCTGAATTCCGCACGCCAGCAGAATATTTTGAAGACATGATTCGAAAGAATCAGTTCCTTTCCAACCCTTACAGTCCGACTGAATTAATTCGCATTTGTTTAACTAAGCTGCCACAATCCATAAGACAAATTGCTTTAGCCGGAAGATGTAAAGACGACATTGAGACTTTTAAGACTTTGCTACAAGAACTTGAGTATGACAACGACGACGGGACTTCTTGTAATTTTTTCAGTAGCAGTAATTACAATACATTTTCAGAGAAAAGGGATAGTGATCGGAACGGACGTTATTTGGGTAACTTTGAGAATGACAGACGTAACAGACAGGACAATAGATACCAGCCTTATGACAATAACAGACGTTCTAACAGAAATTACACAGACAATTATAATAACGGTAATTCCTACCGGAATGATCAACCATACGGAAACAGTAATCGGTATCATCAAGATAGAAATTATTCATACAGTAACAGAAATTCTTACTACAGAAATAACCAGGGTAGTAGATACAACAATAATTTCAGAAGTGACAGTCGAAATTACACAAGAAGTAGTTATGCAGACAGACAGGAAAACAGAAATTTTAATAACAGACACAACCAAGAATTTGCATCTAACAGACAGGAAGGACCTAATTGGCATCCTCCACGTGACAGAACTTCAGAGAGACAAGTGCAATTAGTAGAAATTGATCCGCGAAATGACGCGAATAATCAAAGACGTGACGCAAACAATCGACAATGACTAGCAGCTTCGGCTTCTGGCAGCAATATAGACGGTTCAGAAAGTAATGACACTTCGACTTTACACTACGTACGACTGGAAGACATGAGAGACATTTTGTTAGACGAAAAGGAAACTAATGTAGACGCATTTTTACATCCTGTTATTGAAGTATGTGTGGGTAAGAATAAGTTCACTGCAGTTTTAGATTCTGGGAGCCCATTGAACGTCATTAGTGAATCAGTTTTTCGTATATGTGAAAGAACTATTGCCTGTCCCGTGTTACCTATTTCTAAAACTACAATTCGAGGAGCGATTTCTGGAAAAGGTGTGGAAGTTAAACAACAGACCAACCTAAATTTCATTTGTCAAGGATACGAATTTTCTGCTAATTTTATTATTGTTCCATTACTCAGTACACAGATTATTTTAGGTATGGAGTTTCTTAACGCACATAAGGCAATTTTGAACTTTAAAGAAGGAAGTGTGAATTTGACTGTTGCCGGAATGCTGAAATGTTTGAAATTTTTCGAGTGTTTAGCAAGATCTGAATCAGATACAAAATGTTTAAGGTTTCTTACTTCTGATGCTTTTGTTGAGCATTATGACGACAGTGTGTTTATTCATGACAATGACAATAGATACAGGGACGCGATGGATGATGTAATTAATAGCGAAGAATTAATTAATGAAAAGGTTAAGAAAGCTGAAGTGCCAGATGACGTTGCAAGAGAAGAGCTGCACCATATTTTGACTTCACATGCTACAGTGTTTAGTCATCACACAGGAACTATACAAGGCTTACAATATTTATTTAAAGTAAAAGAACACACACCATTTCGCGGAAAAACGTACGCTATTCCTTTGGCTTACAGAGACAAGGTTAAGAATGAACTTCAATACATGTTAGATCAGGGCATTGTTGAGCCAGCAGTCAGTCCTTATACCAGCCCATTACACGTTGTTCTTAAAAAGGATGGGTCAATTCGTTTGGTTCTGGATTCCAGACAGATAAATAATATTATTATTCCTGAAACTGACCGTCCACAAAATTTAGATGAACTTCTTCAACATTTCCATGGAATTAAAGTTTTATCCACGATTGATATGCGCGCAAGTTTTTGGCAAATAGAACTCCACCCTGATTGTAGAAAATATACTGCTTTTTTAGCCTTTGGTAACTGTTACCAGTTTCGGAAATTACCGTTTGGACTTACTGTATCTTCAGCAGCATTCATTCGTAGCTTAAATGAAATTTTACCTGTTTATCTTCGTGACAATATTACTTCTTATGTTGACGACATTCTTATTGCTAAACGTTCTTGGAGTGAGCATAACAAAATTTTGGATTCATTATTACGTATTTTTGCACGAGTTGGCATGACAGTGAACTTGGAAAAATCTGAATTTGGTCGTTCTCAGGTGAAATTTCTCGGTCACATTGCTAAATTTTATGTTCTATGAAATTACTTGTGAAGCGACGTGCTTGTGTACATTTACTGATTTTGACAATTATTGATTAATGAACAGTGTTATTACTTGCGTATATTATGCATCGCTTGGCTGCTATGCTTTTTCACTGATGTCATATTTTTCTATTATGTGCCTGCTGTGCTTATTTATTTAAATTATAATTGTCACCTGATTAATTGTGCTGATGTGGTTAGATATGTAAGTTATACTTTGTGATTTATCTGCTTGCGCCTTCATGTTTACTTATTAAGATTACATATAAACATTTATTTGCTTATGCTGATATGATGCTAATGACCTGTTTATTATGATAGATAACATATTTGCTGCCTTGCTTATGGATTGCATATTTACACATTTCTGTTTTGTTGTCATAACTACTCTTCAATTTAGTATATAGAAATGCTGATATACTGTGTACAAATATAGAGTTTAGGTTACACTGTGGTATTAATTATAGATTGTTCACTTGGCAGAGCCTCGTTGTAGGGATTGTGCTGCATCCACTTGTTGACATTCTGTTCTCTACTGGTATATTTACTCGCTATTGCATGTTTTGCTTACGCTCAGTGCCTTATATTTTTAAGATAAGAAAATGAACTGCTATAATTCGACGAACGACATTAGTAAAAGAAAGTCATAGAAGTCACATGAGCTGAGGTTTTATGGAAGCTGTATAAATTTATGCTAATAGGAAGGAAGCTAACGACATGACAGACCAAAACTAGGTTTAGACGCTCAGTGCCTTATATTTTTAAGATAAGAAAATGAACTGCTATAATTCGACGAACGACATTAGTAAAAGAAAGTCATAGAAGTCACATGAGCTGAGGTTTTATGGAAGCTGTATAAATTTATGCTAATAGGAAGGAAGCTAACGACATGACAGACCAAAACTAGGTTTAGACCATTGACAGTATTACACTACATTTTTCGTGAGCAATTGAAATAGGAAGTGACACTTGACACAAGGAATACTCCACATGATTGCTTCTGCCATGATTCTTGAAGTGGTGTACACACTGTGAAATATTATGATTATTCACACTCCGTAATCGTACTTAATTACTGAGAGTTATTCGAACTAAGTCTGTTAGAGGTCATGTATGCATTTCTTTTATTTAATGATGGACAAGGAACCAAAATGTATCTTATAATTTATAATGAGTAGAAAATTTGGGTCAGATGGAATACACAGAGGTTGTGTGTGGACAATGTGTCTTCGGATTGTATGGGATGCTGAATTGAAGTTGCACTAGGATTTTATCTGTACTTGTTCGAGGAGACTGACTAGAGGAAAGAGTTGTTATGGAAGTGAAATGATATTGGTGCTGAGGTTTATATGTATCGACGTATTATTGAAGTATTAAGATTAAGTGATGATTATTGGAGTTTGGTGGATAAGAGGTAAAGTAAGTGAGGAGCATATTTTTTTTTTTTTTTTGTTGGTCCATATGGAACAAGGAGGATGAAGATGGCAGACTAGAACACTCAAGTAGAAAGAAGATTGCCTACACACACACTTTGTTAAATCAATAAGCAGTATACATTTTTTTTTTGAAGAGAGGAAGTATTTGCATATCTTGGCTCACTGACAGTTGTTCAGCAACAGTACAATTTGATCTGGCTTGGCAAACATTGGTCTTGACATGATGACTATGACGTTGACTAACTATTATTGACTGTTATACATTGATGCCACTACTACTTGGTACACATGATGAACATCAAATCTTGGACAGAGTTACATTTACACAGTTAACACTATTCAATTACACAGTAGCACTTAATGAGGATGAAAGATGAGTGGATGTGTTTTGTGTGTTTTCCTTTCCTAATCCTACCCACCTATCTCCTAAATATTATTTTATTTGTTGGTAGTGGCTTGCACTGACACCCATAAATATTATAGGTTAACTGTTATTGTGTACTGTAATAGTTAATGTGACAATTAACTGATATCATTTGTGTGTTTATTATGATTTGTATGTTTAGTGTAAGAGCATTGATTATATTTTGTTAAAGAAATTGTATGTGCATTCAAACTATTGTTCATGACTGAACTGTCTCAGTAGTTATGGTGAATAGTATGGACTGTTACTTGCACTTTTTCTACATGATTGGTGCCACAAGGACATGTTTAATTTCTGCTGATGAACTGTGTGATCAGTGATTGTAAAAAAAAAATTATGGACTGTTACTTGTACCTTTTCTACAATATTGGTGCCACTAGGACATGTTTAATTTCTGCTTATAAACTCTGATGAACAGTGTGATCAGTGACAGTGTATTTTATTGAACTGCTTCTGCTGAGAAATGTGACTTGTTGCTGTGTGTACCTGCTCAGCTTTGCTGGTGCCACTCATGGACTGCTTCTACTGAAATGGTGTTACTTGTTGGTGTCTGCACCTACTCAACATTGCGGGTGCCACTGATGGATTGCTTCTACTGAAATGAAGTCACCTGTTGCTGTGTGCACCTGATCAACATTGCTGGTGCCACTAATGGACTGCTTCTACTGAAATGGTGTTACTTGTTGGTGTCTGCACCTACTCAACATTGCTGGGTGCCACTGATGGACTGCTTCTAATGAAAAGATGTCACCTGTTGATGTCTGCACCTGCTCAACATTGCTGGGTGTCACTGATGGATTGCTTCTACTGAAATGAAGTCACCTGTTGCTGTGTGCACCTGATCAACATTGCTGGGTGCCACTAATGGACTGCTTCTACTGAAATGGTGTTACTTGTTGGTGTCTGCACCTGCTCAACATTGCTGGGTGCCACTGATGGACTGCTTCTACTGAAAAGATGTCACCTGTTGATGTCTGCACCTGCTCAACATTGCTGGGTGCCACTGATGGATTGCTTCTACTGAAATGAAGTCACCTGTTGCTGTGTGCACCTGATCAACATTGCTGGGTGCCACTAATGGACTGCTTCTACTGAAATGGTGTTACTTGTTGGTGTCTGCACCTGCTCAACATTGCTGGGTGCCACTGATGGACTGCTTCTACTGAAATGGTGTTACTTGTTGGTGTCTGCACCTATTCAACAGTACTGGGTGCCACTGATGGACTGTTTCTATTGAAAAAATGTTACTTGTGGTATTTGCACCTGTTGACCATTGCTGGGTGCTACTGCTGGAACTGTCAACTGCTTATTCTTGGGCTATGGAAAGCGTTTATGTGAATATTTGTATAAACTGATTTATTGTGTATTACTGTTTGTGGAAAGTTATGAGACTCTTACCTGCACATATTCGTCATTGCTGACGCTATTGATTGAACTGTTTAACCACATAATACTTGTATAAACTGTTATGTAAAGTCACATGTATGAAAGAATTTGTATTGCTTACTGTATTCTATATAATAGGTTATTGAAAGGTCAGTGCAAAGCCAAAATTTTATCTAGTTATATGATATTTACGTATTAATATTATCTTTTATTTTTGTCTGTATTTTTTTGACGAATTTGGTAGTATTTTCACCACCAATGCTGGCAAAAATACCATCAAATTCTAGCCGTGGAGGAAGGGCATATGAAAGGTGGCTACACTGAGCCACAGCGCCAGAGATCGCTAGAGAGCATTGTTCCGCCGCCTCCACGGGCTGTCATTATTGAGATGTGCTAGAGGTCACTGCTTGGGGAGAGCTCGTAGTAGTCAGTTGGTGTTCAGATGTGCTAGTAGGGAGTGCTTGCTGAGATGTGATACTGAAAGGTTCTTGTTCAGATGTGGTAATAGCGAGGCGGTGTGGAGATATATTGTAATTATGAGAGTGATTTTGGTCAATATATGAAGGTAACGAAACTTGATTTATTTTTCATTATTTCCATGTTTTAAATAATGTGTCATTACAGGTTCAGTCAACAAAGCATCTGGCTTGGGTTCTTGGATTAGAGTGTAATTGTGGTTCTCTTGAGTAATTATGGTATTTGTATTTTCTTTAATTAATTCAGTATAATGTTATTTAAAAATTGTTGTGTTGTTGAAGAAGAACCGTGCCAGATGCGTACGTTGAGTCACACTCCCACACACAGAACAGTTACTCTTGTGCTTGTTGTTGCGTTGGTTTTGTAGTTGCTGGGGGCTTAATTAATTAACTGTGTTAATGAAAATTTCCATTTCATTCTTTGTTATTGTTCTAAGCAGTCAGATTGCGTAACAATAACAGTCAGGGCCAACCGTTACGAGACTTCGTAATCGGACAGACAGCTACTAAAGCAAAAAAAAAAAAAAATTAAAATTATTTGCATTAATATTATTATTAAGCCCCCATGCAAAATGGCATTGGAATTAATACAGAAATGATTTAAATATACGCTCGTAGGCTAGCGCTACACTGGATTTTAACAAAGTTTAAGGGTGGAGTTGTTTGGCACCTGAGGTTTATGAAGCATCATGGACTTAGCATCCGAACCAAAACCAAAATATCTCCGAAAATTCCACAAGTGTGTCTAGATAAAATATTATCTCTCCATCGCTTCATTATTCAGCATTGAAAGAACATCAGTGTGGAACTAAGCGAAATAGCGAATATGGACGAAACTCCTCTAACATTTGATGTGTCGAGTAACAGAACTGTTGCCATGAAAGGTGCTAAAAGTGCTACTATAAAAGCAAGTGGAATTGAAAAAATGCGCTACATTGTTGTCGTTTCGTGTTACGCTGACGGTACTAAACTTAATCCACAGATAATTTTCAGGCTCAAAACAATGCTAAAACCTTATGAAATACAGCGGGCTGTTGTTTTTCACGTACTTAACGAGGGGTTGGATGGACGAGGCTGGTATGAAATTATGAAGTAACAGGGTGTGGAAGAGAAGGAGAGGTTCTTTATTGAAGAAGAGTTCTCTTCTTGTGCTAGATCAGTTTAGTAGTCATTTGAAAAATTCTGTGAAAGAGAAATTGAGGCACGGAAATACAGAGCTTGCTGGTATTCCGGGAGGACTTACTTCACAATTCGAACCTCATGATGTCTCAATTAATCAACTATTTAAAGGGTATATGAGAGAGGAATGGAACAAGTGGATGATGGCTGAAACACAACCTGAATTCACGCCGAAGGGAGCTTTAAATCGACCTCCAATCAAACGAGTGAATAAAAAGGTATTGGTCTAGAGTGAGAGAAGACATTATTGTTGAATCTTTCAAGGAATGCGGCATAAGTAACGCTCTCGATTGCAGTGAAGACCATCTTATATAAGAAAAGGACAAGGGCGACGACGACGAAGAAGAAGGAGAAGAAGAAGAAGAAGAAAGTCCAGATGAAGTTTTTCTGGGATTTTAAATGTCAGTTCAGTTTCATAAACTAAAAACTGTTTTTTTAGGCCACCTTTGGAGTCATATAATAAAAATGGTAGAAATGTTATTTAAAAAAAATGCTTTAAAATTAAGGTGCGGCTTCGTCTTATAGTCCGTAACATACGAGATCTTTTATACGAGAGTATCGTGGTGCCAATAGTCCTCTGGTCAGCAAGACACTGGAATCTGCCACCGACAGAACATGCTTGTGACCAGCTTGGACGTCAGTTGTGTCCCAGTGTCAGTACTCAGGGTTTCTAGGACCAGTGAAGACAGCTGGCGAGCCAGCTTGGCTGTGCAGCGGATGCAACGGCCTTACGACCCCCTTCCCAACCGAATCAGTAAATGCTTACATGGCACAAGGGGTGTGTGGTCTTACTGGCGATACAAGGGGTTGAAGGCCTTACTGACGGGTAGGCTCATACTGTCATGTTCTTTGTAAATTTGACCCAATTTTGTAATCACTGAAGTAACATCACATACTCTTTCAATCCGTTAAGTTTCATTTCATTTTCTCTTCCCCTCTGAGTGCTTAATTTATGACCTACCGAGCATTCTTTGGTTGGGATGAGAAGGAGTCGTCAAGTTACAATTATTGTTGCTTGCTTGCGTACTCACAGCCAAAAACCCAACTTCCGTCACCAGTGATCGTCTTGTAGTTGTTCAAGCTGCCTAGGACTCATGCGCGATTATGTTTCTGATCGTCTTGGTGCAGTCTAGGCAGAAAACTTCAGGCATGTTAAGGAAATGTAGCTCATCCACGAAGGAAGTGTCTTATAAGGCGCTTGTTCGACCGATTCTTGACTATTGTTGATCTATCTGGGTTCCGTACCAGATAGACTCATAGAAGAGATACAGGAGATCCAACGAAGAGCGGAACGTTTCGTGATGGGATCGTTTAGTCTGCATTGGCAGACGTTACAAGAGAGGCGCTGTGCATCACGAAGAGGTTTACTACTGAAATTTCGAGGGAGCACTTTCCGGGAAGTGTCGGCAACATTACTTCCCCCCAGTTATGTCTCGCATAATGACCATGAGGAAAAAATTCGGGAAATTAGAGCCAATATAGAGGCTTACCGACAATTTTTCTTCCAGAACGTTATTCGCGAATGGAATAAGGTTGGAGGGCTCAGTTAGTGGTACAAAAAGTACCCTCCACCACCGAGCGAGGTGGCGCAGTGGTTAGCACACTGGAGTCGCGTTCGGGAGGACGACGGTTCAATCCCGCGTCCGGCCATCCTGATTTAGGTTTTCCGTGATTTCCCTAAATCGCTCCAGGCAAATGCCGGGATGGTTCCTTTGAAAGGGCAGGGCTGACTTCCTTCCTCTTCCTTCCCTAATCCGATGAGAACGATGACCTCGCTGTCTGGGATCCTCCCCCGAAAACAACCCAACAACCCTCCCCCACACACTATTAGGTGGCTTGCGGACTATGACGTAGGCATAGCACAATTTTTTCTCAGGGTCTTGAAGAGGTCTCGGATGGCCTGTCTACAATATTACAGAATCAGATCGGTCACTTTCTGAACATTTTCTGGTGTGATCCCAGTTGACGGCCGACCGGAATCGTCGCCATAATCAGTCGATGCCTGCCACTTTTTGAAACGCTTATAGCATTCATCTCCAAAAGCTTGATTCAACGTTTGGCGCGATTCTGCAACGGTTTTCCCAAGTCTAAAACAAAACTTTGATCAGGCTTCTTTCAGCTCAGCCGTCGGAAAATTACAATTTCACGAAAACAGAACGCTGGAAATGTGCTCACCAACAAGCAACGAAACCAGTCAGCTCGTGGCCACTTGCGCGGCACCTACCCAAGAAGGATGTTGTTTCAGTGAAGACTTAAACAGCAACACAAAATACGACGTTAGCCATTTACACGAATGACACAGCCAGCCTTAAGCAAGATTGGGAACCGTTGAACATAATTTCACGAATACAGACAGCGCTCAAAACTGCCGAGCCTTGGTTCGAACGATGGCGTATTAAAGTAAACTTCAAGTGCGAAGCAGTTCTGTTCACACGCAGACCGGAACTACTGCGCAAACATCAACACTGTAGGCAGGTGACACTCTATACACGCTCAATACGTTTCCGAGAGAAAGTCAGGTACCTCGGCGTCTGGCTGGACTGGGAACTTACATGGGTGGACCACATACAACACGTTGTCAACAGTGCGCACGCGAGTCTCAAACGACTCTACCCAATGCTCAACAGGGAAAGTACACTAAATAGGAGGGTATCGAGGTCCATACGCGTGACACTGTCAGACCTCTGATGATGTACGCATCTCCCGTCTGGGGATACGCAGCTCCTACACGCCTGCAGATCATACAGAACAAAATGCTAAGCATCATTAGCAACGCTCCACGCTATACTCACACCGCGGATCTTCACAATGAATAACGCCTTGAAACCCTGAAGGAAGTATTCAAAAAACTCGCCATAGATCGTACAGGAACTCGAGACACGCCAACAGTCCTTTCATCCTTACTCTGGGGAATTATGATCACAACCACAGGTGGGAGCATAAGCGGCCAAAAACACTGATAGCTAGGGCCTAACCACATTGGCAAAAGAACACACGCACACACACAAGCGACAACATTGCCGAGCCTCTGCACATCAGCAATACAGACTGGATACGCCAGCTGTTTTCACAGCTGACCAACTGGCAACAGCAGGGAAGCCAACAAGCTCGCACAGTAACGCACAGACAAACCGCGAAGACTACACTACACTGTGCATCCGGTATATGACCTATCGGACACTAACCGATGATGAACCGAATTGTGAAAGGTGTGCTGATGCTGACCGAGAAGCCAACACCGGCACCCAGCTGCAGCCGCCGAGTAACAGTGCCTGACAACGTCGAAGGTGTCTGCCTGCATGACACGCAATCCGCTACTGCTTTTACTACCCGACGCGACTATCGCAGAGGTTTTTATACTTGGCTCTTGCCTTAGCACTTTTTGCTCTGCCCTTCAAACTGCTATCCTTCGTTCAACTTTCGACCCAATCTATCTCCGGATGAGCGCGCATTAGTGAGTAATCATAACCAGAGGTTTTTATACTTGGCTCTTGCCTTAGCACTTTTTTCTCTGCCCTTCAAACTGCTATCCTTCGTTCAACTTTCGACCCAATCTATCTCCGGATGAGCGCGCATTAGTGAGTAATCATAACCAGATGTACGCAGACATTGCAGTACCCACGACCTGCGAAGACCTCACTTAGTGAAAACTTACTACTATGCACAGATAGCACTAGATCTACTGTGTTGGCCATCATTCAGGGGAGGGCGTGAAGGGGCTCTAGTATTAAAAAATGGTTCAAATGGCTCTGAGCACTATGGGACTTAACATCTGAGGTCATCAGTCCCCTAGAACTTAGAACTGCTTAAACGTAACTAACCTAAGGACATCACACACATCCACGCCCGAGGCAGGATTCGAACCTGCGACCGTAGCGGTCACGCGGTTCCAGACCGAAGCGCCTAGAACCGCTCGGCCACCACGGCCGGCTAAAAAATTCAGACTCAGGATACTTTTGAATACCTTCTCGTATATCCAGTCAGTGTTAATTACGTCATTGTATCGATGCAAGGCGCAGGTAGCACATAAGTGAACCAATTATACGAAATATGAGTCAGTGAGTGGCCAATAAACATGGCGGTGATCCAACGTTTTCGTGCGACTAACTCCACGATGGTCGTGCAAACGAAGTAAGACTCGGCGTCGTAGTGCTCGCGGACACACTGCTCGACGATAGACTAAGTTTTTCCCTCCCACCATTTGCGTCTAGGACGTGAAAACGAGTAAGTGATGGACCATCACCGATGGTAGAACACGAAATTACCTCCGCTACATACACTAAGATAGCCTTCGGAGTGTAGATGTACAGTATGTGATCAAAAATATCCGGACACCTATTAGTGGACGCATTTACGAAGTCCTGAACTCGGCTGGGGACTGTGACCGTACGGGTTGTATGGGAATGTACATGACGAAATAAAATACAGTCTCTCTCATAAAAGTCGGCCGTTGTGGCCGAGCGGTTCTAGGCGCTTCAGTCCGGAACGCGCTGCTGATACGGTCGCAGGTTCGAATCCAGCCTCGGGCATGGATGTGTGTGATGTCCTTAGGTTAGTTAGGTTCAAGTAGTTCTAAGTCTAGGGGACTGATGACCTCAGATGTTAAGTCCCATAGTGCTCAGAGCCATTTTCTCTCATCAACTCGCCAAAAATCAAGATTGTAAACCGTTCACAAGTTATTCATCAGGTAGGAGACCCCACGTGCTGCTACACGAAAAGATTTACCCACACTTTACACAGAACAAACACCTCAATGTTCCCCGTAAATGTAGTTGGATTTATAAGTTTGGCTGTTTCATCTATCGAACGCCAAATCCCATTCGTCGCAATGTACTCTATGTTTCACAAAAGTATGTAATATAAATGCAGGCAGGGTTTGCTATGCATAAATGTTCAAATGTGGGTGAATTCCTAAGGGACCAAACTGTTGAGGTCATGGGTTCTTAGACTTACACACTACTTAAACTAACTTAAATTAACTTATGCTAAAAACAACACACACACCCATGACCGACGGAGGACTCGAACCTCCGGAGGGAGGGGCCGCGCAATCCGTGACATGGTGCCCCCAACCGTGCAGACACTAAGCGCGCCCGCAATGCATAAATCACGTGAATGCTCACGTATTTTTTTAAAGTTTCACGAATTCGAGTTTATTTCCAGTACGAACATAGAAAAATCGAAAGTCACAGTTCACAATAAAATTAATTTCTGAGCCTGACCGAGTTTCTTAATCTTGGAGACGGTTGAATAAACTGCGATTAACTGCGTGAGTTATCTTTAGAAAACCGCTGAAGTTTCATAGTATCTCAAGCTATAAATTCCAGAATGGCTACACAATGAAACCTTCTAAGTGTGGCTTGTATGACACGCAATAACACGTCCATCAGAAGCCGAAGAATTTCTGTGTCCGAAAGTAGGAACTTCCGGCTATTACACTCCTCATAAGATAATACTTTCTCGAAACACAGACTAGCAAAAGCTCACCGCCTGCAACTACATCCAAACATACGAGTACACTCCTCACCAAAACGTCGCTGTTCACCAAGAAAATTTCGGTCAAGCAGCACTGATGGCTCTGAGCACTATGGGACTCAACTGCTGAGGTTATTAGTCCCCTAGAACTTAGAACTAGTTAAACCTAACTAACCTAAGGACATCACAAACATCCATGCCCAAGGCAGGATTCGAACCTGCGACCGTAGCGGTCTTGCGGTTCCAGACTGCAGCGCCTTTAACCGCACGGCCACTTCGGCCGGCAAGCAGCACTGAAGTCAGTTAAACCACTGAACATGAAAATTGTTGAAATTCGTAATTTTAACCTTTTATACATACACTGAAGAACCAAAGAAATTGGTACATCTGCCTAATATCGTCGGGCCCTGATGACCATGCAGTTGAGCGCCACACAAACCCACCACCACCACCACATAATATCGTGTAGGGTCCCCGTGAATACGCAGAACTGCAGGAACACAACGTGGCATTGACTCGATTAATGTCTGAAGTAGTTCTGGAGGGAATTGAAACCAAGAATCCCGCAGGGCCGTCCATAAGTCCGTAAGACTACGAGGCACTGAAGATCACTTCTGAACAGCACGTTGCAAGGCTTCCCAGATATCATCAATAATCTTCATGTCTGCTGAGTTTGGTGGCCAGCTGAAGTGTTTAAAACTCGGAAGAGTGTTCCAGGATCCACTCTGTAGTAATTCTGGACGCGTGGGGTGTTGCACTGTCCTGCTGGTATAGCCAAAGTCCACCGGAATGCACAATGGGCATGAATGGATGCAGGTGATCAGACAGGATGCTTACGTACACGTCATCTGTCAGAATCGTGTCTAGACTTATGAAGTACCAGGGGTCCCATATCGCTCCAATTGCACACGCCATTACGGAGCCTCCACCAGCTTGAACAATCTCCTGATGACATGCTCGGTTCATGGATTCATGAGGTTGTCTCCATACTCCTATACGCCCATCTGCTCGATACAATTTGAAACGAGACTCGTCCGACCAGGCAACATGTTTCCAGTCATCAACAGTCTAATGTCAGTGTTGACCGGTTCAGGCGAGGCGTAAAGCTTTGTGTCGTGCACTCATCAAGGGTGCACGAGTGGGCCTTCGGCTCCGAAAGCCCATATCGATGATGTTTCGTTGAAATGTTCGCACGCTGACACAGGTTGATGGCCCAGCACTGAAATCTGCAGCAATTTGCGGAAGGGTGGCACTTCTGTCACGTTGAACGATTCTCTTCAGTCATCGTTGGTCACGTTGTTGCAGGATCTTTATTCGTCCGCAGCGATGTCGGCGATTTGATGTTTTACCCGATTCCTGATATTCCCGGTACACTCGTGAATTGGTCGTACGGCAAAATCGCCACTTCATCGCTACCTCGGAGATGCTGTGTCCCATCGCTCGTGCACCGACTATAACTCCACATTCAAACTCGCTTAAATCTTGATAACCTGCCATTGCAGCAGCAGTAACCGATCTAACAACTGCGCCAGACACTTGTTGTATTATATACGCGTTGCCGACCACAGCGCCGTATTCTGCCTGTTTACATACCTCTGTATTTAAATACGCATGTCTATACCAGTTTGTTTCGCGCTTCATTGTATATGACACATCAAATCACACGGAAACTTTGCGAGAAATATTATGCTGTTTTCAGTTTTCTATTATTTGCCGTAGTCTATTTACAAACAATAATTTCTATGGGTTTCTTCCGTTTTCTGATTTATAAGCGTAAATGTTAACAAACAATTTCAATTATACATTAAATAATTTCCTGTATATCTGAAGTTTGCTGTACTGCCGCTACTTTTAATTTTTCTTTATTTATTTCGCAAGACAAGCTGTTTTCAATTACGCAAAGCCCACTTTTCGGCCTCTTATTTAATACGTGAATAATTTCAGTAAATCTACTATCACAGTGCGATACAGTTTTATGAGATGTATCTGTAGACACCTCGTTTGTTGCAATCACATGATGCGTTGCCGACATATTCACGTTTACAATTAAGGAATTATTTGTAATAATAACATAAACTAATGCAGATAACGAAAGCTCATCTCCACACACGTACTCGTCCATCTTTTCCGCTTTAAATGAGCCTACTAGCTCCTCAGTGACACATTCCGTTCAATATTTATTAATTTTGCACTGGACGCGAAAGCGGGTATGAGAACCGAGCAGCCACTGTGCTGCTCGTCGGGCGTGTCTTCCCTGTCATGCGGTCTCGTTTAGCAGCCGTTGGAAGTCCAGAGGCAACCCCATCTGTGGAGCACAGAGTGAAACTGGCCCTCCACGTTCTCCTGTCAAGCTGATTTCAGCTGTGAACACGAATATGACCCGATCTCAGCTGCCACCTGAGCGTCCGCGGTCGCGTATTTGTGGTTGAATAAAGTCTCTCGCCCCTTTGCAATACGCTGTCGTGCTAAAGGACGATTTCATTGAGGTGTCCGAGAGTCTGAAGAGGAATGGCAGCGACTCTTCATCAGGAGCCGAAAAAAAAGATAGAAATCAGTGATGTTGCGACTTTGGAGTCTGGGGTGAAGTCAACCTTATAGCTGATCCCATAGGTGTTTGGTTGGGCTCACGTCGGGCTCTGGGCATACTAGTCCATTTCGGGAACGTTATTTTCCACAAAATATTGCATAGCAGATGCTGATTTATTACAGGGTGCAATGTCATGCTGAAACAATCACTCTCTCCACAATGTTTGTCTAGCGCACGCACTACACAACATTGTAAAATATTCTTCCGCATTTAGGGGTATCTTAAGCGCGGTAACAGAGCCACACCCTAAACACGAGAAATACCCCCATACTGTATCACCTTTTTTTTATTGTAATTTTAATCACCTATACAGGCGGGCTGTCAGCAGCATATTACGCTGCTCTTCAGCCTTAAGTGGAACAATAACATGACATAGAGGTGATACAGACAATACAAAAAACGGCGGGCAAAAAATGGAGATACAAAAAACAATAAACATGAAGCCGTTCACGCTGGACGATAAAAACACTAACACTTGTTGACACGGCGCACAAAACACGGAGGACGGCGACGGCACATGTGAACAGTGGAGTGGTAACTGCGAAAGAACGCGACACACAAAACGAAGCACACACACGAGCACTGATGGCGACGATCTCCGGCGCGCGAATGTTCACTATGCGTGTGCGAGTCCGGGGACCTGCCAAGAGAGGAGGAGGAGGAAGGGGAGTGGGAGAGCGAGAAGGGAGAGCAGAGATGCCACGGGCAGGGGAGATAGGGGGAGGGAGGAAGGGGGAGGGGAAGCCCAGGGGAAGAGGGGTGGAGGGAGGGGACGGGGGAAAAGGAAAAAGAAGGGAAGGGAAGAGAAGGGAGGGAGGGTACCTAAAGGAAAGGACACAGGAAGTGGGGGGTGGTGGGGTGGTGCAGGGTCAAAGTTGATAGGAGGGGTAGATGGAGGGGAGGAGGACATCATCAGGGAGGGGGAGCTGGTGGAAGCCACCTCGGGAGAGGGTAAGGAGGGTGGAGAGATGGAGACCGGGTGGGACGTGGGAATACAGGCGCGGCAGCGGGTGGGGGTGGGAGAGGATCGGGGAGACGAGCGGGTGAGGAGGATCAAGTTTACGTGAGGTGTACAGGATCCGTATCCTTTCAAGGAAAAGGAGGAGGTGGGGGAAGGGGATGAGATCATACAGGATCCGCGTGGGGCAAGGGAGACAGATGCGATAGGCGAGGTGGAGAGCATGGCGTTCAAGGATTTGGAGGGATTTATAAAAGGTAGGGGGGGCGGAGATCCAAGCCGGATGGGCATAACAAAGGATAGGGCGAATGAGGGATTTATAGGTGTGGAGGATGGTGGAGGGGTCCAGACCCCACGTATGGCCGGAGAGGAGCTTGAGGAGATTGAGTCGGGATCGTACCTTGGCTTGGATTGTCCGGAGGTGGGGAGTCCAGGAGAGGCGACGGTCGAGGGTGACGCCAAGGTACTTAAGGGTGGGAGTGAGGGCGATAGGACGGCCATAGATGGTGAGATAGAAATCAGGGAGGCGGAAGGAAGGGGTGGTTTTGCCTACAATGATCGCCTGGGTTTTGGAGGGATTGACCTTGAGCAACCACTGGTTGCACCAAGCGGTGAACTGGTCAAGATGGGATTGGAGAAGGTGTTGGGAGCGCTGCAGGGTGGGGGCAAGGGCAAGGAAGGCGGTGTCATCGGCAAACTGGAGAAGGTGGACGGGGGGTGACGGCGGCGGCATGTCCGCCGTGTACAAAAGGTACAGAAGGGGGGAGAGGACGGAGCCTTGGGGCACACCGGCGGAGGGGAAAAAGGTGTAGGAATCTGTGTTATGGATGGTGACATAGGAAGGACGGCGGGAGAGAAAGGAGCCGATCAGACGAACGTAGTTAATGGGAAGGGCGAAGGTTTGGAGCTTGAAGGGGAGACCGGAATGCCATACGCGGTCATAGGCACGTTCGAGGTCCAGGGAGAGGAAGATTGCGGAGCGACGGAAATTAAGCTGTTCGGAAAGGAGATGAGTGAGGTGAAGGAGAAGGTCGTCGGAAGAGAAGGACGGCCGAAAGCCACACTGGGTAACGGGAAGGAGGCGGTGCTGGCGGAGATGCTGGTGGATGCGGCGGGTGAGGATAGATTCCAGGACCTTGCTGAAGACCGAGGTAAGGCTGATGGGGCGGTAGGAGGAGACGGCGGATGGCGGTTTGCCGGGTTTAAGGAACATGAGGATACAGGAGGTTTTCCACAGGTCGGGGTAGTAACCGGTGGACAGGACTACATTGTAGAGCCTGGCCAGGGTGGAGAGGAAAGAGACAGGAGCTTCACGAAGGTGACAGTAGGTGACACGATCGTGACCAGGAGCGGTGTTGCGTTTTGTGCGGAGTGTAGCAATGAGATCCTGTGTAGTGATAGGAGCATTGAGTTCCGTGTGTGCAATGTTGTCCAAGTACTGAAAACCAGGAGCGAGGGGAGGGACAGAGGTGTCAGTTCGATCACGGATATCCGGGAAGAGGGAGTAATCGAACTGGGGATCATTGGGGATGGAAAATACATCGGAGAGGTAGGAGGCAAAGTGATTGGCCTTACTAAGGGTGTCAGGGAAAGGGAGATCATCATGGAGAAGAGGATAGTCGGGGGAGGGTTTAGTTCCAGTAAGGCAACGGAGGGTGACCAGAACTTGGACGAGTTGATAGGTAGGGTATCAGTTAAACGGGTGCATGTCTTTCGCCAGTCCCGGCGTTTCTTAGCCGCGAGCAAATCACAAATGTGTCGCTGGAGTTGCCGGTGGCGTCGTAGTGTGTCCGGGTCACACGTGCGGAGGAAGGCACGGTAGAGACGGTGGGATTCACAGAGGAGGAGAACGGCCTGTGGGGGTAAGGTAGGACGGTGGGGGTGGATGGCGACAGTAGGGACGTGGGCCTCCAAGACCTCAGACAAGGTCTGCTGGAGAAAGGAGGTGGTGTGGGTGACATCATCGGGGTGGTGGTAGGTGAAAGGGTGGCTATCGACCTGGGTGGAGAGGGTATCCCGGTAGGCATTCCAGTTGGCACGGGAATAGTCATGGATGTACTTAGGGGGAGGGTCATTACGAGGCTCGGGGCGGGAGGACAGGGAGATGGTCACTACCAATAGGCTCCAGGACATCCACCGTTATGCGGCCAAGGAGGTTGGGGGAGGAGAGGATAACATCGGGAGTGGAGTTGGATTCGGGACGGGTGTGCTGGGGGATGGGAATGAGGTCGCCTTGAAGGGAGGAGAGGAACCGATGCCACCGCCGTAACGGGGCAGCAGAACGACTATGGATGTTGAGGTTGGCGGCGATCACATAGGAGGAGAAGGTATGGTCGACGTGGGAGAGGAAGTCGAAGGGAATAGGGGCGTTGGGGCGGACATAGATGGTGGCGCAGGTAACGGTAAGGCCGGGGAAGAAGAGACTAAGGATCAGGTGTTCGGTGGGGTCGAGAAGGAGAGGTTGGAGCCGAACGGGGATCTGGCGGTGGTGCCCAATGGCAACTCCGCCACGCGCAATCGGGAGGGGATTATCGGAGCGGTGGAGGAGGTAGGGCGAAGTGTGGACGGTGTGGTGGGGTTGGAGGAAGGTTTCATTAAGGAGGAAGGCATCCACGTGGTGGGTGGCAAGGGTGTGCAGGAAGAGGTTCTTGTTGGCGGGAAGGGAGCGGATGTTGTTGAAAAGGATATGGTGCTGCCGCGCCATGACAGGGATTTAAACGAGGGTGTCAAGACGGGAGAAGGTGAAATGGGCCTGGTTGTTCGAGTAGGTGGCGTACATTTTGAGGTGGAAAACGGAACGGGCGGCGAGGGAGATCTGTTGTAGGGTGTGTGGGCGCTGAAAAGGATGAACATTCTGAAGGACAATGGTGAGGAATCTGATGATGTCCTCAGCGGTAGGGGGTGGGCGAAGGTAGTTGCTGGGAGGGGTGCGGGCGTCCAGAGGGCGGACAGGAACGGTGAGTTCAGGAGTTGTAGGAGGGGGTCGGGCCTTACACTTCTGGGAGTAGGTGGGATGAGGGAGGCTACAGGTATTACAGGAGGGGGGGACTGGAGATTGGGGCACTGCCGTAAAAAGTGGGCTTGCCTACAGTGCGGGCAGGTGGGGGCCTCGCGGCACTCTGATGTTGGGTGCGCATTATACCGCAAGCACCTTTGGCAGCGGAGGGATTGAGGAGGAGAATGGGAGGGGTCAACCTTATAACGCTGGTTAAAAAGGAGGGCACCCTCCTTCAGGAGACGGTCTATGGAGGGGGCGTGCTCAGAAAAAATCCGCATAAGGCGGGTGGGGCCAGCAGCGTTGTGGATGCGGCGAACCGCACGCACCTCCAGATGGGGATGGGCCTGAAGCTCCGCCAACACCTCCTCCTCCGTGATCACCGGACTGAGCCGAGTGATCACGGCGGTGAGGGTTGGTGGGCTACGCGGGGGTTGGGGTTAGCGGGAGGTAGGTGGGGAAGGAGCAGGGGTGAGGGAGGCATGAGGGCCAAAGCGGGTGACGGGGATGCGGGAAAGGAGGTCTGTGTGGAGGGTAGGGCTGGGGGAGGAGATGAGTAGCGAATCACGGCGAGGAGTGAGGAGGGAGATGGGGGCACCAGGACAATTCTGGCGAAGGAAGAGGGTGAGGTTCCGGGCTTCAAGGAGGGAGGGATCAGGACGGGAGAGGAGGTAGCGGTAGGAGGAGGGGGTAGAGGAGGAGGAGGAGGGGGCAGGGACGGGTGGGGCGACATCCATGGCATCAGGGGTGGTGGAAGGGGGACGTGGCGGAGCCTTTTTGGGAGCAGAGGAGGCAGGGGTGCCACTGGGGCGCTTGACGGCGCTGGAGGAGGTGTGGGGGATGGGAACAACTGGAATGTGGCGGGGAGTGGCAGGTCCCGGGGCTGGAGTCGGCGCCGGAGATGCTGAGGGCGATGGCGAAGGCGATGGTGAAGACGATGACGATGACGATGAAGGTGAAGGGGAGAGTGGAGCGTGGGCCGTAGCCCGCCGGGCGACCAACCTGGCGCGGGCCGCAGAAACGGAAGGAGCAGGGGGAGGGAGCGGAGGGAAGGGATCAGAGGAGGTGCGGGAGGGAGGAGCTGGGGACGGGGCGACAAATAGGGAGGGAGATGAGAGAGTGAGGAGTGGGGGGATGGACTGAGGGGGAAGTGAAGCGGCACACCACGTGATAGTGGTGGCAGCAGCGGAGGGGGAGGTGTATATAATGGCAGTGGTGGTGGCTGTAGAAGAGGTGGTGGGGGTGGACATTATGATAAGGGGGAAAAAAACACAGTACTAGATAAAGGAGCAAACGAGAGACGGGCAGGGCGACGAGAGACACAGAGGAGAAAGGGACAGACAATGACGAAGGAGACCGGTGCCGAAGCCCCACTCTGCTGCCGCTGGGGGGGGGGGGGGGCGACCCGGCTGGCTGGCTGGAGGGGACGCCTCTGCTGCTGCTGCTGCTGCTGCTGCTGCTGGCGGAGGATGGTGGGGGCAGCGAGGACCACAGCTGGCTGCGACCGCTGGTGGCGAGGACTGCTGATGGCCGCTGGATGCTGGACGCTGGCTGGTGGCTGCTGGCTGCTGGCTGGGGCCGGCGCAGGCGAGGACCGCTGCGTGCTGCTGGCGGGGACGCTGCTGGCGGAGACGGCTGCTGGCTGCTGGCGAGGACCGCCGCTGGCGAGGACAGCCGCTGGCGAGGACCGCCGCTGGCTGCTGGCTGCTGGCTGCTGGCTGGACTGCTGCACGCCGACGGGCTGGCTGGCTGGCTGGCTGGCTGGAACCTGCAACACCTATCACTTCGATTGGTACCAGAACAGCACAAATCGAAGGGCGGTATTCAACCGAATGACCGCCGGAGATGGGTGTATCACCATTTACTGTGTCTATTTGTACTGCACATCAAGGGGAGTAACGTTCCCCAAGCATTCGCCAAACTCAAGCACTTTTATCGGATTACCGCAGGCTATAGCGTGATTCGTCAAGTCAAATCACTCGTTTCCAATTATACAGAGTGGTCCATTGATTGTGACCGGGCCTAATATTTCTCGAAATAAGCGTCAAACGAAAAAACTACAAAGAACGAAACTTGTCGAGCTTGAAGGAGCAAACCAGATGGCGCTTTGGTTAGCCCACTAGATGGCGCTGCCATAGGTCAAACCGGATATCAACTGCGTTTTTTTAAAATAGGAAACCCCATTTTTTATTACATGCCATTCTAGAACGTAAAGAAATACGAATGTTTTAGCTGGACCACTTTTTTCGCTTTGTGATACATTGTGCTGTAATAGTCACAAACATATGGCTCACAATTTTAGACAAACAGTTGGTAAAAGTTAGGTTTTTTAAATTAAAATACAGAACGTAGGTTCGTTTGAACATTTTATTTCGGTTGTTCCAATGTGATACATGTACCTTGGTGAACTTATCATTTCTGAAAACGCATGCTGTTACAGCGTGATTACCTTTAAATACCACATAATGCAATAAATGCTCAAAATGATGTCCGTCAACCTCAATGCATTTGGCAATACGTGTAACGACATTCCTCTCAACAGCGAGTAGTTCGCCTTCCGTAATGTTCGCACATGCATTGACAATGCGCTGACGCATATTGTCAGGAGTTATCGGTTGATCACGATAGCAAATATCCTTCAACTTTCCCCACAGAAAGAAATCCGGGGACGTCAGATCCGGTGAACGTGTGGGCCATGGTATGGTCCTTCTACGACCAACGCACCTGATCATGAAATATGGTATTCAATACCGCTTCAACTGCACGCGAGCTATGTGCCGGACATCCATCGTGTTGGAAGTACATCGCCATTCTGTCATGCAGTGAAACGTCTTGTAGTAACATCGGTAGAACATTACGTAGGAAATCAGCATACATTGCACCATTTAGATTGCCGTCGATAAAATGGGGACCAGTTATCCTTCCTCCCATAATGCCGCACCATACATTAACCCGCCAAGGTCGCTGATGTTCCACTTGTCGCAGCCATCGTGGATTTTCCGTTGCCCAATAGTGCATATTATGCCGGTTTACGTTACCGATGTTGGTAAATGACGCTTCGCCGCTAAATAGAACGCGTGCAAAAAATCTGCCATCGTCCCGTAATTTCTCTTGTGCCCAGTGACAGAACTGTACACGACGTTCAAAGTCGTCGCCATGCAATTCCTGGTGCATAGAAATATGGTACGGGTTAAATCGATATTGATGTAGCATTCTCAACAGCGACGTTTTTGACATTCCCGAGCCGGCCGCTGGTGGCCGAGCGGTTCTGGCGCTACAGTCTGGAACCGCGCGACCGCTACGGTCGCAGGTTCGAATCCTGCCTCGGGCATGGATGTGTGTGTTGTCCTTAGGTTAGTTAGGTTTAAGTAGTTCTAAGTTCTAGGGGACTTATGACCTCCGCAGTTGCGTCCCATAGTGCTCAGAGCCATTTGAACCATTTGACATTCCGGATTCTCGAGCAATTTGTCTGCTATTGATTTGAGGATTAGCCACGACAGCAGCTAAAACACCTACTTGGGCATCATCATTTGTTGCAGGTCGTGGTTGACGTTTCACATGTGGCTGAACACTTCGTGTTTCCTTAAATAACGTGACTATCCGGCGAACGGTCCGGACACTTGGATGATGTCGTCCAGGATACTGAGCAGCATACATAGCACACGCTCGTTGGGCATTTTGAACGCAATGGCCATACATTAACACGATATCGACCTTTTCCGCAGTTGGTAAACGGTCCATTTTTACACGGGTAATGTGTCACGAAGCAAATACCGTCCGCTCTGGCGGAATGTTACGTGATACCACGTACTTACACGTTTGTGACTATTACAGCGCCATCTATCACAATGCGAAAAAAGTGGTCCACCTAAAGCATTCATAATTCTTTACGTACTACACGAATATGTAATAAAAAATGGGGGTTCCTATTTTAAAAAAACGTAGCTGATATCCGTTTGACTTATGGAAGCGCCATCTAGCGGGCCAACCATAGCGCCATCTGGTTTCCCCCTTCAAGCTAGACGAGTTTCGTTCTTTGTAGTTGTAGTTTTTTTGCTTGATGCTTATTTCGTGAGATATTTGGCCCGGTCACTATCAATGGACCACCCTGTATATTGTCCGTTGGCTCTTTACACCACCTCAGTCGCCTCTTAGCACTGACTACAAAAACGTTGTGGCTTACGCGGAGCTACTCTGCCATTTCTTCTTCTAACTCCCCGTGCACAACCATTGTGTTACTTGGACTTTTGGTAATATATTTGAACTGGAGAGTAATTCCTACCGCCAATTTCATATGTTTCTTAGAACCACCTTCCGCAATCTTGTGCGGTCCTCGTCCGTCTGTGCATGTGGCCTGCCTGGTCATGGTTTAGTTGTGGTTCTTCCATCGCGTTTCCACTTCATAGTCACACCACCAACTATCTACATGGGCACATTTAGAAGACTTGAAATGTCCCCGACAGACTCGGTATTCAGGCTAGATCCAATGATTAATCAGCGTTCGAAGTTGCAAAGCTGTCCTCATCGACTCATTCTGCCGTCACTGCTTCATCTATCTACATCTGCGTGGATACTCTGCAAATCACATTTACAAGGGTCACTCCAAAAGAAATGCACACTATTTTTTTAAATCCATATTTTATTCTAGATGTTTGAAAGTTTTACAGTGTATAGATACATCCTTTAGGAACAATACTTTCATTTCTCCACTTAATTTCCATCCCTATCAACTGACTTACACCATTTTGGAATCAGAGCCTGTATACCCGCACGGTAAAATTCTGGACCATCCTGTTGGAGCCACTGTTTGGCAGTGTGCACAAGAGAGTCATCATCTTCAAACCTTGTTCCACGAAGAGAGTCTTTCAGTCTCCCAAAGAGATGATAGTCACATGGAGCCTAGTCAGGACTGTAAGGCGGATGTTTCAGTGTTGTCCATCGGAGTTTTGTGATAGCTTCCATGGTGTTTTGACTGACATGTGGCCATGCATTGTCGTGCAACTGCAAAACATCCTGCTTTTGCCGATGTGGTCGAGCTTGAAATTTTTTCAGTGTCGTCACATATGCATCAGAATGTATGGTGCTTCCACTTGGCATGATATCCACAAGCAAGAGTCCTTTGGAATCGAAAAACACCATAGCCATAACTTTTCCGGCAGAAGGTGTGGTCTTGAATTTTTTTTTCTTGGGTGAGTTTGCATGATGCCACTCCACTGATTGCCTCTTCGTGTCTGGTGAAAATGATGGAGCCATGTTTCATCACCTGTCACAATTCTTCCAAGAAATTCATCTCCACCATTCTTGTACTGTTCCAAAATTTCGCTGCATACCGTTTTTCTTGTTTCTTTGTGAGCCACTGTCAACATCCTGACATCCTGGGAACCCACCTGGCACAAATGTTTTTTAACGTCAACACTTTCAGTATTATGCGAACACTTCCTTCCCCTGTCCCAACGTAGAGTGACAATTCGTTCACAGTGATGCGTCTGTCGGCAGTCACCAATTCGTTAACTCTCTGCACATTGGAGTGTGTGCAGTACGAGGCCTGCCGATGCGAGGACAATCCTCAATATTGCCGTGCCCGCTTTCATCATGTAACCTGCTTGCCCACCGACTAACTTTACTGCGATCGACAGCAGCATCTCCATACACCTTTTTCAACCTCTTGTGGATGTTACCCACTGTCTCGTTTTCACAGCACAGAAATTCTATGACAGCACGTTGCTTCTGACGAACGTCAAGTGTAGCAGCCATCTTGAAGACATGCTGTGCCGGCCCCACTCACGGGAACAGGTTGAACTAAGTTTGGAAACAAGCGGGAAAGATGTATCTACACACTGTAAAACTTTCCCACATCCAGGATGGAAACTGTATTTTTACAAAAATAGTGTGCATTTCTTTTGGAGTGACCCTAGTAAGTGCCTGGCAGAGGGTTCATCGAACCACCTTCACAATAATTCTCTATTATTCCACTCTCAAACAGCGCGCTGAATAAACGAACACTTTCAGCTTACCGTGCGAGCTCTGGTTTCCGTTATTTTATTATGAAGATCCTCTCTCCCTATGTAGGTGGGCGTCAAAAAAATATCTTGACTTTCGGAGGAGAAAGTTGGTGATAGAAATTTCGTAAGAAGATTCCGCAGCAACGAAAGACGCCTTTGCTTTAATGGTGCCCACTCCAGATCCTATATAATGTCAGTGACACTGTCTGCCCTATTTCGCGATAATACAAAACGTGCTGCTGTTCTTTGAGTCCTATCTGATAAAGACCCTCGACCGCGCAGCGTTACCACAAAAGAGGACGAACAAACATAGTGAAGACAGTCTCTTTAGTAGATCTGTTACATTTTCTGTTCTCCCAATAAAACGCAGCCTTTGGTTTGCCCTCTCCACAACATTTTCTATGTGTTATTTCCAATTTAAATTGTTCGTAATTGTGATTTCTAGGTATTTAGGTGAAATTACGGCCTTTAAATTACACTGATTTCTCATGTAACCCAAGTTAACGGATTCCTTTTAGCACTCATGTGGACGACCTCACAATTTTCGTTATTTAGGGTCAATTTTCACGCCATTCATATATCTTTCCTAAATCGTTTTACATTTTGTTTTGATCTCCTGATGACTTTACTTGGTGGTAAACGACAGCGTCATCTGAAAACAACTTAAGTCGACTGCTCAGATTGTCTCCCCAATCGTTTATATAGATAAGGAACAGCAAAGGGTCTATAACACTACCTTCGGGAACGCCATAAATCACTTCTGGTTTACTCGATGACTTTCCGTCAATTACTACGAACTGTGACCTATCTGACAGTAAATGACGAATCCAGTCACACAACTGAGACGATATTCCATAAGTACACAATTTCACTACAAGCCCCTTGTGTGGTAGAGTGTAAAAAGCGTTCCGGAAGTACAGAATTAATTTCACATCCCTTGTCGATAGCACTCAACACTTCGTGCGACTAAAAAGCTAGTTGTGTTTCTCAAGAACGATGTTTCCTAAATCCGTGTTGACTGTGTGTCAATAGACTTTTTCTTCGAGATCATTCATAATGTTCGAAAACAATATATGTTCCAAAATCCTGCTGCATATCGACGTTAATGATATGGGCCCATAATTTAGCGGATTAATCATGTTACCTATCTTGAATATTGGTGTGACCTGTGCAACTTTCCAGTCATTGGGTATGGCTCCTTCGTCGAGCGAGCGGTTATATATGATTCATTAGTATGGAGCTAATGTATCAGCGTACTGTGAAAGGAGCCTAACTGGTATACAATCTGGACCGGAAGACTTCCATATGTTGAGTGATTTAAGTTGCTGCACTACTCTGAGATTAGCTACTTCTAACAGTAAGTTACTCATGTGAGCAGCTGTTCTTGATTCGAATTCTGGAATATTTACTTCGTCTTCTATAGTTAAAGAATTTCGAAAGACTGTGTTTAGTAACTCTGTTGTAGCAGCACTGTCTTCCACAGTATTTCCATTGCTATCGGGCAGAGAAGGCATTGATTGTGTCTTGCAACTAGCATACTTAACATACGACGAGAATCTCTCTAGATTTTCTGCCAGGTTTCGAGACAAAGTTTCGTTGTGGAAACTGTTACAAGCATCTGGCACTGATGTCAGCTCTAAATTACGATAAACATATCTGCTGACAACACAGTACCCTCCGTTTCCTTTTATACCTGCGGGACAATTCCACATCATTACTTCGAACAGATAGTGCAGATGGACACGTAGAAGGAACTCGTTATGCGCTAGTAGAAGACTTCCCTCTTGCTCTTACTTTTATCCAATGCCCATTTGCCATCGTTCCAGTGCCATCGTGCTCCGGCACGAACACCAGATACCATAAAAAAAGTGCAAAAGCGCTTTTTTGAAACATTGTGAGCGGGCTTTCGTGGGATAATTGCCATCTGTCTCCAGCGTCTGCAAGTTCAGTTTTGTCAGCATCTCTGTAACACACTCCCATCGGTAAAAAAAAATATTTGCCACCGTACATCCTCCTCTTCTTTGTATATCTTCAGTACGCCCTGTCAGTCCTGTTGGTATGTGTCCCACAAACTTGCAGAATGGCATTTTGTCAGAGAAAGACATGGTTAGGACCGTGGCTGTTATGTGAAAGAAACTGTCGATGGCGTACAGCAAACAGCCACGAATTGGTTTTTGGTTACTTCATTTAAAAAGTACCGTTAGCGGTTTCGAATTTTTCACAATCCATCATCAGACGGTTTTTTCATACTTCCATCAAAACAAATTACACACTGATTTTCCTGTGAGTTGCCATGAAATGTCCATCTGGCGCATTTGTTTTTGCAGTTTGGCATGGCAACTCACAGGAAACCAATGTATAACTTGTTTTGATGGAAGAATGAAAAAAAACCGTCTGATGATTAATTGTGAAAAATTAGAAACCGGTAACGGTACTTTTTAAATAAAGTAACCCAATACCAATTTGTGGCTGGTTGCTGTACACTATTAACAGCTTGGGCAATATGCTAGGATGGGTATCACGAGTGTTTTGTGAGCAACCTACTTTGTAGACCGACTGCATTTCCCCAGTATTCTACCAAGAAACCGATGCCTGCCATCTCACCTACTCAACACTGAGGCTATACTATAATTCCATTTTATATTCATACAAATATTTGCAACCAGATATTTTTATGAATTGACTGATTTCACCTACGTTCATTGGAATTGTAGTCATAAGATGCTACATATTTCTCATTTCTTAAAGTGCTTAATTTTACATTTCTGAACATTTATAAAAAGGTGCCAAAGTTTCCGGGACTTTGAGATCTTATCGAGATCTGACTGAATATTCGTGTAACTTTCTTCAGACAGTACTTCATTGTAGGTAACTACACCTGTGGCCAAAATTAAAGCAACAGAGGGAAATTTTGCAAGGTTGGCTTTATTTTGCCACAAAACAGTATAAAAAGATGATAGTAAAGTAGAAACAATGTAAAGAATACAGACCGTAATCAACTGCAACGTGCATAACGGTAGACAAAAATGAAACTTCCTGGCAGATTAAAACTGTGTGCCCGACCGAGACTCGAACTCGGGACCTTTGCCTTTCGCGGGCAAGTGCTCTACCATCTGAGCTATCGAAGCACGACTCACGCCCGGTACTCACAGCTTTACTTCTGCCAGTACCTCGTCTCCTACCTTCCAAACTTTACAGAAGCTCTCCTGCGAAACTTGCAGAACTAGCACTCCTGAAAGAAAGGATATTGCGGAGACATGGCTTAGCCACAGCCTGGGGGATGTTTCCAGAATGATATTTTCACTCTGCAGCGGAGTGTGCGCTGATATGAAACTTCCTGGCAGATTAAAACTGTGTGCCCGACCGAGACTCGAACTCGGGAGTGCTAGTTCTGCAAGTTTCGCAGGAGAGCTTCTGTAAAGTTTGGAAGGTAGGAGACGAGGTACTGGCAAAAGTAAAGCTGTGAGTACCGGGCGTGAGTCGTGCTTCGATAGCTCAGATGGTAGAGCACTTGCCCGCGAAAGGCAAAGGTCCCGAGTTCGAGTCTCGGTCGGGCACACAGTTTTAATCTGCCAGGAAGTTTCATATCAGCGCACACTCCGCTGCAGAGTGAAAATATCATTCTGGAGACAAAAATGTTCTTCGTTCCTTTCCAACTTAACGGATTTGCACACACTGGGTTAATGTGGTCAGTATGGGGTGTGACCACCTCTAGCTACAATACAACGACGGGACATGCTGTAAATGATGCCATCAGTCTCATGTTGAGGCAATAACGGCAATTCTTCCTGCAGAGATGCTCACAAGTCCTGGAGAGTTGTTGTTGGATGCTGACGTGATGCAACGCGTTTTTCTAGTGCATTCCAAACATGTTCTATGGGATTCAAATCCGGAGAGCGAGCAGGCCACGCCATGCTTGCAATATCTTCCGTTTCCAAAAAAAAGCATCACCCACCCATGCTCTATGAGATCGAGCATTATCGCCCATCAATAATACGAAGTCTGGGTTTACAGCACCTCGCAACAACCGCGCATGAGATCCCAAGATCTCCTTACGGTACCTGACAGCAGTTAAATCTTGCTGATTCACCCATACAATTTCGTGAAGAGGTTTTCGCGTGGTCAACATAATCCCTGCCCACACCATTAGGGATCCTCCTCGATATCGGCCTCTTTCCACGATTTCTGGTCCCGAAATCGTGTTCCACGTCCCTCCAGATCGAATCCGTCGAGAATCACTCTCCAGACCAAATCGGGACTCATCTGTGAAAACAACAGTGGCCCACCGTTCGACCGTCGAGGTGGCATGTTGACGGTTCCACTCTAGACGATCGCTTCTGTGAAGACACGCCAGAGATAAACAGACAGCAGGCCACCAACAATAAAAGCCACTCTGCTGAAGCCTTGTGTACACCCTTTGCCTCGATACAACTCGTCCAGGGGATGCTGCGAGGTCAGATACCCTTACTGCCAAATAACGGTCCACTCTTTCTGATGTCACACGTGGTCCGCCCTGTCCTGGTCTCGCGATACTGTTTTGGTCTGTATAAACTGTCGCGTCATCTGAGAAACAACAGAATGATTGTCATTAAGCAGTCGGGCCACATTAGCTTGCGACTTCCATTTTTCCTATGGCCCTCAACGGCAGATAGCCTATAGACGTATTCTCTGTGCCATGGTGCACCGTCTATGAATGTGTACACAGCGATTGAGGATGTGGTACTGTCATGCAAACACTATTCCGCTTGATATGTGCCCTGACCTCATTGCTGGTGTGGTTGTCCGTTCATCAAAATGCCATATTCCGTGCAGAACACGATCGTAACGGTATCTGTTGACAGTTTGTATGATTATATCGTGAATTGGATACAAGACGAGTAAATAGCAGTTGTTGCTTTAATTTTGGACATCAGTGTACCACGCCTGCAAGAAGATCGCGTTACTTCAATACCTCTCGATGACTTTCCACGTAAGATTACGTACTGTGTCCGCCCTATCAACAAATCCTCAGTCCAGTCATAAATTTCGCTTGGTACCCCATATGATCGTACTTTTGTTAATAAGCGTTGGTATGATACAGTCACATGCTTTTCGGGAATCGAGAAATAATGCAACTACTGACTGGCTTCATCCATGAGTTTCAGCATCAAAGCGCGAATTGGTTTCCACACGACGAATTCATGCTGGTTGACATCGAGGAGATCATTCTTTCCGAGGTACCTCGTTATGTTTAACCTCAGAATATGTTCTAAGCGTCTACAATAGATTAATGTCAAATCTCTTGCACGCTAATTATGTGGATCTCTTCTGCAATCCTTCTTGTAAACGAGTGTGACTTGTTCTTTCGTTCTACTGTCGTTAACAGTTTTTTTATTCGAGAATTAATGCAGGAGGTAGCTTAGTCTTCGATTCTGTATCGAATCTGACAGGAATTCCATCGTGCCTCTCAGCTTTTTATCGATTTTAGTAATGTCATCGATTACTCACTGCCGCTGACCTTAAGATCCCAATCACTCACCTTTGCAGAGTGTACATCTACATGGTTACACTGCTATTCACAATAAAGTGCATGGCAGAGGGTTCAATGAACCACCTTCAAGCTGTCTCTCTAACACTCCACTCTCGAACGGCGCGCGGGAAAAACGAGGACATAAATTTTTCTGTGCGAGTGCAAATTTCTCTTATTTTATTGTGATGATCATCAGGTCAGTATTCCTAGATTATCCTTTTGTAAAGGAACACTTGTACACGGAGTTTCCGTTTAGCATCCGGGAAAGCATCTTCATTCCTCAAGATCTCGCTCTACGGGAACACCGTAGCGTCGAAAACGTCGGTATGAAACATTCCCTCAGCAGTCGTTGTTTAGGTACTTTTTGGAGAATGATTTTCGTCGATTTATACTTCAGCTCTAAGATTAGGATTTTAACTAGATGCTGTCCCTCTATTACTGTGGGTGAAACGTAACGTTTCTATTACGCTCCTGAAGTCGACTTCCTCTACTCTCTACAGTCTACCTGGAAATAGAAATACGCGATGTATATTACAGTGTATTTGACGACAGTCACTTTTTTTGTACACCCGAGACATTTCTTGAGAAGCGACGCAGTTGCCTAGCAACGTTATTTCTCGCTGAACGAAAATTAAAAATCGATGAGAATGTCGCCATTTATAAATTCTTAAGTGACTGAAACTGATGTCTGCCAGTATCGGAATTCTCAGTGGGTGAGTTCTTACGAAATGATCTTCTCTGTATACTTAGTTACGTTCATTTTCACTCTGTATACTTAGTTACGTTCATTTTCATAAGAAGTAATTCTTGTGTCCCAAAACGGTTACGTAAACGTCTTGGTCTCTCGCTGCTCCTTTGAAGACACAAAATACGCCAAAAAAGTTAAAACAAATGGCAGCTGCTCGCTTCTGTCACTCTCAGGATGCATATGCCATTCGCTGGCAAGTTCTTGTTTCACATTCCTGACTACTTATTTAGCATCTTTAGATAAATTTCTGTGAATGAAGTACTAGTATACATTTGTTTCGTCAGTCTTTCCTGCATGTATTTCACATGCTTATAGATCTGATTTTTATTATAGTTACGTGTTAGCACATAAATATGCGTTTTTAAAAAAAATAACATAAACTGGTACACATTTTTAAGTCTGCTACACTACACATACCATGGAACTATTACGTCTATTATCAATAGGTTTGTTTCCCGTGAGAAAAAGTCATTGACTGAAGAAAAAGGACCTTCTAAGATGAATCATTTTAACTTCCGTTTGAGAATGTTTCCCAAACTTCATATATGTAAAAGTAAACAAACACTTGTATACTTTTATTGTTATACAATTGACGCTACTTTTTGGCCGAATTACTTTACTCTGAGATACTCCTGGCTTCACGCAGTTTCTTGTCGAATGGCGTGTATCCAAACTTTTATTAATTTTGCTTCTTTTGCGGTATCAATACTTTATTTGTAACATTTGAATGTCGTCGAATTTCTATACCATAGCTCACTCCAGCATTAAAGTATGAAAAGCTTTCCATTACGAGAATCTTGGCGAAAACTTTTAAAACATGTTTGGGAGTTATATCTATCTCTGCACTAAAAATATGTTCACGATTTGATATTTAATTACTGCATCATTATATATTGTTTCTCATATTCTTCTTTGTATCATTAAGACAATTTTGTATCAGAAGTTTAGGTGCCGTAAATTGCCGTTCACTGTGTCTTCCAAATAACTGAGATGATATTTCATTTATTATCACCAAGGTAGATATTTCACGACACCGTTAAATACACAATTCTTTCGAATCAGTCAGCGGTTTAGTATTACTACAGAAATACAAGTGGCATGGTACATACAAATAACCCAAATTCTCAGTAGTTGACTGCCGATACAAAGGACGTTCGGAGCCTCCCTATATCCGTAGGTTTCTTGAGTATACAAGCCCACTGCATATCGATGACGAAATATGCTGCTGATAACAAACAGACGTTTGGTATTCGTTGCAGACACACTACATTTCAACACACCATAAAATTCTCATCCCATTATTCTCACATTGTAGGTGTACTCTTTGAGCGGATCTTCAACTTCCTCCGGCCGGAGTGGCCGAGCGGTTGTAGGCGCTACGGTCGCAGGTTCGAATCCTGCCTCGGGCATGGATGTGTGTGATGTCCTTAGGTTAGTTATGTTGAAGTAGTTCTAAGTTCTAGGGGACTGATGACCACAGCAGTTAAGTCCCATAGTGCTCTGAGCCATTTCTTCAACATCCTCACCAGTAGAACTGCCACATTTCCGTCACATTCGAAGACCTATTCCGCAGGTATTAATACGTTTTGCAATGTTGCACTCGCAAAGCCTCCAGTAACAAATGAGAATTCTGCATCTATAACCCGCAAACCACCTACCCTGTTTCATTCGCGTATGGGGCGTGTGACGGACTAATGGCGATAAACCTCATTACGGAATCAAATTCATCCGAATTTCTCGTGGCGGTCAGTTCGCGAGGCATATATAAAAAGGAAGTAATATGGTGCCCAATTCATCTTTGAAAGCACGCTCTAACAAGTCCTACAGTAAATCTCACTGTGACGCACAACGCCTCTCTTGCAGCATTTGCCACTGGAGTTTGTTGAGTTTCTCTGAAACTCTCTTGCGTTTATAAAACGATACCATTACGAAACGTGCCTTTCGTTTCGTCGTTGTATCTCCCCCCCACCCCCACCCCTCCCCCCCTCCCCCACCGCGCGCCATCGGTCTCTACTATTAATCAAACCTGGTAAAACGCCATTTTCTGGATTAACTACATTTCTTTAATGTTCATCTAAAAGATCTCAGCCTGGCCTCTCCTTTCCTTACTCTTTGTTTCATTTGACCATTCTGCTTCAGGTTGCTCCTAGGTACGTCTAGATACCTTAAGTTTATTACTATTTCATTAGTCTGACAATACATTTTTCACTGTGTCTGGAACCTTGTTTGACACTAATGATTACGCATGGCTTTATGGCTTTTTTTTCTTTATTGTATTTCAATTCCCCATCGGGGCGGGCTGGCAGCAGCAATTGCGCTGCTCTTCAGCCGAAAGACATAGAACAAAACAATAGAAGACATTTAAAAACAGCAAAGGAGAGAATAAGGTGAACATAGATATAAAAAAAGGGGGAACATCATGGAAGGCAATAGACAAAAAAACGGGGCGACTGTAAAATGGAGAGCCGGCCGAAGTGGCCACGCGGTTCTGGCGCTGCAGTCTGGAACCGCGAGACCGCTACGGTCGCAGGTTCGAATCCTGCCTCGGGCATGGATGTGTGTGATGTCCTTAGGTTAGTTAGGTTTAACTAGTTCTAAGTTCTAGGGGACTAATGACCTCAGCAGTTGAGTCCCATAGTGCTCAGAGCCATTTGTAAAATGGAGATAAAAGAAACTGTTTTAAAGTAGCACATACAAAAAGCCACACACTGCGTCGATTAAAAGAACACAAGGCACAGTAGGACTGGAGCATAAAGGTATCGACGGATGGCGTAGCACATAACGTAACACTGATGGCGAACCTCAAGGCAGTACACAATTAAAATCATACCTCTTGACGCACAGGAGAAACAGCACTAAACACAACACTGATGTGGCACACTGATGACGATCAATACAGAGGATCTGCCAGGCGCAAGGAGATGAGGGAGACCTGAAGAAGGGTGGGAGGGGAAGAGATGGGGGAGAGGAGCGGAGGGGGGGTTAAGAGGGCCAGGTAGGGAGGGATGTGGGAAGGAAAGAGGCAAGTATAGGGTGCAGGGTCTCAGGGGAGGGGGGGATGGAGGAAAATCCGCTCTGGGAGAAGGAGGGAAGAGGAAAAAGGGGGCCCTGGGGGGGGGGGGAGGAACAAGGCCAGGTTACAGTTGGAAGGAAGGGTAGAAATCATGGCGAAGTTCGTCATCCGGGAGGGGGAGGTGTTGGAAATTGCCCTGATGAAGGAGATGGAGGGTGTGGAGGTGGAGAGAGGGAGGGATACAGCGATAGAAGCGCGGCAACGGGCGGGGGGTGGAGAGGAAGGAGGAAACCAGAGGGTGGGGGGGATCAAGCCTGCGAACAATGTTGGAGATGTTGGAGGAACAGGAGGAGGCGGGGAAAGGGGATCAGTTCATACAGGAGCCGTGTGGGGGAAGGAAGGCGGATACAGAAGGCAAGGCGGAGCGCATGGCGTTCAAGGATTTGGAGGGCCTTGTAAAAGCGGGTGGGGGCGGAGATCCAGGCAACGCTGGCATAACAGAGGATAGGACGGATGAGGGATTTGTAGGTGTGGAGGATGGTAGAAGGATGCAATCCCCATGTCCTGCCAGACAGGAGTTTCAGAAGGCGGAGGCAGGAATGGGCTTTCTGCTGGATGGTCTGGAGATGAGGGGTCCAGGTGAGGTGTCGGTCGAGGGTGAGGCCATTTCAGGGTGGGGGTGAGCTGGATAGGACGACCATAAAGGGTGAGGTAGAAATCATGGAGGCGAAAGGAGCGAGTGGTGCGGCCTATGATGATTGCCTGGGTTTTGGAGGGGTTGAGACGGAGAAACCACTGGTTACACCAAGTGGTGAACTGGTTAAGGTGGGTTTGGAGGGTACGTTGAGACTGTTGAAGGGTAGGATAGAGAGACAGGAAGGTGGTGTCATCAGCATACTGGAGGAGGTGGACTGGTGGGGGTGGCTTGGGCATATCAGCTGTATACAAGAGATAAAGGAGAGGGGAGAGGACAGAACCCTGGGGGACGCCAGCCGTGGGGTAAAAGATACGGGAGTTGGTGTTGTGGAGGGTGACATAGGAAGGACGGTGCGAGAGGAAGGAAGCGACCAGACGGACAAAATTGATAGGCGGGGCGTAGGTTTGGAGTTTCAAGAGGAGACCGGGATGCCATACACGGTCATAGGCATTTTGGAGGTCAAGGGAAACAAAAATGGCGGAGCGACGGGAGTTGAGCTGGAGGGACAGAAGGTGAACGAGGTTGAGGAGTTGGTCTTCAGCAGAGAAGGAGGGTCGGAAGCCACACTGGGTAAGGGGGAGGAGGTGACGCATGGCTTGGACGCCAAAAAATATATTTTCTTGATTTTTCAGTTCTCATAACGGTATCACCATCATCAGATTTGTGGTCTCAAACTGTAGCATATGACAAAGTTGAGAAAATATTACAGCGACGTAGTGAAGCTGAGTTATATACCTCACTTCCATAGTACCGCATCATTTTATTAACAAGCCTTCATGAAGTCAGTGCGCAAACTAGCTCAAGCCGTATGGCACGTTACAAGGTAAACGTCTTTGCCACTACGTGGCGCTAGTGACTTTCTCAGTGCTGACTACAAAAGAAGATAGCTATAATACGTTACTCGCTTGATTCAACTGTACGTAAACTTAAAATAATGTATACATGTTACGTCCATTAGAATAGCGTATTGCGACCGAAAAAGTTTTGCAGTATGTTAAGCGTCATTGCGTTTACATTACAATTTTACCGAAAATAAAAACGTAGTGAGCTGCGTCTATTTCTCAATAATTTGGTAGCGCACATCGATGACCATCATGACATCTATCAGGAATGCATTTTGCTTGTTGGTGGATATAACAACAGTTGCATTATTAATTTTACACTACGTGATGAAGTATTTCTAAGCCTAGCAGTGATTTATACTCATTAGACCTTTTACTCCAATCATATACCGGCATGCAGTTACATTGTCGTAAAAAACGTTCCTAATACTTTGTTTCTTTTTAAAATTAGTTTCTTGTTTCTGACTGTAACTTTATGTCTTATGACAACAAGGTGCTTCCTGCTTTCTATTACTTTTAATTTTATGCTCCGTGATAGAGTTTATTTCAATCCTGGTAGTGTTTTAGATGCGTCACGCCCTTTTCCAAATGCAACAGGGCAATCAAGTATGTTGTAGTATTAAAAGCTCTTCGTTCCTCCTTCCTATTTTTTAAAATTATTTCTTATTATTGACTGTAACTTGATGTCTTGTGATAGCACTGTGCGTACCGTTTTTATATTTCAATGAGCCTAAATTAATTGTTTTGAATATTTAGAGATGTAGATAAGATCTGCATCATGATGACTATAACTCGTCGTGTGTTCTGTGGCTGCTTATGTTTTCATACTCATGCCGCACTCCATCATAGAGGAGCGGTATGTCACTGAGTTATCATGATAAAATTATTGCTTTTGGTCCCTTCTTCCCACATTTCGTACTGCTACGTTTTGTCATTCACTGCCACTCACGTTGAACTTCGATCGCTTGTTAAAACATTCCTTGTATTGTTTTGAACATTAGGTTTTATCTTGCTTAGACGTACCTCTACAGAGCTGTATACGTACTTGAGAGATAAGTTTTGTTATTCGCTATCACTCATGATGTACTTACATGACTTGTTAAAATACTGTTTGGGACCGATGACCTCACCAATTTGGTCCCTTATGAATTCACACACATTTAAAATACTGTTTGTATCATTTTCAACTTTAGCTTTCATATTTGTTTGCATAAATCCGTACAGAATCGTATACGTATTACCTGATATGAGGCTGGTTGTAGATTGTAAAATTTTAATGTAAATGCAATGATATATCACATACTACGAAATTTTTTTAATGCATTGACGTACGTTGCATAGATAGTGTTCAAACTACATATGACTGAACTGAGAGAGTAACATAAAACGTATATATCTTCTTTTGTCATTGAAAATCAAAACGTCCTTAACGCCACTTATTGGTAAATCTGTTTACCTTGTAACATGCCTTCTGCATGAAATAATTTACGCACTAACTTCATGAAGAAATGTTTATAAAATGACACGCTACTATTTATGAAAGTAAGGTATACTGATCAGTCAGAATATTATGACAACCTGCCTGATAGTCCGGACGGTGTGGCCGAGCGGTTCTAGGCACTACAGTCTGGAACCGCGTGACCGCTACGGTCGCAGGTTCGAATCCTGCCTTGGGCATGGATGTGTGTGATGTTCTTAGGTTAATTAGGTTTAAGTAGTTCTAAGTTCTAGGGGACTGATGACCTCAGAAGTTAAGTCCCATAGTGCTCAGAGCCATTTGAACCTGTCTGTCCACCGAATAGCAGAGTCAATGCGTCGTGGCACAGAAGCCATGGCGCCTTGGTCGACCGCTGGAGGGAGTTGCCACCACATCTGTTGACACATAAGTCACCTGACTCGCGTAAATCCCCGGGAAGAAGGCGATGAGCTCTGACGCCACGTTCAATCACATCCAAGATGTGTCCGATCGGATTCAAATCTGGCGAGATGGAGGACCAGCACGACTACTGTAACTCGCCACTGTGTTCGTCGAACCACGCCATCACACTTCTGGGCTTGACATGGCGCATTATCCTGCTGAAAAATGCAATTGCCCTCGAGAAATAGGGTCGTCACGAAAGGGGTGTACGAGGCCTGCAACCAGCGTACGATACTCCTTCGCCGTCATTGTGCCTTGGACGAGCTCCACTGGGCCGATGGATGCCCATGTGCATTTTCCTACTGAATATAACGGAGCCGCTGACAGCTTGTCTCCGTCCCAAAATACATGTGTCAAGGAGGTGTTCCCTGCAAGAAGAAAGATGCGCGCCCTCTCATCGCCATGGTGCAGAAGCTATCGGGATTCATCAGATCATGCAACACTCTGCCACTGCGTCAACGTCCAGTTCCGATGGTCAGGCCCATTTCAGTTGCAGTTGCTGATGTTGTGGTGCTAACATTGCCACATGCATGGGTCGTCGGCTGCGGAGGCTCATCATAATGGATGTTCGGTCCATTGTTTGTTCAGACACACTTATACTCTGCCCAGCATTAAAGTCTGATGCTAGTTCCGCCACAGTTCGCCGCCTGTCCAGTTTTACCAGTCTGACCAGCCTACGACGTCCATCTGTAATGAGGGGTGCCCCCCTCAACCCCAACGCGTCTGGACGTGGCTTCACCTTGGTTTTGCCATTTGTTGAAGACACTCACCAAAGGCACTCGTCGAATAACCGAGAAGTCGTGCAGTTTCCGAAAAGCCCGTGCCGAGCCTCTGGGCCATCACAATATGCCCTCGGCCAAACTCAGATAGATCGCGAGCCTTCCCCATTGTACGCACGGACAGTTCGCTCACTGCTACTACATTTGTTCCTCGCTAAGTGACGCTGCTGTCGCCTGGACGGCATTATATCGATAGTAGGTCTGTGTTCATAATGTTCTGGCTGATCAGTGAATGTAACTCAGCTTCACTACATCATTATAATTATTTACTATTAAAAACAGTCAGGATCACGATTTATTTATCAAGGTGACCGATTTCGACCACTACTGTGGTCATCTTCAGACCATTGAGTAGGAACCCCTTTCTGTTGGAGTGATTCTCCAACAGAAAGAGGTTCCTACTCAATGGTCTGAAGATGACCACAGTAGTGGTCGAAACCGGGCACCTTGATAAATAAATCGTGATCAAGACTGTTTTTAATAGTAAATATTTATAAGACATTAATCGTTGCTGTTCCCGTAATGCATTCAAAAGTAAATCATTATAATTATCTATACTTAGTCTTATGTTACAGTTTCATACCACATATCTGATAATGGTCTACATCTACATTTACATCTGCGCCCTGCGAATCGCTTTAAGTGCATGGCAGAGGGTACGTCCCATTGCATCAATTATTAGTGTTTCTTCCAGTTCCATTCACGCAATGCAGGAAGAATGGTTATCCAAATGTCTCTATGCGTGCTGTAACTAATGTAATGTTGTCCCCACGATCCCTATGGGAGCGATATGTATGGGGTTTTAGTATATTCCTAGAGTCATTCTGTAAAGCCGGTTCTTAAGATTTTGTTAGTAGACTTTACCGAGATAGTTTCCATCCATCTTCAAGAGTCTTCCTGTTCAATTCTTTCAACACCTCAGTGACACTCTCCCACTGGTCAAACAAACCTGTGACCATTCGTGCTGCCCTCCTCTGTATACATTCAATATCCCTTGCTAATCATATCGGGTACGAATCCCGCACACTTGAGCAATATTCTAGGATGGAAAATATTAAACATGGCTGCGAATCAGCAACTGTATAATGTGAAGAGGTTGAAAAAATAAGCCAACAAGTTGCAAACCAAAGATTTTTTTAGTCCTTCACCTAGGTTTCGATATTAATAAAAACATTTTCTTCGAAAAGAGTGGGCCCTAAAATGTATATACGGTTACAAACTATTTTTACACATAAACAAAATATTAATAAGAAAAAAGATTTGTGAGGTAAGCATACTCACTTGTTGTCTGCCCCCGGTAGCTGAATGGTCAGCGTGATGGATTGTCAATCCTCTCGGCCCGGGTACGATTCCTGGCTGGGTCGGGGAATTTTCTCCACCCAGGGACTGGGTGTTGTGCTGTCCTCATCATCATTCTATCATCCTCATCGACTGCAGGTCGCTGAAGTGGCGTCAAATTGAAAGACCGGCACCCGGCGAACGGTCTGCCCAACGGGGGGCCCTAGCCATACGAATAAATAAATAAATAAAACTCATGTGTTACATTACATGGTGGTACATTACACTAGCTGAAGCCGAGCGACTTTTGTCATGTATAAAACTGATGCTAAAACCAGAAACATCACATGCCACGGTTTAAGACAGTGCCCAGATTATACTCAACGTAATTCAGAATAAATACACAAATGTATTAGCCCACTAGTAAAGGATCTTGTCTACATAAAATTATAACAGGAGTCCAAAGAATAAAATATTTGCATAACTTACGTATTCACCATGCCGGAGACAAAGACTAAGTGTTCGAAGGTAGAGCCTCAAGTGGTAAGAAAAAATTAGGGTGTAGAGGGCGCTAAAGACAAGCGCATAAGAATTACGCCTTGCTTATGTTAAGTAACAGAATTTTACATTATAGTAAGAACGAAAATTTCTTCTTCAAGGCTACTAATAATGCAATATGTTTACAGATATACAGTTCGTATAAAATGGCTAATACATTTGCTGACAAAGTAATAATGTACGTATAATTCAGCGTGCAGAATATAGAATTACAAAGGACCACTGTTATAAATACGTTGGAAAGGAAGAGCAAATATGAGCTAAAACAGCGTCAGTAAAAAAGAAACTTCCGCTTAATACTACGGAAGCTTAAGCGGTAAGGAAAAATTGGAATCCATTGGGCCCTATATACATTGAAGCACCAAAGAAACTGGTATAGGTATGCGTATTCAAATACAGAGATACGCAAACAGGCAGAATACGGCGCTGTTTTTAGATTGGTTACTGCTGCTACAATGGCAGATTATCAAGATTTATATGAGTTTGAACGTGGTGTTACAGTCGGCGCACGAGCGATGGGACACAGAATCTCTGGGTTAGCGATGAAGTGGGGATTTTCCCGTACGACCATTTCACGAGTGTAGCGTGAATATCAGGAATCTGGAAAAACATCAAATCTCCGACATCACTGCAGCCGGAATAATATCCTGCAAGAACGGGATGAACGACGGCTGAAGAGAATCGTTCAACGTGACGGAACTGAAGTCCTTCAGCAAATAGCTGCAGATTTCAGTACTGGGCCATCAACAAGTGTCAGCGTGCGAACCATTCAACGATGCATTGTCGATATGGGCTTTTGGAGCCGAAGCCTCACTCGTGTATCCTCGATGACTGCACGACACAAAGCTTTACGCCTCGCCTGAACCCGTCAGCACCGACACTGAACTGTTGATGACTGGAAACATGTTGCCAGGTCGAACGAGTCTCGTTTCAAATTGTATCGAGCGGATGGTCGTGTACGGCTATGGAGAGAACATCATGAATCCATGGAACCTACATTTCACAAGGGAACTATCCAAGCTGGTCGAGGCTCTGTAATCGTGTTGGGAATGCGCAGTTGGAGTGATAAGGGACTCCTGATACATTTAGATACGACTCTGACAGATGAACGTACGTAAGCATCCTGTTTGATCACCAGCATCCACTTTTGTCCATTTTGCATTGCTAAGGTTCAAATGGTTCAAATGGCTCTGAGCACTATGGGACTCAACATCTTAGGTCATAAGTCCCCTAGAACTTAGAACTACTTAAACCTAACTAACCTAAGGACATCACACACACCCATGCCCGAGGCAGGATTCGAACCTGCGACCGTAGCAGTCCCGCGGTTCCGGACTGCAACGCCAGAACCGCTAGACCACCGCGGCCGGCCATTGCTAAGGACTTGGGAAATTTGAACAGGACAATGCGATACCCCACACGTCCAGAATTGATACAGAGTTGCTGTAGGAACACTCTTCTGAGTTTAAACACTTCCGCTGGTCAAAAAACTCTCCAGACATGAACATTATTGAGCACATCTAGGATGCCTCGTAACGTGCTGTTCAGAAGGGACCTCCACCCCCTCGTAATCTTACAGATTTACGGACAGCTCTGCAGGATTCATGTTGTCAGTTCCCTCTAACACTAATTCAGACATACGTCGAGGCCACGCCACGTCGTTTTGCGACATATATGCGTGCTTGCGGGGGCTCTACATGATATTATGCAGGTGTACAATTTTCTTTGGCTCTTCAGTGTGCATGCGCGTAAGCACTACATCTTGCCGGTGATAAGTAACGTAATTTTACATTAAAGCAAAATGACAATCTCTTATAGAAGGGCCGGCCGGAGTGGCCGTTCGGTTCTAGGCGCTACAGTCTGGAGCCGAGCGACCGCTACGGTATCAGGTTCGAATCCTGCCTCGGGCATGGATGTGTGTGATGTCCTTAGGTTAGTCACGTTTAATTAGTTCTAAGTTCTAGGCGACTGATGACCTCAGAAGTTAAGTCGCATAGTGCTCAGAGCCATTTTGAACCTTATAGAAGTTCAGTAATAAATGCAACAGTTATGGAGGTATACATCAAATTTAAAAGTATCTGTGAAGCATTTATGCGGCAGAGTGGTACTCTACGTAAATTGGGCGTGTAGAAGATAAAAATTCTATTACAAAAAAATTGTTTTGTTACAATAACGTGAAGGAAAGAAAGAAATTGATAAAGTTGCATCTAAACATAAAAGTGAGAAGCTTCTGCCTAACTGTACGGAGGCTTACCAGAGAAAATATAAACCATATTACGAAATACCATTTTTTGGAATACAACTGTAGGAACATGTGCTAAACAGCCACGAAGCTCAGCAGTATAGAGGAAGTACTTCGAGGAGAACGGCACATTCGCCGATGTTAGAAGAGATTGGTAAACATGGATTATGTGACCGTGCGCAGTAGTTAAAAGCTGTCAAGGAAGTGCTTACTCGCGAGTTGCAACTGATCGTTCAAAATATTACCATCTCTTTTAGCAAGATGTCCATAAATTTCAAGTTCTTCTAATAAATTCGGTTTCCAGCCTTTTATTTCTTTTCGTAAAATTACGGTTTCTTCTATTTTTCTTCTAAGCATGGTCATAAATAAGTAAATGTTCAGCAAGAGAGGAATTATGAACTTTTCCCACTTTCTTAGACAACAGGTGCTCCTTATATCTGGCTTTAATAGCTCTACCATTATGCCCTACATAACAGCTAGAGCAATCTTAACAGACGATTTTATAGACGCCTGAATCTGTGAAAGGTTCAGTTTTTAATGTATGTACTAAATTTTTCTTTGAACTGTTGTTAGTAGAGGAGGTAACTTTACAACCGTATTTTCTAGTCAGAAGACGGCCAATCCTGTAGGACCTATTACCTAAAAATGGTATCGAAATGAATTCGCCATTTACCTCTTCATTCCTATTCCGTTTCTTGTCACCTAGTGTTGGAAATTTTTTATTTGTCCTTTTGTTACTAAGTATCTGGTCGACTACGTCTTCTCTATAAGCATTATTGCAAGCAGTAGTCTTAATCAAATTAACTTCTTTCTGAAAATCACATGGGGAAAGTGGCGTTGTTAAAGCACGAGTTATTGTTGTTGTTGTTGTGGTCTTCGGTCCTGAGACTGGTTTGATGCAGCTCTCCATGCTACTCTATCCTGTGCAAGCTTCTTCATCTCCCAGTACCTACTGCAACCTACATCCTTCTGAATCTGCTTAGTGTATTGATCTCTTGGTCTCCCTCTACGACTTATACCCTCCCCGCTGCCCTCCAATGCTAAATTTGTGATCCCTTGATGCCTCAAAACGTCCTACCAACCGAACCCTTCTTCTAGTCAAGTTGTGCCACAAACTTCTCTTCTCCCCAATCCTATTCAATACCTCCTCATTAGTTACGTGATCTACCCACCTTATCTTCAGCATTCTTCTGTAGCACCACATTTCGAAAGCGTCTATTCTCTTCTTGTCCAAACTGGATATCGTCCATGTTTCACTTCCATACATGGCTACACTCCATACAAATACTTTCAGAAACGACTTCCTGACACTTAAATCTATACTAGATGTTAACAAATTTCTCTTCTTCAGAAACGATTTCCTTGCCATTGTCAGTCTACATTTTATATCCTCTCTACTTCGACCATCATCAGTTATTTTACTCCCTAAATAGCAAAACTCCTTTACTACTTTAAGTGTCTCATTTCCTAATCTAATCCCCTCAGCATCACCCGATTTAATTTGACTACATTCCATTATCCTCGTTTTGCTTTTGTTGATGTTCATCTTATATCCTCCTTTCAAGACACTGTCCATTCCATTCAATTACTCTTCCAAGTCCTTTGCTGTCTCTGACAGAATTACAATGTCATCGGCGAACCTCAAAGTTTTTACTTCTTCTCCATGAATTTTAATACCTACTCCGAATTTTTCTTTTGTTTCCTTTACTGCTTGCTCAATATACAGATTGAATAACATCGGGGAGAGGCTACAACCCTGTCCCACTCCTTTCCCAACCACTGCTTCCCTTTCATGCCCCTCGACTCTTATAACTGCCGTCTGGTTTCTGTACAAATTGTAAATAGCCTTTCGCTCCTTGTATTTTATCCCTGCCACCTTCAGAATTTGAAAGAGGGTATTCCAGTTAACGTTGTCAAAAGCTTTCTCTAAGTCTACAAATGCTAGAAACGTAGGTTTGCCTTTCCTTAATCTATTTCCTAAGATAAGTCGTAGGGTCAGTATTGCCTCACGTGTTCCAACATTTCTACGAAATCCAAACTGACCTTCCCCGAGGTCGGCTTCTACCAGTTTTTCCATTCGTCTGTAAAGAATTCGTGTTAGTATTTTGCAGCTGTGACTTATTAAACTGATAGTTCGGTAATTTTCACATCTGTCAACACCTGCTTTCTTTGGGATTGGAATTATTATATTCTTCTTGAAGTCTGTGGGTATTTCGCCTGTCTCATACATCTTGCTCAGATCTTGCTCAGATAACTCTACGAGTTATTGCTGAATGAAAAGAACACAACTTTTATCATCTGCGAAAAGTCTGAGGTTACTATTACATTGTCAGCAAGATCACTAATGTACAGTATGATCAGAAAGGGACGCAACACACTTCTCTGGGACACACCTGAAATAACTTCTACATCTGTCGACGACTATCCATGCAAGGTAAGTTGCTGCGTCCTCCCTATCAAGAAATACTCAATCCAGTCACAAATTTCACTTGATACCGCACACGATCATACTTTTTATAATAAGCGTAGGTATGGTACTGAGTCGAATGCTTTTCGGAAATCGAGATGTACTTTATATACCTGACTGCCTTGATCCAAAATTTTCAGGCCGTCCTGTGAGGAAAGTACCTGCTGCTTTTACGAAGTACACGCAAGCTGGCGTAGAGGAGGTTGTTCTGTTCCAGATACTTCTTTATATTTGAGCTCGGAATATGTTATAAGACTCTACAAGTGAATCTCAACGATATTGGAGAGTTGTTTTGTGGATCACTTCTCTCTCCCTTCTTGAAGAAAAGTGTGACATGTGCTTTCTTCCAGCTAGTGGGCACGTTTTTTTTTTTTTTTTTTTTTTTTTTTTTGAGAGACGTACGGTAATTATAGTTAACAGTGGGGCTAACTCATCCGTATATTGGTTATTGAATCTTACAGGGATTACATCCGGTTGAGATTTCATTCGATTTTAATTATTTAATCTCTTTCTCAACGACACTGACACTAATATGATTACATTGATGCACTCCTGAGTTTTCGTTTGTAAAGGAACACTTGAAAACACAGTTAAAGATTTCTGATTTTGCTATGCTACTTCCAATTTCAGTTCCTGTTTTGTCTATGGGTGACTCAACACTACCTTTGGTACCATTAACAACCTTTCTGTACGACCAGAATTTCTTTGGATTTCGTGAAAGATTTTTCGTCAGTATTCTGGTACGGTAGTCGCTGAATGTTACACCCATTGTTCTCTTGACTGCCCAACGCGTTTCATTCAGCATCTTTCTGTCTGTAGCCCTATTTGTTTGTATGCAAAAAGTTACATTTATTTACACTCATGTTCGGAAAAAGCAGAACACCGTAAACGACTAGAGATAGAACGTTCATATTCACAGGACATGTACATTACTATGTGCTGCAGAATCGATTAGCATTTGAACTATGTCGGCCAGCGGGTTCGATGCCAACATCCATACTGTGACGCAACAAGACCTGCCGGTAAAATGTGCCTGGGGCTCTCGTCGTCGCTATGAAGCGAATGTAACGAATCAGTGTGCTTGAGCAGACGTGCAGGATGTCTCGCAGATGTATGCGAGAGTCGTACCGTCAAATCAGCGAGTTTGAAAGAGGGCGCATTACTGGCATGAGAAACTGTGATGCATCCATCTGGGAAATTGCTGCTCGTGTGTGACGAAGTGTTTTGGCAGTGCAACGGGTGTGTGCAGAATGGTTCATGAAAGGTCGTAGAACACGACGAGATGGGTCATATCGCACCACCCAAGCTCAACCCTCCCCCCTTCTCGCCGGCCGCCAGCCGCTGTGGCCGAGCGGTTCTAAGCGCTACAGTCTGGAACCGCGAGAATGCTACTGTCGCAGGTTCGAATCATGCCTCGGGCATGGATGTGTGTGATGTCCTTAGGTTAGTTAGGTTTAACTAGTTCTAAGTTCTAGGGGACTGATGACCTCAGATGTTGAGTCCCATAGTCCTCAGAGCCATTTCACCCCCCCCCCCCCCCCCTCCTGAGAAGATTGACACGTGATCCGAATGGCATTGCAGGGCAGGTCTGCGTCCTCCTCGGCGCTGGTACAACACGGAACAGTACACCGTCAGGGTTGACAGTTCACAGTCCATCACCGTTTATTATTGCATGGGTTACGTGCGCGTCGTCCACTTCTCCACCTACACTACTGGCCGTTAAAATTGCTACACCAAGAAGAAATGCAGATGATAAAAGGGTATTCATTGGACAAATATATTATACTAGAACTGACGTGTGATTGCATTTTCATGCAATTTGGGTGCATAGATCCTGAGAAATCAGTACCCAGAACAACCACCTCTGGCCGTAATAACGGCCTTGATACGCCTGGGCATTGAGTCAAACAGAGCTTGGATGGCGTGTACATGTACAGCTGCCCATGCAGCTTCAACACGATACCACAGTTCATCAAGAGTAGTGACTGGCGTATTGTGACGAGCCAGTTGCTCGGCCACCATTGACCAGACGTTTTCAATTTTTCAATTGGTGAGAGATCTGGAGAATGTGCGGGCCAGGGCAGCAGTCGAACATTTTCTGTATCCAGAAAGGACCGTACAGGACCTGCAACATGCGGCCGTGCATTATCCTGCTGAAATGTAGGGTTTCGCAGGGATCGAATCAACGGTAGAGCCACGGGTCGTAACACATCTGAAATGTTACGTCCACCGTTCAAAGTGCCGTCAATACGAACAAGAGGTGACCGAGACGTGCAACCAATGGCCCCCCTTACCATCACGCCGGGTGATACGCCAGTATGGCGATGACGAATACACGCTTCCCATGTGCGTGCACCGCGATGTCCCCAAACACGGATGCGACCATCAAGATGCTGTAAACAGAACCTGGATTAATCCGAAAAAATGATGTTTTGCCATTCGTAGACCCAGGTTCGTCGGTGAATACACCAATGCAGGCGCTCCTATCTGTGATGCAGCGTCAAGGGTAACCGCAGCCATGGTCTCCGAGCTGACAGTCCATGCTGTTGCAAAGGTCGTCGAACTGTTCGTGCAGATGGTTGTTGTCTTGCAAACGTCCCCATCTGTTGACTCAGGAATCGAGACGTGGCTGCATGATCCGTTACAGCTATGCGGATAAGATGCCTGTCATCTCGACTGCTAGTGATACGAGGCCGTTGGGATCCAGCACGGCGTTCCGTATTACCCTCCTGAACCCATCCATTCCATATTCTGCTGAGTGTCATTGGATCTCGACCAACGCGAGCAGCAATGTCGCGATACGATAAATCGCAATCGCGATAGGCTACAATCCGACCTTTATCAAAGTCGGAAACTTGATGGTACGCATTTCTCCTGCTTACACGAGGCATCACAACAACGTTTCACCAAGCAACGCCGGTCAACTGCTGTTTGTGTATGAGAAAACGGTTGGAAACTTTCCTCGTGTCAGTACATTGTAGGTGTCGCCACCGGCGTCAACCTTGTGTGAATGCTCTGAAAAGCTAATCATTTGCATATAACATCATCTTCTTCCTGTCGGTTAAATTTCGCGTCTGTAACATGTCATCTTCGTGGTGTAGCAATTTTAATGGCCAGTAGTGTAGGTGTAGATACGGTTAAAAGCTAAGTGGTATCATAGATTTCCGTAACTAAGTGAAATTCCGTAAGATCCTGCCTTATTACAAAATGTGGACATGCTCGGTCTGTCATCAGATAGATGTGCGACTGTGTTCATGTAGCGGCGAGTTTCAGCCTCAATCCTGTTACATGTACAGCTACTTGCTCCGTAGGCATCTACAACTACATTTACATGATTACTCTGCAATTCACATTTAAGTGCTTGGCAGAGGGTTCATCGAACCACAATCATACTATCTCTCTACCATTCCACTCCCGAACAGCGCGCGGGAAAAACGAACACCTAAACCTTTCTGTTCGAGCTCTGATTTCTCTTATTTTATGTTGATGATCATTCCTACCTATGTACGTTGGGCTCAACAAAATATTTTCGCATTCGGAAGAGAAAGTTGGTGAATGAAATTTCGTAAATAGATCTCGCCGCGACGAAAAACGTCTTTGCTTTAATAACTTCCATCCCAACTCGCGTATCATATCTGCCACACTCTCTCCCCTATTACGTGATAATACAAAACGAGCTGCCCTTTTATGCACCCTTTCGATGTCTTCCGTCAATCCCACCTGGTAAGGATCCCACACCGCGCAGCAATATTCTAACAGAGAACGAATGAGTGTAGTGCAAGCTGTCTCTTTAGTTGATTTGTTGCATCTTCTAAGTGTCCTGACAATGAAACGCAACCTTTGGCTCGCCTTTCCCACAATATTATCTATGTGGTCTTTCCAACTGAAGTTGTTCGTAATTTTAAAACCCAGGTACTTAGTTGAATTGACAGCCTTGAGAATTGTACTATTTATCGAGTAATCGAATTCCAACGGATTTCTTTTGGAACTCATGTGGATCACCTCACACTTTTCGTTACTTAGCGTCAACTGCCACCTGCCACACCATACAGCAATCATTTCCAAATCGCTTTGCAACTGATACTGGTCTTCGGATGACCTTACTAGACGGTAAATTACAGCATCATCTGCGAACAACCCAAGAGAACTGCTCAGATTGTCACCCAGGTCATTTATATAGATCAGGAGCAGCAGAGGTCCCAGGACGCTTCCCTGGGGAACACCCGATATCACTTCAGTTTTACTCGAAGATTTTCCGTCTATTACTACGAACTGCGACCTTCCTGACAGGAAATCACGAATCTAGTCGCACAACTGAGACGATAGCCATAGGCCCGCAGCTTGACTAGAAGTCGCTTGTGAGGAACGGTGTCAAAAGCTTTCCGGAAATCTAGAAATACCAAATGAACTTGAGATCCCCTGTCGATAGCGGCCATTACTTCGTGCAGTAGTATCATGATCCCTTGAGGCGTTTTCATTTTACATCTTTTCGCTCGTTTCCTTTTGAATTATCCTAACAGGCGTCTAATTGGGGCTACAGTCTGTCGTGCAGGGTTTCGGTTTCCTGGGAGCTACAGGTGTCTTGCTCGGTATGCTTGCTGTTGACAGTGAGTCAGCCCGGGACAGTGACGAAGCACACGCGCTTGTCCGACAGGGACTGGAGGCGCCATGGACAAAATGGCGCAGTCGGCGGGGCTGGGGCAGTCGCCCAGCGAGATGGCGGTGCTGGCGGAGCGCGGCTACCAGCTGGGCAAGAAGCTGGGCGAGGGCTCCTACGCTAAGGTCTACGTGGCCGAGTACCGGCGCACCGGCAGTGCCGACACCGCGCAGATGGTGGAGAAACTCGCCTGCAAGATCATCAACACAGCCGACGCGCCCAAGGACTTCGTCCGCAAGTTCCTGCCGCGCGAGCTCGATATCATCGCGCGCCTCCACCACCCGCACATCGTGCACATGCATAGCATCTGGCAGGTCAGCCAGCACTCCACTTGTCGGTCGCCGCACTCACTGGCATTGCCTACAGTAGTAACTATGCCCACACGCTTCTCGCTGAGCTGTTTCTGCACTGCACCTACGATTTCTAGTCCTGAACATAGGTGAGGCGACGGGGTGGAGGCAAGGAGCACTTGCACACGCACTTTAATACGGGACCTACACGCACAGTCTAACATATCTGTTGCAACACTTTGTCTCGCAGCGCCCCAAGTGGCCATCAAGCGACATTTATGAGTACGATATTGGCTCAGAGCGAATATTAACGTTTATACAAATGAAATTATGCAATTTTGAAGACATTACTGGTCTCATACAGACATGATTACATGTGTATAAACTGAAGTGGCAAGCGAAAATTTGTACCACGTTCGGGAATCGAACCCGGATCTTCTGCTTACAGGGCAGGTGCGTTAGCCAGTAAGCCACCCTCGCACAGTGGTTCACACAACTGCATGGATTACCCTGGCACCCGCTACTTCAGTTGGTTAGTTGGCTGTTTTTTTTTTTTTTTTTTTTTTTTTTTTTTTTTTTTTTTTTTTTTTTTTAGTGGGGGTGGGATAGTGGACCAAACAGTGAGGCACGGAGGTCATTGGTCCGAGCGGATTATGGAAGGATGCGGTAGGAAGTCAGCTCCGCCATTCTGAAGGAACCATTCTGGCATTTGCCTGAGGTGATTTAGAGACATCACAGGAAACCTAAATCAGGATCCTCCTGAAAGGGGGGCAGTGTCTAACCACTGTGCCACCTGCTTCATTCTATACAAATTAGATCATATTTGTATGAGACCAGTAAAGTCTCAGAAATTGTGTCATTTCATTTCCATAGGTACCTGCACCTGCATTTTAAGCTGGGTCCCCCATTTACATTCGACGCTGAGGTGCTATTCCAGAACTTGGAGAGGCTTGGGAATTCTGTTCATGTTTAAAGGGGGAATTTCAAGCGGACTGGCATGGCACTGAGAATTTGGATCAAGGAGCGAGGCCTTCCAGTGTAATCCCTGAAGCTACACTATGTGATCAAAAGTTTTCCGGAGACTCCCAGAAACATAAGTTTTTCACATTAGGTGTATTGTGCTCCCACCTACTGCCAGGTACGCCATATCAGCGACTGCAGTAGTCATTAGACATCGTGACAGAGCAGAATGGGGCACTCCGTCGAACTCACGGACTTCGAACGTGGTCAGGAGTAGTGGGGCAACATTCATACGGCCCCACTCTCCATTGTTGCCAAATTTATTCAAGATGGCGGCGATGACGTCATCCAAGATGGCAGCATGTAGACTTGGCAACAGTGCATGACGTCATCGAAGATGGCGGCTTTCGGCAGGAAAATAGGTCAATTGGGCTATGTCCACTAATCTAACCCCCAGAAAAAATTGCGGGAATTTTGAATTTTGGCGGGAAAATAGATCAATTGGGCTACGTCCACTAACCCTCCAGAAAAATTTGACACCTAATTCAAATTCCAACAAGATAATGCGTGCAAAACCCTACTTGTCTTTGTTATTATTCATTATTAACATTCATTACCATTTATTATTATTTGTTATCATTTACTATTATTTATTATTATTATTATTTCTTTCCTTTCTCAGACGTTATGTCTGCTTAAAAATGGAAAGTGACGCGGACCTTGATCAAGTGTGACTTCCTTTTAACTGTACGGTATATGTTACATTGCATTTAGGAACTTTCGGATAATTGAACATGTATCAATAATTACAGATTTCTGTAGTTGTATATATACGTTTGGATGTAGCTGTATTGCGTTGATGTACTGGTGGATATTGTGTGGTATGACTCCTGTAGTTGATAGTATAATTGGTATAATGTCAACTTTATCCTGATGCCACAAATCCTTGACTTCCTCATCCAGTTTGATTTTTTTTTCAATTTTTTCCCCTGTTTTATTCTGTATATTTGTCATATTGGGTATGGATATTTCGATTAGTTCCGTTAATTTCTTCTTTTTATTGGTGAGTATGATGTCAGGTTTGTTATGTGGTGTTGTTTTATCTGTTATAAGGTTCTGTTCCAGTATAATTTGTATTCATCATTCTCCAGTACATTTTGTGGTGCATACCTGTATGTGGGAATGTGTTGTTTTATTAGTTATGTCGTATGGCAAGTTGTTGATGTATTATTTTTTCTACATTGTCATTTCTTCTGGGGTATTCTGTATTTGCTAGTATTGTACATCCGCCTGTGATGTGATCTACAGTTTCTATTTGTTGTTTGGAAAGTCTGCATTTATCTGTTGTGGTATTGGGATCTTTAATAATATGCTTGCTGTAATATCTGGTGTTTATTGTTTGATCCTGTATTGCAATAATGAATCCTTCCATCTCACTGTATTCAAGTATATTGCCTTTACATAGGCATGTGTTGGATGCATCTTGATCGCTGTGTGGCTGTGTTAGATGATACGGGTGCTTGCCATGTAGTGTTTTCTTTTTCCAATTTCCTTTCTTCCTATCTGTTGTTATGTGATCTAAAGGGTTGTACAAGTGGTTATGAAATTGCAATGGTGTAGCCGATGTATTTATATGAGTGATTGCTTTGTGTATTTTGCTAGTTTCTGCTCGTTCTGTAAAGAATTTACTTAAATTGTCTACCTGTCCATAATGTAGGTTTTTTATGTCGATAAATTCCCTTCCTCTTTCCTTTCTGCTTAATGAGAATCTTTCTGTTGCTGAATCTATGTGATGTATTCTATATTTGTGGCAATGTGATCGTGTAAGTGTATTGAGTGCTTCTAGGTCTGTGTTACTCCATTTCACTACTCCAAATGAGTAGGTCAATATTGGTATAGTATAAGTATTTATAGCTTTTGTCTTGTTTCTTGCTGTCAATTCTGTTTTCAGTATTTTTGTTCGTCTTTGTCTATATTTTTCTTTTAGTTCTTCTTTAATATTTGTATTATCTATTCCTATTTATAGGCATCTGTTTTTTTCCATCGCTCCTATGCAGTCACTGTGGTCATCCAATATGTAAACTTGTTTAGTGTGTTTTCCCTTGACTATGCCATTTTTCTTATATTTGTCTGTTCCAAAAGCCATATTTATATCATTACTGAATACTTCTGTCATCTTTCGTAATTGGTTGAGTTGTTGATTTGTTGCTGCCAGTAGTTTTAGATCATCCCTGTATAGCAAATGTGTGATTTTGTGTTGATATGTTCCAGTAATATTGTATCCATAATTTGTATTGTTTAGCATGTTGGATAGTGGGTTCAGAGCAAGGCAGAACCAGAAAGGACTTAATGAGTCTCCTTGGTATATTCCACACTTAATCTGTATGGGATGTGATGTGATATTATTTGAATTTGTTTGGATATTAAGTGTGGTTTTCCAATGTTTCATTACTATGTTTAGGAACTGTATCAATTTAGGATCTACTTTGTATATTTCCAATATTTGTAGTATCCATGAGAGGGGTACACTATCAAAAGCTTTTTGGTAATCAATGTATGCGTAGTGTAGCGACCTTTGTTTAGTTTCAGCTTGAAATGTCACCTCTGCATCTATTATCAGTTGCTCTTTACATCCTCATGCTCCTTTGCAGCAGCCTTTTCGTTCTTCATTTATAATTTTGTTCTGTGTTGTATGTGTCATTAATTTCTTTGTAATGACTGAAGTTAATATATTGTATATTGTTGGTAGGCATGTTATGCGGCTATATTCTGCTGGGTTTGCTGTGTCTGCTTGATGTTTAGGTTTCAGATAAGTTATTCCTTGTGTAAGTGTATCAGGGAATGTGTATGGGTCTGCAGTGTAACTGTTAAATAATTTAGTTAGATGTGAATGTGTTGAGGTGAACTTCTTTAGCCAGAAATTTGCTATTTTATCTTTTCCAGGGGCTTTTCAATTGAGTGTAGAATTAATTGCTTAGGTGACTATATGTTGCAAAATTATCACTTCAGGCATTTGTGGTATCATCTTGTATGTGTCTGTATCTGCTTGTATCCACCATGCATGTCTGTTAATGATGTAACGGGTTTGACCATATGTTGCTCCAGAAGTGTTCCATGTCTGTTATGTTTGGTGGATTGTCTATTTTAATGTGTGTATTATCTATTGTCTGGTAAAATTTGTTTTGGTTTGTGTTGAATGTTTGGTTTTGTTTCCTTCTATTTTCACTTTTTTGTATCTTCTGCTTCTTTTCATCTAATTGCTCTATCGCTTCTTGTTGTGAAATTTTACCTAACCTTTTTCGTTTTTTGTCTGATATTTCATTTCTTATAAATTGTGTTAGCTGTCCGATGTCTTTTCTCAGTTTTTCTATTCTCATCTGTAGCCTGTGTTGCCATGCTGGTTTTGCAGGTTTCTTCTGTGTTTTGGTTGGTTCTGATCTCTGCCTAGTGTGTATAATTAGTGTAGTGAGTGTTCCTATATAAACCTGTAGTTGTAACTCTTCCATAGTTGTATTTTCATTTATTTTGTTGTGTATGATTGTGTTGATAGTTGTTATTTGGTGGTCTACGCAAGAATGGTCTATGTCTATATTTGTGTCTTTGGATTCTATATATGTCAGCTGAAATTTTTCTTCTATATCTAACATGTGTGTCACTTTGTGTTCTATTTATGCTTGTTCTGGTGGCTGTTCTGGGTATCTGGTAATAAATGTTGTGTATACTTGTGATCTGTATCCAGTTGTGTTGGTTCCTAAGTTTGTTGCTTGGTAATAACAGAACATGAGGTGTCGGTTAACTTCCTCTGACCATCTCATCCTCTGTCTTTGTTTTCCTTCTAGAGTAGTTGCAGGAAGCATATCCTGCAAAATACCTCTATTTGGATTTAAATCATTTTCCATGTGGCTAGCAGTGTCGTTACCATTGTGGATGGGCATATAGTTCAAGCGTTGTCCCAGACCATGACAGCGCTTGTCCGAGGCTTGATTAGATCTGTCCTGCACCAACTAATCACACTAAAAGGGGTGTTAGCCCTATTAGTGGTTTGTTCTTTTCGTCGCCTTTTACGACTGGCAGAACATAACGGGGGCCTATTCTTTTCCTGGGTCTCCACGGGGTTATTATTATTATTATTATTATTACTGTTGCTATTATTTTATTATTATTGGCGTTCCTCGACTAGAAAATTCGCGCCAAATTCAAATTCCAGCAAAATAATGGCTGCAAAACCATACTTCTCTTTGTTATTATTATTCATTGTTATTCATCAATAATAATTATCATTCACCCCCCCCCCCCCCCATGAACCATGGACCTTGCCGTTGGTGGGGAGGCTTGCGTGCCTCAGTGATACAGATGGCCGTACCGTAGGTGCAACCACAACGGAGGGATATCTGTTGAGAGGCCAGACAAACGTGTGGTTCCTGAAGAGGGGCAGCAGCCTTTTCAGTAGTTGCAGGGGCAACAGTCTGCATGATTGACTGATCTGGCCTTGTAACACTAACCAAAACGGCCTTGCTGTGCTGGTACTGCGAACGGCTGAAAGCAAGGGGAAACTAGAGCCGTAATTTTTCCTGATGGCATGCAGCTTTACTGTATGGTTAAATGATGATGGCGTCCTCTTGGGTAAAATATTCTAGAGGTACAAAAGTCCCCTGTTCGGATCTCCGGGTGGGGACTACTCAAGAGGATGTCGTTACCAGGAAAAAAAAACTGGCGTTCTACGGATCGGAGCATGGAATGTCAGATCCCTTAATCGAGCAGGTAGGTTAGAAAATTTAAAAAGGGAAATGGATAGGTTAAAGTTAGATATAGTGGGAATTAGTGAAGTTCAGTGGCAGGAGAAACAAGACTTTTGGTCAGGTGAATACAGGGTTATAAATACAAAATCAAATAGGGGTAATGCAGGAGTAGGTTTAATAATGAATAAAAAAATAGGAGTGCAGGTAAGCTACTACAAACAGCATAGTGAACGCATTATTGTGGCCAAGATAGACACGAAGCCCACGCCTACTACAGTAGTGCAAGTTTATATGCCAACTACTTCTGCAGATGATGAAGAAATTGATGAAATGTATGATGAGATAAAAGAAATTATTCAGGTAGTGAAGGGGGACGATAATGTAATAGTCATGGGTGACTGGAATTCGAGAGTAGCAAAAGGGAGAGAAAGAAACATAGTAGGTGAATATAGAATGGGGCTAAGAAATGAAAGAGGAAGCTGCCTGGTAGAATTTTGCAAAAAGGTGGGCATTTAAGGAGATGGAACCTGGATAAACTGAAAGAACCAGAGGTTGTACAGAGTTTCAGGGAGAGCATAAGGGAACAATTGACAGCAATGGGGGAAAGAAGTACAGTAGAAGAAGAATGGGTAGCTCTGAGGGATGAAGTAGTGAAGGCAGCAGAGGATCAAGTAGGTAAAAAGACGAGGGCTAATAGAAACCCTTGGGTAACAGAAGAAATATTGAATTTAATTGATTAAAGAAGAAGATATAAAAATGCAGTAAATGAAGCAGGCAAAATGGAATACAAACGTCTCAAAAATGAGATCGAAGTGCAAAATGGCTAAGCAGGGATGGCTAGAGAACAAATGTAAGGATGTAGAGGCTTATCTCATGAGGGGTACGATAGATACTGCCTACAGGAAAATTAAAGAGACCTTTAGAGAAAAGAGAACCACTTATATGAATATCAAGAGCTCAGACGGAAACCCAGTTCTAACCAAAGAAGGGAAAGCAGCAAGGTGGAAGGAGTATATAGAGGGTCTATACAAGGGCGATGTACTTGAGGACAATATTACGCAAATGGAAGAGAATGTAGATGAAGATGAAATGGGAGATATGATACTGTGTGAAGAGTTTGACAGAGCGCTGAAAGACCTAAGTCGAAACAAGGCCCTGGGAGTAGACAACATACCATTAGAACTTATGACGGCCTTGGGAGAGCCAGTCCTGACAAAACTCTAACATCTGGTGAGCAAGATGTATGATACAGGCGAAATACCCTCAGACTTCAAGAAGAATATAATAATTCCAATCCCAAAGAAAGAAGGTGTTGACAGATGTGAAATTTACCGAACTATCAGTTTAAAAGTCACAGCTGCAAAATACTAACACAAATTCTTTACAGACGAATGGAAAAACTGGTAGAAGCTGACCTCGGGAAAGATCAGTTTGGACTCCGTAGAAATACTGGAACACGTGTGGCAATACTGACCTTACGACTTATCTTAGAAGAAAGATTAAGGAAAGGCAAACGTACGTTTCTAGCATTTGTAGACTTAGAGAAAGCTTTTGACAACGTTGACTGGAATACTCTCTTTCAAATTCTGAAGGTGGCAGGGGTAAAATACAGGGAGCGAAAGGCTATTTACAATTTGTACAGAACCCAGATGGCAATTATAAGAGTAGAGGGGCATGAAAGGGAAGTAGTGGTTAGGAAGGGAGTGAGATAGGGTTGTAGCCTCTCCCCAATGTTATTCAATCTGTATATTGAGCAATCAGTAAAGGAAAAAAAAGAAAAATTCGGAGTAGGTATTAAAATCCATGAGAAGAAATAAAAACGTTGAGGTTCGCCGATGACATTGCAATTCTGTCGGAGACAGCAAAGGACTTGCAAAGCAGTTGAACGGAATGGACAGTGTCTTAAAAGGAGGATATAAGATGAACATCAACAAAAGCAAAACGAGGATAATGGAATGTAGTCGAATTAAGTCGGGTGATGCTGAGGGAATTAGATTAGAAAATGAGACACTTAAAGTAGTAAAGGAGTTTTGATATCTGGGAAGCAAAACAACTGATTATGTTAGAAGTAGAGAAGATATAAAATGTAGACTGGCAATGGCAAGGAAAGCGTTTCTGAAGAAGAGAAATTTGTTAACATCGAGTATAGATTTAAGTGTCAGGAAGTCGTTTCTGAAAGTATTCATATGGAGTATAGCCATGTATGGAAGTGAAACACGGACGATAAATAGTTTGGACAGGAAGAGAATAGAAGCTATGGAAATGTGGTGCTACAGAAGAATGCTGAAGATTAGATAGGTAGATCACATAACTAATGAGGAGGTATTGAATAGAATTGGGGAGAAGAGGAGTTTGTGGCACAACTTGACGAGAAGAAGGGACCAGTTGGTAGGACATGTTCTGAGGCATCAAGGGATCAAAAATTTAGCATTGGAGGGCAGCGTGGAGGGTAGAAATTGTAGAGAGAGACCAAGAGATGAATACACTAAGCAGATTCAGAAGGATGTAGGTTGCAGTAGGTACTGGGAGATGAAGAATTGCAGAGTATATTGTATCATCGAGAGCTGCATCCAACCAGTCTCAGGACTGAAGACCATAACAACAACAACATATCATTCATCATTTACTATTATTTATTATTATTATTGGCCTTCGTCCACTAGAAAATTGCGCCAAATTCAAATTCCAACAAAATAATGTCTCGAAAACTGTACTTCTATTTTTTATTATTTATTATCATTTATTATTATTATTTATTCAAGATGCCCGATTTTCTCGACCACAAAGCCATTTGCATTACATGCATAACAAAAATCTATCACAGGTTCAAATACCAACATCATACTCGATCACACGTACGAATTTTCACGGTCACTAATCTTTTTTCACTGGTAACCTATCATAATCCGGTTAAATAATAAAGTGCACTTATATTAACCTAAGTCACATCCTTTGATTTTGCAGGGGGAAAGGGACTGAAGTCTTTATTTAAAGCAGTACGGTCATCACTTGCTCTCCAGCATAATCAGTACACATCTTCGAGATCGCAGCAACAACCAATGCAGTCGCCATGACGTACGCGCTCCAGCTGAATTACTTCATATCGTCACCACCCCCTGGCCCCGCCAGAGAGTGCGCGGGCTGTTGCCTATGACAGTGACGTGAGGCGGCGCACTGGGGCCAGCCCACACTAGCCCCCGGCTACCGGCGTCGCAGAGTCCCCCAAACCACTCACATTAAGTAAACATGTTTTCGCTGGACACGCTGGAAATTGCCGCGGTTGACGTCACAACGGTCAGCTTGTGTATTTTGCTATTCTCTGCTCTTCCTATAAGGAATTTTCTTAAATTTTCTACCTGTCCATAATGTAGGTTTTTTTATGTCGATAAATCCCCTTCCTCCTTCCTTTCTGCTTAATGTGAATCTTTCTGTTGCTGAATCTATGTGATGTATTCTATATTTGTGGCAATGTGATCGTGTAAGTGTATTGAGTGCTTCTAGTTCTGTGTTACTCCATTTCACTACTCCAAATGATTAGGTCAATATAAGTATAGCATAAGTATTTATAGCTTTTGTCTTGTTTCTTGTTATCAATTCTGTTTTCAGCATTTTTGTTAGTCTTTGTCTATATTTTTCTATTAGTTCTTCTTTAATATTTGTTTTATCTATTCCTATTTTTTGTTTGTATCCTAGATTTTTATAGGCATCTGTTTTTCCATCGCTTCTATGCAGTCGCTGTGGTAATCCAATATGTAATCTTCTTGTTTAGTATGTTTTCCCTTGACTATGCTATTTTTCTTACATTTGTCTGTTTCAAAAGCCATATTTATATTATTGCTAAATACTTCTGTTATCTTTAGTAATTGGTTGAGTTGTTGATTTGTTGCTGCCAGTAGTTTTAGATCATCCCTGTATAGCAAATCTGTGACGTTTTTGTTCGTATGTTCCACTAATATTATATCCATAATTTGTATTATTTATCATGTTGGATAGTGGGTTCAGAGCAAGGCAGAACCAGAAAGAACTTAATGAGTCTCCTTGGTATATTCCACACTTAATCTGTATTGGCTGTGATGTGATATTATTTGAATTTGCTTGGATATTAAGTGTGATTTTCCAATTTTTCATTACTATGTTTAGCAACTGTATCAATTTAGGATCTACTTTGTATATTTCCAAATTTGTAGTATCCATGAGAGGGGTACACTATCTAAAGCTTTTTGGTGATCAATGTATGCATAGTGTAACAACCTTTGTTTAGTTTTAGCTTGATATGTCACCTCTGCATCTGTTATCAGTTACTCTTTACATCCTCATGCTCCTTTGCAGCAGCCTTTTCGTTCTTCATTTATAATTTTGTTCTGTGTTGTATGTGTCACTAATTTCTGTGTATTGACTCAAGTTAATATATTGTATATTGTTGGTAGGCATGTTATGGGTCTATATTTTGCTGTGTCTCCTTGATCTTTAGGTTTCAGATAAGCTATTCCTTGTGTAAGTGTATCGGGGACTCTGTATGGGTCTGCAACGTAACTGTTAAATAATTTAGTTAGATGTGAATGTGTTGAGGTGAACTTCTTTAGCCAGAAATTTGCTATTTTATCTTTTCCAGGGGCTTTACAATTGTGCGTAGAATTAATTGCTCGGGTGACTTCATGTTACAAAATTATCACTTCAGGCATTAGTGGTATCATCTTGTATGTGTCTGTTTCTGCTTGTATCCACCGTGCATGTCAGCTATGTTGTACCGGGTTTGACCATATGTTGCTCCAGTAGTGTTCCATGTCTGTTATGTTTGGTGGATTGTCTGTTTTAATGTGTGTGTTATCTATTGTCTCGTAAAATTTGTTTTGGTTTGTGTTGAATGTTTGGTTTTGTTTCCTTCTATTTTCACCTTTTTGTGTCTTCTAAGTCGTTTGGCCAATTTGTTAGCTGTCCGATGTCTTTTCTCAGCTTTTCTATTCTCATCTGTAGCCTGTGTTGCCATGCTGGTTTTGTGGGTTTCTTCTGTGTGTTGGTTGGTTCTGATCTCTGCCTAGTGTGTATATTTAGTGTAGTGAGTGCTCCTATATAAACCAGTAGTTGTAACTCTTCCATAGTTGTATTTTCATTTATGTTGTTGTGTATGATTGTGTTTCGACTTGGTTATTTGGTGGTCTATGCAGGAATGGTCTAATGTCTGTATTTGTGTCTTTGTATTCTATATATGTCAGTTGACTTTTTCTTCTATATCTAACATGTGTGTCACTTCGTGTTCTTTTTGTGCTTGTTCTGGTGGCTGTCTTAAGATTTCGTTTTCCTCTGATTGTTTAATTGATGCGTGTTGTTCTTTGTTTGTTTGCTCTACGATGTTTGAGTCCATTACTGTATTTTCTTCTTCTTCTGATTGCACATTATTTTGTTCCAGTATTTGTTGTACTTGTTGTTTGATGTTTTCTAATTCTGACTGGGGTATCCTGTTATTTTTGATTATTACACGGATCTCATCAACTAGTCGTTGTTCTGTTAAAAATTTTAGTTCTGGGTATCTGGTAATAAATGTTGTGTATACTTGTGATCTGTATCCGGTTGTGTTGGTTCCTAAGTTTGTTGCTTGGTAATAACAGAACATGAGGGGTCGGTTAACTTCATCTGACTATCTCATCCTCTATCTTGGTTTTCCTTCTAGAGTGGTTGCAGAAGCATATCCTGCAAAACACCTCTATTTGGATTTAAATCATTTTCCGTGCGGCTAGCAGTGTCGTTACCATTGTGGACGTGCATAGGGTTCAAGCGTCGTCCCCGACCATGACAGCGCTTGTCCGAGGCTTCATTAGTTCTGTCCTGAACCAACTAATCACACTAAAAGGGGGGTTAGCCCTATTAGTGGTTTGTTCTTTTTGTCGCCTTTTACGACTGGTAGAACATAACGGAGGCCTATTCTTTTCCCAGGCCTCCACGGTGTTTATTATTATTATTATTATTATTATTATGTGACCGAGAACGCCGTGCTACACTTTTGGCGCCAAAGTTTGCTAAACAGCTAAATCCGCCATGAGTGTACAAGAGCACGTTTGCGCCACGATACCCCTCGCTAAGTTAGTTGAATCTCTCGCGCTTGCGTTATAGTCGGACACGAGCCCCGCGAACGTCTGACCGCTTACGTCACACACCCTCGATCGCCCCCTCCATACACGCGACGGACATAGTCTTCTGTAAATATGCTAACACCCACATCGCTTACCTAACCTATCAATTACCTAAGTACTTAATTGCACTTCAGTTTTAATCATATTAAATAATTCAATTTACAATATGATATACATATGCAAAGGTGTTCAGCTACCTACTTTCAAATACTTTTAAAGGACGAGACCGCAACCTCTTCCTAGGAACCCTCACCGAGTTTGAATTCTGTCAGTAAAGAAACGTCACTTGCACTTTCTCTACAAACCTAAGAAAATTGTGCGTAAAGAAAGGGCACTTGTACTAATCTCAACCACCCGACCAGCACTTACTCCTAGGATCAGGCACCAAGTGTGAAATCTGCCAGTAAACAAAGCTCACTTGCGTCTTCGCTACCAACGTAAGAAAATTGCTGAAAACGAAGTGTACCAACCCCACCACTTCCTAGGGGGCAGCTGGTAAAAGGACTCAACCCGCACTAGGCTGATGGAAGGACGAAGGAGTGTACTTTATTTATTTGGGGGCAATTTATTTAGGAATGGAGTATATGCATCACAAAACACACGCTCTGACATGCCGCACACCATACAGACGTGCAAACCACTAGCACATAACTCATTTATAAAGCTCTAGACACACGCTTCCTAATTCTAAACAGTTAAAAATAAGGCATAGCACAGCTTATAGACATGCGAACTGCTCGTAAATAATGCAAAACGTTTACGTCCAAACATCCAAACAACTCCTAATTTTCGCAAATAATTTCAGTGCAGACATGCAAACTGCTCCTAAATAATACAGCAGTATGATGTGTAGACACGCTAAGTACTCGTAAACTATTCAAATAGCGCATATGAAGGCCTACCGACCCAATTCCGAAATAATGCAATCAACGCGCGCAAGCACAGTACATTGAGTACACAGGAGGGAGCAATAAGTGACGTATACCTCAGATGCCGAAACGCGCACACCCCGTGCTCGGCTTCCGCAAACATGAAGTGGCGGCACCTCCCTCATACGTAGCACCTGTGAAATTCCTATCCAAACACGTGCTCACCTACACACACGTGCTGATGTGCTCGGGTGGGACTGCAACCCCGAGCTTCAGCCGAACGCAGGCCAAAGTTGTATATAGGCGCCCTTAATAACCGAGCGTTTATTTACACACACAACGCGCACTCCAAGCAGAGCCGCGTGCGTTCGGCCTTCCTCACTCTAACTGCGATCCAGCGAAGACGCTTCAGAATTCCATTCCACAATAGCAGAACCTGCTTTCCCCCCTTTGCAATTCTAACGGCCCATAAGTGACGATTGACTGATGCTTCACCACACGTGCCACAACCCCTGCAAAGTGAGGCAGCCACAGCACGCACCCGCCAGCCGCCGCCACCGAACACCGGTGAAAGTTGCATTCCAAGCAGCGCTCACACCAGACTCATATTCGAGGCGTCTCCAGGTGCCGCTCGTCTCTGCTGTTGAATGCAAGGCGTGTTACACACACACACACATACATACACATGGTCATCCTCTCTGCTCATCCCATAACATAAGCAATAGTAACTTTACAATCCAATATATACAAAGCCTACACAACGTAAGCCACAGTAACTTTGACAATACCGACTACATGCCCCAATGCTCTCCATACCTAAGGAAGCACTGTGAACCTGCTCTTTCTTACTGCACACGTGACACTCAGCGGTAATCAGCCCTTCTACATCAACGACGGAAGTCCCTCTCAGAACTGTTCCACAAATTCGGAGATCGCTTCCCCTCAACACAAATGCGTTACTCTCTCTTCCTCCTTGCCTGCTCGCTTTTTTTCTACAAACATCTCCAGACTAATAGACTACAAGAACACACCAAAATTTTTCGAAGTACAGCATCCTGTAAACCACTGAGTAACTAGAAAATGGCTCTGAGCACTATGGGACTTAACATCTGTGGTCATCAGTCCTCTAGAACTTAGAACTACTTAAACCTAACTAACCTAAGGACATTACACACATCCATGCACGAGGCATGATTCGAAACTGCGACCGTAGCGGTCACGCGGTTCCAGACTGAAGCGCCTAGAACCGCACGGCCACACAGGCCGGCGAGTAACTAGAAACAAACAGACCAAAAAAATGATATTCGCACTCACGAATACCGAAGTCGTTGATGTCATTATACTTACAGTTAAATGTTGCGATCGCGGTCTCAATTGATTGGCATTTGACAATGCGCTAAGTATCGGAAATACTCTCTCTTGACCCCTGTTACTCTGGAAATATCTATACCGTCCTCACGACTTCCTCTCTACTCATCACATAGCATAAACAATATTAACTTTACAATGCAATATATACAAACGCTACACAATGTACATCCAATTAACTTTACAGTACAGTATATACACATTTGACACAAAACAGTGCACTTATCCAGTATATCTGTACAACATGCGAAGAAAAACATCCTATTCCTACAGCGTCTATATAACGCAATGCTCTCCAATCCTAGGAAAGCACTGTCAACCTGCTCTTTCTCTCTACAGACCCGACACTCAGAGCTAATCTTCCCTCTTACATCAGCAGACCTAAGTCACCCTCAGAACTCTTTTACAAATTCGGTATCATTCCCCTCAGCACAAACGCCTTACTGTCTCTCCTTCCTTGTCTGTTCGCTTTTCTACAAACATCCTCAGATTCATAGACTGCAAGAACACATGTACTTTCTCGATAATATTACGCCATTTTAGCTGTGCTTCTCAATATCATGCACTAGGCTACACCCTACCGATCATTAGTTCATCATAATTCCCAAGATATACACTTCAAATTGTCTACAAAAGCCGAACTTTATCTATGTGCAAAATGCTGTAAACCACTGACTTACTAGAAACAAACATACGCAAAATGATATTTCCACTCTCGAATACCGGTCTCAGTCATGTAACATATTCGATATCTTGGCTGTAATTTATACATCAACTAAGGTCTGTCCCAGGTCTAGAGAACAGACAAGCGTGTATCCAACACACCACAATCGATCTTCACTCAACTAAATAAAGGAAGCAAATGTGCAGAAGTAGTCAACTGAACAATCTACATCCCATCGAATAACACTCCAACCCAAATCAATCATCTTCTCAAATTCTCACTTGATCACCAAAGCCGCCCAACACATACTGTTACTTCACTATTCTGTCGTCTAGAGGACATCTGAGTTAACTCTTACAGATTGATACACTCCAACAGATCTCTGCATTCAGACAGCTGCTCCAGTTATTTATTATTATTTACTATCATTTATGATAATTTATTATTATTTATTATCATTTATTATTTATTATTATTTATATCATATGCGTGTGTTCGCCACGAGGTCCGGAGTCCAACTGGGTTAGTACACATTGCCACCAGCAGAGGGCCTTATTCGAGATGTCCGATTTTGGTAGGGAGTTTGAATTTTGGTGGAAGATCATACAATGCGTCTACCTAACAAAAATGGCTCCAAGTTCAACTGTGTTTAGCTCCTATCACAACCACCAGAGCGCTCTGTCATCACGTAAGTTGATCTCGCAATTACCATTATTCAAGATGGCTGCAACCAGTGCGAAACTTGTCACCTTTCCCGAACCTGCATGCTACAGTAAAATTCCAACTTGGCTTGAGTCACACCCTACACATCGTTCAGCTGATCCCATTTCCAGATCTTTGCACATCTGATGTCTGCAATTTAAGTCGGGGAAAGCCATATCCATTACCTTCTGCAGCCTGTCTAGAAACAGAACGACCTCAGTTACTGTAACAGGACCTTGTCTTGACCATTCGCCAGAAATGCGAGCGCCGCCAGCAGCATGTCAAAGCCACATATCCATCCATCTAAACAGCCATCCACTCAGCCACAGGACCAGCAAGCCGAAGTGGGCTCTCTCTATAACTGCTCTCCAGCTATTGTCTAACGACATACACTGCATAAATGGATTCCTGAATAGCGCAGATCTCTATCCACCCCCCCCCCCTTGCATCTCCATCTTGACATGTGAACAGTGTCTCTCCTCCAGCCAGCGAACCCGACGTCATTCACGCTGCGCTGACAATTTCCACTCACAAATCTTAAACACTCGCGTATATAAATGCCTATTCACTTCTGCCAAAACTCACTTAATAATAAAAAAGCATTTTCCATTTCTAAGCATAGATTAGTATGCATTTAGAACAAATAGACAAACATAATTCCAAGCAGAAGTCATACATATGATTAAAAAGAAAAAAATGACCTCAATTTAGGTTATCCAACATTTATTTAGATGTACTAATGATACAGTAGTAGATGAGTCGTGTCATCCACTCGCTCATTCCTTCAACACACACTTTCACAGAACTTTTTCTACTTGTATGCCACCCACCCTCTTATAATAATTTTGTACAACCATTTACTCCCCCACATACAACCCAGCTCAATAGAACATAATAATTCCTTTTTCCACAGATAGTCATATTCGGTGAACAATTAAATGTACTAAATTATGCATACATGTAGTCAAACAAGCAAATACTTTTACCGACATACAGACCACTCTCACTGAGAATAAGGCATTTAATATTATATACTTAAACACAGACCAATGATAACAACATTCCGACGCGCACCTTGGCCTTGTAATAAAGATACAATTCATTTTCCTATACGGTACACAATCCCCATTTTACATCAGAGCACCCTCAGTCGACCCGAGTCGGTCTCAGAACAGTTCAGCTAATTCGAGAGCCTTTTCCCATTGGCAGAAACGCGTCAGTCTTTCTGATCAGAGCCTGCTCCCTTTTCTACAGACATCTCCTGACTCACGTATTAGAAGACCAAAAAATATTTTTAATGTAATATTATAACATTCACCTCGTACTCGTCGATATTAAGCACAGTCTAGTACTTTAGTGTGCCATAGACCTCTGACTAACTAGAATTCTTGCCATGCACAGACATTAACACGGACTGATGCACAGCCTCTCATAGGAAACTATACCTTGCACCTTGTAAATCATATTCGTACAGTCGATACGATAACATTGAATCATTTTAAATAAAGGACAACTACAACACAAGGAAACTAGAAGAGCCTGGTGGCGTTGTGGCGACTTTCAAAACTACGCCCCGAAAGTGATTGACAGCCTCTACATTTAAACTCAGATGTCGCAATGACCCAATAGTTGATAACTCTGCGTTCCATTTCTAGTGATTGTTCATTTTGCATACAAGTACGGGATCACCGTTTTCAGTGCTAGCAACCCCAGAAGTTGCGGTCCATCAACAAAAATTTGTTCCCCAACTCAAACAAGCATTGTCAATCAATCATTATGTGGTACCCAATGCACGGATGGGCTGCATAAGACACCACCGATCTACTGTAATATTATCCATCACGGCTGAAATCGCGAAAAATTTTACAGTAAGTCCAACACTGGCCAATCATGTGACAACATGTTCTCCTAATTTCAGTATCATAGCTAAACGATACCTCCTCTGCTTTGCAAGTATCATTGCGAGCATTCATAGCTGACTGCTCAGTACGTCCATTCACACTTATTTCTCGAACACATAAAAACGATCAAAGTATACCAGACAACGATATACATATTTCTAAGACCTCGTGCATAGTACACGATCAATCTCTTTGCGTATGGCGGTCACAGAGCAATCTCGTCCTCTTACGTTAAAAGACCATCCTCACCTTGGCGTTGACCAGCCTACCCCGCAACATCGCTACCCAATTAATCCTCAACCGAGCAGACGAATATAGCTACACTTCACCTCTCTTGACTGAATAGAGCTTTCCTAGTCCTAACCTCTCCAAGTGCACCACATTTCTCGAGATGTAACCAATCGACATTAACTAAAAGATTACACCACATTTGTCATTGTTTAGGCCGGCCATTGTGGCCGAGCGGTTCTAGGCGCTTCATTCTGCAACCGCGCGACCGCTACGGTCGCTGGTTCGAATCCTGCCTCGGACATAGATGTGTGTGATGTCCTTAGGTTAGTTCCGTTTAAGTAGATCTAAGTTCTAGGGGACTGATGACCTCAGACGTTAAGTCTCACAGTGCTCAGAGCCATTTGAACCATTTTGTCATTGTTTAGTTTCCTAACGAGCCTGGGAGGTACGGAACCATACATTAAAGGAAAGTTAATTTATGATTCTCTTGTAATGTACAGGCATTTTCTGAATAATGGCGTTTTCCTTTAATAACAAAAGATTGTCCTTAAATAGCAGAAGACACGACCTTTTGCAGGAAGACGTCGTATATGTACCCAACAAAGTAGAATTTTGTTCGCTTCATTTCAGTCAAATCACTTCACGAAGAGTTTAGGAAACCTATATGGAATGTAAGAACTACATTATTTAACGTACTAAATAATCCACCACAACTGTAGGCGAACGAAGAATCACACAGACATGATAATAAATCGTCAAAATCAATAAAACTGTTTAATAGCACAGGAGAAACCAGTTACACAATTGTTGCTAAATCTGAGACACAAACGGCAAGAATCTTCAACACATTAACTTTTGAAGCAAAAGTAATTACATTTACAAAAATGTTAGTATATTAGATAGGGGAGGGGATTGTAAGGGTAGGCAAATCATTAGACTCTATAAAAAATTTTAAGTGTCAACGAAAGTCTCTATGATAATAACACCAGACGACAACATAAGTACACGCTTCTCATGCATGAAATACGAGTTTATATTCTCTTGTTTTCATGGGAACAAGCTACAAATACACACATGTTCGAAAGTATTTCTTCACGAACATGTTGTAGCTTGTTCAGCTAGATTCAGCTGTTTTTAACTGTATATCACGATAATTCATGTCTCTCAGTAATTTACCGACGCGCGGAACGCAAAAATATAACAACTATTTCGTTAAGTAAGTAGAAAATAATTAAAAACAAACATTACCCTTACGACGCATGTGACTGTCTGCTTTCTGACCGCTAGGGGTGCTAGTGTAGCTCCAGCTGTCAAACGCTAACAACTTTCACAACAGAGACTGTCGGTGATTGTATGTATTAGGCTGTGCTGCACCTAATACCGTATGCAGATATAGATAATATCGGAACAAAAGTATTGGTATCATCTGTCTGCCAACTGAAAAGCGAGCAGGCGACTGCTAACTCTCTCCACCCAGGTGTGCGAAAAGCAGCATAACGCAGTAGTATACCTAGACCTAAAAAAATATCGATACTTCCGTAATATCAGAAAAGAAGTATTGATTAGTATTGTTGCAAATACAACAACCACTCACTTCACGAAAGGCACCTACCTAAAGACTGGAAAGCGGTACAGTTCACACCAAACAACAACACAGAAAATCTGCTCAACTTTAGACACGCGGCATTGAATCCGATTTGCGCCACAGTAATGGAAAAAATTGGCTTTGAACATTATGAATTATTACATTGGTGGATAAGTTATTAGCATTTTTATGCTGGTATTCCAGTTGCTATAGGTCTATTTATCGAGTGTCATTTTTTTATTTGTAGTTCACTGTTGTTATTTGAGTTTACACATTGTTATTTTGTCATTTGGAAATAGTGAATGGAGCTGTGCACACTAGAAAATGGAGTAACAAGTGGAGAAATTTAAATATTTATATCTACATCTACATTCAAACCCCGCAAGCCACATGACAGTGTGTGGCGGAGGGTACTTTGAGTACCTCTATCGGTTCTCCCTTCCATTCCAGTCTCGTATTGTTCGTCGAAAGAAAGATTGTCGGTATGCCTCTATGTGGACTCTAATCTCTCTGATTTTATCCCCATGGACTCTTCGCGAGATATACGTAGGAGGGAGCACTATACTGCTTGACTCCTCGATGAAGGTATGTTCTCGAAACTTCAACAAAAGCCCGTACCGAGCTACTGAGCGTCTCTCTTGCAGAGTCTTCCACTGGAGTTTATCTATCATCTCCGTAACGCTTTCGCGATTACTAAATAATCCTGTAACGAAGCGCGCTGCTCTCCGTTGGATCTTCTCCGTCTCTTCTATCAACCCTATATGGTACGAATCCCACACCGGTGAGCAGTATTCAAGCAGTGTACTGTAACCTACTTCCTTTGTTTTCGGATTGCGTTTCCTTAGGATTCTTCCAATCAATCTCATAGAATTAACTGCTTCCAGTTGCTGACCTGCTATATTGTAACTAAATGAAAAAGAATCCTTCTTTCAATGTATTCGCAGCACATTACACTTGTCTACATTGAGATTCAATTGCCATTCCCTACACCATGCGTCAATTCGTTGCAGATCCTCCTGCAATTCAGTACAATTTTCCACTGTTACAACCTCTCGATATACTACAGCATCATCCGCAAAAAGCCTCAGTGAATTTCCGATGTTATTCACAAGGTCATTTATGTATATTCTGAATATCAACGGTCCTACAAGACTCCCCTGCGGCACACCTGAAATCACTCTTACTTCGGAAGACTTCTCTCCATTCAGAATGACATGCTGCGTTCTGTTAATTAGGAACTCTTCAGACCAATCACACAATTAGTCTGATAGTCCATATGCTAGTATTTTGTTCATTAGACGAGTGTGGGGAACTGTATCGAACGCCTTGCGGAAGTCAAGAAACACGGCATCTACATGGGAACCCGTGTCTATGGCCCTCTGACTCTCGTGGACGAATAGCGCGAGCTGGTTTTTACACGATCGTCTTTTTCTAAACCCATGCTGATACCTACAGAGTAGATTTCTAGTCTGCAGAAAAATCATTATACTCGAACACAATACGTGTTCCAAAATTCCACAACTGATCGACGATAGAGATATAGGTCTATAGTTCTGCACACCTGTTCGACGTCCCTTCTTGAAAACTGGGATGACCTGTGCCCTTTTCCAATCCTTTGGAACGCTACGCTCTTCTAGAGACCTACGGTACACCGCTGCAAGAAGGGGGCCAAGTTCCTTCGCGTACTCTGTGTAAAATCAAACTGGTATCCCGTCAGGTCCAGCAGCCTTTCCTCTTTTGAGCAATTTTTATTGTTTTTCTGTCCCTCTGTCATATATTTCGATATCTACCATTTTTGTCGTCTGTGCGACAATGTAGAGAAGGAACTACAGTGCAGTCTTCCTCTGTGAAACACCTTTGGAAAAAGACATTTAGTATTTCGGCCTTTAGTCTGTCACCCTCTGTTTCAGTACCATTTTGGTCACAGAGTGTATTTCCGACATACTTTTCTGTTTGAGTTCAGTAGAAGGGTGACAGCAGGGGAGGCAGCCAGAGACATTTGCGCCACGAATGGAGATAATGCCATTGAACAGAGCACGGCAAGAAAATCGTTTCCTCGTTTTGAGGAGAATCGTTTTGACATTAGTCACTTTCTACGTTCAGGAGGAGCTTCACGGTTTGGATGAAGATCGTTTAAACGCATTAATCTACAGTGATCCATGTCAGTGTAGTCGATAACGGCAAATGTGATGAATTGTGATCGTTCCACCGTCGTGTGACATATGCATGCCATGAGGAAGGTGCAAAAATCGGGTATATGGGTACCGCATGCTCTTACGCCAAAACCAGCACGTGGCCATATGTGCATCCTTGCTTGCCCCTCATCAGATGGTTCGTGAAAAACACCGACCATCCCTATTCTGGTAACAATAAATGGTATCTTTATGCTAACGTAAGGAAACGAAAGGAATGATTGAGCCCAAACAAAGCAGCAACTCCCCGTACAAAGAGCTGCTTGCATCCACAAAAAATAATGTTATGCATCTGGTGGAACAGTGACGGTGTGTTGTACTACGAATTGCTTCCCCGAAGTGTACCCATTACTGGTCACATTCATTGTCAATAACTGAGGCGCCTTGCAGACGCAGTCCAAGATCAACGACCAGGAAGACTGAGTGAAGTGATGCTACTCCACGATATCACCCGCCCACATTCTGCTAGACTGACAAAAAAGCACTGTACAGGAGTCTGTGCTGTGATCTTGCGCCCTCAGATTTTCACCTTTTCCGCTCTCTATCGAACAACCTTCTAGGAACTACCTTTCCGGATGAAAATGCGCTCCGAAAATTGCTCGACGAGTTCTTGGCCTCAAAATCAAGTGATTTCTGCAGTCGCGAAATCTAAAAGTTACCACAGCGTTGGCAGAGTGTCGTAAATAGTCAAGGATAATACACTACTGGCCATTAAAATTATTACACCACGAAGATGACGTGCTCCATCGCGAAATTTAACAGACAGGAAGATGATGCTGTGATATGCAAATGATTAGCTTTTCTGAGCATTCACACAAGGTTGACACCGGTGGCGACACCTACAATGTACTGACACGAGGAAAGTTTCCAACCAATTTCTCATACACAAACAGCAGTTGACCGGCGTTGCTTGGTGAAACGTTGTTGTGATGCCTCGTGTAAGCAGGAGAAATGCGTACCATCAAGTTTCCGACTTTGATAAAGGTCGGATTGTAGCCTATCGCGATTGCGATTTATCGTATCGCGACATTGCTGCTCGCGTTGGTCGAGATCCAATGACACTCAGCAGAATATGGAATCGGTGGGTTCAGGAGGGTAAAACAGAACGCTGTGCTGGATCCCAACGGTTTCGTATCACTAGCAGTCGAGATGACAGCCATCTTATCCGCATGGCTGTAACGGATCGTGCAGCCACGTCTCCATCCCCGAGTCAACAGATGGGGACGTTGCCAAGACAACAACCATTTGCACGAACAGTTCGACGACGATTGCAGCAGCATGGACTATCAGCTCGGAGACCATGGCTGCGGTTACCCTTGAGGCTGCATCACAGACAGGAGCGCTTGCGATGGTGTACTCAACGACGAATCTGGGTGCACGAATGACAAAGTATCATATTTTCGGATGAATCCAGGTTCCGTTTACAGCATCATGATGGTCGCATCCGTGTTTGGTGACATCGCGGTGAACGCACATTGGAAGTGTGTATTCGTCATCGCCATCGGCGTATCACCCGGCGTGATGGTATGGGGTGCCATTGGTTACATGTCTCGGTCACCTCTTGTTTGCATTGACGGCACTTTGAACAGTGGACGTTACATTTCAGATGTGTTACGACCCGTCGCTCTACCCTTCATTCGATCCCTGCGAAACCCTACATTTCATCTGGATAATGCACGACCGCATGTCCTGTACGGACCTTTCTGGATACAGAAAATGTTCGACTGCTGCCCTGGCCAGCACATTCTCCAGATCTCTTACCAATTGAAAACTTGTGGTCAATGGTGGCCGAGCAACTGGCTCGTCACAATACGCCAGTCAATACTCCTGATAAACTGTGGTATCGTGTTGAAGCTGCATGGGCAGCTGTGCCTGTACAACGCCATCCAAGCTCTGTTTGACTCAATGACCATGCATATGGCCAGAGGTGGTTGTTCTGGGTACTCATTTCTCAGGATCTATGCACCCAAATTGCGTGAAAATGTAATCACATGTCTGTTCTAGTATAATATATTTGTCTAATGAATACCCGTTTATCATCTGCTTTTCTTCTTGGTGTAGCAGTTTTAATGGCCAGTAGTGTATATTACTGATGACTAAAGTCTCTGTTTTGTGCATCTGTTGCATTTAATAAACTTATGGAAAAACGCTACGAACTTTTGTACGATCCTAATATTTATGAAATACTCCTAAAGTTGCTTTTTTTCCTTTATTATGATGTGGGAGGGGAGGGGACTGTTAGCGGTACGATATGGCTGGAAAAAGTGAGGCGGACTGTGTGATGTTCAGTGATTTGGAGGGCCTTACAGAATTTTGGTGCAACATAAGCGTAGCAGAGGACTGGTCGGATCAAGATTTTGTAGATGTTGAGGATAATGAATATCGGCAGTGTAGAGGAGATAAAGGAGAGGAGAGGGGCATAGCCTTCGGGCACACAGGTGGTGGCATAGATGATACGGTACTTGTCAATGTTAAGAGTAGATAGGTGTCTCCCCCGATAGTGAAGACCAACGCTGTCACGCGGATCCGTGCGTATGCGGTACACTACTTATTTCACGATGGACCTAAAGATGTATTCGACTTTTGGAACCACCTACAAGAACGTCATTGCAAGATCGTACGGAACCCAAAATACAGACAGTATTTTTATAATTACTTAGGGAGTGCCCTACGCGACCCTCCACGCAGCTGGATCATCAACAGGTAGGAGAAGACACCCATTGAGTGAGCTGACAAGACTAAGTTCGATTCTCGGTGGAATAACATGATATACGTGAAGACGTACCTGGATGATGAAGCGTAAGGGAGAGTAGCGACACACCCTTCTGCATCCTGTATGAAGCACTTTTTTTTCGTTATCCCCATATACATTACCTCGGTATATGAACGTGCCGAGATATTGTTTTCTTTTTCTCAGAGCACGATGCGGTGCTAGATACATTTATTTTTGTTGTGGTATAAAGTAAAACCACATTAAGAATGTATTAAAAACAGTAAAAAAAAAGCTGCGTGGTCAGCGTGACGGATTGTCGTCTTACGGCCCCGGGTTCGATTCCCGGCTGGGTCAGGTATTTTCTCCGCTCAGGAACTGATTGTTGTATTGTCTTTATTACCATTTCGTCCCCTTCCGGCGAGCAGGTCGCCCAATGTGGCGTCGAATGTAGTAAGACCTGCACCAAGGCGGCTGGTTCTTCCCTGTAAGGGGCCTCCCGGCCAATGACGCCAAACGCTCATTTCCATTTTCCATAGTAGATAGGAAATATGAAATAAGGTGGACATGTTTAACTGAAAGTGCGTATATTTAGAGTTTGAATAGGAGACCAGATTTCTTGCTGTACTTGGTCGTACGCTTTCCCTAGGTCGGGGAGTATAAAATTAGCACGTTTGTGATTGTTGAGGTGGTGAGATAGGAGATGAGCTAGGTACACGAGCTCGACATCAGGAGATAAGTTGGAACGGAAACCACACTGGCTGACAGGAAGGAGGTGATGTTGGTCCAGGTGCTGATGGATGCGTCGGAAAAGGATAGATTCGAAGACCTTGCTGAACAACGAGCTGAGGCTAATGGGAGGGTAAGAGGAGATAACGGTAGGGGGTTTCTGTGGCTTGAGAAAACGTAGGATTTTTGTGGTTTTCCACTTTTCGCGATAGTAACCTGTGGAGAGGAGAGTATTATAAATGTTGCATGGGTGACTATAAAGAACAGGCCGCATTCTTTGAGTTTTCGATAGGTCGCAACCCGGTGAACTGTTGCGGGTTTTTTATTTTTATTTTATTTTATTTTATTTATTTATTTATTTATTTATTTATTTTTGTGAAACGCTTGCGTTACCTTGTGTATTGTGATTGATGTATCGTGGTGTGATCACGCGAGCTACATTCAACGGCAATGTGTGGCCAGAATATTAGCGCAATGTGGTTGCGATACACAGCCGTATTGCGGTATCGACAGAAAATATTGCTCACGGATCAGCCTGTTGCGGGTAGCTGCCCGAGGTCTTGTCGGCGTCTATCCACCAAGGGTGGAGAATGTTTCGCACTGCCGGGTAATACCTACTTCTGACCTTATATGTGAGCGTCTCGCTCTCACTCTCAGCCCTCCTTCTTCGTTGTCACGTCCACAGCGCTGCTGTACCAAGTCGAGAAATGTGAGTAATGAAACAGTTGTACTTCGCTTCATTTCTAATGATGGGCCGCATACCTAGAGGCACTCAGTTTGTTTGTGTTTTCAAAACTGTAGAAGTGCGCATACGAGACAATCATTAATTCCGTAAATGGGATGCGTACGTCTACGACCAGACCTGTGGAACGCAGAAAGTAACACACGGAAGTGACACAAGAGCCGTCATTAGCACTCAAGTGATTCATGTGAAAAGGTTTCCGACGAGATTATTGCCGCACGACCGGAATTAAAAGACTTTGAATACGGAATGGCAGTGTCAACAGAGGGCCGAGAATACCAAATTCCAGCCATTACCTCTCACCACGGACAACGCACTAGCCGACGGCCTTCACTTAACGACCGACAGCATCGGCGTTTGCGTACAGTTGTCGGTGCTAACAGACAAGCAACACTGCGTGAAATAACCGCAGAAATCAATGTGTTTCGTACTACAAACGTATCCGTTAGGGCAGTGCAGTGAAATCTGGCGTTAATAGGCTGTGGCAGCAGACGACCGACGAGTGTGACTTCTACAAACAGCACGACATCGCCTGCAGTGCCTCTCCTGGGCTCGTGACCATTTCGGTTGGGCCCTAGACGACAGGAAAACCATTTCCTGGTCAGATGAGTCCCGTTTCCAAACGGTAAGAGTTGTTGTAGGGTTCGATCGAGGCGCAGACGCCACAAAGCCACGGAACCAAGTTATCGACAAAGCACTGAGCAAGCTGGTAGTAGTTCCATAATGGTGTGGGCTCTGTTTACATGGAATGAGATGGGTCGTCTTGTCCAACTGAGCTGATCATTCTCTGTAAATGGTTATATTCGGCCATTAGGAGACCATTTGCAGCTATTCATGGACTTTATGTTCCCAAACAACGATGGAATTTTTATGGATGCCAATGCGCCATGTTACTGACAAGGGAACCTCCCCATCGCACCCCCCTCAGATTTAGTTATAAGTTGGCACAGTGGATAGGCCTTGATAAACTGAACACAGATCAATTGAGAAAACAGGAAGAAGTTGTGTGGAACTGTGAAAAAATAAGCAAAATATACAAACTGAGTAGTCCACGGGTCGCATAGGCAACATCATGGACAAAATGAGCTCAGGAGCGTCGTGGTCCCGTGGTAGCGTGAGCAGCTGCTGAACGAGAGGTCCTTGGTTCAAGTCTTACCTCGAGTGAAAACTTTATTTTCTTTATTTTTGCATAGTTATTATCTGACCGTTTGTTCATTGACGTCTTTGTTCACTGTAATAAGTTTAGTGTCTGTGTTTTGCGACCGCATCGCAAAACCGTGCGATTAGTAGACGAAAGGACGTGCCTCTCCAATGGGAACCGAAAACATTTGATCGCAAGGTCATAGGTCAACCGATTCCTCCACAGGAAAACACATCTGATAAATTCTATACGACACTGGTGACGGCATATGCGTCACATGACAGGAATATGTTGTCGACTCACCTAACTTGTACACTTGGCCAAGGAGTAAAAAGATTCTTCTACCTTGCCCGATTTTGGTTTTCTTGTGGATGCGATAATCACTCCCAAAAAAGTGATGAAAACATAAGAGTTTGTCACATAAACTGAAAATAAAAAATTAATTTTCACTCGGCGGTCGACTTGAACCAAGGACCTTTCGTTCCTCAGCTGCTCACGTTACCACGAGACCACGGCGCTCCTGCGTTCTCAGTCTCCATCACATTGCATATCTTCCCATGAACTACTCAGTTTGTATATTTTGCTTATTTTTTCACAGTTCCACACAACTTCTTCCTGTTTTCTCAATTGATCTGTTTTCAGTTTTTCAAGGTCTATCCACTGTGCCAACTTATAACAAAATCTGAGGGGGGTACGATGGGGAGGTTCCCTTGTGAGAGCCAATTGTTCGCGATTGTTTTGAACAAATGGTTCAAATGGCTCTGAGCACTATGGGACTTAACATCTGAGGTCATCAGTCCCCTAGAACTTAGAAATACTTAAACCTAACTAAGCTAAGGACATCACACGCATCCATGCCCGAGGCTGGATTCAAACCTGCGACCGTAGCAGTCGCGCGGTTCCGGACTGAATCGCCTAGAACCGCTCGGCCACAGCGGCCGGCTTGAAGAACATTGTGGACAATTCGACCGAGTGATTTGGCCACCCATACGACACGACAATGGACACAATCGAGAGGTCACTTCGTGCACAAAATCCTGTACCGGCAACACTTCTGCAATTGTGGACGGCTATAAAGTCAGCATAGCTCACTATTTCTACTGGGGATACCCAACGATATTGTTGAGTCCATGTACATTGGGTTGCTGCACTACGCCAGGCAAAAGGAGCCCCGACACGATACGAGAAAGTATCTCATAACTTCTGTGACCTCAGTATGTGTACAAAGATTGAAATCTGAAACAGAACGTTCTTCCTACTATACTAGTAGATCAGCAGTAGTGCGGTATAACTTTGTTGTACATAGATTCCTAAGACTTCTAAACGTTTCTGATGCTGCATTGCATGTATTCCCGTGTTCGTGAGCAGTAACTTTTTAAGCGTTTCAGTTTTTTGCTGTCTGTTTACACACTATTTTTCATTTCCCATAAGTCTGTTCGTAGGTGTAATCCATGAAATTCATAATTCTATCACAGCACTGGTGAGGACAAAAATCTGATTTCTATTTCAAGCAAACTAAATGAATGAAAGGTGTCCGTATAAGCTACCTTTCAAGAAAACATTATTTGCAATGGTGAACTTTGCTTCCCTTGGCCCAGCAGATTGATTTTCTGCTATTTGCTTACAATCTAATAATTCCAGAGAACGATTTTTATATCGTATCAGCATCCTATGTTACTTCTATCCAAAACTAACCACGGTTTGCTCTGAGATTTATAAAAAGTGGTTATTTGAGAGTGTATGTGCGATCATAGAATGAGTATAGCTTTCTTGGTTCTCGTTGCAAAAGCGTCCGGGAACCTCTGTAAAGTTTTTAGATTTGAAATTTGGCTTGTGGCTTGCCCGGACCGGAGATTACCGTTGGTCCAGCTGTTTCTTAAAAATCGTCCTTTTATTGGTCAGTCAGACCTGCATGCGAACTGTAGAATTTTCCACGGCCTTTTGTTCGAATTTTTGTTCGGCAAAATGGTGGGAGGCTGATTAATGGGCGCTGGAATTTTCGGCATCCATCCAACTGGGGAAAGCGTTTGGCGCTGCGGGGTCATTATTCGTGACGTTTGGCTGGCAGCCACCCATACTCAGGGTGGGTGCACCAGGGTACAGCGTCTGGCGCGTTTTAGAAACTTTTTCGTAATAGTAAGTCGTTGTTTGACGGTGTGGTAGGTAACAAGTGCTGCTGTTGAGCGCGTTTAGAAAAAAAACATTTAGGTTGGAATCCGGTTATTCGTTTAGCTTCGATATGTAGATGATCCTTGCTGTGCTCGAATACAGTTATCAAGTGAGTTATGTAGCTAAATTTCGCGTGCGTCAATTTTGTCGGTTTTTAACTTCGTTTTTGGAAGAGTGACTTCTTTCACATTCGCCATTTTCGGTAGGATTTTTCCATTGTTTTTCCTTGAGCAGAATGAATGGCCACAAGCCAGGTTTGGCAGCAACCGTACGCAGTTCGTAGGAATTACTGGTGAATTTGTCTTTTAGTGTCGTTCTTCCACGGCTGTAGCGAGAGCTAGCGTTTTTGATGCGTTCACAAGAGCAACTGTATCCTACCTTTCTAATGGCACGATCATTTGGTGACATAATAATCTCCATAGAATTTGCTAAGAAATCAACTTTCATAAGGAACCATAATACTAACTGATTGCTGAAAGTCAAGGAGAGTGTACCTCGCGTAAATAAATCTTCTTTTTTCATGGAGTTTGCTCTCTAGCATTTTCGCCTACGAGCATCCCACCGCTCCCTCCTATCTCTTGTGATTAGTGAGAATAGCTGTCCTGCTTGAAAAACGTCTTTTAAAATTATCAGTGTAATTTCTTCCCTGATCAGTCATACTGAAGTCGTTAAGTCAGTTCCTGTTGCGCGTTTTACATAAATCCTGGAATCAAATCTCATTATATTCTCTTACCGACTTAACATGACATTGCGCTGGGTGGAGTTTACGAAAAGAGAGGGACTGCCTTCTCTTGATTTGAAACACACTAGCTCCACGAAGTCCATTAGATATGATGAAATGTGTGTCCAGTACTTGGAAAAACACTATAGTTGAGAATTAGTGTTATACACCGAAGAGCCAAGGAAATTGGTACACCTGCCTAATATCGTGTAGAGCCCCCGCGAACACGCAGAAGTGCCGCAACACGACGTGGCATGGACTCGACTAATGTCTAAAGTAGTGCTGGAGGGAACTGACAGCAAGAATCCTACAGGGCCGTCCATAAATACGTAAGAGTACGAGGAGGTGGACATCTTTTCTAAACAGCACGTTGCAAGGCATCCCAGATATATTCAAAGTTACTCATGCCTGTGGAGTTTGGTGGGCAACGGAAGTGTTTAAACTCGGAAGAGTGTTTCTGGAGCCACACTGTAGATATTTTGGGCGTGTTGGTGTCACATTGTCCTACTGGATTTGCCCAAATCATTCGGAGTGCACAATGGACATGAATGGGTGCAGGTGGTCAGTCAGGAAGCTAACGTACGTGTCACCTGTCAGAGTCGTATGTAGAAGTATCAGGGGTTCCCATATCACTACAACTGCACACGCCTCACACCGTTACATAGTCTTCAGCTTGAAGAGTCTCTGCTCACATGCAAGGTCCATGAATTCATGAGGTTGTCTCCATACCCGTACATGTCCATCCGATCGATTCAATTTGAAACGAGACTCTTCCGACCAGACAACATGTTTCCAGTCATCAACAGTCCAGTGTCGGTGCTTACGGTCCCAGGCGAGGCGTAAAACTTGGTGTCGTGCAGTGATCAAGGGTACACGAGTTGGCCTTCGGTTCCGAATGGCCATTTCGATGATGTTTCGTTGAATGGTTCGCACGCTAACACTTGTTGATCACCGAGCATTGAAATCTGCAGCAGTTTGCGGGAGGGTTGTATTTGTGTCACGTTGAACGATTCTCTTCAGTCGTCGATGGTCCCGTTCTCGCAGGATCTCTTTCCGGCAGCCGCGATGTCGTAGATCTGATGTTTTACCGGATTCCTGATATTCACGGTACACTTGTGAAATGGTCGCCCGCGAAAATCCTCACTTCATAGCTACCTCGGAAATGCTGTGTCCCATCGCTCGTGCGCCGACTGTAACATCACGTTCAAACTCACTTAAATCTTGATAACCTGCCATTGTAGCAGTAGCAACCGATTTAACAACTGCGTCAGACACTTGTTGTCTTATACAGGCGTTGCCGACCGCAGCGCCGTATTTGGCCTGTTTACATATGTTTGTATTTGAATAAGCATGCCTATACCAGTTTCTTTGGCCGTTCAGTGTGTCTAATTAAGAGAAAAACGGGCATATTTTACGCCTTCGACGACTCCTTCCACAAGAGTGTCGCGAACACCTAATATGAAGACATATCGATGAGAATCAAGCCAACAGTTTAAAGAGATACATCAAACTTTTGTGTCAATCGCCAGTGGGCAAAGCTAACGGCGATTGCCAGTTTGCTTGTAAATGGTGTAGAGTCCGGTATCGATCTTACGCACTGATTTCGAACGATACATTCAAACTCGTGTTTCAACATTCTGGGAGTGATATCTGTCCAGCATCAGTTCACGAATTAAAGTTCCGGAAACAATTGTCTTAAAAAAGAAAGCATTCACTACGCTCGATTTCTATTTTCCACGCAAAGTTTTTCCTTTTGGAACGCAAATGTAGGCGAGCCTGATTCACTTCCAGTAGATCGCTTTCGTCTATTTAGCTGCCCTCGTAAACATATCCTGGCTTTGAATGTTTTGCCGGTAATATCGCCCGACAACTGGTGTAATAATGCCAAAAATATCGCTGCAGTTCATGCGGCCGGAAATGTTAGCTGGCAACATTGCCGTGGTTCGTTGTCGACAATATGCAATTTTCATAACCCTTGTAAATGTACTTGCAGATTTATAGTTCCGACCATAGGTGGGGGGGGGGGGGGGGGTTGGTAGTCAGAGATGAGGGGGGAGCGGGGACAGGACCGCATGGGGAGTGTGTACTTGTCCCATCCTGGAATGTAGGGTAGAGAGTTCTTTTTTTTTTTTTTTCATTATGGAATTCGCCCACATTTCTAGATACGATTATTTGCTATTGTGCTAAGCTGTGGATCTGTCGAGGGTGAATGGAAATATTGTGGCTTCAGTTATCACTACAAAATTTGGATTTGTTTGGTTGCCACGTTGATCTTGGGAAATCTTGCCTTTTCCTTGGCGCACCGATGGTTTCTACTCTATCCTGCAGATGGATGTGAAGATTTACATAACATTGCCAAAATAGAGTCCACAGTCTATACTCTGTCCTTTGTAGTATGTCTGGGGTGGAGGAGGGTAGTACAGATTTAGCTGGGTGTTAACAGGTGAAGATGATGTCGTGCAAGTGAAATTAATTCACAGGTAACTGTAATTTATCCCTTGCGCAGGCAACGCGTATTTCTTTTCCTGCTTCCTACTTGCAGGAGAGGTTCATATGCTGTAATTTTACTGTTAGGGACTGTATTCCTCATGGAATAATGTAATTCCTCCCTAACGCCGTTCCTCAACACAAATTTGTCATTAGAGAACAAGTACCCGAAGTTTATTACAGAGTTTAGCATATTCAATAGTGTGGGTAAAGGGTGCTCTGAATTTGACTGAAACAATACGAAAGAAAGAAAGGCGCGCACAAACACACACACACACACATTCATTCATTATTGAGGAAACGTAAGTACATCACGTTGCTCTACTACAGTTAGTAGCCTTCGGATCACTTTAAGAAGGCCCTAACCCCGGTGAAAGCAATGGACACTACTTGACAATTACTAAAGAACATATTCGACAGGAATAATCACAGGCAATGATGGACGACATGAAACGCCTAACATACGTAGTAGAGAGTGAAGTGGCATATTTTTAACGAAAAATGATACAGATTTCACCAGACGGGAAAACAGGGTAACAGACGTAAATAACGTTCACGTTTGACACAGGTCAGATTCCCATCATAAAGGTCGATATCGGACTCTCAGTGAGGAATAGGCCTCATTCGGACACTATTGCACGTTTTCCAACTGTTATTCATGCTGGCTACCAAACAATTAAGAATTTCTTGGGGGATATTGTATCCCTTCTCTCTCAAGGTGGTTTTCAGTTCTTGCACGGTTAGGGAAGGGGGTGTTCATTGAGACACACGTAAGGCAACAGCGTCTCACACTTGTTCTATAGGGTTTAGGTCCATGGTACACTGACCGTTCCATAGGTTCAGTATCTTCACTCCCCAGTGTATCCAACACCTCATAGGTACTGTGTGGGAAGGCATTGTCGTCCATAAACAGAATGTTGGGTCCTACCGCACCCCTTAACAGATGAACACCACCCAGAATAAACTCCCTACAGTACCGCTGTGCTGTAACGGTACCTCGGGTAAAGATATGCAAAGGTGTTCGGCAGTTGTGCATAAATGCCTTCCTACATGATAATTCCTAGGCCATACCAATGACGTTCATGAACATTCTGTGGTGTGTAACGTGTTCCCCTCTCTCGCTCCACTCTAACTCGTGAGCAGAATCACATGCGGCAGTGAAGCGGTATTCGTCAGAGAACATCACTTCGGACTACTGTTGGTGACTCCAACTAACATGCTCCATGGACTAACCAACTCTTTCTCGACAATGGCATGATGCGAGTGGAATAATTTAACAGGCTTGCGAGAATACAAACCAATCTATTATAATATTTTAACTAAAGTTCAGTCTTGATCACAACACTTATGTCTCAATAACATACGTGACCTACGTTATTGAGACATAAGTGTTGTGATAAAGACTGCACTTTAGTTAAAATATAATAATCTATTGATCACTGTATCCAAAAATGTTTACCAAAATTGTACAGTCTATTATAGCCGCCGCAAACTGGTTCTCGCAGAGACACATGTACCGGTAGCGGTTTCACGGTCTGTAGCGATCTTCCTAGGAGTGAAATGTCCGTTTCTTTTCGCCACTAGGGCCACGTATCGCACCTCTTGCGGTGTGGTGGTCCGTCAACGACCACCAGCGTCTTTTCATATAGCATTTCCACCATCAGCGGCTTTTTTAAAGGCGATATGACACTTTTGGACACACCCATTACTGTGGCCACAGCAGTAACATTTTGATCGACATCGAGCCGTAAGAACAGCTCGTCCACAATCCTAAGCACTCAGATTATGTCTTGCAGACATGTTGCCGTAGCTCACAGAATGCCGCACTAATTGGTTCCAGACCAACCTTCTTCAAACTCCGCACTGCATGACCTGTCGAATACACAGAGAGCGTTCGTGCACAGACTTGGCACAAGTTAACACGTCCCGACCTCTACATTTCCTTTTACTGTCATTGGTCCAGTGTTCCGTAGGAATTGACAGTTGTTCGTTGGCAAGTGTCAGCTGTTCCTTAGCAACTGTACGGCAGTGTACTATACCGCAAGGGAGTAGTGTAATGACGGGGCAGCGCACCACAAGGAAGGTTTTCACATGTCGGCTCACCGGCGGCGAAGACGGGCCATGGACGATCGTGGATGCAGACATGAATCAGCTGAGGACTGCCGTAAACTGTACGAAAATTGAGAGAAAATGACGGGATGTTGGTGGTTTTATAGAATCTCGGTTCGGATATTCCGTTGTGGCAGGACCCCCACCACCTGGCTCCGTCGTTTTCCAGTGGAACAACTCCTTGACACCTGCACTGCGGGACGAAGATAAGCTGGTGGCGGCTCTGTTATGGTCTGGAGAAAATTCACGTGGGCATCGATGACTCCAGTGAACCTGGACAAAGGCTCTATGACGGCTAAAGAGTGTCGTACAGTGGTTGCGGATACGTACACCCATTCATGACGATCATGTTTCCCGATGACAGTGATAGTTTTCAACAAGATAATGCGACATGTCACAAGGGCAGGAGTGTGATGAAGAGGCTCGAGGAACACACTGGCGCCACAAGAACCCAGGATATCAACGACCAGTTACAACAGCGGTGGGCCAGCTTGCCTCGAAAGAGGATACAACGGGCTTACAAAACCCTTCCCAACCGAATCAGTGTCTGCATCCAGGCCAGAGAGGCTCAAAAATCATACTGATAAATGGGCTCATACAATGATCAGCCAGAGCATTATGAACACCGACCTATTATCGATGTAAACCTGTTCAGGCGATAGCACCATCACCTGGCGAGGAATTACTGCTAGTCAGACACGCGCACGGTACATTTAGTATCGGCGAGCCTGCTGTCTGTGTATGCAGTGGAGAAGGCGCGTGGTCTGTCTGAGTTTCACCGAAGGCAGATTCTGATGATCTGGAGGCTTGGCACGAGCATTTCGAAAACTGCGTGACACGTCGGGCGTTCGACGAGTTCAGCACGTGGCGAAACCAAGGTGAAACCACGCCCAGACGACGTGGTGCCGGGCGTCCACCCCTCACCACAGATGTCGGACGCTGTAGGGTGGGCAGACTGGTAGAACAGGGCAGGCGGCGAAGTGTGGCGGAACTAACATCAGACTTTAATGCTGGGCAGAGTAAAAGTGTGTCTGAACACACGGTACACCGAACATCCCTAACGATGAGCCTCCACAACCGACGACCCATGCGTGTGTCAATCTTAACACCACGACGTCAGCAACTACAACTGAAATGGGCACGTGACCATCGGTACAGGACGTTGGCGCAGTGACAGAGCGTTTCATGGTGTAACGAATCCGGATATCTTCTTCATCATGCCGATGGGAGGGGGCGAATCCGTCGTTTTCCAGTGGAACAGCTCCTTGACACCTGCACTGCGGGACGAAGATAAGCTGGTGGCGGCTCTGTTATGGTCTGGAGAAAATTCACGTGGGCATCGATGACTCCAGTGAACCTGGACAAAGGCTCTATGACGGCTAAAGAGTGTCGTACAGTGGTTGCGGATACGTACACCCATTCATGACGATCATGTTTCCCGATGACAGTGATAGTTTTCAACAAGATAATGCGACATGTCACAAGGGCAGGAGTGTGATGAAGAGGCTCGAGGAACACACTGGCGAGTTCCAGTTGTGTTGGCCCCTCAACTCGCCAGATGTGAGCCCCATCGAACACATCTGGGATGTGACTGAGCGTGGCGTAAGAGCCTATCGCCCCCCTCCCCGGAATTTACGGGACTTAGGTGACTTGTGTGTGTAGATGTGGTGCCAATCCCCTCCAGCGACCTACCAAAGCCTTATTGCTTCCATGCCATGATGCGTCGTCGCTATTATCCGTGTCAAAGACGGACATACCGGTTGTTAGATACGTGGTCATAATCTTCTAGCTGATCAGTGTACTGTCAAGTTATTTGTAAATTTGACTTTATTTTGTGATCAGTACAATACTATCACATGCCGTCTAATTGCACGAACATTGATTTCGGTTCCTGATTCCCTTCTGCATGCTTAAATTTTTTTCATGCATTATCTTATTCATTTTTTTCAATTATACAGAAGCATATAGCACATAACTGGCCCTATGCACGTAACTGACCCTACATGTGGCTTCTTAATGTATAATAAACTTGTAATTTGAACTAAAGTGTATTTTTCAATTTAAACAGACACATAAGTCGTCCACATGGCGAAAACGGTGCGGCATCAGTGCATAATTGAACTAGAAGTCTGAGTGCTACGTTTACAAACGCGAAACAAGCGACTACAAATTACAGAACAAAACTAAGTTCTCCTAACTATTAATTAAACGTAAATATACAAGTCGGAGATCTTGCTAGCTATAGGAATCGTTGTTTTGCATAAGGCAGCAGCAGCGGTCGAAAAGAAGTGAACAAAAAGGTAGTGTTAAGCCAACTGCAGATGGATGGTAGTGCGAAACGTGTATTGGTATAAATCAAGTTATATACGAAGTGCCTTATTTCTGTATTTCTTCAAGCAGTCTGATTCACAGCCGCGCAGCACAACCAGCATTTTCATGGATAAATGCGGTTGGATTGGTGTCTTACAAACCATGTCATATGACAACCGTTGTGATTGAATTCCTTTACACAAACATGTATGGAAACATACACGTACACGACAAGGTCTAAAGTGATTTCTGAGGTATCTAGGTGCCTCGAAAGGTGCTGATTCTTAATATGATTTGCGACGATAAATTAGAAACCTCTTGTCGTAAAACAACGATCATTGCCGTAAAGACAAATGTTCGCAAGACACGTTACCACGGAGGACGACATTACAGGCTATATCGTTTGTTTTTTAAAGAGAAATTTTCACCCTGAAATTGTTAGAACTTAGTAACCAAGGATTTGTAGCATGTTGACATGTGGTACATGTGGTGTAATTTGAACTGGTGTGTAATGAATTATCTCCATATCACTGATGTGTATGTCACACTTGAAACACATCTTGTAATTCTGTAATCGTTTCGTGTTCAAAGTAATGCAATTAAAACACAAATAATGCTTACCTCATTAGCTTTATTTTTCATCCACTCCACGCTACAATGACGTAACAACTGATTAACTACTGAAGTCCTTATACTTGAGTTAGGCTGCCTCCAGCTCACTGATCGCCTCACGCCGCTTGCGCGGCGGGGCGGGATTTGTCTGTGCAGGCTGCAAATTGAAATTCACCTGCCTCGGAACGGCGTCTGCTCGATGTCCCTTCACTCGGCAACGTAGATAGTTACGAGATGGTGTAAAAGCAGCGGTGATAAAAAAACACCACCTAATACAGGGTGTTTCAAAAATAACCGGTATATTTGAAACGGCAATAAAAACTAAACGAGCAGCGATAGAAATACACCGTTTATTGCAATATGCTTGGGACAACAGTACATTTTCAGGCAGACAAACTTTCGAAATTACAGTAGTTACAATTTTCAACAACAGATGGCGCTGCGGTCTGGGAAACTCTATAGTACGATATTTTCCACATATCCACCATGCGTAGCAATAATATGGCGTAGTCTCTGAATGAAATTACCCGAAACCTTTGACAACGTGTCTGGCGGAATGGCTTCACATGCAGATGAGATGTACTGCTTCAGCTGTTCAATTGTTTCTGGATTCTGGCGGTACGCCTGGTCTTTCAAGTGTCCCCACAGAAAGAAGTCACAGGGGTTCATGTCTGGCGAATAGGGAGGCCAATCCACGCCGCCTCCTGTATGTTTCGGATAGCCCAAAGCAATCACACGATCATCGAAATATTCATTCAGGAAATTAAAGACGTCGGCCGTGCGATGTGGCCGGGCACCATCTTGCATAAACCACGAGGTGTTCGCAGTGTCGTCTAAGGCAGTTTGTACCGCCACAAATTCACGAAGAATGTCCAGATAGCGTGATGCAGTAATCGTTTCGGATCTGAAAAATGGGCCAATGATTCCTTTGGAAGAAATGGCGGCCCAGACCAGTACTTTTTGAGGATGCAGGGACGATGGGACTGCAACATGGGGCTTTTCGGTTCCCCATATGCGCCAGTTCTGTTTACTGACGAAGCCGTCGAGGTAAAAATAAGCTTCGTCAGTAAACCAAATGCTGCCCACATGCATATCGCCGTCATCAATCCTGTGCACTATATCGTTAGCGAATGTCTCTCGTGCAGCAATGGTAGCGGCGCTGAGGGGTTGCCGCGTTTGAATTTTGTATGGATAGAGGTGTAAACTCTGGCGCATGAGACGATACGTGGACGTTGGCGTCATTTGGACCGCAGCTGCAACACGGCGAACGGAAACCCGAGGCCGCTGTTGGATCACCTGCTGCACTAGCTGCGCGTTGCCCTCTGTGGTTGCCGTACGCGGTCGCCCTACCTTTCCAGCACGTTCATCCGTCACGTTCCCAGTCCGTTGAAATTTTTCAAACAGATCCTTTATTGTATCGCTTTTCGGTCCTTTGGTTACATTAAACCTCCGTTGAAAACTTCGTCTTGTTGCAACAACACTGTGTTATAGGCGGTGGAATTCCAACACCAGAAAAATCCTCTGTTCTAAGGAATAAACCATGTTGTCTACAGCACACTTGCACGTTGTGAACAGCACACGCTTACAGCAGAAAGACGACGTACAGAATGGCGCACCCACAGACTGCGTTGTCTTCTATATCTTTCACATCACTTGCAGCGCCACCTGTTGTTGAAAATTGTAACTACTGTAATTTCGAAAGTTTGTCCGCCTGAAAATGTACTGTTGTCCCAAGCATATTGCAACAAACGGTGTATTTCTATCGCTGCTCGTTTAGTTTTTATTGCCGTTTCAAATATACCGGTCATTTTTGAAACACCCTGTATGTAAAGCTACTGAGGTGCGCAACTCTAGTTATGAAATAAAGGTCTGTAGAAAATCTGTTATTCAATTTTATCGGGCAGTAAGAAGATGGATTTGCTTCTGGAAAGTAATGTCCGAAATTTACACACAATAATGTTTATTTTGTCCTTGATAGCCACAGAAATGGTACTATTCAATCCACATTTAAACCATTGGCAATTTTGTTTTTACAGTTCACAAATCATACGCCAACGGCCTTGTCTCAGTGGTAACACCGGTTCCTATCAGATCACCGAAGTTAAGCGCTGTCGGGCTGGGCTAGCACTTGGATGGGTGACCATCCGGTCTGCCGAGCGCTTTGGCAAGCGGGATGCATTCAGCCCTTGTGAGGCAAACTGAGGATCTACTTGATTGAGAAGTAGCGGCTCCGATCTCGGAAATTGATATACGGCCGGGAGAGGGTGTGCTGACCACATGCCCCTCCATATCCGCATCCAATGACGCCTGTGGGCTGAGGATGACACGGCGCCCGGTCGGTACCGGGGTTCCTTTATGGCCTATTCGGGAAGAGTTTAGTTTTAGTTTAGTTCAAAATTCATACTCACATTTCACTCGCACAGCAGCCAGAAATCTGTACAAACACGACCAGAATTAAACAACGTTTTCATAGTCATTAATTTCACCACTAATTTGAGTTATTACATTCGGTCCTTCTTGTGGATTTCTCAAACAGAAACTGCTCACCAAAAATGCTCAGTGGTTGAATACTGAAACATGCCACGCGGATACCATGAAGGGCAAATTTTCACTCGTGAATATCTTTCCAAATAAACAATTTCAAAACTTGCAAACTTCACAAAACTGTCCGTAACTACATCAGCGTTAGTAATGACACGTATCAAATGCGAGGAATTTAATTTTCCTTCATTTTACACATAATGAGAAACATCACATTTAACATGTCCTTCCGCGACCCAAGCTGGCGAGCGACTCCCTTCTTGCAGCCTCGCTCCCAGTGTAACTATCAGGTAACGAGCGGCAACCGTCTCAATTCTGATTGGCTGATCACACACTCGCTGCCAACCAGAATGCTCGTTCATGATCATCCTCGCGCCAAAACTAGATTGCACCAATCCTTATACAAAGACACATTTGTGTCAATCTGACATGCAAATATTAAAGTAATGTGTAATAAACGAAAACGGAAAGACAACAATTCTGAAAATATTCTTTAGATAGAGACTTCATTCCAGCTGACTTTCTGGCTGATCTGATACAATAGCAATCACACCTAGACATATGTCAGCAGCAAAGTGGGGTAAATTCCCTTGGATCATTTTACCACAACAGGCTTGTGTAACTCTTGCCAGTTACTTAAAACAGTATATAATGCAGCATTTAAATCTGACGAGTTCCCACGTACACATTCTCATTTACTCACATTTATTCTCACAACAATATTAGGCACAAATAACAATTTTGTCTGATTTTTATACTACGAAAACGAAAAAGAATTAAAGTTTTAATATGAGAATCTCAATTAATTAATTCTGCACACTGAGAGTTCTTATTATGTTTTTTAAATGACACCAAAAGATAAACTATTATATTTCCTAACTGAATTTAGTTCCCTAAGTGTCGGGTTTTGACTTTTTAGTAATTTTTTCTAGCTCTGAAATTATGATAGTTATAATGGTGAAATTTTTACACAATCTGCTCCTGAATAACAAAAGATAGTGTACCGATTTTGAAAATGATTCAATGATGATGATGGAGTGTGACGAGGGCCTCCCGTCGGGTATATCGCTCCCCTGGTGCAAGTCTTTAAATTTGACGCCACTTCGGCGACTTGCGCGTCGATGGGGATGAAATGATGATGATTAGGACAACACAACACCCAGTCCTTGAGCGGAGAAAATCTCCGACCCAGCCGGGAACCTTGCCCGGGCCCTTAGGATTGACAGTCCGTCGCGCTAACCACTCAGGTACCGAAGGCGGACAATGATGCAATAATATTTAATATCATTTATTTAGGTTCATAGGTGGCATGAATATACAGTCGCTCGAAGTGACACCGGAGCCGTTCTCACGCTGCAATAGCAGCAGGCGTACATGACTCATTGACAGGACACAACTTGCGGTTTCCTTTACAGCCTCCGGCTCTAAAACTGCAGGCTGTATAGCAGTGAATGTTATCGCGCATTAACTCGCAACGTTACAGCCTTGAAATTAATTTATTCCGGACGCATAACAGCAATTCGGGTTGACTAACGTTCAGGCGAGCAGCTAAAAATGGCTCTGAGCACTATGGGACTTAACATCTATGGTCATGAGTCCCCTAGAACTTAGAACTACTTAAACCTAACTAACCTAAGGACATCACACAACACCCAGTCATCACGAGGCAGAGAAAATCCCTGACCCCGCCGGGAATCGAACCCGGGTGCGGGAAGCGAGAACGCTACCACACGACCACGAGCTCCGGACGAGCAGCCATTCGTTTCCTGTCTAAGGAAAGTAATTTCGGCGGTTAGGCTGAGGATAAATGGCTACTACGAACGCAACCTTTTTTTAATGCTCTTTGTGTGATTCTTCTCTACATTTAAAGTTTGTTCATGGTCAGAGTTACAAGTTCTAATCAGTTGTTTCTTTCGCCTACATGCTTCGTTGTGTGATGAGTTGTTTTGGGAACGTTTGCATCTACGCGAATTTTCATCGTTTTATCGCGTACAGTTTCCATTTTATTTTTGGTTAAATATTTCAAGTTAGTTTTGTTTAACATAGACTGCCAGGCGAAAGAAGTGAAGCACTCTGAGGGGAAGGAGGAAATGAAATGAAATTTCACGGGTTGAGCCGGTATGTAATTCAGCAATTAAAAAATTGAGTCAAATTTACAAAGAACTTGGCAGTATGAGCCATTTCATCAGTAAGACATTGCCCCCCTTTGGCCTGTATGTATGCATTGATTTGCTTTGGAGGTTGTCATAATGGTGCTGTTTCCTCTCCTGGAGCAAGCGGACCCAGCATGTTGTAACTGGTCCTTGAAATCCTGAATATTGGCAGTGGTTCGGAATTGACATCCGAGCTGCTCCCAAAATCATCCTTTTGGAGAAATATTTGAGCATCCTTGTGGTCACGGGAGTACGTTAGCATCATGCAGACAGTTCATTGACCGATTTGCCATGTATGGACGAGCATTGTCCTGTTGAAGAATGTCACCACAATACTGCCGCATCAGAGGTAACACATGAAAATGCAAGATGTCTGTGCTTCCCAGTTACGACACCACTGAAAACGCAGACGTTTATGTTGTGGTGTTAACGGCAGTCTACACAAGGGGCGTTAATTCCCTAGTCCAGTTGCTGCTAGTCTCTGACTAAAGTACGTGCTGGTACAGAATGTTTCTGGGAGGCCATTACTTGTTCTGGGATGGCAGGCAGGCCGGAGTGGCCGAGCGGTTCTAGGCGCTACAGTCTGGAACCGCACGACCGCTACGGTCGCAGGTCCGAATCCTGCCACAGGCATGGATATGTGTGATGTCCTTAGGTTAGTTAGGTTTAAGTAGTTCTAAGGTCTATAATAATTCCAATCCCAAAGAAAGCAGGTGTTGACAGATGTGAAAATTACCGAACTATCAGTTTAATAAGTCACAGCTGCAAAATACTAACGCGAATTCTTTACAGACGAATGGAAAAACTGGTAGAAGCGGACCTCGGGGAAGATCAGTTTGGACTCCGTAGAAATACTGGAACACATGTGGCAATACTGACCCTACGACTTATCTTAGAAGAAAGTTTAAGTAAAGGCAAACATACGTTTCTAGCATTTGTAGACTTAGAGAAAGCTTTTGACAATGTTGACTGGAATACTCTCTTTCAAATTCTGAAGGTGGCAAGGGTAAAATACAGGGAGCGAAAGGCTATTTACAATTTGTACAGAAAGCAGATGGCAGTTATAGGAGTCGAGGGACATGAAAGGGAAGCAGTGGTTGGGAAAGGAGTGAGACAGGGTTGTAGCCTTTCCCCGATGTTATTCAATCTGTATATTGAGCAAGCAGTAAAGGAAACAAAACAAAAATTCGGAGTAGGCATTAAAATTGATGGAGAAGAAGTAAAAACTTTGAGGTTCGCCGATGACATTGTAATTCTGTCAGAGACAGCAAAGGACTTGGAAGAGCAGTTGAACGGAATGGACAGTGTCTTGAAAGGAGGATATAAGATGAACAAAAGCAAAGCGAGGATAATGGAATATAGTCAAATTAAATCGGGTGATGCTGAGGGAATTAGATTAGGAAATGAGACACTTAAAGTAGTAAAGGAGTTTTGCTATTTAGGGAGCAAAATAACTGATGATGGTCGAAGTAGAGAGGATATAAAATGTAGACTGGCAATGGCAAGGAAATCGTTTCTGAAAAAGAGAAATTTAACATCGAGTATAGATTTAAGTGTCAGGAAGTCGTTTCTGAAACTATTTGTATGGAGTGTAGCCATGTATGGAAGTGAAACATGGCCGATAACTAGTGTGGACAAGAAGAGAATAGAAGCTTTCGAAATGTGGTGCTACAGAAGAATGCTGAAGATAAGGTGGGTAGAACACGTAACTAATGAGGAGGTATTGAATAGGATTGGGGAGAAGAGAAGTTTGTGGCACAACTTGACTAGAAGAAGGGATCGGTTGGTAGGACATGTTCTGAGGCATCAAGGGATCACAAATTTAGCATTGGAGGGCAGCGTGGAGGGTAAAAATCGTAGAGGGAGACCAAGAGATGAATACACTAAGCAGATTCAGAAGGATGTAGGTTGCAGTAGGTACTGGGAGATGAAGAAGCTTGCACAGGATAGAGTAGCATGGAGAGCTGCATCAAACCAGTCTCAGGACTGAAGACCACAACAACAACAACAACAAGGTCTAGGGGATTGATGACCTCAGATTATTAAGTCCCATAGTGCTCAGAGCCATTTGAACCATTTTGACGGGAGGCGTGTATGTGGAAAGGTTACGATGTAGTTGGTCACAGGATGCCAGTCCTTCCTTGTTTGTATTGGTCACATTTGGTCGATCGTAAATTTGATGCGAGTATGTCTGCCTTCATGTTTAGGCGGGGTTCAACATCGGACCACTGTCACATTCGAATGGCGTACAAATCTGGATATTGCAGTAATCTGTCAGATGGCGATTTGGAGATCCACAATGAAGCCCCTTTCAAACGCGGTATGCTGATAACGCTAACACGTATGTGCGGCATGTACGTGTCCTTCAACGAAATCACTCAAAGTCAGACGTTATTCACGTCCATTATATGTCCTAATAGGAACTCTTGTCATTCATTTACACAGCGCTGGTGTATATGTGTACGAAGTTACATTGACATACAACCATGTCGTCTAGGTGCTTTACTTTTCTACATAGAAACAAGGGCGTAGCACTTTACTTTACTGAAGGTAAAGAGGGTGTAGAGGGTTGTTGGAGAATGAGTGTCTTGAAAAGAACATGGAGAAAAAGTCTTGAAAAGGATTTGGAGGGAGGAAGACCCCAAACTGAGTGCTTGGAAAGGGAAAAGAAGGGAAGAGAAGGCTGGGAAGAGCAGGGAAAAGGGCAGTTCAGAGCGTCTCTTATATGGAAAAGGAGAGGAGTGTTTTATTAAAGCTGGAAGGATCGCTACATTTAAGAACGAATTTCATCAACAGGTAGTGGGGGGTGATTAAAGTTTTGGTGGGACCTGATGTAGGAAGTGATTAGGTGTAGATTTAGTGGGATGTGCAGGTATGGCTGAATACTCGGGTGAAGAATTAGGAATGACAGGAAAGGGTGGTCGGTGTCAAGTTTACGGAGAGTGTGTGGTATTTAAAGATGTTCAGTGTGAGAGAAGAAAAGCAGGAATTAAAATAACATACAGGACTGTGGTGTAGGGTGGTAAACCGATACTGAAAACGAGGCAGGGTGCACGGTTTTCGAGAATTTGGAGGGACTAGCATAATTTTGGTGAAGCAAAACTTTAGGCGACGCAGACATAGGCTTTTTAGGTGTGGTGTAGGAGTGCGATGTCCATGTTCGGCCATTTAGTAGGTTCAGTATACAGAGAGTAGCCGAGTGGTCTAAGGCGCTGCAGTCATGGACTGTGCGGCTGGTCCCGGCGGAGGTTGGAGTCCTCCCTCGGGAATGGGTGTGTGTGTTTGTCCTTAGGATAATTTAGGCTAAGTAGTGTGTAGCTTAGGGACTGATGACCTTAGCAATTAAGTCCTATAAGATTTCACACACACACAGTATGAAGAGTGAATCTAAACCTTTTCTTGATTACAAAATTTACTTCTAAATAACTGCGCTAGATACACCTGTGCCGTTTGTTGCAAATGGTAGCTTAATTCGTAAGTGTTTAATGGGTGTACTTCCACATGTGCTCTGTCTGCTGCCCGTAGAACCTCTAGCCGATAGTCAATATCTCTCCATGTCTTTGTCAACTTCTCCTCCTTCACTGCCTCTCCAGCATCTCGCATTCGTGCCATAAGAGTTTAGGCACAAGGAACTGGAGAACTGTACATCATATCCTTAAAGTAACCCCACAAAACAATCAGGAGAGGTTATGTCTTTTAAACGTGGCGCCCATGATGTTGAAGGGTCTCTACTGATCCATTTGTCCAAATACATTTCATCCAATAATGGGTGAACAAATAATTCCCAGAATGAGATTTTCACTCTGCAGCGGAGTGTGTGCTGATATGAAACTTCCTGGCAGATTAAAACTGTGTGCCCGACAGAGACTCGAACTCGGGACCTTTGCCTTTCGCGGACAAGTGCTCTACCATCTGAGCTACCGAAGTACGACTCACGCCCGGTACCCACAGCTTCACTTCTGCCAGTATCTCGTCTCCTACCTTCCAAACTTTACAGAAGCTCTCCTGCGAACCTTGCAGAACTAGCACTCCTGAAAGAAAGGATATTGCGGAGACATGGCTTAGCCACAGCCTGGGGGATGTTTCCAGAATGATATTTTCACTCTGCAGCGGAGTGTGCGCTGATATGAAACTTCCTGGCAGATTAAAACTGTGTGCCCGACCGAGACTCGAACTCGGGACCCTTGCCTTTCGCGGGCAAGTGCTCTATCATCTGAGCTACCGAAGCACGAATCATGCCTGGTACCCACAGCTTCACTTCTGCCAGTATCTCGTCTCCTACCTTCCAAACTTTACAGAAGCTCTCCTGCGAACCTTGCAGAACTAGCACTCCTGAAAGAAAGGATATTGCGGAGACATGGCTTAGCCACAGCCTGGGGGATGTTTCCAGAATGAGATTTTCACTCTGCAGCGAAGTGTGCGCTGATATGAAACTTCCTGGCAGATTAAAACTGTGTGCCCGACCGAGAAGTGAAGCTGTGGGTACCGGGCGTGAGTCATGCTTCGGTAGCTCAGATGGTAGAGCAAGATTATTTTCCCTTTGTGTGTGAATTTTCAATTTTCACGTAATCACTTCTGAGACCATTTGCGCTGGTGTTTCCTTGTACAGGAAGTGAACAAAAATGTGGAAACTCAAAAATACAACACATTACCATGCCTAATATGGTGTAGTAAAACCGTTGGAATTCAGAACAGTTTCGAGTCGTCTCAGAATGGATAAATACAGGTCCTCTATGGTTTTCAAGGGCATCTTATACCACTCTTCCTGCAAAATAGTGGCAAGTTGTGGTAACGATTGTGGAGGTAGATATCGATCAGGCATCCTTCTCTCCATAGCAGACCACAAAGGCTCAGTAATATTGATAACTGGTGACTGTGGGGGTCTGGGAGATGCGACAATTCACACCCGTGCTCATAAAACCAGTCGTGGACGATACGAGGTGTGTGAACAGGGGCCCCAGCTTCTTGGAACACAATATCACCGCAGGGGAACAAACATGGACCTGATCAATCAAAATGGTCACACAGTCCTCCGCAATAATGCGACCCCGTGTGAACCATGGAATAGCATTACATGGCTGCCAAAAACCATCGTTTAACCCACGCCATGTTACACTCCCGTGACGTAAAATCGACCAAAGCTTGGCAACAGTGTGCTACAAGACTGATCCGGCATACTTACTTTCTTCCATTACTCCATAGTCCAGGTTTAATGACTTCGGAACCACGTTTTTCCACTAAGGGTATTTGCATCGGTCATGAGTGATGCTAGCATTCGAGCTCGCCCTGCAATTCCCTGGTTGTGGAGCTCCATTCGTGTTGTTTTGGTGCTGACATGGTTGGCGAGTGTCATATTCAGTTCTGCAGTGAGTTTTGCAGTGGTCGTCCTCTTATTTATTTCTCACAAACCTCTTCAATGACAGTCTGTCACTACCACTAAACACAATGGACATGAATGGATGCAGGTGATCAGACAGGATGCTTACGTACGTGTCACCTGCTACTCGTATCTAGGCGTAGCAGGGGTCCCATATCACTCCAACAGCACACGCCCCACACCATTACAGAGCTTCCACCAGCTTGAACTGTCTCCTGCTGACATGCAGGGTCCATGGATTCATGACGTTGTCTCCACACCGGTACATGTCCATCCGCTCGATGCAATTTGAAACGAGACTCGTCCGAACACGCAACATGTTTCCAGTCGTCAACAGTTATGTGTCGGTGTTGACGGGCCCAAG